>NC_090440.1:1126087387-1127337387 GCF_031143425.1 Pleurodeles waltl
AAGCTAGCCGGGCTGATGAGGGGTGATATCCTGAAATCAGTTCCAGGATGCTTGTTTCAGGTCTAGAGAGGACCTGGCCTGGCAGTTCGGGCTGGACTATTCCCATGGGAAGCAGGATCAAGACTGATTTGCATATGGCTGGGTCCAAGCTATAATGGTGTTGTGAGCGAAAAAAGCCCAATGGTTTTAGGCCCAGATCACTGACTGGGGATGAATGTTTGACATTGTTCAGCATTCTGTCTATCATCTGTTTTTTTTTGCATTTGTCACCCGAAGTGAGACGGGTATGCTCAGAAGTGGTCCTGAGCTTGCCATGCCACTGAATTTAAGCTAGCCTTGCTGATGAGGGGTGATACCCTGAAACCGGTCTCAGGCTACTTGTTTTCAGTCCAGGGAGGACCTGGCCTGGCAGTTGGGGCAGGACTGTTCCAATGGGGAATATGGTCAAGATTGGTTTGTATATGGCTGGGTCCAAACTGAAATGTCATGGTGAGCAGTAAAACAATGGATTTAGGCCCAGATCTCTGAGTGGTGATGAATGTTTGACATTGTTTAGCGTTCCATCTGTCGTCGGTTCTTTTTGCATATCTTATCAACAACAATTGCTAGTGATGACTGGCAATGTCTGACCTGCATTTTGCGCTACAGCAACAATCGCCAGTGGCAACCACCAATGCGAAGCTACAGCAATGACCATCGTGACTGCCAATCTGCTGCTCGTGAAACAGAGATGACAGGTTGCAACACCCAAACTGTTCTTCGCACAACAAAAATGACCAGCCCCGATGCTCAGACTCCTCCTCATGACCTCTTCCACTACAAAAGGAACTCTTCACATCATACTTAGAAGGTAACTTTTCAACAAGTCTAATTTGATCACTGTATCCGACCCGTGGTCCATCACTGTGGGCCTGAACTTGTGGCTTTGCCCCCGGTCTAGCATGACCAGATGACTGCGAGTGACAATTTGTGCTTATAGGCACAATTTTCGCTTAAATCTTTGACATTTATTAACTTCAGTTTAACTGCTTGCATTTTTGTTGTTCTGGTCTCATTTTATTGACTAGAATTTACAGTATTTTTCTGAATTGGATTGATATTTTACTTCAGTTGTGTTTTCACTTTATCATTGTTTGTGTGCGGCACAAATACTTTACACATTGCTTCTAAGTGTAAGCATGACTGTGTTTGTGCCAAGCTACCAGATGGTTAAGCACAGATTAATTTAGTGACCATCCCTGGTTCATCCTGCCAAGTATTTTGGTTGTTGCCTCAGTGGGGCTTCCATCACTCTCAACCACAATCCCAATTTCTTACAGGAGTTATGCTAGACTCTGGCTGGAAAAGAGAAGGAGAGGAGATTGTGAATGATGACTTTCAGTTATATCTGTGTGTGTTCACAATCTTCTGTGCTTGACCAGCCCTTGCATCACTTAATTTCCATTGCTTCAGTGGCATTTACCACCGAGGAGAACTCAGCACTCGTGACGGAGATCTCTACACATGAGAATGGGCTTATCCGTGTGACAATTCCTTTGTGACTTCCTGGCAGACATAAGTAAGTAAACATATATTTAAAACCAAACTTACCTTTGTGAATCGGCCACTATACATATATATATATATATGGTAATACTGCAAGGATGGAAATGAAGGTTGTGTATCTATCTCAGCTGGAGAGTTTACATTTTTTTTTTAAGCTTTTGGTTGTAGAAACCATGGCTTGCTAACTCACAATTTTTCCTGTTGTGTTTTTAATGGTATACAATGGTGCATCACATACTCCAAAACCCTGTAAGTTACACTCTTCGGCCAGGTCCAAAATTCTCAGGCCACCGGACATGTTTTGTGTCCACACCCAGCGCGCTGATCATTTGCCCACAAACCTCTCTAAAATATGATGCATTGACGCTTTACACTTCATCTGTTTCAGTATGTACATGTTCACTTGCGGGGACTGTGCGCTGCAGCCTCATTTCACAAGTCCATCATTTTCTTCTATTGCCCTTCAAGGGTGCGCATTGTTTGACCGCATTCCTTTTCACTCTTAAGCGAAGTGATTTCTCATTTCCTTTGCTGCAGCGTAGACAGGTGCGCGTTCGTGCGTTTTAAGATTGTGTTATGATAGTATTTTATATTACCGTAAATGTTTGTGACTTTGTTTTGGCGTTAATTTTGTAAGTGACCAGCATTAATATAGCAACATGGCGGCTTCACAGTGAGAGCAGTCACATTTTTCTGGTCCTTGGTTGCCGCATGGATGTGTCCAAACGTGGGCCACTGAGACCGATGGATGGACGGCGCAAGCCAGCAATTTTATTTAGGGCCTTATGTATACACACTCATCATTTGCCACTATGTATTTGCTTACTAAGTGATTGCTGATACTTTACCAAACTGGCAGCAAGACAAACACCGTAATTTAAAGAGTGGGCACACTGCCTCAAAATCACAAAAACAAACTAGAACGTTTTGACTTTTGCATTAGGACACACGAAAATCATTTGTGCCTGTTGGAGGTACTTTTTGCGACAAGGGTTGATACCAAGAGCCAGGCATCACATGCTCCATCTTTGGATGAAAAGGCTAATAACAGCTCACTGGGCTGTCGAGAGCTGACAGTGGTGGCAACAATATTATCCTAAAAGAGGGACATACCTTTTTACTTGTCACTGCTAGGGATGAGGGCCTACCAACCTCTTCCACATTTTTAAATTTGTCTGTAAGTCCGTTTCCACCCGCGTGGGACAGGGATGTTTGATGTGTGTACATTGAATGTGTGTGTAGAGGATGACTTTGGAAATAGTATGACACGTGGGTGTAGCCACACTGGTTTGTATTTTGTATTTGCTACATTCTAGTGGTGAGGTGGAGGGTAGGAGGGACACATAAGACATGAATTGCAGGGCTTTTCCCAAGAACATCCCGGGTTTCCTTTGTAATGGGTTTGACTGAAAAAAAAGGTAAGGAAAGGAGACACAGGCTTCTCCAGGAACATTTCTGGTCCATTTTGTTGTTGAGGGACCATCCCATCGGATAACAGGTGGTTAACATATGAGGTGGCTTTCCTTGTCCTTGTGCCGTTTTGGGGGATTTCCTTCTGAACCCCTGTGTCACCGCAACATCCGACTCATCCTTTGTGACAAAGACCGTGGCTGGCCCATTCTGAGTTGGATTAGCAAAAAGGCAGAACTGCCCAAAAGCGATCGCCGAGGTGACTGTTCCAATACCAAATGCCATCTTCAACTTTAAGATAAATAAGAGGCTGACATTTCCAGCCAACTCAGGTTAGGATGAAGAGGAGAAGCTGAGCGGTAGACCGTGTGAGAGGGCCCGGGATAAGAGAACCAGGGAATAGGAGAGACATCGAAAGAGAGAGACTCGGAGTGGAGAAGGAGTGGGTGGCCTTGGAAAAAGAGAAGCTCAAGTGACCAGCATATGATAGTCTTGGCTCAGGGGTGGTGACTCCCCCTTATCAGGGTGAGCCGCAACCTGGGGAAACCTAAAGAGTCTGCTAGGAGGTTCGGCCTGGATCTTGGTTAGAGGGAGAACGCCTAATGATTGCTGTTTAGAGACATTGGAGGTGTCCCCGCAGGAGGAATAATCTACTCTGAAGGAGGAGGGCTGTGATTTATTCTCAGCGGATGGTCCGTAGCCTTATCTCGTGACTGCCTTGGACCCTCAGTATCGATTTTATTTGATGCGTTTTAGGTTGAACGCTCTGCACATTTTGGTCGTATTCCCAAATCATGGCCATTGCACTGAAGAACTTTCTGCATGTCCGTGTGATAATCATCAACACAAAGCACCTTGCACTTTCTGTTTTTGTAAACCTTATTTTCTGTGAGGAAACGCTATTTATTAGCCCTGTTGTGCACCCTATCGATAAAACAGTCCAGCCTGGTGTAGGTGACATTGCAGCAACTTTCTTCACGTAAAAGTTGCAACGTGGCTCCAACTAATTTTATTCAAATTGCCTTGAAAGTTAGGAGGTTCCTTGCATGGTAGATGAAGAAGAAGTAAACGTGGAATGCTGCGAATTGTTTTATTATGATTATTTTAGCGAGTTTATTTTTATTGTTATATTTTGTAACTGTAGTTTAAATGTTATGTGATTTTATTACTGTGTTATTAGCGGAATAGAGATACTTGACTGACTGACTGAGAGGGGCTGTGAAGGAGCCAGATTAGACGAATCACCACTTTGTGTGTAACAGGGTGAGACCCCTGCGCCGCTGTCTCAAGGGACTCTGAAGTGTGGCACAATGTAGGCAGCAGCATCAACACCTGCCTGGCATGGGTCGCTTCACAACCATCTAACATACAGAAACACCTGAAAGGCAAATAATTTTGAAAGCAGTCCATGGCTGTACTCATGGATGTCATTTAATGGTCGCTACCTGGTTTGCCTTTTGCTACCCCCCCCGCACTGTCTTTGCGACCCTTGACCTAAGAGGTGGCAAATTCAGTGTCAGGATCACAGTGGCAGCTCATGGTTAGTCGAGGCTCACTCTCCTTATTTTCTGTCAACTTTATTTATCACACTAATAGTGAATAATGATATGTCATTCACTGTTAGTGTAATGAAAATGGAGTACAATTAGCTGGAATATGGCCTTCCGTGGCAGCTGAGGTAAGTAAAAAATGCTCTTAAATGTGTATTGTGTACTGCTTGCGGGTGAGAGCGTGTTCATTTGAGAGAGTGTATGTAAGTATGAATTTGTATGCGTAAGTATGTCTGTGTGCGTGAAAGTTGATGTCAAAGGGCATGTGATGTCACTTCTGCTACCCCTGGCATTTCGGTGAATTGGCACCCATGGCTGTACTGTGTATACATCTACCAGTGCTGAGAGAAGATGGACATTGACAAACACCAGCAAGAGGCATTCATTGATGCGACTTGTGGTGGGCACCTATATCATTTGTGTGGCATATTTTGTGAATGGGTAAAAAAAAAAATCCAAAGAGCAAGAACCCTAGGACTGTGAGAAATTGCCTTCCAGCTGGTCCTGGCAGTGCTACTGTTTGGCTGAGTTAGCAACACGCTGATTGCAAAAGTATGACCTGGGTGGACTGTGTCTAGAAGCTTGACATCGGCACACGATGGGTTATGAGAATGAACACCACCTGGAGCAATAGTGCTCCCACTGATCAGCCACGACAGCAAGCCCTGCCTGCTACAGAGAGGTCTGAACACAAATACAAGGGTACTGTGCACAGAGAGAGAAAGGGATCTGATCAGCCGGAAATTCCAAGGAGGAAATGATAACACACATTGGCAATGTTTAAGGCTGGGCTAGCCCTACAGATACAGACCACCAAAGAACCCCCAGAGGTTATTCCAGAGGAATCACATTTGTTTTGCACAGGGCACCAATGAGACCTGTCCCTGTGGGACGACAGTTTGTCTTTCCAAGAGTCCCTGATAATTTTTTTTTTTAAAGTAAGTAGATCTTTATCTGTTTCAGTTAGTGAAAACCATTACAAAAAGATAAGAAGAGAACTGAAAACGCAAATCTTTAATAAAGGATATCACGGTTCCTCCTGTAAAATCTAATACACTAATATTGCAACAGCGAATAACTTAGCCAACACAGTTGCTAATTGGGAGCTAAGTTTACAAATAAAAGTGGCTGAAAGTGACTGAGTGCATAAGTGAATTATGCAATTCCAGCTTGGCGTGATAGTAAGGTGCTGCTCCTTGTTTGAAAGTGTAAGCCAGAGATCCTAACAGATCAACGGAAACTACTGTTTATAGCTAGGATTACCAAAGCTGTACCTAAAACTCAATAAATATGATTAATTTCTAAAAAACACTGGTTATTCTTAGTTAAAGTATGCAATCATGAAGAAGTTAATAATTTTACCATTAAGCGCTTCGTTAGTGCTGTCACGGTCCATGCCCTTGGGCATTAAATGTGGAGGGTGTAATTTTTGGCTTCAATCAATCAATCAGTGATTTCTAAAGTGCAGCTAATCACCCGTAGAGTCTCAAGGCGCTGTTTGAGGGTGGGCTGCTCAATCCAGTGAACAAGCCAGGCTTACTTACTTGGAGGGTTCGCTCACACTTGCTGCAGTCAGTCTTAACCTCTCACTTATTCTCACTTGGACTTAGTCATCAGTCACTTTTATTTACAATGACTCAGTTTCATTGACTCATTCAGTCTCACCCATTCTCACTCTGACCCTCTCAATCCCACTCATTTTAAGTCATTCTAACTGACACAATCTCATTCTGACTCATTAAGTCTCACTTAGTTTCACCCAGTTTCACTCAGTCTCACTCTGACTCACTCATTCTCACTGTCTCACTCATTCTCACTTAGTTTCCGTGAGTCTCCTCATGACTCACTCGTACTCCCTTATTCACCCATTCCCACTTGCTCTGATTCACTCAATTTCACTGTGAATCACTCATACTCAATCAGTTCCACTCGTTCTCACTCGGTCTCACTCATTGTGACTCACACAATGTCACTCTGACTCACTCATTCTCACTGAGACTCACTCAGTTTAACTCTGTCTCGCTCTGACTTCCTGCTCAGTATCACACATGCTCACTGAATTCCCCTGATTTTCCTCATAACTCACTCATCCTCCCTGATTCACTGAGTCTTATTCATTCTGATTAAATTTTACTATGACTCAGTCATACTCAATCAGCCTCACTCATTCACACTCAGTCCTATTCAGTCTCACTCATTCTGACTCACTCAGTCTCACTGTGAATTAGTCTTACTCATTCACAGTCAGCCTTACTCATTTGCACTCAATCTCACTCATTCTCACTGAATCACTCAGTCATACTCATTCTGACTCAATCTGACTCACTCAGACTTACTCATTCATGCCTATTTGAACTCAAACTCACTCAGAAACAATCATTCGTACTCAGTCTGATTCAATCAATCTCCCTCACTCTCACACTGATTCACTCTGTCTCACTCATTCTCTGACTCACAAAGACTGACTCAGACTTGACTCAGTCTCACATACAGTAACATTCTCCCTTACTCAATCATTTTTACTTGTACTCACTCTTTATATCACTCTTTGTCCCCACGTTGACTCATTCCTTCACTGACAATCTCACTTTTACTCACACATACGCATATAGACACACAGATATGCTCACATATACACACACACTTTCACGGACACACACTCTCACACATACATACACAGTGTTTAAATTTTTTTTTCACTTACCGTGTTGTCTGTGCAGGTCCCGTTTGGATTCCTGCTGCATCTTTCAGCTTTAGGCACTTGAAACTGAAACCTCAAACCTGCGCAGTCGCACTCTGTGACAAGTTGGGAAAGGGCAGGGTGACTGGCTGAGTGACATGCAGCCACGGGCACTGCAGGGCTTAATCCTGCAACACCCGTGGCTTACTTTATCTGTGACCCTTCAACACGTCACAGATTGCGAGGTACTGAGGCGTGCCAGGGGTCCGAGGCCAGGGCTGGGTCCTTCACCAGCCCTGGATAATCTCTGATGGCTGATGCAGGCACCTTTGTGCGTCTGTGCCAGACATCAGACATTCTCTATAGCAGAGCTGTCTAGGGCTGCTACTAGACCACATTTTCTTTTTACAGCCAGAGTGAATAAAAGACTATTATTCACCCTTGGTATAACAAAGCAGGGGTGCACAGCCCCAGAGCCCTAATGGGAAATCTTGAGCAGGGAGCTCCTGCTTACAGAATTTTGTCATTGAGGAGCTTAACTGCCTGGTGCATACATTTCAAGAAGGGAGCTGACAATTACAGGAGTTTCCTGGGCAGACAGGCAGCAATTGGGTCTTTACACGTTCTCAAAATTAGTTGCGAGAAGAGTGGCTGCAGCCAATATCTTCGAAGTGGCATTAGGGGGACACAAATACAAGCTATTTGCATTAGAGACTCCAACTGATCTCTGCAGAGCTGGCATGACTGCGCCGTGGTGCCATTCGTTCGCCCAAAGCGGTATTCTTTCAATGGAATCACCCTGCACCTTAGACATAATAAACTCTGCTCCATTGACATTTTCCAGGGCAAACCCAGGAACTCTGAGACTCCCAATTCATTGTACTGGGAGGGTAGAATTCCTGGTCTCTCTTTGTGGTTTAAGAAAAACTGCTTCTTCTTTTCTAATAGAATAAGCATTGGTTCGTCATTGATTTATTGACTTGGAATGGTTGCCTTTGTGAGTTCTAAGTCTCTAACCCCAAACCACCTCTTTATATAAGCCTTGCACTTCTCAACCCTGCCACCCTGAGGGTCACTTATAATGGGGCGAACTATCTGCTCAGTTTTGGCTTCCATGGTAAGGTCAAGTCCTAGGACACCATTCGCAAAAGGCTCTGATTTTCTACGTTCTCAGCCCAGTAATGTTTAGCTGTCCATGGACGCTTGAAAAGGTTCCCATAATATGTAAGAGCTGATAACAATCAGTCCCACAATTAAGGCACACCAAATCATCTTCCATAAAGAAATACTCTGAGACATTGGGTTGTTGGTTGACTGGGGTATGAGCCTTGGTCAAGCAACAGCCACAATCCCTTGCCGGGTGAACCACAAAGGGTCACTAAATTAACCTGTGCTAAACCCTGGGTAGCTTGGCGAAATAGCATTCAGGCTTCAGTTAGAGGCAGTATGTAAAGTATTTATGCAGCACACAAACAGTAATAAAGTGAAAAAAACAACACAAGAAAAATCCCACAGCTATTTTGAAAAATAGAATCAATTATAATAAATTATTTGATACCAAAACAACAAAAATCCAATCAGTAGAACCAGAGTTGTGAATTTCAAAAGATTTTAGTGCAAATAGCTAAATAAATACTGCACTGGCTCAAAATCACAAGCTAGGGTCGACTGTGATGGAGCGCTGGTCAGTTACACTCACCAGTATAGTCCCACTGAAAGTTTACCTTCACAAATCAGAGCCACAAGTCCTGTTCACAGTGGAGGGGCCTGCTAGGAGCAGGGAAAGCATCTCAGGAGGCTACCAGAGTAGCATGAAGAGCAGGCCTGGCATTGCGGATAGGCATTACTGATGCTTCGTGTTAGAGGTACATGGAATATGGAGTTGGTAGGTCCTTTGTGTGAGGGAAGAGAATTCCCTTTTCAGTTCCAAACGGGCTGTGCTCAGCTCCGCCCTCATCATCCTGCTAGCCCATGGCTCATCTAGGCACACCTAATCTCTCTATCGTGTGACTGTCTGGGATAAAGTCACAAAGTCTTACTGTCAGTTGCAGCCAGTACTGGTACCCAAGACCGGCTAAATGCACAAAAGGGCTAACAGCAGAAAAATGACAAGTTTATGAAAGCTATATAGCAAATGGGAAAAAGACCCATAACCCAGGGACCCGGGTGTATATAATGTCAGACTCAGGTGGTCCCCAAGGGGGAAGTGTGGCCCTTGACTTCCACTGCACTGTATTAAATAGGAAGGAAATAGTATTACAATAATATGGTTTTATTAAGGTTGAAACACAATTATCATAACATCAATTGTATCAGGTGCTCCAGTGTGTTTTTGGCACAGTGCAGCAAGCTGATGAAGTGAAAAAAAGTGTGCAAGCACTATATAACTATATACATATGTGACTGGGGTGATTTTTTGTGCTGTCATAGGCTATCGATAGCCCCATCCACATTCATGCAATTTAAAAACCAGTACACAATTCTGTGTTTTGTAGACGTTTCAACCCTATTATAGGATTAATCAATGTAAGGTCATCATCAGGACAAAGGTAATCTACACAAAGACACCTAGGATAGGAGCGGTCTATCACCCTCCGCGGTCCACAACAGAATAGACGTTCCCACTATTGCCATAAGAAAGCTGGTATATAATCAAAGTCGTCGGACAGAACCCTTTGAGTGATCGCCCGTGCTCGCCACATTTCACGTGAAATCTGAATCCCGAGCCAGGAACCAAACAACCGAGCTCCGCCATCAACCAAAGTAAAAGCCAACTTTGATTGATGGCAGAGATCGGTTGTTTAGTTCCCGGCTCAGAATTCAGCTTTCGCGTGAACTGTGGTGCACACGGGCGATCCCTCATAGGGTTCTGTCTGCCGACTTTGATTATATACCAGCTCTCTGATGGTAATAGCAGGAACGTCTGTTCCTCGGGATCTCTTGTGGACCACTGAGACTGCCTCTATCCTGGGTGTCGATGCCTAGATTACCTTCGCCTTGATAATGACATTGCATTGATCAATCCTATAATAGGGTCGAAACGTTGACAAAACACGGAATTGTGGACTGGTTTTTAAATTGCTCAAAGGTGGATGGAGATATCCAAGAAGATGGATATCCTATGTCAGCACAAAAAATCTCTCTAGTCACTTATGAATATATGTGTATAGTACTTGCACCCTTTTTTCACTTTATCACTTTGCACTGCGCCGAAAACACATTGGAGCACCTGATACAATTGATGTCATTATAATTGTGTTTCAACCTTAATAATACCATATTACTTTAATATTATTTCCTTCCTACACACTCGCTCTTCATATATAATACAGTGCTGTGGAAGTCAAGGGCCACACATCCCCCTTTGGGACCAACTTTATAAAAGCAGCATTTTCTAAATTGTAATAAAAACCCAACTTTATCATTAAATATGATTTTTCATTACAATTCCAAAGACATCAAACATAACATAACCACCTACACCAAAATTGGAAATTACAGCGTATTAAATGTAAGAATGAATCCCCAATGTTATCCTATTGTTATCCTACCTCACAGTAGTGAAAAACTAATATAAAACCAACAAATATGTGTCCAACCTTTCAATTACAATGCACCCTGCCATACGGGCTACCTCGGGCCTGCCTTAGGGGTGACATATGTGTAATAAAAAGGAGTTTAGGGCTTGGCAAGGAAGTTATATTGTCAAGATGAATTGGCAGTTCAAAACTGCATTTGGGATACAATGACAGGTCTGCGACATGGTTCAAAGTACTTAAGTTAGGGCACAATAATGCTGCAGGCTTACTAGTAGCATTTAATTTACAGGTCCTGGGTATACGGTATACCACTGTACAAGGGACTTAGAAGTAAATTAAATGTGCCAATCAGGTGTAAGATGTAACCAAGCCATGTTAAGGGGAGTGAGCACAAGCACGTTAGCACTGGTTTGCAGTGGTAAAGTGCAGAGTGTACTTAGTCCAACAAAAACAAATTCAGCAAAAAGTGAAGGGAAATAGATTAAAAGTTTGGGGGGGACCCTGTAGAGAGGGCCAGATCTAACAAATACACACTCAAAAATCACTTGGAAACAGAATAGACTTTTTAAATGTTTATTTTAAAATCCTAACCTAGTAGAACTACAGAAAAAGGAAACAGAAATGTAGTCAAGCCGTTTATTAGCAATAAGAACAACAGGAATTGTTTTTGCATGGTTATTACACTTTTTGGTCCTATCGACCTCTTTGTGCTAATCTAGGTCCTATGCTGGCTCTAGCAGATTAGTAAATATGCTGCCCTATATTGAGTTTCAAAGGTGAATTGTATTCACATACTTGTTTTTAGAACAATAAGTTTTCATTGTTCTCTCTTAATAGCAATCCTGCTATCTCGGTTAAAAGTTGTGAATAAGTACAGCCCACAAGTCACCTGTGAAGGCTACCCATCATGCAGCAACCTTTGTTTCGAGTCAGCACTAAAGTCGTGCCTCTCCTGTCTGATATCCCTGTTGCAAAGCTCCACCCTAACCTATGGCCTGGTACCTATGTGTTTTATAAAGTGTGGTCAGAGAACTTGTTGAAAACTGTTAAAGAAAACATGAAACAAAGGGGAAATACTGAATTTCATTCTGCATGATTTCATTGTATCATTCACAATTAATCTGAGAAAAAATCATGATACTCGGAAACTCACAGGTTCATCAGTTATTGAATACATCTTGTGTCAGCTGCGCTCTGTAAGATAATAACAGATTTTAGGATCCTATGGAATGTACATAGTGACCATAATCCACAAACTGTCACTTGGTCTGGGCCTTTAATCCAATATTGTTACATAACCCTTGAGAAGATTGGAGGGACAGGTTAGAAGTAGCTGTCTTTCGTCCAACGTATTAGCAAGTGGTTAAAGAGAGAAAAGCAAGACTTACGACAAGAGGATTGGTATCAATTAGTATATGTCAATAGTCTCCGGAATAGCACAATTTTCTGGGAGATTGTCAACCATGCCCTTTTTTCACAACTAAATGGTGTATCTATGTGTTTATATATTTCATCGGATAGATGAGTTTGTCAGTTTGAAGGGATATATGATTCCCATATTTTTGACTTCTGATCCCTGCACACCATTTAGAGTACTGGAAATTTGTTTTTAAGTGGAGAAATTAGGGACCCTACATTTGGGACCTCAACAGACATACCACTAGATCCTGATTGGGTACCTTCTGAATTGTCCAAATCAGATGTCACACTGTGGGCACCATTCCGTACCTTGATTGTTAAAACTGCAGTTAGACATGGCATTGTAAATTCCTGGTCAATGTCAATTATTGTGCCTGTGTTCAAAAAAGGAAAACAGTTGGTCTCTGTTGGGATCGGCCAATATTTTCAATGAACACAGTGGTCAAGGCCTTAGAGGAAATAGTTTTAAACAGGTTGACTTCTTGTGCCAAGATTTATCATATAGTTTCAGATTTAGAATATAGTTGTTGACCTTGTTTGGGGATGATTGATCAGTGTTGAAATTTTCATTTGATGATCAAGAAATACACAGCGGCCAAACAAAGTTCTCTGTATATAGCTTCCATGAACCTCAGTTTGGCCTTTAATTGGGTACACAGACACCGATTCTGGAGGAATTCTTTCCTACGAAGCAGATCAGAATATTGTTTGTTTTTAACATGATATTCATCTGTATTTGACAGTTTCTGTAAGGTATGGTTTACACAGAGAATGGAAGGAGGCTTTTATATTAAAATGAGGGGTACAACAAGGGTGCATTCTTGCTCCCTCTCAATTCATTTTGTGTATTAGTCATCTGGAAAGGTCTTTAGTGTTGGAGGGGCAAGATATGCCCCTAATGGAAAGTTGTCTGAATCCGGCTTTACTTTATGCTGTTGACACTGTTCTACTTCCCAGAACGGTGCTAGGACTTCAATGATTATTAAACTCCTTTGTGATATTCTGATAGTAGGTCCTTGATTGTTTAAATCCTGAGTGTTCTGAGTACCTAGGGGAGTTTCTTTCCCCAGGGTTGCTGTTTGATTGTTTAATAGCTAGTCCCCACTTTTAACATCTACGAAACATCTTTACTCTAGAACTACTTATTTGGTATTCGACTTTGTATCTAGGTTGGGTCATAGGCTCCTAGAGAAAATGTTAAAGACTTATATTGTTTCTTATGGGAGTCATATCAGGGGTATGTAAATAAATCACATTTGCAAATGGTGGAAAATCACATTATGAGACAATTAACATATGTCCCCCAGAGTTCTGCCTCATTCATAGTATATTAGGAACTGGGTCAAGGGTATTTAACAGATGTGTTACATCAACGGCCTTTGTTGTTTGGGATATCAGTATGTTTAAAGCCAGACACTGAATTAAATCAAGAGTTAATTCAAGGACTGTCTAATCTTAGATCAGGTTTCCAGAATATCTTGGCTACAATACATTGAGACCTCCTTTAAAGAGCAGTGGCAACCTGTGATAGACCTGAAATGATTGTTCATGTGGTCCTGGCTTGGACCAAACATACCTTCTTGGTTTGACAACAAGCCATTAGAGTATCGAAGGAACTCCCTGAACCTTTTGTAAGATCACATGTAATATTGTAAACTACTTCTTATATGGAACCATATTGAATGTTCGTATCAATAAATAATCATTGATTTTTGCTAACCTGGTTTAGGATGAATTTGATTCAGTGTCCATTTACTGTATCATTGGTCCATATAGAAGTTCCTAGTCAGTTCCTTAAAGGGAATCTAGTTCAGTAATTTTGTAGATACCAGTTGCTAAGTTTACATTCCTCGTTTTCAGAGACCCCAGATGTGAGGCTGCTCTGTTTCCTTTATGACTGCCTTGTTTTTGGACAGCCTACTGCTGTTCGACTACCAGAAACTTTTCAGCATAAAACCCATTTTCCACCAATCTCAGAATAGTTTGTACTACTGGGGGCATAATTAAGAAATCATGCAACACAGCAATTCACCTTGCGGCACAGTGCTGCATGATAGGGAAAGGGCAGGAATGCACTGTACTTAACATTGTATGGTGCATTTCTGTATTTTCCGTGCCCTAACGCAGACACAATTACACCATGCTGCATCTTCCTGCACAAAACAATCCTGAGAGGCATTTTCCTCTTTCTATGTGTGGTGCATTTTGCAGCACACAGAGAAAGAGTAAGTAACGAGGAGAAATAAAGAAGCATAGCTTTTTGATGCATTCCCAGGTCTACCACAAATGGAAAATCTGGGAGTACGACAAAATCCATGGGTGGATTTGAGGGCAAACCCACGCTCCACCCATGGAACGCCTTCCCAGGGCAGAGTAACCATGCAGCAATTTGCGCAGTGTTGCGTTGCTCTAGATTTATCAAGCCAGGCAAGGCTACACAAGGTGACCTTGTCTGGCTTGATAAATCTAACTTAAGAGTTGTGTTGCTCGTGCGCCTTGTTGTGTGATGCAAGGGCGATGCAAGTCTTTCATAAATATTAGCCCTTAATCTTTGTCACAAAGAAACGTATCAGTATTTGTAAGTCTAATGAATGCTCATCAGCATTATGTGAATCTGTTATGAGGAACTTCCTCCCCACAGTCTACTCCTTGAAGCCTCATAAGATCATGGAGGAAAAAAATGCTGTGGACAATGATGTCTGGATAGTTTGGACGGACTCTCACAAGGGAAGGCATGTATGTAATAGTAATTGAATGATTCGGTGTCCAGAATGTGATTGAAAACAAATTATTTCCTAAAAGGTGGCTTAATGAGGATGTTACACTACAGGAGGTCTGTTGTCCAATCACAAGTTTAAAGTGACACAGAAAATCGTCAACACCTCTGGCAGAAACAGCAGTGACCAAGAGTACTTCAAATAAAAAAAGACAAAAAAAAGTCTAACTATAGTTCCACGATCACTAGTAAATTAGAGCTGTTCCCTTGATTCTGTGTTGTTTTGAAAGACTTTGGTACTGCCAGGGCACCTATTGGAAGGTATAAGTCCTACAAGTATTGAGGTACCAAAGATGTGCCATTGAAGGCAGCTGTCAAATTGTATGTCATAAGATCACTCAAAGTTACTTTCCATTATGCCGTCGACCTGGGATTTGTATCGGATTATATTTATTTTATTCATTTATTTTTAATTGGATGCAAAAATACAAAGAAACCACACAGTCGTTATGAGCATATTGAATCAAACTACTCTAAGTCATTTATATCTAAATATTCTGCCTAAGTGAAACACAATTACAGGTGCCTCCTGAGACTTCCAATTTTGAGTAATTATTGAGTGTGCTCCACCAAAATTGATATGGAAATCGATTTCTCTTTCACTGAGGGAAATAATCAGTCTAAACAGCTGTTCCCAACCTCACAATTACAAAATTCAAAATTTCAAAACTTCAAAATTCAAATTTTCAAATTTCAAAATGTTCAACTTCAAATTTCGAAATCTCAAATTCACAGCCTCTGTTGAAGATTCAAGCTTAATTACAGTGTTGTCCTACATTGGAAATTCCCATCCGATTTGTTGTGAAAGGTGGCAAATATGGTTCCACTTCCATAGTTTTGACAGCTTTGCTTGGAAGTTCTTGGATAGAAGAATTCCCTTTACGTTTGGTTTTATAGTCCATATTACCCTGCTTTTAGAGAAACAAGTATTGCTTGCCTTTAAACTACATCTTGCTAGAGTTTGCCTACAGCCTAGGATCAAAGACCTGCAATCACCTACAATTTTTCAACAAATCCCCTTAAAACCATTGCTACTTTCTCAAAATGCCAGAACATGTGTCATAATATTCCTGTACGTAACCCAGTACCAACATCAGTCGCAACCTGTCCTTTTGGGCGGAGGGGCCACCCCCCCCACCTTTTGCCCCTCATGAAGAGTGCCTGTCAGGATGAGCAAAGGTCAGCCTGATAGACACTCTTCATGTTCAGATCAGGCAGCCAGGAGTAAGACATGTGCGATTTGCACAGACTCCTGGCTTTGTGGAGCTGAACTTTGCTAGGCTGCGGAGGGCACAGCTCCTATGGGTGTGACCTCCTCAGCTCAGCAAAGGTGCCTCTAGGCCCTTTCCCTCTGTGACGAGGGGAAGAGTCACCCATTAACTTAGACCTGGGCGCTTCAGGTTAAAGCCCAATCAGTGATGACAGGAGGTTAGGTTTTAGGTCAGTATAGCTTTAATTCTGTGCCAAAAGGGTGAGAAGAACTTCACATGACACTTGATCATGACTCATGTCATTGACTTCTAGTCAAAATATGTTCTTGAATGAGGGAAAAGGTGCAACAGAGTTTTTTTTACACAGTACAGTGTAATGCTTCAGATGCTTCAATGCACAATGGGGCATATTTACAAAATAATGATGCAGCTCTGCGCCGCAAGCCATCTTGCAGTGGCGAGCTGCACCATTAGGAAAGTGCAGGGATGCATCGTATTTACTGCAATACAACGCATCCCTGTACTTTACTGAGTGCTGGCATACAATTGGCAGCCTAGCGCCAATGGAGGCACCCTTGCACTAAGGTGAAAGGCTGCCTCCGTTGCAGGAATGGTTGTTTATGTGCAGGAAGAGACACCTTACTGCACGTAAACAATCATTAATGGTGTGTTCCTCACATAGAAAGAGGAAAAACGAGGAGACAAAAATACATTTCTCCTTGTTGCGCCACTTTTAAGCCATCTCTGGGGTAGTATAGGAATCTGAGGCATTCCCAGCCTTGTAAATATGGGAATGCCTCAGATTCCGTGGCGGTTGAATGGGAACATCCACAGCAACACCAAGGGAATGCCCCTTTCATGCAGAGTAATGAGTGAAAGGGGGCGATATTTACAAGGCCATGAGAAGCCAAGCAAGGTAGCATTGTGTGGCTTTGTAAATATGGACCGGCACACTGCTCCACTGGAGTTTCAAAAAATGTGAGGCTCCGGTGGTGCTTGTAAATATGGCCCAATATTTATAAAATACTCTTTCACCACAAGCTTGAATGTTCAATTTGTTTCTCAATATAGAAAACAATTTTAATGTGTCCTAGACATTGTTTATTCAAAGTTAAAATAAGTTCTTCAGAAGTGGAAGTAACTTTATTATTGTATCTAATTGAAGGGGCTTTTTAGAGAAGTTGACAGCTAATGTGTGGGATGGTTCATTGAGAAAATCGGGTGCAAGTCAAATGTAAGGAAGTCGAAATGTCCTCACTTTACATCCAGGTTCAGGCAATCCCAGGAAAACATAAGCTTTATACCAACAGAAATATAACATGTTCTGGTCCAGTTTCCTGAAACTCATTACCTCTAGACCAGTGGTTGCCACCCTTTTGACATCTGTGCCCAACCTACTTTATCATTACTGAAATGCAGTAACCCCTACTGAATCATTTTTGGACACTTACTGAGTCATTACTGAAAGATGAGGACATAATTTGTTAATATTAATTTTCTAAGCAGTCGTGGCCCCCCTGAGAAGGCTTGGGACCATTGCTCCGGACATTGTATTGGCTGGCTCGCTGATGGTCTTCCTCAGAGATAAAACCGTATATTTTCCAAAAGCAATCACTTTGGTGCGGATTGACTGACTTTTAATTCATTTACTGAGGTCACCCTATAGAGTTGGGCTCACCCTTCTACGGATACCGGCTATTGCTTTTTTTTAATAGGGAGTGAAATCAATATAATATTAACAGCATTTGAAATGCACTGCTTTGTATAATAGTTCATCGCAAGGTTTTGATATTTTATAATTGTACTTATTTTCTTAAGCTTCTAACCATTTATTGCAAAAATGTTGTTATAAAATGGATTTATCTACATTTCTTTAGTTCTGTTGAATATGTGCACCGTTTATCATTTTTGTTTAGTTTTGTACTACTTCAAATTATCGAAATAACTAAGAAAATAAATAAACAGATAACCATTTAAATGAATATTTAGGTACTTAAACACATATATACAAAAAGCAAAAAATAAATAGTTGACTCAATTATTATATAAATACACGCATAAATAAATAAAATATTAGATGTACAACCAGATAACTAAATAACTAGATAAATAAATACACAATTGACACAATTAAGTACACAAACAATATGTGTGAATAGATCTATAAATACACGAAGAGGTGAATACACTAATACAAAACTTCAAACTTTTCATCCACTGGATTTTGGAATTGGGCACTTCCTCTGTGGCGACATAAGGATTGCTGTTCTATGTTTGCCAAATGACAATCTGAATCATCTAAGAAAGAACTAAGGGCCAGATGTAGTAAAGAAGCATTTTGTGAGTTGCAAATAGCGAGTCGTAGCGACTCGCTATTTGCAACTCGCAAAATGTTATGCAGAACGGTGTCTCAGACACCGTCTGCGAGTCGGTATGGGGTCGCAATGACCCACCTCATTAATATTAATGAGGTGGGTCGCAAATTGCGGCCCCATACCGACTATGGGCACTCGCAAACATGGAGGCCTGCTGTAGTCAGCAGACCTCCGTGTTCGTGACTGCTTTAAATAAAGCAGTTTTTTTTTTTTTTTAAGTGTAGCCCGTTTTCCTTAAAGGAAAACGAGCTGCACTTAAAAAAAAAAACGAAACCTTTAGTTTCGTTATTTTTTCAGGGCAGGGAGTGGTCCCTTGGACCACTCCCTGCCCTGAAAAAATGTTTTTGGGTCCAGTCACAAACTGGAAGGGGTCCCATGGGGACCCCTTCCAATTTGCGAGTGGGTTACCATCCACTTGAAGTGGATGGTAACTGCAACACCATTTGCGACCGCATATGCGGTCGCAAATGGTATTGCATACCACTAGGAATCGCAAATAGGAAGGGAACACCCCTTCCTATTTGCGATTCTGAAATGCATTTTGCGAGTCGGTCCGACTCGCAGAATGCATTTCTGCATAGGAAAATGCGATTTGCAACTCGCAAACGGCAGTTTTTGCCGTTTGCGAGTTGCAAATCCTTTCCTACATCTGGCCCTAACTCTCTGAATGCTGCATATGTTCACCATGAAACGTGACGTCGAAATGCAGTCCCATTCTTTTTTAATTCCTTGAAAATTGGATGTTTATTCTCATGCAGAAAAGACAATTAGAGGTAGATAGTACTTGTTAACCATCATCTAATTCGATAGCCTGATTCTCCTGGAGGATCAGCAGCATCAAAAAAAGGCAAATGTACCTTAATAAATGACTCTCCCGCATTATGTGCACTTCACTATAAGTCCCTTTGTGGTGTATATTTTTGTTCAAGTGCTAGAACGGTGAATTACAAAATGCTTATGATGGAATAATTAATTTGCTTCACAAATAGATAAGGGATAGTTTATTTAGCTCGATGGTGCTACTTTTACATTGAGGTCCCCCCACTACAGTCTGTGGTTGAAAGTGAGGTATGTACGCTGGGTCAGGGGTCTCCGGTGCTGCTTTCCATGGCTATGGTTACAATACTTCCCTCATATGCTTATCTGGGAAGGAGGAAAAAGAGGTGCAGCATAAGGCAGTCTAATGACATCAACTCAACTACCTCCTGTTATCTATTTGCTTTCCCTTGTTTCCACACAAGATCTTTATTGCAAAGTGAATGGGTCATTGAAGGTGGGAACAGACACTACACCAACCAGCTGAACCAGAGAGCTTACCTGCATTCATCATCATTCGCAAACAGTTGGCTTGCGGGTGCCCCTTCATACATGCCATAGCAAATCTGCTTTTTGTGCCTGGTTATCCTAGATTTTTCAACCCTTTTCTGGAATATATCTTTGCTGGCCTTAGGAATCAGTGCACTTTACCATTGCTAAATCTCTGTAAGTATCTGTGTTTCCCACACTGTACATTGCAGACCCCTATTTGGCCTATTTAACTTTACTATCAGTCCAAGCAAATGGTGTTTGAAGTGCACCCATGGCATGGGAAGGTAAATGTCCTACGTGGTTTGAAATTTGTATTTTTGCACCACTCAAATATATGGCAAAAATAAATGTCTGCCAGGAGCACCACTGTGCTCTGGCTGGGCTGCAGTTTAAATGTACCACACTGACAAATTACAGAGTAAATGCTTTGCCATGTAGGAAAAACCTATTTTATATATTGGGGTTTGTGTGCGCTCACAGTAAAAAAAGTATTTCAATGTGCTGGCCTCAGCATACTTTTCTTGATGTAAATTTAGATTGGATTACTACCTTAATTCTCTATCTCCACTTAAGACAAGGCTAGTAAAATACTTCAAAGTTATTTCGTGCTTTTTTTAAAATTTGAATTAATGGTGAATTAAGATGTTTGATAAACTAAGGAGAAAAGTAACTTTATAAAAGGATCTCTAGGCTGAAAACCAGTTCTGCCACTTATCACTCTTCATGAGCTGGAATAAATATCCTTGGCTAGTAAAGCTGCAACTCTGGCTCAGAGGACAATGGCCTGTCTCTGGGCACAAGGAGGGCCTATGGGTGTTAACGACTAACTGCGTAGAAGTAATTAGTTATGTAGGAGGGCATAACATAGGACAGCTTTAGCACTACCTCTTATTATTTGGAGATGCTAAAGAGGGTGTTTCCTATTCATTACCAGGACACTTCCAAATAAGCAGGCTTTAGTCACAGTAGCAGGGTAAACCAGTGTGGACTCTGTCATGTTGGAGGAGATCTCATTTGAATACAGGAGTGGCTTAGGGACTTAAGACAGCATGGTGGAAGCTGGGTTTTGCCATGTAGAAACAGGCTCCTAGGTAATTTTGCAGTAAGGCTTAGAAGAAGTGCTGCAAAAAGAGGTGGAAGACTGTGAGAAAATAGCTAGGATTGAGTGATAGAAAGTCTCCAATCACTGTCCAGGGGACAGGACAGATTGACACCTCCACCACTCCCTCCTCAGAACAAATCTGAACCTGGGAAGACTTCATCTGAAGATGACTCAAAACCCCTGATAGAAGCAGAGAACTCATACTGAGTCTCCTGCAGAGACCCAGAGACTGGAACTGCGCTCCAACTGTCAAATGATTGGTGTGGGAAATTGGATTGTTGGTTGAGGGGTTGTGAGCCCTTCTCAAGCAACAGCCACAATCTCTGTCAGAGTGAACCAGAAAGAGTCACTAAATTAACCGGTGCTTAACCCTCTGGTAGCTTAGCACAAAAGCAGTCAGTGGTAACTTACAGGCAATGTGTAAAGTACGTATGCTGCACTTAAACAGCGATAAAGTGAAAAAACAACACAAGAAAAATTCCACATTAATTTAGAAAAATAGAGCAAATTTATTAAATTACTTGACACCAAAACAGCAAACATCCAATCAGTAGAACCTGAGTTATGAATTTTTAACATTTAAAGTGAAAACTAGCAACTAAAAGATCAAAGCCCCAACTGCAAATATCTAGTTATGAGACAGACGCAAAGTCAAAAGTTATGGCCGATGAGCGTGGTTCAGATAGACAAAGTGAATTTGGCCCAGTCTTTGCATTTCTTTAAAATTAGAAGAACTTTTGTAGAAAAATATCTGAGAAGGTGAAGGTCAGCGGTGCCCATATAGACAGCCACTTTAACACTCCGACCGTCACGGCAGTACAAACAAACACCACGTCGGTAACCGTCAACAGCCTGGCGGAAGACAATGTGCGGCAATGACCACGGTGAGTACTGCACCTAGCACACAAGGGAGGGGAGAGGGAAAAGAGAGTGACACACACATGCAACACGCAACACCCCCACCCATACCCTCACACACAACAACACACACACCAATACATGCTGAAACATTAAATTTCACCCTCCAACCCCCCCCTCGGAAGAACGCAAGGACAAAAGGAAATGAGTTGAACGATTGTAATCATGAAAAATCCATTACTCAAAAATATATATACACTATTAACAAATATGTACACCAAGAACCCAAGTCCATGTACAGCACCTACATAGTCCGTGGACCACTGGGCCCAAAATGCATGGGCAAGGCCCACACAAGATACCCGATCCAAACAAAGAGAACACTGCTGGGGCATCAGATTAAAATAAAACAGGCACCTCAGGGGGAAGGGAAGGGGAGGCACCTCAGCCGGATGAGTGCACAACGCCAGCTCCACGAGGGGGCTCCATGCCCATTGATGTATCCTGGGGAGTGCAAAGCCACATTCTCTCGAGTCTCTCCAGTGGGTGGGTTGCCCACTGCTTTATCCTGGGGAGTGCAAAGCAACAGTCTCTCAAGTCTCTCCAGTGGGTGGTTTTCCCACTGCTTTATCCTGGGGAGTGCAAAGCCACAGTCTCTCAAGTCTCTCCAGTGGGTGGGTTGCCCACTGCTTTATCCTGAGGAGCGCAAAGCCACAGTCTCTCAAGTCTCTCCAGTGGGTGGGTTGCCCACTGCTTTATCCTGGGGAGTGCAAAGCAACAGTCTCTCAAGTCTCTCCAGTGGGTGGTTTTCCCACTGCTTTATCCCGGGGAGTGCACAGCCACAGTCTCTCAAGTGGATAACAGTCTCCACTGGTTCTGGAGGGTGCTTGGTGCCCAGAGTGCTTCAACCCGCCAAGGACAGAGGTAGTGGATGGCTTTCTCCACTGGTTCTGGAGGGGACCTTATGCCCAGAGTGCTTCATCCTGCCAAGGACACAGGTAGTGGATGTGATACTCCACTGGTTCTGAAGGTAGCTTGGTGCCCAGAGTGCTTCATCCTGCCAAGGACAGAGGTAGTGGATGCCTTTCTCCACTGGTTCTGGAGGGGGCTTGGTGCCCAGAGTGCTTCATCCTGCCAAGGACTGAGGTAGTGGATGTGATACTACACTGGTTCTGGAGGGGGCTTTGTGCCCATAGTGCTTCATCCTGCCAAGGACAGAGGTAGTGGATGTGATACTCCATTGGTTCTGGAGGGGGCTTAGTGCTCAGAGTGCTTCATCCTGCCAAGGACAGAGGTAGTGGATGTGATACTCCACTGGTTCTGGAGGGGGCTTTGTGCCCAGAGTGCTTCATCCTGCCAAGGACTCAGGTAGTAGATGCCTTTCTCCACTGGTTCTGGAGGGGGCTTTGTGCCCAGAGTGCTTCATTCTGCCAAGGACAGAGGTAGTGGATGTGATACTCCACTGGTTCTGGAGGGGGCTTTGTGCCCAGAGTGCTTCATCCTGCCAAGGACAGAGGTAGTGGATGTGATACTCCACTGGTTCTGGAGGGGGCTTCATCCTGCCAAGGACTCAGGTAGTGGATCTGACACTCCACTGACGGTGAGGCAACATGGAAGCTGTCCAGGCCCCTGGAACTGACCACCAACCTCGTACGAATGACCACTGGGGATGGCAGCCATGTCTGCGGTGGTGCCACTGGCACAAGATGTGGTGTGGCCGCTGGCGGTTCTGGCGACAGGCTCAGTAGCGGCGGTGCTTGCGGCGCTCATTGGACAGCGGTGCTGGTAGGTGGCTCACTGAGCGTGCTGCTGGCGGCAGTGTCCTGAGCGGCGGTGCTGGTGGGGGGCTCACTGAGCTTGCTGCTGGCTGCGGTGTCCTGAGCGGCGGTGCTGGTGGCGGCCTCACTAAGCTTGCTGCTGGTGGCGGTGTCCTGAGCAGCGGTGCTGGTGGGTGGCTCACTGAGCGTGCTGCTGGTGGCGGTGTCCTGAGCGGCAATGCTGGTGGGGGGCTCACTGAGCTTGCTGCTGGTGGCGGTGTCCTGAGTGGCGGTGCTGGTGGCGGCCTCACTGAGCTTGCTGCTGGCGGCGGTGTCCTGATCAGCGGTGGTGGTGGCGGCCTCACTGAGCTTGCTGCTGCTGAAGGGCACAGTGTCTGCGGTGCAGGTGAAGGGCACAGCATCTTGGGTGCTGGTGGCGGTGCCTGTGGCGGCGGTGCATGTGGCTTTGCCGGTGGCGGTCTTGTCCACCGTGCAGGTTGGCGGCAACTCCCCTTTCTTTCTCTGGCCCTTCCCCACCTTGGATGGTGGCACATCTGTCTTGCCACTCCCAACTGTTGTCTTGCCAGAGCCCTTGGTGGCAGGTGTTTTGGCATTCTCCCTACGGGCTGTGGGCAACTTCTTTTGTTTTGGAGGTGGGGGAATGTCCTTGGCCTCGCTCCTTGGGACACTGGCTGCCCTGCTGCGTGGCACACTCCAGAAGCCGGTTACTGCTGGCACCACTGTTTCCGGTGATGTGGTGGCTGAGGTGCTGGGTTGAGACCTGGAAAAGTGGGCCCTAGGGGATGGAAGGGGTGGGGGAGGTTAAGGGAAGAGGTCAAGGTTTGACAGGAAAAGTTTTTTAGACACACTGGGACGGGTAGATGGAGGGGGTTTGGGAGTGGAGGAAGAGGCAGTGGTTGTAGGAGGGGTTCATTTGCTGACTTTGGTGAAGGTGCATGGGAAGGAGGCTGTCATGAGGTGGATGGCTGTTTGGTGGGTGTGTGACTGCGTTTGTGTAGTTTGGGAGGAGGGCTCACAGACACACTGGGAGAGGACACAGGGGATGTGTGAATGGTAGTGGGGGTGGTGAGTGCACATGAGCGGTGTGTGATAATCGGCGTGCTGGTGATGGAGGTAGTGGCTGAAGATGTAGTGCATGCAGGTGTGAGTGGAGACGTGACAGGGAGGGCGGAGGGAGACGTGGAGGAGGGGGACATAGTGGAGGCAGAGGATATTGGTATGTGTGCATGAGTATGATGCTTGTGTGACTGCCTGTGGAATGTGTGGTGCTTATGTTTGCCAGAGCTACCCTTGTGTGTTGAGGTGTGTGCATGCTGGTCTGATGGTGTGCTTGGGATACGCTGAGGTACTGGGGATTGGGTCTGGGTGGAGGAAGTTGGAGGGGGGAGGTTGGACACAGGGACAATGGCTGCCATCAGTGCTGAGGCCAGAGTCTGAAATGCTCGCTGTTGGGCTGCCTGGCAAGAATGATTGCCCCCCAGGTATGCATTTGTCTGTTGCAACTGCCTCTCTACACCCTGGATGGCATTCAGAATGGTAGACTGCCCAACAGTGAGGGATCTGAGGAGGTCAATGGCCTCCTCACTGAGGGCAGCAGGGCTGACTGGGGCAGGGCCTGAGGTGCCTGGGGTGAAGGAGATGTCCACTCTCCTGGGTGAGTGGCCACTGGGCACACGCTGAGGGGCTGCTGGGAGGGCGGTGCTGGTGGGGGGTGGCGACTGTACCTGTAGATCCAGTGGGCACAGAGGGGCCCGCCACCGCAAGGGAGCTCTCATCAGAGGAGGAGTCAGTGTCGCTGGTCTCAGCTCCTGTCCCTGCCGTGGAGCTCCCCTCGCCCTCCATCCCACTGGTGAATTCTGATTCCGTAGTCTGGCCCTCCAGGGCCATGTGGGATGCAGCTCCCTCCTGCTCCAGTGGCACAGCTCTTCCGCCTGTTGATGCTAATGCACGCAAGAACAGGGAGACCACAAAGAGGGGGGGAAAGAAAGTAGAAAGACATGTTCAGTGCATGCAATACCGCTACCGTTGGCGGACACTACAGACACAGCAGTCCTCTGCACTACGCTATGCACTTTGAGTTCCCTAATTGATCACAGGGACATGGGGTACAAGGCCTATGCCCGATTGCTGCACACATGCAAGTTACAGGAGCCTGACTAGGTGTAGATGGCTCTTACCACTGGTGGGGTTGGGGTGCCACTGAGCCTGCCTGAATCAGATGGATGTGATTGTACTCACCCCCTTGTTGCTGCTGTGATGCCCTCAAGCATCCATCCAACTCTGGATACGCCACCGCCAGGATCCGGAACATCAGGGGGGTCATGGTGCGACGGGCACTCCTCCCACGTTGGGAGGCCATCCCCAGCTGGGCCTCTGCCGTCTTCTTGCTCCAGTGGAGAATGTCCACCCATCTTTTCCGGCAGTGGGTGCTCCGTCTGTGGTGGACCCCCAGGGCCCGGACGTCCTTGGCGATGGCACGCCAAATATCCTTCTTCTGGTGGGCGCTGACCTACAGGAATAGTACAGGGGAAAAGGAAAAACTATAACCGTCCGGACCGTCACAGTCATTGGCCCATGTTCCCACCCTAGCCCTGACGCACATACACTCACCGTCCGCTCATGCACGCCTCATTCCCCCCCTATCTCCCATCCATACCACTCCAAACAGGCATTGCCAATACATCATGCTCACAGTGTACTCACCTGTTTGTCTGGAGGACCGTAGAGTAACGTGTACTGGGGAGGACCCCATCCACTAGTTTCTCCAATTCCTCCGATGTGAAGGCAGGGGCCCTTTCCCCAGACACTTGAGCCATTGTCGCTTCCAGACTGAGGTCACAGCAGCACTTGCAGTGTAGTTCCTCTCCTGTCGAAGATCAGGCATCAAGTGAGTGAACAGACAGAAAATGGCAGTCACGTCCGCGGCGGTGCGTACCGTCACCGCGGGCGTACATCGTCATTGGCTCCTGGGACTCATAGGGTCCAATGTTAACCAATGCAGGATTGCGCCGCGGTCTTCGACCACCTACTGCGACGGTGTACAACACCAGCGCACTTATCTCTCATCCCCTTGTCCCACATTACAGGTCAGGCAGCCGCCATTTCAGGGGGCCACATGGACTTAATTTTAAATGAGTCACACATATATAGGCCTTGCATACACACTAAGACAGGCACATAGCGGATTGACAAATGTGTGCAATAAAGTTGTTTATTTCGTACCTCATTGTTGGCTGACCCTCTGATCGCTGTTCTCATCCATAGAGCATGTCCGCTGGGGCAGGTCAGGAGATGGCGGCATCCTCCAGTGTACAAACCTCTGGTGGACCTGTCGACAATGGAAGAGCGACATGTAATAGTCACCTACAGACTTGATCGTGCCACAATCCAGGAACTGTGTGCCCAATTGGAGCCAGACCTAATGGCAGCTATCCGCCATCCCACAGGAATCCCCCCTCTGGTGCAGGTCCTGTCAGTACTCCATTTCCTGGCAAGTGGGTCCTTTCAAACAACAGTGGCCATTGCATCAGGCATGTCCCAGCCAATGATCTCTAACGTGTTGTCCAGAGTGTTGTCTGCCCTGCTGAAACACATGCGCAGCTACATTGTTTTCCCTCAGGTGGAGGATTTGCCTACAGTGAAAGGTGACTTCTACGCCCTGGGACATATGCCCAACATCATAGGTACCATTGATGGGACACATGTGGCCTTGGTTCCCCTGCAGGAGTGAACAGGTGTACAGAAACCAGAAGAGCTACCATTCAATGAATGTGCAGATGGTGTGTTTGGCCGACCAGTACATCTCCCATGTGAACGCCAAGTTTCCTGGCTCAGTGCATGATGCTTACATTCTGAGGAATAGCAGCATCCCTTATGTGATGGGGCAACTCCAGAGGCACCGTGTGTGACTATTAGGTGAGGACATGGACCCTATACAGTGTGAATAGTTGTCTGGGTCTGGGGTTGTCCCTAAGGGTTAGTGTGTGTCTAACAGTTGTCCCTCGACATTTACAGGTGACTCTGGCTACTCCAACCTGTCATGGCTACTGACCCCAGTGAGGAATCCCAGGACAAGGGCAGATAAACGCTACAATGAGGCACATGGGCGAACTAGGAGGGTTATAGAGAGGACCTTCGCCTCCTGAAGGCCAGGTTCAGGTGCCTCCATATGACAGGTGGTTCCCTATACTACTCACCAAAGAAGGTGTGCCAGATCATCGTGGCCTGCTGTATGCTGCACAACTTGGCTTTGCGACGACAGGTGCCTTTTCTGCAGGAGGATGGTCCTGATGGAGGTGTTGTGGCAGCTGTGGAGCCTGTGGACAGTGAAGAAGAGGAGGCAGAAGAAGAGGACATAAACAACAGAAACACCATGATCCATCAATACTTCCAGTGAGACACAAGTAAGAAGACATCACTGCCTTCTACATCTGATAAAATTGTTCGACCTCCCATCTGTGTGTCATTTTCACTCAGTGTATGGACCCTGATTTGTCACTTTCCCTTTAGATTTCACAGATGTGGGTCCCAATGTGTGACCTCTGCTATGTTACCTCATGGACTAGAGCTGTGTGACATAGGTATGTTGACAATACAATGGACATTGCTATTTCCCTCAGTTATTGCAAATACACAATTGTGAAAGCACAGACTGACTCCAGATTGTTTTGTGATTTTGGGTGTTTATTTAAGTGCTAAATAGTGGAGGGGGTTGTAAAATGGTCAGGAGTGATGGTGAAGGAATGTCCATGGCAGAGTCCAGTCTATTAGTCTCACAGGTGCATTGTCCAAAGGGGCATAGGAAGTGGAGCTAGGGCAGTTTAAGGATGGACAGGGTGACAAAGTGGGACAGAAGGATGACATTCAGGGTAGTCTCATTTCTTGGCGGGGGTCTTGGCATTGTTCTCTGTCTTTGTCCTGGATATCAGGGACCGCTTACAGGTGGTTCTCCATCTGCAGGGGGTGGGGTGCTGGTGTCGTGGTCCTGTGGCGGTGCCTCCTGTCCACTAGTGCCGGCAGAGGTGGTGGGCCGTTCATCGTCCAGGCCAATGTCAGGGGCCCCTTGTTGTGCCACAGTGACCCTCCTGGTGTTCACGAGGTCCTTCAGCACCCCTACAATGGTGCCCAGGGTGGTATTGATGGATTTGAGTTCCTCCTTGAACCCCAAGTACTGTTCCTCCTGCAGCCGCTGGGTCTCCTGAAACTTGGCCAGTATTGTTGCCATCGTCTCCTGGGAATGATGGTAGGCTCCCATGATGTTGGAGAGGGCCTCGTGGAGAGTGGGTTCCCTGGGCCTGTCCTCCCCCTGACACACAGCAGCCCGCCCATTTCCCTGGGTTTCCTGGGCCTCTGTCCCCTGAACCGTGTGCCCACTACCACTATCCCCAGGTCCCTGCTGTTCTTGGGGTGGTGAGTTAGCCTAGGTACCCTGTAGTGGTGGTCACACTGCTGCTTGACGTGTCCTAGGGACAGAGGTATGGGACCGCTGGGTGGGTGCTGTGCTGGTGTTTCCTGAGGGAGGAGGCTCTGTGGTGGCCTGTGACTGTGTGAGGGGAACCGACTGTACCGAGGTCCCAGATGGGCCGGGCTGGTCATCTAGATCCAGCTGGACAGAGCTGCTGTCATCACTGTGGGCCTCTTCTGTGGGTGGAGTGGACATGTCTGGAACCTCCTGTCCGGTGACGTTGGGTAGGGGTCCTGCAGAGGTGTAAAGGCATGATTATTGCATCTGTGTGTGCCATGGTGTGCAATGGGTGGGTGACCCTGTACCCCAGTGCTTCCATTCCTGTGTAGGACCTTGTGTGCTAATTGTTTAGGGGTCTGTGTGGGTATGTGTAGTGGACATGCATTGGTGATGGGTGTCTATGCTTTGTTGTTGCATGCAGGGCTTGGTGTTGGGATGTGTGGTTTGTGATAGTGGGACATATGCGAGGAGTTGGAGTGATGGGGGTGAGGGCGAGGGTGGGGGTATGTGATAGCATGCAGGTAGGGTGGGGGATGAAGTAGTTAAACTCTGACTTACCAGAGTCCATTCCTCCTGCTACTCCTGTGAGGCCCTCAGGATGCAGTTTAGCCAAGACCTGCCCCTCCCATGTTGTTAGTTGTGGGGGAGGAGGTGGGGGTCCGCCGCCAGTCCTTTGAACCGCAATGTGGTGTCTTGAGACCACGGAACGCACCTTCCCCGTAGATCGTTCCATCTCTTCCTGATGTCATCCCGTGTTCTTGGGTGCTGTCCCACTGCGTTGATCCTGTCCACGATTCTGTGCCATAGCTCCATCTTCCTAGCTATGGTGGTGTGCTGCACCTGTGATCCGAATAGCTGTGGTTCTACCCGGATGATTTCCTCCACCATGACCCTGAGCTCCTCCTCAGAAAACCTGGGGTGTCTTCGCGGTTCCATGGGATGGTATGGGTGATGTGTGAGGTGGTGTGTGTTGTGATGTGTGGGGTGATGTTTAGGGGTGTGTGGTGTTTTGTGCGTTGATGTGTATGTGTGATGGTGTACACAACACCATCACAGCCTCTGTATGATGGTGTTGTCTTTGCTTTGCTGTCTCTCTGGCCTTCTTCTAAATGTTTAGTAGTAAGGGTTTGTGGGTAATGTGGGTGTGTGTTTTATATTGTATTGGGTGTGTGGGAGTGGTGTGTGTATGTGTATCAGGTGTGTGTATTTCGATTTGTCCAATGTGGTTGTGTTTTGTAAATGTGTGTGTATTTTGCGTGTATTCGTGGGTCATGATAGTGTGGGCGTATTCCTGTTGGCGTGACGGTGGAGGTTTTGTCATCACCAGTTTATCACTGACCTTTGGTGTGGCGGACTTGTGTGGGTGTCTAGATTTTGGCGGATTCTGAGCTGTGGGTCATAATAGCTGTGGCAGAATTTGCGACGGTGTGTTGGCGGTCTTCTGCACGGCGGTAAGCGGGATTTACCGCCAATGTTGTAATGAGGGCCTTAGTCTTTTTTTGGAAGGCAAAAGTCTTCAGTGGGAAGAAGCTGCAGGCTGTAACTGAACAGGGCTCCTCAGGTTTGGATGTCTCTTCTGTGGGGACCTGCTGAACAGGATTTGCTGCTGCAGAAAAGAAGGCAATGGTATAAGCCTGCTGCTTTCAACATTTCAGTTTCCTAATACACAGCATCTGCCTGTCTCTTTCCCCTGGCTCTCGGAAATACATTATTTAGGCAGAGGAAATCAAAATCAGAGGCCATGCAGGAAGACACACACGACCTTCACCCTTCCCTCCTCCTATAGCTTTATGTCAGTAGGGCTTCACAAGGAGGGAGGGGTGAATGCTGCTCAGCTCCTGGGTCTCCCTGGCCTGGCAGAAAAAGGAGTTCAGCAGGGTCAGGGAGAACAAGAGGCTGACCCCAGCCCCCTTTCACAGCTCTTGCTGTGAATGTTCTACACGCTATTAACTGTAGAACATTCACAGCAGAAACAAAGGCTTCAGAAACTGAGGGGCGGAATGTTCTAATGTTCTATTAGCTCAGCTATACTGCCATTAAAGGACCGCTCCATTGTTAAAGGCCCTCGCCTTCAGCCTTTAATGCTGGAGTGAGCCTTTTGTGGCAGGAATAGCTTGCTAGGACAGGCTATAAGGCTATGTAATAGACTATTCCTATGAGGAGCAGGGTCAGTACTGATTTGCTTTAGGTGGCCTTCTGGGGATGAATTGGAGTTAGGCAGATGAATACGCCACTGCATCGGTGACTAGGTACCCTCTCTGCCATACTCCAGGTCCGCCCACCCAATTTTGAATCAGGCAGACTGCAAGTTTTACTCCAGTGTAGTAAAATGTTCTGTGTCATCGTAAAACTTCCTCCCATAAGCACGAATGAGTAGGCACTACCGGCAGTAAACCATCTGACGGCAGCTCTGTTAATGGTGGATGGTTAGATGGACTTTATTTGCTGTCCATCACTTCCAGGTATATTCTGGATATGAGGGGCAGTTAAAAAAGAAAAATGCCCTCACACTGTAGGGGAAAATTCCCATGCCATGGCGAGGTCATAATTTTTGTTATTTTTCAAAAAGAAACTTCTCTTAATAAAGTTTGGAAAAGTTTGATGGCCACCAGCCATGTTTTTATGGTGCGGTCTGCCATGGTTTCTCACATTGACAGGAACTGCCATGATAACAGTTTCTAGGAATGTGAAGAGATGTCTTTGGAGCAGGCGGACATCTATAAATTTGGTGGTTGGAGTAAAGGCACGCTGGCCGACATAAAGTACTCTGCCACACTTCCTGCCTTTGCTTCATCTCGGTACCTATTAAGCGACAAATAGTGGTTTAGAATACTACCCGAGCAACTGCCAGTTTTTAGACTATTTGCAAACATATAATCCATCATCTTTTGGGTGTTTACTTTCCAGCTGTATGCCAGGGAAACCTTAGTCTGGTGCAGCTTTCCAACCCTACTGCTGCTCATGTTTGTGAATTCTAAAAAGTAGTACATTTCATCCATTCAAGGAGTACTGCTATGGATACAAATCTGCTACTTTTTTGGTAAACCGGTAACTATATATATAGTTAATGTTAGAAATGGGGTTTCTGGTTGGCTAGGGTATGCACCTCAGCCAGGCAGAACCTACCCACTCTAGTCAGGGCAAGGGAGTTACACGTCCAAGATAACCCCTGATCACCCCCTTGGTAGCTTGACACAAGCAGTCAGGCCTATCCCAGAAGCAATGTGTAAAGCATTTGCACAACACACACAACACATGTGATGCAATATCCCCACCACAAAGCAAACACAACACCAAGTTATGTGAAAATATACTGTATTGTACACAACACAATTATTAGACCAAACCATATATCAGTAGTATCCTGCTACCTTCGCAGTTGTCAGAACTTTACACATTAGTTACTCTGCAAACTAGCAGTAGCCACATATAACACACAGGTCACTCAGTATTCTGCAACATAATCAGTAGTCAGGAAGCACGTTATTACACCAAAGCACTTGTCATAAGAATATCATAAACGCCCATAGTAGGAACATTATAAACCATATGACAAGACATAAAAACATATTAGTATGGTATGCCCATAATAGGAACATTTGCATTAAAAAACATCAAAACAGGTAGGCAATATCTGTATCAACAAAGTCTGTAGAAAGAACCTAAGATATGTATATTGTCCCTTTAAAGGTACCTGGTTTAATGATGAAGGCACCTCCAGTGCCTGGAAGATGAAAAATGGGCCCCCCGGCACTCCTTTGTTTCAAACGGGGGCCTCTGGTATCTTTTGAGGCAGAGAGGGTGGTACGCACCTCCTCTGTGCTACGGACAGGCCCCTCCAGGGGAATGCGATCACTGGGGGCCCCCTGGGCCTCAACCAGCACTCACGAGGGGGGCCAAAGTCCTCAAGATAGTGTAGGGGGCCCCACGCACCCCCTCTGATTTGTAATGGGCCCCTCCTGGGGTCCGCGATCTCTTGGGGTCCCCACCGGCTTGCACTGGGCCTCCAATGCGGGGGGGAGAACACCAAAATGGCACTGGCCCACAAGGGGCCTCAAAGTGAAACTGTGGGTGCGGGGGGACCTCATGCGAGGTTCCTGCCCCACCTACGGCCTCCGAGGACAGGCCCTGGGTTTCGTGGGGGGGGGGGGGAGCCTCCGGTGAGGCTTCCTTTCTCCCTGCCCGGCAGAAGGACCAAACAGGGGCCAGGTGGGGTGAGGGAGCCTCCAATGAGGCCTCCGTCCCTGGCCAACGACACCAGCAGCACTCGGCGTCCCGTCCGGCCATCCGAGGCAGCAGGCACCAATGTAGGTGCCTGCCTGTGCCCCAGGGGCGCTCCATGGAGCACGCTTCACCCCGGGGGCATGACAGGAGCAAACTCGCTCCAATCTCTGGTTAGTTTTTGTTTTCTCGTGCCCCGGGGGGCACAAAGGACAGCGCGACGCCGGCACTGAAAGACACACAGCCCGGGTGGTGGCGGTGATGCCCCCTCACAGCTGATAAGCACTTTTTAAGGTGCAAAATACAGGAAAGGGGCAGCGCTCACGAACGCTAAACGAATCCCTGAAGAGGCGCTTTCCAAAGCACTTAACTTCATGAAGAGGTGCAGCACTCCTCGTGTTAAAAATGGATGCAGGGGTCAGGGGCCACAGCACCCTGCCCCTTGGGGACAATGTTCTGGAAAAAGGCCCACAGGTGGAGGGGCCCAGCAAAAGGCCAGCACAAAGAAGATGCAGCAAGGGACAAGTCCTTCACAGTGACCCGGCAGGTCACAGGTCAGCACAGCAGCAGTCCATGGCGGTCCCTGGTGAGTCCTTCAGCCTTTCTTTGTCCAGTTCCCAGATATTTCAAAGAGTCTCTAAATTGTGTGAAAAATTCCCCTGTACTTATACTCAGTACTTGCAGTGTTTTACAATGATGGAGAGAGGAGGTTCCAACCAGTTACAACTGGTTCTGGGAGTGCCCCCTCTCTCCTCCAGCACAGGCTCCAAACATCAGTGGGGGGTAAACAACCGTATTGTGTGTGGCCAGGGCACAGCCTTTACAAATGTAGGTGTGCCCCGCCTCTCCCTTTTCTCTACCCAGGAGAACTATTCAGTATACGGATGTACCTCTGTGACACCTCCAACCTCCCTGTGTACAGGCTGTCTGAAAAGTATCCGCAAAGCCCCAACTGTCACTCTACCCAGTCGTGGATTGGAGAGAAGCTGCAAAACACCAGAGTCATAAGCACAGAGAAATGCGCACTTTCTCGAAGTTGGATTTTTGTAATAGTAATAAAAAATATGCCTACCCCAGTAAGCAGCATTTATTATCACCATTACAACCATACCAAACATGCCTACGCTACCCCTCATAAATCAGACCATACCCCTTACACATAAGGCAGGGCATTTCTAATGCAATCCTATGAGAAGGCAGCACTCACAGCAGTGAGACACCAAGTTAGGCTGTTTGTCACTACCAGGACAGGCCACGCAACCTGGCACATGTCCTGCCTTCTACATACATGGCACCCTGCCCATAGGGCTAGCTAGGGCGTACCTTAGCGGTGACTTACATGTAGTAAAAGGAGCGTTCTGGGCCTGGCAAGTAAATGTAGATTTCAGGTCCATGTGGCAGAAAACTGCACACACAGGCCCTGCACTAGCAGGCCTATGACAGGTTTGAAATTCTACTTCAGTGGGTGGCGCAAGCAGCGCTGCAGGCCCACTAGTAGTATTTAATTTACAGGCCCTGGGTATAGAGATACCACTGTACAAGGGATTTACAGGTAAATTAATTATGCCAATTAGGTATAAGCCAATCATACCAACTTTAGATGGGAGAGCACCTGCACTTTAGCACTGGTCAGCAGTGATAAAGTGCTCAGAGTCCTAGAGCTAACAGCGACAGGTCAGAAAAAGTGGGAGGGAGGAGGCAAAAAGACTGGGGGACTCTGTGTAACGAAAAAAGTCCAACAGTTAAGTAAATCTGGACAATCAGAAACAGCAACACAGACATAGCAGACCCGACTCAGGGACCCCAGACCCAATTACCTACCAAAGAATGCAGTTATTTTGGCGGGTGTCACCCCTCAAAGACCCCCTGAAGCTATACACCTGTCAATACTGTGCACTCCTGATGGCCTTACAGGAGCCAGGACACTATCAGGCAGTTGATCTGGGAAAATCCTGCCAGGAAGAACACCTCAAATTATATTTTTAAAGATAAAAGGCAAAGCAAAACAAGAGAAAAAACAATCAAAAATGGAACATTACAAAGCAAACAGCTTCTAAAGGAGTTGAGTATCTACTTTTAGAATAACACAATAAAAATAGTAATGGTTATGGGAAGAGGTGAGAAGTTCCACTGTTTTTTTCGCCCTACGTTTGTTGAATTTTTCTTGAAACCATAGGAATCTCTAAAAATGAGCAAAGTTTTGATTTTGAGAGGAGAGGTGTGCTAGAGAAGATCCTGTGAAAAAAAGTCTTACAAAAACATATTAAGCGATTTCCCCGACTGAAAAATGTTTCGTGGATAATTCTTCTACAAAATCATTTTTGCTATAATTGTAAAATATTTACAATACCCGCAACTTTCATGCAAAGTTTACATCACTTGGGAATCAAAATTAAATTTTCACCCACCTCTAATTATCGATATTTGTCCTCCTTGTATGACCCTGAAGAGGAAACTTAGAAATCTAGCAAACAGGAACGTGTGAGTAGTAATACAGCAAGTTGTGTATCTATGTCTGCAGACAGTCAGCGAATACACACGAATTCTGCCGAGGGAGGTGAACGCAGATTTACCATTTAGAATCATTTTGTTGAAATGCGTTATTGAAAAGAAAGCTTTGCCCTAATATTCCAAATATATTGATAACTGTCTTGAAAAATAAAGTGTGAATTCTGTCGTGCACACATGCCCTTTTAAGTTGAAATCATGAAAACCTACAAAATTCAAGATGTCCGTCAAATGGAATTTATTTTAAAGATAAAATATGCTGTCACACAGTACACTTTATAAATTGATCCATTGGGTATCTCGACTGAAAGATTTCCATTTCCGTACTGTATTGCCATTTTATGAATCATTTTAAATTGGTATTAAAGCCTGTGTCTGGTTTGCCAGCAATCATGTAAGCCTGGTTGTTTATTCTGTACGTGATGTTTCTCTCTTTTATAGACTTCTAAGGGGCACACTGGTGTCTGCTTATGTATGACTTCTTTTTCAAATTCAGTCCTGTCTCTAAGACCTTAAAAAGGTTCTTTGTCAATAGGCGCTGCCGTACTTACATCTTCATCCTCTGCTTTCCAGGTCCCTATTTCGGTGGCATTTGAGGATTTATGTGGATGATTATGATACAACTTTGTAACAGGCTTCCATTTGGAGAGAATGGGAGAGCAAATCAATTAATGGTTATTAAAATGGAGTAACGAAGAAGTTTAAAGGTAGAGGGGGCCAGGAAGGCGTAAGCTGCTTGACTAGCCATTTCATCAAATTAAATACCGTGCTGACGAGGTTCCCAGCTCCAGATTTATAAAACAGACTCACTTATTGTAAGGAGCTTGACAGATTAAGGGGCTCTGCATCTGTGTGTCTGGAGACTGTGTTTCACGCTAATAAACACACAGATTGCTTGCCAATTATAACCATCTTATTGTTCACAAGCCCTACTTCTGTGCAACCTATAGTGTCTTATTGGGTATTTCGGGCAGGTTTCAAACACACACTGTAGAAAATGCACAGGTGTAGAGCTATAGGTAAATATGAGAACTGTATTTTTTTCTTCACATAAAAAACAACCAACATGCATCTGAACCCTTATTAAAAATTTGCATTTTAAAGCAATTTATCTAATTTTCAGCAGCTTTTACAACCATCAGAGTTAACTTTGGAAGTAAAGGGAAGTGGCAGAGTGGTATATATCACCCCCAATCTTTCTGTGCGCAACAAGGATCACCACAACACTTTTGGGGCTAAATGTTGTGAAGATTCGTTAAACAGCGCCAAAGATATAGGCAAGTCAAAAAACACTTTTTCTATGGAAACATGGTCCTAACCATAACTACTTAGTGGTAAGCAAGAAAATTGGGGGGGTGAAATAAGTTGCATTTCCCATGTTAATTCCTATCGGACCTTTAGACACATCTACAGCCCGAACCACTGGATGGAATTACATCAAATTTGGTGAAAAGCTAGCTGTCAGTATGCAGATTGTGCTTTTGCTCATTTGGTGTAAACCCGTTCAGTAGTTTTTGAGAAATTAAAGGAAATGCAAATTTGTATATCTTTGGCCGCAGTGATTATTTTATTTATTTAACGCGTGTGCAAAAAGAAGCGTTGTGATTGGCTGAAAGCAACTTTGCTAGAAACTTGCAGCTGCCATTTTATTTCACGGGACACTGTCCCCACGAGTAAAAATCCGAAATGAAAGTGGCATAAGGGATCAGGCTAAAGGTACCCTGACCCCAGGGGTGTGACCTAGGTGTGTTTCATAGGCGAATTATGGGTTTAAAATAATTTTATGACACCATGCGTGATATTTTGTGGAAATTCATGATTTTTCACAAATTATTAGCGAAATATTTGCGATTGTAAAAAAAATTGAAAGAAAAACCACAGACCCATTTATACTTTCATTCATTCACTCATGCATGCACTCAGAGACTCATGCGATCACTCACACACTCACTCAGACCTATCCATAGACTCAAACACCCACTTTCAGACCCACTCAGACACTCACACACCCACTCACAGATCCACTGAGAGAGTCAGGCCCTGTGGGGAACCTGTGCTGCGCTCAGACAAAGGCTGTGCATGGCACTGGGTTGGGTGGTTACAAAGGCTTGGCTGCAAGGTATGGCTGCAGGCCAGGCCTTGTGACCAACCCCCTTTGCACAGCATGGGCTGGAAAAACATATAGTAATTGAAATAAGTTAAAAAACCATAGAAATTGACTGAAAAAAAAAAAAGTTTACAGGTACAGTAAAGTTAGGTTCTGAATATACCCGTACAAAACCATACAAATTCAGCAGTTATAGTTAGAGTTCTTTCAAGTAACTTGCACCCTAAGGTAACTATAACTCATGCCCTCGCCATGCACAGTTTTCTTATCAATATTTTTATTTCAAATGTTGCAGTGATAATATCAAAGATGATACAAGATCGCATCAACGATATAATATCTGGAGTTTGCACAGACAGTGAAGGCACAAGTTATAGTTACCTTAGGACGCAAGTTATAGTTACTTGAAGGAACTCTAACTCTAACTGCCGAATTTCTATGATTTTGCACAAGTAAGTTCAGTACCTAACTATAACGTCCCTGTAACCTTTGTTTTTTTCAGTGAATATATACATATATATATATATAAGCATAAACATCTATATCATTCTATGTATACACGCACACATATATATGTATATATATATGTTACACAGTAGCGGTTGCCACTGTGTAGTTAAAGTTAGGTCTGACCTTCCATAGGAAAGGATTTTTTTCTTTAATAATGTTTGCACTGTTCAACGAATATGCACGAAACATTCCAAAAAAAGTTCACCCACTTCAGCTCCTTCATGGAAAACTTCATGCCAATCTCTCAAGCAGGGGCCAAGAAAAAGAGGGTGTCCCAAATCATTAATTTCCCCTTTTAATTCCCCTATGGAATGTTGCTCACCTTTCAAGAAAAAAACAGCTGAAAGAAATTACACCAAATTTAGAGTTAGAACTTTAATCAGAAATAATGCTTTTCCATTATTTTGTGTAAATCCGATCAGCATTTAAAAAAAAAAAAGACATTTAAAAGTTAGCGATGGTTGGACTGTTATGTACCAAAGTACTTCCTTAGGATGAAAATTTTAAAAAAATCTCAAATTACATTGTCTGAAGGAGATTTTATATCCATAGGCCAATGGGCAACACAGTACCTTGCAATCCTATTAGCCAGTTGCAAAATCTCCTCAAAATGTTGCAGCAACTATTGTAGTGCTTGAGGACACCCTGACCTTTAGGCACTTGTGGGAGGGGAGCGGTGAGGTCAAAGGCCCACAGGGAGCAGAGGACTCTCACAGGATCCAGTGCAGCCCTCCTATGGTGTACCAAGACACACTTGAAGGACCACTGTGCAAGCATCCACCACATGGTAGCATGGTGCTGTATGAGTTGTACTGTGGGAGTAAAGCACTATCCAAAAAATAAAAATAAAATAGAAGAGAATGAAGTTTAGGCACGTATAGCTGAAGTATGTGCGTAACATGTCAGAAGGATATGTGTGGTAGGGTTGGCTGCACACAGGCTGTTGAGTGCACGGCCTAGCTAAAGGCCATGCCCTGCAGGCAACCCTTGCTGTGCATGACCGAAGACTAGACGCAGCAGAGGTTGGGCATAGGTGGGGGATTATTCGCACATGAGGGTGTTGGGCCCAGGACCTAGCTGAAGATCAGGCCCTGTGACCAACTCTTACTGAACATGGCTGAAGACCATGCACAGTGAAAGCTGGACACTGGCAAGTGGTTGAGAGCAGGACCTGACTGAAGGCCAGGCCGTATGGCCAACCCCTGCAAAGGGTGTCTGAAGACTGTGCACAGTGGGAGTTGACTACATGTGAAGGATTGGATGTTGGTGCAATTTAGAATATGATTTAAAAAATCCAGAAATTCTCTGAAATAACTAAAAGTTAAACTGATGTTAAAGAAAGGACAGGTTCTAAGACAGTAACTGAAATTAGAAAGCCCACTGAAATTCACTGAAAAAAACAAAGTTTAAAGTGATGTTAAAGTTAGGTTTAGGAAGAGACAAGAACTAATGCTGAAAAATCTGGAAACCATTAAAAAACATCAATTTTAGTTTAGGCAACTAACAATAATGTGCATGTGTCCCCATCATGCAATGCTTATGACATCATATACAACATCACTTATGGTATATTCAAATAAAAAACTGTTATGAGAATGTGGGTTGACTTTTTTGCAAATGATGGATTTAGGTGCAGGGGGTAACCCATGCAGCACACATCCAAAAGAAAATGCGTACGCATACACAGGTGGCAGGATGCAGTACCTGTCCGAAGTTACTGAACCTGAGGCCATATGGAAGGCATAATGGGGGCACAATTTATAGTTGGTTGACTAAACTATAACTGGTGTATTTCAGTGGATTTTGCATATTTTTAATGTTAGCTTGTCTCATTCCAACACCTACCTATAACATCACTTTATTTTTTGGTTCTTTCAGTGAAAATAAAAATATACATATATACACACACAGATAAATATATACACACACACACAGATTATATATATATATATATAAAATATACACACATACATATATAAAATCAAGTGGTATAAACTGAACTCTTTGTGTTATAAATTGTACTAAGCCTCCGAGACCATCAATATGACACTGAATAACTGTAGCAATGTTGCTTTTATCCTCTTGGATCTATCAGCAGAGTTTGATAAGATTTCTCATCCTATAATTCTTCAGCATCTTGTGGATATTGGTATCAGTGGTGAGGCTGGGCTTTGGTTTAAATCTTTTTTGCCTGTCAGGAAACAATTAGTGTCCATTGGACAATATTCAGGGGAAGAAAGCTCTTTAGTTTTTGGTGTTCCGTAGGTCTCATCACTTAGTCCATCTCTAGTTGACACTTACTTTGATATGTTTGATCATTTCCTATGGAATCTTAACCACTTCCTATGCTGATGGCACACAATTGTCTCTATCCCTGGATAGGAATTCCTTTATGTCCAAACATAATTTTTAGAATTGTTTTACGAGCATTATTGGATGGATGGAAAATAATCACCTAAGGTGTAACACCAACTAAACAGAAATTCTTTTATTTGGGAAGTCTGATTTGTTCTTCCCTATGATGTGGTGGCCAAATTATGTGCCCCCTCATCCATTCACAGAACAAGTGGCAAACAAATTGGGAGTCACATTTCACAACACACTGTCTTTCAGCCACAAGTACTATCAGTACTTGCTTTTCAGTGATTAAATCTATTTTTAATTATTTGACCTCTTCTCCTTAGCTGCAAGGAAAACAGCATCCTATACTCATATAACTTTGAGGTTGGATTATTGCAACAGCTTGTATGCAGGGAGTTCAAAGCAATTGCTTCATAGACTTCAGATGGCTCAGAATTCAGCACTCTGATTGGTGCTTAAACTCACTAGATATAGTTTGCGTCCAAAGCACTCAGGGAGTTGCATTGGCTACCTATTCATGAGAGTCTTATTCAACATTCTTCTTTTGGTCTTCAGAGCTTTTCATGCTACAGGCCCTAAATATTTATCTGACAGGCGTTGCCATTACAGGATTCAGGGGTGTCTCAGATCTTCTCATGCCAATCTGCTAAAATGTCCTTCCCTTAGGCCTAAATTCCTAGGAGTTAAATAATTTACGGGCCAGATATCAAAAGCCTGGAGCCAACTTCCAGGAGCACTTTGGTTCATTACAAACAAAGCCAGTTTCAAGAAGAATTTGAAGACTTGGCTGTTCTCTAGTCCAGATACCCTATGCCACTCATTAATATAATTAGATGGGTATATGTCTCTTTCTACTTTACCCCCTTCTGTATTTCCTCCTCTTCTCTCTTGTTTCTTTCTTGTACTTTTTTATTGAGGTACAGTGTTTGAGTTAGCACAAGGATGCTCTTGTTTGAGTGATTACGCGCTCTAAAAATACTGGATTCATTCATTCAACTTATCAAACAGCCTATGTTGAGGATGGAGAAAAAATATTATATTCGATGTACAATATTTAGACAATGGTTGGCCCATGGGATAAAGGGAAGAGTAAGGTCAAATGCCTCTCAAGGATGTCGAATTTCGGAAACTGCCATATTGAGTGGGCCTAAGTCCTCTGACCACAGGTAAAATTCTCTAAAGAGGAGTTCATTTCCAATGAGGAGATTTTTTGACTTTGATTCACTGTGTCCCAATCAATCTTACTTCTACCAAGTTTGTTTTGCTGGTAAGCAGTAAGAGACTTTACTCAGTAATGTTTGGCTTTAGTTACCTTCAAATACATATTAGCTTAATTGGAATGTGGCTTTAACTTTACTGATTGTAATTGTATTCGGTGTTTAACAAACTCATCTCTGATAAGGATACTCTCTGGTTTTTTCATCATAAATACATGTCTGTTTGCTACCTAATTAACAAGGTCAGGGAGTCCTAAACTAGCTGCCAGCAACTCCTAAGTCTACTAGACAATCACTTCCCACATTTTAATTAATATTTTATTTTTTCCTAGGATTTTCTGCCCCACTTACATTGGCACCCTAGTGCACCTATATGGAAGGGTAGACCTTCTCCAAATCTGCTGGTCTCTTGAAATTACACAAATAAAAGATGATGAATTGAGGCAATAGACACACCATGGGGTTCATTTACAAATCCCTTGCGCTGCCATAGCATAATTTATTTTACGCTTAGGCGGCACAGAACAGTCCCCACCCCGTGCCATATTTACAAACTGGTCAATTGGACCTTTGCACTAGTTTGTAATCCCTTGTGCCACATTATAGCTGTGCCAGGTATAATGTATGCAAGGGAGGCATTCCCCTGCATGGAGGCCCACAGGTATGGTGCAGTGAAATCTACAAGATTTCACTGCATCATTCTAGCGTCATTTTTTAACGCCTGCCCTCAAGGGCTGGCGTTAAAGTTATGCTAGACTTTTTTAAATGGGCCTCCTCGAACTTTGCTGGACTAGTGTCAACATTTTTTACGCTAGTCTAGCAAAGCATGACAACTGTGTAAGAAATTCTGATGCAGCTGTGCTAAAGAGCGCCATGGTGCTCTGTATTGTAAATACAGCGCTACCATGGTGTTGTTAGGAGCACTCAGGGCGGCCCAGTCTAACTGGCACATCATGATCGATGCGCCAGTTTGTTGTACATGAGGCCCTTAGTATTTTGCCCTGGAGCAGAGAACCCCAGGCCCCCATCTGTGTTTGCCATGAGGCTACTATAAACAAAACAACCTACTCAACTGAGTTAATGTTTAGGGCTACCACAACTTGCCTTAAGGATTTTATCATTAAAATCTGCAGGAAGTGTCTAGAAGACTTCCCCGTGATGGAAACTAAGGCCCTCATTACAACCCTGACAGTCGTTGTTAAAGCGGAGGTAATACTGCCAACAGGCTGGCGGTAAAAAGAATGGGATTTTGACCCTGGCGGTTACCGCCATCCAAGACTGCCACTTTAACACACCGACCGCCATGGTGGTAATGGCTACTGGGCTGGAGACTTCGGTCTCCAGCCCAGCGGCCGTCACAATCCCACTCTCTGGATTACGACCCGGCCTACCGCCATGTTTTTTGTGCCAAACTTACCGCCATGAAAACCATGGCGGTAGGCACTATCAGTGCCAGGGAATCCCTTCCCTGACACTGATAGGGGTCTCATCTGCCCCCTCCCCAGAGTCCTCCCCCACCCTCCCGTGTGGTACTGAAAAATTCTGGACCCGTGTTATAAACATCGTCGTATCACAACGATTTTGGTATCAGCAGACCGAGAATGATTAGAATAGTATGCACAAGCATTGTATTCATATTCAGGTGACGAAATCACCTGAATATCAGAGTTTCCGTCCTGAAACTCTGAGGTTCCATTTAAACGACAGCCATTTTGTGATTGCCCTCACATAGGCCAATGACTAATGCCGAAAACGAGTCTGAAGGACACGTACATCTTTGCTGACTCCTCTGTGACCTGGGCAAGCTGACTCCACTGCCTGAAGCCAAACCTGTTCGGCCAGTTTTCTTTCCCAGTGGCCGAATGAGATTAGTATCAAGGCACAACACATCATAAAACCTTTAATCACACACAAACCATGCCTAATCTTACACACACCAGTCCCTGTTTCTTTCTTTATGACTTGCTTTACAAGGAGGAGGTGCCTGTTTATATTGGGGGTCCGTCGATATCTGATGAAAGTACTGAGCCTTGCCGGGTAATTGATTGAGGGCTGGACAAACTGAAATATGGCTTGTCATCATAACCCTGCTATTTCTTTGTAGTGAAAACATGTGAATGGTCAACTGTAAAATAAGGAATGTTTGCCTAAAGCATAATATTTTGTATAAAAGAGAAGGTTAGCTTTGCAAGGGGAGCAGTCTCCTGAGAATATACACCGTGTTGTACTTCTAGGATACCTGTTACTGGCTGCAGCCAATAAACAAGATCTTTGACTTCACCAAGAAGACTCTGTGTTTCTGTAGTCTGAAACAGGAAGGACTCGAAGTCTTAGGGTGTGTTCCCTGGCACCACTGGGTTCTGAAAAACCCAGTACTTCAGTTGGCGCCCAACGTGGGGCGATTTCAGCGGTACCGGTCCAAGCCAGAGGTTCGTGAGGAGCTTCGTGTGAAAATTCTGGAGGGAGGCCGCCACTTCATCGACCCCTGTATGTCGACGTGGTCCGAAAGTCTTTGCTGCGAGGTTCCCCGCTTTCCGACGGCTACGAAGGACTGCTGCCCTGACTATCGCCCTGTTTTGGACCCTTGATGATTTGGTAGAGCGAAACGATAAACGAGTCTTCTGGTGACGTCATCGATACCTCAGTTAAGTATAAGTGGAGCGTCTCCCAGTCCTTAGTTTGGTTCTTAGTTTGGTATCCCCCTGGGATCTTTGATTTGGAACTTGCAAGTACCAAAGCCGAGGGATTCGTGTATTCACGAGACTATTATATTCAATAATCCTTTGAAGTTTGAAGCTAGACTGGAGAGCGAAGATGCCTGGTCTTAGCAGACATGGAAATTTGTTTTGTCTTGGTTATAATAGGAGGACTCGTGTCCGGTTCCTCTGATTGGAACTCCAACCTATGAACTATATGTGAAACATGGCATAGGCCCCATCATATATAATGAAGTATGGATCCGATACACCAGGAAAGATGGTGTTTTAAAATGGCCCCAATATGGTAGTTTTGACACAGAGATTCTGGATAATCTGGAGGTTAAACTTTTTAAGAAGAAAGCCCGGCCGGCGATGTTTGACTCTTTCCGCCTATGGCGTAAGGAAGCAAACAGAAGGAAATTAAATTAGCAAAGAGAAATAAGAGGGAAGAGGGTATCTCGATAATGCAAGCTGCCATGCAGTTTAAAGATGATGAAGAAGAACAGATAAATGAGCAGTTGCACAGGCAACGTAAAATGGTGACCGATAAATGTTATCCAGTTTTTCCGCTTCTTCAGCAAGATGCAGCAAAAGAACTTGAGAAAGATCCTTTAATGTCACACTTGTTGAGTTCGCCACCCCCTTATGCGCAGGATGCTACAGCACCCCCGCAACCTTTAGCTGTGCAACCTCCGGTTATTGTGCCTCAGGTTCTTCCACAGCCGCCAGCTCCTCTTCAGTTGGCTCCTACTACTATGGCGCAGCCCCTCCAAGGGCCGCCGACTTCGCTACCTGCTCCATCTGTACCTCCTACAACTTTATGTACTACATCGACTGCCTCTTCTAGTGTTTTTCCTGATACTGCCTCTGAGTCTGCCTCTGCGTCTGCCTTGCCTCCCTCTGTTTTTTCTCCTGTTCTTTCATCAACTTCCCCTTCTGTCCGACAGAGAATGACAGATACTGTTGCCAGCCTTATATTTCCTCTCTTTGGGTCGTCTGGTGTGACCCCAGATTCGGAGCGTAAGCAGTCACGTAGTCAACTGCCTAATTCTCGAGAGAGAGAAATTTTTGACCGTATGGCGCGTAAATGGGTTGTTTACCCTTCAAGATACGATGTAGAGTCTGTTATGGATGTCTTCTGTCAATAGGAAGCACCGAAACAAAGATACGTTTTTGAGAAAATGTGTGCTTTCCTTTGTGAGGAATTGGAGGATAATGATTTGGAAACAAATCCGCCTGATTTGTGCCGTGTACGGTTTGAGTTTGCAAAGGGCACAATTGTGGGTTCGGATGTTGAGACAGCAGTTGCGACGTTGTTGTCCTTTAGGAATAAGGATCCTTCTCAGTCATTGTTCCAACATGACTCCTCTGTTAAAAAAAGGTGCGACAGTACCCAATGAGAGAAGTCCCTCCGGTATGGAAGGACGCCGTTGCGGCTGATGTTGCTAATCAAATTGATGCTGTCCCAGCTCATTTTCAGCGTGTTTGGGTACATGTTCTGTGGAAGCGAGCTGAAGTTTTAGCCCTTAAGCAGACTTTGCCTGATCCCCGTAAAAACCCTGCAGGGTATTATAAGGAATTATCACAGACTGCAGACTAATGCATTATGAATTTAGCCGACATAGACATGTTATTTGGGAATGTTGTTCCACAGCCTTTGTGGGGATTGATTCACCATACAGATCATGCGCAAGAGTTAGGTGACTCATGGGCTAATATTAGTGCTGCAAATGATAGACAAGTTGGTGGTGCCAAGCCTGAGCCTTTGGTAGCAGAACTGCCTGCTAGGATCATTACTTACATGAAGACTTTAATGCCTGCAATGCGTGTGAATTGGGATAAATTGTCTGCGTGTAAACAGAAGAAAGATGAAACAGTGTCTGATTTCTTCACCAGGTTTGAGGAAACGTTTATCGACCACAGTGGTCAAGATATGAGTACAGAAGGTGGTCAACGGTTGTTCGTCGACAAGTTTGTGCACAATTTGCTTGCCGAGCAGTGTAAGAAATTGAAGGATTCAGAGAGTTCTTGGGCCGTTTCCTCTTCAGCACAAATATTGGCTACTGCACAGTACTACGAAAATAGGGATAAAGATGAGAAGGATAGAGCAGACAAGAAAACTAAAGAATTAAAGACGAAAGTTCTTTTACAACAGGCGTATCCGCCATGTGGTGGTCAGAGTAACTATCAGCAACCTCAACAGTTCCAGAGAAACTCGCAAAGGTTCGAGTTTTCTCAACCACGTGTTCCTGTAGGTCCCAATCAGTGTTCATATTGTAAAGAAGAGGGTCATTTCAAGTATAGTTGTCCTATTTTGTTACAGCGTACGAATGGTGCTTCTGGCACAAGAGGTCGAGGTGTTCAACAAGCTCCTAGAGGTAGAGGACGTGGAAGTTTCCCCCAGAACATGCGTTCCTTTCCATCTCAAAACTCAATGAATAGTTTTGACCAGCAACATAACGCGTCTGGTAGGACGGCTCAGTACTATGCTGACGACTACTATGCAGAAGATGAGAACTTGGAAGGTAATAATTTCTAGGACAGCCATAGACGAAGAGAGGGAGTTTTTTTAGTTCCAGTAGATCAGAATGGACCTTATGTTAAGGTGATTACCTCAGGTGTGTCAGAGCCTTTTCTGTTGGATACTGGTGCTACAAAGAGTTCTATTATGCACTCAAAACTCCCTGGCGCACCTTTGTCTGGCGAGATGAATGTTTCAGTAGGTTTTTCTGGCGCCCCGGTTAGGAACTCGATTTCTAGTCCTATGTCCCTTTCTATTGGACCTTGTGAATTGGAAGCACCCCTTATTCTGACAACAGGTTGTGGTGAAAACTTGTTAGGATTGGATTTGTTGAAAAGATTGTATGCAACATTATATTGTTCTCCTTCGGGAGTACAACTTACACTGGGTAGGAAAATGGTCTCTCCAATGTATTTGTCGAAGGATAAACTTCCAACCGAATTGTCGTTTCTTCCTGATATCATTTGGGCTACTGGTCCTAATGATGTGGGTCTTTTGGAAATACCACCTTATGTTGTGACATTGAAAGCCAATGTTAAATTACCACGCATTCAACAATACAAGATCTCTAGTGAAGGTGAAAAGGCGTTGCTAGCGATCATTTATGATTTAATTGAAAAAGATGTAATTGAAGAGACAAGAGGCAACGTTTGTAATAGTCCTGTTCTGCCTGTTTTGAAACGTACTGACCCCTCTAAGCCACCTGTTTACAGGTTCGTGATTGATCTTAGAGAGGTAAATAAAATAGTTGTGCCACAGTTTCCAGTTGTTCCTGATATCACTGCCATATTAACTATGATTCCATCTTCCGCCACCTGGTTCTCGGTGATTGACTTAAAGAATGCTTTCTTCAGCATCCTGATTGCAGAGGAGAGCAGGGATATTTTTGGCTTCAGTTTAGGAGGCCGAAGTTTCCGTTTCAAACGCTCTCCTCAAGGCTACTGTGAAAGTCCATCAATATATAGTCAGGCTTTAAAAACACAGCTTGATGCAATTGTTTTACCTGACGGCGCTACCCTTATTCAGTACATTGATGATTTGCTAGTCGCTACAGATACTGAAGAGATTTGTAAAGAAGCCACCTTGTTGTTGTTGCGTCATGTGTCTGATTTACATCACAAAGTGTCCCTTTCAAAACTGCAATATTGTCGACAAGAAGTGACCTACTTAGGTCATCTCTTATCGAAGGAGGGAAGGAAACTGACCTCAGAAAGAATTCAGGCAATTGCAAAATTGAGTGTGCCAAGGACACAGAGAGAAGTACGTGCTTTCTTGGGCATTACATCATACTGCAGAAAATGAATACCGAATTTTTCTTTGCTGGCCAAACCTTTGGTAGCATTGACCTATAAAGATACACCGAATCCCGTTCCGTGGTCTGAAGATTGTCAGAAAAGTTTTTCCGAATTGCGTAATGCATTATGTTCGGCTCCTGTGTTGGGTACCCCCGACTACAGTAAGCCCTTTACACTGTATGTCCATGAGAGAGAGGGTTGTGCATTGTCAGTGCTGACACAGTCTTTTGGAGACAAGCAGCGCCCATGCGCATATTTTTCGTCAACTTTGGATCCGGTAGCTAAACCATTGGCGAGTTGCTTGAGAGCCACAGCGTCAGCAGCTGTTTCTATTCGACAGTCTGCTGGGTTAGTGATGAATAATATGTTGATTGTGATGGTTCCACATGCAGTGGACACGTTGTTAAACAGGACCAAGACACAGCATTTAACTAGTGCTCGATTGTCAGGTTACGAGTTGACACTGTTAGCGAGTCATGTGCACATAAAGAGGTGCAATACGTTGAATCCAGCCACGTTATTGCCAATTTCAGTAGAAACAGATGATGTTGAACAACATGATTGTTTTATTAGGACAGAAGAAGAAACAAAAGGGAGAGTAGATCTTAAAGATACTCCTCTTGTAAAGTGTGATGGTACCTTATGGGTGGATGGTTCATGCTTCAAGCTTCCGAATGGTGATACAACTGCAGCATATGCTGTCACAACTTTGCATACGATTGTTGAAGCTGCACGTATACCACATAATTCAGCTCAAGCAGCAGAGCTGATTGCACTTACGAGAGCGTGTGTGTTATCGAAAGGAATGAAAGTGACCATATATACCGACAGCCAGTATGCGTTTGGTGTGGCCCATAGTTTTGGACGATTGTGGAAAGAACGTGGGTTCCTGACTTCGCATGGAACTAAAATTCAGCATGGTCAGTTGCTGAATGAGCTTCTTGAGTCACTGACCTTGCCATTACAAGTTGCGATTGTGAAATGCAGTGCACACAAGAAGGTTACTGATGATGTCGGTCGTGGCAATGCATTTGCTGACGAAATCGCAAAAGAAACAGCAAAAGATGTGATGAATCGAATGTCTGTTGCAGGCCCCGCAAGATGGGTTGGTGACGTTGGAATGTGTGAAGATACGATAGAGGGTGTGAAGTCTTTTCAAGCTGAAGCTTCAGAGAAAGAGTTGAATGTGTGGAAAGAAAGTACGGGTAAATTGGATGAAAATGGTTGTTGGGTTGACTTGTCAGAACATCAGCGATGGTTGTTACCCGATGCGTATGTGCTTGCAGTGGTGACAAAGGCTCATGGAATGGCCCATATCAGTGTGAAAGGGATTTGTAAGTTGTTGGCTGCAGTATGGCAAAATGCTGGAATTCCTAAATGTGCAGAGAATGTGGTCAATAATTGCATGGTGTGTCTGAAATACAATCCTGGTAGGGGAACCCCAACTCCAGTTGGTCATTTTGCGCCTCCGTTCGAGGTTTTGCAGCTAGATTTCATCTACATGGAAAAGTGCAACAATCTGAAATACGTACTCGTTGTTGTTTGTGCCTTTTCAAGATGGGTAGAAGCATATCCCTTAAAAGACAACACTGCCTTATCCACAGCGAAAGCCCTTGCCAAAGAATTGTTCCCTAGGTTTGGAATGCCGAGAATGGTCTGGAGTGATAATGGGAGTGAATTTGTGGGTCGACTGATGAAAAAAGTATGTGAGGGGCTAGGTATCCAGCAAAAATTCCATGCTGCAAATCACCCCCAATCAGCTGGACTAGTAGAGTGCTATAATGGCACGCTAAAACTGAAGTTGGCAAAAATACAAGCGAGCTCTGGTCTTAAATGGCCTGACGCTCTGCCTTTAGCACTCCTATCAACAAGAATGACTGTGCATTCGCGAGTGGGACTTAGTCCCTATAAAATTGTGTTCGGCCGCCCGGCCAACATATGGGGAGTGCCAAGACCAACAAAATTCAGTGAGATCGAACACCCTGTACTGCTTGATTATTTGTATGAATTGACGGCTAAATTGCGTGTTCTGCACCAACAGGTTCACGATACTCTGCCTCAGGTCTCTGAAGCTCCAGGACATCTTATCGATCCTGGATCATGGGTGCTGGTCAAGAACTTCCAGCGGACAAAGAATGACCAGCCCCGTTGGACCGGCCCCCACCTCGTCCTTCTCTCAACAAGATCAGCTGTTCGAGTGGAAGGGAAAAAGAACTGGATCCACGGCGTACACTGCAAGAGGGTCCCTTTTCCTCTACCGTACGACCAGTGGGTCCAGGAGGGGATCGCTGACTCTGAGACTGAGACTGTGCCTCATTTTTTGCTATTTAGCGATGCACGTGTAAAAGGAACAATTTCTGAACGAGAAAGTGACAATAATTTGCAAGAAGCTGTGCCACCGTCAATTCGATTGAACACTACAGAGCCTGAACTCTTGATCCAGAATCAGACAGTACCTGGAAAAAGCCGTTATAATTTGAAACCAAGAACTAAGGACAAATAATTTTTTTTCCCGTTCCTTTGCTATTTTTTTGAAAGTGCGGCTCTCTCATCTGAGAAACTTTCTTATTTTTGTTTTTTTTCTTTTCGAACCACCATCCGGGTTCAGCTGTAGGGTTGTGGTTGCCCAAGTCTTTGGAGTGCAGCTGAAGACGTTAGGTCGACAGTTCTGGTCGGTCTAAGGGAGTTGCCCTGGACTGACAGAAGCATTCCCTAGCATAGAACACCCTACCACCGCGAGCAGCAATTAGAGAGGATGGAGTTTTTCAAGAATGAGAGACCTGCCAAACAGATGGATTTTAAAGCCAGAATGTCTATAATAATGACAAAGAAACGATTTTTGATATTATGTATTTTCATGTTGCTCAGTGTAATGACGTTTTTATGTTTTATTCTCTTTTCAAGTGACATTTGCACCCATTACACAGCCCATACCTCCTTCTACTGTTTCCTCGCATTCTTTTCACCCCCTGCCTGAACACGAGTCTGCCAGAAGATTAGAATTTGTCAACAATTCATTCTTTCAGCTTCTACACCAACACCAATTAGTAGTGAACATAACTAACTGTTGGGTGTGTGGTCTTATGCCTCATACTACTGATAAAGGTATCCCTTATCTGGTCCTACCTTTCCGCCATAATGGTTCTGTGTGGGCATATAGAACGGTGTTCATATACGCTTATGAAGCCAACCCCCTACGTTCTGTGAAAGATAATCCTAAGAATAGTGCTCTAGCTAAGAGTATAGTAGATATGATTAGGGAAGATATTTCCTATGAGACTATCCCGAGAGATGAGACACTAGCATATATTGGATGGAACATAACAGGATATGGAGAGTGGAAACCAGCGAGCAAAGAGATCCTCCCTGATTTGGATTGTACCCCATCAGGGTCACCTATGTCTGCAACGTAATGGCAAAAATCCCAGAGCTCAGTTAGGGAAAAGTATCTGCACTGAAACATATGTTTTTTGCGTCTCAGACTTCTCCTTCGTTATTAGCAGCTAAGGGTACCTATTTCAACTGCCATAATAGAGCCTATACATGGTTACCCCCTGACTTCTCAGGCACATGTTTTGTTTTGTTCCTGTTACCTCCCACCTATACGGCCGCAGCAGATTACCATAAGACAAGGATAGTTAGAGGTGTCATAAGTAAAGAAGACACTACAGGACAAGAATTTGGAGATTTCGTAAAGGGTTGTCTGCCGTTTTGGGGTCCTATGGATAACAGCAGGAACATAAGGCAATTGACAAGGGTGGTTGAATCCACTGTAGTTGAAACCGCCGGTGCCCTTAGTAATTTGACTGCTGAGCTCCAGTCGGATCGCCTTATGACTCTTCAGAACAGGGTCGCATTAGACGTCATACTTGCAAACCGAGGTGGGGTATGTAAAGTGATCCAATCAAGTTGTTGTGTTTTCATCCCAGATAATGCTCCGACAGTCTACCAGACCATTTCCAAACTGCATAAGATCTCCGAATCTATTCACGTGGATAAAGGAGATTGGTCATTGATGGGGTGGTTCTGGGAGCTGATATCCGCCTGGGGATGGAAGACTCTGGTAGTCATTGGGATGATCTTAGCCATTATTTTCCTGTCCTGTTTGTGTGTACAGTGTGCTCCTGCAATATGTGGCCTCTGTGCTACATCGTGTGTAAGGAAACCTGTATCAAAAGACGAGCTAAGTAATAGGATGATGCTACAGCAACATCTCAACGACTTTATGAATATAGACCTGGACTCAGATTAGCGTGAGTATGGGTTATTGCCTATGTAAGGGCAAAAGGAGGGTCTGTGGTACTGAAAAATTCTGGACCCGTGTTATAAACATCGTCGTATCACAACGATTTTGGTATCAGCAGACCGAGAATGATTAGAATAGTATGCACAAGCATTGTATTCATATTCAGGTGACGAAATCACCTGAATATCAGAGTTTCCGTCCTGAAACTCTGAGGTTCCATTTAAACGACAGCCATTTTGTGATTGCTTTCACATAGGCCAATGACTAATGCCGAAAACGAGTCTGAAGGACAACTACATCTTTGATGACTCCTCTGTGACCTGGGCAAGCTGACTCCACTGCCTGAAGCCAAACCTGTTCGGCCAGTTTTCTTTCCCAGTGGCCGAATGAGATTAGTATCAAGGCACAACACATCATAAAACCTTTAATCACACACAAACCATGCCTAATCTTACACACACCAGTCCCTGTTTCTTTCTTTATGACTTGCTTTACAAGGAAGAGGTGCCTGTTTATATTGGGGGTCCGTCGATATCTGATGAAAGTACTGAGCCTTGCCGGGTAATTGATTGAGGGCTGGACAAACTGAAATATGGCTTGTCATCATAACCCTGCTATTTCTTTGTAGTGAAAATATGTGAATGGTCAACTGTAAAATAAGGAATGTTTGCCTAAAGCATAATATTTTGTATAAAAGAGAAGGTTAGCTTTGCAAGGGGAGCAGTCTCCTGAGAATATACACTGTGTTGTACTTCTAGGATACCTGTTACTGGCTGCAGCCAATAAACAAGATCTTTGACTTCACCAAGAAGACTCTGTGTTTCTGTAGTCTGAAACAGGAAGGACTCGAAGTCTTAGGGTGTGTTCCCTGGCACCACTGGGCTCTGAAAAACCCAGTACTTCACCCCCTCCCTCTCCTGTCCCCCGCACATATACACACCTATACACGCACCCATATATACACATGCACATACGCATACCCATCACCACCCATGCATGCACATATACATACCCACACAGCACAACACACACCAACATGCCTTTTTCACACACATGTATTCACAACACACAACACTCACAATCACTCAATCATGCATGCATCCAGCGCGACTCACACCTGCATGCACGCATACCAAAACATACACACCCACATACACACAACACCCCCCATCCCCCTCTCCGGTCGGAGAACCCGACTTACCAGCTTGCAGGGGGTCCTCTGGCTGGAGACAGTCCCCGGCGCTGCTGTCAGCAGCAGCGTCTGCCAGCAAAACAACATCAGGCCGTATCATTGGTCATGATACAGTCGGCGGTGTTTTGCTGGCGTGGCCGTGCTGCTGTCAACAGTGCCGCCTTACCGCCGTCCACCGCCATGACCGTCGGCGGACTTCCGCCAGCATTCTGGCGGAATACTGTTGGCGGTCATGATACGCGTAGACGGCTCGCAGCCACAGTGGCGGTATGTTGGTGGCCGTCACCGTGGCAGTAGACGGTCAATACCGCCAATGTTGTAATGAGGGCCTAACGTTTGCATGGTTTTATCTACAAACAAAAATAGTATGATGAGCAATAGTTAAGCTGATCAAAACTCGGGCAATTACATTATTATTAGATAAAACGGTGGGAGAATCTTACAAACGTTTCTCAAACGTTTTGATGCTTAGGTCAGAGAAGTGATAAAAAAACTGCAGAGTTGCAGAGGGCAAAGTAATTAAAGAATACAACCCATCATCAGCTCTACTTATGAAGTCACTGAAATAATAAAAAAAAAAAAATTATAATCTTAATAAACATGGACTCTTGATGCACTGGGTACTCAGATAAGATCATGTCAATATGACAGTACAATTTGCAGTGACAATTACTCCTAAAAAGCAATGGCAGGGCCATAGGTCTCATCCCTGAAAGGCATTTGCTGATATTTTGCCGTTGGCAATGCTTATTGGTAACGTTGAGCAGCATCGGCAACACAAAAAATGGTAATTGTTAATGTTGAAAAGCTTTAGCTAAAACAAAAAGAAGCCCAAATAGCATGCACAAATATGATGATATACGTATACATTAGTCGTCAGGCATGTGCATGTATGTATCATGTCGCTCTGGTGGCCATTTGTTTTATTTTTTATTTACTATGCCAAGATGGGGGATCCCCATCTTAGAGCGGTAAATTACAACAATATGACAAGCTTGTGAAAGTTTATATAGAGTCAGGAGTGTCTCAGCAGCAAATTGCTGGGCCCTGGAAAGAAATAAAACAATTGAAATAACAGGGTGGTGTGGAGGCGCAAGTTGGAGCCATGTGGGGGGGAACTTAATGCTGCTGAGTGGCGGACAGCAAGGATGGGCAGGGATGCACGAGGGGGCAGAAAAACAAGCCTAACAGGACAGGGAGGGCCAAAGGGAAGGGATGACCTGGGTGTGGAGGAGCAACACAGAGCGCAGGGGTGTGGATGTGAAGGGGGATGCAGCATGGGGAGAGAGCATGAAAATAAAAGCACTCCTATGGAATACCGAAAAAAAAAAGTAGTTTCCTGGAGGAAGGCTTCAAGTTACCCAATCAAAAAACCGTTTAAAAAGATATGCTCTTAGGGAGGGCTAAGCACAAGACGAAGAAGGAAAGCCAATGAATAAGAAGAAAGCAAATGAGACTGACAAGAACACCAACAAATGATAATCAATGGACTGACCTAAGCCCACTTTAAATATTGGTACTGCATGCCTTTTGAGAACAGACAGCAAAAGCTACTAGCATAGGAAGAAAATGGCTGATCTGAGTTTAAGCAGCTCAGGCAGATTTAATCAATTGAGAGGAATTAGGCAGACGGGTTGCAGGACAGGGTCCGCTCTTTCCTTTAGAATCATAATCTCACTAAATAACTGGTAAAACAGAGAAAACTGCATTCTTTCTTGCAGGATGTTGTTGCTTCGGTAAAAACCCTCTAACGAAATGTCATTATTCATTTTACATTTATTTTGGAGTTTTGCCAAGAAGGGTGCTTTTAGAGCAGGCAGGATGGATAGGTGAGGTCAACGCTCGCTGCTAACATCTGGCGTGACCTTCAACTCATGAGTTCTACTGACAGACTGAGCCTTCCATCCTGTCAATGTTGATAACCAAGCACTTTTCTTATTGGTGGCGCTTAGAAACTGTGTTACGAAACCATTTATGTTCTTAGAACCAGATATAAGGATGTTCTGCACTATCTAATGTCAATGTATCCTGACTTTATACCTCCTTACGAGTGTTCCTTTAGTCCACTTTTGAAAACGCCCAATCAAACATTTACGGACGAGGCATGTTACTATTATTTTATTTTATTTGTGCAGATTTATGCAGGATGAAGCCTTACAGGACTTTAAAAACAATACTTTTAATAGGATAAAGTTGCACAATATGCAGACATCCAGAATGGTCACCTGAGTTCCTATAAGTTTCATAAAACAAAAGCACCATTAGTGTTATTGTACATAGAAGTAAGTTGGCTGGTTACATGTAATTTATGTGGTGCTTGGTATTTATTTGAGAATCCTATCTTGCCTGCTGTGCTCTTAAACCAGTGATATATTCATGTTTCTTATTATAATATATGGAAGATTCTCAAACTATAAAAATCACTCATATTTGCAGATTCTAGCCAGTTCTGGCAGCACTTCTCACTTGAAATCAGAACAGTACAGCTTTCTGCTGCAAAATGTTGCAAAACTGAAAAATCTCACAATCTCACTAAGTTGCTGTTGGTAACTTTAAAAAAAGATGTCACCTACCAACTAAATTCCCAGCGTAAAAAAAAAGTTTGGTGGAACATTTTTCTTGCACAAATTCAGCTAAAAGGGTGGCAGACTTTGCTTGGTTTTCTCTTGTAGGCGCTAAGTTATGCCTGGTTTTTCACAGTTTTTTAAAATATATACTACGTATTGAAGCTTGATAAAGTCTTTAAAAAACATCACAAAGTTACCAACATTTCCACACGCCTAATTGCTAATTGTAGGCTGCGACGTTAGTTTGCGCTTGATATGATTTCCCCCGACAAAATTATGGCGCGAGCTGCGTTACGATGCGGCGTACCTGCGCGCCCCATCCTCACTCGCCCTCTGGTTGTAAGTCTCCCTTCCAGTGCCTCATTTATGTTGTTTTTTTCCGGTGCGGAGCACCAGAACTTATTTTTGAGGGCCAGCACTTCTTTTTCTGCCGTTCTCTTTACTTTCACCCTCGCTGGAAACCCGGACATGAGTGAAATTTGCCGAAATCTGCCAGAACAGCTGGTGAAAAACCGAGACTGTCCCAGCAAATCCGGGATGCCTGGTCACCCTGACATATCGAAAAGATGGAGAAAGAGAAAAACGAAAAAGCGACACAATGAGAGAAAGCAAAAAAGCTGCAAGAGTGAGCTGAATGTGCAGGGAGTGGCCCTAAATCGATTATAGAGGCCGGAGGTGGCTTCAAGATTACGCTGCCTCAATCTTCGCGCATTTTATTGCAGCAGCCGCGTGTTTAAGAGGAGGGGTTTGGGCACCGGCACTTTTTTTTTTTTTTTACAAAGTAAGCACTGCTCTGTTCTGTCAATACAATGCATCAGTGAGCAGCAAAGTCCCTACTTTCCTTTTCACAGCCCTGATCCAACCACTCTCAAGTTAATCCCGACATCCTTGTCTTCAGGCAAAAGCTGTACCACCTGCCTGCACCAGAGCAGGCTTTAGAACTGAAATCTGTCTGCATTGCCCTGACTGAAAAGATATAAGTAAACGGCCACACGTGCTTTTAATTTGCTTATAATTTTGTAAAAATTCGAAACAATTAACAAGTAAACATGCTGGCTATCTCAAATGTTTGTCAGAGAAAAAACATTAAACCTAATCACATAATAGAGATATAGTGTCACTTAATTTAATATAGGCTTTTGAACAATTGCTCAAGGATATTATTATTATTAATAATATTATTATCATTAATAATAATAATAATAATAATAATAAAAACGATGATATTACCGATAGTTATTTCTAGTTGGCACTTTGTTGAGACTTTCTATCTAGGTCTGAAAAAAACACTTTTCCATATCACCTTAGACCTCGTCATAAGATATTGGGCAACAACTGGCTCAATTCCCTCGAGATATCACAAATGTATTTCGTAGTTCTGCTTACACCTTTGGAGTACATTCCTCACTTTTTTTTGCAACTCATACATGATTTCTAGAGTATTTCGGGGAAGCCAAGACAGTGTTTAGGGTTGTTTCCAAGTTCTTTTGTGATTTCCAAGTTACATACAAGCTAAGGGATTTTCCTATGAGTGAATGCACATTCTGAACATTTACTCAAGAAGAAAATTAATCAATTAAAACTAGAATTCGTTTTCTCCTCGTAAAATATTTGCTGCAGTGGAAAGATCATTGCCCCATACTCCCACCAATATTACTGGTGTTCCCTGCTGATTCCCTCCCTGGACACAGATATACACTGGCCCTTACCAGCAGTACCTTTCTGACTATGCTGGGCCAGAAATGAACTATGGACTTTTTAGCAAATACATTTAAGGCTGTTAGTAAATTTGCATGGCCATTTGTATAACTAGATGTACAAATGGCTTTGTGAATCTGCACTGGGTAACAAATTGAGGTATTTATCTGACAACCTTATAGGTGCTGTGTGTCATGGTCTTTGTTCGCTTCAAGTGTGGCAATTGGACTATCACAATTTATGTCTGTGTATTGTAATATTAAACCTGCATAGTGAAACATCGTGTCCAGACGACACAAAGAGAGATGGCCATTGCACCCTTACAAGAAGACTGGTATATTGAGATACTTTTGTGAGTGCGCCCTTGGCTTATTTATTTTGTTATAATAATAGTAAGTGGACGCTTCCCTAAGGTCAATGAACGTTATGACTCATTTAAGATATATACCAGGAGCAGTTATAAGACATAACAGTATCAAACAATACAAATCATTAGAGAGCCAGTAAAGAACGCACCATGACCCATTTGACCACAAATAACCACACCTTTAGTATACATTAAAATGCTTATTTCCCTATATGAACAATGCTATGGTCAGAAAAATTAGTATCAACACCAAATGATACAAATTAAGAAACATCACAGGTTGATCCAAATGCCTAAAGAATCTCACTATAAACAAAGCAGTTAAAACAATTATTTCAATAGCAAGAACACAAATTAATAACACCAATATTTGAGCAAGAGAAATAACATACATTTGTTAAACACTGGAAGGATGTCAGTTCATAGGGATAGAGGAAAACACCTCACTAACTTCAAATTAGCATTAGCATGTTGGGCTTCATGCAAAAGTTTTAGTAACATACATTTAGAAAACATCTAGCTATGGCGCTATCAAAACAGCAGCAGTATTAAAACAGTAGCAGTTGGTACCTGAAAAACAAAAGACAAACAACAATGCACAGAACATCCATATTACCTAACTCTAGGGAATCAGCAAAACAGCATAGCTTCATCAAACGGTCAGCAGCATCAGCATCAGGACAGGGGGCAGGAAAAGGGGTGACAGTTCGGAAGTTGGACTCTAAGTTCTCTGAACCATCAAATTAATTATCTAAGGAAGGCAGCAAAGCTCTACAGACTCTAAGTATTGAGTGCTAAAGTAAGCACCAGCATCATTGCATGAAGCATGGGAAATGACTCAAAATAATAAAGTACCAGAATGTCAGTAGACTGATTGTCAAGTGTCAAAGTGACATAGTGTCAAGGTGACTAACCACAGAGAAGTTGTGCAGTGGCAAAGAGTGACCCAAAAGACAGAAAGCTGACTGACTTAAAGTTCCAAGTGCTATGTGGTTAAATAAAAAATCATTCCACATTGTCATTGTTCAGTAACATCAGGCAAAGAAAGAACATCCAATTACAAAAACATCAGATACCGGCAATGTACTAGAAAAGATACAACAAAAACATTGGCAATGTGATGATTGGGTCTTCTCCTTTTGCGTAACGCCAAACTATATTAAATGTATCATCCTGCAGTTCCTACCAACCGTAATCAGTAGGCCCTTTTGTTCACTACATTTCCAACATGCTTCAAATTAATAGTTACAGTGATGTAGAAACATTCTGAAGATACACACGTTTCCTCGAAAGGAATACATTTCATTAATACAAGTTTTAAACACCTTTGAGATTCAAACAAAGAATGTGTTATACAGCGGACATGAAATCATTCTACTAATGTTGCAACTTAAAAAAATTGGCAGACATTCAACATTAGCTATGGCCTTGCTCTGCTAGAGGCCCAGAAGTTACACAAGAAAAAGTCTTTAATATTTCAGCATTTAATTTTGCAGAGAACATGCTTTTAAAGAGACATGTTTTTCATTACAACATTAGTGCATTATTATAAACACATGTGCAGGCCTTGCATTCGATGGTGGCCAATATTAAAGCCACAACTTATGTCAACATAAATTTTTAATATTTAAACATTTCACACATTAGTACATCAGTATCGATTACGTAAAGGATAATTATTTATGTCAGAATGTCTGCGTTGACAGTCCGTCCTCTGATGACTATTTAAGTCATCACACTTACAATTCACATAAATTTATTTATTTCATTGCACGAATTCTAGAATTTTGTTTCCCTCACATATTTATTTAATCTTTTTCTCCTTGTATTTTTCCCATATAATCTTTCCAATTGAAATTCTACCCTCCTCTGATTCCTTTCAAATCTTCTCCTTTTGATCATTTTGTACAATTTACATGTTCCCCATATTCCAATTAGACAAATCACAATAATTGAAACCCCTTGTGTTATTTCCATTACCAATCCTTTTCCCAGGTTGCCAATCCAGTTTCCCACAGCAGTCATCTCTTTGCCAACTTTTTCCAAACAGTGCGCTCGGTTAGTTCTTTTAATTCAGTTTTATCTTTTGTTATATTGTTAATCAAGCCTCTAACTGTTTTCCTGTTGTCCAGTATATAGGAACGACACTGACCCAGACCTAGCAATTTACAAACTCCGCCCTCCTTTGCTAAAAGAATGTCTAACGCAAGGCGGTTCTGAAGAGTCATAGCTCTTACCGCAGCCATTTCTGTATCCAAAAGGATAATGGCTCCTGAATATCCTGTCAGCATGTTGTCCACAATTGTAGACAACTGTCAAATTTTAATAGATTTCAGAACAGCTCCCACTGAAGGATTTATTGCTCCAAATATGTCCCCAACAATGCTAGAAACTGATTCTCACTTTTGTCTCTTTGGTTGTAATTCAGTCATTTTAGGAAATGTACTCATCATCAAGTTGGTACATTTTTGGAAAAACTATTCCCAAATAACATGTGCCATACCATCCTTTAGGAAGACGGTAATATGCATTTTTACCACACATGTAATAGACCCCAGGCACGGGTGAGTCTTGACCATTCAGCATAAATGTCCACTTATTCTGAAACAAAAACACGTCTACATTCACTCGTTTCCACAAATATTTTATCTACCCTAGATTGTGGTCTGTGTATACAAAGTTTTCCTACATGTTGCACATCTAAAGTTAGTCTCTCTTGTTTAGTATTGTGAGTGCGTGCACATTCAATCCCAGGACTACGTGAAACTAATCCCTTATATACCTTAGCTTTGATCGCCCTTCTCCTATCCTGTCAAGTCACCAGATCCTCGGGGTCTGTGCACGTTCCCAACACTTCCACCACAAGACAGCTCCAATACTCTGATTAGATTTATCACAGAGTCTAAGAGAATCCAAGTGGGGAAAAGGGGATTAGGACGGGAACAGCTGGGAAGGAGACCTGTAGGAAGCAAAGGTTAAAACACAACATCAAAATTACATCTCATGAAATCAGTACCATGCTACAACTCTAAGCTTCTTCTTTTCCGAAAACAAAACATGAACAACCCTAGAATAGTCATAAAACTGACTAGGCTTTAGATGACCGAATACCTGAGGAGGAAACAGGAAAAGTTAAATAGGACTTTCAGATTCAAGTACTTTCTTTAGCATGAGAATCAGGAAACACTCTGAGCAATTTCTAAACAACCATATGAATCTCCTTTTAAGAATAAATATCAGGAACACACAGCATTACATCTAGAACTCTGGTATTGTTGTGTTCATCTCAGAAAAAACATTGGAAAGTGAATTGCGCACATTGCAGATTTTTATATGAGTGTTAAACACCATAAAGGATTGTGCACCATGAAATCACACAACGTAGATTCAAGGAATAAATCACGCGACGTGTCAACTTGAAATGCTACCAAGAAAATGTCTTAGAATGGTAGCGCACAGTAATTTACATTATTTATACACAAGGAAAGAATTGCGCGTCTTGCCGATTCAACTGCCACCATACAAATGCCAAGAAATGGTAGCGCACAATGAACAACATGAAAAGCACTCAGGGAAAAAATCGCACGTCTTGTCGATTCAAATGCCACCATGCAAATGCCAAGAAATGGTAGTGCACGATGAACAACAAAATTAAATGCTCATGAAATGAGTTCCACATCTTGCCAACTCGTAAAACATCATGTAAATGTCAAGAAATATCAGCGCGCAATGAACAACAATGTAATAACGAAGTCAAATCTTTATGGAATAAATTGCGCGTCCTCCCTATTTGCAAACCACCATACAAATGTCAAAAAATGGCAGCGCACAAGTAATCTGTTATTCATTTAAGAATTAAAATCAAGAATATGAAAATTCTCAATTACGGTGTTGGGAAAATATCCAAACACCGCCTTACCGCCTGGAAACAGTGATCACCACTGAGAGATGAGTGCAGAAGACTGGAAAATCCAAATAGGCCGCCGGGACAGGAGCTCAGGAAGAAGCTGCTGCTCTGCACCGGGACCTCTGAATAGTGAGCACTGGAAGTTGGGCTGACTCTCTTTTATAGAGTCTTGGCCCAGCCTAGAACTACGCCCAGGCATGTTGCAGGGAAAGTCTCTAGAAGGCCCTGGAAAGGGACCACACCCTAACACACTCTGAATGTCTGCAGCAATACATTGCAAATGTACAGTATTTATAAGCACCTTAAAAATGAATCTTTTGGATGGAATTCTGCCATGCAAAAGGTTAAACAATAACATATCATCACAATGCATAAATTACATTATCTTGCGAGTGTTGGGTTTTTGCATTCTAGATGCCCGTAGAGCGCGCACTGTCCTGGTGTTGACAGTACTCCCCTCTCCCAGGCGCGCTTTAGGGCCTGGTTTATCTGGATTGAGACGATGAAAGCATCTCACAGGTACTGGAGCATGAACATCAGATGCGGAAACCCATGAATTACTTTCAGGGCCATAACCTTTCCATGAGATTAAGTACCATAGGTTACGCCCTCTCAGTTTAGAGTCCAACACTTTCTTGACTTCATATTCTTCTTCCCCCTGTACTAGAACAGGAGCTGGATGAGGGCGGACCTTCTGGACTGCCTTTTTTAAGAGGGAAGTATGGAACACTGGATGAATCCGTAATGATTTTGGCAATTGTAGTTTATAGGTCACAGGATTGATTTGCTGAAGAACAGTGTAAGGACCTATAAATTTGCAGTTGAACATGTGCTTTTTCTTGAAGTCTATATGTTTTGTGGAAAGCCACACTTTGTCACCAGGTTGATACTGCGGTCCCTCACAATGTTTCTTGTCATAATGATTTTTGTATTTTTGTTTGGCTTTTTCTAAATGTTGTTGAATCGATTTCTGAGTTTGATGCAAATGTTGAATGATTTCTGACACAGCTGGAGTGAGAGAACTTTCTTGAGGAATTGTGATGGGCAAGGTGTCAGGATGATAGCCAAACAAACCAAAGAAGGGTGTAACACCAGTAGAAGTGTGGAAGGAGTTGTTGTAGGCTAACTCAGCTAACCAGAGCATTGATGTCCATGTATTAAGTGCTTTTTCAGCGTAAGCACCTAGGCATTGCTTCAAAGTCTGATTTAGTCTCTCCTTTTGACCATCTGTTTGAGGATGGTGGCTAGTAGATAGGGTAGATGTCACTTGGAGTGTTTTACACCATGTCTTCCAGAAGTTGGAGGCAAATTGCGATCCCCGATCGGAGAGCATCACTTTTGGCAGTCCATGATAACGAACCACTCTATTCAGTAAGATAGTTGCCAGTTCACTAGAGGTGGGTAATTTCTTACAGGCAATGAAATGTCCATATTTCATGAGACTATCTACTACCACCAGAATTACTGAATGCTGTTGAACCACTGGCAGACCTGTAATAAAGTCTAAAGAGATGTGTTCCCACGGACGACTTGGGGTTGGGAGTGGGTGTAACAACCCTTTCGGTTTTGAATGACTTGTTTTAGTGCGAGCACAGACTTCGCAGTTGTTTACCATTGTTTTTACATCCTTTGTTATGGTAGGCCACCAAAAATAGCGTTGGATTAATTCAAGAGTTTTAGGAGTTCCAGGGTGACCTGCTGTAGGTATAACATGCAACCAATGAAACACTATCTTGCGAAGTTTGGTAGTGGGCACGAACAAACGAGCATCGTGAAAGGGTAATCCTTGCTTGATTGATCTTTTCGGATCTGCTTGGGCCCACGCCTGCCATTTTTCAACAGTGAATGAATTGCAGATGTCTTCAAAGAAATCTTCTGTTTTTATAATACATAGGACCTTGTCAGGAGCAATGATAGCTCTGGAGGTTTGAACTGCAGGCAATGTGGTAGACTCTTGGCGGGACAAGGCGTCAGCTTTGCGATTATCTTTACCAGGCCGGAAGGTTACCACAAAATCAAACTCTGCAAAAAACAGCATCCAGCGTAATTGCCGAGGAGTCAAAAGTCTGGCAGAACTCATGAATTGAAGATTGCGATGATCAGTATATACTGTGACAGTATATTTAGCTCCCAACAAATGATGTCTCCATTCTTTAAAGGCATCACAAATCGCCAGAAGCTCTTTTTCAGCAATGACATAGTTCTGTTCGGCTTCGTTCAACTTCCGAGACATGTAAGCTACAGGATGAAGCTGACCAGTGTCTTTGTTTCGTTGTGACAAGACTGCTCCTATCGCCACATCCGAAGCATCAGCTTCCACTATGAAAGGTCGATCCGCATCTGGATGAGTCAAGACTGGGGCAGTGGAGAAAGCTTCTTTCAAAGTTGAAAAGGCTTGGTCTGCTTCTGGGGACCATACACATTTTTCTTTCTTTCTTAATAACTTAGTAATTGGAGCCACTGTCTGGGAGAAATGATTGATGAACCTCCGATAAAAATTTGCAAAGCCCAGGAAACATTGTACATCACGAACAGTCTTTGGGATGGGCCATTCAGATACGGCTTTTACTTTCCTTTCTGCCATCACCATACCTTGAGGGGTAAGGATAACCCCTAAAAACTCAACTGTGGTAACATGAAACTCACACTTGGTTAGCTTGCAATATAAATGGTGTTTACGAAGGGCTGCCAAAATTTTCTTGACATGTTGAACATGTTCATTCTCATTGTCTAAGTAGATCAAAATGTCATCAATGTAAACTATGGCAAAGATATCGAGGTACTCTCTAAGAACGTCATTTAAGAAAAATTGAAATGCTCCTGGAGCATTGCACAGACCAAAAGGCATGACGGTGTATTCAAAAAGGCCATATCTTGTTTTGAATGCCGTTTTCCATTCGTCACCCTCTCTCATTCTGACCAAATGGTAAGCACCTCGAAGATCAAGCTTCGTGTAGATTTTTGCTTTCTTTACTTGTTCCAGTAAGACCGGAATTAGAGGCAAAGGATATTTGTTCTTGATGGTGATTTTATTCAAGCTCCTATAGTCGATACCAGTTTGAAGCTCTCCGTTCGCTTTTGGAACAAAAAACAAAGGAGAAGCTGTGGGAGACTTAGAGGGGCGGATGAAACCATTCTCTAAGAATTGATCCAAGTATTTTCGTAAATGTTGATTTTCATGTTCTGACAGGGCATACACATGACAGTTGGGAAGTCTCCCCCCGGGACTAGATCAATTTGACAGTCATAAGGTCTATGAGGAGGCAAGTTCTCTGCTTCCTTCTCATCAAATACATCTTCATAAGACGAATACTGTTTGGGCAACTGAACTTCTTTCTCTGCGGCGGTAGCTATGTAAGAATGGTGAACTTCCGATTCTTGAGTCCTTTGGAGACAATGTTCTTTACATAGCACTGATGAGAACATGATCTTTCGTTCTGCCCAATTAATCTCTGGATTGTGATGAGTTAACCATGGCAAGCTAAGGATGATCCCATACTGGGGAGCATGGATCACGTCAAGGATGAGTTCCTCTTTATGTTTCTTTCTTTGATTTTTACCTTCACAAATTATTGTCAAGGGGACAGTCTGAAGAGTTATCGGACCTCCAGTCAAGAGTTTTCCATCAACTGCCTGGATGGTTTCTGGGGTCTTCTTTTCAATACATGAGATCCCCCATGCACGAACCAATTGGGCGTCAACAAAGTTTCCGGTAGCCCCAGAGTCGACTAGAGCCTTCTTGAAATAGGTCTTTTTCTTGACCTGAACTCTTATTCCCAATTTTAGATGTTTGGATTGTGAAGGATCCACGGTGTCACCCAAGAGCAACCCTTCTCTGCAACTTGGGTGCTTTAGATTTTTCGACTCGACTGATGCATTGGTTGCAACTTTCTGAACTGGGCCTCGCTTGCTCTTTGTTTTGATTGGACAATCTTTGGCGAAATGACCTTTCCGCTCACAATAGAGACATTGCCCATTTTTTCTGCGTAGGTCCTTTTCATCTTTGGTCAAAGGTCTCCTGATGGTTCCAATTTCCATCAGTCCTGGCGTTCTTTCTCTCGGAGTTCTTGAGTCTTTGTTATCATGAGCATGCCAAGAAGGTTTTTCAGTCTTTTTACGCGTTCCTTTTCGTTCATTTAAACGATGATCAAGCCTCAAGACAAGGTTTATTAAATCTTGACAGTTTGCAGGTTGTGGGACGATTTGCGCTAAGATGTCTTTTAGCTCCTCTTTGAGTCCCCTGTAAAACAAGGCCGCTTGTTTTTCTTCATGCCAGGATGTCTCAGCGACCAGCCGATTAAAGTTGGCTAAATATGACACTGAGGGCCAGATGTAGCAATTTTGCAAATTGCGACTTGCAATTTGCGAGTCCATCCGACTCGCAAATTGCAAGTCGCAATTTGCAATGCAGTACGGTGTCTCAGACACCGACTGCGACTCGCTATGGGGTCGCAATGACCCACCTCATGAATATTCATGAGGTGGGTCGCAAATTGCGGCCCCATAGCGAGTATAGGCACTCGCAAACATGGAGGCCTGCTGTAGTCAGCAGACCTCCATGTTCGTGACTGCTTTCAATAAAGCAGTTTTTTTTTTTTAAGTGTAGCCCGTTTTCCTTAAAGGAAAACGAGCTGCACTTAAAAAAAAAAAACGAAACCTTTAGTTTTGGTATTTTTTCAGGGCAGGCAGTGGTCCCTGGGACCACTCCCTGCCCTGAAAAAATATTTTTGGGTCCATTCACAAAGTGGAAGGGGTCCCATGGGGACCCCTTCCAATTTGCGAGTGGGTTACCATCCACTTGAAGTGGATGGTAACTGCGATACGATTTGCGACCGCGTACGCGGTCGCAAATGGTATTGCATACCACTCAGACTCGCAAATAGGAAGGGAACACCCCTTCCTATTTGCGAGTCGGAAATGCATTTTGCGAGTCGGTTCCGACTCGCAAAATGCATTTCTGCATAGGAAACTCCGGTTTGCGACTCGCAAACGGCATTTTTTGCCGTTTGCGAGTCGCAAACTGTTTCCTACATCTGGCCCTACATCCTGATTCTCCTGGCGTAAGTCTAATAATTCACGATCTGCTGACTGTGTTACAGTTCTACGATCGAAAACTCTCTCAAATTCACGAACAAAATTTTTACAGTTGTACAACAGGGGACTATTTTTACGCACAAGAGGAATAGCCCAGGTAGCTGCATCTCCAGACAGATATGACAAAAAGAAAGCTACTTTAGACTGGGCATCGGGGAAAGTATGTGGTCTGCAGGTGAAGTGAAGTTCCACTTGAACCAGAAAAGATTGCGCTTTCAAGGGATCACCTGCGAAGCGTTCTGGGGGAGCTAAAGGAATGGCGGAAGGATCATTGAGGGAAATGTTAGTCGGATTACCTCCAGAAGTCTGAGAAGAAGTACCTGGCCAAGACACACCTGTGGGACTTTGTTCTTTCTTCTCAACCTTATTCTGTAACTGACTCACCCTCTCAGCTAGACTATTTGTCAAATCCTTTGATGATACCACTTCTGACTGGAGCTGGGTGATAGCCTTGACTAGCTCATCCAGTGTGGCCATGCTGAGAACATACACAAACCAGGAGGATAATAATTTGTGGGCTCACTATTCTGTCAGAGTCACCAGATCCTCAGGGTCTGTGCACGTTCCAAACACTTCCACCACAAGACAGCTCCAATACTCTGATTAGATTTATCACAGAGTCTAAGAGAGTCCAAGTGGGGAAAAGGGGATTAGGATGGGAACAGCTGGGAAGGAGACCTGTAGGAAGCAAAGGTTAAAACACAACATCAAAATTACATCTCATGAAATCAGTACCATGCTACAACTCTAAGCTTTGTTTTTTCTGAAAACAAAACATGAACAACCCTAGAATAGTCATAAAACTGATTAGGCTTTAGATGACCGAATACCTGAGGAGGAAACAGGAAAAGTTAAATAGGACTTTCAGATTCAAGTACTTTCTTTAGCATGAGAATCAGGAAACACTCTGAGCAATTTCTAAACAACCATATGAATCTCCTTTTAAGAATACATATCAGGAACACACAGCATTACATCTAGAACTCAGGTATTGTTGTGTGCATCTCAGAAAAAACATTGGAAAGTGAATTGCGCACATTGCAGATTTTTATATGAGTGTTAAACACCATAAAGGATTGTGTACCATGAAATCACACAACGTAGATTCAAGGAATAAATCACGCGACGTGTCAACTTGAAATGCTACCAAGAAAATGTCTTAGAATGGTAGCGCACAGTAATTTACATTATTTATACACGAGGAAAGAATTGCGCGTCTTGCCGATTCAAATGCCACCATACAAATGCCAAGAAATGGTAGCGCACAATGAACAACATGAAAAGCACTCAGGGGAAAAATTGCGCGTCTTGTCGATTCAAATGCCACCATGCAAATGCCAAGAAATGGTAGTGCACAATGAACAACAAAATTAAATGCTCATGAAACGAGTTGCACGTCTTGCCAACTCGTAAAACATCATGTAAATGTCCAGAAATATCAGCGCGCAATGAACAACAATGTAATAACGAAGTCAAATCTTTATGGAATAAATTGCGCGTCCTCCCTATTTGCAAACCACTATACAAATGTCAAAAAATGGCAGCGCACAAGTAATCTGTTATTCATTTAACAATTAAAATCAAGAATATGAAAATTCTCAATTACGGTGGTGGGAAAATGTCCAAACACCGTCTTACCGCCTGGAAACAGTGATCACCAATGAGAGATGAGTGCAGAAGACTGGAAAATCCAAATAGGCCGCCGGGACAGGAGCTCAGGAAGAAGCTGCTGCTCTGCACCGGGACCTCTGAATAGTGAGCACTGGAAGTTGGGCTGACTCTCTTTTATAGAGTCTTGGCCCAGCCTAGAACCACGCCCAGGCATGTTGCAGGGAATGTCTCTAGAAGGCCCTGGAAAGGGACCACACCCTAACACACTCTGAATGTCTGCAGCAATACATTGCAAATGTACAGTATTTATAAGCACCTTAAAAATTAATCTTTTGGATGGAATTCTGCAATGCAAAAGGTTAAACAATAACATATCATCACAATGCATAAATTACATTATCTTGTGAGTGTTGGGTTTTTGCATTCTAGATGCCCGTAGAGCGCGCACTGTCCTGGTGTTGACATATCCTCTGTGCAATCTAAAAAGCTCTTTTCTAAGGGTGAAAGTAAACAGGTTAAATTGTTTCTATGAGAAAAGGCTGTCCCAAACTTTGATCTAGGTTCAAAGAAATTCTTCACTATAACTATGTTATTATCTTTAGCTACCTTATTAAGATCCCCAATTATAGGTACAAAAGAAAACACTACATCAAAGTTTGAATAGAAATATTGGATATACTCCTGGTAATAGAATCGTGTTAGTAATAGACTACAACTTATGCCATATGTTAGACGCACGCTGTGATAGGCAATTCCATCCTCATCAGAGGCTGGAATCTGTGTGCAAACATAACAATCTTTCGTATCCATTATATAAACATACTCATGCAATAAGCGTAGGAAGACATTAGAAGAAAGTTCCTCCTGTGTATATAAATATTTCTCATCAAATTTTAAATCTATCTATTGCTGAAAGAGTAAGCACTAATTCTGAGGATGTAGCTTTTACAGCTATGGTATGGTTTGTCCAATTCTCATCAAAGACAATCACACCCCTCAATTAATACCAAACATACAACCGCACAAACAATCAACAAACCAATATCCATGTATTTACAGTATCTATTTTTAGTAAAGCAAATACAAAAATATGGCTATGCAGCAAAATCAAAACAAAAAAAATACAAAAAACAAAAATGTTCAGTTCTTCCATCTTCAGCCTTCGAACTTCAATCCCTCCTTTTTTTTTTGTTTTCAATAAAATTCACAGCTTTATTCACACAGTACTCTTTTGTCAAAAATCGGTAAAGTTGTCAAATTCAGTTTAGCAGCTTGTCAAAATCAGGTTATCAAAGTATTTCAAAAATATTTTTCAACAAAGTCTTTTCATTTAGTTTTCAAAATTTCAATTTGCCCAACAAATTTCATTGATTTTTCTTCAGCTCTAAAGAGCTGGAATGTCTCTATCAAAGCAAAAATTCAAAAATCCTTCTTACCATTCTTGGTTAGCTACATATGCCCAATCAGAACCTGAGTATCTTCGATGGGCAACTCTCTTTCTTTTTGATTTTCAACCATCACTTGATTCACCATCAAGCAGAACTTCACTTCTGGTGGTATCAACTTCTTCCTGTATTGGTTGCACCAGATTTGTCTTTTTTGTGTTTGACCTTGTTTCTGGCCAATTGTCCCCTTTCAGAAGTTTTCTTGCTAATGTTCTTTTCAGTATTGGACACAAATTATTCTACTTTGACGTTCCCACAACTGTTCAGGAAGAGTCACGTCCTTTTGGCTCAGGTCTGTCTCAACTCCTTTCCTGCTGGGGGCAGTCACTTGTTCAGTTGGTTTCCTCAGACCATCTGTTTCTGAGGACACCCTCCTCTGAGAAGGTTTTCTCTGGACCGGTTCTCGTTCTCGTTCTCTTTGGACCGGTTCCTTTATTGTTTCATTTGAGGACATTGAGGACGTCTCATCCTCATCTTCCAGGATTCCTTCCACTTCGTCTGTCACAGGAATAGGCAAACCAACTGGAGTATGTTCAGGCTCTGACTCCAGCTCACTTCCTCCTCTGCCTTGCTCTGGAATATGTCTGGCTGGTAGTAATCTAAACAGCTCTTCTTCCTGCTCTGTTGGATTATTTACTTTCTGAGGGTGACTTGCATGGAGCCAGTTCAGAAGTCCAGCACACTTCACACCTGTGGTAGTGATTAATACCACCTGGTAAGGACCCTTCCACTGAGGCTCCAAACACAATTTTCTCACATGTTTTTGAATCACAACCCAATCACCTGCTTTCAGGTGGTGTCCTTGGTCTTGAGACAGTTGCAATGTGGTAGCATTCACCTAATGAGAGAACGAGCATACCTCATCACCTAGACCTTTGCAGAAGTCCAATACCATATTATCTGTAATGTTCACAAGCATTTGCAGATACAAATGGCAATCCCATGGCTCTCCTTATGAGGATTTCATGAGGTGACAATCCTGTTTTCTTGTCAGGGGTGCTTCTCATTGACATTAGAACCAATGGCAAAGCATCTGACCATTTTTGTAGTTGGACACATTTTTGCCAATCTCGACTTCAAAGTACCATTCATTTGTTCCACAAGTGCTGAGGCTTCTGGGCAGTAACTACAATGAAGCTTCTGCACAATGTTTAAAACTGAACATAGCAACTTAAACACTTCATTGTTGAAGTGGCTTCCTCTATCCGATTCTAAAGAGACCTGAATACTAAAACATGGAATTAACTCCCTAAGCACTAACTTTGCTACTGTAAGACTGTCATTTCTCTATGTAGGGTAAGCCTCAATCCAATGACTAAAAATGCACACAATCACCAACACATATTTCAAACCAGCAAACGCAGGCATCTCAATGAAATCCATTTGTATTCTGCTGAATGGCCCTCCAGCCATGCCAATATGTCCCAATTTCCCAGCATCTCTGCCAAACTGCTTCGGCAACCTCTCTAAACTTTGGATTGAACCAAAATTGTTTAAACAACCTGACCATGGTATCCCTCCCCACATGAGCCTGACCATGATAGTATCTGGCCATCTGAGTTAGTAGACTTTTTGGCAGTACTACCTTCCCTTCTCCTGAAATCCATATATCCTCGTCCCTTTGGACACACTTCAACTTTAACCAATCCCTGCGCTCATCTTTCCCGACATTGCCCTGAAGAGTTTTCAACTCCTCCAAATTGTCAATAACATGCATTACATAATTTGCATAGATCTCATCATTTTCAGGTAACTATTCCCATTCTCCTTTGAAGGATATTCCGTTCAAGGCACAAAACATAGCGACTTGATCCGCATATGCTTTTCCCAATGACACGTAATCTTGTGATCTCTGATTTGCATTCCATTTCACCACAGCAATCTTTTCAGGCATTTGAATTACTTTTACCAGCTCATGAATTTGTTCACCATTTGTTATTGGGGAACCAGAAGAGGTCAAGAAACCTCTTTGTGACCACAATTGGCCAAAGTCATGCACAATGCATATTGACTATCTGTGTAAATAGTAACTTTCAATTGAGTTAAATGTGGCATGCTCTAGTAAGAGCCACTAGTTCTGTCACTTGAAGCCATGACGCTTCCAGTATGCCAGTGATAGTACACACAGCACATCCCGATCTCAATGTGCTCACATTATCTGTCAGGCAGGAACCATCAACAAAGACAATTTGGTCATTCTCTTCCAGGCAAGTATCTCTAATATCAGCTATGGGTTTTGTGCATAAGTTTGTAATTTCCAGACAATCATGCTCAATGTCATCCAATTTATCAATATCTACATTCTCATTTGGAAGCAAAGGTGCTGGGTTAAGCACTGTACATCTATTAATAGTTACATTTGGTGATCCCAGGATTGCAGTCTCGTATCTGGTCAACATAGAGCTGGTCAGATACTTGGTTTTAGACAGAGTAAGCAAAATCTCAGTTCAATAGGGAACCATTATAGTAAGAGGATAACCCATTACTATACTCTCTCTCAACTGCTGCAACGGACCGCAGGCAACCTGGTAAAGCTGCTGTGACTGGATCCAAATTGGCTGAAAAATACACCACCGGGTGATTCACAGCACCATGAGTTTGAGTCAAAACAGGCAAAGAACATGCATCACATTCATGACAAAACAACAGAAAAGGTTTTTTGTAATCAGGCTTTCCCAAAGCTCGAGTTTGGCACAAACTCTCTTTCAAATCAGTAAATGCTTTCATACCATCTTAATCCAGCACTTTAGGATCAGAAACATCCTTATGAGTCAGCTTCTGTAAGGGCTTTGAGAGAATTGAAAAATCTGGGATCCATTGGCGGCAGTAACCCACCATTCCCAAAAACATCCTCACATCTTTCTGAGTAGTTGGTACTGGCATCTGCAAAATAGTTGCAACCCTCTTTCTAGAAATGTTCCTAATTCCGTTCCCAATCAAATGATCCAATTATTTCAATTCTTTCTAGCAATATTAAAATTTAGCCGGACACACTTTGTTACCATTGTCTCCCAAAAAGTTTAACAATGTAATCGTATCATATTTGCACCCTTCTCTAGTCCTGGATGCGATCAGCAGATTATCAGTGTATTACATCAATGTCGATTGGTAAGGCATCACTAATGATTCCAAATTATTTTTCAAGATCTGATTAAAAATAAATAGTGACTATGAAATCCCTTGTGGAATTCTACACCAACAGTAGACCTTGTTTAGGAACTTAAAATAAAAGAGATATCTGCTGTCCTCAAGAAGAGGGCAGGAAAAGAGTGCCTGACAAAGGTCCACCACAGTGAACCATTCAGCATGGGATCTGAAACATAATCACAGTTGGATTTGGCACTACTGGGCTACACTTGACCACTGTCATTTATTTTTCTCAAATCCTGCACAAGTCAATTTTTCCCACAAGGCATACGCAAACCCATTATCGGTGAATTACACGGGCTGCTCAACACTTCTTTAGAATTCCTTTCTCCACAAACTCTTCTATCAACGGTTTCACTCTCTCTATTACATATTTTGCCATCTGTATTGTGGACTCTCAGGAATAACTACATTGGGTTTAATTGTTACTCTAACTGGCCCTACTCCTTTTATGAACCCAAAGTCCTTTCCTTAACACTTTTCTGTAAATCAGCAGGAAGATCTTTCACTGCCAAAACTGGAAATAAACTAATTAAAGGAGCTTCCTTCTTCTCTGACTCATCAAAACTGATCAAAGAAAATTCTTCAGACACTGACTTAATGCTAACATTAAGTATCTGGTCTTCTCTGTCATCACTGTTCGTTTGAATTTCAATACCGTCATCTGAACAAGTAATTGAGCATCTTCTTTTGCACAATAAATCCCTTCCTAGTAAGGACTTAAATCACAAACCACAAACTTGTGCAAACCCTTGAAATTGCCAATCTTAACCAAGACTGGTTCAGTAATTGGGTTTGTCAAGTATTGATTGGCAACTCCCACAGTCTGAACTGTCTTCCCTGACAAGAGCAAATCTGGAACTTCTGCAGATCTCACTGTCCAGGGTGCAGCTCCAGTGTCAACTAAAAATGAAACTCTGTGACCATGTACCTTTCCTTTGACATAAGAGCCTTTCTGATCCACTTCTAAAGAAGCTGCCATAACACATTCTTCTTTATCCAAACTCTCCGACATCCAAACATCGTTTATTAAATCCTCACTTTGCAGTGGAAATTGATGTACCGTATTATTACTCTGATTCACTCTTTGACCTGTGACCGTAATGGCTGTAGTTTTCATGGGCTGCGTAGGTTGGAAACCTTGCATTAGATTCACATTATTCTGAAAATTTTGATTTTGACCTATCATTCTTGGTCCTCTGATATTCTGAAATGAATTGACATTATTTTATTGCTGAATTGATTTACCATCAGACAATCCCGTTTCTAATGTCCAATTCCCCCGCAAGCGTGGCAAGGGAACATTCTTTTTCCTTATGACTCTCCTTGCATCATCACTGTGTTCAAATCCAGACCACGATTAACATTTCCCATTCCACCATGACTTCTACCACTGCCTCCATTCTGAAACGTACCTTGATTCTGAAACATGCCATTTCCCTGCTGCTGCTGAGGCTCAAAACTTCCCTGAATCCCTATCTGTGCAGCCTTGATCTGCATCACCAACACTTTCTGCTTCAACTTTTTCTGTTTCAATTCAATCTCATCACTACAGTATCATGCATACTGCAGCACTACATCAATCGGCTTGGCTTGCCAACAAATCAAATGGCTCTTAATCCTTTGACTAATCTCTGGTCTGAGTCCCTCAACAAACCTGAACACAAAGTGAATCATGTCTTTAGGCTCAATTGTTTCTGTTCCACTGTAATGTTTGAATGCTTTCAACAATCTCTCATAGTATGCATTAATTGATTCTTTTACTTCCCGAGCTGTCCTGTCTATGTAGTGCCAATCAATGTTTTTGGGTGAAATTCTTGTTTTCAGAAATTCAATCACTTTATAGTAAGCTTTCATTACTTTATAGATTGGTGCACCTGTTGCTGGATCTCTCGTCGGCTCACTTGTTGCCCAATCTACACTCCTTTTGCATTCAATCCATAAATCTGCTGAAACTACCATCTCTAAAAGAGTGTTCAAATCCACTCACAGTCATTTTGCAAGCTTCACAAACCTATCTGTCTGCTGATACCATTCTACTGGTTTCTCCCTCAACCTGGGGTAATCATTTGTAAATGACAAAGTGTCACTTCTACTCCAGGGGACATGTACAACATTCCCTCCTGGAATTTGACACATTGGTAACATTTTCACTGCTTCCTTATTCTGCGATGCTTCTGCAGCGGGAAACATCCTGAACAACTAGGTCTAAACCACCACTTGCCTGAACCACTACTGCTAAACAACTAAAAAGTCTCTACAACTAAGTACTGAACAACTACTTCCTAAACAACAATTGTGCCTGAATAACAATTGCCTGTACAACTAATGTTAAGGTAAGGTTTTCTTTTTGTTTTTTATGGTTTATTAGTTGTTTAGAATAAATACATATATATTAGTTGTTCAGGTAATTGTTATTCAGTTAGTTGTAGAGACTTTTTAGTTGTTTAGCAGTAGTGGTTTAGGCTATAGTTGTTTAGGACCTAGTTGTTCTGTCACATATTCTCTGCAGCAGAAGTATCAGGACCTTTTTTCGACTTATCCCTTTTCTTCACCCATCTGCCTTCCCATTTGTCTAATGGTCTTCATATCTGGATGCCTTGAAGCAACCCTCTAAGGTGTGTTTTCATCCCTGCAGATCTCATGTGTTCGAAATCTTTTGCCTCAAAATCTAACCTGTAACTTATTTTTAAACATTTCATTTTTTAAATGTCCATCCGGTATTCATCTGCTATCTCTGCTAGCCTTTGGTGTACCTCATCCTCTTCCTTTGTGATTCATGGGCATAAACATCGCAAGTATTATTCAGTGTAAGACTCTAGCCGATTTACACCTATGGTTCCCTCAACAAGTTCACCCGCTTCCATTGAAAGCCTAGTGTAGTTGATGTAATTCCCTCCACTAGAAGCATCTTGTGAAGTATTCAGCTTTTCTAACCACTGGGTTAATTGCTGAGCTGTCAAACCCTGTAACGAGATGTTATTAGGCTGAGTACCAGGTAACTGTTGTACATTTAAACCCAGAGGTAGAGGTGCCAATAACCTCATGTTGGTGTCAATGTGCGACCCTGTTTCAGTATTCAAAGGAACGTCTGATAGGACTCAGGTTTAACAATGACACTACTTCATCAACAGCTTGTCTCACCTGATAAACTATTCCAGCATTATCATTATGTCCTTCTCCCGTTTCGTCCCACACAGGCTTTTGACTTGGGATTCCCTGACCATTTGTGCCATTGTTATCCTGTGCAAATAATGGTATGATTGGACCAATAGTGACTGGTACGGACACAGCGTCTGGACTTGGTATAGCAGTTGTATTTTGTGTCTGTATTACCCCTGAGTTCTGGCTCATCAATTCAGACATGTCTGTCTACATGCCTGTTTACAGAGTGTACATCGGATTTGCTTGTTGCTTCATTTAACACAGCAACAGCGGAGTTGGATGTGTGTGGACCAACATTGGTTTCTGGTGAACTTGACCTGTTGGTACTAATAGATTAGCTGCTGCATCTAAAATTGGCACATCTGGATAAATCCTAGGAACACTAGGTTGTGGCAATTTACTCTGTACTGGAGACACAGTTGCCAGATTGAAGCTGCTCTGCATTGGTACTTGCGCTAGAGGACTAGTCTGTTCTGAGCTCTGTGTCATGTTAGGATTAACCTGTACGAATTCTCAGTCATGTTAAGATTACTCTGTATTGAACTCTGTGACATGTTAATCGTGTCGTGCAGAGGGGTACTAGTACTTGGACCATTCTCTTGTGCCACATATGGTGGTTGACGATTTCTCAATAACTGTAAAACAAACTCATCATTGTCTGACTCTTCATCAGGAGTTAAGGACTTCCTGGCCTTTTTTGATTTCTGCTCTTCATCCGATAGGAACTCCCTTTCGATTTCTTAGAGGCTTTCTTTGCCTCTTTCTCACTGTACTCTGAGATTGCAGAAAACATTCTAATACCATGTAAGGTACTTAGGCACATATTTATACTTTTTTAGCGCCACATTTGCACCGCTTTTTGACGCAAAAACGGTGCAAACGTACAAAATACAATTGTATTTTGCAAATTTGCGGCGCTTTTGCGTCAAAAAATGACGCAAATGCGGCGCTTAATCTTTGTTGTATCTGTTCATTATCCCACCTAGCTTCTGCAAGTGTCTTCTCTGCTCTTCTAATTTTTCTCTCAAACCTCAACGCTGGCTGTGTCTGGCTACTAGCTCCCACATCGCTAATGCCTCACACTGAGCTGCTCTCGGCAGAGGTTTTAAACCATACATCACTTGTCTCAAATTCTCTAAAATTCTAATTTTCAGGAAACACTAAGCTTCCTTCTCTTTCTGTGATTTTGCACCACTGTTTTAACCAATGGCACGCTGCAATACCTTTCTCTTCAATTACGATACATGCCAGAGTACCTTCTGGTGGGTTAAACTTTTCCTACCCTAGGTGGAATATATTCATCTCCTCTAAGTGCACTTTTGAAAGCTTTGAAGACCTTAATTTTCACAAATTTCTGTCAAAAATCAATAATCCCGAAGTGACTTTTAATCCCGCAATCCTGTTTGTCTACCTTCACAACCAATTGCGCTTCACAGTTATCCACCAATCCGTGTGCAACCCTCCTCGCTAACCAACCTATGACAGCACAGCTCAAATGATGTCACACTTACACACACCGGCTGAGAAAGTCTTGTGGTTTGTCCTCCTAAACAAAAAAAACATTCAAAACTAATGCAAAATTATTGTGAGCAGCTCAACAAAAGTCAATAAAACAAATTTGTGGGTTTACTACAGGTAGGGTACTGTTGGACCTGGCTTTTTGACAGGGTCATCCCCAAACTTTTTGCCTCCTTCCTCCTATTTTTTCTGACCTGTTGTTGTTGACTTTTGAACTCTGGGCACTTTACCACTGCTAACCAGTGCTAAAGTACATATGCTCTCTGTGTAAATTGTACTGTTGATTGGTTTATCCATGATTGGCTATTTGATTTACTTGTAAGACCCTAGTAGAATGCACTATATGTGCCTAGGGCCTGTAGATTAAATGCTACTAGTGGGCCTGCAGCACTGGTTGTGCCACCCACTTCAGTAGCCCCATAACCTTGTCTCAGGCCTGCCATTGCAAGGCCTGTGTGTGCAGTTTCACTGCCACTTCGACTTGCATTTAAAAGTACTTGCCAAGCCTAAAACTCCCCTTTTTCTTCATTTAAGTCACCCCTAATGTGTGCCCTAGGTAACTCCTAGAGCAGGGTGCTGTGTGGGTGAAAGGCAGGACATGTACCTGTGTAGTTTATATGTCCTGGTAGTGTAAAACTCCTAAATTAGTTTTTACACTACTGTGAGGCCTGCTCCCTTCATAGGCTAACATTGGGGCTGCCCTCATACATTGTTGAAGTGGCAGCTGCTGATCTGAAAGGAGCTGGAAGATCATATTTAGTATTGCCAAAATGGTAATACAAAATCCTGCTGACTGGTGAAGTCGGATTTAATATTACTATTCTAGAAATGCCACTTTTAGAAAGTGAGCATTTCTTTGCACTTAAATCTTTCTGTGCCTTTCAATCCATGTCTGGCTAGGTTTAGTTGAAAGCTCCTTGTGCATTCACTCAGACACACCCCAAACACAGGGTACTCAGCCTCACTTGCATACATCTGCATTTTGAAAGGGTTTTTCTGGGCTGGGAGGGTGGAGGGCCTGCCCTCACACAAAGGACTGCCACACCCCCTACTTGGACCCTGGCAGACAGGATCGAACTGAAAGGGGACCTGGTGCATTTCTTAGCCACTCTTTGAAGTCACCCCCACTTCAAGGGCACAATTTAGTATAAAACAGGGCCTCTGCCCTACCTCATCAGACACTTGCTGGAGAAGAAACCTGAACCAGAACCTGCATCCTGCCAAGAAGAACTGCCTGGCTGCCTAAAGGACTCACCTGACTGCTTTCTACAAAGGACTGCTGCCTTGCTGAACTCTTGTCTGGCTGTAAAAGTGCTCTCCAAAGGCTTGGCTAGAGCTTGCCTTCTGTTCCCTGAAGTCTCAGGACCAAAAAGACTTCTCTTTTTCATTTGGACTCTTCGTGCACTGAAAATTTAGACGCACAGCTTGCTCCGCAGCGAGAAAATCGCCGCACACCGACGCGACACCTTCGGGGCGACCGGAACTTTGACGCACAGCCTTGCAAGGACAACACCGCCCGACTTCCAAAGGGGAAATCGACTCGACGCCTGCCGTGAGAACGAGAATTCCATGCACAGCCTCCCGGAACGACACGCAGCCGGAAAACAAGCCGAAGAATCCACGCACAGACCCCGGGACATCTGGTAATCCTGCGACCCACAGAAAGAGACTGTCAGCGTGCCGGAAAATGACGCAAGTCTTCCCCGCATGAAAAATAACGACAAAAGTCCGTGTGTGCAGGGAAGAAATCGACTCACACACCATTTTTCCATGTATCTCTTCTTCTGCGGCCCTTTGTGGAGATTTTCCACTTTAAACCAGGTACTTTGTGCTTGAAAGAGACTTTGTTTGCTTTTTAAAGACTTAAGACACTTTATATCACTTTTCAGTGATATCTCTACAATTTGACATTGCATCTTTATTTGTTTTGACCTACAATTATCCTGATAAATATTATATATTTGTCTAAACACTGTGTGGTATATTTTTGTGGTGCTATATTGTGTTATTGTATGATTTATTGCACAAATACTTTACACTTTGCCTTCTAAGTTAAGCCTGACTGCTGGTGCCAAGCTACCAGAGGGTGGGCACAGGATAATTTTGGATTGTGTGTGATTTACCCTGACTACAGTGAGGGTTCTTGCTTGGACAGAGGGTAACCTGACTGCCAACCAAAAACCCCATTTCTAACAGGTACCTTATGGATTTTTCACTGACTGCTTTCGCTCTAGCAGCTACTACATCTTTCTCAGTTCCCCAGATTCCCAAGCAAAATTTGACCCGCACATTTTACTCTCAACTGATCAATGGGTTCTGTCCTGGTGCACATAGGACTCGGCAAATCCCAGTCGAAAAGACCTTACACTCGACCTAACTCACAAGCTCGACTTGCCAACCACACCCGATTGGCCTACTAAACAGACTAATTACAACAAAAAACCAAGTGTCTCAATAGACTTTTAATATACTTCGGAGTCTTAGACCACGTAGGGTCCGTATACCAACAACCACGTGGACAATTTTTGAGCACCAAGCGCCACACACATGTGAAGTTCATCGTCCTCCCTACTCTCACTCTTCAGAGTGTGCAAACCACTTCTACAACATCATTTGGAGTAACAAACCCCTTCTACAACAACATTTGTACGCAAACTCCCGTAAAATATTACAAACTCAATCACCTGCAAGTTAGATAAAGCTGTGCAAGCGCATAATCTACTTAATTCAACCTGACATTAGAACACTGATAACACTCCCCACCAACATAAGCAAACTCCAAGGACCGAGGAAAGTCACATTGGGCGTTTATGGACACATCTTCTCCACATTCTGCATCAATATTTTCAGCAAATCTCAAACAAAAGTCAAACTAACACCTGATATAATTTAAAGAGACATAATCATCAAATTCTTCTACCAAAACTGCAAGCGCGCCCTTGGCTTATCTTTTTATTTATAATAATAGTAAGTGGACGCATACCTAAGGTCAATTAACCTTGGGACTCATTTAAGATATATACCAGGAGCAGTTATACAACATAACAGTATCAAACAATACAAATCATGAGAGTCAGTAAAGACGCGCCATGACCCATTTGGCAATGAATGACCACACCTTTAGAATCAATTAAAATGTTTATTTCCCTGGATTAACAAGGCTAGGGTCACGAAAATATGTATCAACACCAAATGATACAAATAAAGAAACATCACAGGTTGATCAAAATGCCTAAAGAATCTCAATTTAAATAAAGCAATTAAAACAATTATTTCAATAGCGAAAACACAAATTAATAGCATCAATATTTGAGCAACATACATAACATACATTTGTTCAACAACAGAAGGATGTCAGTTCATAGGTATAGAAGAAAACACCTCAGTAACTTCAGATTAGCATTGGCATGTTGGGCTTCATGCAAAAGTTTTAGTAACATAAATTTAGAAAACATCTAGCTATGGCGCTATCAAAACAGCAGCAATATTAAAACAGTAGCAGTTGGTAACTGAAAAAAAAAGACAAACATCAATGCACAGAACATCCATATTACCTAACTCTAGGGAATCAGCAAAACAGCCTAGCTTCATCAAAGGGTCCGCAGCATCAGCATCAGGACAGGGGGCAGGAAAATGGGTCAGAATTTGGAATCTAAGGCCCAAAGTTATACTTTTTTTGGAAATGCGGCACAACAAAACTATAAATATGGGCCTAAGTTCTTTGAACCGTCAAGTTAATTATCTAAGGTAGGCAGCAAAGCACAACAGGCTCTAAGCATTGAGCGCTAAAGTAAGCACCAGCATCATTGCATGGAGCATGGGAAATAACTCAAACTAATAAAGTACTAGAATGCCAGTAGACTAACTGGCAAGTGTCAAAGGGACAGAGTGTCAAAATGACTAATATCACAGAGAAGTTGTGCAGTGGCATAGAATGACCCAAAAGAAAGAGAGCTGACTCACTTAATGTTCCAAGTGCTATGTGGTTAAATTAAAAATCATTCCACATTGTCACTGATCAGAAACATCAGGCAAAGAAAAAATATCCAATTACAAAAACATCAGATATCAGCAATGTACTAAAAAAGATACAACAAAACATTGGTAATGTGATGATGGGTCTTCTCCTTTTCAACAGTTATGGTGATGTAGAAACATTCTGCAGATACACACGTTTCCTCGAAAGAAATACATTTAATTAATACAAGTTTTAAACAAGTTTGCGATTCAAACAAACAATGTGTTATACAGCGGACATGAAATCATTGCAGCTTTAGAAAATTGGCAGACATTCAACCCTAGCTGTGGCCTTGCTCAGCAAGATGCCCAGCAGTTACACAAGAAAAACTCTTTATTATTTCAGCATTTAATATTGCAGAGAACATGCTCTTGAAAAGACACATGTTAGTGCATTATTATAAAAACCTGAACGCCTTGCATTCGATGGTGGCCAATATTAAAGCCACAATTTATGTCTACATTAATTTTTAACATTTAAACATTTCACACATTAGTAGGTCAGTATAATTATGTAAAGGATAATTATTTATGTCAGAAGATCTGCGCTCACACTTTCAAACAGAATTCTGTTGTTTCAAACAGAATTCTGCTGCAGGACGAGTGTCTCAGAATTTTCTTTACTTCCTTTTCTGACTTCAACAGCAGCCAAGTAAAACAAATGCACAGTACCCAGTATTCCAGCATGAATGACACAGAAAGCACAAAAATACCCACATTGAATCAATGTTTACATAACACTGTATAACGGCTGTCGTATATCGCACAGCACTTTTTCTTTGATGCATGCAGCATCCAAGATGAGTTCCCTTCTGTTTCCTTTTGTGAAGCTGGTTTTACATTGTGCTGTGATTGTATTGGTATTTTCGTTTTTTAAATTTGTAGGTAGCCTTGTGCTCATGCCTTTGTATAGCTAGTGATCCCAGCGTCTTTCTCCCTCACTGCGCTCCTAGTCTGTGTGGAGTCGTGTGTGGGTGCACCTCTGGGGCTGTGTGGGAAAGGCCTCATCCGCGGGCGGGTGGCTCTGAGATAATACGGGGAGTGTGAGTGTGCCACTTACATATTCAGTGCCTGCATGCTGGGTTCAGTAAACGTCTAGCCTTGCCTAAGAATAAGGGATGCATCAGCTATTTCGTGGGTTGGCCGGTACATACTTCAAATGCAATACCACACAGGCACTCATTAAAGGGGGAAGTACGTCTCTTCCCTTTTGGGTTTTGCAGCTGATTGCAATGTTTTTTGCCCTAGTTCTGAGGAGAAAGGTGTTAGGTCACCTATAATTTGGTGTGAGGGGTAGTCACGTTAGGTTATACAGTGGTCTAATTAACATTACTTGACCCATCCGTCTTTTGTGCCTTCATTGGATGAAGATGTCTGATAATTATAGATATGAGAGGAAGTAATGTGTCTTTGAATCGTATGGGATGGATACCGACCTGCCTCTGATGATTTACTTGGCTGTTGCCAAATCAGTGGAAATGACAATGTCCTAGGTCTAAAATAATAGCACTATGCCCCTGCCATGACCCCAAATGGATCTCTAGGTGACCCTGCCCAGATGCGCTGGATAGGTGAAAGTGGGGCCGAGGTATGATGTACCCATAAAGCAGACATAGGCAGCCATTCTGACCGCGGCGGGCGGCGGTATCCGCCCGCCATTCGGTCACTGCCATTTGGCTTTCCCGCTGGGCCGGCGGGCACCCGCCAAAGGAGCGCCCGCCGGCCCAGCGGGAAAAGCCCTGCAACACAGAGGCCGGCTCCGAATGGAGCCGGCTCTGTTGCAGGGGTGCGACGGGTGCAGTTGCACCCGTCGCGATTTTCACTGTCTGCTAAGCAGACAGTGAAAATCATGCTGGGGCCCTGTTAGGGGGCCCCTACACTGCCCATGCCAGTGGCATGGGCAGTGCAGGGGCCCCCAGGGGCCCCACGACACCTGTTCCCACCATCCTGTTCCTGGCGGTAAAAACTGCCAGAAACAGGGTGGTGGGAAGGGGGTCGGAATCTCCATGGCGGCGCTGCTTGCAGCGCTGCCATGGAGATTCAGCACAGACAGGGGAAATCCGGCGGGAAACCGCCGGATCCCCTTTTCTGACCGCGGCTTTACCGCCGCGGTCAGAATGGGCAATGAAGCACCGCCAGCCTGTTGGCGGTGCTTCTGTTGCCCGCGGCCCTGGCGGTCTAGGACCGCCAGGGTCAGAATGAGGCCCATAATTATTTGGAAATTTATGTAGACTTCTACACTCTTCTTTCTGAGACCATGATGATGAGGTAGCACTGGTTGGTAGTCCCATCGTAAGCAAATTTAAGGATGAGTGAGTCGCAGTAGTCCATCGCAAGCAAACTTAAGGATACGTGGGTTTATGATTTAACCAGAGGAGCCGTCCTACTAGTTCCGAAATGGCACCTCCAAGCAAGGTTGCTTTAGGTGCATGAGTGTCGAACTTTATTATTAAATAATAAAGATTATGTGGAGCCCTATACAAGGAATATATCATCGAACTGGTCGGTAGTTGGTCGAAGCGCAACATGTTGATAATTTCTGAACACTTATTTTAGAACACTTGAATACTATATATGTAGGCTCGTTTTTGAATTACTGAGGAGTTTTACATGTCCAATATGTCACCCCTAGGAGACAGAGCTATTCAGAATACAGTTTAACATTTTTCAATATGGTGCCTTCGGGACGTGATCTCTCAGATATCGACAGTTGTACTATCATTGCACTGCAAGGTGGGAATTTGGCACATATAAACACAGGCTAAACATGTCACTGGTAGAAGCAGCCGCACCCTCCCTTTTGCGTGCATGGGCATCAGCCGGCACGAAGCATAAAAGCAAGGAAGGTAAGATGACAGGTTATGAATGGAATGCATATTCTAAGAGTGTAGCGACGTCTGAGTACTGTTTTGGGCTCTAGATTGGAAAATGTTAATTGTAGAGACGGGCAGGGAAGTGGGAGTGATCTTAAACCAAAGAAATTCTAGAGTTAGAGGAAAAGCTGCAAAGTGCTAACGCAATAGATGAGGCTAAGACAAAGCTTGAGGAGATTATTTCAGAGCTAAATAATGTTCATAAATACTTATTGAAGAAAAAGACGGAAAACTCAAAAAAGACATCAGATTGTACTCATAAAAAAACTATCCCTATGTGACACCTAATTACTACCAAAAGTGGAGTCAAGAAGCATGAGGTACTGGTCCTAATGAAAGGTGAAAGAGAATAACCGTAATCTTCTCTGACCCTTTTTCTTCAGATTCTGAAAGAGAGAGCTCAGGTACATCAGGTACACCCATGACCAACCATTCACCAACTGGATCTACCTTTACAAAGAATTACCCTTATCCCTCTCCTTTCTTGTCTCCGGAGAGGAGCAGAGGATTCAACTGGTTTCAGAGACAGGAGAGAGGGAGGTTTTACCATCAAGACCCTCAACATCATTGTTGGACCTTGCCATTTCTACAGGGTCGTTCCCCAAACTTTTTGCCTTCTCTCTTCTAATTTTTCTGACCCTTTTTGGCCAGCATTATGACTCCGGTCACTTTATCACTGCTAATCAGTGCTAAAGTGCATGTGCTCTCCCTTGTAAACCTGGTATGATTGGCTTATACCCAATTGGCACGTTTAATTTACCTATAATTCTCCTGTACAGTGGTATCCTATACCCATGGCCTGTAAATTAAATGCTACTAGTGGGCCTGCAGCGCAGCTTGCGCCACCCACAGAAGTAGCCTTTCTAACCTGTCTCAGGCCTGCTAGCACAGGACCTGCGTGTGTAGTTTTCTGCCACAGGGACCTGGCACCTACATTTACTTGCCAGGCCCAGAACTCCCATTTTACTACATGTTAGTCATCCCTAAGGTAGGTGCTAGCTAGTCCTATGGGCAGGGTGCTTTGTATGTAGAAGGCAGGACATGTGCCAGGTTGTGTGGCCTTCCTGGTAGTGACAAACAGCCTATTTGGTTTCTCACTGCTGTGAGTGCTGCCTTCTCATAGGATTGCATTAGAAATACCCAGCCTTAAGTCTAGGGGGTATTGTCTAATTTATGAGGGGTAGTGTTGGCATGTTTGGTATGGTTGTAATGGTAGTTAGAAATGTTGCTTACTGGTGTAGGTGACTTTTTTATTATTATTATAGAAATGCCACTTGTAGAAAGTGAGCATTTCTCTGTGTTTATGATTCTGGGGTTTTTTCAGCTTGAGTCCAATCCATGTCTGGGCAGAATGACAGTTGGTCTTTATGCAACTTTTCAACCAGCATGTACACAGGGAGGGTGGAGGTGTCACAAGAGTGCATCTGCATATTGAATGGTCTTCCTGGGCTGAGAGAAGGGGAGGCGGGACACACTTGCATCTGTAAAGGCTGTGCCCTGGCATCACACAAAGGGCTCGTTTACCCCCAACTGATGTCCAACCTGTGCTGGCAGAACGAGGGGACATTCCTAGAACCAGTTGTAACTGTTTGGAACCTCCTCTCCTCCTCATGGAAAATGCTTTGCAAAACTGAGTATAAGTACAGGGGCTTATTCCCATAAAGACACACAAGAAACCTTTATGGAACTGGACAATGAAGGCTGCTGGAGGGACTCACCAGGCATCGCCTAGGACTGCTGTTGCTGTGCTGACCTGTGACCTGTGGGTCACTAAGGAGGAACTGCTACTGACTGCACACTCCTTGTGCTGGCCTGCTACTGGACCCTACCGCCCTGTGCCCCTCCCTTGTGTTACCAGAGGCTGGGTGCTGTGGCCCCTGTCCTCTGCAACTGGGTTTCCAACCCCCAAGGAGCACTCCTCGTTATTTACCCAAGTGCCTGGTGAGCGCTGTTCTCCCCTTGCCACTGCACCAGGGGATTGCCTTGTCTGAGGATCTGTGACAGGCCTGAAAGTGCGCTGCTTACTGTGGTGCCTTACAAGCGCTCCACCAGAGTTCCCAAGGGAGGCAGTCACGCCACAACCCAGGTTTCCTCAGCGTGTCTTGTCCACGCATCTCCACGTGCCCCCGGGGCACAAGAACAATGAAGGTTGGAGCCAGTACACTCCTGGTGGTGCCCCCGGGGATGCTGTGTCCTGCGAGGTGCCCCCAGGGCACAAGCTGGCTCCAGTTATTGTAAGATCACCAATGCGGCCCAGGAGAGGATGGGCCAGGAGCCATAGCTGGGCAGGAGCATTGGGATCCCACCCCCCGTGAGCCTCCTGTTCACCAGAGGACGGGGAAGAGGATCTCCACGAGCCAGCAGCGGGGGCCTGAGTCAGTAGGCTCCATCGTCGTCCCATTCTTTTTGGATTTGTTGATCGCGGGTGGGGTGGCAACCTCGTCGGAGGCCCCCCCTTCCCCGATGGGCCCCCCTCCCAATTGCCAGGAGATTGCGGACCGGCGGAAGGCCTCACTAGAGATCCCCTGTTTCAGCTGGGGCACCACTTCTCCAATCCCCTGTAAGCAGGCCGGGATGGTGACCCTTGGTCGAGGTCCCCGGTCCTGCCAATGATCAACCCCCTATCCCAGAGGGGCCAGGAACAGATCAGAAGAGCCTCAAGTGAGGGCACAGACGTCCCTGTATTCTCCAGCCTCCTCTTGTTGTGCACCTGGGCGGGAAGCCAACCGTACTCACTGGTTTTGGGTGAGTCTATTGCTTTATGCCCCATAAGGATGTTTCTTCTATGACCCTCTATGTTAATTATGACATGGGCATTTCTTTTGTAATGACTACCTGACTACTGCTTATGTTGCAGAATAGTCAGTAACCTCTGTGTTTTATGTGACTACTGCTGGTATTTGCAGAGTAACAGTACTGTGTAATGTTCTGACAACTGCTTTGGTAGCAGGGTATTACTGACATGTTGTGTTTGGACTAATGATGTTTTGTGCAATAGTGTTTATTTTTATATAAGCGCTGATCTCCCCTTGCCACCGCACCAGGGGATTGCCTTGTCTGAGGATCTGTGACAGGCCTGAAAGTGCACTGCTTACTGTGGTGCCTTACAAGCGCTCCACCAGAGTTCCCAAGGGAGGCAGTCACCGCCACAACCCAGGTTTCCTCAGCGTGTCTTGTCCGCGCACCTCCACGTGCCCCCGGGGCACAAGAACAATGAAGGTTGGAGCCAGTACACTCCTGGTGGTGCCCCCGGGGATGCTGTGTCCTGCGAGGTGCCCCCAGGGCACAAGCCGGCTCCAGTTATTGTAAGATCACCAATGCGGCCCAGGAGAGGATGGGCCAGGAGCCATAGCTGGGCAGGAGCATTGGGATCCCACCCCCGTGAGCCTCCTGTTCACCAGAGGACGGGGAAGAGGATCTCCACGAGCCAGCAGCGGGGGCCTGAGCCAGTAGGCTCCATCGTCGTCCCATTCTTTTTGGATTTGTTGATCGCGGGTGGGGTGGCAACCTCGTCGGAGGCCCCCCCTTCCCCGATGGGCCCCCCTCCCCATTGCCAGGAGATTGCTGACCGGCGGAAGGCCTCACTAGAGATCCCCTGTTACAGCTGGGGCACCACTTCTCCAATCCCCTGTAAGCAGGCCAGGATGGTGACCCTTGGTCGAGGTCCCCGGTCCTGCCAATGATCAACCCCCTATCCCAGAGGGGCCAGGAACAGATCAGAAGAGCCTCAAGTGAGGGCACAGACCTCCCTGTATTCTCCAGCCTCCTCTTGTTGTGCACCTGGGCGGGAAGCCAACCGTACTCACTGGTTTTGGGTGAGTCTATTGCTTTATGCCCCATAAGGATGTTTCTTCTATGACCCTCTATGTTAATTATGACATGGGCATTTCTTTTGTAATGACTACCTGACTACTGCTTGTGTTGCAGAATAGTCAGTAACCTCTGTGTTTTATGTGACTACTGCTGGTATTTGCAGAGTAACAGTACTGTGTAATGTTCTGACAACTGCTTTGGTAGCAGGGTATTACTGACATGTTGTGTTTGGACTAATGATGTTTTGTGCAATAGTGTTTATTTTTATATAATGCTGTGTTGTGTTTCCTTTGTGGTGTGCATAGTGCATCACATGTGTTGTGTGTGTTGTGCAATTGCTTTACACATTGCCTCCGGGCTAGGCCTGACTGCTTGTGCCAAGCTACCAATGGGGTGAGCAGGGGTTATCTTGGACGTGTAACTCCCTTGCCCTGATTAGAGCGGGTGGGTTCTGCCTGGCTTAGTGCATACCCTAGTCAACCAGAAACCCAATTTCTAACAATCATTAATCTGAAAACACTGAAACAATAATAGTGGAGGCCATACAGGAACCAGGTGTAGGGTGTAAGGATAGGTTTCCTAGTGTTGCTATCTCCATATTTAATTTATCATCGGTGGAAATTTGGAAAGATGAGAGCCAACTGTTATGCAGAGGGCTTTCATTTGTTCCTAATGTGAAAAGTAATGTTGTTCAACTAAATACAGATCTGTTTAGGTTCTTCAGGAAAATAAGATTAAAAACATTTTTATGCACAAAAGCATAGACAATCAGGAAGGAAATCAGTCAGGATGGAAAGCTCTATCCAAGTTTACACCGACTTGAGACATGATGTGACCAAAAGTCGTCATATATGAAAGGGCACTACTTAAGGACCTTAACAAAATCAATAGATTTATACCATCATTACCTCCAAATCTGTCCAAAGGGAAGGTAGCCTCCTTCAAAAATGTATAAGAGAACTCTAGGATCACAGTGAAACCCAGCGACAAAGGTGGGGGAATAGTCTTAATGGATACAGAACAATATATTGACAAAGTAAACAGCATGTTGGCGGTCCTAGAGCATCACAAAAAGACAAATAAACAAGTGTTTGTTGCACTAGAAAGGAAGATCAATTAAAAAACAACTAGCGCTTAGAAGAATGGTGATATATGTAAAAAGGAGTATGATTTTCTTAATAAAAATAATCCCCTCATTCTGGTGTTGTATGGAGTTCTAAAGACTCATAAGAATATAGAAGACTCTCCACTCCGCCCTAATATTGCTCCATTAATGATATTACAAAGTCTTTGTAGAAACACGTGGATGCATTTTTCTGCCCCATGGCAAAATCTTTCACATCATATATTGGGGACATAATGGACATGATAAAAAAGATTTAAAATATGCTGCATAATGTGACTTAAGATATTTTTGTAATGCTAGACATTGAAGCACTATACACAAACATACCCCAGAGTGAAGTGCTAGATGTGGTGAAAGCCTTAATGGAAAGAGCAACAGGGGAAAGACTGGATAAATTAATCCTGGAATGTCCGGAAATAGTGCTAGTCAATACTTTCTATGAGTTTAATGGTGAAATATACCAATAAATTAAAGGGACTAGCATGGGTGCGTCTTGTGACCCAAGTATAGCAAATGTCTACATGGGTGCATCTGAAGAACAGCATATCTACAATGAAGTGGCACCATTCTATGAGAATGTCAGAAATTGGGCAAGATTTGTAGATTACATATTCTCCATATGGACTGGTGAGCAGAATCAGCTCAAACTATTTATTCTATGCCTTACTTCATGCAATAGGAACCTCAAGATCACTACAAAGTGTTGTGGAGAGAAAGTGGAGTTTTAAGGCATCTGAATGTCAGGAGTACATGGCCGCCTGGAGGTTGCACTCTATAGGAAGCCTTTGGCAAGAATTTTACAGTTTGGAAGTTATAATCCAAACTGTCAGAATGTCTCTGTTCCCTTTTGGTGGGTTATTAAGGATAAGGCAAAATTGTACTAAAATGGAACAGTGCACACGTAATGGGGAAGAACAAAGAGGATACCCTAGTCGACTGGTCAGGCAAGCCTCCAAAGGAGCAAAGTACTGTGACTAGGAAGCACTCCTACAAGGTAGGACTAGAAAAAAGGAGCAAAGACTAGTGCGTATTCCCAACCTTTCAAACATTAACTGTAAAGTTAAAAGAATTTTTGAAAGACATTGCAAAACACTCAATAGGAATCAAGAAGATCCGAGGATTGAGAAACCCATGTAGGCTTTCAGACGAAATGCCAATTTACGGGACAAAATGGTACACACCCGGTTGAAACAAAATGTTTGCAGGTCTGCGAACCATGGGACGGGGTGCACAGATCAAAGGCACCCATCACTATGGCACATGGCATGCATGCAATACAGCCGTAGTAACTGAGAAGCGGGAACACAATTGATATAGAATGTCCCTGAAGGATATGACCATTTGTAGGAGTCACAACATTATATATTTAATTCTATGCCTCTGTGGTCTAGGTTATGTCAGAGAAACTTGCTGGAAATTCAGAACTCGATATGGAGAACACAAGTCAGAAATAAGGATGAAAAAAGGGCAAGTACCACTAGTTCAACACCGTTTTGAGGCCAAACATACGGAGTGTGACATTAAGGCCCTCATTCCGACCCTGGCGGTTTCATACCACCAGGGTGGAGGGCAGAGGAAGCACCGCCAACAGGCTGGCGGTGCTTCCCGGGCCATCCTGACCGCGGCGGTAAAGCCGCGGTCAGAAAAAGGGAACCGGCGGTTTCCCGCCGGTTTTCCCCTGGCCCAGGGAATCCTCCATGGCGGCGCTGCTTGCAGCGCCGCCATGGGGATTCCGACCCCCTTCCCGCCAGCCTGTTCCTGGCGGTTTACACCGCCAGGAAGAGGCTGGCGGGAACGGGTGTCGTGGGGCCCCTGGGGGCCCCTGCACTGCCCATGCCACTGGCATGGGCAGTGCAGGGGCCCCCTACCAGGGCCCCATGAAGATTTTCAGTGTCTGCTTTGCAGACACTGAAAATCGCGACGGGTGCCACTGCACCCGTCGCACCCCTGCAAATCCGCCGGCTCCATTCGGAGCCGGCTTCCTCTTTGCAGGGGCTTTCCCGCTGGGCCGGCAGGCGATCTTTTGGAGATCGCCCGCCGGCCCAGCGGGAAAATTGTAATGACCCCCGCGGTCATTTGACCGCGATGCGGTCTTTTGGCGGTCTCCGCCCGGCGGGCGGCGCCCGCCGCCCGCCGGGGTCGGAATAACCCCCTAAATGGCTAATATTAGAAAAGGTCAAGCTGTGCCAAGGCTGTCCTGAGATTAAAGTAAGAAGGGAGAGAGAAACTTTCTGGATATTCTCCCTCGGGACCCACAAAGAGGGTCCTAATGAGGAACTAACCTAGATTGTATCATGAATACCTGCATGACCCTGCAGGCATGGTGGTATTGTTTATTCCTTACTGAGTAACACCTTTATGAGAAGCATACTAGGGAATATGCTACCTGTGAGGGAATATGCTACCTATGAGGGAATTACAATTTGATGTGCATGAGGACATGTGGACTTTGTCTTATTTCTATTTTAGTCCCATCAGAATTAAACTTAAGTATGTGTCGGTCTGTGTTTTAACAAAGGGAGCAGTTCTTTTTTTTTTTTAAAGATGATTTTTTATTGATTCAAATACAAGAACATTAGCTTAACAATGCCAGGACAGAGATATGCAGTTGTGAATATATATGCATAAGGAATATTGTACTTAGAAATGCATATTAAACATGTCCATGAATTAGGCATATACAGCAATATAGTATCAAAGACTCCAAGTTTGAATAAAGAAAGAAGAAAGAGAGAGGGAGAGGGAGAAGAGCTATAGGGATAGAAAAGGGAATCAAGTGATAGCCATGTGGAGAGAGTGGTAATAGACATTAGTTACAGCAAATGTAAGATGAAATAAGTATATATAAGAAGAAAAACAGGAAATATATTGAATTTTTTTTTAAAAGGAGGAGAAAAATCCATTTCCTTTGCAGTGCGTGAGAGATAGTTACTTAATGGCAACCATAGCTGATGACGTTTGAAGAAAGTTCCTGTTGAATCAAGCTTGTAGCTGTCAAGTCTATGATGATAACATACAGAATTTCACCACTGTCTGAGAGTAATGTTCTCCGAAGATTTCCAGTTAGAAGTAATAATAGAGATTGCAATAGAAAGCAAAAGGTCCATCAATTTTCCAAGAGGCCTGAATGAACTCCAGATATCGCGTATGTCACCCAAAAACAGTAATTCATATGACATTGGTAAGGAGATCTGAGCTATTGCTGAAATGCAAGACCATATTGAGGACCAAAAAGTAGATAGGGATGGACAGGAAAAAAACATGTGAAAGTCAGTACCCTGCTGAGTTTGGCAGCGCCAACAATTGTCATTTTGTGCAAGTTTGAGTTTGTATAGGTGTACAGGAGTGTAGAAAAGTCTATTATAAAAAAATATAGGGTCTGTGTGAGGCTTGTAGTGCGTGCAGTGGAATGTATCTTATACCATATTCTATCCCATAAAGAAGTTGGCCAAACAACACCAAGATCTTATTCCCACAATGTCTCAATAGGTGATTTGAGTCTAGGTGAAACAGACGTTCTTAAAAGTTTATAAATTCCAGCTGCCCTAGGATAATTAGAAGTTACAATCGGGTGTGGAGATGATGCAAGAGAAGAATGATTATGATATATAAGTTTATTGAGGGCCACTTGGACTAGAGTAGAAAGAATGATATATTGGGATTTCATGCGAATAGGGAGATTATAAATTTCTGAGAGAGTAGTAAAAGGGATGATAGAGTCTTTATGATATAATTGGGAAATGAGAAGAATACCTTTAGTCATCCAAGCCTTCCAACACAAGGTTTTACCTTGTTTCCTAAGCGAACTATTGTGCCATATAGAACTGTTAAAGAATTGATTAATGGGGGTGAGATGCGAAATAAAAAAAGGTTTCAGTAAGTTGACTGAAGGGGAGATAGTGCTGGGCAACCAGAATTTTGGGGGGTTAGACATAAATATAATGTGTTTATGGGAAAAGGGAGAAATAAATGTTTCTTCCAAAGAGAACCAGAGCTTTTGAGGGGCATCATTGAGTGTAGCTAAATAGGGATGTGTTTGCTAATTATCTGCTACATTTTTATTGATGATTGATGAGAATCAATAAGGTCAGGTATATATGGGAGTAAACGGAGAGCTAGAACTTTGGCATAGAGTTTACAATCAGTATTAATTAAAGATATGGGTCTATAATTTTTACAGTCAGTCGCATCCCGATCTTTTTTGGGAATAAGACGAATCATGGCCTCCGTAAATGAGCCAGATGCAGAACCTGACATTATAAAGTGATTAAGTAATTGAAAGAGTTCGGGGAAAAGAGACTTAGCAAACTGAATAAAGAATTCTACTGTGAAGCCATCTGGGCCTGGAGCCTTACCCTTGGGGAGAGATTGTAAAGTTGTATATGGTTCGGTAAGTTGTAGGGGTTGCTCTAAAGATGAGAGGTCAATCTGCAATGGGTCTCTTGGTTTGAGATTAGAGAAATATTGGTTGAGAGATTCAACTGTTGGTATGTGTTCTGGAGTGTACAGGTCCTTATAGTAAGAAGCGAAACACAATGCTATATCTTTATCTCTAAAGTGTTTAACACCATTGTTATCTGTGATAGATTTAATAGTTGTTTTTTCTTTTCTTTGTTTCAAATATCGAGCTAGAAGAGAACCAGCTTTATTGTTACCACCATAATATCTGGCATTTATTTTCACAAGGGTGCTGCATGCTTGTTCAGTGGTATTTGGTTAAACTCCATTTTAGCTGAGACTAGTGCTTCAAGGTGTGATTTACTAGTTTTGTGAGTACAGTATTCATGTTCTAGGGACTTTATATTTTCAAGGATGGAAGTCGATATTTGTTGAGCAGACTTTTTTTTTGAGTGAGCGTAACTTATGATGAAACCCCTAGAGGCTGCTTTGAATGCATCCCACACAAAATGAAATTATAGTTGATCACTATCGTTGATGTGAAAGTATTCTTCTATAAACTTACTGTAGGAAGCGATAAAAGTAGCATCTAAAAGTAGAGAGTTATTAAACCTCCATGAAGATGTTTTAGAACCATTAAGAAAAAGATCAAGGTCAGTAATCACATGTGCATGATTTGAGATCAAAATAGCACCGATTTCAGAGTTGACCATATGTTGCAATAAACCTTTACTCAGAAAGATATGATCAAGCCTAGAATGGGAATGGTGGGTAGGAGAATAAAAAGAGTATTCCAAGAGGTCGGGATTGCATACTCTCCAGGAATCAGAGAGAGATTGATGTAAAATAAAGTTTTTAAAAGCTTTGTGGGAGGCATGTGGAATGAAACGTGACGTGGACCGTCTGTCCAAAAATGGATCGAGAATTTGGTTGCAGTCACCACCTATTAGTAAATTGTTTGAGGAATGTTCAAAGACAATATGTGAAAGATTCTTCCAAAAATTTGGATCTGGATGTGTGGGGCCGTATATATTTAGGATAGTGAGAGAAATATTGTCAATTGTAAATGTAGCAAGTACCCAGCGACCTTCTGTATCTTGATGCTGTGAAATTATGGTAGGTTTGAGAGATTTATGACAGAGTATAATTACCCCATTCTTGTTTGCGATGGAAGGGGAGTAGAAAATGTCCCCCACCCATTGTTTTTTTAGCTTAATTGCCTCAGAGTCATTGAGGTGAGTCTCTTGCAACAAAGCAATGTGGCATTTCAAACGAGCTAGGTGAGATAAGACACTCTGGCGGTTAATGGGGTGTTTAAACCCGTTAACATTCTAAGTAACAGTTCTAAGTTGCATAACAAGAAGTATTAATAAACAACTGCTGTAACAACGAAAAAACTAGGCATATCAATTTTGCAAAAGCAAAGAAATGGGAAAGAAACAAGATAGTAAAGAAAAAGAAAAGGAGGAAGATGACTTCCAGAAGTTGTATATAAATGGATGGGGCAATACAGGGACTAAAGTCCACGAAAGCTAAAGAAAACAAGATAGAAAGTGAATACCCCGATAGGTAGAGGGGCAGCGGAGAACCTGAAAAGACAGGCAAGAGTGGCTTCAGCACAAGAAAAGTTATATTAGATATTAAAACATATGAAGGCGAGTTTCATGGAAGAAAAAAAAACATACAAACGAAAAATGTACCATTCAGGAGACCAAATAACGTAATAACTACAGTAAAGGACTATGACATGAAAAACAATAAAAATCAAAGCTTACCAGTGGAACGTGTAGGAGAACAGTTTGGATGGTGAGAAAGGGATACAGTTGGGAAAGGAACATGAGGATTGCACAAAGAACACAATCTAAAAAAAAATATATATATATATATGAAAATAAGAAGATTCAGAGAAGGAAAACCATGGATATAAATATTAAACATAACCATTACTATTAAACTGTCCAGAAAAAAAAAAAAAGGACATTAAAGACAAATTAAATTATATCTTCAAGTAATTGCAGATGCTCCTAGTTCCATTGCTTCTGTTTTGTGTTGGTTAATAAACGTTTGTAGTGCTGAAGGTTCCTCAAACGAGCAAGAATTGTCCTTGAATGTAATTTTGAAAAGGCAAGGGTGAAGAAGACCATATCGAATATTCAAGGGTTTGAGTTGTGGACGTAAGTCTAAAAACAGTTTGCGACGTGCAGCTGTAGCAGGAGAGAAGTCTTGTGTGAAAAACACTTTATGACCTGACCATAGCAAAGAGCCCAACTTTTTGGCTTCCGAGAGTATTTGCATCAAGTCAGTAAATTGGAGAAAGAGAATAATAATTCCTCTAGGATGTGCACGAGGGCCAGTTGAAGTCTGTGGACCTAAAAGATGCGCCCGTTAGATAGAGAGGGGAGATGTAGGAGGCAACTAAGAATTTAAGGTATTGCTGTTTGAAGGAATGCAATCATGTTAGAGCCTCCCAAACCTTCTCGAAATCCCAAAAAGGCGAAGATTATTTCTCATATTTCTGTTTTCTAAGTTTTCAGTAAGCCTTTTAAGTTGAGCTATGTCCTTAGAGATCTGATGATTGACAGTGTTACAATCTTCAAGGCTACTGACTCTCTGTTCCAGAGTACACATTTGTTGTTCATGTTGGGACCATTTCTCCTCAATACGTTGCAAAGAGGCATTAGTGTCCATCATAAAGGGCTTTAGTGAACGCAATTCCTCCATGACATCATCTAGAGTAAGATGTGTAGGTGATTTTGAGGGAGAATCAAGGTATTTTTTTGGCCGCTTGACGGAGGAGGTGTTAGATGTTTTTTTCGCAATTGCGCCAGCAGCATGAGATGACGAGGAGCTATCCTTTAAAAAGACTGCAGCACTATCCATTGTTAAAGCTGATGGTAGAGAAGATTTAGTTATATGTGTGCCCACCACTCAAAGAGGATTATTAGACTTGGAGAAAGATAATGACTGGCAACTCTGAGAATTATGTGGTCTACCCATAAAAGCCAGCAGCAATTTGGTAATAGGAAGCCAGCAATGTGAGGTGTTGATGAAATTTTATTACGATGAGAAGCTGCTACCAGAAGTTTCCAAAATCAGAGCAAAATAAAATAAAAAAATATATAAATAGAAAATCCTAAATTATTCTCTCATACCAGGCATGACAGAATACCACAAGAGCAAAGCACTTTACTGCACATAGTCAAACAATTGGTGACTAGTTTTAAGGGAACCTTCTGAAAAGGAAAAAATCCCCTCTGTCAAAGGAAAGCATTTACCATGTTATGAAGAGCAATTTGAAAGAGCTCCTTGACAAGAGCTGCCAGTGAATACTGAAAGTTGAAAACCTCAGCTAAATGTGTTTGAAGAGAGAGGTCAAAAGTTCAGCTGGCTGTCAGAAGGTAATAAATATTCCATTGCAGAGGCAACTAGATTTGTAGAATCACATCCAGGCAAGCAGTTAAAAGTCAAATAGAAACATCTCTGTGAAAGTTTAGGTTTGTGCAGAGGCTTAAACACATGACATGACTTCAAAACTTGATGTCTCTGTAAGATAAAGGCATATTTATGCAGCAAACATGCTGAAGAAATTAATAATTTTGATGTGAAAACATCTCCTTCTTTCCAGGAAGTGCTAAAGCCTCACAGAGCTCTAAAGAGCAGCAGCCATCTTGCGTGACCTCCAGCCACGCCCCTCCAGGGGAGCATTTCTAATAGCTCAAATACGGCCCCTCCAGGCAAGGCTTATTTGGGCTGATGTTGGACTTTAATAATAGAGATTATGTGGAGCCCGTTACAAGCAATATATCTTCCAGCTAGTTGGTAGTCCCATCGTAAGCAAATTTAAGAATACGTGGGTCATGGTAGTCCCCTCATAAGCAAATCTAAAGATATGTGAGTTTGTGCATTAATCAGCAGAACAGTCCTACTAGCTCCAGTATTGAGCCTCCATGCAAGGATGTTTTAGGCACATGCCCGTGATGGACTCTAATATTAAATTATAGAGATTATGTGGAGCCCGTTAAAAGGAATATATGTTCAAATGGGTTGGTAGTTGGTCTGGTACTAATGTTAGTAGTTAGTCATTTCCGAACACTTATTTCAGTGCACTTGATTACTTTATATGTAGGCTCGCCATTAAATTAGTGAGGAGTTCGACATGTTCCGTTATGTCACCCCCGGGAGATGGATCTATTATGAATAGCATTTTAGTTTAACACGTTTCAATATGGTGAATGAGGTGTAGACAGTTGTCCAATCAGTGCACTGAAGCGCCGTAATGCGGTGTATATGAATGCAGGCTAAACATGATGCTGGAAGGAGCAGCCGCACCCTCCCTTTCCCATGCGTGGGACGCCAGATGGCACGAATCATACAAGCAAAGAAAGTAAGATGACGGGTTCTGTATGAGATGCTTATTCTAAGAACGCTTGGGTCTCATTTACCCATAAGGCTTGGAGCCTTTGGATTTAGCCTCACAAAATGTCCTCTCTTTGTCCCTCCATTGGCCTGATACAAGCGTTTAACAAGCATTCTGGTTGGATTTGTGACATGTAGCATTTTTATACTTTATGTGGAGCACTGAGAGTGAGGTAATTACCCTCTGGCCACAAGAGCAGTAGCATTTTAACTCTGCACTGATAGATGCCAAGGGACATCCTCTTATATTTTGTGCACATTTTTTCATCAAGAAAGCCATGTCCTGGTTAAACTTTCATGCAATAAGCAAATATGCAAATATACCAACTAGGGCAATTGTGCGTGGAAGATGAGGAATGTCAGTGATATCTGTCTGTGGGTGATGGGGTCTGGGTTTCTCTGAGGTGGCACAAAGCTTGCATGCACGTTTTTCACAGGGGCCCCTTAGGAGATGGTGAATGGTGTTTGTGCCTTTCCCATCCTTTCTCAATGTGTTTGGGATCGCTGCACAAAAGGTTCCAATATCAGTCTTGGATACACCACTTACCTGTTTCCTTCAGGAGTCACGTGTTGTTCCAGTCTAGAGCACTGATTTTTATGGCTAAACATGGAAGCTATGTTCATTGTAAACGTGGTTATGACCCGAAAATTTTAAGAAAAATTGTAATTATTTTTTCCAGAGATACCTCCATTTGGAGATTTAGGTGAGTAAGAAGTTTCTTAATGAGTGTTTGACCCGAAGAAGGTGGTTGAAAGTAAATGAACCCACTGAAACATGTTGACTATTTCAACTATGCCTTAAGGTGTTACAACAGGCCCTGTTCCTTAGGCTTCACTAACACTGCTGACCCCATTTATCACTTTTTGATACTCTAATACTTTAGCATCCCTGTCGCAGACTATGTTCTTCTCATTAGTACTCAGGGCTCTAGTGACTCGTGCTCTTTGCTGCCTGCCGAAAAGATCCATAAGCACAAGCCCAGCATTACAGACTGCTATTGGGCTGAATAAACAAACTTTTCTTACTACTCTTCATTTTATCAAGAGCTTGTCTACACTGACATATAAAACTGTATATTATTTTACTGCTTTTAATGGTTGGTGAGTGCTGTTTTATTTGTATTTTTAACATCATGACATTTGGTAACAATTTTAATTAATCAACACAAATAAAGTATTACTTACTTACTATTTCAATGAACAAACCCAGCGAGGACACTAAGATGGAAGGTAGAAGAAGAAGAGTCCCCTGTGTACTTGTGTACAGGCTCTGTTAATCTGGGTTTTGAAAGATGAGTGAGATGGAATGCATGGGAATGAGTGTATGAGTGTGAGACAGCATTGATGAGTGGGGGTATGAAAACTTGGGCCCATCTTTATATTTTTTTTGCGCCGTATTTTTGTCATTTTTGGATGCAAAAGCTGCGCAAACTTGCAAAATACAGTTGTATTTTGTACGTTTGCACCATTTTTACATCAAAAAGGGGTGCAAATGCGGCACTGAAAAAATATAATATTGTATTTGATTTGTGATTTAAGGTACTTATTTTAAGTATACTGTGTATGTAAAAATTATTTTTGAAAAAATTTGGAATTGGAATGAAAATATTATGAAATGAGAAGCTTTGTGAAAATTATCAGAAAAAGTATATGTCAAAAGAAATTAATATGAAATATTCTTTTACGAGTCTGCTCACTCAGGATTCAATTCCACTGAAAGATTTATATAGATTAAGCAGGTTTTTTGTATTTTTTATTTCCACAGGGCCTAGTGGCATCTGTGTTCAGGGCAGCAACACTGACTTTGATGTTACTTCAGATTAAGAATAAGGGGATGCTAATGGCCCTACACCTGAGAACTCGTAAAGGGGGCCCAGAAAAACAAAAAAGGCATGGGGTCTTCAAACATTTCAGTGGTTAAGAATAGAGTTTTACAATGTACAGTTTCATCCAATAAGACTATCTCCAATATTGTGCTCAGAGTTGGTGAGCACCTCAATAGATCAGGAGATCTGGACCTTGGAAGACAAAGGGTCATTAAATAAATCCTTTTTACACTGTAGGGTTTTTTAAGCAGCAGCTCTTTGGAAAGAAAGACAAAGGAGTAAGACCAATTATCAATGTCTGGAAACTCAATGGATGGGTGGTTTACAGACAGTTCAAAATAGGGTGCGTCCATTTCCTAAGAGATCTCCCCAGACAAGGAGGTTGGCTCAGCAACCTCAAACTCATGGACACTTTGACGATTCCCATTTTTCCACCCTATCTTTGTTTCGGCCAATTTCTTTGTCAAAATCAGGTACAGAAGTTCAAAGGACTCTCATTCATCTGTGTCCTGTTTTTTTCAAAGCTCCTCAAACCCGTGGTAGAATGGTTATGAGCACAGGTTTGCATATTAATAATTTACTTGGACAACCTCATTTTCATGGCTCAAGAGAAGTGAACATTGCTGATCCAGACCTACATGGCTAGCTATCTCATGGAGAAACTGGAATTTTCAATCAATCAAAGCAAATCAGACCTGGAAATGAAGAACAAGGTGGACTTTCTCAGATGCACAAGAGAGTCACAGAAGGATACCCTAGAACTACCAGTTGACAAGACCAAGCCGATCAAGAAGGAACTACAGAAATTGATTGTGAGGAAATAATTTTCTTGTGAAGTCTCACCAGGGAGGTAGACCTCCTTTCGTCATCAATTCTGGTGATCTTCTTGGGCCTATTGCATTGCCTCTGAAGGGTCAGGATCAACTCCCATGGAACGCTACTCTTGAAAAATGAAACTTCAAGTTTAATTTTTTTTCCCTTTCAACACATCCTGTTTTCCTCTAATGAAACAGGCTGTATTGAAAAAAAGGTTTGTGTTATTAAAAATCACAGACATGGTAGTCAGCTGACCTCGGCAGGCCACCATCCCCATGATGTCAGTGATTCCTAATAGGTCGCAAATTGAGACCTACCTCATTATTATTCATGAGGTAGGTTGATTTGCAACCCACTAGGAATCACTATTGTACATTTTATTACATCAGAAATTGCGCTTTCCTGGTTGCAATTGGGCAAGAATCACAATTAGGAAATAGCAATTCCTGATTTTTTTACATCTGGCCCTTACTTCTCTGAATGCCTCTTGGAGTGAAACAAAACATGACATCAGTTGTTTCTTGGACGTCAATTTATCAAAATGTCAGAGGTAGTGAAAGTGACAACATAAACCTTTGACCTCTAAATATATTCTGCTTGACCATTTGTCCGAACATTAGCGCCTCACAGCCTTCCTTTTATTGCTGAGGAGGTATGGTAATGTTCTGGAGTGGCAACCACTGATACGAATGGTAGCAAGGGTAGTGCAAGGGATTATTAAATGTCAAGGCAATGGATTAAGTGAAGACATAAAGATGCTTATACCTAAATTATTTGCCTGCACCATAAATGCATTTATATATATAAAACATATTAATTGAGTCATAGACTAGAGTACAGATGGCGTGAAAGGAGTGGAGGGGATAGCCTGAATGATACCATGAAAGGATGCTCCAAAGACCCATTCACCCATTCTGATATTATGGACCTCATGCCCTTGTGACATACCCATCCTCATCAGCCTAATTTTTGATCACTTGTCAATAAAAGAAGGACAAAGATTCTGATACAAATCAGTGCTTACGTTGTGGCCAATTTGTCCATTGTAAGGGAGAATAGAAAATATATATATATATATATACACATGCACACACACGCACACTCTTATCTACAAAATATTTGGGAGTGAATAACAGCGCTATTTTTCTAAGACAATATTAGGACAATATTTAGAATACGATACTTTGATATAATGACATATTTTTTACAGCAAATGCTACACACCAAGGACAAACAGAGGTCTATCAAGATGGCTATCCTGATTCCTGCTGTGGGCATTAAAATGATCTGTAATGATTTGTTGCTAATCCCGTATGCATGCAATATAAATATATGTAGTTCCACCCATTTGCAACCATCTGATCATATGTTGCTGGCATATTTTGTTAAATTAATGAAGCTTATTAAAGAAGCGTATTCTTTTATTTATTTTTGTTTTTTATTGATTTACTTTGTGTAGGATGCGCTCTATAGCTAAATTGCTGCTAGCCACCTTGTGATTGTATGTTGTCGACATACCTTGTTAAATTAACGAAGGTCATTCTTTTCTTTATTTACTTATTTACTTTGTGTAGCATGCAGAGCATAACTCAATTCAAAGGTGAGGGCCAATCACCAAAAAGTGTCTGTCTCCTTGAAGTTTGTTTTAGGGACTGTTAGAAATTGGGTCTTTGGTTGGCAGTCAGGTTACCCCCTGTCCAAGCAAGGACTCTCACTCTAGTCAGGGTAAGTCACACACAATCCAAATTATCCTGTGCCCAACCTCTGGTAGCTTGGCACTGAACAGTCAGGCTTAACTTAGAAGGCAACGTGTAAAGTATTTGTGCAATAAATCATACAGTAACACCATAAAACACCACAAAAATACACCACACAGTGTTTATGAAAATATATAATATGTATCTGATAAGATGCAGATCAAAAACTATTAAAATGCAATAGGTATATGTTGAGATATCACGAGTAAAAGTGATATAAAGTGTCTTAAGTCTTTTAAAAACAAGTAAATGTCTCTTAAAAACAATAAAGGTCTCTTGCAAGCACAAAGTACCTGGTTCACGCACAAAATCTTCGCAGGGGACCACAGAGGTGGCGATGCGTGTAAAACGGGGAGATATGCGTCAGTTTCACCCCTTCGCACAATGACTTGCGTTGTTATTTTCTATGTAGGGGAAGGCTTTGTGTCATTTTCCAGCGCACAGACTTGGTTCCTCTTCGGGTTGCGGGGGTTTCTGGCGCCTCAGGGACTGTGCGTGGAATCCTGGGCTTGCGGAGTGAAGTCACAAGTGATGTGTCGATCTAGTGGGCATTGCGTGGAAATTTCTCCGGCACGGCAGGTGCTGCGTCGATTCCTCTCTGGAAGTCGGGCTGCATTGTCCCAGGTCGGCTGTGCGTCGATCTGGTGGGCCGCGGGTCGAAGTTCCAGTTGGAACGCAGGCGCTGCATCAATCTTCTCCTTGCGAAGTGGCGCTGCATCATTCCGGTTTGGCGTGCAGTGAATTTCTCACTGCAGGGCGGGCTGTGCGTCGTTCTTAGCAGGCTGTGCATCAAATTTTCACTGCACAAGGAGTCCAGTTGCAGGAGTGAAGTCTTTATGGTCCTGAGACTGCAGGGAACAGGAGAAAGCTTTATCTAAGCCCTTGGAGAACACTTCTCAGCACCGCCAGGGAGCAGCAAGGCAGCAGGGCCACAGCAAGGCAGCAGTCCTTGTCAGGAAAACAATCCCAGTGAGTCCTTTGGGCAGCCAGGCAGTTCCTCTTGGCAGGTCTGGTTCAGGGATTCTTAACCAGCAGGTTTCTTGGCCAAAAGTGTTTGTGAGGTAAAGCCTCAACCCCAAGAAGTATCTAAAGTCTGAGGTTTTGGGTCCTCTTCTTATACCCATTTTGGCCTTTGAAGTAGGCTTACTTCAAAGGAAAAGTATCACTTGTTTGTGAAATCCTGCCTTGCACAGGCAAGGCCTCAGACACACACCAGGGGGCTGGAGTCTGCATTGTGTGAGGGCAGGCACAGCCCTTTCAGGTGCGAGTGACCACTCCTCCCCTCCTTCCTAGCACAGGTGGCTCATCAGAATACGCAGGCTACACCCCAGCCCCCTTTGTGTCACTGTCTGGAGAGACGTACAAACAGCCCAACTGTCAAACTAACCCAGACAGGGAATCCACAAACAGGCAGAGTCACAAAAATGGTTCAAGCATGAAAATGACAACTTTCTAAAAGTGGCATTTGCAAACACACAATCTCTAAACCAACTTTACTAAAAGATGTATTTTTAAATTGTGAGTTCAGAGGTCCCAAACTCCTCATGTGTATCTGCTCCCAAAGGGGAGCTACACTTTAATCATGTTTAAAGGCAGCCCCCAGGTTAACCTATGAGAGAGATAGGCCTTCCAACAGTGAAAACCGAATTTGGCGGTATTTCACTGTCAGGACATATAAAACACATTAGTATATGTCCTACCTTAATCATACACTGCACCCTGCCCAGGAGGCTACCTAGGGCCTACCTATATGTAGTAAAAGGGAAGGTTTAGGCATGGCAAGTGGGTACACTTGCCAAGTCGAATTTACAGTTTAAAACTGCACACACAGACACTGCAGTGGCAGGTCTGAGACATGATTACAGGGCTACTTATGTGGGTGGCACAACTGGTGCTGCAGGCCCACTAGTAGCATTTGATTACAGGCCCTGGGCACCTCTAGTGCACTTTAGTAGGGACTTTCCAGTAAATCAAATATGCCAATCATGGATAAACCAATCAATGAGTACAATTTACTCAGAGAGCATATGCACTTTAGCACTGGTTGGCAGTGGTAAAGTACTCAGAGTTCAAAAGCCAACAAAAACAGGTCAGGAAAAATAAGAGGAAGGAGGCAAAAAGTTTGGGAATGAGCCTGCAAAAAGGGCCAGGTCCAACACGAACCTTTAGAAATCTGCGGTTAATAGGGTTTACTACCAGAATATCAAAACATTTTTAATCGACCTGTCAAAATATTAAAGCCGTAATGTCAAATGTCAGAACTTCGTGAAGGTAAGCACATATGGGTCAATGTAGTTTTAGTATTCTTAACCCCACAGGTACTTGGATGAGGAGTTAAAAATATTAGATTTATACTAACTGTCATCTGTCGCATGTTTTCATAGGATAATATTGCCAGTTTCAGGGAAGATAGGCCTGACTTATGTAAAGATGGCTGCAATTAATATTGAGGAATGTATGTAAAGGCATAGAGCCTAGAACAGTGGATGATTGTTTGAATGGTAATGCTAAAAGTGTGTGCTACATGCATATTTTAAGTTTGAAAAGTCCATGTTTTTGACTCCATTCAAACTGATAGTTCAGAGAAGGACAATCTTACCCTTCTGTGTTGTACACGTTGAAACTGTACTCCAAAGGAAATGACCTTGTGGAGCTGAAGAACAGAAGTAGCATTTTAGTGTGTAGCTTCTGTATACACTGGCACAGGGGCAGAGTCTGAACATTTTTTTTTAGAAAAACAGGAGGCAAGCGTAAATGACTTTCCTCGCTTCATAACAAACCATTAATGAATATGTATAAAAGGTACCGGCGCAGGGGCGGGGTTAGGCCCAGGGACCGATGCTGAGGGGAGATACCGAAGCACTGAATTTAATCTGCTGACCCAATAATAGCATATGGTACGCAGGAAAACTATAAATGGTTTGGCGTAATTAAGGCTTAGTAAATATAAACAGCCATAGATGTTAGATGGCTGACAACATGTAGACATAGCAAGTACGGAGCCGACTAACATGTAGCAGTAGAATTGGGATGCACGATGAAATATGATACAGATTTATCTAACATTTACCCACACTTACATATTATCTTCTGAGTTGTTTATAGCAATCAAGATTGTTATCAATCATATTATTTGTAAACAAATACAGCATAACAAATTATCAATTTATTGTAGGATACCATTCATTGTGTGTGCTTAAAGATTTGGGAAGTTTACAAGGACAGGGCTCTGCCTTATTATCACCTGCAGACAAGTAACAGTCTAGCAGGTTTATTTGACTCATACCACCACCTGTCTAAGAGAGCATCACTCACTAGTGAGGGGATGAAAAACACCTGTCAGTTTCTCTTTGCTCTGAAAAAGGCACATTTCCTTTTGGAGCTAAGAGGGTGTGCAGGGTGTCGCCCAAATATTATTTAGAGCCACCCGACCTGTGCACCAATCGTCAAGTTTGACAATCAGTTGTCCCCGTGTTGCATGCAGCCCAGAAACATTGACAATCTTAACTACTATTAGCATAAAGTAATGGTGTAGTATAGTGGTAATATTAGAGGTTGACTCTCAAGCAAAAAGGTGCCCTGTGAGAATACAGCTTACTATTCAGTGCTTCAGACTACTATTTCTTCATGGAGTAATTCTTTAGTGAATCATGCTTACTATTCAGTGCTTCAGACCACTATTTCTTCATGGAGTAATTGTTCAGTGAATCATGCTTACTATTCAGTGCTTCAGACCACTATTTCTTCATGGAGTAATTCTTCGGTGAATCAATGCAGAGTGGCAACTTGCGCTCATTGAGCATTCTGTGGACCAAAATTTGGCCTGGGCGAAATTTTAATTATGCCAAAGTAATGAATTATTTTGGTACTTTCACCATTGATCATTTGATGCGAAGTTACAGTACATTATGCAATTACACCCATTCACGTAATATGAGTAATTTAGCACAAAACTCCTACCACAGGAGCAGAAAAACAATGAACTTAGCGAGCATGAGAGCTGTTGCCTGCTGCTGTTCATGTTCTGTTGCATTTAGTGCTATTTTCTTAGTGCAAAATGCATCCTCTGGCCCATTTTGGATGTGAGGGTGATTTTCTTTGCAAAGGCAATAGTGCTAAATGCTGTGTTAACATTCCTTATGTAATCTTGCAGAATTTAGCTGTGTCTACATAATTACACTACAGCAAATTACTTTAGTTACGCCCACTCCTAAATTTTCTGATGTACTACAGTTTTTAGTTGAAGCACCATGCTCATGGGTGTTTTTAACCCATTAGTGTTTGTGTTTCTTCATTTACTAGTAGCACTTAAACAAGTGCAATTCCACTCGCTCACACTCCTAGAACCAACCCAGAAAGACGTCTTGATGTTAGGTATCTTAGGCACAGATTTATACTTTTTGCCGCAAAACTGTGCAAATGCAGTTTTATAGCAAACAATATAGCGCCGGCTTGCGCCATTCCATATTTAATGAATGGTGCAAGCTGGCACTAAACTTGGGTTAGCGTCTTCAAAAAAGAAACTACCCGATTGGGGGTGGCGGTAGGCAAGGAGGGAGTTGTGTGACAAAAAATTATGCTAGCCTGGTTAGAGGCAAAAGAAATGCCTCTAACCAGACTAGCACCATTTCCTGGTGCACAACCACCAAAAACATGACTCCTGTCTTAGGAAAGACAGGAGTCATTCCCACAACCCCAATGGCCAGCACAGGGAACAAATGTCCCCTGGGCATGGCCATTGCACCTGTGCCATGCAGGGGGGCCCAAGTTAGGGCCCCGATGGCAACAAAATAATAATACTTACCTGGACTTACCTGGGATGGGGTCACCTATCCTCCGGTGTCCCTCTGGTGTGGGTGTGGGTGGGGATGTTCCTAGGGCTTGGGGAGGGCAACTGTGGTCCCATTCCATGGTGTTTAATGATGGAAATGGGTCCACAGGTTCCCTAATGCCTGGTCTGACCCAGGCATTAAATAATGGTGCAAAGCAAGCTTTGCACCATTAGTTAGCCCCTCCTCCCACCCGTGCGTCATTTTAGCATGGGGATAAATATGTGGCTATGGGGATTGCACCATTTTTTAGATGGGAATGCCTACCTTGCATCTCATTGATGCAAGGTAGGTGCGCGCATCCAAAAAATGGTGCAAACTCCTATATTTTGGCATAAACGTGTCTAATGTCAAAATATAAATATGGAGTTAGGTTTGCGCCAAATTTGCGTCAAAAAATGAGGCAAATTTGGTGCAAACAAAGTATAAATATGCACCTAAGTGTTTGTCAATATGATTCTTATGATTCAAAGCTACAGATAAATGCATTTAATATTACATTTCCTGTTGCTGCTTTTGTGTGTGATACTAAGCCTGTTATGTTTGAAGCATGGTGTGGACTCAGCTGTTTTTGCAGGGTTACCCACAGATTTTTGACTTCTGGTAGGGCTTGTAAACTAAATGCTACTAGTGGGCCTGTAGCACTCATTGTGCCACCCACTAAAGTAGTACTTTTAAAATGTCATTGCAGCCTGGAGTGCAGTTTTAAACTTCCATTTCGACATAGCAAAATAAAACTTTTCCCAGGCCTAAAACATTGTTTTATTCCAGCTCTCCTTTTTAAGGTTTCTGCACATTTAGGCCCGGATTTAAGAGGGCCTAGTGCTTCCTTGCACCATATTAGTGTAATTTTTTTACGCTATTGTGGCCCAACGAGGCCAAAATCACTGCACCAGATTTACAAAATGGAGCAAAGCATGCATTGCGCCACTTTGTAACCCCCTGCTCAACATTAAGCCTGAGCCAGGCATAAGGTTTGCAAGGGGGGCGTTCCTCCATTAGGGAGGGCGAAAAAATTGTGCAAAGACATCTAAAAGATTTCTTTGCGCCTTTTTGGGCAGGTTTTAATGCCTGCTCAGAGCATATATGAAAACGGGGGCACACCATTAGTTACAATAAGCCCCTATAACTATTCAGGGTTAGCGCCAAAATGTTTGCGCTAATCCTGAACTGTACATCAATAGCATACAAAATTCTGATGCTATTGCCCCTACCCTGCGCCATGGTGCAGAGTATTTTACATCGCACAAATTGTGGCAGTACGGGAGCACTAAGTGACGAAGGGAAAGTGGCGCTGCTCTGGGTGCAGCGCCACTTTCCTCAAATCTGCCCCTTAACAAATTTCAAACAAGTCGTAGTATGCTTGACTCATTCATCTCCTGCCCCCCTCTCACTTACACATACATAAAAAACATTAGTCACCAGGCAGTCATATAACGAAATTCGGGGAATTGGCAATCCAAGCACCCTAAACCTTGTTATGTTTTTTCAGGGCAACATCTTGATTTATAGATATATTACTCAGCTTTGACAACATAGGCCATCAGAGAAGGCGCTAACACTGCCTGCCAGAATTGGAGTAGGTTTATTTTAGCGGGAAGGAGGCCCCTGGCAACCAGGAGTCTGCTGCACCCCCTCCCCCCATCACACCTCCCCACTTTGATCCATCAGACCCAGCAACATCATTTTGGGCGCCATTATCACTGACCTCGCCGCTGCTGTGGACAGAACATTGAAATGCTTTGCCTCAATACCTTTGTATCACTGGGCATTCCCATACTGTGTAGAAACATGTTCCCATGGCTGCTTTAGACTCTAGCCAATGTGGATCTAGGCCGTTTTTCATTTCATTCAGTCACAAGAGGCTATAGTATAATCGGTGTAGATGGTTGAGTTGAATCAACCTCAGTCTCATGGATACAACTAGTACTGGGGGTCATTTTTGTCTCTACCCCTCATCCTCCCCTAATTCTCCTACGTCAAATTCTAATCTTTCTCTCAATGCTGTCAAAGGGTTTGGGGTATTATTTAATAGTATTTGGTAACTTTTCAAGATCTCTTTCCTTTTTAGGGGGTCCATTGTGATGTGTGCCTCCCTGGTGATCCCAGAGGGCCTGCAGGCTTTCCTGTGTTGCTCAAGTTTATGTATTTGTAGGTAATGGTAGAATTGTAACCTGTGCATTTCATATGTGTCTTTGAGATACTAAAATGCACATGTTGAGCTGCCCTCTTAGAAGCTTCCCAGCAGAAATTTCAATAATGTCCCTGGATTGTAAGCCTTTTAAAGTCTTTGGGGGTCAACGACCACGAGAGCACCACCAACAGGCTGGCGGTGCTCTCAAGGGCATTCTGACCGCGGCGGTTTGGCCGCGGTCAGAAAGGGAAAACCGGCGGTCTCCCGCCGGTTTTCCGCTGCCCTAAGGAATCCTCCATGGTGGCGCAGCTTGCTGCGCCGCCATGGGGATTCCGACACCCCATACGGTCATCCTGTTCCTGGCGGTTGGGCCGCCAGGAACAGGATGGCGGTATGGGGTGTTGTGGGGCCCCTGGGGGCCCTTGCAGTGCCCATGCCAACGGCATGGGCCCTGCAGGGGCCCCCGTAAGAGGGCCCCACAAAGAATTTCAGTGTCTGCTTAGCAGACACTGAAATTCGCGACGGGTGCAACTGCACCCGTCGCACCCTTCCCACTCCGCCGGCTCCATTCGGAGCCGACTTCCTTGTGGGAAGGGGTTTCCCGCTGGGCTGGCGGGCGGCCTTCTGGCGGTCGCCCGCTAGCCCAGCGGGAAAGCCAGAATGGCCTCCGCGGTCTTTCGACCGCGGAGCGGCCATATGGCGGTTCCCGCCAGGCGGGCGGCGACTGCCGCCCGCCGGCCTCAGAATGAGGCCCTTTGTGTGTTTCAATCAATCCCATTCCATATTGGTGTTTCCCCAGTCGGCACGTCATGCCACGATTTCATCCATCGCAACACCTGCCGCAAACATGTTAATGACAGCGGTGCTGGGGGAAGATTAGTGTGTCTGGAGGACCCACAGAGGAGATCAGACATATTATGTTGTTCAAGGACCCGAAGTAATGCTGCAATTGCTGGATCTGCAATATCCGCAAAAATCCAACATTGATCTGCATAATATGGCTAGCCCAGTAGTGCATTTTTACATCTGCAATTCTTGGGCCCACTTCTGATGGCCCCAGCGCACATTTGCAAAATGTGATTAGCTGTAGGCCCCCTTTGAGAAAAATGTCACTATCGCCGTTTGCAAGGATAGAAGAATGCAGAAAGTATATTATAATGATAGTTTACAGCAGTTGGGGAAGTGAAACTATTTTAAGTATGCCCCTTTGCTTGCTACCTTCAGATGCAAGCTTTCCCATATGTCCATGTCTTATCTAACACAGTAGATTAGGGATACGAAGTTCATTTTCAATGCTGTCTGTCTGGTGAGGGTTATATACATACCAAGATATTTAAAGTGCTGGTCTGCCCATTAGAGGTTGGTGGTCATACAAATGTCATTCTAAACTCTGGTTACATGGACTTTGATCATTTACTGTGAGGCCTGATGCAGCTACATATATTTGTATCATTTGCATCAGATGGGGTAGCGAGGATTCACGGTTGCTTATGTAGTCTAGGACATCATCCACTTAGAGCGAGATCCTATCCTCTGTTCCAACAGGCCACCTGAAGGCACTTAGTTGATCATCCCGCCTGATCCATGAAGCAATTGGTTCTATGACCAGGGCACAGGGAAGGGGAAAGAGGTAATCTCTTTCTCATTCCTCATTCAATGGTGAATGCAGGAGACAGTTCTCTATTCACCTTAACCTTCGCCCATGGTTTGGAGTAAAGTATAGCTATATATCAATGAAAGTGAACGCCAAAGTTTATGCTTTATAGCACTTGGAATATAAAGTCCTCTTGTAATGAGTCAAAACCTTTCTCAAAGTCCACGGACACTAAGGCCCAGCGATCCCTCATCTCAGCAGACAAAGCCATTTCCCAATTAAGTTGCCTTTGGCGATGTTGTTTGCTACGGTCTAGAATGAACCCATTTTGATCTGGGTGTACCACCATTCTGACTGCCTTCAGTAATCTATTTGCTAGTATTTTTGTGAAAAAACTTAGGCGGTCATTCTGACCATGGCGGTCATGGACCGCCAGGGCCGGGGACCGCGGGAGCACCGCCAACAGGCTGGCGGTGCTCCCAAGGGCATTCTGACCGCGGCGGTATGGCCGCGGTCAGAAACGGAAAACCAGCGGTCTCCCGCCGGTTTTCCGCTGCCCTATGGAATCCTCCATGGTTGTGCAGCTTGCTGCGCCGCCATGGGGATTCCGACCCCCTCACCGCCATCCTGTTCCTGGCGGTTTTGACTGCCAGGAACAGGATGGCGGTGAGGGGTGTCATGGGGCCCCTGGGGGCCCCTGCAGTGCCCATGCCAATGGCATGGGCACTGCAGGGGCCCCCGTAAAAGGGCCCCTAAAAGATTTTCAGTGTCTGCCATGCAGACACTGAAAATCGCGACGGGTGCTACTACACCCGTCGCACCCTTCCCACTCCGCCGGCTCCATTCGGAGCCGGCTTCCTCGTGGGAAGGGTTTTCCGCTGGGCTGGCGGGCGGCCTTCTGCCGTTCGCCCGCCAGCCCAGCAGGAAACACAGAATAACCGCGGCGGTCTTCTGACCGCGCAGCGGTATTCTGGCGGCTCCCGCCGGCACCGCGGTTACCGCGGCCGGCGGGAGTCAGAATGACCCCCTTAGTCTCTATGTTAATCAGAGAGATAGGCCTGTAGGACATACAGTGGTTAGCCGATTTCCCACGTTTCAGAAGCACCCAGATAACAGCCGTCATAAGTGGTGTGGTAGCTCACCTGAACCTAGGGCCTCGCTGCACATTTCCATCAGCTGCGGTGTCAAGTGTGACACATATTACATCCTTAGTTGGTACCCATGAGGGACGTGGGCTTTCCTATGTGGGAGCGACTGGATGACTAATCTGAGTTCCTCTTTTTTCAGTGGTTCCTCTAGTTCCTGCCTATACATATTAGAAAGTCTAGGTATTATTAAATCATTCATGATCTGAAGTTTGCTTTTGGCTGGGGTCCCATAAAGATGAATGCAGTAAAATTCAACTTCTTGAGCTATCACTACGGGACCTATTAGCATAGTGCTGTTGGTGAAGTTATGCTAGGGACAATTCAGAGCTCTAGATCTCTGTTTGTGAGCCAATATAGTAGTTTCCCTGCCTTGTCCTCCATCTCGTATATCTTATATTGCCTTGCCACATGACAGAGCTATGTGGAGTCCAGTAGTTGTTGCCTAATTGACAGTCACATCATTTCTATCTTCTACTGTGAATATTCATCCCTGGACCCAGCTCCTTCACCCTCAGTGTGGCTTATTGAATTCTTCAAGCTCTATATCTTCACAACTTTTCTGTTGTTTTGCCACTGTTTGAAAATATATTACTCATCCTTGTAAGAATGCCTAGAGGTTGTCCCTAATTACTGTCTGGGAATTCACTGAGGCCCTTATTGACTTCAACATAGTCAGTGATCTACTGTCAGAGGAAATCAGAGGAGGTGTCCTGCAACAACCAGGTTCCCAGGCACCATAGTCCTGATTGGTCAACAATAGGCAGCTTTATTCTTTTCAATCAGTCAGTGCCAGAGGATTTGTACCTGCATTGCCATAGTGGCGTCTACTGAGGGAAGGAAGCAATAATTGATTCTTAGGGAGCAGCGGTGTGAGTGGGAGTAAAACGTGCATTCTTTAATGCAGGGATGAAATACCTGCTATACATCTGTGGAATAGAACAAGCCGAAGCACTTAACCTGGTGGATTTGTGAGGCTGGGTGCTATTTGTATCCAGACTGTGATTCATATTGGCATTGAAATCTCCTCCCACTACTGTTTACACTGTTGAGGATTGGAGTTGTATACGCATCAGTGTCTGGAGTGTGTCCTCTACCTGGGTTGGGGGGCGTGCAGTGATGCGATGGTTCATTGTCTGTCTCCCATGCTTACTTCTATTACTGAAAATCTGTCATGGTCATCGTGGTCCATTTTTGTGACTTGCAGTAGGAACTGGTAGTGTAGGACAATAGTCTTCCCTCTGGAGACGTTAGTGTAGCTGGTGTGATATATTCTAGTATTGCCGGCATGGCATAGGACGGGGCACCTTTGGCTCATTAGATGAGTCTCCTGTAGTAGTATAATTAGTGGTGAGTGTAATTTGAGATATTGAAAGACTGTACCCCTATTGATGTTGTTGTTCAATCCGTTAACATGCCACAAAAGTATTCACAATGTTTAAGGAGTCTGTCACAGTGGCTTGTAGTATTTAAAAAGTGGGAAAAGATGGCCTGTGTGCCGTGTTGCGAAATGTGAATGAAACTCAAGCTGACTAAACTAAACAATATCCCAACTCTCCCCTCAACACTTCTGAACTTGAAGTATCAGTTGAGCATTCCCAATTTGTGTATAGATAGTTTACACAGTGCATTGCTCTTGAGCCTTGGAAATGAACATGCATAGCACTTTGCACTGCTGGCCTAGCTGATTCTATGTAGAATAAGTGTTTCATTACTGCATGTTCTAGTGGCCCTACAAGTTCATCGCACCCTGCCACGCCCCAAGATCTGTCACACAGATATCTCTACCAAAAGGATGTATAGACATCAGTTAGCTGAAAGGTCTGATGTTCTTGGAGGATCTTTTCTGTGGAGCAGTCCTCGCTGCAACTGGCCCTCTTATTGGAGATGAGATGCTGAGAATTGTCCTCTCTGTCTTCTTTCCAGGGGGTGTAGTCTCCCCTCTGATCTCTTTGATCGGCTCCGTCTCAGTTGATGTAGAGACTCCCACCTGCACCCACTCAAGTCCTTCGAGAGGGGTCTGTGGGCCCATCCCATTGTCTTGGATTCAATATTTCCAACCAGTTCCACACTGATTAGGGTATTTCACAGAAATGTGTCTTTCCATTGTGCACAACTTTTATTTTTAGCATGTAAATCAGATGCATCACCTTTAGCTTTTATTTGACTGCTAGGTAGGATCGCCTCTAGTGCCGTACCTGTGGTGTAGGCTGCTTAGATACTGATTTGTGTAGAATGTAGTGGATGGGTGAAATGCAGACCAGCTTAGTGCAGAATAGTGTCGAACCATATCATTTAGAAATTGGGCAATCATCAGTCTTGGGGGAGGGAGCCTGGCTCAGCCTTGCTGCCAAGGACCAGTATGTCCTCTCAATGACAAAGCAGGGGGATAGGCCTTCCTCAACTAGCCATGATTCCAGCCATTAGTTAGGAAGACCGCGAGGTCTGAATCTTCTGCTCCCTGTGGGATGATGACAAAGCCTAGATTATTCTTTCAGGTCATGCTCTCTGCATCTTCCACTCTGCATTCTACATGAGACACTCATTCCCGTAAGTTGTTCTCATCTGCGGATAAGGTCTGTACCATGTCCCCTGCAGTGAATATCCATTGTTCCGTATCTGTGATTCTATCTGCTATTTTTCTTATGTCCTGGAGGAGCAGTCTGACCTCTACCCAAACCCCACCGATCTGCCTTTCCATGTTAGTGCACAGACTGCCTTTCTATGTTAGTGCACAGATTGCAAATGGCTTGAAAAATCTGCTTTCGGTATTGTGTCTCTGCCATATCTCCTGATGAGGTCTCCCCCTCAGGAGTCTTTGAAGTGATTTTGGTGTATTAGTCTTTTTTTTTCTGCTGCACAGTGGATGTTTGTAGTTTCCATCATTTGGCTGGGGATAGTGGCTAACAAGATCTAGTATCTCCTGGGAGCCTGTTTTTTCCTTCCTTCTCCTTCTCAAGTAACTCTCTGTTTCTTTCCTCTCATGTCATCAGAGCGTGAGGGGGCAAAGGGTGTGTGTTCGGGTCTGTCAACGTGTTAATTATAAAGAGCAGAGGTCCCATACACGTGGCAGGCCCCTTAAAACCCCTCCGGGCACCGCCAGGGTGGAAGGGAGGATATATTCTTTCCCTTCCATGTGCGTCCCCCATCAGGGGCAGCGACTTGGCTCCACAGGTCCCCACATCAGACCACCCACCCTGATGTCTCAAGTTTGGGCCACATGGCTACAAATAAAATCTCCTTTTTGATGCTTATAAGTCACACCTAGAGCAGGCCCTAAAAGCTTATTGTGCAGGGTGCATTGTATTTAAAAGGTAGGACATGTGTACTTATGTTTCACATGTACTAGCATTGAGAGGAGAGGAGCTGCAGCACGCTGCAGTCTAAACCCAATATCCAGACTTGCCTGGAAAAACACACTCAAGGCTAGCAGGCTGTCAGTGGGAACCGAAGCAGCCGGGGGGTTGGGGCAGGTGGCTGCTCTCTGTCAGCTCCGGTCAGCCTCATTAGTCCCGTCAGCTACAACAGCTACGTAAACTGGTTGGAGACAACACAAGGACAATACGAGGAGGTGACAGATGCAGCACTCAGCAGCATTCAATTGAATAGCCAGTGGATGAGCAGTGTTGAGCCTCGGCTGGCATCAGGGGAGAGAGAGCTAGGCACAGTCAGGAAGGACGGTGGTCTACGAGGTATGAGGCAGGAGAGCAGGAGGGCTGTGGAGAGCAGGGTGCCCCCCACTTGTTTGGTGCACCAGCCACCTGGGGTTCAACACCTGACCCCATTTGATCCTCCGTGGACCCAGCAACCAGCATATTGGTATACTGGTGCTGCAAATTGCTCGCAGCTTCTTGCTCAGCTTCTTGGGACTAAGGTAATTTTGACACCCTGCTTTTTAATGACTTGGATGACCTGGCATGCTCGTGCCCCCCCCCAGGAATGTAAGGAAAATTACTGGCATTAGCACTGTTAGTATAAACACTACGGGGTGAGGCGGAACTCAAAGAGTAGCTGCCACCAGCCAAAGTCAACTAGGAATTCTTAAAACACCAAGGGGCATATTTAAGAGCCCCTAGTGCCACAGGTGTGTCACTTTTAGTGACGTTCCGGTGGCACTCTGCCCTGTGCTATATTTACAAAGTGGCATAAAGCCACTTTTTGTGGCTTAAAGCCACCTTGTAAATACAGTCCCTTCTCACGCAGCCCTTTCCATGGAAGGGGCATACAATGGGAGTTGCCGTGGGAATGCCACAGCAACACCCATTGCATTTTGACGCTGCCTCAGATTTACGAGATTTCGTAAACCTGAGGCAGCACCAAAATCTAAAGCCACCCCAGAGGTGGCATTAGCAAGGCGCAATGAGCGCTCCTCGTTATTTGCTTTTTTATGCGTGCTGCACTGTGCAGCACGCATAGAAAGAGCAAAATGTCAGACATGATTGTTTATGTGCGGGAAGGTGTCCCTTCCTGCACATAAACAATCATTTCAAAATGACGCTTTGGCACTTCTGTGTGTACTGCATTTTGCAGCACACACAGAAGTGCCAAATCGCCATTAGTAATTGTTTATGTGCAGGAAGGGACACCTTCCCACACATAAACGAACAAACCCCTCAACGCAGACATTCTTGTACGATGGTGCAAGGATGCCTGCATTGGCGCAGGCAGCTTAATTTAGCTCCAGCGCAGGGGACAACACATGGGTGCGCTGTATTCAATTAAATACAGCGTATCCCTGTGTTGTGAAAATATCAGAGCGCGTCGCTGACAATTTTGGTGCAGCTTCGTACTCTGTAATTTTCTTTTAAATATGGGTCCAAGGGAACAAGACATCTAGCACTCAGGACCCTAAAGGGTCTTGAGCCTGTTCGGAGCCTTGGACGAACTCATGTCATTCAAAGAGCGCTAATTTGGGATCATTAGTGGACCCAGCTAATGCCCACATCATTATAGTAAGGAGCAGAGTTAGATATAGAATACAGGACATGGGTTACAGGACAGTAGGCCTTGATTAGAATAACAGCCAACGGCCAATCACATCAATGCACCAAGCGAACACAGAGTCCAAGCAGTATGGCACTAGAGGGCATACATAACTATAATCAGCTATAATCATCTACAGGCACAGTCCATCATGAGGTCAGGGAGACAAAGAAACCCACCACAGCTCAAAGGCAAACCCAACAAAAACCAACATAGTGAAACTGGGGTCCTAAACAGTCAGTCAAAAATTACCACCAAGTTTCCGTTTTTGAAAGATGCTGGGGCTGCTATAGACTCAACAATTACTATAGTTACAGGGCTGCCAGTTTCACTCACTCTGACAATTATAATCCAAACAAAAGGACAAACCCCAAATCATACACCGAGTCACAACATCCCAACTGCAGCAGCTCCTTCACAAAGTCACCCACTTCATGGGCTCTATAAGATTCCAGCCAAACACCAAGGAACCCCAAGCAAAGATTTAGACAGCATACACAAAATAACCAGGGGTAGCCCTCAGAGACAAATTCCATCAAAAGAGACCATGGCCAAGAATGCAAATGAGGTTACCATACCAGAGGAAAGCCCTAAAGAAATTAGCTTAAACAGTCAGATGTGGTACCTGGGCACAAGTCATTGATCCAAGCAAATAGACAGGCAACCCCCCATCCTGAGGACAACTCCCCAAGCCCCTAGGAATAAGCCAGAAGGCATCATGGTTGCAACTTCCTCAGGGGGAATTTCTTCAAACTTGCCTGGAGGTCAAACCAAGCAGGTGGCGGAGGGCAGCCGAAGGCAGTCAAACAGCAGTGCAATAATCAACATGACTCATCTTCCAGCAAGGAATGTAGGGTGTATGGATGAAAGCACAGAATATTCTGATCTGAGGCAAGAGTGGAACAAGCTAATCCTAAAATCAATTTTCATTGTTGTCATTTCTATCTTTCCCATTGACTAACATTGAGTTATTTTGTTACATTTAATAACTGACAGCTTTAGACTGAGAGCAGATAGGAAAATGCTACTTGCATTCAAATTAATTGTAATTTGAAAATCTTGCAGATTGCTATAATTGTAAAGTCTGATTTTAAGTTAGAATTCTGAAAAGGCCACTTTTAGAAAGTTAGCACTTTTGAGTCCAAACCGTTTGTGCCTTCTACCAGTGTCCTGGGGCACATGACTGTGAATTGACAGTAACATAAAGGGGGATAATGTGTCTGTAGGATGGGCCATCCAGGCAGGATGACTGAGGAGTGGCTATACCCAGTCGAATTTACACTTCAAAGGGCTTTGCCTCTTGCACACACAAAGGAACCTGATGCCAGGCCTGCCTTGTCTTTTGTCAACCCAGGCAGTCTGGAGAGGGACAGGAGGAGAAGAACTGATGTGGGGGTTAGGACAGGGAGACACCCACAAAAAAGGCTGCCACCAGGTATAGATATTGGACCTCCAGTGCCACTCATCAGAACCCTCCTGGACCTGTGGAAGTTGGTGAAGAAAGATTACCCTACTGCAGAGGACGGCCCTGCTGCTTGAACAATTGTCTTGCTGTTTGGTAAGGTAGACTGAGCCTGCTTGCCATCATCCTTGCCTGACCAAAGTGATTCCAAGGGTCAATTGGCAACCTCCTGTGTGGGTTACAGGGCCACACCAAGATTCAGAATCATCTCTGCAGTTGCCCAGCTGCTCTACTGTAAAATCTGGGCACAATCACAGGAGAGGCGGGCTGTGCAAATCTTCTAGGAGTGAGATGTGAATTCCAGAACCAAAGTCCCTACACCACCAGAGTCCTGCAACCACTGCAGAATAAACTTACAACATTCAAGTAATGACAGTGCCTAGGGAAAGGGGGAGTGGAGTGAACAGAGGATGGTGTTCAGGATCCCTTGATGTTACCAGCTTTGCTCTTGGCTCTAATAATCCTGTAGGTGTATTAGCTATGACTTATGTCTAAAAAATGAAGTATAACAAATCTTTAGACTCTTCACAGTAGAATACCAATATTCGTTACCTAAACCTCCCACTTTTCCCTACTAGTTTCCCAATGATAGATGTCCACCTACAGATGTGCAGTCCTAGAAAAAAAAATAACACTGAACACTAACTCATACACATAATCAACATTTTAACTCAGTAACCCTCCATGATAACCAATAATACATAGACGTCTTAAAATTTAAGTGCCTTTTGGAAGCTATATAAACCCAGAATTATTTAATTCCAACAATGTTCCTTTCAGCAAACAAAAAGCAAAATGATTCAAAAACAAATCTAAATTGTCACTCTAAAAGTGATAGCCCATCAGGCAGCATGTATTAGAGTAGTCTTATTGTCTCTCACTGATTGTGAAAACCAGCAGTCATATATAGTATTCTCTTACTTGGGTATAGCATCCTGAAGATGAAAATCCCAAAAAGAAAAATTAAGTTGTGGAATCCAACTGCAGGTGGGCAGTTATGGCCAAAATAGTTTATATGCATGCATTTTACGACCTTAATATAACAGTCAGCTGTTGGTAACATCTTGTCCTTGTATCCTGTGTTCTCCACAGGTAAATGGAAACTACCCAACCTTCAAGATGCAGCTGAAGAACTAGAGTTAAACCAAAAACCGGCAAAACAACATGGAGTTGGTAGCAGGTAAGTTAGCACAGAGACTGGCAGGGCAGTGAGAAATTGGATAAGAACAAACCACACAATTTCAATCAGTTACAGACCCTGATGGGTTCCTGAGTGCAGCTGTTGCACTCGAAAACACAACCGTGATTAGCGCGGCTTCTGGGGGGGGGTGGCTGATGCAGGAGAGCACAGAAGACTAGACTGAGTCTCCTGTCTTGGCCCACTTACTCACTTTCTGAATGTTGGTGGCCCCAATCACCCAAGATAAGGATGTGCGGTTGCAACCATGGCATCTACTGCAATTGGACCTGCCTGAGCCCTGCTTGAATCTTTTGAAGTGAGTCCCTAATCGCCAAGAGGTGCCTTTCCAGTTCCTGGACTCCAGGCTGGCATCAGAATGTACTCCTCCTGAACAAAAGCTAAAAATCCTAAAGTTTGGGCTGCTCGCAATTGTGAATGGGCTTGTTCACTCTAAAACTTTGCCACTCATGACGACCGCCAAGGCGAAGCTCCTGTGAAATCTGCTCTTTGATTCACCAGTGACTGACATCAATGATTGGCAATGCAAGAGCTACACTTTGCATTACTGCAACAACAGCCTGTGACAACTGCTAACACGGAGCTACAGAATAAGCTGCCAGCATGGCTCAAGCAGCTCTTCATCCTGCAGTGACAACTGTCTACAATCCCCAACCTAATTTTTGTGCTACATCTAAGGTCATCCATGAAACTCAGCCTCCTCCTTACTGCCTTCTCCAACACAAATGGAACTCATCCTGCCGGACTTAGAAGGTAACTTTTCAGCTGGATAAACCTGACCTCTGTATCCAACTCATGCTACATTGCAGTCAGCCTGAACTTGTGACTTTCCCCTGGTCTAGCACAACCAGATGACCGTGATTGGCTTTGAGATTTTAGGCACTATTGTCACTTAAAACTTTAAAATTGAATATCCCTGGCTCCTGTGACTAATTTTTTGCACTTCTGGTATCATTTTAAGTATTCAAATTTGCTCTATTTTGTTTGGGATTTTTCTTGTGCTCTGTTTTCACTTAATTACTGTTTGTTTGCTGTATCAACACTTTACACATTGCCTCTAAGTTAAGTCTGGCTGATTTTGTGCCAAGCTACCTGAGGGTTAAGCACAGGTTAATTTTGTGACTTTTGTGGTTCATACTTACAAGGATTGTGGTTGTTGTCTGCCTGGGGCTTCAACACCTCTCAATCAATAACTCAACTTGTTACACATGAAATATAGGTGGTCATTATGTCCCTCATGTGGCAGTATCACCGCCATCAGGTTGGTAGTGAGGACCACCACATTATGAGGGTGGCGGGTTAGCTGCTGCCAACCTGCCATGTCTCCACTCATACTGCCATGACGGTATGAACCGCTGGGCCAGAGATGTTCATCTCTGACCCAACTGTCCACTGAGGACCACCAGTGGTATTAGGACGTGATCCACCGCCATGGTTTCATCAGTGGTAGTAGTGCCACAAAAACCATGGTGGTAGGGCTACCGGTGACAGGCAATTCCTTCCCTGTCACCAGTAGATGGCTCCCCCACCAAGCAACTGACCCCCCTACAGCTACAGTGCCCCCACCCCCCACTCACATAGCGCCACCCACCCGTCTCCCCACACATACATGCACACCCACACGCATCCACTCACACTAATCCATACACGCATTCACTCACTCACATGCATTCATCCACCCATTCACTTGCACATACTCACACACATACACACAAACATCCAAACATGCATCCTCACATGTATCAAATCAAATCATTAACATTTATAAAGCGCGCTACTCACCCGTGCGGGTCTCAAGGCGCTAGGGGGGAAAGGGGGGGTTATCGCTGCTCGAACAGCCAAGTCTTTAGGAGTCTCCGGAAAGCGGAGTGGTCCTGGGTGGTCCTGAGGCTGGTGGGGAGGGAGTTCCAGGTCTTGGCCGCCAGGAAGGAGAAAGATCTCCCACCCGCCGTGGAGCGGCGGGTGCGAGGGACGGCAGCAAGTGCGAGGCCAGCGGAGCGGAGGGGGCGGGTGGGGACGTAGAAGCTGAGGCGTCTGTTGAGGTATTCCGGTCCCTTGTTGTGGAGGGCTTTGTGTGCGTGGGTGAGAAGACGGAAGGTGATCCTTTTGCTGACTGGGAGCCGATGCAGGTGTCTCAGGTGGGCGGAGATGTGGCTGTTGCGGGGTACGTCGAGGATGAGGCGGGCCGAGGCGTTTTGGATGCGTTGCAGGCGGTTTTGGAGTTTGGCTGTGGTCCCGGCGTAGAGGGTGTTGCCGTAGTCCAGGCGGCTCGTGACGAGGGCGTGGGTCACGGTTTTTCTGGTGTCGGCGGGGATCCAGCGGAAGATCTTACGGAGCATGCGGAGAGTGAGGAAGCAGGCGGAGGACACGGCGTTGACTTGCTTGGTCATGGTGAGAAGAGGGTCCAAGATGAAGCCGAGGTTGCGGGCGTGGTCTGCGGGGGTCGGTGCGGTGCCGAGGGCCGTGGGCCACCAGGAGTCGTCCCAGGCGGACGGGGTGTTGCCGAGGATGAGGACTTCCGTTTTTTCAGAGTTCAGCTTTAGGCGGCTGAGCCTCATCCAATCTGCGACGTCCTTCATACCGTCTTGTAGGTTGGTCTTGGCGCTGGCGGGGTCCTTGGTGAGGGAGAGTACAAGTTGGGTGTCGTCGGCGTAGGAGGTGATGATGATGTCGTGCTTGCGTACGATGTCGGCGAGGGGGCTCATGTAGACATTGAAGAGTGTCGGGCTGAGCGATGAGCCTTGAGGTACGCCGCAGATGATCTTGGTGGGTTCTGAGCGAAACGGAGGGAGGTAAACTCTTTGGGAGCGGTTAGCGAGGAAGGAGGCGATCCAGTCCAGGGCCTGGCCTTGGATCCCGGTGGAGCGTAGCCGGGTGATTAGGGTGCGGTGACAGACGGTGTCAAAGGCAGCCGAGAGGTCGAGGAGAATGAGGGCGACTGTTTCACCGTTGTCCATCAGGGTTCTGATGTCGTCTGTGACTGAGATGAGGGCGGTTTCCGTGCTGTGGTTGGTTCGGAATCCGGTTTGTGAGGGGTCGAGCAGGTTGTTGTCTTCCAGGAAGGTGGTCAGCTGTTTGTTGACGGTCTTTTCTATTACCTTGGCTGGGAAAGGTAGAAGAGAGATGGGGCGGAAGTTTTTCAGGTCGCTTGGGTCAGCCATAGGTTTCTTTAGTAGGGCGTTGACTTCAGCGTGCTTCCAGCATTCGGGGAAGGTAGCAGAAGAAAAAGAAGAGTTGATGACGGTCTGGAGGTGCGGGGCGATGATGTCGTCGGCTTTGTTAAAGATGAAGTGCGGGCAGGGATCCGAAGGGGCGCCGGAGTGGATAGAGTTCATGATGGATTTGGTTTCTTCCGTGTTGATGTGGGTCCAGTTGTTGAGGGTGATGTCCGGGGAAGCGGGTTCAGTGGTGTATGGTTGGGTCTGGTGTCCGAAGCTGTCGTGGAGGTCGCTGATCTTGCGATGGAAGAAAGTGGCGAGGGATTCGCACAAATCCTGTGAGGGCGTGACGGCGTTGGCGCTGGCGCTGGGGTTGGAGAACTCTTTGACGATGCTGAAGAGTTCTCTGCTGTTGTGGCTGTTTTTGTCTAGTCTGTCGGTGAAAAAGTTCCTTTTGGCAGTGCGGATCAGGTGGTGGTGTTCGCGTGTAGCGTTCTTGAGGGCGGTCATGTTGTCAGCGGTGTGGTCTTTGCGCCAGGCCTTCTCAAGGGCACGACAAGTTTTCTTTGATTCTTTGAGGGTGTCAGAGAACCAGAGAGGTTTTTTGGTGTTGGTCTGTCGATGCGTGCGTTTGAGGGGAGCATAACATACTGACATACTGACACGCATTAACTCACACGCATACAATCACGCATACACCACAACACTCACAGTTGCACACACACACACACACAGGCATACACACACGCAGACACAACACCCTCCCACACCACTCCCCTGTTGGATGCCAGTCTTACCTTGTCAGGCCAGGAGGTCGTCTGCAAGGAACAGGAAAGAGCACTACCACCACCGGCAGGGCTCCACCAGCAGGACACCGCCAGGCCGTATTAATGGTCTTAATAAGGCTGGTGACGTCCTTCTGGCAGGGCGGTGTAGGTGCTAGCAACGCTGGTGTGCCATGGCCCGCCAGCATGGCTACTGCCGAATATCCTTCCAAAGTGCAGTGGAAATTCGTCTGTACCCATTATATGGCTGGTGGAAGACCGCCAGCACTGGGGGTCTTCTGGTGCCCATGGCTTTGGCAGTCTCCCTCAGAGACTGCCAAAGTCATAATGAGGGCTATAGTTTCTAAGCTTCAATAAAAAATGGCAGGATAAGCTGTTTATAAAAGGTTCATTATCTGTGTGGGGCCTTTGTGCAACTTGTTATGTGTAATATCTGTTTGCTGTTTCCAGTGTTTCTCTAACAATTAAACTATGCTATCTAATTTGTCAAAATGTGCACACGAGAGGTAGAGCTTGTTAGTATTTGTCCAATCAAGGAAAACAGTTGCTCTGGGTTATGGTGGATATAATTTGAACCAAAAGTATTCCAATATTTCACTTACAGTTTCCACATAACTATAGCATCTAATCTTACATAACTATTGTCTGTAGCCTCTAAGGAACATACATTTTTTCTAAATCTTAGTAGGCATGTATTGTTTCTGGTAGTCATCAAACTTCAATTATGCCTTGTTCCAGAGCCACTTTCAGTGTGTAAGTGCTATTTGAGTTGGATGTTTTACAACACATGAAAGTATGTGCATATAAGACTGTAACAATAATATTCAGTTTTCCATATACAGGTTGAAGGGAGGAAGGCAGCTCCTAAGTGCAGCTCTGGAGGCCCTATCTTGAAAGTTATCCATACGGCACAATCCTGCTTTCCCTGGAGCACCCCAGTTGGTGCTACTCACACCCCAACTTGTTTTCTTGTCCAGAATAATTTGCCCACCACACAGGAGCCAGATCAGCGCAGCCTTTGGGCCCCAAGGAGCTGTGGTGCAGGACTGGGCACAGGCTGCTGAGGAACAGCATCAACTCCCAGGAGGTGCTGGTGCTACAGAGCATGTTTACCTGTAAGCCGCCGGTGGGGGAGCTTTCACTTCTCTTTTTGCCCCCACTGGGACTGCTGACATCTCCAACTGATTCCTCCTGCCTGGTCAGACACATGGTACCGTATCCTCTACTGGGCCTGGGAACCTAGGAACATTAGTTTGGGGCCGAGCGTGGTCCTCTGGAAAGTGGCTGTTGATCCCGGGAGGTGCTGGTGCTTATGAGCGTATTTTACCTAGTAAGCCGCCTCCTGGAGGGGTTTGATTTCTTCTTACTGCCACCATCAAACTTACTGACTTCCTGTGATTACGCATCCAGTCACTCCTGACTCTCTATTGGGCCCATGTTTCACTGAGCCTCGTGAGGCTCCTCCCAAGACTGCATGTACGTTCCTGGCCCTCAGCCGTGCCTCTTCAGTTGTAAGAAGTGACAAGCACACAGTGACAAGACGGCTCGACCATCCGTGGGTGCTAGTGCTGCCGGATGATCACCTACCTGCAAGCTGCCCCTGAGCCCTACCTACCTACTTGCCCACCAGAATATTGCAAGGATGCTCCACAGCTCTTTTTTTGCAGTGTTCTCTAGATCCACATAATGGCAAGCCACCCTCTGAGTGTGAGCCACCATCCACTGATGTCTAGTACTGTCCCTACTGAATTATTATTACCACCATCCTCCTGAGTAGCGATAGGACCCCTGCTTCAGACACATCCTATCTCTCACCGTCCATCATTTGTTGTACTCTCCCAATCGATGGGCTGCTTTAGGGATTTTTTTTTGGCCTGATACAGGCACCATTTTAGAAAACAACCAGCTTTGGTCTTTCTAACCAATCCCAGCTATTGTTACACAGGTTGCCCTCCCCCACGTCCTGATGAAGACCCTCTTTGATGGTTCTAAGCAAATGCAATTTCCTGGGTCAAAACGTCAATGCTCTCTAATTATCATTACTAAGACCTAATCCCCCCTTGAACTCCTAAGAAAACCTTTTTGTTACCCTTTTGAATGAGGATTTTTGATTTAGCTATATCTGACAGACAGCTTGCAGGCTGCTTGAACACTGTGAACTTTGATTTTTAATGTATTTCCTGTTGGCCCTGGAACTGTTGGTCAAGGCCACAGAGGTGTCCACTTCGATATCTAGAATAACCACCTCAGCGGTATACCTCAAATTGCTACTATATGAGGACGATGTGCTCTAGACATTAAGTAATCCTGAAAATTGAGGGCTGGCTCTGATGATGCTGTCTGAGGACTTTTCTGTTTGCCCTTGGTACAAGATTAGTTGGACCAAAACAGAGGCAATGTCCTTGATAACCATCACTCCACGATCTTCGCTTCAGAGGCTGCCTGCAAAATGGATCCCCAAAGGCCTGAGGTACCTGAGGAGATGGATTAGCACTGACTTTACCCCCATGGCCAAACATAGGCCCTCATAATGAACATGGCGGCAATCACCGCCGACAGCCATGGCAACGGTGAACAGAAGCCCGCCAGTGGCGGTGAACAGCACACCGCCGTATAATGATGCCAAAAACTAAAACCTCCAAAAATCCAGCACCGCCAGGGCCCTTTATGGTGGAAAGGCTGAACACTCCACCCCTCCACCACCATGCAGACAAATCCTCCACCCACCAAATAATGATGCACAAATCACCGCGGCGGAGCGTGGATGTCGAACGACCATTGGCGGTATGGACTGCCACGGCCAGCAATGGGACCCAACAACAACAAATGCACACATTGGCAAGTTTGAAACCCACACACCTGACACACATCCACAACACTATAAAACACAAACATACACACCCCAACAATCCTTTGCAACCCCAATTGCATGAATGAGACTGACAACATAACACGCATTCACTGAACACAACATAACAAAATTCACACGCACAAATACACAACAGCACCCTCACCAATACACCCATAACACCATACCCATAATACACACCATGGCACACCCTAAGCACCCACACTTCACAGATAGGGAGCTAAGGACCATGGTGGATGAAATACTGAAGGTCAAGCCACAACTTTTCGGGGCACAAGTGCAGCAGACAACCATCGCCAGGAAGATGGAGTTATGGCAGACGATTGTCAACAAGGTCAACGCAGTGAGAAAGCATCGACGCACAAGGGACGACATCCGCAAGAGATGGAACGTCCTGTGCGGGAAGGTTAGGTCTATGGCATTCAGGCACAAATTGCAGTACAGAAGACTGGTGGAGGACCCCCACCTACACCCCAGACTATACCGACTGGGAGGAGAAGGTACTGGCTATCCTGCACCCGGAGGGCCTCACTGGACTCACTGGAGGACTGGACTCGGGTAAGTCAACTACAATTACTTCATATCTACTACACCTGTAATGCATGTACCACCCCAACCCTCCCAACACCACCTGGACCACATCCCCACCCAGGCCACAACATCCACATCCAGTCACCCTGAATGCCCACAAACCCTCTAACAGGGCCACATCCCTCCCCCAGTGCACAATCACCTACCCCTGCAATGATTCACAATGGCACTACTGCACCCACAATGCACTTCCACACCCCACGCAAAATGAAAGGATAATTCCACAAAAGGACCCTGCATGGCCCGACAGGGGAATTAAAACACAAAATAGGGCAGAGCTGTGCATCCAGTTCCGAATTAGTACATGTAACATACATGTCCATTCCCCCCCACAGGCACCACCACCCATGCCACCCGGACAGAAAGTCCAAGGAGTACCAATGATCTACATGAAGACAGAGGCCTCACTCAGGAGACTGGAGAGGGATGTATGGACAATGAGGAATACCGTGACCCATCAACAGTCCTGGACTGTCTTCCTCCAGCAGGCCCACGAGGATTCCACTGACAGCCCTACCACCCAGCCAACACCATCAGCTCAGGCCAAACGACCTAACACCAGTGTCTCCAGACCACAGACTGGCGGACCACATGTACAGAGGCCACAGTTTCCACCCACCAACAGGAAGGACGATGATGGCCCCAGTGCAAGTGGGACTGCCAGACCTGTGCAGGGAACACAGGCACAGGGGGCAAGGGCAAGTGGGAGGGCATCAGTGGGCCGGGGAGGAGGCCAAAGGATGGATGCTGCCACCCAGGAGGTGATCTCTGAGGTCCTGGGAGCATACTACCATACCCAGGACAGGATGGGCCAGATCCTGGCCACCCAGAATCAAAGGCTGCAGATAGCACAACACCAAGAGGCCATGGAGCAATGGAAACAACTCAATGCCACCATGGCCAGCATTGCAAGGGTACTGCAGCACCACTACCCTAGCCAGCCTGAGACCCCCACCCACCTGCAAGCCCCTACCACTAGCGAGGACACTGCCCTGCCATCTACATCTGCAGCAGCTTCTGGGCTGGTGGCACTGCCAGAGGACACACAGGAGACCAGCACCCCTAGCCCTGCAGCCCAGCACCAGTCACTCAAACGTGCCCTCAGACCCAGATGTGGTACTGGAACACCTGCCAAGACCAAGGCCCGTCTAGAAGTGACTCTGCCCTGAAGTGTCTCCCAAGTGTGCCACTGTACCACCATGTTGACCCGCCAATACAATACACCATGTACCAACAGACCAATGGACCAATACCCACTGCCACCAACAGCTGAGCACATGCACCAGAGTATGGATATGCACCATGAGAACACTCCATATCAATGTACACATCTACACCAAATAATATGTCCTCTGTCATTATGTGTATACAATTGTGAGTGTGTATGCATTAGGCAGTTAATTTCACAATGATACCTTTATTGCAGGAAGGAAATCCCAAGCAATGTAGTGTCTGAAGTAAGTTAGAATGTACACCTTTTCTGTTTTCCTGGCACATGCCACTTCAGTCTTCAGTTAACAGTGTGAATGACTACAGACACCACAACACCAATCACATGAGTCAGACCTATACTATGCAGTGAAGACAACAGCATCAGTGAACAGTACCTCATAGTCATTTGAAGTACAGGCATTTCAGCTGGTTACTGGAGTTTACATCTCCCCCCTCTTCCTCCTCACCATTACTCTCATCCCTACTCTGAGGTTGCATGTCTGGTTGGACAGCACCCTCCTCCTCTAGAAGGGGGATAGCCTTCCTCACAGCAAAGGTGTGCAGCACGCAGCAGGCCACCACTATTCTGCACACCTTCTCTCGGCCATAGCACAGGGATCCCCCAGAGAGATGGAGGCAATGAAATCTAGCCTTCAGGAGACCTATAGTGCACTCAATCACCCTCCTAGTACGTCCATGGGCCTCATTATAATTCCTCTCTGCATCTGTCCTGGGATTCGTCACTGGTGTCAGGAGCCATTGCACGTTGGGGTAGCCAGAATCACCTGCAAAAGTGGGCAAAAGAGGACTTTAACAAACTGCTATTACTTGCATTTAGCCTGGCTGTCAGCTTTGTACTGATGCAGTGTCAAACACACTCATCTATGAGCCAACCTCTGTCCCCTTGTAGTTGGTCCATCATGTGTGGCACACTGCTGTTCCTCCGGACAAAGGAATCATGGACTGGTCCTGGAAACCTGGCATTTACATGTGAAATGTACGGGTCAGCAGTACAAACCAATTGTATGTTCATGGAGTAGAAGTTCTTTCGATTCCTGTACACCTGTTCATTCTCTCTTGGGGGATGAGAGCTATGTGGGTTCCATCAATGGCACCTATCACATGGGGATTTTAGCAAAGGCATAAAATCCAGACTTGATAGCAGGTAGTTCAGCCCTTTGGGGAAACTGGACATATGTCTGCAGGTGTTGGACAAATGCATCCAGGACAAGATGAGGCTGAACATTGTCTGCAGAACTCTGCACCCATGCCCACTGTCACCTGAAATGAGCATGTTGCCAAAAAATGTAGTACAGATAGCACTTGCACTTCAGTAGGGATGGCATTCTGATTCCGAATAGACAGTCTAAGTACAAGATCCAGTAAGGCACATAGGTCATGGACTGTAGCACGATTGAGTCTGTAGGTGACAATGATGTAACGTTCATCCATGGTTTCCAAATCAACAAGAGGTCTGTACAGAGATGGGGCCCTCCCTTGCCACATGGGTCTGTACCTATGGGGGATGAAATAATACATATGAGGGTCACAAATGCACGTTGTAAATATATTGATGGATGTGCAATACGTAGATTACACAGACAGACGCTATGGATCATGCACAACGTCAGGCACTTGTGTGCAGGGTCAAGTCTGTTGTAATGGCATCCTAGTGTGGACACATTTCATAAGATGGGTGCATGTGAGGATCAGTCACTCATGTGAGGAAGTGACTAGGGCTGAGATTTGGAGGCCCTGAATGGGGCCCCTGGCCAGGATATATGTACGTGATGCTAGCAAGATGGCAGCCTCCTGCCAACCATGTCTGAGGGAGTGGAAGTGACATCATTCCGCTGGCGGTAGTCGTCATGGCGGAAGGCAGTGTTCACCGCTGTGCACCCACTCATTGGATTACATGGTTGCCAATGGGGAACCTGGGCCTATCATGATCGCCACCGGGGGTGACGGTGCGTACCCCCGTGGAACAGATGCCATGTCATCACACCCATGACACTTGACTCCTGATTCCTGTGCAAGCAAGTACTCCACTGTGTGTTCTGCTGTGTTCTGACTCTGGTTACTCCAATGGCGTGAGTCACAGGGGAACGGGCCCCGGCCTTCACCATGGAGGAGCTTGAGAAGCTGGTGGACGGGGTCCTACCCCTATATGCCAAGTTATATAGGCAACCAGAAGAGCAGGTGAGTTGGCGGATGTCTTGCTTGGATGTGTGTGATGGGGGCGGATGACTGTATGCATGTGTGTTCGATTTGTAACTGCACAGCGGTAGATTATGTGGCATGTACTGTTTGTGAGTTGGTTACATGTCTTTTTGAAATGTCCATTCCTTAGGGGACGGTATGTCATCTATATAATATGCCCACATCCTGATGTCTGTTTTTCTTCTCTGTGTGGCCCATACAGGTCAGCACCCATCAGAAGAGAGGACTGTGGCAAGCCATTGCCAAGGAGGTGCAGACCCTTGGGGTCTACAACCAGCAGAGCACCCACTGCAGGAAGCGGTTGGAGGACCTGAGGCACTGGGCCAGGAAGACCTGCGGTCCCAGCTGGGGAAGGCCTCCCAACGAGGAAGGGGTGCTCGTCGGACCCTGACCCCCCTAATGGCCCGCATTCTGGCGATGGCCTATCAGGATTTGGAAGGGGGCTTGAAGGCAGCACAGCAACCACAAGGGGGTGAGTATCAACACTGTTTAATACTACTTTGATGGATGTGTTTGGGTGCTGTGGTATGTATGCTGCCCAGTGCCAGGCACTCTGACAGGTGTGTTTTGCAGTCCTGCCTCCCATAGACACGGAATTGATGTGGGACAGGTGTGGACGGTCCAAATAGACCCATGGGGGTTCACCTTCCTGTACTCTTGGATGCTGTGTGAGCCCATGGACTAGTGGGTGCATTGTCTGGGCATGGTCCCCCGTGTGTGTGGTCCACATGGTTTCTCAGGTCCGTGTTTCAAGTGGCCACCAGTCAGGGGCACAGCATGAGTATTGTTGTAGGTACTGCGTTTAAGTGTGTGAGCTGGATGGGAGTGTGTGGGAACCAGAAATATACATTCATTCAGGTATTTACATATTGCTCCCATGTTTTGTCTCCCAACCCCTGTGCTCTTGTGTCCTTTGTGTACATCAGCATCATCTGGCAAGGGAGCAGTGGCACAGGTGAGTTGTGATGCAGCGGCCCACGGTTCCAAGGAGGCAGAGTCGGCGGAGGCCAAGGGGACTAGTGGTTTGGAGGGTGAGGGGAGTACCATGGGGGAGGCAACTACCACTGGCGGTAGTGACTCTGATACCTCCTCTGATGGCAGCTCCCTGGTTGTGGCAGACCCTAGTGGGCCCACCCATTCTTTGTCATCTTCTGCCACCCCCCATGCCATCTCCGCCCTCCCAGTTGCTCCCCACCCAGTAGCTTGTGCCCACTCACCCAGGAGGGTGGGTGTCTCCTTCGCCCCAGGTACCTCATCCCCTGCCCCAGTCAGCCCTGCTGCCCTCATGGAGGAGGCTATTGACTTCCTGAGGACCATATCTGTAGGGCAGACAACCATCGTGAATGCCATCCAGGGACTAGCATCCCAAATGCACCAGTGCAATGCATACCTGGAAGGAATTCACGGTGCCATGTCTGGCCTACAGTGATCTATTCAGGCTCTGGCATCCTCTTTGACGGCAGCCAGTGTCCCTGGTCTTTCCGTCCCCCCTCCAACCACCTCTACCCCTTCTAGCACCCCACTCCCTTCACCCATCCCAAGCACACGTCCAGACAGCCATTCACACACATCAACACACAAGAAGCACACAGATAAGCACAAGCACCACACTTCCCTCCACAGGCATACACACACCCAACATAAAAAAGGCACACACAACAACATCCACTTCACCCAGTGTGTCCACCTCTCCCGCCTCCCTGTCTGTCACCTCACCATGCACACCCACAAGCACTGCAGCCTGAGTCACTGCTGCTGCCCCCATTCTTGCAGTCACCACAACATTTGACATCCAGTCATCCACTCCAGACACCACACCTGCACTCACCACAACTACATTGACTGACACATGCAGCACACTCTCACCAGACCTGCAGACACCCAGACAACAAGCATGTACACTGGCAACCTGTCTTGTCCCACTGTGTCCACCCCCCCTCCTCCCAAAACACTCAAACGTTCACAGACACCCACACAACACACATCCACCACATAAGCATGCTGTTCAGGCACCTGCATCCACGTCCGGCACACCTACACCTGGTACAAGCACTCCCTCTACCTCCACTCCCACACCTTCCTCCAAATCCACCCCAACTGCCCCTAAGAAACATTTCCTCTCCCGTATTGACCGGTTTTAACACACCGACCCACCCCGTCTCACTCCTAAACGTGCACATCTCCTTGCCCAGTCCACTCCTTCCTCATCCAAGTCCACCCCAGATCACACTTCCCATTCCTGTGCCCACTCCCCAGGGAGGAAGAAGCCCTGTGTTGCCCCAGGTCCCTCTCCTAGCCCGTAGTCCAAGCCCACTCCCCCACCATCCAAAGGCAAGCCTAAACCCCCTCCACCTCCCAAACGTAAGCCCAAGCCCCCCTTCCAGATTTAAGACTCCACCCGCCACCCCCTGCCCCTGTTTCCTGAGGTGCCTGGCTGCCCCACTGATGTCCCTTTAAAGTGGAGTACGCTGTACACATGTGAGAGTCAAGTCCGGCCTATTTGGGCCCTTCAGGGTATTCGTTTTGGACTGGCCAATGGCTCTATTTGGACATTACATTGTTCTACTTCTATTAAAGTTTGAGTGCCCAGTGGTTCTGTTGGCACAATATGGTGACGTTGTTCATCATTTCATTGTGGGGGTGTGGTGTGCCCATGTGTGTACTTTGATGCCGGTCTATGTTGCCTTGTGTCGGGTAAGTACATCTTGTTCTGGTGTGTATGGTGTGGGATGGTGTGAGGGGTTGGGAGTGTGTTGCAGGGTGGGTGGGGTGGGTGTGTAACTGTGCCCTTTGTTTCCATGTGTACTAGGTTGCGGTACTCACCGTCGTCGTCTTTGTCGGCAGTCATGGTCGTGGAGGTATATGGCAAGGAGCAGCACAGGCATTATTTGCAACTCTCTCTCCATGTCTGCTTCAGCGTTTTATGTGTACCTCCGGTGAGTGTTTCCTTTTATTTAGTTTGTTTCCGCCACACTATGCGTGGTGGTGGTTCCCGGAACTAATGGCAGGCTTGTGCTTTATTATTTCGTGGGCGGGTAGGACCTTTCTGCCAGCCTGTGGGCAGCCTCCTCTGTCCTCGTTGCCACCCCAGTGCTGGTAGTGTGTGGCTAGACCGCTACTTGGTTCTCATGTGCTTCATTTTTTGGCGGTCCGGACCGGTGGTAGTTGCTGCCAGCGGTACGGTGATTCCCGCCATGTTCATAATGACCACCATAATATCTTCCCAATTCTGGATCAGACCAAAAACGGTCTTTAATACCTGGAGATCCCTCCAACTCTCCTAGTGAGATAGGACACAAATGATCAAGATGGGGGTGGTCCCTAGGTACAATTATGTTTTGCCATGCTCCCGTTTAACATCGCAAACATGCTACTTGAGACAGATTTATACAGCTATCTGCAGGTTATTTGGGGTTCTAATACACCTAGGTTAGCGGCGGCCTAGTTACATATTACCACGACGTATGGAGGCATTCACTTGCCACGCCTCTGATCATACTACAGAGCTCATTATATATCCCAGATGGCTCACCATCTGAAATTTCACATGGAAACACCATTTTGTGTCAGGCTAGAAGACAAGCTATACAAGGGGGTTAGGCCTTGACGCTCGTTGATAAGCTATGAAGGGTTGAGCGGGGATTAATTTTTTAAGACCTGGCTGGACCTACTGGGGGTTAGCGGCCTATTGCTAATTGTAGGTACTTACCTACCCTTACCAATAATCCACTTTCCAACATTTTTTGGTGCGCAGTGGTGGGATCCAATACTTGTGTTTGAAGTCACAATACAGTTTTAAGTGAGATACGTAAAAAATCCTCTAAATTATTATTTTGGATTTTTCAAATTTGAACTATATTTTGTAACCAGTTCATTTTTGATTTTTCTAAATTGTTCTGATCAATTGATACTAAAAAAAATTTAAGTGACATAAAACTTAAGGGAGACAATTCACTGCAGCTGACCTTAGGGTGTTGTGCAGAAAGAGGGGATTACCTGCTCCTAACAACCTTAGGAAGGCTGTGATGATCAAGTCCATAGAAGCCTGGGTAATGCCGCTGGAGGCAGAGAAAGCTATAGAGATAGGAAGGGAGAGGGAAGATGTCCTCCCCAACCTTCGAGAGGAGGAGGATGATCACCTGTTGGTGACATCAGTCATTAGGGCCCCATCCAAAGCTAATGGGAGGGTAGGGTCTCTGGCATTAGCCCAAGAAGAAGCAGACCTGGAGCTCAGGGAATGGGAACTTCAGGCCCAGGTAGCCCTCATAGCTTTGGAGGCAGAGAACTTGGCCCTAGAGAAGAAGTGGGCAAAGATTGAACAGAGAGATGGTGGCAGCGACAGAGAAGTGGGTGGTGGGTTCTGCCCTAGGTTACAGAAATCGGTTGTTCCTGAGAAGGGGATGAAATAGACAAGTGGCTGGAGGCCTTTGAGAGGGCCTCCAAATTAGAAGGGTTAAGTCCCAATATTAGGATTCACTCCTTTGGGAGTTGGTCCCAATATCTGGGAGGGATAGGCTCCTGACCCTAGGGGTGGAGGAAGCAGATTCCTATCCCAGGATGAAGAAGTATTTAACCAAGAAGCTTGGTCTGACCCCAGAGCAGTGTAGAATGAATTTCAGGGATACCCAGAAGATCAATACCCAGTCTTGGGTTGACTTTTTAGACACATCACTTAAGGCACTACAGGGCTGGGTACAATGTATTCAAGTAAACATGTATGAGGGGTTATACAATTTGATCATGAGCGAGCACATTTTGACCAATTGTATCCAAGAGAGGTAGGTCCTAGGCAATGACCTCCCAGGGGTGGGTCTGGGCCCAGAGGGGGTGGTCACCCAGTGAACCCCCGCAGCCCAAAGTCCTGGGGAATCAGTCCCTACAGTTAGGAGAAAGGGTTCCCCAAGAAAAGGAAAGAAGAAAAAGAAGGGCCGGCCACTCTTATAGAGAGTTCCATTGAGCCCAAGGTATTTTGTCCCAGTAGTGGGGAAGCCCACTGTTGGCACTGGTGAAGCCTCACCTGACCTCAAGGAAGTCCTGAGTAGTCAGGCAGCTGTCCAGCTGCAGGGTGTTGCCCATGCACTGACGTGAGGGAGAGTGAAATGAGGGTGTCTGCCACAGGAGGGGGTAGGGCCCCACTCTAAACCTCAAAAGGAGTACTGGAGCCCCACAGTTGCCCCTACAACAGCTCACACACCTGCCAGTGGAGAGCTTAGGGTGTGGTCCTGGGTTCTGACGGTTGTCAATAGCCTCTGCTGGGTGCTAGCCTTTATGGCCTCACCGCACTTAGCCTGGGAGGCAGACTCCAGGGCCAAAAGCAAAGTAGGCCCCCCTGACCGTGTTGAATGTGGTGGGGTTATTCAAGTGTTTGGTTACCTCTTTGGGTAAGCTAGGTGTTGCCTTGGCAAAGTTAGGGATAGGGGAGGTGGGCACCTCACTGCCCAAGTTGGCAGAGAACGAGGAAGAAGACCCCCCTATTGGGAAGCTTCAGATTAAGATGGGTCCTTTACTATTGGGGTGGGTTCACTACCCAGAGTGAGTGACCCGGACAGGAGGATGTAAGGCAAAAGAAGGCCCTGCAAAAAGGACAGCCAGTTTTCCTCACTGTCTTCTTCACCTGAGAAGCCAGGAAGACTCCCCCAGGGTTGTGGGCTGGGGGGGCTTGTGTGAGAAAACTGGGCTGATTTCAAAAGCCCCCTAACCTTTTGCCTCCATTTTTCACTTTTTGCTGGTATTTTCCTGACTCTGATGGCACCCTGGGTACTGCTAACCAGTCCCATGGCCTGTGCTCTGTGCAAAATGAGTATAATTAGGCTAATTATAATTGGCTATGTCAACCTACCTATAATTCTCCAGTCTATCGTAGGGCATGTAGGTTTAGGGACCCCAGCATAGGTGGCGCACTGCTGAGGTGCCCAGTATCATTTTAAAGGCAGGCCTGCTTTTAAAGTAAAGTTATATGCAAATTCAATTTTGGTATTAAAAGTACTTCCAAAGTCTTAAACTATGTTATTTTTACATATAAGTCACCCCTAAGGTGTGCCCTAAATGCCCCCAGGGTTGGGTACAGTGTACCTATAAGCAGGGACCTTTTAAAATATGTTTTATAAGCCCTGGCAAGGACAAATAACCAAATTCATTTTTCCCTCATTTTAGTGAATAGGCTCCATAGGCTAAAATGGGGAAACTTTATTTTAATTAAATCGCCAAAGGAGCTAGATAAGGAAAGATTGGTCTCAAACTGGTTGTTATAAGAAATGCAACTACTTGCCATTGTTGGATTGAATATAACTAGTTCAGAGAAAGAGTTTTAGAACTCTTCCTAAAAGTTACCAGTTTCAGCTCCGTGGTGCCCTTCTCTGTTACACCGCAGCGCTCGCTGCGGCCGCGGGCTCAGGTTGCCGCGGCACGTTAATTTTGCCGCGGCCGACGCCCGGGCCGCGGTAGACGCCGAGGCAGACACCCAGGTCGCGGGGGTCGCCGCGGCTCCGGCGAGGGCCATAAAGGCTCCAGGGAGCCGGTCTGGGGGTCACGGCGCTCGCCGCTCCCCCTTTTTCAAGTTCTGCCTTAAAGGCAGACGCGGCAGAGCCTGAAACCCCGAGGGGGTTTCAGGCATGGCCGCACACAGCGCATTATACGCTTAACATTTATTTCTCTTGCATGTATTCACCTGCCCACCACCACTTACCGATGTTCCTAGGACAAACCGAACCCTTACACTGGGGGTTCTTTATACTTGCCTTTTTTCTCTTCCCAGCATGCTTACCACTTCCTCTCTACCCAGCATGCATTGTCTAACACACATACCTAATTCATTACTGTTTTCTTTTCCCCAATCCAAGATGGCGGTGTTCTACTTCCTGTTTCCTGTTTCCTGTCCAGGGGTATTTAAGGGGATTCCAACTGCCTGTTCATTGCGTTGCAACACTCCTTGGTGATAGTCACGCTCCTATTTGATATCCTTCTGCGAATCCTGTCTGTTCCTGATTTGCTTTGTTTTCCTGCCTTCCTGAACTGCGGTCCTAATACCCTGGTGTCCTCCTTTTCGTTTCAGGGAGTTCCTGTGGAGGTTTTTTACCCTACTGGGGTTTTTCCTCTGGGACTCCTTCTGGAGGGCACGGACTGTAGTGGTTCACTCATACCAAACAGCACCGTGGCTACCGGAAGGGGTCGCCCCTACCTCGGCCAGAGCAGAACCCGTCGGAACAAGGACCGTTCCCCTACGCCTCTCCGCTGCGAGGGTAAGACCGTTGAGAACCGCGACAGATTGCAACGCCCACAATTCCTGTTGCAGTCCGGAACTATGGATAACCCAGTGGTAAACACGGAACCTACTAACCAGGACCTACTGGCGACGATACAACAACAGGCTCAAGAACTCCAGCAATTACGTACTGAGAATACTGTTTATCGACAAACCTTTGCCTCCAGGACCACAGATGTCCCTGCAGTAGCCGCCTCTACACCTCGATTTTCCGGGGATCCCACCACATTAAAAGAATTCCTGGATGCCTTAACGGTGTACTTTGCCTTTCGCCCCTCGCAATTTGTACAAGATAAGACCAAGGTGGGCCACACCTCTAGTAACCAGAAACGATCCCTGTCTATCTAATTATTCCACCTTTATCACTACTTTTAAACAGATGTTTGAACGCCCTGGACTCGAGGCGTCAGCAGAAGAGGCTCTTTGCGAAGTCCAACAAGGGAGTCAGGATGTATTACAATACATCACCCGTTTCAGACAATTAGCTGCAGAAACAACCTGGGTGGAACGTACCTTGGTGACACTCTTCCGTAGAGGTCTAAGAGAGGACATCAAAGATGAACTAGTACATTCTGCCAGGATAGAAAACCTCAAAGGGTTGATGGACCAAGCACTAACTATAGAGTATCGGTTAAATGAACGACGAATGGAGAAAAAGAAGAGTCGTTTGCCTTTTCACTCAGTACCATCTCGTCCCTTCGCCCATCGTTCCGAGGAAGCCCGCCCTGAATCCAAAGGGAATACCGAGGAAGAGCCCATGCAGATTGACACAGCTCGCGGACCTCTATCCGCCAGCGAAAGGGAACATAGACGAAGGAAGGGGCTTTGCCTATATTGTGGTGCAGCTGGTCACCTAATTCGCGCCTGCCCCATTCGTCCAACAAAGCCCTTGGGAAACGCCAACTCCCGTCCCCAGTAAGAAGGGTGAGGACGGGATATCGTGATATACCTTCTATTTGCTCTTCCAGGGAGGAAGGAACTGCTCTTTTTCTCTTACCAGTTATCCTCCATTTAACTGATGGCCGTGAAGCAAGAACTTTGGCTTTATTGGATTGTGGAGCCAGTGGCCTATATTTAGATGAAACCTGGGCCAAAGAACAACAAATAACACAAATACCCAAAGAAATACCAGAACAGGTACATACTGTTGATGGGTCACTCTTGGCCTCTGGACCGGTACAATACACCACCCCTACTTTCTGTTTACAGTTCGGTAAACATCAGGAAATTCTCTCGTTTGACTTAATCTCATCACCACACCATGTCATGATGCTGGGAATTCCATGGCTTACACGGCACAATCCTTACATCAACTGGGAAACAAAAACCATTTCGTTATCCTCCCATTTTTGTCAACACCATTGCTATCCGGCCGGGGATTATTGGTCCCCAAAAAGTCTCTCAACAGCACCTGCCCAGGTGGGAGGATCCATTAATGTTCTACAGGGAATTCCCAGACAGTATCAGGACTATATCGATGTATTCTAGAAGCCAGAAAGACCTGAATTGCCACCCCACAGAGAATACGACTGTGCCATTTCTTTAGAGCCAGACACTGTAGTTCCTTTTGGGCGGATGTACTCCCTCACCGAACCAGAGAAACAAATTCTGAAGGAGTACCTAGATGAGAATCTACAAAGTGGGTTAATAACTCCCTCCTCTTCACCCGCCGGGGCTCCTCTTTTCTTTGTACCAAAGAAAACCAAAGACCTGCGTCCCTGTATCGACTTCAGAGGGTTAAACAGGATCACTATCAAAGACCGGTATCCGCTACCCCTCATCAAAGACATCTTAGAAGCAGTCAGAGGAGCCAAGAGGTTCACTAAGCTGGATCTCCGAGGAGCCTATCATCTGCTAAGAGTCAGAGAAGGTGATGAGTGGAAGACCGCCTTTAGAACACCTTTTGGTCACTACGAATATAGAGTAATGCCCTTCGGACTCACTAATGCCCCGTCCATCTTTCAAAGATTCATGGATTCTATCTTTTCTGATCTTTTGCAACAAACAGTGGTAGTGTATCTTGACGATATCCTAATTTATTCGGTTCATCCAGAGGAACATTCCAAACACGTCCGCCAAGTCTTAGAAAGACTCCGACAACATCATTTGTTCTGTAAGCCTGAAAAATGCGAATTTGATCAGATAGAAGTGAAATATTTGGGATACTGTATAGACCAAACCAGAATTGCCATGGACTCAGACAAAGTACAGGCTATATTGAACTGGCCATCTCCTTCTTCCATCAAGGAGACTCAATGTTTTCTGGGACTAGCCAACTTCTACCGGCAGTTCATAGCAGACTTTGCCCAGAGAACCAGCTTCATTACTCAAACCCTCAAAAAGGAACACCTAAAGAAAGGTTTTTGTTGGACACCAGGCGCTGAGTCAGCTTTTCAGGACTTAAAGAAAGCCTTTAGTCAAGCCCCTATTCTTCGACACCCAGACACTAGCAAACAATTCATTGTTGTCACAGACGCCTCAGAAAGAGCCATTGGGGCTGCCTTGTTACAAAGACAAGACGATGATGACCTAGAACACCCTGTATTCTATCTATCCCACATTCTATCTGATTCTGAGCAAAACTATTCCGTGCTAGAATGCGAATTACTCGCCTTAAAGGTCGCGTGCACTGAATGGAGACACTTTTTGATGGGATCAAAGGAGCCCTTCGAAGCCCGGACCGATCATAGAAATCTACAGTGTTTAAGAAATTTCCAGTGCCAAAATAGCCGGCAAGCTCGATGGGCCTTCTTCTTCAGCCAGTATGATTTCTATATCACCTACATCCCTGGTTCTCAGAACATCCTGGCGGATGCCCTGTCCCGACGTTATCCTGGGTGCGGTGATTCCGCGGTTCAAAACTTATTCGACAACAATAAAATCATAGGGGTAGCACAGACCTTTTTAGATCAAGTTAAGTCTGAATATGCCCGTCTACACGAAACAGAACTAAAGAGGTTACGTCCACAGCTGCACATAGATCATGACTACTATTATCATGATAAGGCCCTGTTTTTACCCACTAAAACAGTGCAAATCGAAGCTTTACACATGTGCCATGATTCTCCTATTGCGGGTCATCGAGGAGTGAAAGCGACTCAAGATCTTTTGCTTCGCTCTTTCTGGTGGCCAACTCTCAAGGCTGACACTGAGGCATATGTGTTATCCTGTCCTACATGTGCTCAAGCCAAGACACCCCGAACCAGACCTGTGGGCTTACTCCGCCCATTACCTGTTCCCCCAGGTCCATGGCTTACCATATCCACCGATTTTATGTGCGCCTTACCTTCCTCAATGGGAAACCACGTCATAATGGTAACTGTGGACTCCTTCACCAAGATGGCCCACTTCACGGCCTTGAGAAAGTTACCCACGGCAAAGGAGTTAAGTCAGGTCTTTACTCAAGAAATTTTCAGGCTACATGGGCTACCCCAAGTTATTATATCAGACAGAGGTCCCCAATATATCTCCCGTTTCTGGAACCAATTCTGCAAGATCTTGGGGATCCAGGTGGCCTTGTCATCCGGGTTCCACCCTCAAACCAATGGACAAACAGAACGACTCAATCAGGGTCTCGAGCAGTACTTACGTAGCTTCTGTAACGCTACACAAAGTAATTGGGCTCCCTACTTACCGCTTGCCGATTTCTCCTATAATAACTCTCTACACAGTGCCTCTAAAGTCTCTCCTTTCTATGGCTCCTATGGTTTCCATCCCAGGGCCTTCCCAACTCCCCTGAGAGACAACTCCAACCTTCCCGCCATCTCCTCTTTCGTTCGACAGCTACGGGGTATACAGCGAATTATCCATTCTAACCTTGTGTCCACCAAGTCCCGCATGAAGACAATAGCAGATAGGAGACGCTGTGCGGCTCCTCTATATCAAGTCCATGATAAGGTCTGGCTCTCCTCTAGATTCCTACCTCTCCGACTCACCCAAAACAAATTCAAGCCCCGCTTTTATGGTCCCTTTCTCATTCTCAAGAAGATCAACCCAGTGTCCATGCGTCTTCGCCTACCTCGGACATGGAAGATCCACCCAGTATTCCATGTCTCGCAACTGAAACCTTACCGTCCTGATCTCTTTCATAGGCAGTTGCCCTGTCCCCCTCCCTTGTTGGTTGACAATGTGCCTGAATACGAAGTGCAGGAGGTCTGTGACTCTCGATTTTTCCATGGGCGCCTCCAATACCTTATTCATTGGAAGGGGTACCCTTTGAGTGAGTGTTCCTGGGAGGATGCCTCTTCAGTCCATGCTCCTCTTTTAATCCGCCGCTTTTTTCGGCTCTTCCCTCACAAACCCGGGGCCTCGGGGAGGGGGCATACTGTTACACCGCAGCGCTCGCTGTGGCCGCGGGCTCAGGTTGCCGCGGCGCGGCACGTTAATTTTGCCGCGGCCGACGCCCGGGCCGCGGTAGATGCCGAGGCAGACACCCAGGTCGCGGGGGTCGCCGCGGCTCCGGCGAGGGCCATAAAGGCTCCAGGGAGCCGGTCTGGGGGTCACGGCGCTCGCCGCTCCCCCTTTTTCAAGTTCTGCCTTAAAGGCAGACGCGGCAGAGCCTGAAACCCCGAGGGGGTTTCAGGCATGGCCGCACACAGCGCATTATGCGCTTAACATTTATTTCTCTTGCATGTATTCACCTGCCCACCACCACTTACCGATGTTCCTAGGACAAACCGAACCCTTACACTGGGGGTTCTTTATACTTGCCTTTTTTCTCTTCCCAGCATGCTTACCACTTCCTCTCTACCCAGCATGCATTGTCTAACACACATACCTAATTCATTACTGTTTTCTTTTCCCCAATCCAAGATGGCGGTGTTCTACTTCCTGTTTCCTGTTTCCTGTCCAGGGGTATTTAAGGGGATTCCAACTGCCTGTTCATTGCGTTGCAACACTCCTTGGTGATAGTCACGCTCCTATTTGATATCCTTCTGCGAATCCTGTCTGTTCCTGATTTGCTTTGTTTTCCTGCCTTCCTGAACTGCGGTCCTAATACCCTGGTGTCCTCCTTTTCGTTTCAGGGAGTTCCTGTGGAGGTTTTTTACCCTACTGGGGTTTTTCCTCTGGGACTCCTTCTGGAGGGCACGGACTGTAGTGGTTCACTCATACCAAACAGCACCGTGGCTACCGGAAGGGGTCGCCCCTACCTCGGCCAGAGCAGAACCCGTCGGAACAAGGACCGTTCCCCTACGCCTCTCCGCTGCGAGGGTAAGACCGTTGAGAACCGCGACATTCTCTGACTGGCCAACTACCTTGATTAGGTGTGAAATGGCCTGAGCTGAACACAAAGGAAATGCCTGGGGGAGGAGATCTGCCTCAGCAGATGGTGAAACTGAATGGGGGAGCGGAGTCAAACTGGTCTTCAAAGGAAGGAAGGACATTTGGAGCAGCATAGGACCTCCCCCACTTCCTGCAAACCCAGACAAACAGGTGCCCTCTCGATTAGATTAGGAGAGGGCAGGAGATGGGTGCGTTAAGGATTTTTAGCCATACCAATGGGTGGGCTCAGTCAGACCAAAATTCATTTTCTACCATTTTGGATTTTTAAGGAATGTTGCTCCCTGGGATTGATTTTTGCCACACTTCCCAGGAAGTGGTCATCCAAGAGGACAGTGGCCTGCCTGTGATTGGACAGTTGGGCCCCTCTGTTTTTCACCCAGTGAGCAGTGATAAGTTTGGCAGAGCTGCACTCATAACCCAGATCCCTACAAGGAACAACATCAGAAGAAGAAAGTTTGCCCTGCTGGACACCTGACCTGCACCTGGACACTGCACTCTGAAGGGCTGCACTAGCTGCACACTTGGGCTTCACCACTAAATTACTTTGCCTGGCTTCAACTGGCTCAAGAAGGGACTCCTTGCTTGCTACAGGTGAAAAATAGCTAGCCAGAGTCCCCTGCATCAGGTCCTGAAGAAACTGACCAGCTGATCACTGTACAGTGGTCATTTTGGAGTTTGAGCCAGGTGCATTCTGATAGTTGGAGTCCTAGCCCTCAAGGAGCAACTCAGAGCTTCTGGAACCTTGAGGTAAGTTGGGGACTCCTAAATGACCTTCAAAGGCCTTCTGGGAGAAGATCCAGAAGTTTGGAGAAGATTGGAGAACTTTTGGTAAAAAGCTCCATGAAAAGACTGATCTGCCGTCGTGAGTCAAGCTGGTATACGTCAACCGTGACCCAACCTGACTTGCCTGCAGGTTTGTCCCACTGAAAAGCTAGGGAGCCCCAGACTTCCAGGATTTCACTGGGGACTCCTGGAAAGGCAATCTGACAATATCGACTCGAAATCAGCTTGCTGTGTAGGGTCGTCTGACGTCGGAGAGGAAAAGCTCCAAAAAAGTGACAAAGCCCAAAAGTTGACTGTGGTTTCCCGAGCAGCGTGTCCAAGGAGGGCTCCAGAGACGTCGGATCAAGATTCAGCTTTGGCCCAGAAGAAGATTTCTGTTCTGAAAAATCATCTAAGTCCGCAGGTAGAATTGTTCACGAGGTCTCCGGCGACGCATATCCAAAGAGGGCTCTATGGTGGTCGGGTCGGATTGATGACTTCGTCTGGCTGAAGTAAATGGCGAAATGGTGAAAGGATTTGGATACTAAATTAGATAAACATGAGGATGACGTGAAAAAACAAAAACAAAGTACATTTTTGAGAGATGGAAATGACTATGCACAAGGTAAAATCTATAAGTTTGCAAGGAGATTTCACATGTTAAAGGAACAAAGAAATCAGTGTCAACTGATGACTATGCAACAAAGCAAGAGTTTGTTATCTTCACTTGAATGTACAAGTGGATCAGAAACGGAAGGGAATGAGAAAGCGCTGGTAACAACATCAAGGAAAACAACAATGGTAGAGGAAATGCAATTTTTTTTTAGATCAACAAACAAGAGGAACAGGAAGCAATGGTGGTCAGTGAAGAGGCAGAGGAGGAGGGAGAGGAAAGGGAAGAGAAGAATTGGAAGAAGGTTTAGGAAAAACTTACCCTCTATGCAATCTGAGGAAATCAACTTGGAAAAGAAAGACTTAGTGGAAAACATCTCAAGTTAAATGCTAACACAGGTGTTGAACAAAGGCCTCTCATTATGCCCAGAAATGCACTTTAATGAAGTAGATACTAAAAATGACTCGTACAATTTTATGAGGAAATTGAAATCAATTAACATTCATACACAAACTCTAAAAAAAGATGATGAAAAATTATTAGTTGTTGAACTAACCAAATGCAAGTTTATCAATTACCAGACTTGCAAAACATCTTGGTGTTACAAGGTCATGAGGGTATGGAAGATTAGACAAATACACAGTTATTGCAATTTTGTAATATAGATATGGACAGACATAAAACCAGTGAATTTAAACAAAGTCTAAATTGTCTTGTCTATTACTATCAGGAAATAAAATTGATTTGTTTTATGAATTGGTCATGAAAGATCTGGAAAAAGTGAAGAATGTAGAAAACAATGGCAGGTTCGAGAATGTATCTCAAGAAGAAAGGCAAGCAAGGAAAGCATTGAGAGACAATCCGACCATTATTATGAAACCTGCGGATAAAGGAGTTAATGTGGTGATCTTGGATAAAGAAGCATATATCACAGAAGCAATGCGACAATTGAATGTTATGGATAGTTACACAGATTGCATGCAATCCAACATTGTCAATTAAACAAGACATAGACAAAAGGTTAAGGCAGTGGCCTACAGATTTATTGATCAACGATGAACTGAATTGAAATTTCTAGTGGTGGATCATCCTATACTACCAACAATCTATTTTGTACCTTAAATTCATAAGAGTCTTAGAAATCTTCCAGGAAGACCAATAATATCATTGTTTGGCTCTGTATTGGAGAATATTGCTAATTATATTGAATATTATTTATCTCCCATGGTACAAAATTTAAGTTTGTATATCAGAGATACTGGAGACTTGCTTTGAATTATAGATGGCATAACATGGAATGGGGAATATTATTTGGTTACTATTGATGTAGTAGCTTTATACTCATCAATCAAACATGAAGTAAGCATACATGCTATTGAATATTTTTTTAAAGAGAGAAGAGGTGGCGAATGCCAACATTCAAAGATGTTGGTACACCTGATAAATTTATATCTAAACAACAATGTCTGCATCTTTCATAAACAAATTTATAAACAAAATGTGGTACTGCCGTGGGAGTGGCGTTATCTCCCAGTAATGCAAATTTGAGAATGGGATGGTGGGAGAAGGAAGTGGCGTGGTGGAGAACATCATAAAGAGTACATGAATAAGGTTGTGTTATGGACAAGCTATATCAATGATATTTTTATTATCTGGCATAGTAGTGTTAGCCACTTTAAGAGCTTCTTTGACCTGTTGAATTGTAATTCTGTGGGTTTGAAATGTACACAAGTAATTTACAAAACGAAAATTAATTTTTTGGACATAACTCTGCATGTGGAAAATAACCAGTTACAGACAACTTTTTATAGGAAAGAAACCTCCACAAACTCTATTTTACATGGGTCTAGCTTCCATCCCCATCATGTATTGAAGAACATTCCATACGGGGAGTTTCTCAGGTTAAAAAGGAATTGTTCTTTTGAGTTAGAATTTGAAAAGCAGGGGGTGATGATGGCAAATAGATTCAGAACTAGCGGATTTAAACAAGACCACTTACGAAAAGGTTTAGAAAAAGCAAGACAAGTAAATCATAGAGACATGTTGGTGTGGAATAAACAAAATAGGTCTACTGCAGACAAATCACAGACATTTAAACCCAGAGTCATCTTGTCATATTGTAGAGAAATTGCTGTGATCAGGAACATCTTTCAGAAATATTGGCATGTCCTGGGTTAAGATCCAGATATAAGTGACAAAATAGGACCTGCAATGTCTATTGTGTATAAAAGAGCTCCATCCATGAAAAGTGTGCTGGTGCATAGTTATTTTGAGGACAGACAGAACAAATCTTGGCTTCAAATATGAGTAAAGGCTGAACCCAAGCATTTGGCCTGTGAACAAGGACAGGGATGTCTGAAACGCATAAGGCCTGCAGAAATGTTAAAGAATTCTCTGTATGTTGCTGGCTTTGCTGTATTCCAAAATCAATTTTAACCTGTTTGGGAGTGCGCTTTCTTTCGAGGACAACTTTGTTTGTATATATAGTATCATGTGTTGCAGGTTCTTCATATGATGATATATCTTAATTTTGGTCCTCAGAAGTATTGGCACAGAGCATTTAAGGCATCGCAAGGTAAGGCAGAGAATTTCACACACACTGGTAACTAGTGGAGGTTTTTGTGGTCTTGAGTGACAAGTGCAGTTACATGGAGTGCCATTTACCACAACAAAGAAACTTGCTTTTTATTCAGGTCCTAAATAGAAATGAGTGCAGGCTGTTTAGTCAAGGAATAACATAGACCATTTGCCAATTTCCACAGAATGTGATGTATGCCTCAGAAGTAAAATATAATGACAAGACAGTGAGGACATTTCTGAGTTTTTCTGCAGTGACCAGGAGGTTTGAGGGCCAATCTAGTAAGGCATTTTCCTGACTAAAGGCAGTCTTAAGCCACAAAGGTCAATTTTGTATATGAAGATTTTGACTTTCCACAAGACAGCCTTAAGTCTTTCTTTCCTCTCTTAAGACAATTTTGTATCAGACCTGATTTACAAAGGTTTCTGCTAAACGAGATAAAATCCTCAGATCATTTATGCCAAGATCAAAGCTCTCTTAAGACTTTCCTAACCCAAAGAAAAACATGAAATCCAATCTAGCATTCCTGGCTTAAAACAGTCTTCAAATGCTCATGTCTGTAAAATTCCTGAGTAAATTGCTTCCGTGCCTCTTTCTGCAAATGAGCTCTTGCTCTTATTACGTCTGCAACATTGTCTTTTGCTTTTCACCAGTCCTGAAGATTTTGATATGCTAGAGGCAAATGAATTTCAAAAGCTCAAGTGAAATGAAAAAAGAGAAACAGAAAGATATACATGTTTACACATTCTCAGGCGGTAAAGGGAAATTCTCTCTCTCGCGCGCACACACACACACACACACACACTTACACCTCTTACCGAAAGCTATCACAGACTATCAGATAGTTTAATTTAAAAGCTTTGAGGGCTCCACAAGACAGAATTACAATCAACACGCCTCACCGAGCTCTACATCAGAATTCTCCTTTGTATGACAATGGAGCACATGTAATCACTCCAGCATATATATCATCAGGTGTAGAAAATAAACAGGCATAAGTGAATCACTCAAGCCTTTTCCATGGCTTTATAGAGACCAGGATTTCAATAAGCACTTTTGTTAAAGCATGGCATCTTGCATCAATTGAGACCATTAGACGGCGACTCCCTACGGAATTGTTATCTATCATGGTTTGCATTGAAGAGGCTTGCTTGACATGTGGTATAACTGACAGTCTGCGTTCTCAACTGTGTGTGTTTGCACTGTATTCCAACAAAATATTATGTACTAAGGCCCGTATTTATACTTTTTTTGCGCCGCATTTGCGTCGTTTTTTGACGCAAAAACGGCGCAAACTTGCAAAATACCATTGTATTTTGTAGGTTTGCGCCGCTTTGCGCCAAAAAGCGGCGCAAATGCGGCGCTAAAAAAAGTATAAATACGGGCCTAAACTTGCTTTCGCGAGATCTGAGAATGCGGTCAGCATGGGGGTGGGGCGGGGCAAAAGTTTACTTACGAGTCCCCCACTAGTAAAGCCGAACAATAAATTTGCCAAAAAGGTCTCCTAATCTCGATTCATCTGCATGACTTTATTTTCCACCTCCCTACCCTTCCTGTTTCTTTATGGTACTCCGACAGTCTCCCTTATTCAATGTATTCTATCTCGCCTTTCTTCCTTCTCCCTTTTCTGCCTTTCTCTTTCTTGTTCTGGGTCAAAGTCGTCTGATGGAAAATAAGTCCAGGTCCGCAAAAATGAGAAATAGTGTCCAGAACCTGAAACTACCATCTCAAATCAAGCATTGTGAAACAACACTCTTGCATGTAAGTTGAGGTAAGAAATATTTTTTCAGTTTAGAGAAAAAACTAAATTATTTCACAAGTTACCTTTTGTTCTTAAGGTCAGAAGAGCAGCCTGCTGTAGATAATGGTTCTTCAGGGACTCAAAGGGGCATGTTTACTAGAAGTGGCGCAGCACGGCTGCTGCACCAAAATTCGTAGTGCTGCACTGTGTCACTTCTAAAATGCAGAGATGCACTATATTTAAAGGAATACGGCACATCGCTGTGTTTCTCCCTGCGCCGGCACAAAATTGGCTGCCGAGCACCAACGCAGCCACCCTTGCGCCATGGTGCCAAGATGGCTGCGTTACGGGGGAGATTGTTTTTCTGCAGGAAGGGACACCTTCCTGCAGAAAAACAATCTTTAATGAATGCCAGTTTCCTCCTTCTATGTGTGCTGCAAAATGCAGCACACGTAGAAATTTGAAAAAAACCAAGGAGAAATAAAAACATGTTTCCTTGTTGCGCCATGCTAACGCAACCCCTGGAGTGACGTTAGAGTTTGGCGCTGCCTCAGGTTTATGAAATCTCGTAATTCTGAGGCAGCATCAAAATGCATTTGGTGTTGCTGTGGAATGCCCACAGCAACACCCGTTGCACGCCCCTTACACGCAAAGTGCTGCTTGTTAAGGGGTCGTGTTTACAAGGCGGCATTAAGCCACAAACTATGGCTTAACGCCGCCTTGTAAATATGATGCAGTGCACAGTGCCACCGGAGCGTCACAAAAAGTGATGCTCTGGTGGCGCTAGGGGCTTGTAAATATGCCCCAAAGTATCCTCACTTCAAGCCTCTTCACTCTCCTTAGCACACTGGCCGAAATGGGGGAGGGAATTGGGGGCAGGGCAGATCACAACAGTTGATCAATTGAGCTGGCGATTGACAATGTGTGCCAGTCACTTTATCACTGACATTTACATTGGTGATGGATGCAAAAACACTACTTTAATACTTTGAACCAGTGGGGTAGCACCAATGTTGGTTCAATACTAAGGGGCAGATTTATGGAAAGTGGTACTGCACCAAGTGCAGATCCACTTTCCCTGCGCCCCTTAGCACCCCCCTACCGCCATCACGTGTGCACCGTATTTAAAACACTGCGCACCATGGTGCGGGGTAAGGGACAACAGCGTCATTTCTCACAACGCTATTGATGTACTCTGCAGGAGTAGCGCCAGAATATTGGTGCTACTCCTGAAGAGTACATAGGGCCCCATTCTAAAGAATGGAAGGCCCCTTTTAACGCCTGCTCTTGAGCAGGAGTTAAAAGTGCCGTAAAAAATGGCGTAAGGAAATCTATGAGATTTCCTTACACCATTTTCCTGGCTCCCCTAACGGGGGAACGCCCCCTTTGCATACATTATGCCTGGCGCAGGCATAATGTAGCGCAAAGTGTTACAGGGTGAATTGCGCCACCCTGTAAATAAGGAGCGAGGATTTCGGCCTCGTTGGGCCACATCAACGTCAAAAACAATGACGTTAATGTGGCACAGGTGGCGCTAGGGCACTATAAATATGCCCCTTACTCATTTAATTTAGATTGCCTGAATGGCTAAATTGCCTGATACCAGTGCACAAATGCTGGCCATCAGTGCAAAATTGCCCAGCCTCAGAACCAACCCTGAGGTGACAACACACATTTTACTTAAAAGCACATAGTTGATCAAGTGCCGTCGAGGAATAATGCTCCTGGGTACTGTGCCAGACCTTGTTTTACTAGAATATTTTGAGTTAGTCTTCACAACTCCCTTTATGCTGGTTTAGCTGGACTATCATGCTGTAAACCAAATCTTTGAGTCCCGTTCTGAAAAAAATTGCTTTGGTATATTGGTCCCCGAAACACTCCAGGAAAGAATCGTTGCAATGTGGGGATGATATATAAACGTTTTCAAAGTTGCTTGTAGATTTTAGACACGACTCAGTACATAACTGTTGCAGTGGATTTCCAAGGGAAAAAAATCTGTTTTTATCTGCATAATCTGCAGATTTTAAAAAACATGTTTGTCTTTAGCTGAAACTGATCAAAAGTTACTAAACATGAGGTGGCTTGTGTCGCTGCACAGCGGAAGAAAGACAAATTTCAAAGGTTGATTACTCACCTTTCTGTTGCATATTGGGGTATTTGGTCGCTAAACTATTGCTAATGGGGTACAACCTTTGTGCAGATCGGGACATGTAAAAAAGTGACAAAATAATGAACTATCACAAAACTTGCTGCATTATGCTGCTTAATTTGCATTTTTTTGCTGCATAATTCAGCAAACCTTGCCACATAATTTGGTCCTCCCTAGGAGCATAATACCAGTGACCATGGTTATAACATTTGTATATGTTGTTTTCATCTTGAGTCCTTCAATCTCTGTAAAAAGTATGATTGTATGGCAATAAGAGTGACGGTTTCCCTGTCTTATTATGTACCTTTGTCATTGGCTTCTGTGCTTCATTCTTTCATTCTCAAATACTCTGCAGTCGTTGATCTTCAGAGCCGGAGCAAACTGCTCCACTGTATTTTTGAGAAATGATCACTCAATCCTGAGAAGGCTCACTAGTCCTCATGACAGGTAGCATCAGGATGACAAAGTAAGGTATTGCATAACCCATTTTTGGTGAGCACTTCTCTTGGTCTGATTTTTCACTGCTGATTGAAGTGCCCCATCTCGCTCTATTAGAGTACTTTTTTGATGGAAATTGTTTTTATTTAGTTTGTGGTGTATGCTTGTAACCTTAGGACTTGGGTTGGTCTTTCTTTTCCATCACTTCTGCTAGTTCTCTGCCGGGCCTTACCGTGACAGTCACCTTGGGTGTAGGCTTGTCTGAAGTTATAAAAGTAGGCAAAGCCTGTTTCTATGATGGCAGCCAAAGATTTGCTGATGCTATGTTACCCTAAATGGAAAAATCGATGGGAATCCAATTTTCTTAATTATTTATGCCATTTCATCTGTTTACATATTACTGGTTCGATAAGTAGTGGATACAATTTTGGATTTGTCCTGAACTGCATGCCATAGTCTTGACCTCTTTTATTTCTCCTCCTTTTCTGGAGTCAAATACTTGCTTTTGCAGTTTTACCATGCATCCAAAGTGGCGTTGGGTCACACAGAAAAGTGGGAAAGCACTCACCTTTCAACAGGTTCAGGCAACTCTGTACTCGAAATGCCATAATCCAGGCACCGATCATCCTTTTAACATGGAATTATCACTTTTCTGAAAGACTGGCCCTTTCTTCTATTGCTAGTCTTCATCCTAGGATGGAAGGATACAGTTTTGTTGTTTGTGCTCTCAAACTTTACACGTTTTGGTTTTTGGGGTAAGTGATTGGTATTGGGCTTGAGGGGTCCTTTGGTGATGTCAACCATATGTGTGTGACTCTCATATCAGTTCGCAAATGACAAGCTAGACACTAGAACTCCTAAAAAACACACCATGTCGAGGCTATTGTCAACCCTCCAACATTTTCTTGAGGTAAGTGGCTAACAGACGATCTTAATTATTTCATTTCATTTCTTACACCATGGACGGATGACCCACCCATCACTTTACTTTTCAACTTAATTGCTATCATTCCGTAGCTTAGAATCTCCTAGGTGCAGCAATTCACATACCCATTTACCTATAACAATTAACAGATTTTTCAATTTTATGTGAAATCCTCTTTTGTATGCCATTGCTACACTCTAAATTTTGAATTCTTGTTTGCCATTATGTTGTCTTACAACAGTAGTTGATATACCACCATTACCCTTACAGAGTGATTTGCAGTTTCTAAGTAACTGAAATCCTTTCAGATAACCAGTTCATAAAGCTTCTAATCTTCTACTTGCCACAGGAGACAGTAGCGTCCTCCCCAGCCTGGATACCTGCCAATGACTAAGCCCCACCCAGAACTGTAAATCATGTGTCTTAATTCCTCTGCCTGTACCTGTGAACTACCACATTCTAAACCAAGCTTTCATTTCATTCTATTCTAGTGATTACGTCACAAGGATGCTCAGTCCATTAGAAACTAGAAAGGTTCCTTCCATTCTAAAAGGCACTACATCTCCCCTTCTGTTAAATGAAAATGTAAAATCTTTTGAAAATCAGTAGACATACAGATATATATATATAAAGAAACATGTACAACTGAATCTCTTCAATCAGTCTTCATTGCACTTTGATCATACCACCTGATCTGGTTGCTGGAAGCAGTGTCAGAGATTATCATAGGGGGTGCGGATTTGGCAGCAGTCACTGAGTTTTCAAAGTCAGTCTTTATTTCATCATTTCGACTTGAAGACCGGTGAAACACAGGCCTAAAGTGAGATGAGTCTCTGGTAACAGGCTTCTCAGGCCTCTAGGCAGTCACTTTTGCACACTCACATGGTTCCAAATGCGGAGATGATGTTGAACCTCCTATCACCCTGGAGGGCAGCTAATGATCAAGGAACCACAACTCTTAAATCATTCACTGCTCTTGAGGGGAAGGGGGTTGGGATTAAACAAGAAAAAATAGACTTGCGTCACTGGGTCTGGTCTCCTGCCTTGCAACACTATATAGGATGGTCTGTACTCCCTGGACCTTTTAGAGTTGATGTGGCTACAGTGCACTAGAAACAACAAGAACAGATGTTTACCAGCAGTTCTCACCATATAGTACTTGAACAGTTATTTACAATAATATCACATAAGCTTTGTTGGAAATTGGGTCTCTAGTTGGCAGAGGTATGCACCCTGTCCAAGTAGGGGCCACAATCCTAGCAAGGGTAAGTCAGTTACATTCCCTAAATTAACCTGTTCTCACTCTCTGCTAACGTGGCACAGAGCAGGCAGTCCTAACTTAATAGGCAATCTGTAAAGTATTTGTGCAGCACTTCAAACAGTAATAAAGTAAAAACACAACTCAAGAAAAATCCCTCACCAACACACTTAATTACAGTAACACAGAGAAAGACACCACAAAAAGACTCCACACCATTTTAGAAAATAGAAAATATTTATTTGAGTAAAACAAGACAAACAAGACAAAAATCCAATAAGTAGAAGTCGATATATGAATAGTGCTTAGAATTCACTAGCGGTCAAAAGGTTACTTGTGGTCGCAAGGGACCGGTGCAAATCCAAAGTTCAGGCTCACCACGATGGAGGGTAAGTCAACTACAGAACCCACCCAAGGTCAGCTGAAACAGTACCTTTGATGGAGCAAAGCGTTGACGTCGAAGGCATGATGCATCAGTTTTTGCAGAAATCAGCTGCACCACCCACTCCTGAGGCCCAGGACTGAAGGGGACAACTCTGGCAAGGGTAGGACCCATAGATGGCAGAGTCCAGCAGCACCAGGACAGTTGCAGGCACTTTTTGATGTCCTGAGACTGCAGAGAACAGAAAGCAGGCCAAGAAGCCCTTAGAAAATCTATCTTGGATTGAAGGAGGTAGAGAACAAGTCCAGTGCTTCTTACTGGAGGTAGAGAACAAGTCCCAGCAGGCAGCAGACCAACGCAGTAAAGCAGTTGCAGAGTGGCTGTCTCTTCTGGCAGCACAGCAGTCCTTCTTCCTGGCAAAGTGTCCTTGGTTCCAGTAGATATCTGATTTGGTGAGGTGTGGGGTCTAGAGCTTATACCCATATGTGCCTTTGAAGTGGGGGAGACTTCAAAGAGGCATTTGAAGATCACAAGGTCACTGCACTTACTTCACTGGCTCCAGACACTCTACAGGGGGTTATGTAGCCCTTTGTGTGGTAGAGGCACAGCCCAATTCAGGTGTAAGCGAGACAGTGCTAAGCTCATCCCCCCCTTTATCAAGCCAGTTAATGGCCCATTAAAGCTCATTAAGTTACACCTAACCTCTCATTGTGTGTGACTGTCTAGAGGGAATGCGCAACGCCCAGGTGTCACCATCCCCAGATGTGTATTCAGAGACAGGCAGGGGAACAGAATGGTTAAAGTAAGAAAATGCTAACTTTTTAAAAGTTACATTTTCAGACTTTCAATTTAAAATCTGACTTCACCATAAATTGTAATTTTAAATTGTGAGTCCAGAGACATCAAACTCCATATTTCTATCTTTTCCCAATTGGAAATTAAACTTAAAAGATGCCTAAGGTAATCCCAAGGTTATCCTATGGGAGAGATAGGTTTTTCAATAGTGAAAAACATATGTAAGAGTTTTTCAAACCTGGGCATGTTTCGCTTAATAGTACATGCCCAAATGTTTTAATAGACTGCACCCTGCCCTTACTAGGGTCTACCTTAAGGGTGACTTACATGTAATAAAAGGTAAGGTTTGGGCCTGGCAAGTGGATACACTCGCCAGGTCAAAATTGCAGTTTATAACTGCAAACACAGTCTCTGCAGTGGTAGGCCTGACACATGTTTGAAAGGCTACTGTAGTGGGTGGCACAATCAGTGCTGCAGGCCCACTAGTAGCATTTAATTTATAGGCCCTAGGCACATATAGCACGCTTTACTAGGAACTTAGAAGTAAATGAAGTATGCAAATTGGGGATAAGACAATGTTACCATGTCTAGAGTACGGGGCACCTGGACTTTAGCACTGGTCAGCAGTGGTAAAGTGCCCAGAAACCCAAAGCGAACAAAAAATGAATTCAGCAAACAGCGGAGGTAAAAGGCAAAAAGTCTGGGGATGACCCTGAAGAAAGGGATACTTCCAACATGCTTCATCACAAATAATGCTTGAGAGCAGGTACAATTCAAAAGTAAGCTGGAGTTTCTGACACTCCTGAGAATGTCTTAACATACAATGTCCAGTTCAAACTGAAATCTATAGATGATGCGTTCTAAAGTCTTTCCATGTTCTTGATACAAAACTAGTCAAGAAATACGGATGTGAAGACCTTCAGTTCTGAGACAATTAAGGTTCAGAGCACCCACGAGTTAAAGTGTGTGGAGCGCTATGATTTTTACAAACATGGACACAAATAATGTCCGATTTCCAAGAACGAGTTGTCACTTTCAAATAACTCAGTCTTGGCTTAATCTTAAACGTATCTATGGATTAGTGTGCACTAACTTGAGGATCAAGGGCCATATTTATACTTTTTGACGCAAAACTGCGCTAACGCAGTTTTGCGCCCAAAAAATTAGCGCCGGCTAACGCCATTCTGAAGCGCCATGCGGGCGCCGGATTTATTGAATGGCGTTAGCCGGCGTTAGCCGACCGGCGCTGCCAGGTGTGCGTGAAAAAAAACGACATACACCAGGCAGCGCCGGCGTAGGGAAAAATGGCGTTTGGGCGTCCCAAAATGGGGCAAGTCAGGCTGAGGCAAAAAAATCATCTTAACCCGATTTGCGCCATTTTTTTGGGGCGCCCAGACGCCACTAACATGACTCCTGTCTTAGCAAAGACAGGGGTCATGCCCCCTTGCCCAATGGCCATGCCCAGGTGACTTATGTCCCCTGGGCATGGTCATTGGGCATAGTGGCATGTAGGGGGGCACAAATCAGGCCCCCCTATGCCACAATTTTTTTTTACAAAAATACTTACCACAACTTACCTTTTCTTCCCTGGGATGGGTCCCTCCATCCTTGGGTGTCCTCCTGGGGTGGGCAAGGGTGGCAGGGGGTGTCCCTGGGGGCAGGGGAGGGCACCTCGGGGCTCATTCTGAGCCCACAGGTCCCTTAACGCCTGCCCTGACCCAGGCGTTAAAAAGAGGCGCAAATGCGGGGTTTTTTGCCCCGCCCACTCCTGGGCGTCATTTTTGCCCGGGAGTATAAATACCACGCACATGCCTGGGAGTCATTTTTTAAGACGGGAACACCTACCTTGCATCTCATTAACGCAAGGAAGGTGTTCACGCCAAAAAATGACGCTGACTCCATGAACTTTGGCGCTAGACGCGTCTAACGCCAAAGTATAAATATGGAGTTAGTTTTGCGTCGAATTTGTGTCGAAAAAAACGACGCAAATTCGGCGCAAACGGAGTATAAATATGCCCCCAAGTACTTAACCTTGTCTTTAATTCTTCAACTGGAATCTGGAGGAAGAGTGAAGGCTGTGGTGCAAGAAGCCCAAGAAGAGGTGGAATCGCAGCTCTGGACACAAATACACAGGAAATGTTGACGATGTCAGGATTGTCGGATCAACAGGAAGGTTTGGAAGACTAGAGTGCTAGATAGTTCTGGGCTACTCAGAAGGTGAGTGCAGAGAAGATGCTTGTGCAGGACTGGAATGAGGCAAAGCCCCTACTCAGGTTCAGCCCGGGTATTTATACCAGATGGGAGAGACTGTTCCAGAAAGGCATGTGGCTCAAATGGAAAGCCCAAAAGTTCCAAAGGAAACTCGGGAGAGAGCATGAGTTAAAATAATGGATGTGACCATTACTGATGGCAGGTGCAAGTGGAGGTTGAAATCAATTACCAAAGAAGAAGGAACCAAAGAGCATTAGCTGTTGGTGTCAATAGGTCACGGTAGTTGGCGCCAATAACCAAGGCAGGTGAAACAAATAAGCATTAGTGGTTACAGTCTCTAAGTAATGGTGGATTGAGGTAATTAACCAGGAAACACGTGGTTCTACTACAAGAGTGCAAATCGAGGCAACAATGATACAGGAGGTTCAGCGGGGTGAGGAGCTCTGAGAGGGGGACCATGGGCTGTAGGAGGCTGTGAGGTGCTATGGGGTGAAGACAACACGAGCCCTGTGTTCAGATCCCACAGTACAGAGGCCACAAGAGGGGATTATGGCAGTTCCCATCCCGCACAACCTAAAGGATGTGGTTTGCCTGGGTGCTAAGCACGAAAGGAACGAACAAGGCGAGGGGTATGAAGATTGCTGGCTGGTTCCCAAGACTGTTCTTCCAATCAAATAAATGAAACAAATGGCCATTAACATGTTTTGAGTCAAGGATTCTCTGTACTTCAAATTCCAGGTGACCATCCAGGGTTTTAGGTGGAGGAGGAGGAGCGGGTTGGGTTTGGGCATGACACTGTTTCAGGAGATATACATAAAACACATGGGTGAATGGGTAAATCGTCTGGCAGTTGGAGTTTAACTGCTACTGGGTTAATGATCTGTTCTATTGGGAAGGGACCCACATATCTGCCTTGCACTTATAGGGACCCTGTAATCGCAGGTTTTCATGGCCACCCAAACCTAATCTCTGCTTTTGTAAGGTGGCTGATGTTGGCAGTGTTTTGTGTATTTTTCTCTATACTTGATTTGGCCTGCTGTGTGTTAACACATCTTGTTGTGAGTTAGATAGATGTTGTTCAAAGTCTTGGATGGCAGGTATGTTTTCAGAAGGTATGAGAACATTTTCAGGTAACATATGTGGATGAGTGCCTATTACACAATAGAAGGGGGATACTCCAGTGGAAGAATGCAGTGAGTTGTGGTATGCGAATTCAACAAATGGTAATAAGCATTCCACCCTTTAGGAGTTGATGTTAGAAGACAGTGCAGAGTCTGTTTCAGTACCTGATTCACCTGTTTTGTCTGCCCATCAGTTTGTGGGTGATAAGCAGAGGAGAGTCACGCATCAGTTTCCAAGTATGTGCAAAGACTGCACCAAAATTGGGACATGAATGGTAGGCTTCTGTCAGAATTAATGATGGCAGTGTGGCCATTTAACTGCATAATTTACTGAACAAATAACGTGGAGAGAGTCTTGGCATTGGGTGTCTGTTTTCGGGCAATGAAGTGTGGCATCTTAGAAAAGAGGCTAACTACTACTCAAATAGTATTATTGCTATTGAAGTTGGATAATTCTGTGATAAAGTCCATACTGTTAGTATGCCAGGGATGTGGGGATACTGGCAGAGTTTGTAACAACCCTACAGGGGCAGAATGAGACGCCTTGTTCTGTGAACAAATGGGACAGGTCTGGACATAATCATGCATGTTCCTGGACAGTGCTGGCTACCAAACCCATTGCTCAATGCTAGAGTTTTGTGAATTCCAGGGTGTCCAGCTAGTGGGGTGCTATGACACCAAATCATTCCGTTTTGTCTTAATTCCTTTGTGGGACTATCTAAAGTGGTTCCATGGTAAGGAAGATCATGATGGATATGGTTATCTTTGCCAGTTACCCAAGAGGATATGTCTTCCTGGCTTATGCTCTGCCTAGCCCTGATAAGGAATGATTCTTGTTTGCAAAGACCTACAATATGTTCGGGAGCTATGATGTTTTGAGGTGTCTGTTGCTGAAAGTTCTGACTTGAGTAACCCGACCTAGATAACATGTCAACCTTAATCTGTTGTGTGCCTGGATGATAGGTGATGATGAAATTGTATTCAGTAAAAAGCAATAACCGACTTAGTTGTCTGGGAGACAATGCCTTTAATGACAGCAGGAACTGAAGATCCTTATGATAAGTGCATATAGTAATAGTCTGCTGAGCTCTTAGCAGATATTTCTGCCACTCTCAGAAACATAATTTAATTGCCAATAATTCTTGTTTGGCAACCATAAAGTTCTGTTCAGTTGGTACACAAAGGGAGCTGGGGTGCAGTCTGCATTTCCTGATGAGCCATCTGTGCTAGGATGTAGGGGAGGAGTGGTCACTCACACCTGAAAGGGCTGTGCCTGCCCTCACACAATGCCGTCTCCAACCCCCTGGTGAGTGTCTGGGGCCTGGCCTGGGCAAGGCAGGATTTCACATTCAAAAGAGACTTTACTTTGAAGTAGGCCTACTTCAAAGGAGAAATTGGGTATGAGAAGGGCACCTAAAACCACAGACTTTAGAAACACTTCTGGAAAGAAGAGGAACCTCTGCCTGGAGAAGATCTGAAGAGCTGAGGAAGAAGTGCTGCCCTGCCTCTGACTCTGCTTTGTGGAGCTATCCTGCAGTTGCTGCTTCTGCCTGTGGAAGAGGACAAAGACTGGACTTTGTGTGCCTTCCTGCTTGTGAAGAACTCTCCAAGGGCTTGAAACTGAGCTTGTCTGCTGTTGTTGAAGTTTCAGGGACAGCAAAGACTTCTCTCTGCCAGCACCTGGAGCCTCTGCTGAGACTCCTACCCTGTCAAGTGGTGCCCTATCGAGTTCCTGGGGCCTTGACAGGTGAAGCTAGTTGACCAAGATTGGAAATCCAAGCACAGATCGCCGTGCGGGGAAATTTCCAACGCAACCTCTGAGAGCGGCTGAAGAAATGACACGCCTCCAGCTCCAGGGTTGAAATTGACGCAGCGCAGCTGTGAAATCGACACACGCAGCTGGAGAAACAACGCTCGGCATCGCTGACGGAGGCTGCAACTACGCAACATCGTTGGGTGTGGAAAAGCAACAGAAGCCTGCCTGAACCCAAGGTGTTTTGTCCGGATCGATGCATCTCTCTCCTGCGGGGAAAGAAATGACACACGCCGATCGGACCGGAGAAGGAGAAACTACGCATGACCTCGCTTGCAGGTGAGAAATCGACACACCGCTGACCTTCTTTGACACTCACTCTCCCGTGTGGGTTATTTTGACGCGACCCAGGTACATTCACAGTGTTAGCGTTGTGTTTAAAAGAACATGAAGGCTCTTTTTGCATTTTAATTAATAACTTGACTTGTGTATGGTGGATTTTTGTCATTTAGGTCTTGTTTTGTTTAGATACATTTTTTCTATGTTTCTAAACCTGTGTTGTGTCATTTTATGGTGTTCTCATTAAGTTACTGTGTGTGTTGGTACAAATACTTTACACCTAGCACTCTGAAGTTAAGCCTGCCTGCTTGTGCCAAGCTACGAAGGGGGTGAGCAGGGGATAGCTGAGGGTGATTCTCTTTTACCATGACTAGAGTGAGGGTCCTTGCTTGGACAGGGGATAACCTTACTGCCAACCAAAGACCCCATTTCTAACAGAGACAGTTTATTGTATTTCTCTTTTGGCATTATATTTATGGATGCACCACTATCAATGATGAAAGGTATATTCAATGTAATCTTTGGACAGTGTTTGCATGATTTGGTTGTTTTGGCATGTCGATTTTTCTTTGACTGACATTTGTCTTCACTTGCAGCCCATCCGACATGTACACCTTTTTCTGAGGTAAACATCGACACAGCATAATCTTTTTCTTCACTTTAACATATTATTGAGTCAAAAGAGCTGTTTTACAATGATTGAGATGAAAATCAACTTAGTTTAGTATCCATTTGCCTCAAATGATGTTGCTGCTTGGCCTTGTGGGTTTGCGTTGAATGTTGCTTCTGGAGCGTTCTGGCAGCCATTTTGTCTTCACGCTGTGACACACTTACTTTTTCCTTCGCTCTACAAACCTTCACAAAATGGTTCTCTTTCCCATGGTCATTACATATCTATTTAATGGGGGGACTCTTTTCTTCATGTGGAAACGAAGATCCACATCTAAAACACAACTTCTATTTATATATAGACATCACTTTGTGTCCTTCAGTCTTTTGATTCAGATTACTTTTCACACTCTTGACTGACTCATTCTGGGCACCTCCAGCCTCCATGTCAGGGGCTTGTCTCCCAGCACATTCCACAGCTTTGGCCGCCATCAACACTCGCCCCAGACTAAGAGTTTGTCTCAGGATTCATTGTCTGAATGAATCGGAGAAGCATCTATCAATAAGACACATGGCTTCATTGTTCAATTAACTGAACTTACCGTGTTTAATGAGTGCATTAAGTCTTTCCACAAATTCATCAATTGTAACACCAATTTTTTGATGTTCTTGACTGAAAATGTATTGTTCATAATCAACGCTGGGAACTGGATTGAAACTGAGATTCAAAGCATTTTTAATCTGATGCTACGTGACTACTACACCGGTTCTCTTTTTCTTTATGATTTCTTTCACACCATCACCACCACGAATTTTGAGATAATTGACAATCTTTCTGTTATCAGTCTCTTCAAGTGCATGAATGAAATCTTCAAATGTCTCTATCCAAGCAGTCCATCTATTACCAATATTTTGCCTTTTGGTGGTATGGAAAGGTGGTTGTGGTTTCAGGAAGGCGACAGCATTGTAACTGTTCATGGGAGTGGCTGGCCCTGTGGGTGGAGCTCTGTCATATGCTGTCAGCTGTCCCTGGGAATCTGCATCATCACTGACGCCAAACAATGGTTCATCTTCTGGGCCATTCAGTACGGTCTTTGCTGTTTTGAGCTTCTTATTGGTCTCCATCAGAGCCCCTTCACTCGTGGAGACCTCTGGAGTTGTTTTGAGCTACCACCTGTCAGCTTTGGTGGTGTGCCACTTCAGGTATTGAACAGCTCAGGAATTACAAACCCAGTGCTTCTTCTTGGATCTCCCTGCCCGGTGCTCAGGTCATACCGCTCCACTTATCAAGACTCTGGTAAGTGTAATAACATTATGCTTCCTTTTTACTTGTTTTGTCAGCCAGCGTTGTTATTCGCATTCAATGTGGTATGTTATCATTGTCCTTGAATGCACTTTGTAAACATGGTTGTATCCGCCTTCAGCTATAATGCCTTGTAAAATATAAATCTTTTTTTTGCGCAGCAGCGCGGTATACTTTAGTAGGGCCTTGGTCATAGTTTCTTTATCACTGATGCGTAGACATCATACAGAAGATTTCTTTCCATTCAAATGCTTAACCCCGACTGGAGTTGCCCTTTGACTCCATATGGACAAACTGTCAACTTGGCACTTCAATGAAGGCACATGTGGTGCACGAGCAGTATGCTTGGACCCTGGCAAACTCTCCAGAAGAGCTATTTCTTCTTTAGGTTATTAATCCCCTGTCTCGATTTCAGTTGTAGCATCCTCCCCAGCCTGGGTACCCCACACATGGAGCTGTAAGTCACACGTCTTAAGTGTGAAAGCCCACATTCAAAACATTCTATGCTAACAATCACATCACACTGATAGGGTGTCTGTTAGGAGCCCGAAAGATTCTGTCCTAAAACATGCAAGACACTACAAAGATGATCTTGTACTCACTGGAGAAAGCAAGATTTCATTACAAATTTTATTAGAGTAACATTCAGAAAACGATTGTCACGCATGTGAACATAAAATGAGATAAAAATCAACAGCAAGTGTTCAACATTGGTCCACAAAGGCTGAGTCCATGCCAGGTTTTTGGGTAAGAATTGACTTCGTATATAGCGGGTGTCAAATATGAGTTCAAAAGGTTCGAGACAGTTCATATTTCCTGGATAATCATTGACTATGCAAATCGATCAGCATAGATCCATGGTAATTACGTTTTACCCTACACAGATATCCTGGGATGCTGGCAAAGGATCATATAACATCAACCTACACAGGACAGTTCTGATTAAATTATTCTTTTTAGAGTTATTGTATACAAGAATTATGTCATGTGAAAACCCAGAAACTGGTCATGTGTCCAGCTGGTATTTGGCAGCGCTGCACAATTGTGATCTGCAGACCTGCAGATCAAGGTGTGATCTCAGTTAACACCCATAGAATAGGAGAATTTCGATTTTTGTAAAATCATATAAAAATGGCCTGCTTGATGTAAAATGAGTCAAAGAAATGTTGGTCAAAATGAAGATGTTCGAAACAGTGACCTTTGCATTTAGAGATTCTTGTTAAACAAAGGTTGTTAAGGCGTCTTTGCACATTCGCTCAAATGATATCTGTTCAATTGGCCTGTAACATAGTTATCAGATGAGAAATAAACAAACAGCATATTCCTTTTCTTGGCTTTTCTGCTGAGGCTATCACATGGTTGGGCTTACGGTAGTTTGCCTAAAAGACAACCTTTTGAGGATCAAAGGGAGAAATTGGTTCCATTACTTGCATTAGCCTGAGCTGCTGAGACCTCAACCTTCAATATAAAGGCAGAAATGCCTTTCAGGAGCTTCTGAGTAACATGCTTTACCTATAACATTTTGCATTATATTGCTTGTTTGCTGTTTCAACTCAGCTTGCATCTGGGCACTTTATTTTAAGCACTTCAAAAGTGGATGACATGTCTAGGGGAAAGGAGAATCTATTCTGCATCAAGCAAATGCATTTTCAAATAATGCTTTTAAACTGGAAATTATGCTTTGAAATGGCATTTGTACATTTGAAGGATGTGGCATTCAAAAGGCAATGTAGTACTGTAAAGTATTTTTTTCAGAAAGCATTTAAAGACGGGTCCCTTATCCCATTTGATGTAACTCTCAATTAAAAAAAGTTTATATTTAATTTCAAAGTTTTCCACAGTGCGTATTCTTATGAAAGCAAAAGCAGTAAATATCATGACATGTAATTAAAATGTTATTTATGCCCATTTGCAAAAAAAGATTTACACAATGATAGTTTTGCTTTTTTTGTTAATTGTACGATCCTTTGTGGTTTAAATGATCACAGTCACATCACCGTAGCATCCAATTTTACTATATACCTTTGATTTATGTACCGAAGTTGAATGGTTGTCTAAGTGAGGCCAGACGTTCAATCATCTGCCAGCCAAGATGTGAATTACATTTGGTGCACGGTTCATTGCTTCTAAAAGGTCCTTGCCACTTATCGTCTATCAATACAAGCAAAACACTATTATCTTTCTATGTTTTACTCTTCTTTTGTCTCCTTAACTTTTTCTGCTTCTATTACGACTACTAAAATTCCTACTACTACTACTAATATTACTATGTGGGAGAAAGTGACCCCTGTCGTACATTACAGGGGTATTGGAAGTGACCAAGGAGTTCTGTGCCCATATAGAGGACAAGGCCAAAGGCGGAGTTACTTTTTTACATTACGCACTTTGACTTGACCTGCAATATTGTTATTATTTATGGCACATGGTCCCACCATCATCTTTTCCACAACTAAATAAAGCAGTATCTGTAGTGCAAACGTAATCACAACAAAAAGCAGTTAGGCCCAGGCACTACTTTGTGCTACTTTGCATCAAGATGACATTCCATGTGTGGTCCATGGGTTTGATACAAATCCCTGTCTCCTAATAGTTTTATACAGGTCTGTGAGACAAAATCTTATGCCACCTCGAGGAATGCCTGGTAGGGAGCAATGCATCCATTTGTCCTAAGTTTTCCCACTTTGCTCGTGCTTGGAATGTGCAGTATACATACAAAGTGTCAAAAGTCTTAAAGAACAGTTTTATACTGGCACAGTCACTTTCTAGTACAACAACTTTTCTTTAAAAAACACACACACTCTTGTGCTATAGTGCAAGTGTGTTCTTTGGCATTTGTCAACCAAAAGTGCTCCAGCTGAGAGAATAAATGTGCTATATCTCTGTAAATGTAGCACATTTTTCTCTCTCCCTTTGCTGAACGTCAGAACAGTTGCTTCAAATATTAGTATCAATTCAGTTCAAAGGTCTTTATTCAGTTATTTTGCACCACAAACCATAAAAGAACAACAGTAAAAATACATACATTAAAAACAGCTAAAACGAGGATACATATCAATCAAATAATACCATCAAACCATCAATCAGGTTTCCAAATAGGTTAGTCATTTCCTTTCACATTTGGCCTGGATGACCAGTGCATTACATACTTAGGACCTCATTCCGAGTTTGGTGGAGGGGATTACTTCGTCACAAACGTGACTGATCTCGCGTCCGCGGTGTTATAAGTTCCATTATACTGTGAAACTTGTAATACGCTGGTCGGGATATGTGTCACGTTTGTGATCGAGTAGTCCCCTCCACCAAACTCCTAATGAGACCCTAAATTGGCAGTAAGTTTACGCTAATAAAAATGCAAGTCAATAATTGCTAAATTTCATGTTTACAATTAGTGATTTAAAAAAAAGTTTCCTTTGGTTAATATAAAAGTTGCAAAAAAAAGGTGCTCAGTGCAATGTTTACTGGGTTGGTTTCCCATCACGTGGGCAGGGAGGCCTATCAATACACCAATATCCCATTTTAGGGAATGTACCCATATGTTGCAAAATACCTAGATGAAAGTGTGTCAGGATATACATATGGTATGTGTTTATAACAGTATAAAGATCGAATTGGGTCCCAACTTGCTCACAGATGGATAGATAACTTTTGACCATAATTTTACCAGAATCTGTTAAATCCTTCTTGTGCTCTTGTGCTTGTGCTCTTCCAGCAGGCAGGTCGCTCCTCGCTCCGCCGCCCCACGCCGCCTCCACTTTGCCGGTTGTATCTTTCCCAGCCTCCATCCGTTTTTCTTTCCTCAACCCCTGCCGCTGGGTCTCCGCGGCCCCTCCCCCTCCCCCACCTCCTCTCCATCCGTTTACTTTCCTCAACCCCTGCCGCTGCATCCCGCGGCCCCTCCCACTGTCCCCACCTCCTCTCCATCCGTTTTCTTTCCTCAACCCCTGCCGCTGCATCCCCGTAGCCCCTCCCCTCCCCCACCTCCTTTCTATCCGTTTTTCCTTCCTCAACCCCTGCAGCTGCATCCCCGCAGCCCCTCCCCCCTCCCCCACCTCCTCCCTGTCAGTTTTTCCCGCCGCTGCTAATCCCTGCGGCCCCACCCCCCAGCCTTCCCATTCGCCCAGCCCTCCCTCCTCCCAGCTGCCACTCCCTCCCTCCTCCCCATTTATTGTAGCCGCGGTGCGGACGCGTGCAGTGGGCGTGCCAAAGGCAAGCCCGTTTGCGCCCGTCCGCCCCAAGACCACGCCCAGCACCAGTCCCCCTGGCCCCCTCAGACAAATCTACTCCCCACTCACCCTCCAGTCACTCAACCCAGGCCCTCGCCCCACCTGCACCCTTTCCAGCCCCACACCCACTCATGGCCCCTTCACCTGCTACACAGGTCATTTCTCCTGCTCCTCATCCCTCCACCACACACCAACCATAGCGACCCCCCCAAAAATAAACATAACACCCCCAACGCAATACACACCTGCTCTGCCCCCACCAACCAGCCCCGCTGCACACCACCCCACAACCAGAACACACCCGCAACAACACCCTCATGCACCACACCAACACCACCCACCACAACCACCTCAACTGCCTGCTCCTCAACACCCGCTCCCTTCACAAACATGCCATAGAGCTCTGGGACCTCATCACATCACACTCATCTGACATCGCCTTCCTCACGGAAACCTGGACCAACCCCTCCTCAGAACCCGACATAGCCATCGCCACACCCAAGGGATACAAACTCCAACGCAAAGACAGCCTCAACAGGCCAGGTGGTGGCATCGCCATCCTACACAGGAACACCATCAAAGTCACCACCAGCTCCCAAGACACTATCGACAGCACAGAACAAATGCACTTCCTAATCCACATTAACAACAACTCCACCCTCAGAGGTACATTAATCTACAGACCACCAGGACCACCCCCTGCCTTCTGCGACACCATCGCCGACACCATCAGCTTGCATGCCCTCACCTCCACAGACTACATCCTCCTTGGTGATTTCAACTTTCACTTGGAGAACCTTCAAGACCACAACTCAACCACCCTCATAGACAACCTTACCAACCTCGGACTCAAACAACTGGTCACCGCACCCACCCACTCAGCACGACACACGCTCAACGCAATTTTCACCTCAAGCCAACACATAGCCTACACCCACACCACCCGACTCCACTGGACTGACCACCACTGCGTCCACTTCTCCTTCACCAAACCCCCCACACACCACCATTAACACACCACACCCTACCGAATGTGGGACAAGATCCTCACAGAACGCCTGAACTCCCAACTGGCTCACAACCTCTCCCCCACACCAACGACCCCAACACAGGAGCACACAACCTCTCTAAATGGATCACTACCTGCGCAGACACACTAGCCCCCCCCAAAAAACACATCGCCACCCGCAACTCAAGAATGCCCCATGGTTCACCCCCGAACTCCAAGACTCCAAGCGCAAATGCCACTAACCGGAGAAAATACGGAGAACCCTCTACAACCAATTTCTCCACCCTCAAAACTACCATTCGCACCCATCACCAACTCATACGCACCACCAAAAGAGATCACTACAATACACGCTTTGACAACAACTCCCAAAACAGCAAAGAACTCTTCACCTTCATTAAAGAACTAGCCAAACCCAAAGACAGCAACATAGACCCCCCACACACACAGCCCCTATGCAATGCCCTCTCCAACCACTTCCGCCACAAAATCCTGGACATCCACAACAGCTTCATACCACACACACCCCTCACTCATCCAACTCAACCCCCACTCATGACCCCCCCACCACACTCACCACCTGGGCCCCCACCACACACGAAGAAACCGAAAAAACCCATGAACTCCATCCACTCCGGATCCCCCTCCGACCCCTGTCCTCATCGCATCTACAACAAAGTCAGCCCAACCATCGCCCCCATATTCCGCGACATAATCAACTCCTCTTTCGACTCCGCCACCTACCCAGACCCCTGGAAGCACGCAGAAATCACTGCTCTCCTAAAAAAAAACAAAGCCGACCCGGAGATCCTCTCCAACTATCGCCCCATCTCCCTCCTCCCTTTCCCCACAAAGGTTGCCGAGAAACTAGTCAACGCCAGCCTATCCCACTTTCTCGAAGAAAACAACACTCTTGACCCCTCACAATCCGGGTTCCGCAAGAACCACAGCACGGAAACCACCCGTATCGCATGCACTGACGACATCAGGACCAAAGTCGACAAAGGCGAGACCGTCGCACTCATCCTCCTAGACCTCTCCGCAGCCTTTGACACTGTCTGCCACCACACACTCCGCACACGCCTCCACAACACAGGAATTCGCCTCAAAGCCTTAGACTGGCTCACCTCCTTCCTCACCGACCGGACCCAAAGATTCCGCCTTCCACCTTCCACCTTTCCACTCCACCACTACCAAGATCATCTGCGGAGTCCCCAAGGGTCCTCCATCAGCTTCACACTCTTCAACATTTACATGATCCCCCTATCCAACATCCTCCGACCACACGGAATCACTATCCTCTCCTACGCAGATGACACCCAACTCATCCTCTCCCTCACCCGCAACCCCACCACCGCCAAAACCAACCTACACGCTGCTCTCCTCGACACCGCCAACTGGATGACAACTAACCAACTCAAGCTTAACTCCAACAAAACCGAGATCATCATCTTCTGCCCCAACAAAACCATATGGGACGACTCCTGGTGGCCCACCGCCCTAGGCCCCGCACCCACCCCCGCAAACCACGCACGCAACCTCAGCATCATCCTGGACCCATCCCTTTCCATGACACAGCAAATCAATGCACTAACCTCCTCCTGCTTCCACACACTCCAAAAAAATCCTTCAAATGGATTCCCCCAGAGACGAGGAAGACAGTCACCCGTGCACTCATCAGCAGCAGACTAGACTACGGTAACGCCCTCTACTCCGGCACCACACTCAAACTCAAACGCAAACTCCAGAGAATCCAGAACACAGCCGCGCGCCTCGTCCTTGGCCTCCGCCGCCACAAACGAATCTCACCACACCTTAAATCCCTTCACTGGCTCCCCATAGACAAGAGAATCATTTTCAAGATCCTCGTCCACGCACACAAATCCCTCCACAACACTTTCCCGACCTACCTCAACGAAAGAGTGAACTTCCACACTCCCACCCGCAACCTCCAATCAGCCGACCTCGCACTAGCTACAGTCCCCCGCATCCAACGAACCACCACAGGAGGCAGGGCCTTCTCTTACCTTGCCCCCACAACCTGGAACTCCCTACCCACCAACCTCTGCAAAACCAAAGACCTCCTACTCTTCAGAAAAAACCTCAAGACATGGCTGTTCGAACAGTAACCCCCTACTCTCCCCCCCACAAGCGCCTTGAGACCGTCACGGGTGAGTAGCACACTCTATAAAAAAATTTGATTGATTTGATTGGTTTGCTCTCCAATACCAAATGAGCAGAGCTTTTAATCCGTTCTTTGTAAAATAGGCTTTGGAGTGGGGAGTCTAAGCAGTTACAGCTTGAGTCAAATCCAACTCAAAATATCTATAATATTTGAGGGCAAATAAATTTTGAAGGCATGATCCAGCGCAAGACTGTCTTTAAGGATGGCTTTTTTAAATTAAGTCCTTGTTTTAGTTCTGATTGTATGCCCCAAGTGAGCCAGTATTACATATGAGGAGTCCTCAATGTGATGAAGTCCTACCTCTTTGTGGATAATAAACTCTGAGAATGAATGTGGTAGTGCATTTAATCATCTTAGAAATGTATTCTTCTGTCTTTGTAAGAAAGTTGTATTACAGAAGCCTCACCGGCCAGCCCCACACATCACCTCGGAGATACACTTACTTCAATAGATAGGCAACATTTCTCAGATAATTGTCTAGAGATATACAGAAATGTCTTTACCAACTTTGGTGAAAAACTATAGCTAATTTTGAAGTAAGCGCTAATTGTGTGTACTGCATTTACCAGGCTGCAAGGGGGTGGACTGTGCTGGGATGTGAGGCAGTATGCTCCCAACCCCCTTCTGTTTAAAAGGTTCCCTTTAGCCAGCTGATAAGCTTTGAAGGTGCACCCTTGTGCTTGTGAGTGGTACTGTGACCTGTGAGGAATTTGGCAGCATTGCCAGCAAACCCCAGATGAATTTTCTTTACTCTCTGCTACTTCTGCTCTCGACCGATGAAGGACTAAACCCAGAAACCCATGTCTAGAGATAAACACCAATGTCTGCACCAAATTTGGTGAAAAACTACAGCTAATTTTGAAGTAAGGGCTAATTGTGTACTGCGTTTACCAGGATGCAAAGGGGCAAACTCTGGTGGGATGTGAGGCAGTGTGCTCACAACCTCCTTTCTATTTTTAGATAGGCTTTATGCCTAGCTTGGTGTCAAAATTGAACACACGTTCAGTGGTTCTGAGTTGATTGGACTGGCTAACTCATTTTTTGATTAGCCTGGCTATCAGAAGAAGAGAATTGTATTCCTGGATTAGAAACATTTGGCACATTGGTAATGTGCACACTCTTGAGGTAGCAAGGGTGGAACTTCAGCCTTCCCACAGATCACAGTGCAAGTTTTATTTCTAATTAATCCTCAAGTCTCCATCCTCCATATAGGAGGGTAATAAGGCGTTGCAATCCTTTTCAGGTCTGTGATAGTAATACTGCATCTTCTGCCTATTGTGTCATGGGAACGGACTGAGAGCCACTGCTAGGTGCATCCTAGAGCCCCTAATCTACTCCGTTAATATAGAGAAAGAAGAGGATGAGTGTGAACACACAACCCTGCCTAACCCTCTCCTTATTCAGAAGGGCATTGAGCACTCTCCATTAGGCCCAAAACCTACCCTGGTGGATACATTGCCATACATATGAGTCAACAATGAGATGATAACCTTTGGGTACTTTACAAATTCTTAAAGCGTGATGTATGAAAAGTGGTGCTGTGCCCAGTGGAGCGCTACTTTTCTTGACACTAGTTCGGAGCTTTGCAGGATTAGCGTAAAAAATGTTGACCCATTGTGGCCCATTGTAAACAATGGTATGCCTCCACCTGCTCTGAGCAGGCTTTAAAAGTGCCCCAAAAAAATTAGGCAAAGAAATCTCTTACATTTCTTCGCACCATTTTTTCGCCCCCCCCAACGGGGAGAACGCCTTGTTTGCATGCATTATGCCTGGTGCAGGTATAATGTAGCACAAAGGGTTACAACATGGCGCAGTGCATGCATTGCACCACTTTGTAAATTTGGCGCCGCGATTTTGGCCTCATTGGGCCATATTAGCGTAAAAAAATGAAGCTAATGTGGTGTAATGAGATGCTAGGGGCTCTTAAAGCTGCCCCTTACTGTGTCAAAGTTTGCTATGATTTACTAGGTCAAAGGCACTATTCAATCAATGACACACATGTAGAGACTCACATTCTTTGCCCTAGTGTACTTTCCCACCAAAAGATTCATGTTTCAAATATCGCCCCTGTTGTAGCACTTTTGAAATATGTAAAATGTGCAAATATCATGTGAAATTTATTTTTGATCTTTAGGGACTGATTTAGAGTTTGGCAGATGGGGTTACTCCGTCACCAATGTCACGGATATCCCATCATCCCTATTATGACCCCATTATATCCTATGGGAATTGTAATGCGGTGGATGGGATGTGACTGAGTAACCCATCAGCCAAACTCTGATTAATGCCCTTAGTGTTTTTAATGATGTATAGAGTGTCATAACTGATAAACTAATGATGTGGCCTTTGGAAAGAGTTATTTAAGTCACTTAGAGGTGTGAATAATGCTTTGAATAAGTATGCCACATTTTATGGTGATATGCCCTTAATTTTAAAATTGAGACAGTTTCTGGTGTTTTGTTCAGCTTGCCTCTGCTCATTTCCCCTCCCAATCAGTGTCCAGCTGCAAAGCCATCTCTCTTCTTGTTATCGTGGAGCGTCAAGGACGTTACATAAATGTATTAGTGGCATACAACCTTGTTAGAAAACATGTATTGTGAATGAAGCTTTCAATCGTATCATTTTGAAGGAATTTCACTGGAAGTGTTAGGGTAGTTGTGCTAATTCTATGAGCCAATATGTAAGAAATGTTTCATTTGATTTATACAATTCCGGAGTGCAGTTGAAGGGGACGTGAGCAAAAGATTTCTCTTACCTTAAGAAATGGGTCAGTGTATTTTTTAATTATGTTACTGTTTCTGATTTGCTAAGGCATCCCTATACCATGCTGATTTTGCTGAATCTATTAGTAGCTTGTGTGATTTTTTAAATAAAACCTTTGTATTTCCGTCTTTGAAATATTCCTTCCTTCATTACTTTTCTTGTGGTGATGATGTCAGTATTCTTTATGAGTTTGACATTTAGAATTTTCACTTAGATTCAGCCTAACTAGGGATTTTATAGTATTGTGATGTTTACATTTATCTGTACTTCTGTATTTGGGCCTTCACAGCAATTCATGCAGCTTTCTTTGTACCGTATTTTGACTATTGTGTAACAAAAATCACTCTTTGCTTTGTTTTTGTTCTAGAAATCAGTCCTTCATGCTTCCAACATTTTATTTCTGTTTGACGCTACTAAAGTGTGTTTTGCTAATGAGGAGTGTAGTCTCTAACCGCTAGCAACTGGAGGCGCTAGAGCCAAATTATTTTGGTAAAAATTAGGATGATCATAAGTTGGGGTTCAGATGACTATTGAGCTAAGAGTCCTGCACTCCACCTTGCCAATACCTCTTTTAAACCCATTTTGTGTCTCGGCCAAAATGAAAATTTCTTCTGCCCAATGTTCCATCCTCCCCAAGATGATTCTACCCAGCAGCTTTCCCAATGAAAGAGCTACATAAGTCAAAATGTTGGGTAGCTCTTACTACACTTCTTAAAAACTAACTGAAACAGTAATTGATTCTGACCTTGTGAAGGAAAATCAAATGCTAATAAATCTGGCCCTTAGTTCTTTGTTTAAAAGAGTTATCAGAATCAGTTTAACATAAGTCAGATAAAAAGGGCTGAAACTCAGAAAGTGCAGAAGAAATTTGCATCAAGATACCATATTTCCTGTAATGACTCAGAGAGTGATACAAATAAACATATTGCCATAAATATATCCTTTCTGGAGATCACTGAAAAAAGTGTTCAATAGAATGGACATCCAGTTGTTTCTTTTATTTAAATTTCAGCTGTAAATTTGGCATGTGACATGTCTTTCATCTTGGATGCTGGCTCTGGCATGAGACAATATGATGTCACAACTCAATTCAACTATGATAATTTTTTACACTTGAGCATCTAGGTCATTTTGTTATTACAAGTGACAAAAGTCTTCCCTGTAATAAGGAATTTAAAGAAAGGCTTTTAGTCAGAGATTGCAGGCTCACATATATTAGAATAATAATAAAAACAATGACTACTATTTTGGTTATTGTTGCTATTGTTGTGATCAGGGCTCCCAACTTCGATGGCAAAAAATGTATAGACTCTGATGTTGGCAGTGGCAGTACCAGTCTCTCAGTCAAGGCGACTTGCTGATCACACGTGATGCTTGTGATTAGTATAGGGAAAGGTGCGGAAGACATTGTGACGTGAATCTGCTGCAGTAACTGAAACATGCATTTTGGTGTGCAGAAAATCAAAGCTTATCTGAAGTATTCAGCTCGTTTATATTTTGCTTCCTGAACATCGTAGTGTAAGCCTGCTGCAGTAATTGAAACATGCATTTTTGTGTGCAGTAAATCAAAGCTTATCTGAAGTATTCAACTCATTTATATTCTGCTTCCTGAACATCGTAGTGTGATGCATTTTGGTATACAGTTAATCAAAACTTATATCTGTCAATGAACTCTTTGCTTATATATATATATATATACATAGATGCTCTTTGTAGTGTACTTATATATAAATAGATGCTTTTCATTGCTATTCTTATTCTACTATTGTTAATGTGCTAAATGCCTACATTTACCTGAAATTCTAGTAAAGCTAAATTGTATTTATAATTGGCGTGTGGTCCTTCATTGAGCGTCCTTATTGACTTATACCGAACAGGTGTCAACCAGTCACCTGGATAAGACAGCTTGATACTCACAGAAGACAATGTGATTTATGACAAAAACTAGTCAGGGAGTTTGGGTGCCCTTTCTACACATGGGTCACTCACTTGTAGTCACTAGATTTCTCTGATTATTCCCTACACTGGAACATGCTGGGTTTCTCCTTCTGGGCAACTTTCCTCCTGCAGGGCCAGGCATGCTATTTTCCTTTCTCAGTAGGCAGAAAGGCCTTTTGGCTTGAGACAGACCCTCTGGAAGAGTTCAGGTGCGGTGCCCTCTGGGAGACTGGCAGTCACACATTAGTCCTTTGAGCGCTCTGCATATCACTCCTTTCACTTGTCAAGAGGATTTTTTTACAGGAATAAAAAGTGAACTGGTTTGGATTCCACGTTTCTATATATTTTCCAAACAAGGGATGTTGATCCACTGTCTAAGGCTTCAGAGCTGGGTTGGGTTGATTCTCTTTCAAATGTAATTTTCTGGCTATTCCTCCAACACATCATTTTTGCAATGTTATGGCTTTCATTGAAGGTGGCATATGAATCTGTGTCTAAACAGGAGTATGAACACAAAAGTACACTGTTCCACGTCAGGAGCAATAGGGAGACCTGAGCATTCAGGAGTAAGACCCTCAAGCATCACAGTGGATGACTCGCATCATCATCGGGTAATACTCCACGCCAGGCTGGCAGTGCAGTGCCTGACGGGCTCCCCAACAGGGGAGCAGCAAGCCGTTTTGTTCTTGATAGTAACTGGTAAGTCCCAGCTATCTTAAGCGAACGTGTCTACATTCAGGCACAGACGCACAAAGGGGAGAACAAAAAAATATTGAAGTAAAATTGGTTGTTCATCACTACATATTTCATAATTTAATCAATAGTCAGGGATGAAACCAAGGTTAAAAACAAGGGAAAGTAATCAGTTGAGTATCAATGCTCAATTACTTTCACAAACAGTAAACTCAAAAGGATGTCATTCTGGAAATCCCCTAAACTAGGTCAACATGTTTCGCGTCATGCGGTCCTAAAGGATCCAGTGACGCTTCATCAGGACCAAAAAAATTACAAAAAGGTGAATCAGCTCTTTTCCTAAATCAAAAACATATGACAATGCACAAGTTTGAAAAGGTGTCAGCCGGTCACTTACATTGCAGTAAACAAGCTAAGTCGTTGTCAGGTCGCCCTAAAAGAAAGAATAAATCATAAAACATAACACCACAATGTACCCAACAGTGGTCACAGGTGTAAACATGCAAGCAGGTGTACCATGAAAAAATACTGTGATGGAAAAAAGCCAACAATACACATGAGCTTACCGCCCCCAAGTTGGGATCGGGCTCCTTGGTAAGTGCGTTCCGAGGACTCGGACGATTACTAAGTGTAGTAAACATAAAAACATCCACAAATGAAGAATCGGTCAGATAATCAGTTTAGAACAACCATTATTCAGGTATTTATTAAAGCACAAGTCAAAACCACTTCCATTGTGGAAAAATGTTTGTTGCCCGAATGATCTAAAAGGGAATTGCTGTTGTAGACCCTCATATAGAGTAATGTGGAGCAATAGTAGTTTTAATGAGTAGAGATCGTTAGAAAAAAACGGGTGTCCAGGCACTAGGAAAGTGACTGTTAGGGTGACATTACGAGCTGTCGATAAAAAAATGTCTTCTTTCATATGTTCCAATTACCCACGGGTCAATAATCGCCCCGTCGCCTGCCCTAGAAAAGCGAGCATAGCCCTTACTTATTTTGTCGTCGGTCCAGACTAAGGACCTACCCTCCGTGAACGCCAAACCGCAAGACAACGCGGTAGGCGCACACAGAGCGTTTTGAGAACAACATGGACCCGCAAGTGTATCCGTGGTCATGGAAACATTACGTTTGAACGCGTCCCGATACCTGGCGCTCGGGCGTGTTCACGGGTTACAACAATAAAGGAAGGACTAAGAAAGTCAGCCATATTGGTGGGAACGGATTCTAGTAGAGCACTCGTGAACCAGGGTTACAAAAATGAAGGAAGGACTCAAGAAGTCGGCCATATTGGTGGAAACAAGTTACAGATAAGCACTCGTGTACCAACAGTAAGAGGTTCACACAAAAGAGAGGAGCATGTAAATTCTAGATTTACGAAACAAAATCCATACTTTTACACAAAAGGACTCTGGAGTCAAGTCAATGACATATATATTCAGTCAAAGATCGAAAATCATGTTAGTGCTTTTAAATCATTGCGCAAGAGATGACAATTTTTTTTTTAAACTGCATCGAAAATTTTATGCAAAGGTTTATGATACAATTTTTTTTTAAATATTAAGTCAGTTAAAGATGAAAGATTAATATGCAAGACTAGTCCAAGGGATGTCGTCATTAAGACCCTGCGTGTTGGTACTCAATTTGAACACCCATCTCTGTTCAACTTTAAAGAGATGTCCTGGGTCGTTGGATCGGACATTAGGCGTCTCTAATACCACCCACCAAAAGTCATCAGGAGAGTGTTTTACTGCCAAGAAATGTGCACTGAGCTTGGTAGTGATTCTGTGGCACCGGATATTGCTTCGGTGTTCATTAATACGGTTCTTGACCGGCCTCGTTGTCATACCAATGTAACGTAAACCACAAGGGCAAGTAATCATGTAGACGCAGTTCCTTGTGTTACAATTGGTGTGTTTCTTGAGATACCATGTACCTATCGGATCAAGATTAATAGTTGATAGGTGTTTAGTAAGGGAACAGACATTGCAGTTACCACAGGGATGATGGCCTACAACAGGGGGAAGGTCCCATAATGTCTTTTGAGTCTGGGTATTAGGTTGTGGACGTGGTCGAGTGCGGATCACTATGTCCTTGATATTGGCTGATCGTTTGAAAGAAAAGAGAGGTTTAGGAATTTCACACCCTCCACTAGTAAGAATAGACCATCTTTTATTGATCAGTTTCTTGATTGAGTTAGATAAAGGAGTGAAAGTGGACACACATGTTATCCTTGTTTGAGGTGTTTTGTCAAAACTTGTAAGTAAAGTATCCAGGGGATTTCCAGAATGACATCCTTTTGAGTTTACTGTTTGTGAAAGTAATTGAGCATTGATACTCAACTGATTACTTTCCCTTGTTTTTAACCTTGGTTTCATCCCTGACTATTGATTAAATTATGAAATATGTAGTGATGAACAACCAATTTTACTTCAATATTTTTTTGTTCTCTCCTTTGTGCGTCTGTGCCTGAATGTAGACACGTTCGCTTAAGATAGCTGGGACTTACCAGTTACTATCAAGAACAAAACGGCTTGCTGCTCCCCTGTTGGGGAGCCCGTCAGGCACTGCACTGCCAGCCTGGCGTGGAGTATTACCCGATGATGATGCGAGTCATCCACTGTGATGCTTGAGGGTCTTACTCCTGAATGCTCAGGTCTCCCTATTGCTCCTGACGTGGAACAGTGTACTTTTGTGTTCGTACTATTGTTGGGAGAGTGTACACTGGACCAGTTTAATCTCCCGGTCAGTGTCTGGGTCTCTATCCTCCAGCCACATGAATGTTATCAATGCATGCTCAATGTCTGAGAAAGCTTTATCCGCCCTCCATCTTCTGCCATGCTAAATCAGTGTCATCCAAAATGGATCCCGTTGGTCCCGGTACTCAGACTCTCAGCACACACAGTGTCTTACTACTATACATGTGTCACATGTGTAATGCACATACATGTACTTGATAACACACAAATGGAATGACAGCACAAGGGCCATCGGTTCACATAATAAGAGATCTTCACAAGACACGGGTCTTAGACCACGATCTCCTTGATAAAGAAAAACATTTATGGTCTCACTATTTATTCCTAAGAAATGCAGTACACTACCACCATCGCTTTATGTGACTTTCTCACGTCATGAACAGTGGTTCTATGCTCTCTCTGAGCATATGCTTTGTTCACCTCTCCAGGTCATAGGACAGGTTGTGGATCTGGCATTACCAGCGACCGGCATGGTCTTACTCACATGCTAGATTAGCCACAGTACAGGACCAAACAAAAAGCCAGGATACCTGTTTCACAAGCAGTAGTGTGACTCAAGGTAGAGGAAGACACCCTTTTACCTTGCAGGTGACATTTTTGTTCTAACACCTGTGTGACAGCTAGCCCTGTCCATTGCTTAAACATTGAATCGTCAATATAAAACATTCTTTAAAATCTTAATTGTCGCATCAGTTCACCTTTTTCGAAACTCTGTGCCAAATAAATACCAATTTCTATGACCTCTTTCAACACAACACTTGATATAGCAGCTACAAGATTTATTCCAGATTTCAACCCAAACCATAGATTTTAACTGAAGATTTATTTTTAACTAACTTCTTGCACAGCTCACAATTCAGGGCGAGCAATACATCAAGTAAATATTGTTCCACAGATACTCATGATGAAACTGCAAGTAATATATCAGTCTGCAGTACTGTAAGAGACTATTATATCACATTCACAATATTTATGAAAAGAATAACTTGAACTAATCTGAACTGGTAATTGCTGTGGACCCATTCAATTCCATCTGTTTTAACTCGCCCGTGTCTTTACAGACAGGGATAAATATATTCAAATGAGTCAAGTCCCTACTCTTAAAGTGTCAGTTCTGCTGAAACTTTCAGACCACAGCCCTCAGAACAGGAAAGCACCAGACATGTTTTTGACCCTCATGAACAGATGCACCTGGCATCATCAAGAAACAGCGACTCATCCCTTGACATACCCATTAAACTAAGAGAGACTCAGACACACCGTGAAAAAGTGATCTATGGGAATGCTTATATTACTCTCTACACAGAGTACAACATTCTAACATTTTGAGATCTGCACATTTACATTTTCATGACAAGTGTCAAACACTTAGGGCCAGATATACCACTCCGAGTTTTGCGACTCACAATTTGCCACTCATTTACGAGTCACAAATTGCGAGTCGCAAAACCGTATGTACAACAGTGTACATCACACTGTTTGCGATTCCCAATGGGGTCGCAAATGACCTACCTCATGAAAATTCATGAGGTAGGTCGCAATTTGGTACCCCATTGGGAATGGCGGCACTGACAGGGATGGTGCCCTGCTGGGGTCAGCAGACCACCATGTCTGTGAATGCTTTTAAATAAAGCAGTACTTTTTTAAAATGCAGCCCATTTTCCTTAAAGGAAAACAGAATGCATTTCGATAACAAAAATGGAAAGTTTTCTTTTCATTTTTTCAGAGCAGGAGCTCTGAATGCATGTTTTCACATGCATTCACAAAGGGCTAGTGGTCCCATGGAGACCCCTTTCCTTTTGCGAATGGGTTAGCACCAATTTGAAACTGGTGCTAACTGCGATTGTTTTGTGACCGCACTTGCAGTCACAAGACAATCATACATCAGACTGCAACTCGCAAATAGGAAGGTAACGCCCCTTCCTAAATGCGAGTCGCAATCCCTTTTTTAAATAAATTACCGAATTGCAAAAATGGGTCTGTACATACCAAAATGATTTTTTCTTGTCGTGATTCACAGAATCACGAGGAAAAAAGGTATGAACATCTGGCCCTTATTTTTTTAATACTTTTTTGAAATCCCTAAAGGAACAAAAATTTGTATATCTCCTGGGATTTTTCGTAAGCCGAAGGCGCACATGTTGTACGATAGTCAACGATCTTTTTTATTTGCTCATTTCAGAACTGGTCACATTTTGCTCCAATGAAAGCTCTGTTGTCATGGCGTTTTCTCCGTTGCCACTCAAGAGTAGGTCGCGCTCTCCTTTTTTTGTACTATTTCAGAAATAAGCCCACTTTTCTCATCCACACACTTCATTCAACTTTGGGCCATTGTTCCCATTAATGTTCTAGAGAGCTTTTTTTCTGCATATTTTTTTTTATTTTGAGCCACAGATATTCTAGGATATTCGTGTTTGGGTGTAGGGAATTTTGTTATGGCTTCCATTTTGTCTTATTCCCTAAATTTTGCACCTAAACTAGATAACATATAGCTACTGAAATTCATGTAAGGGTTAAGATGGTGTATTTTAAAAGTAAACTCACCCATTTTCGTTATGTTGTGCTAAAAAGTGCTTGCTGAATTTTTGAAACAACAGAAAAGGCGTCTGTCCTTGAATTGAAAAATCAACAACAGAAAAATAATAAGGAAATAAAAGTACTAGTGAAGACAAAGGTATGGTTAGCCAAGGAATTTTAGCGTCTACTCTTCAAAAGTGAGACCATGTTAAAGTAGTCTCCCGGTTGCTGATGTGACAGATAATGGCAAAGGTAGGCACCCCCAATACATTCAAAAACTTAACAGCACCTCCCTCTTTTCCTCTCTAAGAAGGTCGAGGAGCCAAAGATCAACATTAAAGCCAAAAGAACAAAACAGTGTGAAACCATTGTTTCGGATAAACTGCTTACATTTAAATTATGTTTTGCAAGACATGGGGTATATGCTAAGGAGTAACACGGGCAATGGGATGAAATGAGGGAGATCAATTGCTAAATTCGCGGGTAGTCCACAAACAGCAACAGGGTCTACAGCATACTCATTTCTCTCTGTTGTAGTTAAGGCCTATCTGCCCAGTACCCCACGTTACATAGAGGAAATGGTCAAGTCCCAGAGCCACAGCTGTACCTCTATTCTGGAAACATGAAACTTCGCCACTGTTCGATTCGAGAGCCCTACGACAGAACAAGTTTCAAACACTAGGTAGACTAGGCAGAAAACATCTGTACCTTTTCCTCCTCAAAAATGTGAAAAGGAAAAAGTTCAAAATCCCACACAATGCAATTAGAGGATATTCTACTTAAAATCCCACTATTAAATAACTGCAGTACCTTCTCCAAGCTTTAATGTTTCTCCTTCTCCATAATCAAGGATCACCTTGGCTATGTAAGTCTATGTACAAATCACCACTATAATGGTTTCTATTTTCATTACTATCTTCAACATTTGGAATGAATATTCACGAATTTAAATACAAAACGTAATTATGTCACAAATATGCTAAGCAATACCGTCAACGCACACGAATAGTAAACCCGTTATGTTCTAGATGTGCCTGAAACATATGATATATTATGAGGGACTTCAATCACAATATTCTATGGACAATCGTGAAACCTGCAGCCTTACATCAAGAGTGGTTTAGCGCGTTCAGTTTTCCAAGAACCCATTTGATTAAGGGTGGACATGCAAGGGCCAATAAATTATAAGAGTGAAGTGCCAACATTCCTTTTCGAAAATACCTTAATTTCAATGAATGGTAATATTTGTCAACAAAACCCTTATTCGTAGGTCTTTTGGCTCCTATCTAAAGGATTACCTAAAAGAGTTTCTTTTTTCATGGCATTTTTCAAAGTAGCCAAAACATAATCACTGTTGTAAGGTGTGGTCAGGAAATAATACAAGGTTAGACCAAAATGGAAAAGGCTATCCTCTCCAAGCTCCATAGCTTTGTTGTTTAATCCTAGGTACAATCACAAAAAAATGATCATTGCTCCTTAATGCTCTCTCTGGCTGAAAACTATAATATAGTACGGCCATTTCTGGATGCCTTTGTGCATAAGGCATTCAGTTTTAAATGCATCGCACTCCTTATTGGCAAGAAAATGAAGATTACACCTGGCTTCTGCGATAGGGGCAGGATGAGAATGGTCATTAAGGCAAAAGGAAATTTCCCCATGGGCCCATGTCAAAGTTCAGTCATATGCCAGTTTTTACGCATGCCTGCCTCCCCTGCAACCCAAATGCAGGTAATTTAGCAGTGGCTGCTGATGCTCTGTCTGGCTGCCTATTGTCATTTAAAGTGTGACTATAAGCTGGACTGGACAGAGCCGACAATGACCTTGGTATACAGATTGCTCACTACAGGACCATTATTTGAGAGACTAGGCTACAGACCAAGAGCACATATTCACACTTTCTCCCAGCATAATGTTAGTGGGACTAAAAAAGGAGTGAGAGCCCTCTGTACAATCACCCACCTTATGACTATCAATTAACACTGTTAGTTGTATTTTGGGTAGACACAATTGTTGCATGTGGCATGTCAGAGAGACAGGCCTTTATTTGCATTTTGAAGGATGGGCTATTCCATAACAAACTTGACTGATGTCTACCAGTCATGTTGCAAGTATATTATTGCCTATGGCACTAGTAACATAGCAGGCAGGCGATTCCTTTTGTTTTGAGGAAGTATCTCGCAGAATAACAGCTTGAATTGGTCCTGTAAGAATGCGATCCTACACCCTGCACATAACATGCAGTTCTTCACAGCCGGTGATAACCAACTAAGCTGCCTTCAAATGATTGGATCTTGTGACTTGCAAATTACAGGCGAATTTCTGCAGCAAATGAATAATCCACAGAGCTGGGTGCTACGCATCACACATTAACCATTCAAGCTATTAGAAAGTGAGAGGTGCTGGTTACATGCAAAAATCTGAGCTATGTTACCAGCTTAGCTAACCATTTAGATAGCTTCTGCGGTTGAAATCTCAGGGAAACTTAAGGCTTCAAGAGCAAATTACTTTGTGCCCATTATAGACCGGGCTGTTGAACTGTAAGGCCATGTTAAAACTGATGTGTGTTTTTTGTAAGAGCTTTCGTGTATTTACATTAATGGTGCCTAAAATGCAGGCTATATTTTAAACGGAGGTGCTAAGCATTTCAGCAGCCATTCCAGGTGCCCAGACACTCTTCTGTTTGAACAAAGCCTTAGCCCTTGGAGGAGGAATGTGGTGGTGGATGAGGATACAACACCATGGTTAGGGTGTGTGTGGGAACCCTGGAGTACCCAATCAGTAAGTCATCCTTCTTCATCCTAATCATGTTCACCTGCTACAACACATCGATATGGAACTATGTAGTAATGGTTTCGTGTCACGTTCCACTGAAAAAAGACCACCATGGTTTGCTTATAACCTCAGTGCTTTCTGACCAATCGGCATACAAAGCTTCAATCAAAAAGGGAAACTTTAAACATTTCATTCAGCATTCCAGGCTCATATGAGGGTGGTACAGGGCAGTCCCAGAGGGATCCTCCATGAAGATAAAGGAAACCAAAAATGTTGGTCTTCTCACAAGGTTCATGAGGCCTGGTCTGTGAAAATAGCAACTTTTTTTGGGAGTTCGCAAACCAGGGTCTTGTGTTCACAAATCCCACGGAAGACTTATGGGCGCATATTGAACCACCTCCTTTTTCAGATCTATCCCTTGCATTCGTAAACCTGTAGTTGAAAATGTATGGATCGGAACTTGCACACCTGCCATGCAAACTATAACTTGTACACTAAATGCAATGATTATGCCCTCCAAGCCTCTACACAAATAAACAAGAGCACCTGTCAGCACAACATAAAAAATAACGGACATACCCAAAGTAAGAAATCATACTGCATCCATTGTATAATTAATAATGATTAGTGGACCAGGCCCTTTCTGCATGGTCAAACCCAGTTTTTGACTTCCTTTTCTGAACCGAATATTGATGGATTTTAGAACTCTGTTGACTTACTACTGCTGGTCAGTGGTAAAGTGCTTGTGCTCTCCTTTAAGAACATGTTAAAATTGGCCTACGCCTGATTAGTACATTAATTTGCTTATGAGTCCTTTCTACATGGTACTTCATATAACCAGGGAATGTGAATTAAATGCCACTAGTGGGCAACAGTACCCGTTGTGCCACCCACTAAAGTATTTCTGAAAAACATGTCCCAAGCCTACTACTGCAGCTTGCAGTGCAATGTCAAACATGTAAATTTATGTTTTACGTGTCCTGACAGTGAAAAACTGCCAAAATACTTTTTCACTGTTGCAAAGCTATCTCTCCCATAGACTAACACTAAGCTAACTCATTGCATTTATTAAGTGAGTGATAACTTCAGTTTGAGAGCAGATAAAGAATGTTTCTTACACTCCAGTGAATCATAATTTAAAATCCTCTTTAATGGTAAAGTCAAAGTTTAAGTTACAATTCTGAAAATACCATTTTTGGAAATTTGGCATTTATGTCTAAACCACATATGCCTTTCTGCCAATGTCCAAGGTCCCATGATTCTAAGCCCCATATTTATACATTTTGACGCAAATCAGAGCCAGGGTAGATTTGCGTCAAAAAGTTTACCGCCGGCTAACACCATTCCAACGCGCCAGCCGGGCGCTTTATTTATGGAATTACGTTAGCTGGCGCTGCAGCATGGTTAGCGTCAAAATAAATGGTGGTAACTGGGCAGCGGAGGTGAAGGGAAGACTGGGGGTTGTGTGCCTAAGAATGGTGCAAGTCAGGTTAGAGTAAAAAATATTGGCTCTAACCTGACTTGCGCCATTTTTTGACGCACATCCCCCATGGAAATGACTCCTGTCTTAGCAAAGACAGGAGTCATGCCTCCATGCCCAATGGCCATGCCCAGGGGACTTCTGTCCCCTGGGCATGGCATTTGGGCACCATGGGATGCAGGGGCCCCAAGTTAGGCCCCCCTATGCCACTTAAAAAAATATATATACATATACTTACCTGCACCCACCATGGATGGGTCACCCTATCCATGGGTGTCCTCCACGGGTGGGCTAGGGTGGCAGAGGGTGTCCCTGGGTGCAGGAAAAGGCACCTGTGGACTGCTTCCATGGTCTCCCACCATGGAAATGAGCCCACAGGTCCCTTAACGCCTGCACTGACTCAGGCATTAAAAAAACGCACAAATCCAGCTGGGTGCCATGTTTTAAGGCCCGCCTCCTCCTGTGCGTCATTTTGACGCCGGAGGATAAATAAGGCACACATGCCTTAGAGTCATTTTTTGCACGGGAACGCCTACCTTGCATGTCATTAGTGCAAGGTAGGTTTTCACGTCCAAAAAATGACTCAAACTCCATAACTTTGGCGCTGGACAGGTCTAGTGCCAAAGTATAAATATGGAGTTACGTTTGAGCCGAATTTGCGTAAAAAAAATGATGCAAATCCGGTGCAAACAGAGTATAAATATGGGCCTACATGTCTATTCTGTGGTATTTTGTGTATTCCTTCCTGACATACTGTAGGTATGAGCGATCTTTGGGTGTGGGGCTGGGTGTTTACTCCTTGTTAGTCCTGACACCCTTAGGGCGGTCTTCCCACAAACCCTTTGGCTACCGCACCTCACTTTTGCTGAACAATTTTGTTGGCCTTAAGACTCTGGGCACTTTACCACTGCCAACTAATGCTAAAGTGCAAGTGCTCGCTACCCTAACACATGGTCACACCGATGTTTCCACAAATGGCAAATTTAAATGACTTATAAGGCTCTAGTAAAGTGCCCTATATGTGCCCATGGCCTCCAAATTAAATGCTACTAGTGAGCCTGCAGCACTGATGTGCCAACCACTGAAGTAGCCCTTTGAACATGTGTCAGGCCTGCCACTGCAGAGGCTGTATGTGCAGGTTTACTGTCATGTCAACTTGGCATTTAAAACCCTTTCCAAGTTTTAAATTTCCATTGTCTTGCATATAAGACACCCCCAAGGTAGTCCCTAGTTAGCCCATAGGGCAGGGTGCAGAGTAAATAAAAGACAGGGCATGTCCTTTTTAGTTTTACATGTCCTGGTAGTGAAAAACTCCCAAATTCGTTTTTTACTACTGTGAGGCCTACCCCTCTCATAGGATAGCACTGGGGATTCCTTAATACATTTATTATATGTAATTCCTGATTAAGAAGGAGTAGGATAGTCATGTTCGGTGCCTATGGACTTGTAATAATCAATCCTCTTTAATGGTAAAGTTGGATTTATGATTACAGCTTAAAAAAGTACAATTTTAGAAAGTTGTCATTTTTCTGCTCCTAAGCTCTGTGTGTCTGCCCCCAATACAGGTCTGGGTCAGGTGGCAGCTGCGCTTTGTGCATTCCCTCCAGACAGTCACACACAAAGGAAGCTGAGGTGTACCATACATATCCTGATCGGCCACCACCAAGCTGAGTGGTCTTCCTGGGCTAGATAGGTGGGCCTGTGGTGTGTTTGGAGCCCGGGCAGGAAAGGGAGTACCTGTGTGCACTTTAAAGCCCCTTTTTGAAGTCACTCCCACTTCAAAGCCACCACTGGGTATAGGAACTGGACTTCTGACCCTACCGAATCAGTAAACTTCAGGACCTTTGGATACTCTGCCAGGAAAAAGGACTACTGTGCTGCTACCAGGACTGCCACTGTGCTGAGCTGCTACTCTGCTTGGCTCCTGCTTTGCTGAGCTGACCTGCTGCCCTCTTGCCTGGGAGTGAGAGGGACTGGACCTGCATCTCTTCATCACAAAACCAAAGTGACTCCAAGGGCTTGCAAGCTTGTCTCCTGTTTTTTGAAGTCTCAGGGGCACACAAGACTTCCAATCCATCTGGTACAGCACCTGGGCTGTGTCCTCTGTGAGTCTACCTTGCCAAATAGAGTCACCCCAGTCCTGGACCCTAGGAAGTGGGTTGAAGGTGATCTGTCCTCTATGGTCCTCATCAGAACTGTTGTGAATCAACACAGAGCCCCATAGAGCCTCACCGTGCAGCTGCCAGCCTCACCGGAATTGACGCTGGGCAGTGCAAACCATTGTAGAGCAGCGACAGCCCATCGGAACCAACACACAGTGACAAAAACCGGGCAAAGCCTCAACTCACATCTCCCCAGGAATGAAAGCAAAGTGATGCCAAGCCCTGCAAAGCCCCACTGCACAGTTTCCCAGCATCACTACAAAACATCGCTAAACTCTGCAAAGCCTCGCCACACAGCTTCACAGAACTGATGACAGATCACACGAAGCCTTGCAAAGCAACGCGCGCAGACCACTCACCAGGATTTAAGATACTGTGTTCAGCAGGCCAAAGTGGGTCCCTGCAGATGGCCTGTGCTCCATCGCGGTTTGTCTGAACTTGGGACTGTGTCCCAGTCCAGGTTGACCAGATAACCACAGTTGGAGCTTTGCGCTTCTATGCACTATTTTCACCAAAATCTTTAAAATTGCACATCTCAGAATCTTCTTACTGAATTTTTGGTCTTGTTTTATGTATTAATTTAAGCTTTATTTATATAACTAGGTGTAGTATCTTTTTGTGTGGGTTATCGCTATTTTACTGTTTGAAGTGTTGCAGAAATACTTTACACTTTGTCTCTTACGCTAAGCCTGACTGCTCTGTGCCAAGCTACCAGAGAGTGAGCACAGGTTAACTTTCAGTGTGTATCTGACTTATCCTGCCTAGGATTGCGTTTCCTATTTGGACAGGGTGCATACCTCTGCCAACCAGAAACCCAATTTCTAACACCATATAATGGGTTTTGCCAATTTTCACATTCAAATCTAAATCAGTCATAAACTCCACATAAGTGTTGACTGCCGATCGGAGGCCATTCATGGTGCGGGCCAACAGCACCGCATCATCAGCATAAATCATGGATGGCACACTCTTTCCATTAAGTTTGGGGACATCCTTACATCTATCCACTGGGAAGTCATACAAGCCATTGTTATACAGAAGAAACAGCATGAAGGCAAGAATACAACCCTGCCTCACTCCTCTATGGAGGTTAAAAGGATCTTTGCAGTCACCCTTATCCCATATCTCACAGAAGTTAATGCCAGAATGGAGTTGATAGCCCCATCTTGGATAGCAAACCCCACAATTTTCTGCAATTAACCCTGTTGAAAGCACAGCTAAGGCCGATAAATGCCAGGTAAAGAGTGCCCCTCTTTGGAATCGTGTATTTACCAATCAGCAGAAGCAGATTTAGACACTGTTCCTGAATCCCCAGCCCTCCCCTGATCCCCAGCTGCACCCGACTCATAAGATGTTCTCTTCCACCCAGGTCTCAATATGCTGTAAAACAATGCAGCCCAACATGTTCACTAAATAATCTAACAGTGAGATAGGGTGATAGCACTTAGGGTCACAGCTGTTTCCTTTTTGGAACACTGGTACAATACAGGCGGATTTCCGCGAAGGAGGAATTCCAGCAATTATTGCAGCATTTAAAACATTTACAATAATAGGGCCCACAGCTGAATGTTGCACTTATACAGATCATAGGAATAGCATCAGGCCCAGGAGCTTTGTGCACCGGACTCTCCTGCAGGGCGGCAAACACCTCCTCCAGGTTGAAGCTAATGCACAGGCTCTGGCCAGAGTTACCCAAATCAGCCACATCTTCCCTGAAGGTCTCAATCGAGTAAATGCTGTAAAAATGACTAACCCAAATATCGGGTGGAATATTACAGCCCATCCCCATAGAAGTTCCTGTCGCAACACTGCCCCTATTGACAATGTTCCAAAAGAGACCAATTTTCTTAGTGCGAAATGCAAACACCAACTCACTCCACAACTGTTCTTCTAGCTGCAGCCTTCTTGTCTTCAAGGCAAGCTTATACTGTGCCCTAGCCCTGCTCACATGTGCACTATCTCATGGCAGCTTTTTCAGTTGCTTATGCAGGGTTTTCCCCGCAGCATGGCATGTTTTGTCAAACCAACCACTCAGAGGCTTACCTGAAAGCCCTGCACTGGATTTTATGATAGAATAATATAATAGATCTAATGAAGCCACTTCTATCAAAGGCATCAATCACTTCTGCCGCTGAGGGGTTTTCTGACATGAGGGTCCCTATGATCAAATGAAAATTAATTTTCACTGTACTCGCAACAACCTGAGGAATATTGGTCTGACACCAGCACACCCTACACCCTTGGTCTTTAGCTACCAAACCCATAGAGCCCAAAACGACGGATAACTGTCTGTTGGAAGGGAGATCAAGAGTCATCATAAGAGGATTATGATAACTAAAATGTTGCCTTTGGACCCATACCTTGCTGGACAAGGTGGCTCACTGAGGTGGACACAAAAACATAATCAATTGTAGTCCATGTCCCCATGCCCACAAAGGTTGGGGCCTGTGTCCTAAGTTAGAGCCCAAATCAGAGATATTAATCAGCCCCAGCTGATACAGCATTAATTAACATCCCACCTCTAGTGTCCTGAAAAGCCTCACAAAAAGAGATACAATCCTCTCGATAGAAAGGATTTCCTAAAGTGGGATAACCACCAATCGTAGCATTAAAATCCCCTGCCACAATTACACAAAATTCATGGACTCCATTCTCCTTTTCAATGTCTGCAGGACAGAAAAAATTGCAGTAATTTGACAGCCTAACTCCCACACAGCATTATAAAAATTCACAAGTAGGACTTTGTATTTGTTTTTAAAAACCACCCAGACAATTAAAATCCACTGACGGTTACATTTATTATGGTAAGCTCTATAAATATTAGAAATACAAACTAGCATCACTAGCCCCTCCCCCACACTCTTTAGATCGATGTTCTGGGAGGTGAATAGCAAACAGCAAACCTTTGAAACCTGTCCCATTCAGCATCCCCCACTGACCATGTTTCTTGCAGCAGGATAAAATCAAAACTAGAAATACACTCCACCCATAGCTTGTCCTGAAGCTTGGCATCATACCCAGCCAGATTCCAAGAAATTAAAGATGGCAGGGACGACATGTCCCCCGCGGCAACCACCTCAGGAATGAAAAGATACTTAGGTCCCATTTTACCATCATGAACACGCCTATCTTGGAAAGGTCAAATAGCCAAGCTTAAAGGTCAATCAATGCCCTCTAGATCTGAGAGAACCAAAAATCTATTATTCAGGCTAAGCAAAGGCTGGGCACAACGTAAACTAGGCTCCCCTGGGGCACTGGAAGCTTCTGGACACTGTGACTGCCTGTAAAAGAAACCCAGGGGAACTAACCAAATTTCCTCACAAGTAAAGGGATCTTGTTTGGCAAGAAAAAATCAGGTGACGGGCCAGCTCTAGGTATGATGCAATTCCCTTTCCAAGTCTTTGTCAGCGGGCCCACCCTACCCTTTCCAAGTCTTTGCCAGCAGGCCCACCCACCCAATCTGCCTAACAAACAAAATATCCTCAAAGTCTCTAACATTAAAATCACAATTGTTGCCCAACCAATGCCAACCTTATTTTTCAGCTGTGCGGTAGATTGTTGTGAGACCGGAGATAACAGAGGGACATTTGAGAGGATTACCACTTACGGAGCACAAACTGGGGTTAGCTCCAAAAAGAATAAGGAGCCCAAAGAACTAAATTGAAATTACACCCCATCCTCTCCAGTACATGAAAAGCCTCCTGAATAGGCCCGCTAGAATTTCTGAGCACAGGACTGTCTCTGCTCCGGCCCCCACCAGGCCCCACCAGGCCTTGCAGACTCAGAAACCTCTTGGCAGTGGGTAGGAGTACTAAAGATCCCAGCATTGGTGTGAGGCAGCTGGATAGACTGCCTACTCATTCCCTCCTGAGAGGCTGGAGTAGCCACCAGAGGACCTCCTTACCCAATATAGGGCCTGAAAGACCGTTAGAATCTGGCCCAGAAGAATCACAAGGTTGGACCATCCGGGCCGGCCCCCGACCCTGGAGGACAGCAAAGAAACTGCTGATTCGAAAACAGGCAGGCTTCTACCAGTTCCTTGATTAGTCCCAGTTGCTTGTCTACACAAAAGACTTGGTCCTTCCCTGAGCAAAGAACCTCCTGGGAACAAAAAGAGGCAGTAGGCACTGTGGGGACCGGGTTGGCAGGTTTTTTCCAAGCACTCTTCAGTGTTTTTTCTTTTTATTTGGTTGACTACTGCGGCTAGGGTCCGTGGCCAAAGAGTCAGAGATATCCCCAATGCAGCCGACAGATGCTCCCCTGGACACCCTGTTAGTTGCTTCTACCATAGGGGACGTATGTATGTCATCCTGTGGTGCCACTGGGATGTTAACCCTCATATCAGTAATGAAAGAGTCATCTATTGGGTGTGCACTTATTGGCGATCACTCACTTCCAAAGAAGAGCATCTCTCGGCCAGCACTGTTTCCTTGGATACTACCCCACAGCTCAGTCTAAAAAAGAGTCAAGCGTAGAACTGATCGGCTCCTTGCCGCCCACCAGTTGGTCTTTATTGTATAATGGCCTTTTCCTTCCCATTGCAACCCACCCCCACAGGCACCAAAACAGCTGCAAAAAAACCTGCGCCTGAAGCCTCACCAGGAAGGAATCCGCTAACTTGTGCAACAAATCAGCTCCAAATTAACACTCCAAGACAGCAAATAAAGAAAGTGGCGTCACTCACCCCACCATTCATACCGCCCATGTCAAGCAGTCGAGGAATAAACAGCTTCGACGAGGGGGCTTAGCCCAGTCTCGGCTGGCCGCGGACTGGTGCAGATGGACCCACACTTGGCCTCATCCTGTGCCACGGGTCATAGGCCCCCTGGACTCCTGACCGGGACGCAGGGAGTTGTAGTACGGAAGGTCATCAAGGCCTTCCCGCTCTGAAGTACTACTGGTGCACATCTTGTGCCGTGGGTCACAGGCCCTGAATTTATGCGTTCCTGACCTCCTGACCAGGACGCAGGGAGGTTTAGTACAGAAGGTTCGTTAAGGCCTTCCCTGCTCTAAAGTAGTACTGGTGCTCATCTTGTGCCATGGTCACAGGCCCTGAATTTATGCGTCCTGGCCTCCTGACTGGCACCCTGGGAGATGCAGTATGGAAGATTTGTCAAGGCCTATCCCGCTCTGAGTACTGCTTGTGGTGATGTAACAAAATAGCGTGAAGATGCTGGTCTAGGACTCATTCCTTTAAACAAATAAGGAAAAAAGACAACAATTCAGATTACACTGATTTGACTATTGTTCACATTCAACCTTTAAATTGAGCAAGGCATTTGTTCCAGACTGATGTTGCATCTGGTGTTTTTTTGATGTCTATATCTAAATGACTTGACACTTTCACAATTCTTGAAAAGATAAGGACAGCTGACATCTGTGTCAAAAGCAGACATGTTGATGATTCTACAAGCATACAGATAATGGAGCCTTGGCCTACTTAAAATGGATTCAGGCCTCATGTATTTACATCATCTCCATCTTGTGCACCTGAATAGTGACATCATGAGGGTAAAGGGATAAATGGGGATTTCATTAATTTATAGGGAAATCCATGCTCTCAGTAGATCGAGATATAAAATTCTGCACTTAACTAATCTCATACTATAGAAATATGTATATATACACACACGCATACACATATGTGTTATGTATATATCAAGCTTTGAAACTGAGTATAGATGAATAATGTAAAATCATAAAACCTCTGATGTGACTGTAATGGTTATACCAACATTTTCATGTCTAGAAAACAGTTGGAGGTTGCTCTAGATGTACATCCAAGATGATTTCAACTGTACTGTTTATACAGCAGAACACAGGTTTCACTTGTACATTGTCTATTTTAAGAAAGGATAGCATCCAACTTTTGTTAAGTTCGGAATGCCAAGCATGTCCCAGACAATGTGCTAAGGTGTCCCGCATCTTTGCTCAACTTGAATATGACTTCCTCATCGAACCAGGAGAAAGATGACAGTACCACTCTCGATGAGCAGTAGAATGGTTAGAATCCCTCCAAAAAGACTGGAGAACAAAAAATTCCAAAACGGTGGGATCAATCTAAATTCTGCTTTAAATCTAGTCGCCAGATCAGAACCAATGATCGTAAAAAGATGTATAATACCAGTTGTTGAAGATGAATTAAAAATCATATGCACAATCTCAGCAAAGTGAGTTGGATATTCCATCTGTAACAGCCTTTGAATCTCTGAAGCCATTCTGGCTATTTGCAAGTTGTACATTTCTACTGCAGATGTCAAAGGTACTTCTTTTTGTAGCAACACTGCAACCATTTTGCTAATTTCATCAAACTTCCTTCCTCTCATATCAATGTTAGGCCAATGGACATTTTTGATGTCATGTTGAGGAGTATTGTTTAAGAAACCATTATCAAACACAATTGGCCTGGTTTCAAGCAGCATCAAGTAACATTAGTTAGTACTAAATAGGAACCATTGTATAGTATTTTATGATGTGTGTAGATGGATATAGTGTGAGTGACTGATAAAACCCAGTTGAACCATGGCATCAAAGTGCTTAACATTCTATGCAACAAAATGGTATCACACAGAAGGGAATGGCCTAGGGGGTTTCTCCAGATGGATGTACTAATAAACACAGGATCATCTTCATTCAAGCACATGTAGGAGAAAGGAGATGGTCACACATGGAACAGCAGTGAATTGTGCATTGTTTTGTACCAGCCTAATGATTTGTATTTCTGGGAGCCTTAACAGTGAAAAGTTGTTATAGGTAGGAAAATATTGCAGTGCATTAACCAGATGATAGGGGGTTGGTCACTGAAAATAGTGCTTCTTCCATTCCTTCAATGCTCAGCAAAGTGTATGAGGATTCCTTTATTGCCATTGTTTTATGTCTCAGGGTCAAATTATGCAGCTCAAAATTGGCTGTTTCACTGGGAAGATGCAAAGGCATGAAGCCTGTTGAGTGTTGTAGCACCCAAATTAATTGTATAGTAGCTCTTAACTGAGCCTGGCCCTGTTCTAACAGACCTAAGTCTCCTTTGATGAGACCCATGGCTGAGTACAGGATGTGATCAGTACACTCACTTAGAAAGCATGTGCACGCCATTGTCAATAACTTGAAGGACTGTTTGCAGGTTTTCCTAATCTATTTGCATAATTCTTTGTGCACCTTCTTTTTAGGTCAAGCACGCAAGCACTTTGACCTGATGTTAGTATTGTGGGCTTTTAACCATGCCCAATTCACACCAATCTCTTTCGCTCATTTGTGGGCTTGCCTTTCAAAAACCACTTCATGTCATTGGTAATTGCTTTACGTTTGTCCCGCCTTGAGGCTTTTTTTTCACGCCTTGCAGACTGCTCCTGTTACAAGGATTATTGCGCGACTGCCAATATACTTCAGCATGGGTGAACTATTTCTTTTGTTTCTCCCCTTCATGCTGACTGGCGACCATGGTGCTCACACTGCAAGCAGGCACAACAAGGCGAACTCCGAGGTGGTATTGGAGCGCTGGTCACCTTGTTCACAGTTACACAATCAGAGTAATTTCTTTTGGCTCTCCCCTTAATACACTTGAAATTGGTGAATGCTTCACATAAAACAGAAATCACTAAAGCTAAAGACGCTCTCCTGGCACAGTGGGAGAGCTGATACTACAATACTCACTGCATTTGGGAAAACTCAACCGATAATACTTTGCAGGGCATTACTTTTACAAAACATTTTTGCTCATAACTCAGCCTGTGGTGGTCCTTTGACAATGGGACCACCACTAAAAGGTTCACAGCAACGTGCTTATTCTATCTGCATCGTCTATGGGTCCCCATGCTAGGTTAGTGGGGACCCTAAAATAATAATCCCTCCCTCCATTCAGTGTCTGTTTATGCTCTCTCATGGCTAGAACTTTTTTTTTTTTTTGCAGATGGGAATAGCTTGTTTTAAAGAGCCTTTTTTTGTAATCTTATTGCTATAGGTCTCTTACTCCTAATTATATGTAAAGCACTAAGGCCCACATTCATACTTTTTTTTGCGAAGCATTTGCGTAGTTTTGTGACTCAAAAGCGGCGCAAACTTACAAAATATAATTGTGTTTTCTAAGTTTGCACTGCTTTTGCATAAAAAAAATGATGAAAATGCAGCGCAAAAAAAGTATAAATATGGGCTAAATATATGGGGCCATATTTATACTTTTTGACGCAAAACTGCGCTAACGCAGTTTTGCGCCAAAAAAATTAGCGCCGGCTAACGCCATTCTGAAGCGCCATGCGGGCGCCGTATTTATTCAATGACGTTAGCCGGCGTTAGCCGCCGGCGCTGTCTGGTGTGCGTTAAAAAAAATGACGTACACCAGGCAGCGCCGGCGTAGGGGGAAAATGGCATATGGGCGTCCACAAATGGTGCAAGTCAGGCTGAGGCAAAAAAATCACCACAACCCGATTTGCGCCATTTTTTTACGACGCCCATCCCCCATTGAAATGACTCCTGTCTTAGCAAAGACAGGAGTCATGCCCCCTTGCCCAATGGCCATGCCCAGGGGACTTCTGTCCCCTGGGCATGGTCATTGGGCATAGTGGCATGTAGGGGGGCACAAATCAGGCCCCCCTATGCCACAACAAAAAAAAAAAAAAATACTTACCTGGACTTACCTTAATGTCCCTGGGATGATACACAATCAGAGTAATTTCTTTTGGCTCTCCTCTTAATACACTTGAAATTGGTGAATGCTTCACATAAAACAGAAATCACTAAAGCTAAAGACGCTCTCCTGGCACAGTGGGAGAGCTGATACTACAATACTCACTGCATTTGGGAAAACTCAACCGATAATACTTTGCAGGGCATTACTTTTACAAAACATTTTTGCTCATAACTCAGCCTGTGGTGGTCCTTTGACAATGGGACCACCACTAAAAGGTTCACAGCAACGTGCTTATTCTATCTGCATCGTCTATGGGTCCCCATGCTAGGTTAGTGGGGACCCTAAAATAATAATCCCTCCCTCCATTCAGTGTCTGTTTATGCTCTCTCATGGCTAGAACTTTTTTTTTTTTTTGCAGATGGGAATAGCTTGTTTTAAAGAGCCTTTTTTTGTAATCTTATTGCTATAGGTCTCTTACTCCTAATTATATGTAAAGCACTAAGGCCCACATTCATACTTTTTTTTGCGAAGCATTTGCGTAGTTTTGTGACTCAAAAGCGGCGCAAACTTACAAAATATAATTGTGTTTTCTAAGTTTGCACTGCTTTTGCATAAAAAAAATGATGAAAATGCAGCGCAAAAAAAGTATAAATATGGGCTAAATATATGGGGCCATATTTATACTTTTTGACGCAAAACTGCGCTAACGCAGTTTTGCGCCAAAAAAATTAGCGCCGGCTAATGCCATTCTGAAGCGCCATGCGGGCGCCGTATTTATTCAATGACGTTAGCCGGCGTTAGCCGCCGGCGCTGTCTGGTGTGCGTTAAAAAAAACGACGTACACCAGGCAGCGCCGGCGTAGGGGGAAAATGGCGTATGGGCGTCCACAAATGGTGCAAGTCAGGCTGAGGCAAAAAAATCGCCACAACCCGATTTGCGCCATTTTTTTACGACGCCCATCCCCCATTGAAATGACTCCTGTCTTAGCAAAGACAGGAGTCATGCCCCCTTGCCCAATGGCCATGCCCAGGGGACTTCTGTCCCCTGGGCATGGTCATTGGGCATAGTGGCATGTAGGGGGGCACAAATCAGGCCCCCCTATGCCACAAAAAAAAAAAAAATAAAATACTTACCTGGACTTACCTTAATGTCCCTGGGATGGGTCCCTCCAGCCTTGGGTGTCCTCCTGGGGTGGGCAAGGGTGGCATGGGGTGTCCCTGGGAGCAGGGGAGGGCACCTCTGGGCTCATTCTGAGCCCACAAGTCCCTTAACGCCTGCCCTGACCCAGGCGCTAAAATCCGGCGCTAATGCGGGTTTTTTAGACCCGCCCGCTCCCGGGCGTCATTTGTGCCCGGGAGTATAAATACGACGCATATGCATCGGAGTCATTTTTTAAGACGGGAACGCCTACCTTGCATATCATTAACGCAAGGAAGGTGTTGACGCAAAAAAATGACGCTAACTCCATGAACTTTGGCGCTAGACGCGTCTAACGCCAAAGTATAAATATGGAGTTAGTTTTGCGTCGAATTTGCGTCGAAAAAAACGACGCAAATTCGGTGCAAACGGAGTATAAATATGCCCCCATGGTTACATTGCAATATATTTTTCCATTTTCTTTTTGTGTGGGTATTCCCATTAGGGACTATCTATATAGTTACATGACCATGTTTCCTACAAATGTTACCTTCATTGTGGTGTCCTCTAGGGGCTGTTCTAAGCATTACAGTCATATCAACATACTAAAATATTCGTGGCAAGTAACCTGCCCTATAATGCTTGGCAAAGCATTACTTTAACAAAACATTTTTGCTCATAACTCTGTGGCGGTCCTAGGACAATGGGACCACCTTCAAAACATTGACCACAATGTTCTCTTTTTGTATACATCATCTCTGGGTCCCTGCACTGGGTTAGTGGGGACCCCAAAATAATGACCTCTCACACCATGCAGAGTCTTTAAGTTTTCTCATGGCTACAACTTTTGTGTTATAGTGGGGAGAAGTTTTGTTTGAAATACCTTGATTATAATGTCATTGCAATAGGTCTGCTAGCTCTAAAATAAATAATTATGCTGCATTGCTTTCTCCTGGTTTTACTTTATTGAGCTATCTTTTCTAGGGGATAACAACATGGTTACTAACCATATTTCTTGCAAATTATATTTTTGTTATGGCGCTCTCTAGGGGTTGTTTTGAGCATTACAGTCTAATGGCAAATTGTTATTTCTGATAAAGGTTTATATGATAATTGTATATGTTTTAATAATCTATCCTTATTGCACTATGACTGTTTGAACACTCTTGATATATTTGGGTGACCCTTCTAGTTTATTTCTCCTCTGTGGCTGTCTTGTGTCTTTTTTAGGGCATTGCGTTAGCCATCCAGCAACTCTGATGGCAGGGTGGTGAAAGTGGTATTCTATTGGAATTTCCATGGCAAACTTAAATTAGGATGCTAAATGGCAACATTTGTATTTTTGCTGCAGATAGAGGAAGAAGGTACATTGAAGTGCTTTAGTTATATGCAGGTCCACTGGAATTATGTGGTAGGAAAAGACAAAATGATGAGGCCGGTTTGACCGATTTATGTGGCAAGAAAAGTCCAGGTATGAATGTATAATGAAAACAGCTCTCACTCAAGCAAATGTGAGACCTATTGCATTAAAAATGCTTGTTATGAGTGTTTATTCCATTGATTATAAATGTCATGTACCCCTTTTTGCTATGAATCATTTATTTCAATTGAGATGTGGTCCCAGAAGGTAGTCAGAAAAATCCCTTGTTATTATTAGTTCCTGGTGATCAAGACAATGATCACATACAGGGTCTTATACGTAACACTCAAAGGTTATTCTTTTATTTTCATCAGTTTCCTCTAGCCAACACGTGTTTCATCAGGCTCCTTTTGCCACGACTTCCTCAGGGCCAGAAAATACATAAACAAATATAATATAATATAAAGATCATTTGTCCTTTTACAAAAAGCAACCACAGCCATCACTTGAAAGATCACAAAAATTCATAACCTGTGTAAATAGATATCTTGAGTGTGCTAAGGTACACAACATAGTAAAGATGTTTCTCAAATTCATCAGTAGCCAACTATACTAAGGCAGTCATTACAACCCTGGCGGACGGTGTTAAAGCGGCGGTAAGACTGCGAACAGGCCGGCGGTAAAAATTTTGCAATTATGACCGTGGCGGAAACCGCCAACAAAGACAGCCACTTGAACACTCCGACCGCCACGGCGGTACAAACAAACAGCGCGGCGGTCACCGCCAACAGACAGGCGGGAGATAATGTACCGCCCACACTATTATGACATGCCAATTCGCCACCTTTTCCGGGGCGGATTCACCGCGGATAAAAACACGGCGGAAACAGGAATTTCGAAGGGAAAATGCTCACCTCTACACACCCCACGAGGAACGAGGACACCATGGACCCGGAACTCCAAATTCTACCTGCGATAGTCTTCCTGCTCCTGTACCAGGAGCACGAACGCCGGCGCCGAAGACCACGGTGAGTACTGCACCTACGACACAGGGGAGGGGAGAGGGAAAAAACAGGGACATACACACGCAACAACCCCACCCTCACCCACTACAACACACACACTAATGCATATTAATACATCAGAGTTACACCCCACAACCCCCCCGGAAGAATGCAAAGATAATAGAAAATTAGTGTAACCATTGTAATATATTAAAAACAAGTAGGCGAAAATATATATATATATATACACCATTTACAAAATATATACCAAGCATAGGAGTCCAGGTAGTGCTCCAATTAAGTCAGTGGAACACTGGGCCCACATGGTATAGGCGAGGCCCACACAAGATCCGCGACCAAGACGGAAAGAACACTGCAGGGGGCATCAGAGAGCAACTAAACAGGCACCTCAGGGGGAGGGAAAGGGGGGGCACCTCAGCCGCTTGAGTGCACGACGCCAAATCTACGAGGGGGCCACATGCACACTGTTCAATCCTGGGGAGTGCAAAGCCACAGTCTCTCAAGTCTCTACAGTGGGTGGGTTGCACACTGCTTTATCCTGGGGAGTGCAAAGCCACAGTCTCTCAAGTCTCTACAGTGGGTGGTCTGCCCACTGTTCAATCCTGGGGAGTGCAAAGCCACAGTCACTCAAGTGGATAACAGTCTCCACTGGTTCTGGAGGGGACCTTGTGCCCAGAGTGCATCATCCTGCTAAGGACAGAGGTAGTGGATGGATCTCTCCACTGGTTCTGGAGGGGGCCTTGTGCCCAGAGTGCTTCATCCTGCTAAGAACAGAGGTAGTGGATGGATCTCTCCACTGGTTCTGGAGGGGGCATGGTGCCCAGAGTGCTTCATCCTGCTAAGGACAGAGGTAGTGGATGGATCTCTCCACTGGTTCTGGAGGGGGCATGGTGCCCAAAGTGCATCATCCTGCTAAGGACAGAGGTAGTGGATGGATCTCTCCACTGGTTCTGGAGGGGGCATGGTGCCCAGAGTGCTTCATCCTGCTAAGGACAGAGGTAGTGGATGGATCTCTCCAATGGTTCTGGAGGGGGCATGGCGCCCAGAGTGCTTCATCCTGCTAAGGACAGAGGTAGTGGATGGATTTCTCCACTGGTTCTGGAGGGGGCATGGCGCCCAGAGTGCTTCATCCTGCTAAGGTGGTGGATGGATCGCTCCACTGGTTCTGGAGGGGGCATGGCGCCCAGAGTGCTTCATCCTGCTAAGGACAGAGGTGGTGGATGGATCGCTCCACTGGTTCTGGAGGGGGCATGGCGCCCAGAGTGCTTCATCCTGCTAAGGACAGAGGTAGTGGATGTATCTCTCCACTGGTTCTGGAGGGGGCATGGCGCCCAGAGTGCTTCATCCTGCTAAGGACAGAGGTAATGTATGTATCTCTCCACTGGTTCTGGAGGTGGCCTGGTGCCCATAGTGCTTCATCCTGCTAAGGACAGAGGTAGTGGATGTATCTCTCCACTGGTTCTGGAGGGGGCCTGGTGCCCAGAGTGCTTCATCCTGCTAAGGACAGAGGTAGTGGACGGATCTCTCCACTGGTTCTGGAGGGGGCCTGGTGCCCAGAGTGCTTCAACCTGCTAAGGACAGAGGTAGTGGACGTATCTCTCCACTGGTTCTGCAGGGGGCATGGTGCCCAGAGTGCTTCATACTGCTCTGGACAGAGGTAGTGGATGTATCTCTCCACTGGTTCTGGAGGGGGCATGGTGCCCAGAGTGCTTCATCCTGCTAAGGACAGAGGTAGTGGTGCTTGAGGCAGAGGTGCCCTGTTCATCGGTGCCTGAGACGGCGGTGCCCTGTTCATCGGTGCTTGAGGCGGCGGTGCCCTGTTCAGCGGTGCTTGAGGCGGGGGTGCCCTGTTCAGCGGTGCCTGAGGCGGCGGTCTCCATTGCAGGGACTCAGCTGCTGGCATTCCTTCATGGCCCAGCGGGGCTTGTGCTGGCGGTCCTTCATGGCCCAGAAGGGCTTTTGCTGGCGGTCCTTCATGGCCCAGCGGGTCTTTTGCTGGCGGTGGCCTCCTGGGCAGCTGGGCTTGTGCTGGCGGTGGCCTCCTGGGCAGCTGGGCTTGTGCTGGCGGTGGCCTCATGGGCAGCTGGGCTTGTGTTGGCGGTGGCCTCCTGGGCAGCTGGGCTTTTGCTGGCGGTGGCCTCCTGGGCAGCTGGGCTTGTGCTGGCGGTGGCCTCCTGGGCAGCTGGGTTTGTGCTGGCGGTGGCCTCCTGGGCAGCTGGGCTTGTGCTGGCAGTGGCCTCCTGGGCAGCTGGGCTCGTGCTGGCAGTGGCCTCCTGGGCAGCTGGGCTTGTGCTGGCGATGGCCTCCTGGGCAGCAGGGATGATGGCGGTCTTCTCCGCTGTGCTGCTCTTCCCAGTCTTGCCGGGTTTCTTGTGACCCTTCCCCACCTTGGAAGGTGACACAGCTGACTCCACACTCCCACCGGAACCCCTGGGAGCGGCTTTGGTGGCTGGAGTCTTCCCCCTCTCCCGCCGGGCACTGGCCAACATCTGATGCTTCACAGGTGGGGGACTGTCTGTGCTGTGGCTCCGTGCCACACTGGCTGCCCTGGTGGCCGGTGCACTCCAGATTCTGGTGACTACAGGCACCACTGGTCCCGAAGATGTTGAGGCTGAGGTGCTAGTTCGGTAAACTAGGAGACGGACGGGGTGGGGGAGGGGTGGGAAAGAGGTCAAGGTTGGACAGGAAAAGTTTTTTTGACACACTGAGATGGGTAGCTGGAGGGGGTTTGGGAGTGGAGGAAGAGGTTGTGGTTGTAGGAGGTGTTCGTTTGGTGACTTTGGGTGAAGGTGCATGCGCTGGAGGCTGTCGTGAGGTGGATGGATGTTGGGTGGGTGTGTGCCTGCGTTTGTGTATCTTCAGAGGGTGAGTCACAGACACACTGGGAGAGGACACAGGGGACGTGCGAATGGTAGTGGGGGTGGTGACTGTACGTGAGCGGGGTGTGGTGGTGGGTGTACTGGAGAAGGACGTAGTGGCTGTGGAGGTAGTGCATGCCGGTGTGAGTGTAGACGAGACAGGGAGGGAGGAGGAAGACGAGGAGGAGGGGGACACAGTGGAGGCAGTGGATGTTGGTGTGTCTGCATGTGTGTGATGCTTGCGTGAGTGCCTGTGGGATGTGTGGTGCTTATGTTTGCCTGAGCTTCCCTTGTGTGTTGACGTGTGTGCATGCTGGTCTGTAGGTGTGCTTGGGATAGGCTGAGGTACAGGGGATTGGGTCGGGTGGAGGAAGTTGGAGGGGGAGGCTAGACACAGAGACAATGGCTGCCATCAGTGCTGAGGCCAGAGTCTGAAAAGCTCGCTGAAGGGCCGCCTGACCAGAATGAATGCCCTCCAGGAATGCATTTCTTTGTTGCAACTGCCTTTCTTCACCCTGGATGGCATTCAAAATGGTAGACTGCCAAACAGTGAGGGACCTGAGGAGGTCAATGGCCTCCTCACTGAGGGCAGCAGGGGTGACTGGGGCAGGGTCTAAGGTGCCTGGGGCGTAGGTGATGCCCACCCTCCAGGGTGAGCGGGCACGGGGCGAAGGCTGAGGGGCTGCTGGGAGGGCGGTGCTGGAAGTGGGGGTGGCGGCTGTACCTGTAGATGGGGGGGCACAGATGTTGCCGCCACCACAAGCGAGCTCCCATCAGAGGACGAGTCCGTGTCACTGGTGTCAGCTCCTGTCCCCACCGTGGAGCTCCCCTCGCCCTCCGTCCCACTGGTGAACTCCGAGTCCGTAGTGTGTCCCTCCATGGCCATGTGGGATGCAGCTCCCTCGTGCTCCGGTGCCACTGCTCCTCCGCCTGGTGATGCTAATGCACACAAGAACGGGGGGACGACAGAAGAAAGACATGTTGAGTGCATGCATTACCGCTACCGTTGGCGGACACAACAGACGCAGAAGCCCCCTACACTACGCCGCGCTCTTGGGCTCCACTGTTCAATTCCTGGGAAATGGCCTACAAGGCTATGGACGACATCTGCACACATAGATGACACAGGGGCGTGACTAGGTGTACTTGGCACTCTACAGAGGTGGGCTGGGGTGCCACATGGCCTGGCTTACTGAGGGACCTTACCTACGGAACTCGCCCTGGCCTAGGGAAACCCACAGCCCACCTCCCCCACCCAGACCCCTCCACTGCGCGCAAAGTCAGCAGAATGCGAGTGTACTCACCCCCTTGTGGCTGCTGTGATGCCCTCAAGCGCCCATACAACTCCGGGTACGCCACCGCCAGGATCCTGAACATCAGGGGGGTCATGGTGCGACGGGCACCCCTCCCACGTTGGGAGGCCATCCCCAGCTGAGCCTCCGCCGTCTTCTTGCTCCAGCGGAGAATGTCCTCCCATCTTTTCCGGCAGTCGGTGCTCTGTCTGTGGTAGACCCCCAGGGTCCGGACATCCTTGGCGATGGCATGCCAAATATCTTTTTTCTGGTGGGTGCTGACCTACATGATTTGTACAGGGGGAAGAGAAAGTTATTACCAACTGCACCGTCAAAGTGATTGGCCCCCATCCCTACCCTTGCCATGTGGCACATGCACTCACCGTTGTTTCATGCACGCCTAAATCTACCCCCCCCCATCTTTCATCCACCCCACTCCACACAGGCATAGCCCATACAGCATGCTCCCAGTGTACTTACCTGTTTGTCTGGAGGACCGTAGAGTAGCGTGTACTGGGGGAGGACCCCATCCACGAGTTTCTCCAACTCCTCAGATGTGAAAGCAGGGGCCCTTTCCCCAGACACTCGAGCCATTGTCTCTTCCAGTCCGAGGTCACAGCAGCACTTGCAGTGTAGGTCCTCTCCTGTCGAAGATCAGGTATCGAGAGATTGAACAGATAGAAAATGGCGGTCACGTCCGCGGCGGTGTGTACCGTCACCGCCGGCGTACATCGTCATTGGCTCCTGGGACCCATAGGGTCCAATGTTAACCAATGCAGCATTGCGCCGCGGTCTTCGACCGCCTACCGCGACGGTGTACGATGCCAGCGCAGTTAACTCACATCCCATTGTCCCACTTTAGAGGTCAGGCAGCCGCCATTTCAGGGGCCCACATGGCTTCATTTTCAACTGCGTCACACATAGCTAGGCCTAGACTCAACACACATACAGGCCACTTTTTAGATTATGAATGGTGTTCTGTGTAAGCTGTGGGTACGTACCTCTGAGTAGGTTGACTCTGTGCTCGCTGTTGTCCTTCATAGGCTTCGTCCGCTGGGACATGTGAGGAGATGGCGGCATCCTCCGGTGTACCGACCGTTGGTGGACCTGTCGACAATGGAGGAAAGACACGTGATAATCACATACAGGCTTGACCGTGCCACAATCCAGGAACTGTGTACCCAGCTGGAGCCAGACCTGATGCCAGCTATCCGCCATCCCACAGGAATCCCCCCTCAAGTGCAGGTACTGTCAGTGCTCCATTTCCTTGCAAGTGGGTCAATTCAAACAACAGTGGCCATAGCATCAGGGATGTCCCAGCCTATGTTTTCCAACGTGTTGTACAGAGTGTTGTCTGCCCTGCTGAAACACATGCAGAGCTACATCGTTTTCCCTCATGTTGAGGATTTGCCCACAGTGAAAGGTGATTTCTATGCCCTGGGACATATCCCCAACATCATAGGTGCCATTGATGGGACCCATGTGGCTTTGGTCCCCCCGCACAGGAGTTAACAGGTGTAGAGAAACCGGAAGAGTTATCATTCGATGAATGTACAGATGGTATGTTTGGCAGACCAGTACATCTCCCATGTGAATGCCATGTTCCCTGGCTCAGTGCATGACACTTACATCCTGCGGAATAGCAGCATCCTTTATGTGATGGGTCAACTCCAGAGGCACCGTGTGTGGCTATTAGGTGAGCACCTGGAAGCAAGACAGTGGGAATGGTTGTCTGGGTCTGGGAATATCCCTACAGGTTAGTGTGTGTCTAACAGTTGTCCCTCGCCATTTGCAGGTGACTCTGGTTACCCCAACTTGTCATGGCTACTGACCCCAGTGAGGAATCCCAGGACAAGGGCAGAGGAACGCTACAATGAGGCCCATGGGCGAACTAGGAGGGTGATCGAACGCACCTTCGGCCTCCTGAAGGCGAGGTTCAGGTGCCTCCATATGACAGGTGGATCCCTATTCTACTCACCAAAGAAGGTGTGCCAGATCATCGTGGCCTGCTGTATGCTTCACAACTTGGCTTTGCGAGGACAGGTGCCCTTTCTGCAGGAGGATGGTCCAGATGGCGGTGTTGTTGCAGCTGTGGAGCCTGTGGACAGTGAAGATGAGGAAGCAGAGGAAGAAGACATGGACAACAGGGACTCAGTGATCCAGCAATATTTCCACTGAGACACAGGTAAGAATACAAACCTGCCTACTACATGTACTTAAACACTACTACCTCTCTACTGTCTGTCATTTTCACCCAGTGTATGGTCACTGTGTTGTCACTTTCCCTTATGATTTCACAGATGTGGGTCCCACTGTGTGACATCTGCTTTGTTTCCTCATGGACTAGAGCTGTGTGACATAGTATGTTGACATTACAAATGAAAGAGCTTTTTGCCACAGTTATTGCTAATACAGTATTCCGAAATCACAGACACACTCCAGATTGTTTTGTGCTTTAAGGGTGTTTATTTTAGTGCCCATAATTGGAGGGGGTAGCAAAATGGTGAGGGTTGATGGCGGAGGAATGTCCATGGCAGAGTCCAGTCTATTAGTCTAACAGGTGCATTGCCCAAATGGGCATAGGAAGCGGAGCTGGGGCAGTTTAAGGATGGACAGGGTGACAAAGTGGGACAGTAGGATGACAATCAGGGTGGTCTCATTTCTTGGCGGGGGTCTTGGCATCGTTCTCTGTCTTGTTCCTGGATCTCAGGGACCGTTTGCGAGGTGGTTCTCCCTCTACAGGAGGTGGGGTGCTGGTGTGGTGGTCCTGTGGCGGTGCCTCCTGTCCACTAGCGCCGGCGGCGGTGGTGGGCAGTTCATCATCGAGGCTAGTGTCAGGGGCCCCTTGCAGTGCCACAGTGTCCCTCCTGGTGTTGAGTACTTCCTTCAGCACCCCTACGATGGTGCCCAGGGTGGAATTGATGGATCTGAGTTCCTCCCTGAAGCCCAAATACTGTTCCTCCTGCAGGCGCTGGGTCTCCTGAAACTTGGCCAGTACTGTTGCCTTCGTCTCCTGGGAGTGGTGGTAGGTTCCCATGATGTTGGAGAGGGCCTCGTGGAGTGTGGGTTCCCTGGGCCTGTCCGCCCCCTGTCGCACAGCAGCCTTCCCAGTTCCCCTGTGTTCCTGGGCCTCCGTCCCCTGGACCGGTTGCCCACTACCACTGCCCCCAGGTCCCTGTTGCTGATTGACGTGTCCTGGGGACAGAGGTATGGGCCTGCTGGGTGGGTGCTGTGCTAGTGTTTCCAGAGGGGGGAAGCTCTGTACTGGCCTGTGACTGTGTGATGGGAACCGACTGTCCTGAGGTCCCCGATGCGCCGGGCTGGTCATCTAGATCCAGTTGGACAGAGGTGCTGTCATCACTGTGGGCCTCTTCTGTTGGTGGTGTGGACATGTGTGGACCCTCCTGTCTGGTGACGTTGGGTAGGGGTCCTGCAGGGGTATAAAGGCATGATTATTGCATCTGTGTGTGTCAAGGTGTGCAATGGGTGGGTGACCGTGTACCCCAGTGCTTGCATTCCTATGTGGGACCTTGTGTGATGGTGGTTTAGGGGGGTGTATGGGTATGTGCAGTATGCATGCTTTAGTGATGGGTGTCCATGCTTTGTTTTTGCATGCAGGGCCTGGTGTTGGGATGTGTGGTTTGTGATAGTGGGACATTTGTGAGGAGTAGGAGTGATGGGGGTGAGGGCAAGGGTGGGGGTAGGTGATAGCATGCAGGTGGGTGGGGGATGAAGTAGTTAAAGGTTTGACTTACCAGAGTCCATTCCTCCACCTACTCCTGCGAGGCCCTCAGGATGCAGAATCGCCAAGACCTGATCCTCCCATGTTGTTAGTTGTGGGGGAGGAGGTGGGGGTCCTCCGAAATTCCACTGACCCGCCAGGTGGTGTCTGGAGACCACAGAACGCACCTTCCCCCGCAGGTCGTTCCACCTCTTCCTGATGTGCTCCCTATTTCTTGGGTGTTGTCCCACTGCGTTGACCCTGTCCACTATTCTTTGCCATAGCTCCATCTTCCTTGCAATTGAGGTGTGCTGCACCTGTGATCCGAATAGCTGTGGCTCTACCTGGACGATTTCCTCCACCATGACCCTGAGCTCCTCCGAGAACCTGGGGTGTCTTTGCCGTGCCATGGGGTGGTGTAGGTGATGTGTGGGGTGGTGTGTGTGGTGATAAGTGTGCTGATATGTAGTGGGGTGCTGTGTGAGGTGCGTGGAAGTTATGTGGGTGATGGTGTTGTGTGCCTGTGGATGCTAGTGTTGTTGATGGTGATGTCTCTTTCTGGCTTTCGTTCGTGATTTGTTGTCGTAAGGGTTTGTGGGTGATTTGGGTGTGTGTTTTATAGTGTATTGAGTGTGTGGGAGTGGTGTGTGTATGTGTATCAGGTGTGTGTATTTTGAATTGTCCAATGTGGCAGTGTTTTGGAGATGTGTGTGTATTTTGAGCGCGGCGGTGTGTACCGCCAATGGAATACCGCGGTTGAAAGACCGCCGCGTGGATTCGTGTGTCGTGATAGTGTGGGCGTATTTCTGTTGGCGTGACGGTGGAGGATTTGTTTTCGCCAGTTTATCACTGACCTTTGGTGTGGCGGACTTGTGTGGGTGTCTGAAGTTTGGCGGATTCCGATCTGTGGGTCATTATAGCTGTGGCGGAATTCCGCGGCCGCGGCGGTGTGTTGCCGGTCTTCTGCACGGCGGTAAGCGGCTTTTACCGCCAATGTTGTAATGACCCCCTAAGTCTGATAAATATGACAATCTGAATGAAGAACCAAAAGGCAGCTTCTACTTAAAATATTGAAAGAACCCACAATATGAAATGAACAAAAAGGGTTGATGTGATTCATTCAAAGTAAAAATAGTAATTGAGTTGTCAATTCCCTACTATTAAAACCAATGGTGCATAAGTGAATCAATATTCCTAGCTAATTTTGTGTACTAGCAATTCAGTATAAAACCATCAACATGGTCCCAATACGATAATGCTTCTTCTACTACAAAGATAAAATACCACAGCTGTACAGGCTGTCCTTGCAACAAGCATAGATTAATATCGCTCATCGCCTAACAAAATACTTAACTCCACTTACTTTATTCTCTCCAGAGTCACAACAGATTTAAGGCTTCAAATCAAATACAAGTGCACCATGAGGACAGAGTACCGCTGAAAATGTATAAAAGGCTCGGTAAGAATCAACCTTAATAAGCACTTAGGGGCAGATTTAGGAGCCCCTGGCGCCTCCTTACGCTAATGTGGCCCAAAATTACTGCACCAGATTTACAAAGTGGAGCTATGCATGCATTGCACCACTTTGTAACACTTTGTGCTACATTATGCTTGCACCAGGCATAATGTGTGCAAAGGGGGCATTCCCATGTTGGGGGGGGGGGTAACACTATTGTTTACAATGTGCCTCAATGGGCTTTGCAAGATTAGCGTCAATATTTTTTTAGGCGAATTCTGCAAAGCACCAAACTAGTGTAAAAAACTTTGGTGCTACTTCCTCTAACTACCGCCATGGTGCACCATATCTTAGATGCGGTGCACATATGGTGGCATTAGAGGAGCGCTAAGGGGCGCAAGAAAAGTGGCGCTGCACTAGGTGCAGCGCCACTTTTCTTAAATCAGGCCCTTAGTCAGATATGGATCACTGACAGAATATCGGTACCAGAAATATCATGTGGACAGAATATTGTGTCAAAAATAGCGAGGACCAAAATATTGAGAAGGTAACTGCAAATAGGTAATTATAGATTTACTGTTCTTAACTTCACATCTACATACTTTGAAGGTGTGCATATCTTCAAGCAATATATATGTGGAGTTATGTACAAGGCGGTCTCATCGTGAGTCAGTTAGGTGGCAAATCAACCTAATGTTAACCCATAAACAAATTAAACAGAGTAAACAACATCAACTCTAGCCCATATCTTTTCTTTGTTTAAATCTCATTATTGGAGTTTACAGTAATAGAATGCAATAGAACAGGTCAGTTTAGCACATATCCCCTACAATCCACAGTACAGGAATTCACTTGGTACGTACATGTGGTGCCATCAGGACATCATGTACTTCCCATCCTGGTGGTCGTCCTCCTACATTGGCATTACAGTGACAGCAATAGCAACAGCAGGACACAGATAATTAAGGAAAATCAATCAGGGCCATCGACTGCCAGTGGGGACTGTTTCAATTGGAAGTAAACAAAAGGGAGACAAGTACAGTGAGGCATTTACAGATCATAGGTAACAACACAAGCCAACAGGACTAGTGTTAACACTTCACCCTCATTGTGGCCTCTAATCATCCTTCAGCTCTAATCTAGCTGTGTATGTGTCCCACACTGTGGAGTCTGCCCCTCCCCTCATGTCGGCGAAGATCCATTTACAATGTCACATCCGCCCTAGTCCACTTCACCAACTCTTGTAGCCAGCACCTAACCTCCTGCACTGAGCTGGCCTTCCATGACATTGCTATCTGTCTCATGAAGAGTACCAGGGCCAACACAATAAATCTACCAGTGTGCCTATTCCCTGTAGAAGCAGAGCATATGCCCTGAAAATAATTATCTGGATTGAGGGGCACCACACTTTCCATATCCTCCACCAGTGTTTCTATTACCTCCGATCATACCTCCTAATCAAATCAAGTCAAATCATTAACATTTATAAAGCGCGCTACTCACCCGTGCGGGTCTCAAGGCGCTAGGGGGGAAAGGGGGGGTTATCGCTGCTCGAACAGCCAAGTCTTTAGGAGTCTCCGGAAAGCGGAGTGGTCCTGGGTGGTCCTGAGGCTGGTGGGGAGGGAGTTCCAGGTCTTGGCCGCCAGGAAGGAGAAAGATCTCCCACCCGCCGTGGAGCGGCGGGTGCGAGGGACGGCAGCAAGTGCGAGGCCAGCGGAGCGGAGGGGGCGGGTGGGGACGTAGAAGCTGAGGCGTCTGTTGAGGTATTCCGGTCCATTGTTGTGGAGGGCTTTGTGTGCGTGGGTGAGAAGACGGAAGGTGATCCTTTTGCTGACTGGGAGCCAATGCAGGTGTCTCAGGTGTGCGGGGATGTGGCTGTTGCGGGGTACGTCGAGGATGAGGCGGGCCGAGGCGTTTTGGATGCGTTGCAGGCGGTTCTGGAGTTTGGCTGTGGTCCCGGCGTAGAGGGTGTTGCCGTAGTCCAGGCGGCTCGTGACGAGGGCGTGGGTCACGGTTTTTCTGGTGTCGGCGGGGATCCAGCGGAAGATCTTACGGAGCATGCGGAGAGTGAGGAAGCAGGCGGAGGACACGGCGTTGACTTGCTTGGTCATGGTGAGAAGAGGGTCCAAGATGAAGCCGAGGTTGCGGGCGTGGTCTGCGGGGGTCGGTGCGGTGCCGAGGGCCGTGGGCCACCAGGAGTCGTCCCAGGCGGACGGGGTGTTGCCGAGGATGAGGACTTCCGTTTTTTCAGAGTTCAGCTTTAGGCGGCTGAGCCTCATCCAATCTGCGACATCCTTCATACCCTCTTGTAGGTTGGTCTTGGCGCTGGCGGGGTCCTTGGTGAGGGAGAGTACAAGTTGGGTGTCGTCGGCGTAGGAGGTGATGATGATGTCGTGCTTGCGTACGATGTCGGCGAGGGGGCTCATGTAGACATTGAAGAGTGTCGGGCTGAGCGATGAGCCTTGAGGTACGCCGCAGATGATCTTGGTGGGTTCTGAGCGAAACGGAGGGAGGTAAACTCTTTGGGAGCGGTTAGCGAGGAAGGAGGCGATCCAGTCCAGGGCCTGGCCTTGGATCCCGGTGGAGCGTAGGCGGGTGATTAGGGTGCGGTGACAGACGGTGTCAAAGGCAGCCGAGAGGTCGAGGAGAATGAGGGCGACTGTTTCACCGTTGTCCATCAGGGTTCTGATGTCGTCTGTGACTGAGATGAGGGCGGTTTCCGTGCTGTGGTTGGTTCGGAATCCGGTTTGTGAAGGGTCGAGCAGGTTGTTGTCTTCCAGGAAGGTGGTCAGCTGTTTGTTGACGGTCTTTTCTATTACCTTGGCTGGGAAAGGTAGAAGAGAGATGGGGCGGAAGTTTTTCAGGTCGCTTGGGTCAGCCGTAGGTTTCTTTAGTAGGGCGTTGACTTCAGCGTGCTTCCAGCATTCGGGGAAGGTAGCAGAAGAAAAAGAAGAGTTGATGACGGTCTGGAGGTGCGGGGCGATGATGTCGTCGGCTTTGTTAAAGATGAAGTGCGGGCAGGGGTCCGAAGGGGCGCCGGAGTGGATAGAGTTCATGATGGATTTGGTTTCTTCCGTGTTGATGTGGGTCCAGTTGTTGAGGGTGATGTCCGGGGAAGCGGGTTCAGTGGTGTATGGTTGGGTCTGGTGTCCGAAGCTGTCGTGGAGGTCGCTGATCTTGCGATGGAAGAAAGTGGCGAGGGATTCGCACAAATCCTGTGAGGGCGTGACGGCGTTGGCGCTGGCGCTGGGGTTGGAGAACTCTTTGACGATGCTGAAGAGTTCTCTGCTGTTGTGGCTGTTTTTGTCTAGTCTGTCGGTGAAAAAGTTCCTTTTGGCAGTGCGGATCAGGTGGTGGTGTTCGCGTGTAGCGTCCTTGAGGGCGGTCATGTTGTCAGCGGTGTGGTCCTTGCGCCAGGCCTTCTCAAGGGCACGACAAGTTTTCTTTGATTCTTTGAGGGTGTCAGAGAACCAGAGAGGTTTTTTGGTGTTGGTCTGTCGATGCGTGCGTTTGAGGGGAGCAAGGTTGTCAGCGCAGTTGGAGATCCAGTTTGTGAGGTTGAGAGCTGCGTCGTTGGGGTCGGTGGTGAGGGTGGGTTGGTTGGCGGCGAGAGCGGAGAAGAGTTGCTCTTCAGGGATCTTGTTCCACTGTCGATGAGGGATGGGTTGAGTGCGGAGGTGGGAGGTCTCGCGTCGGAATGTGAAGTGGACGCAGCTGTGGTCGGTCCAGTGTAGGGCAGAGGTGTGGCTGAAGAAGACGTGTTTGCTGGCAGAGAAGATAGGGTCGAGCGTGTGTCCGGCGATGTGGGTGGCGGTGTTCACCAGTTGTTTGAGGCCGAGGTTGGCGAGGTTGTCGAGCAGGGTGGTGGTGTTGGGGTCGTTGTTTTGTTCCAGATGGAAGTTGAGGTCGCCTAGGAGGATGTAGTCCGGTGAGGCGAGGGCGTGCGGGGAGATGAAGTCGGCGATGGCGTCGCTGAAAGAGGCGCGAGGTCCGGGAGGACGGTAGACGAGGGATCCTCTGAGGATGGTCCTTGGGTCGGTGCGAATCTGAAAATGCAGGTGTTCAGCGGCGAGGGGGGGGTCTTCGGTGGAGGTGGTGACGCTGATGGAGTCTTTGAAGATGATGGCGACACCTCCTCCTACTTGGTTGGTGCGGTCTTTTCTGGAGATCTTGTAGCCTTCGGGGATGGCGGTAGCGATGTCTGGAGCAGAGGAGGCGTTCATCCATGTCTCCGTGATGAAGGCGACGTCCGGGGCTGTGGAGTCCAGGAGGTCCCAAAGTTCAACGGCGTGCTTGTGGACGGAACGAGCGTTGATCAGGATGCACTTGAGGTGGTTGATGGCGCGTGGGCTTGTGGTCGTGGTAGTTGCGTGGTGGAAGATGCGTTTGCAGGAGTTGCAGGCGAAGGGTCCATGGGTGCGTTTGGGGTGAGCTAGGAAGCAGGTTTTGGAGCGCCCTGGGTTGAGGGCGTGGAGGGTGGTGGGGTCGTAGCGGATCAGCAGGGCTTGGGGGAGCTGGGGACCAGGGGTCGTGGCGCTGGGCGTGGGCCAGGCGCGGACGGGCGCAGACGGGCTTGCCTCTGGCGCGCATCCGGCGCGCCAGCGGCGTGCCCGCTGCGCAGTCGCGCAGCGGCCGCCATAAGAGGTAGGGGGGGGGGAGGGGTCAGCTGGGGGCGAATGGGAGCTGGGGGGCGGGGGCGTGCAGGAGGTCGCGGCGGGAAAGCGCGAGGGAGGGGGGGGACAGGTAGAGTGAGAGGAGCTGGGGGAGGGGGTTTAGGGTGGAGGAGGGTGAGTGTTAGGAGGTTTGGAGATTAGGGAGAGAGATAGGAGTAGGGTTGTGAAGATAGGGGAGGGGGGGTTGTAGAGGTGGGTGAGGGAGAGAGGTAGAGTGAGAGGATAGGGAGATAGGTAGTAGAGGGGGTGGCGGGAGGGGGGGAGAGATAGAGAAATAGATAGAGAAAATAGATAGAGAAGTCGATAGATAGGGAAATAGATAGATAGACAGATAGGTAGGTAGGAGGAGGTGGAGAGTGGGGGAGTTAGATAGTGAGATAGGGAGCTAGAGAGATAGGAAGATAGGAGGAGTGAGGGAGGTAGATAGCGAACGGGTTAGCTAGGGGTGAGAGAGGGGGAGGCGAGTGAGGGAGGGGGATGAGGAAGGAGCAGGAGGGCAGGCTCGGGGGAAGAAGACGGAGGAGGTAGAAGAGCCGAAGACAGGAGAACAGAAGACAGAAGAACAGAAGACAGAAGAACAGAAGACCGGAAGAGCAGAAGACAGAAGAACAGAAGAACAGAAGAACAGAAGAACAGAAGACAGAAGCACAGAAGATCGGAAGAGCAGAAGAACAGAGAAGAACAGAGAAGAACAGAGAAGAACACAGAAGAACACAGAAGAACCGAGAAGAAGAACACAGAAGCACCGAGAAGAACAGAGAAGAAGAACCCAGAAGACCGGAAGAACACAGAAGAACAGAAGGGAAGAACAGAAGAACAGAAGAGAAGAACAGATGAACACAGAAGAAGATTGCAGAGGGGGAGCGAGGAGGAAGAGACAGAGAGGAGGAAAAGAAGCAGGAGCAGGAGAGAAGGTGAGTGGCGCGGGGCAGGGCGAGGGGCTGGGAGGAGGGGGGTACTTACAGTTAGGTGGGTCTCAGGAACACAGGAACTCGGGAACTTGGAGGAGCTGCAGCGGCAGGGGGAGCGACCTACCCTTGGGTCAAGGGTCGCTACCACTGTCGCGCAGCGGCCGTCATAAGAGGTAGGGGGGGGGGAGGGGTCAGCTGGGGGCGAATGGGAGCTGGGGGGCGGGGGCGTGCAGGAGGTCGCGGCGGGAAAGCGCGAGGGGGGGGGGACAGGTAGAGTGAGAGGAGCTGGGGGAGGGGGTTTAGGGTGGAGGAGGGTGAGTGTTAGGAGGTTTGGAGATTAGGGAGAGAGATAGGAGTAGGGTTGTGAAGATAGAGGAGGGGGGGTTGTAGAGGTGGGTGAGGGAGAGAGGTAGAGTGAGAGGATAGGGAGATAGGTAATAGAGGGGGTGGCGGGAGGGGGGGAGAGATAGAGAAATAGATAGAGAAAATAGATAGAGAAGTCGATAGATAGGGAAATAGATAGATAGACAGATAGGTAGGTAGGAGGAGGTGGAGAGTGGGGGAGTTAGATAGTGAGATAGGGAGCTAGAGAGATAGGAAGATAGGAAGATAGGAGGAGTGAGGGAGGTAGATAGCGAACGGGTTAGCTAGGGGTGAGAGAGGGGGAGGCGAGTGAGGGAGGGGGATGAGGAAGGAGCAGGAGGGCAGGCTCGGGGGAAGAAGACGGAGGAGGTAGAAGAGCCGAAGACAGGAGAACAGAAGACAGAAGAACAGAAGACAGAAGAACAGAAGACCGGAAGAGCAGAAGACAGAAGAACAGAAGAACAGAAGAACAGAAGAACAGAAGACAGAAGCACAGAAGATCGGAAGAGCAGAAGAACAGAGAAGAACAGAGAAGAACACAGAAGAACACAGAAGAACCGAGAAGAAGAACACAGAAGCACCGAGAAGAACAGAGAAGAAGAACACAGAAGACCGGAAGAACACAGAAGAACAGAAGGGAAGAACAGAAGAGAAGAACAGAAGAACACAGAAGAAGATTGCAGAGGGGGAGCGAGGAGGAAGAGACAGAGAGGAGGAAAAGAAGCAGGAGCAGGAGAGAAGGTGAGTGGCGCGGGGCAGGGCGAGGGGCTGGGAGGAGGGGGGTACTTACAGTTAGGTGGGTCTCAGGAACACAGGAACTCGGGAACTTGGAGGAGCTGCAGCGGCAGGGGGAGCGACCTACCCTTGTAGAATAGGGCAAGCCCATAGCATATGGTAAAAGTCAGTGGGTTGCGGGTGGGCACTCTAAAGAAGCTTCCAGAAAAAATCCAGGGTACTCTCTGTGGTGTTAGATAGGTCTGATTTGAGTAATTAGACTGTGTGTACTAGAACTGAAGATTCCTGGAAATCCCCTTAACGCAATGGCTCACACCCGTTGCTTGTCAGTGAGGTCAGCGCCCAGTGCTGCCATCTAATTGGCCTTCTCCGGCAACACTACCTCACAGCGCTGGATGTGCAGCATGCCTTAGATCACTGTGACTGCTCCACAAACATCTCAGTGAGTAATCAGGACCTGCAGCAGGAGCGATGTGTTTGGCTCCGCGGCTCCCTCCACCCATAGCGTGCCCACCATCCACTGAATGGCACTTTAGTCAAGGAAGCATCCCACCAGCATTCCATGTTTGTCCCACATAGCCTAAAAAATCTGCTGATAAATATTTTCAGTCTGTAACACTTCTGCCTCCTTACAGATGCACATTACACTCAGGCCGAATGAATCTGCCAAAAGTGACAGTTGCCACAGCACTAGGGATGCATATAGTGGGTAATCTCCCCTGCCCCAGCATATTTGTGCCAGAATGTATGTGCCACTCGCATCAGTCGGCCTTCCGGGTGAACCTGGCGGGCATTCCACAACAGCTAAGTCAATACCATCTCCCCCCGAAATGCATGGTGCACAGTCTCCCTCTCTGTGAAAAGTGCCATCTCCAGCAAGCGCATCAGCCATTGCAGCTGAGCCGCTGTATAGTACAACTCATATTCTGTGACTCCCAGAACACCCTCCTCTAGGGGTCACTGCATCATCAGTAGGGTGGTTCTCTTCCTATCTCATCCCCAAATCAGATCTGTTAATAACCTGTTCAATCCCTAAAGAATTATCTAAGCACCAGCAGGGGCAGTGCAGAAAACAGGTATTTTAGCCTGGGCAGTACAGCATTGTTGCAATTGCCACTCATCACCTTGCAGAAAAGGGGACTGACAAGTAGAAGGGGAGGGAGCTGCAAGCCAATCCCACCACCCTATCTAGGTTCCGAGATAGTAAATCTGCGTTGGAGAAATATACATTCACCCCCAAGTACCTAATTGTGTCGAACCGCCACTCCAGACACGTGGGCAGTACATTTTTATTTGCATGATCAACCATGCACCTCAGGAGGGACAAACAGGACTTTGCCCAGTGTATGCTCAAGCCTGATAGGTCTCCAAATCTGTCCAACATGAACATGAGGGTCTCTAAGGAAACACGGGCATCTTGCAAGTTAATCAAGGCATCGTCCACATATAAGGACACAATATGCCAATCTTCACCTGCTTGCACACCCCAGTTCTCTGCTTTGGTAAGGTGCTAAGCTGCCAGGGGCTCCATGGCAAGTGCAAAAATGAGCAGTGATAGTCGGCACCCCTACCTTGTGCCCAGACATATTTAGAAAGTGTCTGCTATATAGGTGGCGGTTTTAACTCGTGCTGTCAGGCTAATATACAGGGTTAACACCCATCTCAGGAAGCCCGGGCCCCTTCCCAGATGCTTCAGTACCCCAAACAAGTATCTCCAGCTGAGGGTATTGAAAGCTTTCTCTATATCAATGGACACTGCTAGACCCCCTGCAATATCACTGCCTTGCAACACCATCAGGTTCGATAATCAATGAATATTCATGAAGGTACTATGGCCTGATATTACCCCATTCTGGTCTGGGTGGGCCAATTTGCCCACCACTGACAGCAGTGGGTTCACCAGGATCTTCCTTAATATCGTATAGTCAAGATTCTACAGGAAAAGCGGTTGGTAGGACCACACAAACTGTGTCTGTCTCTTGGGTTTGAGGAGTACTACAATTAGGTCCTCCGTAAGGCTGGGTGGAAGTGATCCATCTCCATTGCCTCCATGTACAATTTAAGAAGATGGAAGGGGAGCAAGGCAGGAAATGACTTATAATGTTCTAGTGGTAAACCATCAGTCCCTGGTAGTTTGTTGCATGCCATTTATGAAATGGCCTCACTGATCTCTTCAGCTTGTAGGGGTGCCTCCAACTCCACTCACTGGAGAGTGTCCAGGCAGGAGAATGGTACTCCATGCAGGAAATCCTGAAACTGGTCTGTTGTAGCAACATTGTGCGCCATTTACAGGGAATAGGTCATGAAAGATGAGTTGATGTCAGCCTAGGAGAGCCCATCCTATTACCCTTGCTATGTTAGGGGGCAAGATATTTATTATAAGCGACTTTTACCAGTCGGACCCTGAGTTCTCAGTGATTCTGCCAAAGTTCTCTGACTGACAGCAGCCTGTCTACGTGCCTCGGGGTCTCTCGTTCAAGATCGTGGAGTTCCCATTCCATGTTTAATAGGTCTCGACTCAGGGTCTCCCCTTACCCCCCACATCGTAGTAATACATTTACCCCATAGGACCACTTTGTGTGCCTATCCCACCGAATACTCTGAACATTGCAGTGCCTTTGTTCTGCTCAAAGTACTGGGTAATACTCCTCAAGAGAGAGTCACTGAATAGGGGGCCTAACAGGGCCTCCACCTGTAAGTGCCACAAGGGGGTCACTTCCTGCTCCCACCTCCACTGCAGCTCCAATAGCAGTGGGCAATGATTAGAGAAGGTGCACACCAAATAATCAGTGGCCACTGCCTGCTCACGGAGCGCTGCAAAGGAAAAGGTCCAGATGCATGTGCACATCATGTAGCAGGATTAAAACAAGTACTTCTTGTCATTGGGTGCTACAGCCACCTTACATCACGCAACCACATGTTTTATAACCATCCCTGAAAGTGGTGTGTCACTTGCCAACATGAAGCCTCATCTGTGGGCCACACTGATCAATCAAGCGCCACATCCAGAAATCAATTATAGTCACCTGCCCAGACACATGAGACCAAGTACTGTAGTGACAAGGCCTGGAACATCTCAGTCAAAAAGTCAGTGTGTTGGGCATTGGGCGCATTTTGTGTCACAATGGAAAAGGGGTCTCCATCCAATAGCCCCTCAAGGACCACATAGCAGCCATCATGGTCCACCCTCTGGGCATACACCACATAAGGAACCTGGGAGCAATCCAGACCAGCACCACCAGTGAGAAGGCTGACTAGGCTGTACCGTAGATTGTTCCCCCTCCAACATGCCTGCACTCTTTTAATGTCCTCCGCCAGTAGGTGGGCTTCCCTGCAGGAGCATTATGTGCATATGGTGTAGTGTGAGGTGAGAGAACAGCCCTTGTTTTATGTGGTGCAGTCATGCCTCTGATGTCCAGGCCAGGAGACAATAGGTGGGGGTCAATGTCCTTAAAGCATCTCCCATTGAGTTTAAGTGTGTAGGTCCAATCTGTCACCATCTACTCTTCCCACTCAGCGACCTTTCGAATTCCACTGTGTTCTGCCTGGCACAATATGATGGTTCTTGTACCTGTTGAAGTCGAAGTAACATCCCCTCTGTAATAACCCTCACCACCTTTTGAAGCTAAACACCTGCAGCAGGAACTGTTTGCAACATAGAAACGACACCCAAAAATGTAGGCATCTACAAGCATTTTCAACATGCCCAAGCTGCAAACAAGCGGGAGCTGGGTAGCAACTGTAATTCAGCATGCCCTGGTCTGCCCTTGTTGCAAAATTAAGCGGCATAGTTATACTTGTTTTGCGCTGGATTTCGTAATTTGTTTTTACTCAAATTTGGTGCAAAACTAACTCCCTATTTATAATTTGGTGCTAGATCGGTCTAGCGCCAAATTTATGGAGTTAAAGTCATTTTTTGGACATGGAAACCTACTTTGCGTCAATGAGATGCAATGTAGGCATCCCATGCAAAAAATAAATGACTCTATGGCCTTAGCGCCATATTTATCCTCAGTACTAAAATCACACATGGGAGGAAGGGGGGGTTCAAAAAATGGTGCAAAGTTAGCTTTTCACCATTTTTTAACGACTGGGCAGGGCAGGCGTTAGGGGACCTGTGGGCCTATTTCCATGGTGGACGGTTCATCCCAGGATCTGGTGGGACCGCTTGATTGAAAATAATTTGTGGACCCTTTCCTGCCATCACTGCTGTCATTAACCTTTGCCAAGAAATAGTTCTATATTGGGCCCTGTCACTCTTTCTGGCATCCCCACAAAGCGAACATTATGGTAGCATGACCCACCCTCTGCATCTTCTGCTTCCAGCTGGAGGCACCTTATATCTGCCTAAAGTAGTTTCATCTGTGACTGCACCTATTTGAGAGAGGGGCGCATTGCAGTGAGGGCAGATTCCATGTTGTCAACTCTTGACCATTTTTTAACGACTGGGCAGGGCAGGCGTTAGGGGACCTGTGGGCCTATTTCCATGGTGGAACACCATGGAATAAGCCCACAGGTGCCCTCCTCAGGCCCCAGGGACACCCCCACCCACACCAGAGGGACAGCAGAGGATGGGGGACCCCATCCCAGGTAAGTATAGGTAAGTACAGGTAAGTATTTTATTTTTAAAGTGTCATTGGGGGCCCTGAAATGCCCCCCCTACATGGTACTGGGTGCAATGGCCATGCCCAGGGGACCCTGGTCCCCAGTGCTGGCCATTGGGGTAGTAGGCATGACTCCTGTCTTTTCTAAGACATGAGTCATGTGGTATGGATAGTTTTGTGTCAGAAAATGACTCTAGGCAGGATAGAGTCATTATTTTTCTTTTTTTTTACTCTAATCTGCCTAACGTAATTTTTTGGTGCAAAAACCCCTTCTTCCATACCGCCAGCCCCACCCTACTAACGTAATTTTTTTAACGCTAGCCCACCCTTTGCACCGGCTTCCACCATTCCATAAATATGGTGCCCGGCTGGTGCACAGACATGGTGTAAGCCGCTCCTAAACTTTTGGGTGCAAAACTGCGTTAGTGCAGTTTTGCACCAAAAAGTATAAATCAGGGCCTAAGTCTAGAGTGTCCCTGGTATCTGGCCCCACAATTGTGGCCTCAGCCCTCCTGAATGAAAACATACGAACTTAGAGGTATGAAAGCCCAGAAACACCCCCTCATCCCACCAACCACCCGTACTACAGTAATTACTGTGTTCCTTAGGTGATGTCATCTGCTGCTCGGGGAGTCAGGGCCAACCCATGTGATCCATCTTCTCCCACCACCCCTGAGCTGTTAGACCTTGATACAGAGTTCCAGTCTCACTCAGGTGTCAGGGCCGCATATGAATTTTGACTGTGCATCAAAAGGTCTACCACCACACACACCCTTTTGAGATGCTGCCTGCTCGTAGTGGGGTGAGGTCTAGGGCAGCAATTGCATCTCCTCTTTTGGCCAGTGTTGGCCAGGCTGAGTTCTCTTAAGCAAGTCCAGCCCCCATTTGCAAGGATCCAGGCACTCGCCTCCTCAGGCGTTTGAAAAAAGTCGGTGACTTTTCCTGCCGGACCTGCAAGAGGGCCAGGAAGAGCAAAGCATACTCCAGGCACATTTTGTGGGTTTTCTGCTTAACCCCCACAGAGGAGCTGCGGCGAAGTTGGACCTCCAACATGTAATCCGGGTATGCCGTCACTACCACTCCTTCACAGTGCTATAGGCCCTTGGAATTAAAGGCCAGAAGTATCAAGGGCCACATATAAGTACCTTTATTCTCATCACAAATGTCCCGATTCACAGAAGCGGGCCGTTTGCGATGAGAAAAATGCTTTTTGGTATGTTCATACCCATTTTTTTGATTCGGTAATCTATTTACGAATCGCTAAAAGGGTTTGCGAGTCGCAATTAGGAAGGAGCGTTCCCTTCCTAAATGCGAGTCGCAGTCTGATGTACGATTGTTTTGTGACCGTGAATGCGGTCACAAAACAATCGCAGTTAGCACCAGTTTCAAACTGGTGCTGACCCATTCGCAAACGGGAAGGGGTCCCCATGGGACCCCTTCCCCTTTGTGAATGGCAGTGAAAATATTTTTTCAGAGCAGGCAGTGGTCCCACGGACCACAGCCTGCTCTGAAAAAATGAAAAGAAAACTTTTCATTTTTTGTTTTTGAAATGCATCTCGTTTTCCTTTAAGGAAGACGGGCTGCATTTAAAAAAAATAAAACTGCTTTATTTAAAAGCAGTCACGGACATGGTGGTCTGCTGTCTCCAGCAGGCCACCATCCTTGTGAGGGCAACCATTCCCAATGGGGTCGCAAATTGCGACCTACCTCATGAGCATTCATGAGGTAGGTCATTTGCGACCGCATTGCGAATCGCAAACAGTGTAAAGTACACTGTTGTACATTCGGTTTTGCGAGTCACAAATTGCAAGTCGCAAAACCGAATCTTTGTACATGTGGCCCCAAGTCTCTGTCATGGTGGTTCATTAGGTGGGCAATGACAGGGTGTGGGGCAACACCCAGTGGACGGTTCATCCCAGGATCTGGTGGGACCGCTTGATTGAAAATAATTTGTGGACCCTTTCCTGCCATCACTGCTGTCATTAACCTTTGCTCAAGAAATAGTTCTATATTGGGCCCTGTCACTCTTTCTGGCATCCCCACAAAGCGAACATTATGGTAGCATGACCCACCCTCTGTATCTTCTGCTTCCAGCTGGAGGCACCTTATATCTGCCTAAAGTAGTTTCATCTGTGACTGCACCTATTTGAGAGAGGGGCGCATTGCAGTGAGGGCAGATTCCATGTCGTCAACCCTTGAGGATTTTTTCTGCTTGTTTGCCTGTAAAAAGGATACCCACAAAGATACAGAGGGCCTGATTTAGATGTTAGTGACAATGGTCCTGACTTCAGTTTTCTGACTGAAGACCTGCCCGCCATCATGACGGTACCTCCCCCGCCGGATTTAAGTGTTGGTGGTTCCGCTGACTCCACCAAGCATTCAGATCCACCACAACTGCACCATAAGAAAGAGTGGCTGGTGGCAGGACTCCTGCCACACTTACTGTCAAGCAGATTTGGATGTGCCTTACCACCGAACAAAAAGTGGTGGTCTGACCTCCACTTCTGTCTTGGCCAATTGGGGGTTGAGTGGGGTGACAACTTACCTTTTCTCCAGCTTCCACTTCCATTTCCAGCTGGACATGACTGGGCAGGACCTTCCTTCCCTGCTGCCATGGGACCTCCAAAAAAACACAACCCAGTTACTGGACACAAAGGTTGGCAACCTGCAATGGCTGTGTACTTTGGGGTGGTCACTCCACATGGGCTGAGGCCCACTGCAGACATATAAATGTCACAGTAATTAGTAAAATTATTGTGACAAGCATATGTCGGGTGCACGGGTGGGTTAGACATAGATGTGAACACACTGGTACACAACAGATATTGGACACATACACAACTATCATTATGGTGCCAGTATTTACTGGCAAATGAATGCTGTCACCACAATGGTGCTGATGTGTGCACATTGCAAGGGGACCTGTCATATCATGCTTGAGTTGTGTTTGTGACTCAGTATGTGTATGTGTTTGTGCGTTTGGATGCTTGCGGTGGAGGGAGGTGTAGTGGGTGATGTGGATGTGTCAGTATGTGTGCCACTTGAATATAGTGTGGATATTGTTGTGCTGTGTTGCTGCATGCAGAATTTAGGTGAGTGTTGCTGTGTGACAGTCGTTGTCATGATGTATGTAGTTGTGCTTGTGTGTACGCGTTTGTTTGTGTAGATGAGTGTGTAGTTGTTGTGGTTGGCCAGGTGTGGTTGCAGTGCCAATAGTGTGTGTATGTAGTGTCATGGATGTATGTCAATGTTTGTTTGCAGCAAGTACGTGTTGTGTTGTGGAGGAATGGCAATAGATAATGGTGTATATGTGGTGTGTTGTGTCATGTGTGATGCAGGGGATCCCATATGTGAAGGGTAGAGTGCATGTGTGTGACTTACCTGTATTCCATGGCCACTGCCATTGTCCAATGTCCATTAAGTCCAGCAATATCCTCCCTCTGTCAGCAAACAGCCACCATTACACTGCTTGTCCAACTGTAACATCTAAATACGGCTGGCAGGAACCGACCTGCCAGACAGCTAGGAAGAGCACTCCTTTGTAGCGGTCTTCAGCTTAGCTGCAATGCATTTAGTACGGTAGGTGGAGCACCACCAACTTGATGGTCTTCTTGGGTCCGCTTCCAATGAGACTTGACGGTAACACCATCAAGAACTAAATCAGGCCCAGAGTCTATTTGTACCTTTAGGGTGGATTTAGGGCCATATTTATACTTTTTGATGCAAAACTGCGCTGATGCAGTTTTGCGTCAAAAATGTTACCTCCGGCTAATGTCATTTATTTGCGCCGTTCAGGTGTCAAATTTATACTTTGACGCACGGCGGTGCAAACCACTGGTGTGAGTCATTTTTTTTCTCAATCCAATGCGTCACGTCGTAAAGAAAAACTACATTAACGCGGCAAAAATGACTGTGAGCCGTTTTACGATGCCGCAAACCGGACATGCGCCGTTTTTTGACACAATAGCATCAAAAAGTGGCGCAAACACTGCACAATGTGCTAAGGAGAGCCAAAATGTATCCCAGATGCTTGCACAGACCCCAGGAAGATGACAACAGACCAGCAACCAGCCAGGAGGTCCCACAGAAGACCCAGGAGAGAGAGAAGAAGAAAAGAAAGTGTCGGTTCAGTGCAGAGGAGCAGGAAATTCTGGTGAAAGAGGTGACGGAACACCAGCACCAACTTTTTGTCACCTCAAAGTTGCCAATTAGTAGGAGAGAGGCAATATGGCAACAGTCATCGAGTGCAAGAAACGCTGGCATGACTGCAAGCGCAGGACCAAGGAAAAGATGGCCAGGAACAGGAAGGCAGCACTGCAGACTGGAGGTGGGAGTCCAGCACCGCAGGAGGCCCTGGACCACATAGAGGAGATGGTGTCAGCCGTCATCCCTGAGGAGATCGTCCCAGGGATTCAAGGACAGGACAGTGCAGACTACCAGGAGACAACACAGCTGCAGGGTAAGTCGCATGGGGAATTAAAATGCACAAATGTTAACTGCAAGCGGGGGGGGACATACCTACTACACAATGCATGTCAGCCATGATATTCAGGGAGTGGAATGGTTAAAGGGGCACAGCACGGGGGCATGGGCTGTGAAGGGTAAACCTGGGGCACAGTACTACACTACACCAACAGCCTTTACATGGGGGTATGCTGCCATGCCAAGGTTGTTGGAAAGGTAAAGCCAGTCCAGGAGGGTAGGGTACAACGTAAAACTGGCCTACTGTCACACGTCAGCTGGTATTCTCCCTACATGAACTAGGGTTCAATTAACAGTCTCAGGCCATATCTGCAATTGGAATTTAACATTGACAACAGTTGCCACAACCACCTCTGCTGTGTGTGCAGGTCAAGTAGCTAATAGCAGTAACGTCCCCATGGGTCAAACACACTCAAATTAGAGGATTCAGGATGACAACTTTATCAATCCCCTGTAATCAATACAAATGTTCCAATCCTGTCAAATGTGATTGTCCATAGTTGCTACAAACATTAGCCATTGTCATAAACATTATGAGGTACACAGCACTAATTTCATATCCATGCTGCATATGTCAGGGTCTACCCTGTGCCTGGTTCACAATAGCTCCAATGACACCATGCAACATCCCAAATGTCATACTGCTCATTCATCAGCATTGAGGGGGGAACATATGTCACAGGCTAGTGAAATTCACCCTCACAGTCAGAACAGGAAATGGAACACTGCTAGGACCATCAGTGCAATCCAATGTAGCACACATTCCCCAACATAAACATTACACACTACCAATGCTGACATCTGTAGTATTCCATGACAATGCTATACATAGTATATGCTAGGTGCCCAGCAACATATAGCTTGATGTGAAATATCAGAGACTGGGGCAGTTCAAGATTGTTAAGTGTGGTGCAAGTGCCATCAGAACACCCACAGCCAGTGAAAGGCCTCACCATGAGAATGGAAGTAGACGGAGGGTTGAGTAGGACAAGAAGGTGGCACTTCACAATTTGGCCAGAACCAACACTTAGAGGATGTGATGCTGACAAGTCCACAAACTGACCACAATACATGTGACATGCAGGTGGGGCATAGGCCATGGGAGAATGCTAATATGAAAGACAGGAGTAATGAACCAGAACCATATCTCATTGCACAGGACGATGGCTTTCCTGGGGATATGCCTGTCCTGGACTACCCTGATGACATGGATGACAAGCTGACAAACAGCACCCAGCAGACCCTCCAAGATGTCATTGGGACCCTCCAGGCCCCACCTTCAGTTGCAAGGAGGAGCACAGATACAGAAGCCATCACAGAGGACCCACCCACCACCCCAATTGTACGACCTGCCAGCTCCAACCCAGCTGAGGACTCTGACGACACTGGCACCAGCTTTGAGAGGACTGTAGTTGGAGTACAGCAGGAGCTGGCCAAGGAGGTGCGGAGGGGATGGAATATATGGCAGCCAGCCTAGAGGGGGTGCGTTCGTGCATGATGTCAACTGCAGAACAGGCAGAAGCCATGCAAGGGCGAACATCAATCTTGCATGAACTCGAAAAAAGTGTGAAGGAAATCAGCACAGCTGTAAGAGAGTTGACACAACACTTCCAACAACAATCCTGTCAATGCGTGCACAAATGCAATATTGACCCCCTCAGGGCCGACCTGGCTACCTACCACAGTGATGTGGCTGCTATACTTAAGAACCAGCATCTCCTCCTTGCTGCAGTACTGCCCTTAATAGCCCCACAGTTGGCAGCTACCGGGATGTCTGACTCCACCTCTTCAAACACTGAGGTGTGTGTTGCCCCTTCACAACCACCACCACCAAGGGCAGAGGAGACAACACACACATTAGAAGATGAAGACGTGGAACAGATCACCTTCACCCGTAGGAGTACCAGGTAGCACTTGTCCCTCCCACATGGCCACCTATAACCAAGGTCATGTGCTTTGTAACATGCCAGTCTTGCAACAGCTGCTCACTAGCACTGTTCTCCAGCCCACAGTTTGTCTTGTCACCCTGCCCTGTGATTGTCGCTCACTAACACATTGGCAAATCCTGTCCTTCTGCAATGTCTGACACTTCACACCAAATGACATGTCCTTTTGCACTTGTGTAGGATCACAATGGAAGGTGTCACACTAATGGACTCACAATCATGGACAATGTACATATAGCACTACGGCACTTTCAAATAAATAGCACTTACACAACAACTTTGTCTCTGTGTAATGTGACATATCAACCGTGATGGCCATCAGTGATGTTTACCAAAGGGCAATGATTATAGATTGTCAATACAACTGACCTGAAAGAATGTTGGCTGATAACTATGCACTTTGGTCTGGATTGTACCATCATCTGCCCTTCCTGAGGGTTAATTATGAAGGGAAATAGAAAGTATACAGTATAATGCTGTGTTGGACAGAATAACGCTTCCTCAAGGGATGTCTAAGCCAAAAATTATTGCCTTCAACTTTTTCTTCAAGCCAATATTTACGTATGTGACATTTGACCCAAATGTTACCTAACACACACCATACAGCATGAATGGATGTGTATGAGTGTACATACAAATATGTAACCTGGCTGACAATGTAACAAATGATAGGTGTGAGTTATGCATACCACACTACATGAGATCATACTAACACTCACCTCATAAGGCTTCGCTTGGACATCAGGCTGCAGGCAGACTTAACACAGTGTCCTCAATACCAATTCTGGTCGCAAAGTATGTGAGATTGAAAACATACATAAAAAACTAACAACACTTTGGGATACATAGTAATCTTGAGTGGTGGGTGCAATGGATGGCAGAATCTTCGCAAAGTAGCTCTTGTGCAGCTGCCAATGTAACATCTCAATTGGGATTTGGTTGCAGGATGGGACACAAATACAAATACTAAAGAGACACTGTTCACCCATGCCAGGGCGCTGATCCCCAAGCATGTGACACATACTGTAAAGGGTTACCTAAATATTTATTCAACAGTAAAAACAGAAGCTAAAACCAGGGGAAACACCTTACCTAACCTAACCTATCCTAACTACACATTACCCACAACTGGCCCTAACTAACCTAAGCTAAACTTACTTATCACATTTAATGAAACAATCTAAACATCAACCCTCCTTATAAGATGGGACACATGGAGGACAACATATAGTAACCTAAACACATAGAGGGTCATTTTGACCTCGGCGGTCTTTTTTCAAGACCGCTGAGGGACCGCCGTGCGGAAGACCGCCTGTGGTGGTGGTTTGCCGCTCAGCCTATTATGACCGTTGGCAGCTCTCCGTCCTTTTACGGATGGAGAGCCGCCAACAGCCATACTGGCGGGCGACGGGGAAGTGGAGGTTGCTCCACCTCCACCGCCACACCAACAGAACACCGCCCAGCGAATCACGTCCTGTGATTCGGCGTGGCAGTGTTCTGTTGGCGGTGTGGTGTAGGCGGAGCAGCCCCCATGGCTCCCGTCCCCTCCCGGAGGATCGTCGGACCAGGTAAGTCGATCGTCCGTGAGGGGAGGGGTGTGGGGGGTGTTGTGTGTTGTGTGCATGCATGGGTGTGTTTGTGTGTGAATGTAGAGGTGTAGAGGGGGTGTGTGAGTGCGTGTATGCTTGCAGGGGTGTTGTGTGTATGGGAATGAGTGCGAGTATGTCTGTATGTATGTCTGTATGGATGTGTGCGTGTATGTCTGAATGTGGGTGTGCGTGTCTGACTGTGTGTGTGGATGTTGGCATGTATGTCGGTGTGTGTGAGTGTATGTGTGTTGGTGGTGCCTGCGTGCGTGTCGTGTGTGTATGAGTGATGTGATGTTGGGGGTCGGGGTGGGGAGGGGGGTCCTGCCACCTTTGGGGGGTGGCAGGGGGGGTGGGGAGGTAGCGGAGGGAGTCGGTGTGGGGGTGGGGGAGACCCCTATCAGTGCCAGGGAAGGAATTACCTGGCACTGATAGTGCTTACTGTCATGGATTTCATGGCGGTTTCAAACCGCATGAAATCCATGGCGGTCAGCCGGGTCCAAATACCGCCGGCGGTATAGTGACGGCCGCCGGGCTGGAGACCCTGGTCTCCAGTCCGGCGCTCGTCTCCGCCCTGGCGGGAGGAACGGAGAACCAGCAGATGACCATGGCGGTAACCGCCATGGTCATGATACACACGGTAAAGACCGCCAGCCTGTTGGCGGTCTTACCACCGCTTCTCCGGCGTCTGCCAGGGTCGTAATGACCCCCATACTATCTTATACTAAACAAATATATCTTTTTTTGTATTTTTATATTTTATATTTTTGTTTCTTCTTTTTATTTTAACACCAAAACCCCAACATCATCCCCCACCCACCCACACACATATTAAAAAACAGATATTTAAAGTATCATACCCCCACCCCTCACCCACTACTACTAACTAAACTAACAACCTATTCTAACCTAACACTAAGCCCCCTAAACCCACTAATGAAAAGAACCAGGAAAGAGGAGGGAGGAGGGAGGGGAGGGAATCATGGCTGAAGGTAAAATGTTTACAAGTTCGCCCTCCACAGGGTCTTCTTTATGGCACGCACCCTCCTATTCACTTGTGCCACCTCCTGCTGCAGCCTGTTCATTTTCCTCAAAATGTCACATTGCATCCGTTGAAAATCTGCGGGGTCAATGACTGCAGCAGGGGTGGTCTGGGTGCCAGTCGAAGATGTATGTCCCGTTGTTGGTGCCATGCATGTAGGAGGAGGTGCAGATGGTGCTGTGATAGGTCCGGGAGCAGTGGAGGTTGACGGTCCAGCAGTGGTGCCTACTATGGTTGGTGCCACCTGGGTGGTAGTGGTGGTGCTGGTGTTGGTGGCTGTGGTGGACACGGAAGGGCCCCCTAGGGCAAATGCCCTCCACACTCCGGAGGCTCTTTCATGGCGATAACGCCTTGCCATGCTGCGGAACCCAGACTCCACATCCAGAATGTGGCGGTAATGCATCGCCCAGCGCTGAAACTCCAGAACCTGGATGGGATTCATATTGGCAGCTGTTAAAAAAAATATTGAACCAAACATTAGGGGGCATATTTATACTCCGTTTGCGCCGAAATTGCGTCGGTTTTTTTGACGCAATTTCGACGCAAAACTAACTCCATATTTATACTTTGGCGTTAGACGCGTCTAGCGCCAAAGTTCATGGAGTTAGCGTCATTTTTTTGCGTGAACACCTTCCTTGCGTTAATGATATGCAAGGTAGGCGTTCCCGTCTTAAAAAATGACTGCGATGCATATGCGTCGTATTTATACTCCCGGGCAAAAATGATGCCCGGGAGTGGGCGGGTCTAAAAAACCCGCATTTGCGCCGGATTTTAGCGCCTGGGTCAGGGCAGGCGTTAAGGGACCTGTGGGCTCAGAATGAGCCCAGAGGTGCCCTCCCAAGCCCCCAGGGACACCCCCTGCCACCCTTGCCCACCCCAGGAGGACACCCAAGGATGGAGGGACCCACCCCAGGGACATTAAGGTAAGTCCAGGTAAGTATTTTTTTTAATTCTTTTTTTGTGGCATAGGGGGGCCTGATTTGTGCCGAATTTTTTGCCTCAGCCTGACTTGCACCATTTCTGGACGCCCATATGCCATTTTCCCCCTACGCCGGCGCTGCCTGGTGTACGTCGTTTTTTTAACGCACACCAGACAGCGCCGGCGGCTAACGCCGGCTAACGTCATTCAATAAATACGGCGCCCGCATGGCGCTTCAGAATGGCGTTAGCCGGCGCTAATTTTTTGGACGCAAAACTGCGTTGGCGCAGTTTTGCGTAAAAAAGTATACATATGGGCCTAGGTACATCATTGTGTGATATGGCTCCAGAAGTAAATCAGACAATACATCTAATGTATCAGAAACAGGCCATATCATCATACAGATCACTGATTGTCCCTGAGGAAGTACATGCCAACGCAGCCTACACATGTCCTATGAAACAGCACAGCAATGCTCTAAAAGATGTGTAACAATTTAAGTGACCAATGCATCATTGTTCAGCCATTTGTCACGTAAAACATCCTGCAAGTCCTCCACATGTGACAGGCCAACTAATGACTAACTTCTGGATGACAATCAAGGGCCACAAGATCTGTGAGTTGTAAATGGAATTGCCAGGATAGAATGCAGTTGCTAATCATGAGTGGGTATCCTAGTTTTGGACAAGTGATTTACAGATTTACATGTCTGTGTACTAAACTTGGATCATCAGTCCTAGGTATACATTTCATAACCCTACGCCTGTGCCTGGGGGGGGAGAGGGGGTGGACAAGCAACAAATACTTTCAAACAGTCCACCACAGGTAAGGAGGATGTCCAACTAGGATACACCCAAACCTTGGACAATCCCATCCACATTTATGGTTGGAAATGCAGACAATTGTGAACATCATTTCATACCAGTAACACATGACTTGCAACAAGCAGATAGATGCAAGCACACATCTGGCCATGAGCTGCATGCACACCTCGGCCATTGTACTCAAGTGCCTCATACACGTAGCACAACATGTGGAGCTACATGCTGCTAGGAAGTCAAACATACAATCAAACATGTTCATTATTGAATAGGGATGCTCAAATCTATGGGTAAGACTTTGGCATCCCTATTCTGTGAGATTCAGGGTCTGACTTGCTGACTAAATCATAAATATGGTCCTCTGCTAAATTTCCTTAATAAAAGTTTTATCCACAAAAGGCACCCTATTCACATGGCCGTGCCTACAGGGCTGCACTACAATCCCAAAATATGACTATACGCTAATGATTGCCCAACTCAAAGATGGAAAAAAAATGATACTCCACTCCAGGAACATATTCGATCATTTACCAGCGCATCATACCTTGCTATGTGTCCAACACATAGGAATCAATCACACAACAGCAGCAAACAAAACACAGAACAGAAATATCAACACTTACTGGAGATGTCTAGGTCCTCAAATCGAGCCACCTCTCCGATAGTGTAGGGGGCAGGCCCACCTGTAAAGCATGGAAGGGAGAAATGTGCTCAATGTCTTTGCACTGTACAACACTTCCAAATACAATTACTGTGTATAAGATTAAATCAGAAATTCAAGCCTCTCAGGCATGATGATACTGCAACCGACATACCACTGCAAACATGTACAGTGAGTGATACACACATATCTGCACACATGCAGTGGCCCTAACTATCATGTGGTGGCAAACATGCTCCATCATTTGTTTGCAGACTCATTTATGGAGTGTATTCCTCTCATCATGTGTTTCAATGAGAGACATGCAAAGCCACTTTCCTGGAGGACTGCAATACCAGTCACTCAGGTATTGTGGCTTGGGCATCAAAGGACAATCCTTTACTGTGTGACGCACATGTGGGTTGAATTAAGGGCATGATTTATCATGCTTTGTATGGTCCCTTACATGTAGGGCCTGTGTTGTGTCTAGGTTCCATATGCTACATTAAAAGGGTACCCTGAGCCACATATGCCCCCTATGACACCATAATGGCAGGGATCCTGTGCATTATTTGGTGAAAGTTTGAGGCTAGCCATGGATTGACCAGTTTTTATATTTGGATACAACAAGGAGATATATGTTGACAGTATTTATTGTATTCATCCATGACAGACTGCATGGGCACAGGTGTAGTCATTGCACCTGAAATGTGTCTCTCATTGCCCTGTTTACCCAATATGGGTTTTCAGAAATCACAGATGAGCCACATTCATCATCTTACATTTGCCAATTTGGTTGATCAGCGGATATATAGCAAACTGACACTGTTATATTATTAATACATGGTTTAGCAAGTGTACCTGTGTGTTAATCATGCTGATGTAGTTTTCAATTTGTATGTACCTTCAGAATGAGAGCAGTCACAAGAATGCTGGTCTACTGATCTGAGCATACACCCATGTCAGTGATAGCCACCATACTGGGAGGTTAGTTATCAAACATATGCTGCACTTGATCAGCATGGGTGTGCCAAACTAAACTAGCTAAGTATTAGTCAACTTTATATGTATGATGGACTTGGTCAGTGGTCCCTTGCATGACATCATGCACTTAATCCATTGTGCTCATGCATTCCCCAACGTCACGTATCCTATGATGATCCCATAACTTATGAGAAGTACATGGCAATAGAGTAACACAGATGGCAAATGCATTAGCTCGGGCCAGCTATTGTGACTAAGACCAATGTAAAACACATAGGTACAATGTACAGAGGGCCATGGATAGTTGTTACCCCTCAATTGGTATCATTTGCTTCATTTTATGTGCAACAGCTATGGTAGGTTGCACCAAGCATTTTGATATAAACGCATGTGCATTACTTTTGGCATCCATCCCTAATTTAATTGCGGCACAACCAAGTCCAAATATCAGTCTAGGATATTACCTGAGGTCAGATATAACTTGTTACGTATGTGTCAGAATCCAGTTCAGACATGTATCAGAAATAATTGAGGGACACATTATTTCTTGAAAACATCTGGATTAAAAACATGTCTTTCCTGGTACACTCACAGACCATGCATAAAACATATGTTAGAGCCACATTTGCATCATCTATTGACGTGAAGGAAACACTAATTTACAGGCTCCTGTTGTGTTTTGTAAGTTAGTGCAGCTGTTGCGTCAACAAATGACGGTAATGAGTAGGAATTATTGTATAACTTACGGCAACTGTATGTTTAACTTGCATTCCACATGTCCAAAAACATTGCCTGCAGCATATGAACAAATCTGCTACTGTTACTACAGAGTATTTAAATGTGCACAATCTTTTGAGTTGTACTCACCAACAGGGCCAATAATCACAATCACCAGGTGGTCCATCAGGTCTTGCTCCCTGGCAACCAGGTCAGCCCAACGGTGTTTCAGCTGGTGGTCGTTGCACAGTGTGTTGTAGATTCTTTTTAGATGATACAGGACCTTTGCCCACCGGAGCCTCCTTGCCTCTGTGTGATACCCCTGTATCACACAGCCACCTACTTCAATCATTAATGGTAGGAAGTGGCACACCAGCCAAATTCATCCCCCCAGCTCCTCCTCTCCCATCCTACCAAGACGTGGCCTACCCAACATGCTTGAAAAGAAAATGTAATAAAGGTGTACAGAGGATAATGAAGGGAAAGTAGGAGAGGGAAATGAAAAATAATTAATAGTAAAACAGCCCAACTATCCCCAAACTAACACTACCCACAACAGACTCCCAACAGTATAAAGACAAAATTAGACACCAGAAATGACAAAAATACACTTACACAGGATAACACAGACACTTAGGAAACATCAAAAGACAACTTAAAGACCACACAGGAGGCAAATTCACAAAATGCAAAGAGAGACAAGTCCAAACACAGCCACACAGTCAGGAAATATCACGGACTGCAAAGTGAAAGTGAAAGTACACCCACTGTACCAATTCTGTAAACAGGATATCCTATTACATCACTTCCTGCCTCAAATGCGGTGAATTTTTATTCTTATGCGTCAAAATATTATGACGCTTACAGTCTGGGCGTCATTTTTGTTTTACACACATGCTTAGAAATTACCCCGCATCCATATTTTCAATTATTTTTCATACTTAACCAATTTCATGGGGTACAGTGTGGGAATTACCGCTCAGGGCCATTGGATGTATCATGGCAGAGAGCGTCATTTTTCTACGCATATGTGGAATTTTTTAACGAATGTGCGTCTTTTTTTACGCATATGCGTCAAAATTTCTGTCTTTTACTGGGTTTTGTCCATTTCTCAATTTTACTATTACATGACAGGTGTGACTATACAGAGATACGCTGTTTGAACCTACTTTGTGCATTCCGGTGTATGGGCACATGTGACAGATCATACTACTGTGGACCATGATCCTCTAGTTGTTGTACCGGATTTGCACTCTTCACTGACGCAATAGATGGCCAAACGTGTGGAATACAAATTGGTATTATCCAGTTTGGGCATGTTTTGCGTCAATAGAGGATAGCAAGGCTCGGAACTCAATACAGTAACTCATTCCATGTGTGTCAATGTGTGTGATTTGGCTCTTACTAATGTAGTTGTCCCACTGTGTGAACATCACAAGACGCGCTTTCTCAAATGTGCTTGTATGCATGTGTTCTCAATGTGGGCAACCATCAGGTGCTATTCAGTATGGAAATGAGAAAGGAAATGTGTTTGTCATACACGTAGCAACAACTGCTGTGTGAACTTCCCAGGTTTTTGGGGACATAAGCATCGCCAATGACAAACCATGCACAGTATAGATAGAAGACGGTTGATCATGGCAAAGTTCCAAGACTAGGCCATCACATGCCCTGGAATTTTGGATACCACTTCCTGGGCACTTGTTTGAATACTACCCATGAGTCAGGCATTGGAAAATGCTATGTGGGTACAGTGTATGTGACACTGAGTCCCAAAACCAATCCACAAATGTCATGTCACGCCACAGTTTAAGTCATATAAATGACCTATGTTTCTCCTGTGGCAGTGGAGGACCAGCAGACCAAGCAGCACATGTGCACATATTTCCAGTGGTTAATTGCACAAAGGTGTCCAGTACAAGTGTTTGGGCCCATGTGTAGCATGTGTCATTATTGGGGTCCATGTTATCACAGTTACGTGCAGGTCTGGACATGAGTCTGTGGAGCCATTTCCTGCATTTACAAAGTATCCTTCACAGCTGAATTGAAGGAAAGCTGAAGAGGAATTGAGAACACACATGGGGATAGTCCAGCAATGGCACTGCAGACATTTTATGGGACTGACAACAGGGCAACCTTGGTGTGCTGACAAAGTTAATGGATCAGGTATTTTAAACCAGCAGGTTTCCTCACAACATTTGTACACAGGGTGGCCTCTAAAATTCCCACTGCAGCTGGGAACATCAGTGCCTCTGTGCTGATTAATCTCACAGCTATTCACCATGCAAGCCCCATCAATATGTTGGGGGCAATGTGAATCAGTGTGCGGACTGTCAGGGTACAAACATGTGTTGACATTTCATGCACATTATCTAAAGTTGCTTGTTGTGCTGGAGGCACCATATCCAATCCATGCATACAGCCATGGTACACTGTCACCGCAATTGTAGTAAGGACGAAGAGTTTGAGACATGCATTGAAGATATGTGTAAGCGCTTTGAACAAAGGGGATACCACAAGCAGCTTATTAGTAAAACAAAATAGAGAGTTAAAAAAATCCAAAGGGAATATACATTGAAGCCTAGGGTACATGACAACCAAATAGAGCAAGGAAAAGTTAGATTAATAACAGACTACACACAGAATTAAAAAACCTTACGTAAGCTTGTATTTAGACATTGGCATATTCTGTTGCAGGACGAATCCTTAAAGGGTATTGTCGGTGCTAAACCGAAAATTACATTTCGTAGAGGCAAAAGCTTGAGAGGCATCTTAAGTCCGAGTTATCCCCTAGATCTCAATATGGGGAACTGGCTGTCCAGCCACACAATAGGCTTTCGGAACTGTGGGCATTGTGGATTATGTAAATGGGCAAGCCGTAAAAGGATAGAATTTAGTGATAATTTGGGAAAGACCTTTAGGATCACAACACATATCAACTGTGGTACCCCGTTTGTGATATATATGGTGCTTTGTAAATGTAACCGGTACTGTGTGGGGAGTACAATTCGTCCACTAAGGGCTAGGATAGGTGAGCATGCCAGGGCACTTGCACGTGAGGATTGTAGATATCCTTTAGTAGCACATATAATATCATGTGAAGTTCAAGGACCTGACAAATCGTTTGAGTTTTTTGGTATTGAGCATGCAGGAATTGATCCTAGAGGAGGTAATAGAGAGTTGATACTAAGGAGGAAAGAGGCCATGTGGATATTACGATTGAAGGCAGTTGAGACAGGTTTAAATACGGATAGGGAACTTGAATACTTTCTTGGTGACTAGGGAAAACATATTTTACATCTCAACAGTATTCAGCAGTGGTAACTTATCTCAATATTGTCAATATGATATTTGACTAAATTTTGTCATTAATATAAGTTCATATAAATCTTGTAAACTGACATCATTTGGGTATATTGAGATTCTGGTCTAATGTGAAATGTAATTCACCTTAACTAATGTATCTACTGTTCAATGATAGCACGTACTGGCGATGAAATTTGATTTTCTGTGAAAGTAATGTACATCCAATTTTGTGATCCATGCTTTGTATTTGGTAGGATTATTAACGAAATGATGCAATGTAACAACCTTTGCAACCAATTACATTATGAAGTTTAGATATATAATCTCTGGGGATATATTATTCAAATATTACTAATATATTGACTGCACTTTCCTTTTATATTACTGATTTTCTTTAAAACTATTTACTAATCTTCACTGTAGATGGTTTGTTGTTTTACACTCATTGCTAATAACACATAAAAAAATTAATTTTGGTTGGTATTTGAATTTTATTTACGACATCTCATTTTAAGATGAGCACTCCTATTAGGGTATATATTACAATGCTCTCTCCAGGTCTTTACTTAATAGTTTACTATTGGAGATATAATCATTTGAAGATAGGCGGTATATAAGGTAGTTCCTTTCTTTTTTTGACCATTGTTATAGGTCTTTGTGAGACTCCCTCCAAGATGGCCGCCAATATTGTAGTCCTTTCTTTATGATTACTTTTTACATTCCTGTCTGGAAGATGTGGTTCAGTCTAAAGATGGCCGCCATAACTCTTGGTCCTTCTTTTATTTTTATTTCAGTCTTGATACTTTATCCCTCCAAGATGGCCGCCAATATTGTAGTCCTTTCTTTATGGTTACTTATTACATTTCTGTTTAGAAGATGTGACTCACTCTAAAGATGGCCGCCATAACTCTTGGCCCTTCTTTTATTTTTATTTGTCTGTGGTCTCATATAAGGGACCCAGACTTGAACACTCGAGTTTTGATACTTCATCGATACACATGCGTACTCGCGCTTCACGTTTTGACTCATTGTAAGGTGGATTGATATAACTGATATCAGGTAAGCTACATGCTTTAGGTATAAGTTTATTCAAGATTTCAGGATAGGACATAGTAGCAATGCTTTTTTTTTTTTAAAAGGGACTTAGGAGAGAGATATGATTACGATATATTTATATACTTGCCCTTTTTTATTTATATTGGAGGAATTTATTTAATAGGGCATGTTAATTTTGATAAGAACTCTGATTAGATAAAGATGGGATTTTAGGGTTTACTATGGTTCTGATTTGTTTCTTGATATTGGTTTGGTTGGTTGTGTTTGATAGTTATATTTAAAAATAAAAACATTTTTTTTACATAGCAGATAAGTTGCTGAACGGAATTATTCTGGGATTCGGTTGTAAGGAATACTTATGATATAGGACGCATCTACATATATGTTCAGGTAAGAGCATGGCTCATTTGCACGTTTTTTTAGTAGCAAGGGACATCACTAGGGTACGGGGTCAGCTCATATTCAGTAAATAAGAGCGATTTAAGTAAGTTTCATTTTTTTGATACTTATTCACTAATTCTTATATCCCAACACCATGTTCACCTTTCACTCAAGAATGGGTGACATAGTATCTAATAATAATATATCATGTTTGATACCTAAGGGTATGATATTCTCACATTTTGGGAATTAAGGTGCACTGAGAACTAACATATGTCTGCATCCCACCATTGTGTTCACATTTTATTCCACAACTTTTCCATTAATTTTTATATTCCTTTCATACATTTTCTCATATATTTTTTCATGTCCATACACTGGTGGAGGTCTCTCCTTTTTAATTAGGAAATATGGATACACATATAATAATAGGTACCTATATAATTTACAGCCCTGATGAAGTCATTGGGAAACTCCCGGACGAAACACATGTTGGCTATCAATTTGGATGCGGCTGCTAAAATTTAAATAATAAGCTATATCATCCTTTGAAGAATATGATTGAACCTTGATTTGAGAAAATCTGGACTGGCTATCAATTTGGATGTGGCTGCTAAAGTTTAAATAATAAGCTATATCATCTTTTGAAGAATATGATTGAACTTTGATTAGAGAAATTTGGACTTGGACTTTGGATCATAGCAATCTTGGAACAACATATCAATTAATTCTACTATTTGGATTTGGACAGTGATACTGTAATTGGGGATTATGTTGGAAATAATCCTATTAATTTTCAGAAATATATGACAAAACATTACCTATGTATACTGAATTATGAGTACTATTATTTTTCATGTTATAATGAGTGCCTCTTGTACTTTATATTTGCAATAGTGCTTTTAGCATCTATCAAGACCTTTTGGGTGTGGTCTTTCAAGAGTGCACCATTTCGAGATTCGACATTCTTCGTTGATATTCACCTCGCTACCCAGAGCGCCTAGTTTTCTCCCAGTACAATACACCCACACGTAGTTAGAGCACTGTCACTATTTGTCACTCATGCATACATGATACCCAGACAAGGGATGGGCCATGATTAGGCTATTTGAAGACAAGTTCCACCCCATGATACGATAAGTAAACTGATTACGCTATACAATGTATTTGAGTATTCATTGTAGACGTACATGACACAATACCCCAGGAGGAGAGTGAGGGCATGGAAAGCAACTATGAGACAAATGTAGCCACAAGGAACCTTTATGGTGATGCAAAGACAGGAACCAGTCAGGCTAACAGGATGCAAGGTCAATCAGGAACAAAAATGAACAAGGCAAATACACAGTGAGCAGAGTGAGACTGGTCAAAGCTGGAACAACATTGTGGAAAATGAAAACTGTATTTGTCCTGTGTGTTGGAATGTAACACAATAACCCAAGGCCTGTGTTACACAAGTGATTTATACGGCAATGCATAACAGTGTTATACATATAATGGCAGTTTCTATGCCGTCTAGGCAGCTGCAAGGGCAGTGCATGTTCAAATGGCTGGTCTGCACTGCATGGAGATGCACACAGGTATGTGCAGCTTCAATCTTTCACAAGTCCTGTAGGTGAGAATCAAGTTAAAAGGGCCAACAGTACCTTTCACATGGGAAGCAATGTACAGGTGATTACAGGTCCTACAGATAACAAGGCAGTGCATTATTCGACCAGAAGTCCATGCAGACAGAAGAACAATGACTATGGCATACCATAATAAAGAGGGAAGCACACTGGAGTCAGAATGTCAGTCTGGGTGTGTGTAGATGAGGGATTATCTGGGTACAAATATTCCATTTCCAGGGCCCTCTGAAGAAGGGTGGGGTGAGACAGGGAACATGGCAGTGACAGGACTTATGACGTGGGATGACATGTGCAGGGGATGTCTTGTGAGCAATGCTAGTCATACCTGGGGCACTCGTGCTATCCATTTGCTGCTTATATGGATTTCTTGTCACACATACTCCTTGCAAAGATAGGTGATGTCACACTTACTGCTGTCAAGGGTCTGGTCACACCTTCTTGTTACCAATGCTGTAACACATCCACTGCCTCATGCATGAGGCATTTTTTTCCTTAGTGAATGATGGTGTCTTAGTTGTGTGCCATATGCTGCAATGAACCATGTTGCCAACATGTATGTGTGAAATAGCTGTGCTCCTCTACTATTTCCCTTCAAATGTGAAATGGACAGGATATATGTCATTTACAATGTGTGTGAAGTAGGGTGTACATTCATACCCATCAAATGTGATGTGGATTTTTCTGTATCATAATGTGTATTTCTGCAATGTTTCATGAGGCTACACTCTTATTATGATTCTTAGGGATAATGTTATGCAAAAATGATTACCTAGTGATTAGAATAGGTGTTTATTGACATATGGTAAGACCGTGGTGATGGTGAGTAGAGTTAAAAGAAATTTTGAACAATATGTTGTCTCCAACACAATCCTGCAGCTGTGTATGGATGGTCCCCCTCATGTTGATGGACAGCATCCTCCTCTTCCTCCTCTTCAGGCATTTGTGGGTCGGGTTGATATAGGGGAATGTTCCTCCTTACACATATGTTGTGCAGGATGGCACAGGTCAAAATGATTTTGCAGACCATTTCTGGTGAGTATAGGAGGCTGCCTCCAGTGATGTCGGGGCATCTGCATCTTGACTTCAGGATGCCAAAGGTCCTCTTGACTATGGTGCGTGTCCTCCAATGTGCCTCATTATAGGCACGCTCTGATGCTGTGCTTGGGTTTGCAAATGGGGTCATGATCCATGGTTGGGTCCCATACTCCTGATCAACTGAAAGAGAAAATGAGTGAGAAAATGTTGATGTTGCTTGCACCATGATTATCACTTTACATGGCAATTGTTCTCTTGTGTTGTCTGTGACTCATTGGTGTGTGTGTTATTGTGTGCAATCCTAGGCTTATAGAATGTACCATCAGCATTGGGTTGTTCCCTTATCTGAACTGGTGTTTGGCTGATTGACCTGATGTCAGCGGTATATTTGTAGAGTTGCAGTACATTGTGTACTCCCTTGCATTATGTCATGTGAAAGAGGTGTCCATGTGTCTTAACTGGGGGTGACATGATACTTCCATACACAGAATTAATTCCACAGTGGTGGTAACACGGTTGCATCTATATGGCCTGGACATCCCATCCAATTTAACATATGCAAAAGAATTAGTTAAACATCAGTGAGGCCCTTAGATCTGGCAAGGTGACAATGTACAACACATCTCCATAAGTTGTCAGCACTGACGTGTTGACAATTGACTATGCACAAATATCCCATGTGTGACAAATTCTCTGTAGACCTATTTCTCTACCCTTGCCAAGTCAACTCAGGTTCAAACGTGTACCTATACTACTGAACATGTTCTACTTCAGCTGGCTAACTTGGTTGTGAGGTTGTCATTTACAGTGTCAGAAGGTCCATATGCTTGTACATCTGTTGTGTATATGTGTAATTGTCTCAAACCGTATGTGTAGGAATGTGCACTTCCCATTTTGTCACATCAATATGTGTTCTTAGCACAGTCCACTTGCTTATTGGTAGTGGGCAATGTCAGGGCAGGAGTGATGTGAGATATTGGTACTGCCTCAATGATTCCATGTCACCTTCATTGTAGTCATCATCATGCTATGTGTGTCATGGTGTTTGACCTGCAGCAAAACACATTACACACCACTTACACAGTACGTATTGCTTGGAAGGGTGTTTGATTGAGTGTTGTTGATGTGATATTGAAATATTAATCTTCCAAGTTGTACTACCAGTTGAGGCCATGTCATTGTGTTGTTTTAAATTGTTCCCATGTGTCTGTGGAGTGGCATCTGTTGTCATTTGGATCTGTCATTTGTCTATAGGTGTATCCAAATGGGTGAGGATATCAAACATGCATAGCAGTGTCACAACCTCAGTGTCTTCCTGGCCACGTGTCAATGTAGTGGTGTATGTGTTGTGTGTCCTACAGGGTTGCTGTGCAGTGTGTATATAAGTAGGTTTCTGTACTTACCACCAAGTAGGCCATTTCCATATCGTCCATCCTGGAAGTGTTGATTGATGGTGCAGTGACGGAAGATGAATGAATCATGTACACTCCCAGGATACTTTGCTACGATGTTGGTGATCAATCCCCGGTGATCGACAATGGCCTGCACATTGATGGAGTGTGTGTGTGTTTCCTGTTGCGGTATAGATGTTCGGTTGCAGCAGGTGGCAAAATGCGTACATGTATGCAGTCATTGGCACCAAGCACGTGTGGGAAGCCGTTGATTTGGTAGAAGCCCTGTTTGGTCTCCTGCTGCTTCTGCTGTGTGTTGGGGAAGCTGATGTGGTGGGGTGTGAGGGAGATGATGGCATCCAATACCTTGGGTAGGAAGGCAGAGAATGAGGGCTGTGAGATCCCAGAAACCAGGGCACCAGTGGTTTGAAAGGAGCCACTTGCCAACATGTGGAGTACAGCTAGCAGCTTAGTTTCTGGTGGAATGGTGTGGGGTGTCTGCAAGCTGGGTGCAATCTGTGGCTCAATGTTGCGCAGCAGCTGCTGAATGGCTTGATAGTTGAGTCTGTACTTCTGGATGATGTCTTGTTGCCAGAGTCCCAGAAGGGTTGTCCTGGTACGGAATATCCTCTCCTGCCTTCTGCATTGCCTTTGAGGTCCCTGCTGGTGTTGTAGAAGCTGCTGTTGTTGGTCCTGTGCTCTGCGTCAGCGTGCATGCTGGATGAAAAGCACCTCCACGTCTTCCTTTTGGAGCTCTGCTGTTGCTTCTGTGTGTTTTCCTTAAGTACTGGTGTGTTTGCCCCATTTTAACGCCTGCCCTGACCCAGGCGTTATTTTTTTACGTAAATCGGGCTGTGCTCCATTTTCTGACTCCGCCTCCCGGCCGTGCGGGATTTTTGCGCGGTAGCATAAATATGGCACACAGCTGTTTAAGTCATTTTTTGGACGGGTACGCCAACCTTGCATGTCATTAATGCAAGGCAGTTTCCCGCATCCAGGAAATGACCACACAGCGGACTTTTGGCGTTCACGGGCTCAGGTGTCATTGTTTAAATATGGTGCACGGTTTGCGCCGAATGTGCGTCAAAATTATTGACGAACATTCGGCACAAACAGAGTATAAATATGGGCCTTAGTGTCTTGAATAGCCTGCAAGATTTGGGCGAACTGCTCTGAGTGTCCCCCCAACGTGTTGTCCTGTTGGTATGATATCCATCCCATGTGCATATAGGAGAGGAGCCCCAACCCCTCTTCTCAAGCCATTAGTAATGGCCTTCCACTTCTAGGTTTTTCCATTGTGTAGCAGGAGCATGAACAGCTGCAGATGAGGGGAGGGAAGAGGACTAGCGTCTCTCACCCTGTTACAACAGTCCGGTGCCACGGGCCTTGTCTTTCAGTGCAGGGGTGGTCAGTCCCCCATGCCCTGTCAAACAGGGCTTAGTGTTTCTCCGTAGTGCCCAGTACTCACACAATCAGTTAGCAGCAGCGGGACTTGTGCAAGAGCATGAGTTTGTGACCTCACCTCAATCTGGCGACAAAGCTGGGAAGTCTTAGACTCTGATGTGACATTGTGGCTTCTGCATACACAGTAGAAGCTGTGCCATCATCCCTTCACAGCACCAGTGAAGAGGGTCAAGGGTGTAATGACGGGGGTGCAGGGGCCAATATTTTTAGTGGGCACCCACTTGCAAGGCACTCAGTCTCTGCCTGTTATATCTGCAGGGAAGTTGTGCATGCATTATGGTAAGCTGTGGGAAAAGTGGCAGTAGGGCCACAGGCATTGGTGAAAGCAGGGATCATAATTCTTCTTCCTGTCCATGGCGGAGAGCCTTACCCTGCCCCCCATCACTGGAACAGCTGGGTGGCCTCCTGAGTACACAGTCCAATCCACTCAGAGTCACAGCGGGGCGGCCTGCTGGTGTCCCCCATTTCCGGAGGCCTCAATCTCCGAAGAGGGCCCAGGTGTGTCGCAAGCTCCGATGCCACCTTTAATCTTGCTCGCTCCTTGGCCCCTCGGTCCACCACACCCAATGATGGGAGGAGGTGGATAGCTACCCCAGTGCCTCCGCTCACCAGGTTCCCCCTCCATGTGCAGGTCAATGCCAGAAGTCCCCTCACCTAAGCCAACAACTGATCCCCAAGCTGTGTCACATAGCAAAGCGCTTTGGTCTACGATCGGCCCACCAGCAACGTCTCTTCACTTCCGCTGCCATTGCACGGCTCTGGGGGTGCTTTGCAGTACATTATGCCAATGCCAGGGAGCTCCCTGGGGCAAGTTGGAGCAGGATTATTTAGGGCCTGGTGCAGAGCTTCAGCAATACAGGTCCGTACCTTCCACCATCTTGGCCACGCCCCTCTACTCTAGCCCACATCTTATAGTATACTCACCAACTTCAAATGATAGCTATATTTCAAATTAGTACCATCTTGAAACCTACTAATAACCTAAAGATAGTTCTACTCATTATACATCCATAAAAAATCTGACAACCTTCTGGTTTGGCACCCTATTTAAACAGAATATACAACCAAATAAAGGCATGATCATAATACACTTATAGGGGAATCATTGCCTTCGCCAATGTCATCTTGGCAACTTAAAAATATACTTAAAAAATGCCCACACCTCATAGCATAGCTGTCACCCTTCACTAAATATTAATCATAAACTTCTTAGCAGAAATCTTTCTGCAAATGTATATCAAAACTTTGTATAAAAAAAATATATAGCCTTATCTTTTGTTGTTTCCAACATTCTGTCGCACATTAATGGACTCATCATTCATAATAAAGACTATCTAAGTTGTTGTAGTAATAACATTCAAATGTACATGTATACCATATAAATCATGCCATAGATGCCATTAGCTACTTCTACCAACCAGATCAATAATCAACCCTTTCTCCACGCCTCTGAGCTTCATATTCCATACAGCCTCTGTTCTCTGAAGGGACGATTCCCAACTACCAATCTCTTGGGTACATGAAATGTTATCATCCTATGAGACGTTTCTGAACAGACAGAAAAGTGCAAAGCAATCAATGCTGTTAGTCCTTGAATGTTAATGCTCTAATGTGCTTAAAGATTAGTTCTCTCAGTGGTCTAATCATACTGCCAATGTGTATCTTGTCACATTTACAAACAATTACAGATACCACATATTTCGTGGCTTAGTTTATGCTCGCACGCAACACCCATGACATCCAATGGAATCTGATGCCTTCCCAGATTTACATGTCTGGGAATGCATACTTTTTCTATGCCACCTCAAGGGTGACATTACAGTGGAGCAATAACATATAAAACATATATAACATTATTTTCCCCTGTTTATTCCTCTTTCTATGTGTGCAGCATTCAGCAGCACACATAGAATGAATGTTTATGTGCAGGAAGGTCTCTTTCTACACATAAACAAACATCCTTGCAACACAGGCACCTTTGCACTAAGGTGCAAAGGTGCTTATGCTGGCGCTGGGCAGCAATTTGTGCACCAGTGTAGGGGACAAGGAAAGCACCTTATAGATACAGCACCTTCCTGCCCTTTTCTTTTGACACAGGGTGGCGCAACAAAAAGGCTTACAGCGCTGCCTTGCACCAAAACTTAGTAAATGAGGCCCCTAGTTCCTTAAGTAGATCAAAAATTTTATCAGTTCATTGTTTGTTGTATTGTTATAATGTTTCAGTGTCAGATTGAGACATATCTTGTTTAAGAATTGGGGTATACTTACTGCTGATTTTCAAACTGCCAGATGTTTTTACCAATAAACCTAGGTCCTCATTTAATAGGCTCTTATGCCACTTGAGTGTCACTTTCACTGACGCTCTGGTGGCGCAATGCCTTGCACCATATTTACAAGGTGTGGTGGCTACTCCATGAGGGTGGAGGAGCGTTGCCCCCCGCCAGCAGCTGCATCTGCAAAACCTTTACAAGGAAATTTGAATAAACAGTGTTTATTAAAGTTTCCTTGTAAAGGGGCGGGGCCACGGGGTGACGAGTGCGAGGGGCAGTGCTCAGCACTCCCCCTCAGAGCGCATGTGTGTTTGGCCGGCCGTCTCGGGCCGGCCAAACACACATGCGCACAGGGCTCTCACCAGCCCAGCAACACGGTTGCTAGGCTGGAGAGAGCAGCACAGGCTCCCAGTCTGCCTTGGAGCTTCCTGGCTGAGCGCTCCCAGCCAATCCTGATGCTGCTCTGAGCAGCGTCAGGATTGGCAGCAGGGCAGGCTGAGAGCCTGTGCCTGCCTGCAGCCAGCAGAGGAGCGGGCGCGACGCAGGTTTCAGATAAGTTTATTTTTTAAAACAATTTTATTAATATTTTCAGCTCCCCCTCCACCCCCTGCTTCCCCACCATGTGCGCCGCCCTGCCACTTTAACACTGCAACTGTTTACAAAGCAGCGTTAAGACACTTTTTGTGGCTTAACACTGCCTTGTAAATACAGCCCATTCACATGCATCACTTAGCGTGGAAGTGGGGGCAATGGGTGTTGCTGTGGATGTTCCATTGCAACACCTGTTGCATTTTGATGCTGCCACAGATTGATGAGGAATCATAAGCCTGAGGCAGAGCCAAAAACAAATGTCACCCCTGGGGTGGTGTTAGCATGGCACAAGGAGAAGAAATACTTTCATTTCTCCTCGTATTTGCTTTTTCCATGTGTGCTGCATTCTGCAGCACAAATAGGGCCAGATTTAAGAAACATGGCACTGCATCCAGTGCAGCGCCTTTTTTCTTGCGCTCCTTACTGCCACCACAACATGGCGGTAGTTAGGGAACTAGCGTCAATGATTTTTACGCTAATCCTGCAAAGCTCATTGAGGCCCATTCTGAACAATAGTGTGCCTCCTTTTAAGGCCTGCTCTGAGCAGGCATTAAGGGCCATATTTATACTTTTTGACGTAAAACTGCGCTAACGCAGTTTTGCGTCAAAAAAATTAGCGCCGGCTAACGCCATTCTGAAGCACCATGCAGGCGCCGTATTTAATCAATGACGTTAGCCGGCGTTAGCCGCCGGCGCTGCCTGGTGTGCGTGGAAAAAAAAACGACGTACACCAGGCAGCGCCGGCGTAGGGGGATATGGGGCTTGGGCGTCAAAAAATGGGGCAAGTCAGGTTGAGGCAAATTTTTCGCCTCAACCCGATTTGCGCCATTTATTTCGACTCCCAACCCCCATAGAAATGACTCCTGTCTTAGCAAAGACAGGAGTCATGCCCCCTTGCCCAATGGCCATGCCCAGGGGACTTCTGTCCCCTGGGCATGGTCATTGGGCATAGTGGCATGTAGGGGGGCACAAATCAGGCCCCCCTATGCCACAAAAAAAAAAAATGACTTACCTGAACTTACCTTAATGTCCCTGGGATGGGTCCCTCCAGCCTTGGGTGTCCTCCTGGGGTGGGCAAGGGTGACAGGGGGTGTCCCTGGGGGCATGGGAGGGCACCTCTGGGCTCCTTCAGAGCCCACAGGTCCCTTAACGCCTGCATTTTCCAGGCGCTAAAAAACGGCGCAAAAGCGGCCGTACGTCATTTTTTTTGACCCGCCCACTCCCGGGCGGGATTTTGCCCGGGAGTGTAAATATGGCGCACATGCCTCGGAGTCAATTTTTTAACGTGAACGCCTACCTTGCATATCATTAACGCAAAGTAGGTGTCCACGCTAAAAAATGACGCAAACTCCATGGATTTTGGCGCTAGATGCGTCTAACGCCAAAGTATAAATATGGAGTTAGTTTTGCGTCGGAATTGCGTAAAAAAAAACGACGCAATTCCGGCGCAAATGAAACGACGCAATTCCGGCGCAAACAGAGTATAAATATGCCCCTAAATGTGCCGAAAAAAATGATGCAAAGAAATCTCTTAGATTTCTTTGCAACATTTTTTCAGCCCCCCTATCTGGAGAACGCCCCCTTGGCATACATTATGCCTGGCACATGCAAAATGTAGTGCAAAGGGTTACAAAGTGGCACTATGCATGCATTGCAGCACTTTGTAAATTTGGTGCAGCGATTTAAGTCTCGTTGGGACACATTTGCGAAAAAAGAAATTACACTAATGTGGAGTAAGGAGGTACTAGGGGCTCTTAAATCTGCCCCATGGAAAGAGCAAAACGCCATGAATGATTGTGTATGTGTGGGAAGGTGTCCCTTCCTGCACATAAACAACCATTAAATATTGATTCTCCAAAAGGCTTCAGTTTGATTGATGTGGGCTCCGGTGTTACTTCATAATAGATCATGGAGTTGCATGGAACATTGGCACTGTAGAGATGACAGCATCAGATTCTTCAGTGGAGTTCATTGATACAAGTAGAGTTGCAGATGGAGTTTGCGCAAATATTCCAGGCTGAGAGCTCAAACTAGTGATGTTACTACTCTCTTTAAGGGATATTTCATTCAGAGTAGGGAGAGGCTGAGAGGTCCTACTCTGAATCATCCTTGGTGTCAGTGATAGTCTGCTGTAGAGAATCAGCCAAACAGTGTTTTTCACATGGTTAATGGACACCTGTCTCTTTTTCTTGAACCAGATATAGCAGACAGGGTGACATTTCTTTTGCCTTTTACCCCAAGGGCTGGAACCGGCGGTCTGTAGGATGGTTCATAAGCTTGCTTGTCTTGGATCTTCTCACAAACTAGGTCCACTACTTCTGGGATCCACCAGTAAGCACTGGTTTCAACCTTCTCTTAGCTGGTAGCAGTTTCTGAATGATTCATATTAGACATCTTGTCTCTGACCTCTTGAATACTCAGACATTCAGACTTTTTTTTTAGTTAAACTTTTCTTCACCCCCCACCTTTCGAAGATTATCTAGGCCAGGCACAAGCATAGGATCTCCAAAGAGCAACTCTTATGGAGTGTGTCCCCCCAGTACTCACCTAGGTAAGTTTTTAATGCTGTCTAGACTTCATACAGATTTTGGTACCAACTAAGATCTGAACTTAGTACCCTAGCTGTCAAGTCTTGCTCAATAATGCCATTAGCATGTTCAACTAACCCTGTGGATTCTGCTCTAAACAGTTTGCTGAATTGTAGGTACTCTTAACACACATATGGGGGGTCATTACAACCTCGGCGGTCTTTTAACAAGACCGCTGAGGGACCGCCGTGTGGAAGACCGCCAGTAGTGGCGGTTTGCCGCTCAGCGTATTATGACTGTTGGCTGCTCTCCGTCCTTCTTAGGACAGAGAGCCGCCAACAGCCATACAGGCGGGCGGCGGGGAAGTGGAGGTTGCTCCACCTCCACCGCCACGCCAACAGAACACCGCCCAGCGAATCACGTCCTGTGATTCTGTGCGGCGGTGTTCTGTTGGCGGTGTGGTGTCGGCGGAGCAGCCCCATGGCTCCCATCCCCTCCCGGAGGATCTACGGAACAGGTAAGTCGATCGTCCGTTAGGGGAGGGGGGTGGGGGGTGTTGTGTGTTGTATGGGTGCATGGGGGTGTGCGTCTGTGTATGTAGAGGGGGGTGTGAGTGCGTGTATGCTTGCGGGGGTGTTGCGTGTTTTGGGAATGAGTGCGTGTATGTCTATATGAATGTCTGTATGGATGTGTGCGTGTATGTCTGTACATGGGTGTGCGTGTCTGACTGTGTGTGTGGATGTGGGCATGTATGTCGGTGTGTGTGCGTGTGTGTGTTGGTGGCGCCTGCGTGCGTGTCATGTGTGTGTGAGTTATGTGATGTTGGGGGTTGGGGTGGTGAGGGGGGCCCTGCCACCTTTGGGGGGTGGCAGGGGTGGTGGGGGGTGTAGGGGAGGGAGTCGGGGTGGGGGAGACCCCTATCAGTGCCAGGGAAGGAATTCCCTGGCACTGATAGTGCTTACCGCCATGGATTTCATGGCGGTTCCTACCGCTGGAAATCCACGGCGGTAAACTGGGTCAAAATACCGGTGGCGGTATTGTGACGGCCGCTGGGCTGGAGACCCAGGTCTCCAGCCCAGCGGTCGTGTCCGCCCTGGCGGGCGGAACGGAGAAGCGGCGGATGACCATGGCGGTAACCGCCATGGTCATAATGCTGAAAAAAAGACTGCCAGCCTGTTGGCGGTCTTACCGCCGCTTTAACACCGTCCGCCAGGGTTGTAATGACCCCCATGGTGTCCCTGTAAGCTTTGAAAGTGAACAAAGGACCATTATCCAAGTGAAATGAATGAACTGCCCCCATCGTAACCAGATACTGCAAATTCTTTATGACTGCTGAAGCACTCACATTTCGCTGTGGCCACACACATAGGAATCAAGAACAGGAATCAATGGCTACAAATATGTATTTATCTCCACTGGCAGAATTTATTCAGCAGACGTGCTCAAAATATTTATCCTGAAAGGGATGTTGCAGACTGTGAGGGGAGTTGGCAGGTGTCTTTTGACAGTAGATGGTTTGATCTGCTGACAAATGTCATACTTCCTGACATAGGTGGTCATTACAACCCTGGCGGACGGTGTTAAAGCGGCGGTAAGACCGCCAACAGGCCGGCGGTAACATTTTTGGAATTACGACCGTGGTGGAAACCGCCAACAAAGACAGCCACTTTAACACTCACACCGCCACGGCGGTACAAACAAACAGTGCGGCGGTCACCGCCAACAGACAGGCGGGAGACAATGTACCGCCCACACTATTATGACAGGCCAATCCACCACCTTTTCCGGGGCGGATTCACTGCGGATAAAAACACGGCGGAAACAGCCATTTCAAAGTGAAAACGCTCACCTCTACACACTCCACGAGGAACGACGACACCATGGAGCCGGAACTCCATATTCTTCCTGCACTAGTCTTCCTGCTCCTGTACCAGGAGCACCAATGCCGGCAGCGAAGACCACAGTGAGTACTGCACCTATGACACAGGGGAGGGGGGAGGCAAAATACAGGGACACACACACGCAAAAACCCCCACCCCCACCCTCACCCACTACAACACACACACACCAATGCATATCCAAACATTACAGTAACACCCCCCAAACCCCCGGAAGAATGCAAAGACAAAAGGAAATGAGTGGAACCATTGCAATATATCAAAATAGAGTAAGCAAATATATACATATATACACTATTAACAAAATATACACCACGAATAGTAGTCCAGGTATTGCACTATTCATAGTCCGTGGACCACTGGGCCCAAAATGCATGGGCGAGGCCCACAAGATACCCGAACATGACGGAGAGAACACTGCAGGGGCATCAGATAGAAATACAACAGGCACCTCAGGGGGAAGGGAAGGGGGGCACCTCAGCCAGAGGAGTGCACGACACCAGATCCACGAGGGGGCTCCATGCCCATTGATGCATCCTGGGGAGTGCAAAGCCACAGTCTCTCCAGTGGGTGGTTTGCCCACTGCTTTATCCTGGGGAGTGCAAAGCCACAGTCCCTCAAGTCTCTACAGTGGGTGGGTTGCCCACTGTACCATCCTGGGGAGTGCAAAGCCACAGTCTCTCAAGTCTCTACAGTGGGTGGGTTGCCCACTGTACCATCCTGGGGAGTGCAAAGCCACAGTCTCTCAAGTCTCTCCAGTGGGTGGTTTGCCCACTGCTTTATCCTGGGGAGTGCAAAGCCACAGTCTCTCAAGTCTCTCCAGTGGGTGGGTTGCCCACTGTACCATCCTGGGGAGTGCAAAGCCACAGTCTCTCAAGTCTCTCCAGTGGGTGGTTTGCCCACTGCTTTATCCTGGGGAGTGCAAAGCCACAGTCTCTCAAGTCTCTCCAGTGGGTGGGTTGCCCACTGTACCATCCTGGGGAGTGCAAAGCCACAGTCTCTCAAGTCTCTCCAGTGGGTGGGTTGCCCACTGTACCATCCTGGGGAGTGCAAAGCCACAGTCTCTCAAGTCTCTCCAGTGGGTGGGTTGCCCACTGCACCATCCTGGGGAGTGCAAAGCCACAATCTCTCAAGTGGATAACAGTCTCCACTGGTTCTGGAGGGGGACTGGTGCCCAGAGTGCTTCATCCTGTGCAGGACAGACAGAGTGGATGCAGGTCTCCACTGGATCTGGAGGGGGACTGGTGCTCAGAGTGCTTCATCCTGTGCAGGACAGACGGAGTGGATGCAGGTCTCCAGTGGTTCTGGAGGGGGACTAGTGCCCAGAGTGCTTCATCCTGTGCAGGACAGACGGAGTGGATGCAGGTCTCCACTGGTTCTGGAGGGGGACTGGTGCCCAGAGTGCTTCATCCTGTGCAGGACAGACGGAGTGGATGCAGGTCTCCACTGGTTCTGGAGGGGGACTGGTGCCCAGAGTGCATCACTCACCCCGTGACGGTCCCTGTTGCGTCACTGCCCCTGCCGCTCATGGGCTAGCGGTGCTTGAGTTGGCAGTGCTTGCCCTGTTCAGTGGTGCTTGTCCTGTTCAGTGGTGCTTGCATTAGTGGTGCTTGCCCTGTTCAGCGGTGCTTGCGCTGTTCAGCGGTGCTTGCCCGGTTCAGCGGTGCTTACCCTGTTCAGCGGTGCTTGCATTGGCGATCCTTGCCCTGTTCAGCGGTGCTTGCCCTGTTCAGCGGTGCTTGCCTTGGCGGTCCTTGCTCTGTTCAGCGGTGCTTGCCATGTTCAGCGGTGCTTGCCTTGGAGGTCCTTGCCCTGTTCAGCAGTGCTTGCCATGTTCAGCGGTGCTTGCCTTGGCGGACCTTGCCCTGTTCAGCGGTGCTTGCCTTGGCGGTCCTTGCCCTGTTCAGCGGTGCTTGCCTTGGCGGTCCTTGCCCTGTTCAGCGGTGCTTGCCATGTTCAGCGGTGCTTGCCTTGGCGGTCCTTGCCCTGTTCAGCGGTGCTTGCCTTGGCGGTCCTTCATTGCCCAGCTGGGCTGGACTGGCGGTCGTTCATTGCCCAGCTGGGCTGTGGCTGGCGGGGCCCTCCTGGGCAGCTGGGCTGTGGCTGGCGGGGCCCTCCTGGGCAGCTGGGATGTGGCTGGCGGGGCCCTCCTGGGAAGCTGGGCTGTGGCTGGCGGGGCCCTCCTGGCCAGCTGGGCTGTGGCAGGCGTGGCCCTCCTGGCCAGCTGGGCTGTGGCTGGCGGGGCCCTCCTGGGCAGCTGGGCTGTGGCTGGCGGGGCCCTCCTGGCCAGCTGGGCTGTGGCTGGCGGGCCCTCCTGGGCAGCGACGATGGGGCTGGCAGGGCCCTCCTGCCCAGCGGGGATGATGGCGGTCTTCTCCGCCGTGCTGCTCCTCCCAGACTTTGCGGGTTTCTTCTCCCCTTCCCCACCTTGGGAGGAGTCATGCAGAGTCCACACTCCCTCGGGACCCCTGTGATCGGCTTGAGTGGCTGGAGTCTTCCCCCTCTCCCGCCGGGCACTGGCCAACTTCTGGTGCTTCACAGGGGGGGGACTGTCTGTGCTCTGGCTCCGTGATACACTGGCTGGCCTGGTGGCCGGTGCACTCCACATACCTGTGACAACAGGCACCACTGGTCTCGGTAATTTTGTGGCTGAGGTGCTAGTACGGGACCTCTGAGTTGGACGGGGGGTGGTGGGAAATAGGTTAAGGGTGGACAGGAAAAGTTGTTTGGAGACACTGGGACGGGTAGCTGGAGTGGGTTTGGGAGTGTAGGAAGAGGAGGTGGTTGTAGGAGGTGTAACTTTTGTGGCTTTGGGTGCAGGTGCATGCGCTGGAGGCTGTCGTGAGGTGGGTGTATGTTGGGTGGGTGTGTGCCTGCATTTGTGTATCTTGGGAGGGGGCGTCACAGACACACTGGGAGAGGACACAGGGGACGTGTGTATGGTAGTGGGGGTGGTGACTGCACGTGAGCGGGGTGTGCTGCTGGGTGTGCTGGTGCGGGACGTAGTGGCTGTAGAGGTAGTGCATGCAGGTGTGAGTGTAGACGAGACTGGGAGGGAGGAGGGAGACGACGAGGAGGGGGACACAGTGGAGGCAGTGGATGTTGGTGTGTCTGTATGTGTGTGATGCTTGCGTGAGTGCCTGTGGGATGTGTGGTGCTTATGTTTGCCTGAGCTTCCCTTGTGTGTTGAGGTGTGTGCAGGCTGGTCTGATGGTGTGCTTGGGATAGGCAGGGGTACAGGGGATTGAGTCGGGGTGGAGGAAGTTGGAAGGGGGAGGCTAGACACAGGGACAATGGCTGCCATCAGTGCTGAGGCCAGAGTCTGAACGGTTCGATGAAGGGCATCCTGACCAGAATGAATGCCCTCCAGGAGTGCAGTTGTGTGTTGCAACTCCCTTTCTACACCCTGGATGGCATTCAAAATGGTAGACTGCCCAACAGTGAGTGACCTGAGGAGGTCAATGCCCTCCTCACTGAGGGCAGCAGAGGTGACAGGGGCAGGGGCTAAGGTGTCTGGGGCGAAGGTGATGCCCACCCTCCTGGGTTAGGGAACTAGCGTCAATGATTTTTACGCTAATCCTGCAAAGCTCATTGAGGCCCATTCTGAACAATAGTGTGCCTCCTTTTAAGGCCTGCTCTGAGCAGGCATAAAGGGCCATATTTATACTTTTTGACGTAAAACTGCGCTAACGCAGTTTTGCGTAAAAAAATTAGCGCCGGCTAACGCCATTCTGAAGCGCCATGCAGGCGCCGTATTTAATCAATGACGTTAGCCGGCGTTAGCCGCCGGCGCTGCCTGGTGTGCGTGGAAAAAAAACAACGTACACCAGGCAGCGCCGGCGTAGGGGGATATGGGGCTTGGGCGTCAAAAAATGGGGCAAGTCAGGTTGAGGCAAATTTTTCGCCTCAACCCGATTTGCGCCATTTATTTCGACTCCCAACCCCCATAGAAATGACTCCTGTCTTAGCAAAGACAGGAGTCATGCCCCCTTGCCCAATGGCCATGCCCAGGGGACTTCTGTCCCCTGGGTATGGTCATTGGGCATAGTGGCATGTAGGGGGGCACAAATCAGGCCCCCCTATGCCACAAAAAAAAAAAATGACTTACCTGAACTTACCTTAATGTCCCTGGGATGGGTCCCTCCAGCCTTGGGTGTCCTCCTGGGGTGGGCAAGGGTGACAGGGGGTGTCCCTGGGGGCATGGGAGGGCACCTCTGGGCTCCTTCAGAGCCCACAGGTCCCTTAACGCCTGCATTTTCGAGGCGCTAAAAAACGTCGCAAAAGCGGCCGTACGTAATTTTTTTTGACCCGCCCACTCCCGGGCGGGATTTTGCCCGGGAGTGTAAATATGGCGCACATGCCTCGGAGTCAATTTTTTAACGTGAACGCCTACCTTGCATATCATTAACGCAAAGTAGGTGTCCACGCTAAAAAATGACGCAAACTCCATGGACTTTGGCGCTAGATGCGTCTAACGCCAAAGTATAAATATGGAGTTAGTTTTGCGTCGGAATTGCGTAAAAAAAACCGACGCAATTCCGGCGCAAACGAAACGACGCAATTCCGGCGCAAACAGAGTATAAATATGCCCCTAAATGTGCCGAAAAAAATGATGCAAAGAAATCTCTTAGATTTCTTTGCAACATTTTTTCAGCCCCCCTATCTGGAGAACGCCCCCTTGGCATACATTATGCCTGGCACATGCAAAATGTAGTGCAAAGGGTTACAAAGTGGCACTATGCATGCATTGCAGCACTTTGTAAATTTGGTGCAGTGATTTAAGTCTCGTTGGGACACATTTGCGAAAAAAGAAATTACACTAATGTGGAGTAAGGAGGTACTAGGGGCTCTTAAATCTGCCCCATGGAAAGAGCAAAACGCCATGAATGATTGTGTATGTGTGGGAAGGTGTCCCTTCCTGCACATAAACAACCATTAAATATTGATTCTCCAAAAGGCTTCAGTTTGATTGATGTGGGCTCCGGTGTTACTTCATAATAGATCATGGAGTTGCATGGAACATTGGCACTGTAGAGATGACAGCATCAGATTCTTCAGTGGAGTTCATTGATACAAGTAGAGTTGCAGATGGAGTTTGCGCAAATATTCCAGGCTGAGAGCTCAAACTAGTGATGTTACTACTCTCTTTAAGGGATATTTCATTCAGAGTAGGGAGAGGCTGAGAGGTCCTACTCTGAATCATCCTTGGTGTCAGTGATAGTCTGCTGTAGAGAATCAGCCAAACAGTGTTTTTCACATGGTTAATGGACACCTGTCTCTTTTTCTTGAACCAGATATAGCAGACAGGGTGACATTTCTTTTGCCTTTTACCCCAAGGGCTGGAACCGGCGGTCTGTAGGATGGTTCATAAGCTTGCTTGTCTTGGATCTTCTCACAAACTAGGTCCACTACTTCTGGGATCCATCAGTAAGCACTGGTTTCAACCTTCTCTTAGCTGGTAGCAGTTTCTGAATGATTCATATTAGACATCTTGTCTCTGACCTCTTGAATACTCAGACATTCAGACTTTTTTTTTAGTTAAACTTTTCTTCACCCCCCACCTTTCGAAGATTATCTAGGCCAGGCACAAGCATAGGATCTCCAAAGAGCAACTCTTATGGAGTGTGTCCCCCCAGTACTCACCTAGGTAAGTTTTTAATGCTGTCTAGACTTCATACAGATTTTGGTACCAACTAAGATCTGAACTTAGTACCCTAGCTGTCAAGTCTTGCTCAATAATGCCATAAGCATGTTCAACTAACCCTGTGGATTCTGCTCTAAACAGTTTGCTGAATTGTAGGTACTCTTAACACACATATGGGGGGTCATTACAACCTCGGCGGTCTTTTAACAAGACCGCTGAGGGACCGCCGTGTGGAAGACCGCCAGTAGTGGCGGTTTGCCGCTCAGCGTATTATGACTGTTGGCTGCTCTCCGTCCTTCTTAGGACAGAGAGCCGCCAACAGCCATACAGGCGGGCGGCGGGGAAGTGGAGGTTGCTCCACCTCCACCGCCACGCCAACAGAACACCGCCCAGCGAATCACGTCCTGTGATTCGGTGCGGCGGTGTTCTGTTGGCGGTGTGGTGTCGGCGGAGCAGCCCCATGGCTCCCGTCCCCTCCCGGAGGATCTACGGAACAGGTAAGTCGATCGTCCGTTAGGGGAGGGGGGTGGGGGGTGTTGTGTGTTGTGTGGGTGCATGGGGGTGTGCGTCTGTGTATGTAGAGGGGGGTGTGAGTGCGTGTATGCTTGCGGGGGTGTTGCGTGTTTTGGGAATGAGTGCGTGTATGTCTATATGAATGTCTGTATGGATATGTGCGTGTATGTCTGTACATGGGTGTGCGTGTCTGACTGTGTGTGTGGATGTGGGCATGTATGTCGGTGTGTGTGCGTGTGTGTGTTGGTGGTGCCTGCGTGCGTGTCATGTGTGTGTGAGTTATGTGATGTTGGGGGTTGGGGTGGTGAGGGGGGCCCTGCCACCTTTGGGGGGTGGCAGGGGTGGTGGGGGGTGTAGGGGAGGGAGTCGGGGTGGGGGAGACCCCTATCAGTGCCAGGGAAGGAATTCCCTGGCACTGATAGTGCTTACCGCGATGGATTTCATGGCGGTTCCTACCGCTGGAAATCCACGGCGGTAAACTGGGTCAAAATACCGGTGGCGGTATTGTGACGGCCGCTGGGCTGGAGACCCAGGTCTCCAGCCCAGCGGTCGTGTCTGCCCTGGCGGGCGGAACGGAGAAGCGGCGGATGACCATGGCGGTAACCGCCATGGTCATAATGCTGAAAAAAAGACTGCCAGCCTGTTGGCGGTCTTACCGCCGCTTTAACACCGTCCGCCAGGGTTGTAATGACCCCCATGGTGTCCCTGTAAGCTTTGAAAGTGAACAAAGGACCATTATCCAAGTGAAATGAATTAACTGCCCCCATCGTAACCAGATACTGCAAATTCTTTATGACTGCTGAAGCACTCACATTTCGCTGTGGCCACACACATAGCAATCAAGAACAGGAATCAATGGCTACAAATATGTATTTATCTCCACTGGCAGAATTTATTCAGCAGACGTGCTCAAAATATTTATCCTGAAAGGGATGTTGCAGACTGTGAGGGGAGTTGGCAGGTGTCTTTTGACAGTAGATGGTTTGATCTGCTGACAAATGTCATACTTCCTGACATAGGTGGTCATTACAACCCTGGCGGACGGTGTTAAAGCGGCGGTAAGACCGCCAACAGGCCGGCGGTAACATTTTTGGAATTACGACCGTGGTGGAAACCGCCAACAAAGACAGCCACTTTAACACTCACACCGCCACGGCGGTACAAACAAACAGTGCGGCGGTCACCGCCAACAGACAGGCGGGAGACAATGTACCGCCCACACTATTATGACAGGCCAATCCACCACCTTTTCCGGGGCGGATTCACTGCGGATAAAAACACGGCGGAAACAGCCATTTCAAAGTGAAAACGCTCACCTCTACACACTCCACGAGGAACGACGACACCATGGAGCCGGAACTCCATATTCTTCCTGCACTAGTCTTCCTGCTCCTGTACCAGGAGCACCAATGCCGGCAGCGAAGACCACAGTGAGTACTGCACCTATGACACAGGGGAGGGGGGAGGCAAAATACAGGGACACACACACGCAACACCCCCACCCCCACCCTCACCCACTACAACACACACACACCTATGCATATCCAAACATTACAGTAACACCCCCCAAACCCCCCGGAAGAATGCAAAGACAAAAGGAAATGAGTGGAACCATTGTAATATATCAAAATAGAGTAAGCAAATATATACATATATACACTATTAACAAAATATACACCACGAATAGTAGTCCAGGTATTGCACTATTCATAGTCCGTGGACCACTGGGCCCAAAATGCATGGGCGAGGCCCACACAAGATACCCGAACATGACGGAGAGAACACTGCAGGGGCATCAGATAGAAATACAACAGGCACCTCAGGGGGAAGGGAAGGGGGGCACCTCAGCCAGATGAGTGCACGACACCAGATCCACGAGGGGGCTCCATGCCCATTGATGCATCCTGGGGAGTGCAAAGCCACAGTCTCTCCAGTGGGTGGTTTGCCCACTGCTTTATCCTGGGGAGTGCAAAGCCACAGTCCCTCAAGTCTCTACAGTGGGTGGGTTGCCCACTGTACCATCCTGGGGAGTGCAAAGCCACAGTCTCTCAAGTCTCTACAGTGGGTGGGTTGCCCACTGTACCATCCTGGGGAGTGCAAAGCCACAGTCTCTCAAGTCTCTCCAGTGGGTGGTTTGCCCACTGCTTTATCCTGGGGAGTGCAAAGCCACAGTCTCTCAAGTCTCTCCAGTGGGTGGGTTGCCCACTGTACCACCCTGGGGAGTGCAAAGCCACAGTCTCTCAAGTCTCTCCAGTGGGTGGTTTGCCCACTGCTTTATCCTGGGGAGTGCAAAGCCACAGTCTCTCAAGTCTCTCCAGTGGGTGGGTTGCCCACTGTACCATCCTGGGGAGTGCAAAGCCACAGTCTCTCAAGTCTCTCCAGTGGGTGGGTTGCCCACTGTACCATCCTGGGGAGTGCAAAGCCACAGTCTCTCAAGTCTCTCCAGTGGGTGGGTTGCCCACTGCACCATCCTGGGGAGTGCAAAGCCACAATCTCTCAAGTGGATAACAGTCTCCACTGGTTCTGGAGGGGGACTGGTGCCCAGAGTGCTTCATCCTGTGCAGGACAGACAGAGTGGATGCAGGTCTCCACTGGATCTGGAGGGGGACTGGTGCTCAGAGTGCTTCATCCTGTGCAGGACAGACGGAGTGGATGCAGGTCTCCAGTGGTTCTGGAGGGGGACTAGTGCCCAGAGTGCTTCATCCTGTGCAGGACAGACGGAGTGGATGCAGGTCTCCACTGGTTCTGGAGGGGGACTGGTGCCCAGAGTGCTTCATCCTGTGCAGGACAGACGGAGTGGATGCAGGTCTCCACTGGTTCTGGAGGGGGACTGGTGCCCAGAGTGCATCACTCACCCCGTGACGGTCCCTGTTGCGTCACTGCCCCTGCCGCTCATGGGCTAGCGGTGCTTGAGTTGGCGGTGCTTGCCCTGTTCAGCGGTGCTTGTCCTGTTCAGTGGTGCTTGCATTAGTGGTGCTTGCCCTGTTCAGCGGTGCTTGCGCTGTTCAGCGGTGCTTGCCCGGTTCAGCGGTGCTTACCCTGTTCAGCGGTGCTTGCATTGGCGATCCTTGCCCTGTTCAGCGGTGCTTGCCCTGTTCAGCGGTGCTTGCCTTGGCGGTCCTTGCTCTGTTCAGCGGTGCTTGCCATGTTCAGCGGTGCTTGCCTTGGAGGTCCTTGCCCTGTTCAGCAGTGCTTGCCATGTTCAGCGGTGCTTGCCTTGGCGGACCTTGCCCTGTTCAGCGGTGCTTGCCTTGGCGGTCCTTGCCCTGTTCAGCGGTGCTTGCCTTGGCGGTCCTTGCCCTGTTCAGCGGTGCTTGCCATGTTCAGCGGTGCTTGCCTTGGCGGTCCTTGCCCTGTTCAGCGGTGCTTGCCTTGGCGGTCCTTCATTGCCCAGCTGGGCTGGACTGGCGGTCGTTCATTGCCCAGCTGGGCTGTGGCTGGCGGGGCCCTCCTGGGCAGCTGGGCTGTGGCTGGCGGGGCCCTCCTGGGCAGCTGGGATGTGGCTGGCGGGGCCCTCCTGGGAAGCTGGGCTGTGGCTGGCGGGGCCCTCCTGGCCAGCTGGGCTGTGGCAGGCGTGGCCCTCCTGGCCAGCTGGGCTGTGGCTGGCGGGGCCCTCCTGGGCAGCTGGGCTGTGGCTGGCGGGGCCCTCCTGGCCAGCTGGGCTGTGGCTGGCGGGCCCTCCTGGGCAGCGACGATGGGGCTGGCAGGGCCCTCCTGCCCAGCGGGGATGATGGCGGTCTTCTCCGCCGTGCTGCTCCTCCCAGACTTTGCGGGTTTCTTCTCCCCTTCCCCACCTTGGGAGGAGTCAAAGCAGAGTCCACACTCCCTCGGGACCCCTGTGATCGGCTTGAGTGGCTGGAGTCTTCCCCCTCTCCCGCCGGGCACTGGCCAACTTCTGGTGCTTCACAGGGGGGGGACTGTCTGTGCTCTGGCTCCGTGATACACTGGCTGGCCTGGTGGCCGGTGCACTCCACATACCTGTGACAACAGGCACCACTGGTCTCGGTAATTTTGTGGCTGAGGTGCTAGTACGGGACCTCTGAGTTGGACGGGGGGTGGTGGGAAATAGGTTAAGGGTGGACAGGAAAAGTTGTTTGGAGACACTGGGACGGGTAGCTGGAGTGGGTTTGGGAGTGTAGGAAGAGGAGGTGGTTGTAGGAGGTGTAACTTTTGTGGCTTTGGGTGCAGGTGCATGCGCTGGAGGCTGTCGTGAGGTGGGTGTATGTTGGGTGGGTGTGTGCCTGCATTTGTGTATCTTGGGAGGGGGCGTCACAGACACACTGGGAGAGGACACAGGGGACGTGTGTATGGTAGTGGGGGTGGTGACTGCACGTGAGCGGGGTGTGCTGCTGGGTGTGCTGGTGCGGGACGTAGTGGCTGTAGAGGTAGTGCATGCAGGTGTGAGTGTAGACGAGACTGGGAGGGAGGAGGGAGACGACGAGGAGGGGGACACAGTGGAGGCAGTGGATGTTGGTGTGTCTGTATGTGTGTGATGCTTGCGTGAGTGCCTGTGGGATGTGTGGTGCTTATGTTTGCCTGAGCTTCCCTTGTGTGTTGAGGTGTGTGCAGGCTGGTCTGATGGTGTGCTTGGGATAGGCAGGGGTACAGGGGATTGAGTCGGGGTGGAGGAAGTTGGAAGGGGGAGGCTAGACACAGGGACACTGGCTGCCATCAGTGCTGAGGCCAGAGTCTGAACGGTTCGATGAAGGGCATCCTGACCAGAATGAATGCCCTCCAGGAGTGCAGTTGTGTGTTGCAACTCCCTTTCTACACCCTGGATGGCATTCAAAATGGTAGACTGCCCAACAGTGAGTGACCTGAGGAGGTCAATGCCCTCCTCACTGAGGGCAGCAGAGGTGACAGGGGCGAAGGTGATGCCCACCCTCCTGGGTGAGCGGGCACGGGGCAAAGGCTGAGGGGCTGCTGGGAGGGCGGTGCTGGTAGGGGGGGTGGCGGCTGTCCCTGTTGAAGTGGGGGGCACAGATGTTGCCGCCACCACAAGGGAGCTCCCATCGGAGGACGAGTCCGTGTCGCTGGTTGCAGATACTGTGACTGCCATGGTGCTCCCCTCGCCCTCCGTCCCACTGGTGTATTCTGAGTCCGTAGTGTGTGCCTCCATGCCCATGTGGGATGCAGCTCCCTCTTGCTCCAGTGCCACTGCACCTCCGCCTGATGATGCTAATGCACACAAGAACAGGGAGACCGCAAAAAATAGGGGGGGGGAAACAGAAGAAAGACATGTTGAGTGCATGCATTACCGCTACCGTTGGCGGAGAAGACAGACACAGCAGCCCCCTGCACTACGTCGCGCTGTTGAGATTTACAGTGCAATTCCTGGAAAATGGCCTACAAGGCTATGGACGACATCTGCACACATAGCTGACACAGGGACATGAATACCTGTACTTGGCACTCTACAGAGGTGAGGTGGGGGCCACAGGGCCATGCTTTACGAAGGGGCCTAGCCTACGGAAGTCGCCCTGGCCTAGGGAAACCCACAGCCCTCCTCCCCCACCCAGACACCTCCACTGCGCGCAAAGTCAGCAGAATGAGAGTGTACTCACCCCCTTGTGTCTTCTGTGATGCCCTCAAGCGCCCATCCAACTGCGGTTAGGCCACCGCCAGGATCCGAAACATCAGGGGGGTCATGGTTCGACGGGCACCCCTCACACATTGGGAGGCCATCCCCAGCTGAGCCTCCGCCGTCTTCTTGCTCCAGCGGCGAATGTCCTCCCATCTCTTCTGGCAGTGGGTGCTCCGTCTGTGGTGGACCCCCAGGGTCTGGACGTCCTTGGCGATGGCACGCCAAATATCCTTCTTCTGGTGGGCGCTGACCTACATGAAATGTACAGGGGAGAAGAGAAGTCATTACCAACTGCACCGTCAAAATAAGTGGCCCCCATCCCTACCCTTGCCATGTGGCACATGCACCCACCGTCTTTCATGCACGCAGAACTCTGCCCCCTTCCTTCTTACAACCAGCCCTCTCCACACACGCATAGCCCATACAGCATGCTCCCTGTGTACTTACCTGTTGGTCTGGAGGACCGTAGAGTAGCATGTACTAGGGGAGGACCCCGTCGACGAGCTTCTCCAACTCCTCCGCAGTGAAGGCAGGGGCCCTTTCCCCAGACGCACGAGCCATTGTCTCTTTCAGACCGAGGTCACAGCAGCACTTGCAGTGTAGGTCCTCTCTTGTCGAAGATCAGGTATCGAGTGATTCAACAGCTAGAAAATGTCGGTCACGTCCGCGGCGGTCACGTCCGCGACGGTGCGTACCATCACCGCCGGCGTACATCGTCATTGGCTCCTGGGACCCATAGGGTCCAATGTTAACCAATGCAGCATTGCGCCGCGATCTTCGACCGCCTACCGCGACGGTGTACAACGCCAGCGCTGTTACCTCACATCCCATTGTCCCGCTTTAGAGGTCAGGCAGCCGCCATTTCAGGGGCCCACATGGCCTAATTACCAACTGCGTCACACATACCTAGACCTACTCTCAACACACGTACAGGCCAGATTTTGTGTATGAATCGTGTTCGGTCTAGACTGTGGGTACATACCTCTGAGTTGTTTGACTCTGTGCTCGCTGTTGTCCTTCATAGGCACCGTCCGTTGGGACATGTGAGGAGATGGCGGAATCCTCTGGTGTACCGACCGCTGGTGGACCTGTCGACAATGGAGGAAAGAAATTTGATCATCACCTACAGGTTTGACCGTGCCACAATCCAGGAACTGTGTACCCAGTTGGGGCCAGACCTGATGTCAGCAATCTGCCATCCCACAGGAATCCCCCCTCAAGTGCAGGTGCTATCAGTGCTCCATTTCCTTGCAAGTGGGTCTTTTCAAACAACTGTGGCCATGGCATCAGGGATGTCCCAGCCTATGTTTTCCAACGTGTTGTCCAGAGTGTTGTCTGCCCTGCTGAAACACATGCGGAGCTACATCATTTTCCCTCAGGTGGAGGACTTGCCTACAGTGAAAGGTGATTTCTATGCCCTTGGACATATCCCCAACATCATAGGTGCCATTGATGGGACCCATATGGCTTTGGTCCCCCCCCACAGGAGTGAACAGGTGTACAGGAACCGGAAGAGTTATCATTCCATGAAAGTACAGATGGTGTGTTTGGCAGACCAGTACATCTCCCATGTGAATGCCATGTTCCCTGGCTCAGTGCATGACGCCTACATCATGCGGAATAGCAGCATCCCTTATGTGATGGGTCAACTACAGAGGCACCGGGTGTGGCTATTAGGTGACTCTGGTTACCCCAACCTGTCATGGCTACTGACCCCAGTGAGGAATCCCAGGACTAGGGCAGAGGAACGCTACAATGAGGCCCACGGGCGAACTAGGAGGGTGATCAAACGCACCTTCGGCCTCCTGAAGGCCAGGTTTAGGTGCCTCCATATGACAGGTGGATCCCCATTCTACTCACCAAAGAAGGTGTGTCAGATCATCGTGGCCTGCTGTATGCTTCATAACTTGGCTTTGCGACGTCAGGTGCCTTTTCTGCAGGAGGATGGTCCAGATGGTGGTGTTGTGGCAGCTGTGGAGCCTGTGGACAGTGATAAGGAGGAAGCAGAGGAAGAAGACATTGACAACAGGGACTCAGTAATCCAGCAATATTTCCAGTGAGACACAGGTGAGAATACATTCCTGCCTACTACAAGTACTTTTACACTTCTACCTCTCTCCCGTCTGTCGATTTCACCCAGTGTATGGTCACTGAGTTGTTTCTTTCCCCTACGGTTTCACAGGTGTGGGTCCCAACGTGTGTCATCTGCTTAGATTCCTCATGGACTAGAGCTGTGTGACAACGGTATGTTGACATTACTATTTCCTGGAAATTTTGTCACTGTAATTGCAAATACACTATTTCGAAATCACAGACAGACTCCAGATTGTTTTGTGCTTTAAGTGTGTTTATTTAAGTGCTCAATATTGGAGGGGGTAGTAAAATGGTGAGGGGTGATGGCGGAGGAATGTCCATGGCAGAGTCCAGTCTATTTGTCTCGTAGGTGCATTGCCCATATGGGCATAGGAAGTGGAGCTGGGGCAGTTCCAATATGGACAGGGTGACAAAGTGGGACAGTGGGTTGACAATCAGGGTGGTCTCATTTCTTGGCGGGGGTCTTGGCATTGTGCTCTGTCTTGTTCCTGGATCTCAGGGGCCGATTGCGGGGTGGTTCTCCCTCTGCAGGGGGTGGGGTGCTGGTGTGGTGGTCCTGTGGTGGTGCCTCCTGTCCACTAGCGCCAGCGGAGGTGGTGGGTAGTTCATCGTTCATGCTAGTGTCAGGGGCCCCTTGGAGTGCCACAGTGTCCCTCCTGTTGTTGAGTATTTCCTTCAGCACCCCTACGATGGTGCCCAGGGCTGAGCTGATGGTTCTGAGTTCCTCCCTGAACCCCAAATACTGTTCCTCCTGCATGCGCTGGGTCTCCTGAAACTTGTCCAGGACTGTTGCCATCATCCCCTGGGAGTGGTGGTATGCTCCCATGATGGAGGAGAGGGCCTCGTGGAGAGTGGGTTCCCTGGGCCTGTCCGCCCCCTGTCGCACAGTAGCCCTCCCAGTTCCCCTGTGTTCCTGTGCCTCCGTCCCCTGGACCGTGTGCCCACTACCACTGCCCCCAGGTCCCTGTTGTTGTTGGGGTGGTGGATTATCCTGGGTTCCCTGTAGTGGTGGACACACAGCTGATTGACGTGTCCTGGGGACGGAGGTATGGGCCCGCTGGGTGGGTGCTGTGCTGGTGTTACCAGAGGGTGGAAGGTCTGTGGTGGCCTGTGCCTGTGTGAGGAGAACCGACTGTCCTGAGGCCCACGATGGTCCGAGCTGGTCATCTAGATCCAGTTGGACAGAGCTGCTGTCATCACTGTGGGCCTCTTCTGTGGGTGGGGTGGAGATGTCTGGACCCTCCTGTCTGGTGACGTTGGATAGTGGTCCTGCAGGGGTGGAAAAGCATGATTATTGCATCTGTGTGTGTCATGGTGTGCAATGGGTGGGTGACCCTGTACCCCAGTGCTGGCATTCCTGTGTGGGGGCCTGTGTGATGATGGTTTAGGGGGTTGTATGGGTATGTGCAGTGGGCATGCTTTAGTGATGGGTGTCCATGCTTTGTTTTTGTATGCAGGGCTTTGTGTTGGGATGGGTGGTTTGTGATATTGGTACATTTGTGAAGAGTTGGTGTGATGGGGGTGAGGGTGAGGGTGGGGGTATGTGCTGGCATGCAGGTAGGGTGGGGGATGTAATAGTTAAGATTTGTCTTACCAGAGTCCATTCCTCCACCGACTCCTGCGAGGCCCTCAGGATGCAGAATCTCCAAGACCTGCTCCTCCCATGTTAGTTGTGGGGGAGGAGGTGGGGGTCTGCCCCAAGTCCGCTGAACCGCCTGGTGGTGTCTTGAGACCACGGAACGTACCTTCCCCCATAGGTCGTTCCACCTCTTCCTGATGTCGTCCCGATTTCTTGGGTGTTGTCCCACTGCGTTCACCCTGTCGACTATTCTTCGCCATAGCTCCATCTACCTTGCAATTGAGGTGTGCTGCACCTGTGCTCCAAATAGCTGTGGCTCTACCCAGACGATTTCCTCCACCATGACCCTGAGCTCCTCCTCCGAGAACCTGGGGTGTCTTTGCCGTGCCATGGGGTGGTGTAGGTGATGTGTGGGGTGGAGTGTGTGGTGATAAGTGTGGTGATATGTAGTGGTGTGTGGTGTTTTGTGCGTGGACGTTGTGTGGGTGATGGTGTTGAGTGCCTGTGGATGCTAGTTTGTGGATGGTGGTGTCTTTCTCTGGCCTTCTCTCTGTAATAGTGGTCGTAGGGGTTTGTGGGTGATGTGGGTGTGTGTTTTATATTGTATTGGGTGTGTGGGACTGGTGTGTGTATGTGTATCTGGTGTGTATTTGGAATTGTCCAATGTGGCTGTGTTTTGTAAGAGTTTGTGGTGTGTACCGCCAATGGAATACCGCGGTTTAAAGACCGCCGCGTGGATTCGTGTGTCGTGATGGTGTGGGCGTATTTCTGTTGGCGTGACGTGGAGGTTTTGTCTTCGCCAGTTTATCACTGACCTTTGGTGTGGCGGACTTGTGTGGGTGTCTCAATTTTGGCGGATTCCGAGATGTGGGTCATAATAGCTGTGGCGGAATTCCGCGGCGGTGTGTTGGCGGTCTTCTGCACGGCGGTAAGCGGCTTTTTCCGCCAATGTTGTAATGACCACCATAGTCTCTAGTCTGTTTATACCAATAAGACTACCAGGTACGTATGCTGTAGCATTGCTACGTTTGCATTAACCCCAGCATGAGCAGGTGCCAATCCCTTGTGAGCTTCCCTTATTAAATCTATTCTGGACAGTTTATTAGGTACTATCCTGTCTCCCACTACTGGTAGAGTGACTAAAGGAGCATGGTCACCGTCCCACACATCCACAGAACAACCTCCGGTGGCAGATCGTTCTCTCACCTCACCGCCAAGACGTGGAACACTCTTCCCACCCACCTGTGACAGACCCAGGACCTACTTGGCTAAAGGAGCAGCCACCCCTGCTCAGCGCTTTAAGACCCTCACGTTTGAGTAGTGCACTTTACAAATGCTTTGATTGATTGGTCTGAATTAAGGACTATTTAGGAGGAATGCCTGCTGGAGGCTCTCTACCCTGTTTGGTGGTATTTATGGTGCTTAAAATAACAGTCAAAAATGCAGCTTTGGAAGCTATGTCAGCCGCACAGTTCCTTTTAGAATGAAATCTATTATGCTGATGGCCCAAAGTGTTTCTCAGATGGACCAATAGAAGCTTCTCTTGAAAAGACAGCTACCTTTGTCTAGAGCTGTTTACAGGACCGGTTCCTCCTTTAGGTTGGAGGAGTGTTGCCACACCTGCTAAGAGCGCAGCAGTAAACTAACGATTCACAAATTAATATAATGGTCTCAATCATTACCATTTTATTATGATGTGCTTCAGTGGGTGCCACTGGCAAGTATGGGGGTGATTCCTGCTAAATGATTGGCGGCAGCAGGGATGACACCTAAAATGCATAGTGCTCATCTCGGATTGGCCTACTGTCATGTGATATCCAGTCCAACCTGCACACTTTTGCCCACACTAATCCAGCAGCCTTTATTAACAGCTAGGGGTTTGCAGACACAGGCTCCTAGTCACAAAAAGAGCACTGGGTTAGCATGCTCCATCCAGTACTGACAGTTCTTTTCATGCTGAAAACAGCATGAGAGCAGCTGAAGGAATGGTTATGTTTGCGTTGTTGGTGTGAACCCATCTAGTAACAGACTCGGAGCGTGCAGCCATTCAGAGAGGGAGAAAGACTGAATGCCAAACTGGTTTGCTCAAGGTGAGTCCAACATGCAACTTTCACTGAATTGTGTGTTAGGACATGCCAAGAGTACACCACTGTCGGACCTGGCTTTTTGACAGGGACATCCCAAAACTTTTTGCCTCCTTCCTCCTATTTTTTCTGACCTTTTGTTGTTGGCTTTTGACCTCTGGGCACTTTACCACTGCTAACCAGTGCTAAAGTGCATATGCTCTCTGTGTAAATTGTACTACTGATTGGTTTATCCATGATTGACTATTTAATTAAATTAATTAACTAATGTGTGCCCTAGGTAACCCCTAGAGCAGGGTGCTGTGTGGGTAAAAGGCAGGACATGTACTTGTGTGGTTATATGTCCTGGTAGTGTAAAACTCCTAAATTCGTTTTTACACTACTGTGAGGCCTGCTCCCTTCATAGGCTAACATTGGGGCTGCTCTCATACATTGTTGAAGTGGCAGCTGCTGATCTGAAAGGAACAGGAAAGTCATATTTAGTATGGCCAGAATGGTAATATAAAATCCTGCTGACTGGTGAAGTCGGATTTAATATTACTATTCTAGAAATGCCACTTTTAGAAAGTGAGCATTTCTTTGCACTAAAACCTTGTGCCCTTCAATCCACGTCTGGCTAGGTTTAGTTGACAGCTCCTTGTGCATTCACTCAGACACACCCCAAACACAGGGTACTCAGCCTCACTTGCATACATCTGCATTTTGAATGGGTCTTCCTGGGCTGGGAGGGTGGAGGGCCTGCCCTCACACAAAGGACTGCCACACCCCCTACTGGGACTCTGGCAGACAGGATTGAACTGAAATCAGAACTTTGACGCACGGCCTCGCAAGGACAACGCCGCCCGACTCCGCAGGAGAAATCGACGCAACGCCTGCCGTGAGATCGAAACTTCGACGCACAGCCTCGCAGAACGACGCGCAGCCGGAAAACAAGCAGGAAAATCCACGCACAGACCCGGGACATCTGGTACTCCCCGCAAACCACAGTAAGAGACTGTCCGCGCGCCGGAAAACAACGCACGACTCCCCGCGTGGAAAATAACGATGCAAGTCCGTGTGTGCTGAGGAGAAATCGACGCACACACCAGTTTTCCACGTACCTCTTCTCCTGTGGCCCTCTGAGGAGATTTTCCACCAGAAACCAGGTACTTTGTGTTTGAAAGAGACTTTGTTTACATTCTAAAGACTTAAGACACTTTATATCACTTTTCAGTGATATCCTTACAAATTCGTATTGCAACTTTGATCGTTTTGACCTGAAGATACCCAGATAAATATTATATATTTTTCTAAACACTGTGTGGCGTATTCTTGTGGTGTTATGCTATGGTGTTGTATGATTTATTGCACAAATACTTTACACATTGCCTTCTAAGTTAAGCCTGACTGCTCGTGCCAAGCTACCGGAGGGTGAGCACAGGCTGATTTTGGATTGTGTGTGACTTACCCTGACTAGAGTGAGGGTTCTTGCTTGGACAGAGGGCAACCTGACTGCCAACCAAAAACCCCATTTCTAACAACCACTATTATTATATGATGTTGTATTATACTTTTCACTGATTTATTGTGCGCCGGTCTTGCCAAAGCACTTTCCTCAGTTTGATCTCTCAGGAAAGTCTACGCATTAACATTTCACCCACTGCACCTGACTTTAAAACTTAATCCCTCACTAACATTTTAAAGCTGTCCATGTGCCTTACACCTGAAAAATTCAGGTACTTTTAGTGTATATCATGCTCCGTCAAATGCTGTTGAGGTGGAGCAGGAGGACTTGATACATACTGTATCTGTAAAGTCCTCTAGAATTTTTTTAATGTCTTTATCAGTCAATTGCTTTGCATGTCCCTGACCCCATCCCTTGAGGCTAAATGGAACACTGTAAGCAGCTGCCATACTCAGGAAATAATGGAAATATAATGTGTAAGTCCAGTGTTCGCTGCCGTACTTATGTTTCATTAAGTGATGCTTGTTTTTGTCCTTTGTACTAACAGAGAAACCTAAAGTCATGGTTTACTGACTCGCCAACACAGATAAGACACAAAATAAAAGCTCCTTTAAAAAGGGGGAGGAGTAAAAATAAACAGCTGATGACTTTTTAGGTACATTGTGGGTAAACCGGGTAAGCACAGACAGAACCAGCAGCAGCACAACCGGGGTTAGTGAGATCACTGGCCATTGCTGCAGATAAATGGCCTTTCCGTGTTAGGTGCTTCAAGGAGATGGACACATCTAACCCTAAGCTGCGTGAGTGCAATCTTTGGTTCATGAGTGTGATCCTTCAGGCAGAGATGTTGGCCTGCACTCCTTGTCTGCACTCTTCCTCTAGGAGGGGTCTTTGAAGTTGAGCATCAATGGAGGTCATTCTACCCAATGGCACTATAAAAAATGGAGGTCAGTAGGAGAGGCTGAATCAACCCTCTAACTGAGGCATTCCACCACCTGCCACATATCCCCCAGGCTCAGGGTGCAGACAGCAGATACCAGATCCCCCTATAGGGACATCTGTCTTACATGCAGGTTAGCACTGGTTACAGCAAAGTAGGTCACTGAAAGCAGAGTAGTCAATGGTCACTGCAAAATGGCAAGGAGAATGGGCGCTGAGAAGGGGAATTGATGCAAAGCAGTTTGTGAACTACAAAGGCAGGAGAATTTACCATAGGAACAGGGATACACTGGACACTGACGGGCGGTGGATATCAGTCACAAGCATGCTGTATTGAAATGCCTCACGTGACACATTTGGCATTTCAGTACTAGTTGGTGTGTGAGCGATGGTGTTTTTAAGAGTTTATTCACTTCACTCACTAATTTGGATCAAAGGCATTTTCTTTCACCCCACCACTTTAAAAATCCACTAGCTGCCACTGGTCTTTAATAGATTCCCCTTTAAATCCTTGAATCCATACGTGTCAGTGTTGCAAAATCAACATTGTACTCATGCACAAAGAAGCATGAATCCAACTCTATGAATGTCAGGATTGATGGATTAGCCTTTTGTAATTCACGTAACAGGGTATGGCATCCTGCATGTTGTGCAGTGCTGTCGTCTAGGTTCTTAGTGTTGGTGGAATGTGGACGAACTTGACCATCTCTCACTACAGTGGGCACTGCCACACAGGCTGCGGTGTACTTGTCCTCCGTCCCTACTGCCTGTTGAGCAGAGCCACCTGTACAGAATATTGTTGGAAATGGGGATCAGTATAGGGTCACCCTCAAACCTTTTGCCTTCCTCCTCCCATTTTTGTTGGATTTTTTGCTCTTGTGGGCCTTAGGGCTCTGTGCACTTTACCACTGAGTTCTCTACCTAAATCATGGCCAATATCCAATTGGCTTATTTAATTTACTTGTAAGTCCCTTGTAGATATACCCTATTCACAGATCATGTACGTTAAATGCTTCCAGTGGGCCTGCAACACTTGTTGTGCGACCCACCTAAGTAGCCCTTTAAAACTTGTCCCAGCCCTGCCATTGCAGCTTGAATGCAGTGTCATGCTGCCATGTCGACTTGGCATTTATACTCCCTTGCCAAGCCTTGACTTAAATTCCCCTTTTATTACATATGTCTTCCCTAATGTAGGCCCTAGCTAGCCTGTAGGGCCGGGTGCTATATAATTAAAAGGTAGGACATGTACTTTAAAGTTTTACATGTCCTGGTAGCTTGGTACTGAAAAACTCTCAGATTTGTTTTTTCACTACTGTAAGGCCTAAACCTCCCATAGGATATATTGGGATGTCCTTGTTACATGTAATAAGCTGTAATTCCTAAATTAGAGGAGGTAGATATCTCATGTTTGGTACCTATGAACTTGTAATGATAAAATCTCTTTAATGGTAAAGCTGAATTTATCATTACAAGATTGAAAATGTCATTTTTCGAAAGTTGGCATTTTCCTGCCCTGAGCCCTTTGTGTCTGCAGCCTGTCTTGGGTCACCTGACTGAGTGGAACTCAGAGTTAGGACTTTGTGAATTCCTCCCAGAAAGTCACACAATAGTGGGATTAGCTGAGCTATCAGTGGGCCAATAACCAGCTTGATGGGGGGCAGAGCTAAACATGGCCCCACTTGCACCAGAATAGGCTGTGTCCTGTTTCCACACAATAGGCCTAACAAGCCTGTATTGTCAATGCAACCAGCTTGGAGCTGGAGCAGGGGAGACAGGAAACTCCCAGAACTTCAGAGAACCATTCCAAAATCCACATGAGCTCTGTGCTGATTCTGTACGTGTTTCAGTACCTCAGGGAATACTGTCAGTGACATTCCCCATCACCATCTCCAGAGAGAGACACATAGTTAGTATTCTATGCTTGTCTTGGGGTGTTGTAATTGGATGAACTGCTTCTAACTGGTTGGTCATGTGAGCAACCCAGAAGGAAATCTATTCATGTTTCACAAGCCCAAGCCCTCTGCCATTGGCAGTGTTAGTAGTATGTGGACTAATGGGTTGTACCAGTCCTGGAGCTACTGGTCCACTGAGAAAGCAAGTCTAGAGTTTATGGTACGTATTACAAAATGTACAAGTCTCCTATATAAGGCGACTTTGTGATTTAAAACCCCTACAATATCAACAAGCACTAACATCTCAGCACACAGTACAGGAGTGTAGGGAGCCAAAACTGTCCATGTGGCCACTTCAATTCTCAGGGCTCCCAGACGGAAACTACTTTGCATGTGTGGTAACTGGCCAGAAAACCAGTTCTGGTGTAGGCAGCATCTGTAGCCTCAAACTCCAACCAGGAGTAAAATGTCTCAAAGGCATACACCGCTAGACCAGCTATCACAAAAGTAACTGCCCTGCCCCACATCAGAAACACCTTGAAGCTTGTGATTTTACTTCCCTTCCATATAAATTGAAATGGAATTAAAGAATTAGAAAACCAGAATGGTGAATAACCTTTTAAAATTCAAGCTTTGTAAACTTAAATCAATAGGTGCCAACTTATTTCCTGCAGGAGGTAAGCATAATTACCAACAACATCTCTGTACTGATGTAATAATGTTTCACATGTGTGTATATCAAAACGAAACTACTCAAGGATTCAGAAAACATCTAGGCCCCATGTTGGGTGCCAATGTTGCACAAACTGGGTCACTAACTAACCTCTACAAGGTTTGCTTTCAGACTCACAGGTGTACTAAGACGGTGTTGAGCTTCACAGAGTAGACTTAGGGTTTACCTACACCCCTCTTGACTTCTAAGGGCTTCCTACCCTGCCACTGACAGATGCAAAGCATACCTAGACCTGCCTGCCCTTAGTTACCACAGGCAGTCAAACCCACGAAAGGGGGAAGGTTAGATAAGGTGGGTATTCCCTATCTACAGGATGAAACTGATTATAAAAGTGGCACCTTCAGAACCTTTCATCAGAACACTCTTTGGATCAGTGGAAGATTCAGAAAAAGGACTGCCTGCTGTCTCAAGAGAGAAGACTGGACTTGCTTACCTTGATCCCAGGCTTCCTCGAAGTGACTCCAAGAGTCATGTGTCTTGCCTCCTGTTTGAGTTATAGGGACACAACAAGCTTCTAGAAGCCTTCACCAACTGGACCTGCCGGAGCCCTGCTGTTGGCATCTACTGAAGTGAGTCCTGATCCCCAAAATGTGTTTGTCCAGGTGCTGGACCATCGTCTGGCATCAAAGTGTACTCCGCCTGTCTCAAAACCACAAGTAGTGAGCTCCAGGTGATGATCTAGGTGTTTTTGGGCTCTTCACGACTGCAAACAAACTCCTTGTGCATCCCAACATCCTTCCGCAATGCCCCCCAATGAAAATCATCAGTGACAACCCGCTTTTCGTGTCCACTCTGAGAACCAGCACTAATTGTGACAGTCCACGTTGGCTACCAGTGTGCAGCTTCAGCAGTAAACAGCTCTTTGTGTCAAACAGCGACCTTCTGCGATGCCTGAGCTGCTCCTGACACCAACAACAGTCTCCTTGTCATACACCAAAGCGAAGCTCCGCTGCAGCTCCCTGCATGAATTTGGTCTCAGAGGAGGTAAAATCAATAGTGGGACAAACGTGGCCCCTGAAGGGATTATTGAGAAAACCGAATTTCAAAAGGGAGCAAACAAGTCACCTCTGAAGGTGTGACAGTAGGAAGTACTTGGATTATTAGGGAAGAACAGCACACACTGAGCTTGGAGAAGGGCTTGTGAAATAAATATGAATCCATAATTTCAGTGATTTGTTTTCTGTCAGAGTTCAAGCGATGCTGTCACAGAACAATTGTAATGGTTTGATTTTGTAAAATGTGCACTGTTACAATTTCCAGAACATATGCGATTAAGAACAGCACACTTTTACAATCACAAGCAGCCCTGCTCATTAAAATGAAGAAGATCGCATCTTCTAGGTCAGATGAGCTAGGCGTCATGTCAAGTTTTTGGCATACAAAATACCTATAAAATCATCTTGCATAGTTATGCCGAAATAAGGAAACATGCAAGATTACTTCAATGATGCTCAGACCCATATGCTTACTTCTTTTCTTCTGATGGACCTTTTTTGGGGTACTTGAGGGGTAAAGGAGAGGTAAAACAAATCCTTCAAATCGATAAACATTGTGACTTATTTGGTCACACATTAAATCCAGGAGACAGAGGATAAAGTTCAAAGATTTATTAAAAGTTTAAAGCCTGACGGATATGAATGAATTTCAGAAACATGCTTCATAACTACAGAATCATCAAAGGCAAGGTAAATGTCAAATGAGATTAAATCATAAAAGAAAAAGGCATATGAGAATTTCAGTTGAAGAAATACATAATATGAGAATCAAAATCTGATGATCTGTATATAAGGGTGATCCTCTTGTCTAATCATTGGCAAAACTAAGTTTATGTAAATACCTTAAACTAAGCTCAAGAGAAATCCCAGTTAAATCTCAGGACATATTGGAACGTGTCAGCAATGCCGAAACCTCAGTAGAAGTTCTGATAGAGAGGTGGCATCTCTTCTTTGACTGTCTAAATTTCATCCTCGGAAAAATTCTAAAACCCACTACTATAACTATTGCACAAATGGCAGTAACCAACAATGACTTCAGGATAAAACCCACAGTTCCACTTCCCAAGTTTCCAAACCATCTGCCTAAAGCAGCAAATCCATCTCCAACAGCCTCCCATTCACCTTGCTTTCAATTCCTTCAAATTCTTCTTTAACCCATAATGGTCTGAATGTGTTCTCTAGATCCTTACTTTCGTCTGGTACAGCATTGCTGAAATTTTTGCATCTGGCAGACTCCCAACCTGCACTTGTCTAACTAGGTGAAAACTAATTAAACCTACAGAACCGCTGAGAAGCTTACATCATCAATACCAGTAGTTTTTAATCTTCCTTGCACAGTTGAAGTTGGCAACTCCTATTGAACCTCACATCCCACGAACTGGACATCAGGAAGACCTTGAGGCCCTCATTACAACATTGGCGGTAAAAGCCACTTACCGCAGTGCAGAAGACCGCCAACACACCGCCTCGCCTGCGGAATTCCGCCACAGCTATTATGACCCATAGCACAGAATCCGCCAAACTTCAGACACCCACACAAGTCCGCCACACCAAAGGTCAGTGAGAAACTGGCGAAAACAAAACCTCCACCGTCACGCCAACAGAAATACGCCCACACTATCATGACACACGAATCCACGCGGCGGTCTTTCAACCGCGGTATTCCATTGGCGGTACACACCACCAAGCTCAAAATACACACACTCTTACAAAACACAGCCACATTGGACAATTCAAAATACACACACCTGATACACATACACACACCACTCCCACACACCCAATACAATATAAAACACACACCCACATCACCCACAAACCCCTACGACCACAATTGAGAAAGAAGCACAGAGAGAGACACCACCATCAACAATACTAGCATCCACAGGCACACCAGACCATCACCCACATAACTTCCACGCACCTCACACAACACCCCACTACATATCAGCACACTTATCAGCACACACACCACCCCACACATCACCCACACCACCCCATGGCACGGTAAAGACACCCCAGATTCTTGGAGGAGTAGCTCATGGTCATGGTGAAGGAAATCATCCGGGTAGAGCCACAGCTGTTTGGATCACAGGTGCAGCACACCTCCATTGCAAGGAAGATGGAGCTATGGCGCAGAATAGTGGACAGGGTCAACGCAGTGGGACAGCACTCAAGAAATCGGGATGACATTATGACATTAGGAAGAGGTGGAACGACCTACGGGGGAAGGTGCATTCCGTGGTCTCAAGACACCACCTTGCGGTTCAGCGTACTGGCGGCGGACCCCCACCTCCTCCCCCACAACTAACAACATGGGAGTAGCAGGTCTTGGCGATTCTGCATCCTGAGGGCCTCGCAGGAGTAGATGGAGGAATGGACTCTGGTAAGTCAAATCTTAACTATTACATCCCCCACCCTACCTGCATGCCATCACATACCCTCACCCCCATCACTCCAACTCCTCATAAATGTCCCAACATCACATACCACACATCCCAACACCAAGCCCTGCATGCAACACCAAAGCATGGACACTCATCACCAAAGCATGCCCACTGCACAAATCCATACACCCCACTAAACCATCATCACACAAGGTCCCACACAGGAATGCAAGCACTGGGGTACACGGTCACCCACCCATTGCACACCATGGCACACACAGATGTAATATACATCCTTTTATACCCCTGCAGGACCCCTACCCAACGTCACCGGACAGGAGGATCCACACATGTCCACACCTCGAACAGAAGTGGCCCACAGTGATGACAGCAGCTCTGTGCACCTGGATCTAGATGACCAGCCCGGCCCATCGGGGACCTCGGGACAATCGGTTCCCATCACACAGTCACAGGCCACTACAGAGCTTCCCTCATCTGGAAACACCAGCACAGCACCCACCCAGCGGGCCCATAGCTCTGTCCCCAGGACATGTCAATTAGCAGTGTGTCCACCACTACAGGGAAACCAGGCTAACCCACCACCCCAACAACAACAGGGACCTGGGGGCAGTGGCAGTGGGCACACGGTCCAGGGGACGGAGCCCCAGGAACACAGGGGAACTGGGAGGGGTGCTGTGCGACAGGGGGAGGACAGGCCAAGGGAACCCACTCTCCACAAGGCCCTCTCCAATATCATGGGAGCCTACCACCACTCCCAGGAGACGATGGCAACGGTACTGGCCAAGTTTCAGGAGACCCAGCGCCTGCAGGAGGAACAGTATTTGGGCTTCAGGGAGGAACTCAGAGCCATCAATTCCACCCTGGGCACCATCGTAGGGGTGCTGAAGGAAGTACTCAACACCAGGAGGGACACTGTGGCACAACAAGGGGCCCCTGACACTAGCATGGACGATGAACTGCCCACCACCTCCGCCGGCGCTAGTGGACAGGAGGCACCGCCACAGGACCACCACACCAGCACCCCACCCCCTGCAGAGAGAGAACCACCCCGCAAACGGTCCCTGAGATCCAGGACAAAGACAGAGAACAATGCCAAGACCCCCGCCACGAAATGAGACCACCCTGAATGTCACCCTTCTGTCCCACTTTGTCACCCTGTCCATCCTTAAACTGCCCCAGCTCCACTTCCTATGCCCATTTGGGCAATGCACCTGTGAGAGTAATAGACTGGACTCTGCCATGGACATTCCTCCACCATCACCCCAGCCCATTTTACAACCCTCCAATATTGAGCACTTAAATAAACACCCTTGAAGCACAAAACAATCTGGAGTCAGTCTGTGATTTCGGAATAGTGTATTAGCAATTACTGTGGCAAAAAGCTCTTTCAATTGTAATGTCAACATACCTATGTCACACAGCTCTAGTCCATGAGGAATCAAAGCAGATGTCACACAGTGTGACCCACATCTGTGAAATCATAAGGGAAAGTGACAACTCAGTGACCATACACTGGGTGAAAACGACAGACAGTAGAGAGGTAGTAGTGCTAAAGTACATGTAGTAGGCAGGTTTGTCTTCTTACCTGTGTCTCACTGGAAATATTGCAGGATCACCGAGTCCCTGTTGTCGATGTCCTCTTCTTCTGCTTCCTCGTCTTCACTGTCCACAGCCTCCACAGCTGCAACAACACTGCCATCTGGACCATCCTCCTGCAGAAAAGGCACCTGTCGTCGCAAGGCTAAGTTGTGAAGCATACAGCAGGCCACGATGATCTGGCACACCTTCTTTGGTGAGTAGAATAGGGATCGACCTGTCATATGGAGGCACCTGAACCTGGCCTTCAGGAGGCCGAAGGTCCGCTCGATTATCCGCCGTGTTCACCCATGGGCCTCATTGTAGCGTTCCTCTGCCCTTGTCCTGGGATTCCTCACTGGGGTCAGTAGCCATGACAGGTTGGGGTAACCAGAGTCACCTGCAAATGGCGAGGGACAACTGTTAGACACACACTAACCTGTAAGGATAACCCCAGACCCAGACAACCATTCCCACTGTCTTGCTTCCAGGTGCTCACCTAATAGCCACACACGGTGCCTCTGGAGTTGACCCATCACATAAGGGATGCTGCTATTCCGCAGGATGTAGGCGTCATGCACTGAGCCAGGGAACTTGGCATTAACATGGGAGATGTACTGGTCTGCCAAACATACCATCTGCACATTCATCGAATGATAACTCTTCCGGTTTCTGTATACCTGTTCACTCCTGCGGGGGGACCAAAGCCTCATGTGTCCCATCAATGGCACCTATGATGTTGGGGATATGTCCCAGGGCATAGTAATCACCTTTCACTGTAGGCAAATCCTCAACCTGAGGGAAAACGATGTAGCTCCGCATGTGTTTCAGCAGGGCAGACAACACTCTGGACAACATGTTGGAAAACATAGGCTGGGACATCCCTGATGCTATGGCCACTGTTGTTTGAAATGACCCACTTGCAAGGAAATGGAGCACTGACAGCACCTGCACTTGAGGGGGGATTCCTGAGGGATGGCGGATAGCTGACATCAGGTCTGGCTCCAGCTGGGTACACAGTTCCTGGATTGTGGCACGGTCAAGCCTGTATGTGATGATCACATGTCTTTCCTCCATTGTTGACAGGTCCACCAGCGGTCTGTACACCGGAGGATGCCGCCATCTCCTCACATGTCCCAGCGGATGATGCCTATGAAGGACAACAGTGAGCACAGAGTCAAATAACTCAGAGGTACGTACCCACAGCTTACAAAGAACACGAATCATAATCTGAAAAGTGGCCTGTATGTGTGTTGAGTCTAGGCCTAGGTATGTGTGACGCAGTTAAAAATGAAGCCATGTGGCCCCCTGAAATGGCGGCTGCCCGACCTTTAAAGTGGGACAATGGGATGTGAGGTAACTGCGCTGGCATTGTACACCGTCGCGGTAGGCGGTCGAAGACCGAGGCGCAATGCTGCATTGGTTAACATTGGACCCTATGGGTCACAGGAGCCAATGACGATGTACGCCGGCGGTGACGGTACGCACCGCTGCGGACATGACTGTCATTTTCTATCTGTTCAATCACTCTATACCTGATCTTCGACAGGAGAGGACCTACACTGCAAGTGATGCTGTGACCTTGGTCTGGAAAAGACAATGGCTCGAGTGCCTGGGGAAAGGGCCCCTGCCTTCACAACGGAGGAGTTGGAGAAACTCGTGGACGGGGTCCTCCCCCAGTACACGCTACTCTACGGTCCTCCAGACAAACAGGTAAGTACACTGGGAGCATGCTGTATGGGCTACGCCTGTGTGGAGGGGGGTGGATGTGAGAAGGGGGGGAGATTGCGGCGTGCATGAAACGACGGTGAGTGCATGTGCCACATGTCAAGGGTAGGGATGGGGGCCAATGATTGTGACGGTGCAGTTGGTAATAAGTTTCTCTTCCCCCTGTACAATTCATGTAGGTCAGCACCCACCAGAAAAAATATATTTGGCGTGCCATCGCCAAGGATGTCCGGACCCTGGGGGTCTACCACAGACGGAGCATCCACTGCCGGAAAAGATGGGAGGACATTCGCCGCTGGAGCAAGAAGACGGCAGAGGCTCAGCTCGGGATGGCCTCCCAACGTGGGAGGGGTGCCCGTCGCACCACGACCCCCCTGATGTTCAGGATCCTGGTGGTGGCATACCCGGAGTTGAATGGGCGCTTGAGGGCATCACAGCAGCCACAAAGGGGTGAGTACACTCTCATCCTGCTGATTTAGCGCGCAGTGGAGGTGTCTGGGTGGGGGAGGTGGGCTGTGGGTTTCCCTAGGCCAGGGCGAGTTTAGTAGGCAAGGTCCCACCGTAAGGCAGGCCATGTGGCACCCCACCCCACCTCTGTAGAGTGCCAAGTACACCTAGTCATGCCCCTGTGTCATCCATGTGTGCAGATGTCGTCCATAGCCTAGTAGGCCATTTCCCAGGGATTGAACAGTGGACCCCAAAAGCGCGGCGTAGTGCAGGGGGCTTCTGTGTCTGTTGTGTCTGCCAACAGTAGTGGTAATGCATGCACTGAACATGTCTTTCTTCTGTCGTCCCCCCCTTTTTGTGGTCTCCCTGTTCTTGTGTGCATTAGCATCATCAGGCGGAGGAGCAGTGGCACCGGAGCACGAGGGAGCTGCATCCCACATGGCCATGGAGGGCGACACTACGGACTCGGAGTTCACCAGTGGGACGGAGGGCGAGGGGAGCTCCACGGCGGGGACAGGAGCTGACACCAGCGACACGGAATCGTGCTCTGATGGGAGCTCCCTTGTGGTGGCGGCAACATCTGTGCCCCCCGCATCTACTGTGACAGCCGCCATCCTCCTACCAGCACCGCCCTCCCAGCAGCCCCTCAGCCTTTGCCCCTTGCCCGCTCACCCAGGAGGGTGGGCATCACCTTCGCCCCAGGCACCTCAGCCCCTGCCCCTGTCACCCCTGCTGCCCTCAGTGTGGATGCCATTGACCTCCTCAGGTCCCCCACTGTTGGGCAGTCTACCATTTTGAATGCCATCCAGGATGTCGAAAGGCAGTTGCAACAAACAAATGCATTCCTGGAGGGCATTCATTCTGGTCAGGCAGCCCTTCAGCAAGCTTTTTAGACTCTGGCCTCAGCACTGATGGCAGCCATTGTCCCTGTCTCTAGCCTCCCCCCTCCAACTTCCTCCACCCAGACCCAATCCCCTGTACCCCAGCCTATCCCAAGCACACCTTCAGACCAGCATGCACACATGTCAACACACAAGGGAAGCTCTGGCAAACGTAAGCACCACACATCCCACAGGCACTCACGCAAGCATCACACACATGCAGACACACCAACATCCACTGCCTCCACTGTGTCCCCTCCTCCTCATCTCCCTCCTCCCTCCCAGTCTCGTCTACACTCACAGCTGCATGCATTACATCTACAGCCACTACTGCCATCACCAGCGCACCCACCACCACACCCCGCTCACGTGCAGTCACCACCCCCACTACCATTCACACGTCCCCTGTGTCCTCTCCCAGTGTGTCTGTGACGCCACCTCTCAAGATACACAAACGCAGGCACACACCCACCCAACAGCCATCCACCTCACGACAGCCTCCAGCACATGCACCTTCAACTAAAGGCACCAAACGAACACCTCCTACAACCACAACCTCTTCCTCCACTCCCAAACCCCCTCCAGCTACCCGTCCCAGTGTCTCCACAAAGCTTTTCCTGTACAACCTTTCCCACACCTCCCCCACCCCGTCCGTCTCCTAGGGCCCGACTCTCCAGGTCCCAACCTAGCACCTCAGCCACAACATCTCCGGTACCAGTGGTGCCTGTAGTCACCGGAATCTGGAGTGCACTGGCCACCAGGGCAGCCAGTGTGGCACGGAGCCACAGCACGGACAGTCCCCCACCTGTCAAGCATCAGAAGTTGACCAGTGCCCGGCGGGAGAGGGGGAAGACTCCAGCCACCAAAGCCGCTCCCAGGGGTCCCGGTGGGAGTATGGAGTCAACTGCGACACCGTCCAAGGTGGGGAAGGGTCACAAGAAACCCGGAAAGTCTGGGAAGAGCAGCACAGCGGAGGAGACCGCCATCATCCCCGCTGCCCAGGAGGCCACTGCCATCATCCCCGCTGCCCAGGAGGCCACAGCCATCATCCCCGCTGCCCAGGAGGCCACAGCCATCATCCCCGCTGCCCAGGAGGCCACTGCAATCATCCCCGCTGCCCAGGATGCCACCGCCATAATCCCCGCTGCCCAGGAGGCCACCGCAATCATCCCCGCTGGGACAGAGAGGACCGCCAGCACAAGCCCCGCTGGGACAGAGAGGACCGCCAGCACAAGCCCCGCTGGGACAGAGCCCGCCGCCTCAAGCACCGCTGAACAGGGCACCGCCGCTCCAAGCACCGCTGAACAGGGCACTGCTGCTCCAAGCACCGCTGAACAGGGCACAGCCGCCTCAAGCACCGCTGAACAGGGCACTGCCGCTCCAAGCACCGCTGAACAGGGCACGCCGCCTCAAGCACCGCTGAACAGGGCACCGCCGCTCCAAGCACCGCTGAACAGGGCACCGCCGCTCCAAATACCACTGAACAGGGCACTGCCGCAACCAGCACCGCAGGTCCATGAGCGCCAAGGGCACTGACGCTACTGAGTCCGTCACGAGCAGGATGAGGCACTCTGGGAACAGAGCCCCCTCCAGAACCAGTGGAGACTGTCATCCACTACCGCTGTCCTTAGCAGGATGAAGCACTCTGGGCCCCATGCCGCCTCCAGAACCAGTGGAGAGATACATCCACTACCTCTGTCATTAGCAGGATGAAGCATTCTGGGCACAAGGCCCCCTCCAGAACCAGTGGAGACTGTCATCCACTACCGCTGTCCTTAGCAGGATGAAGCACTCTGGACCCCATGCCGCCTCCAGAACCAGTGGAGAGATACATCCACTACCTCTGTCCTTAGCAGGATGAAGCACTCTGGGCACAAGGCCCCCTCCAGAACCAGTGGAGACTGTCATCCACTACCTCTATCCTTAGCAGGATGAAGCACTCTGGGCCCCATGCCCCCTCCAGAACCAGTGGAGAGATACATCCACTACCTCGGTTCTTAGCAGGATGAAGCACTCTGGGCACAAGGCCCCCTCCAGAACCAGTGGAGAAAAGCATCCACTACCTCTGTCCTTAGAGGATGAAGCACTCTGGGCACAAGGCTCCCTCCAGAAACCAGTGGAGAATGTTATCCACTTGTGAGACTGTGGCTTTGCACTCCCCAGGATGGGACAGTGGGCAACCCACCCACTGTAGAGACTTGAGAGACTGTGGCTTTGCACTCCCCAGGATGGAACAGTGGGCAAACTACCCACGGTAGAGACTTGAGAGACTGTGGCTTTACACTCCCTAGGATGGAACAGTGGGCAAACCACCCACTATAGAGACTTGAGAGACTGTGGCTTTGCACTCCCCAGGATGGAACAGTGGGCAAACCACCCTCTGTAGAGACTTGAGAGACTGTGGCTTTGCACTCGCCAGGATGGAACAGTGGGCAACCCACCCACTGTAGAGACTTTAGAGACTGTGGCTTTGCACTCCCCAGGATGGAACAGTGGGCATGTGGCCCCCTCGTGGATTTGGCATCGTGCACTCAACCGGCTGAGGTGCCCCCCCTTTCCCTCCCCCTGAGGTGCCTGTTTTCTTGCTCTCTGATGCCCCTGCAGTGTTCTCTCCGTCATGGTCGGGAATCTTGTGTGGGCCTCGCCCATACCGTGTGGGCCTCGCCCATACCGTGTGGGCCCAGTGTTCCACAGACTTCATTAGAGCACTACCTGGACTACTAAGCTTGGTGTATATTTTGTTTATGGTGTATATATATATTTTTGCGTACTTGATTTTAATATATTACAATGGTTACACTCATTTCCTTTTGTCTTTGCATTCTTCCGGGGGGGTTGGGGGTGTAACTATAATGTATAAATAAATATGGATTAGTGTGTGTGTTGTAGTGGGTAAGGGTGGGGGTGGGGGTGTTGCGTGTGTGTGTCCCTGTTTTTTCCCTCCCCCCTCCCCTGTGTCGTAGGTGCAGTACTCACCGTGGTCTTCGCCGCCGGCGTTCGTGCTCCTGGTAGAGGAGCAAGAAGATGAGGGCTGGCAGGATGTGCAGCTCTGGTTCCATGGCATCCGGATTCCTCGTGGGGTGTGTAGAGGTGAGCATTTTCCCTTCGAAGTCCTGTTTCCGCCGTGTTTTTGTCCGCAGTGAATCCGCCCCAGAAAAGGTGGCGAATTGGTAGGTTGTGATACTGTGGGTGGTACTTTGTCTTCCACCTGTCTGTTGGCGGTGACCGCCAAGCTGTTTGTCTGTACCGCCATGGCGGTCGGAGTGTTAAAGTGGCTGTCTTTGTTGGCGGTTTCCGCCACGGTCGTAATTAAAATTTCTTTACCGCAGGCCTGTCGGCGGTCTTACCGCCACTTTAACACCCTTCGCCAGGGTTGTAATGACCACCTGAGTGTTTCTCGGTGTCTGGTACACAAACAAGAGTCTTTTCATCTCTGTTCGTTAGCACTCCTTGCCTTGGCCAAAGTATCCTCCTGTACCCCACTATCTTCAACACACGCAACATACCTTTCATTAACTGTAGGCTCTCACAAACACACCTGCAAAGAAAGAATATTGCAACTTGAGCAAAACTCCACGCTGAAGGTTAGACACAAGAAATCAAATGATTTAGGCCTTTGTTTATGCTAACTTAAAAAGGTATTAATGCACATTTGAAATACAGGATTATAAGGGCATCTCACAATTATAAATGGAAACAAGAATGTGATTAAATGAAATTTCACCATAGTGCCATAATCAGAATGCATGAATATAAATGTGCTTGAGTACTACAATTCAACATGTTAAATAATAAAGACTACACACATACGCATGAACTACAAATTTTATACTGTGAATGCACCTTCAGTAATCCGATTTAGATGATCCACTTTATGTTAATAACGTGAAAGTACACAATATATGTATTGCCGATTACATCATTATGTCACTCCTGTAACGTATGATGGCAGCAACAGCCCAAGGTTACAGCTAGTGACTACTTATACTTTATGCCGCCTCCTTGATTCTCAGCCTGTTAACATATTTTGTCTGTTCACATACACACACTTCAATGTCATGCAGTATGGTCATAGGCATCTGGCAGCTTGGCATTGTCTGCTGGCTAACTATGCATGTGCACAAATCATATAGGGAAAACATTTCCTTTTCAGAAGCCATGATTCATAAGAGTAGTGTAGTTGTCCAGGTGCACCAACGTAGTATAGGCTTGGTGCTGCCTGCTGTTGCTCTACCAGAGAACAAGTCTGAGGCCCATGTAACTCACAAGCAGTCACCTGCCCTTTCTCTCTAGTCAAAAGCTGGAGTGAGTGCTGATGACAAGCTTGTAATTTGTAGAGTGAAAGGGAGTCAATTTATGGAGGAATCATTATTAGTGCTTAGCCTAGTGCTCCCAAGCTTCACAAACCTGGACAGGAGAGAGGAGGGCTACACCTGTCAGTGAGGAATTACTCTGCAACACACAATCTATCACATTTTTGATTGAGGGTGAACTGCACTGCCATGCTCACTAATTGAGAAAGAAAGAAATAGTTAGATGCTCAGAGACCATGGGCCTGATTTAAATTTTAGAGATCACTCCTTTTTCCTCCAGTGCGAAGGAGTAATTTACTCTAGTGCCCTAGCGGAGATACCAGCAGACAAACTTTACAATGTTCTGTGGCCTGGCAGACATTTCAAGCATTGACAGAAACTGCGGTCAAGGAGGTTGCAGTCAAACATGATGGAGCCATCTGGCAAAGTTATATTTTTTTCAAAAAGAAAATCTCAAAGTAGGACTTTCTTTTTTTTCAATAAAAGGAACAATGTCCCCTAGTCATGGGAGGTTCCACCCGTGAAAAGAGGGGCGTTGAGCTTGAGCACTTTTCAATGACCCTTACCACCAGGTTTCCCCTGACTGTGACAGGCCTTGAAAAATGGATATGTGTCCTCCCATCTAAATTAGATGGGCGGGCATATAGCCAAACCTCTGATAGTCCTCATTCCGTTTGGAGGAGTCTCTATCAACATCAAAGTATGGTCTGTCCATATTTAAACATAGTTTTGGCAGTGAGCGAATTCTGTTGCTGTTGCAACAGAGATTTCTCAAACCCAAGAATTAAATTGGACCCTATTTATCTGAAATGTTCTTGTGGCAATCCTGGTGAAGTAGTTATTAAATTTGGATATATTTTAATATTATTTAAATGTCTCCACTACCATGACCTGTTAGGACATTCATTTGTTTACTCTGCCTGTTGTCACTTCTTAAGTCACTTAGGCCTTTATTACAATGGGTCTTCTAATTCTGAGAGTCTGGTAACTGGAGTCATCATGACTATAATTATAAATTGTGGTATGTCACATTGAGATTTAGGCCCTCATTATGACATTGGCGGGTGGCCTCCGCTGCCCGGCAATGTTATATCGCCATCTGGCTACATGGGCGGCCTGAACCCTGCCGGCCCTATTTTGAGTTCCCCGCTAAGCCGGCCGGCGGAAACAGTGTTTCCGCACGCTGGAACAGGGGGGAACAGGGCCTTAACATTGCAGCCGGCTCCTATTGGAGCTGGCAGCACTGTGGCAGTGCAGTGGGTGCAGCAGCACCTGTCACACATTCCACTGCCCGTAATTCGGGCACTGGAATGCGCAATGGGGCTGTGCATGGGGCACTGCCCATGTCAAGTGCAAGAGCGGTGCAGGGGCCCCCGGGATCCCCCCTGAGTCACCCATTCTGCCAGCCTTTCCATGGTGGTGTAAACCACCATGGACAGGCTGGCGGATGGGGACTTGTAATCCCCAGGGCAGCGCTGCCCTGGTGGATTACAACTGCCGGGACCGCAAGGCTGCAGGCTGGCGGCAGCCTGGCGGTGTTGCCATTTGGACTGTGGTGGCTCTGCCACGGTCATAATGTGGCAGTAGGACCACCACAACTGAGGCGGTCTGACCGCCATCGTGACCCTGGCGGTCTGATGACCGGCAGGGTCATAATGATCCTCTTAATCTCTGCATGAGACACCAGAGAAACATGCAGGAACTGGCATGGACACATCTCCAATCACATCATGCTGTCCCTTAGAATCTTGCAATCCCCAATATTCCCCCACTCCTGTATTTAACCACTTCTCCGTTCCCCTGGTAATGATAACTCCAAGAGAGAAATATTACAAGAATTGGAACAGGCCGTAGTGATGAACACCTTATTATTTTAAAGTCCTTGGAGAAGTAACATTAGAACATTAAATTATATTGAGTTATCAGTGACAAGAAATAATTTAGAAGTTTGGCTTTACCAACTGGTTCGCATTTGGTGGTGGGATGCAGAAAAGGTAAAGCAGATCTTAGGGTCAATTTTCCACAATTGATGGAGAAGACAGGTATATGTTGAAATGACATGGCATATGTCAAAATTTGGGGGTAAGTTATTGTATTGCCACTTGCATTCTGCCCAGTCATATAGTAGTGCCAACAGCCTGGTGACATTCCAGTATTGTTACTTAGTTAATGTCAGATTGGTGCCTCTAAAATTCCAGTAAGACTTGGGAAGAGTAAATCACGTGTGTGTTTTTGCTACTTGTGGCAAAGTCAACACCAGTCTTACTGGCCAGCTTTTTGTGAGACACCTCTGGATTCCCATATTGATTATTACCCGTCTGCTGAAAGAGGCGTATAGACCACACAGGGATAGGACCTGATAGGCCTGAACAGAGTCAGACAATTGCAATTTGAGAGCGAGGCTCACCATGTCCATAAGAGCCACTCACTTGAGAGGGCACACACATACCCAACTTGCTCACCCTACAGGTTGATCTTGTATCTTGATGCTTTGCTACAGGCTAGGTCGTTAGTGTGTGCCTGCAGTGTTCATATGTTTTCTAAATGCATCTCAGTTGAAATCACATGCATGCATGAGCCCAAGCTGAGATCAGTGCCTTCATCTCCTTTAATGATGAGAGTTGTTTTACAGCGGGGAGCTGCAAGTACTGACTTTTCTAGCACTATGTTTTCCCTCCATCTGGCAGAGGCCAAAGGTGAGGAGCCTGGCTCTCCCACTACTCCACTACTTACGGATCAACAGCTGTTATTGTAAACTATAAATGGTAAGGAGCTTGACTCCGTTCCTTCCCTCAATGCTCATATTTTCCCCCAACTCACCCCTCAACTCAAACTCAAAGTTGGGTTGATTTTCTCCAGCGCTATTCAGTGGACAAAACATTGCATATAATAGAAAACAGATAGGGGCATATTTACAAGGGTGGTGCGCCGCTGGCGCGTCTCTTTTTGTGACACACCGGTGGCGCATAGTGCAGACCCATATATATAAGGCCACTCAAAGCCACTTTACATGGTTTTCATGGCCTTGTAGCTATGGTGTAAGGCAATGCAGCGCAAGTCGCAGCATTGCCTTACACTGCCTCAGCGAGGTTCACCATGGGCATTGTGGTGGGTGTTCCCAGACAACACCCATGAGTTTTGGTGCTTTCCCAGATGTACAAGAATCTGTAAACCTGGGAATGCATCAAAACTGTACGCCTCCCAAGGGCTGGTACAACAAGGAGAAATATCTTTATTTTGTCTCATTGTTTCCTCTTTCAATGTATGCTGCATTGTGCAGCACGCATAGAAAGAGGAAAATACCTCCCAGGATTGCTTGAGGGTGAACCTTCCTGCACAAAAACAATCCTGATGACAACGCAGACATCCTTGCACCATGGGGCAGGATGCCTGCGTTGGTGCTAGGCACCAATTTGTGTGCCAGCACAGGGGAAAAAAACAGAAATGCACTGTATCTTGTAGAAGTAGCATATTTCTGCCCTTCCCATTTGGTGCAGGGCAGCGCACCATGGTGACTTGTTGCGCCGTTCTGTGTTACAGGGCTTGTAAATGGAGAAATACATTTAAAACAGTTCTTAACCGCTTCAGTGTAGGTGTCAGCCACTGACCGACACCCGCACTACCTCCCTGGTGTGGGTCACGACCAGTGGCCGACACCAGGGAGGGGGTTAAAAAAGCTTTGGTAAGTCGCACCCAAGGATTTTTTTTATTTAAAAAAAAACCAGGAGACACAGAAGATCTTCTGTGTCTCCCCCTGCCCCACCCTCCCCTTTGTGCTGACATCACTGTTTGTTTTCTCCACCTGCTCCAGTGGGGAAAACATGCCCAAATGGCCCCCGACGTTCAGGTAGGTCTCGTTTGAAAGGGGAGGTTCTCCCCTTTCAAACAAGGCCTTCCTGAACCGGTTTCCTGGCCCGCGACTGCAGCTGCCAGGAAACCCCACTAGACACCAGGGATTTCACTTGGGGGCTTGGCTCCCTTGGAAAACGAGATGGCCCTCCCGGGGTCATTTTTTTTTTTTTAAAAGGTAGGTTTACCCCTGGGGGCATGATCGTGCCCAATCGCGCCCCCAGGGGTTTCAAAATGTAAAAAACAAATTACAAAAAAAAAAAGAAATTGACAGGGGGTCGCCCATGACCAGGGCGACCCCCTGTGGGGGCAATCATTTTAAAAAATAGTTGTATGGTTTTCCTGGGGGGCACTATGGCACCCAAGGAAACCATACAGCTATTAAAATATATATATATATATATATATATATATATATATATATATATATATATATATATATGTATATGTATATATACATATATATGTATATATATAGATCTATATATAGCCATATCTAAGTAGAAATATCTATCTATATAGATAGATATACCTATATATAGATATGTGTGTGTACATATATATATCTATATATGCCTATATATAGATCTATATATATATATATATATATATATATATATATATATATATATATGTAAAGTGATCACTTTTGTCAACACGTGTGTGGCTGCGATCGGCCCCCAGGAATATCACACCTACACATAAAAGTGATCTCTTGTGCTCTCTCTCTCTCTATATATATATATATATATATATATATATATATATATATATATATATATAAAAATAATATATATATATATATAAATATATACATGTATATATATATATACACACACACACACACATATATATATATATATATATATATATATATATATATATATATATATATATTCGCCACCAGTTCTCTTGAAGTTGCAGCTTGCATCTTCAAAGCAATGCACATACTTCAACTGACGCGTTTCAACTGTAGCTTTTAGGCAGCAATAAAAAAGTCAAGTAAGTCTTGTCATTATGTTTCTGCTACAAAAGGATCTGACTTTTGTCTAGTGGTTTTGATGCCATAAAGTAGTGCAGAAGGTTTATATGAGTACTGCAAAGATCAAATCTGTATTTTATGTAAATAGCTGAGTAGATTAGTAAAGTCAGCAGTTACCTGTGCTATAATACAAATGAAATGTATGTGCGGGGGACGCGCTATGGAGAGATGAAGGGCACTTTTGCTGGGTGGTAGTGAGGGAATCTGAGGAGGAGGTCATGGGAGTGAGAGCACCAATAATGATTGTTCGACTGGGCGCTAGAGGCACTAAAGCCTCTGACGGTTGGTATGTGACAAGGTGAAGTAATAGTGTGTCTTTTTTTGAGTATCTTGAAAGAACGTGGTGATTGTGGGAAGAAGCGAAGGTAAGGTGATCTCTAATGTGTGCATGTATCACACACAATAGCGGGTTAGCCCAACCCAGACAGCAGGTGCATGCGGCAGCATGCACAGAGAGAGTGCTCTCTTGGGAGCTCCCCAATTTACTTCAGCCCCAAATTCCACCGTCCAAATCGTATTGTGGAGACATCAAAATTATCTATCACAAAACAACCTGGTTTTGTAAGGCGAGCACCTGCGATTTTGGTCCTGGGCTCGGTGGCCATATAGGGAACCCTACCAAGCCCAGACATTTCTGGAAACTAGACATCCGGGGGAGTTCACAGAGGTGTGACTTGTGTGGATTCTCCAAAGTTTTCTTACCCAGAATACCCTGCAAAGGTGAAATGTTGAATAAAAACTAAATTTTTTCCTTGCCTTTCTGTCACACAAACTACAGGAATATGCTGGGATTCACAAACTTCCTACCACCCAGTGTTTCCCCACCTGTCCTGATAAAAACGCTACCCCACTTGAGTGCCTTTCCCTAGTGCCTGTATCAGGAATGGATCACTTCAGGGTCAACAGTTGCCCTCATGTAAGGACCAACATTGACAGTTGTGTGATCTATTCCTGTCGCGGGCACTAGGGCTACCCACGCAAGTGAGATATCACTTTTATCGGGAGACTTGGGGGAATGCTGGGTGAAAGGGAATTTGTGGCTCCTCTCAGATTCCAGAACTTTCCATCACCAAAATGTGAGGAAAAAGTGTTTTGTTTTGCCAAATATTGAGGTTTGCAAAGGAATCTGGCTAACAGAACCTGGTGAGAATGTCACAAGTTACCCCATCCTGGGTTCCCCTAGGTGTCTAGTTTTAAAAAATGCACAGGTTTGGTAGGTTTTCCTAGGTACCGGCTGAGCTAGAGGCCAAAACCCACAGCTAGGCACTTTCCAAAAAAAACGTCAGTTTTCAATGTAAACATTTGATGTGTACATGTTGTGTTTTGGGGTGTTTCCTGTTGGGGCACTAGGCCTACCCACACAAGTGAGGTACCATTTTTATTGGGAGACTTGAGGGAATGCTGGGTGGAAGGAAATTTGTAGCTTCTCTCAGATTCTAGAACTTTCCATCACCGAAATGTGAGGAAAATGTTTTTTCTGGCCACATTTTGAGGTTTGCAAAGGATTTTGGGTAACGGAACCTGGTGAGAGCCCCACAAGTCACCCCATTCTGAATTCCCCTAGATGTCTAGTTTTCAAAAATGCATAGGTATGCCTGGTTTCCCTAGGTGCCGACCGAGCTAGAGGACAAAGACCACAGCTAGGGACTTTGCAAAAAACAGGTTAGTTTACTTGGGGAAAATGTGATGTGTCCATGTTGTGTTTTGGGGCATTTCCTGTCGCGGGCACTAGGCCTATCCCCACTAATGAGGTACTATTTTTATTGGTTTATTGGGAGATTAGGGGGAATGCTGGGTGGAAGGAAGTTTGTGGCTCCTCTCAGATTCCACAACTTTGCAGCACCGAAATCTGAGGGAAAAGGCTTTTTTTTTTTGCCAAATTTTGAGGTTTGCAAAGGATTCTAGGTAACAGAACCTAGTGAGAGTGTCACAAGTTACCCCATCCTGGGTTCCCCTAGGTGTCTAGTTTTAAAAAATGCACAGGTTTGGTAGGTTTTCCTAGGTACCGGCTGAGCTAGAGACCAAAACCCACAGCTAGGCACTTTCCAAAAAAAACGTCAGTTTTCAATGTAAACATTTGATGTGTCCATGTTGTGTTTTGGGGTGTTTCCTGTTGGGGCACTAGGCCTACCCACACAAGTGAGGTACCATTTTTATTGGGAGACTTGAGGGAATGCTGGGTGGAAGGAAATTTGTAGCTTCTCTCAGATTCTAGAACTTTCCATCACCGAAATGTGAGGAAAATGTTTTTTCTGGCCACATTTTGAGGTTTGCAAAGGATTTTGGGTAACGGAACCTGGTGAGAGCCCCACAAGTCACCCCATTCTGAATTCCCCTAGATGTCTAGTTTTCAAAAATGCATAGGTATGCCTGGTTTCCCTAGGTGCCGACCGAGCTAGAAGACAAAGACCACAGCTAGGGACTTTGCAAAAAACAGGTTAGTTTACTTGGGGAAAATGTGATGTGTCCATTTTGTGTTTTGGGGCATTTCCTGTCGCGGGCACTAGGCCTATCCCCACTAATGAGGTACTATTTTTATTGGTTTATTGGGAGATTAGGGGGAATGCTGGGTGGAAGGAAGTTTGTGGCTCCTCTCAGATTCCAGAACTTTGCAGCACCGAAATCTGAGGGAAAAGTGATTTTTTTTGGCCAAATTTTGAGGTTTGCAAAGGATTCGAGGTAACAGAACCTTGTGAGAGTCCCACAAAACACCCAATCCTGGATTCTTCCAGGTGTATAGTTTTCAAACATGAACAGGTTTGGTAGGTTTCCCTAGGTGCCAGCTGAGCTAGAGGCCAAAATCAACAGCTAGACACTTTCCAAAAAACACATCAGATTTCAAAGTAAAAATGTGATGTGTCCATGTTGCATTTCCTGTCACGGGCATTAGGCCTACCCATGCAAGTGAGGAACCATTTTATCGGGGGACTTCGGGGAACACAGAATAGCAGAACAAGTGTTATTACTCTTTGTCTTTCGCTACATTTTTCCTTCCAAATGTAAGACAGTGTGTAAAAAAGACATCTATTTGAGAAATGCCCTGTAATTCACATGCTAGTATGGGCACCCCAGAATTCAGAGATGTGCAAATAACCATTGCTTCTCAACACCTTATCTTGTGCCTATTTTGGAAATACAAAGGTTTCCTTGATACCTATTTTTCACTCTTTATATTTTACCAAATAAATTGCTGTACACCCGGTATACAATGAAAATCCATTAAAAGTGCAGCTCCTTTATTGTCTTTAGGCATCTAGGGTTCTTGATGAACCTACAAGCCCTATGTATCCCACAACCAGAAGATTACAGCAGACGTGGCGGTATATTATGTTTGAAAATATGACATTGAAGGAAAAAGTTACAGAGTAAAACATGGAGAAACATTGCTGTTTTTTTACCTCAATTTCAATATTTTTTATTTAGCTGTTATTTTCTGTAGGAAAACCTTGTAGGATCTACACAAATTACACCTTGCTGAATTCAGAATTTTGTCTACTTTTCAGAAATGTTTAGCTGTCCTGGATCCAGCATTGGTTTCACACCCATTTCTGTCACTAACTGGAAGAAGGCTAAAAGCACAAAAATAGTAAAAATGGGGTATGTCCCAGTAAAATGCCAGCATTGTGTTGAAAAATTTGGTTTTCTGATTCAGGTCTGCCTGTTCCTGAAAGCTGGGACAATGGTAATTTTAGCACCACAAACCATTTGTTGATGCATTTTCAGGGAGAAAAACACATGCTTTCTTCTGCAGCCCTTTTTACATTTTTCTGAAAAAAAACAACAGAATTGTAGCTGTATTTTGGCTAATTTCTTCGTCTCCTCAATAGGAACCCACAAACGTTGGGTACCTTTGGAATCCATAGGATGTTGGACAAAAAAGGCCGCAAATTTGGTGTGGATAGCTTATGTGGACAAAAAGTTATAAAAGCCTAAGCTCGAACTTCCCCAAATAGCCAAAAAAGGGCTCAGCACTGGGTGGGGAGGAAGGCCCAGCATCTAAGGGGTTAACAGGCTTCCATTAAGAATAAATTGTGCCCTTTTAGGTGCTTGAATAGATTAAAATAAATCCCATGTACCGTCTCGAAACTAGGTGTGTGCCTAATTTGTGTAATTTGATTTTGCATATTTATGTGAAACTTTGGGATAAATATGTGCAATTACGTAAAATGCAACTCTAGCATTTATTATAACATTTTAGCACCACATGCATCCTTGCATTCATTTTGATGCTAGGAGCAGTTTGCACAAATAAATCAGGGGCACATTTATCAACAAGTCGATGTGAAGCCAAAAGTATCAAACTGTGGAACTGGTTTGAGGTGATTCCTCTTTCAAGTGTCTTCTGCAGCCTGATCTCCAGACAGCTTTTTTGCATATGGGTGTAAATGAATGCTTCGTGCAACAGATAGCGCTGGGACAGTCCCCATCCTGGAACACCCACAACCAAGGCACAAAGATGTGTGAGGTTTCTGCACTTGTCGTCTGTCATCAGCAAATCTGAAAGAGAAATCAACGATAGACAAAAGGTCAGGCCTCACCTAGAGACTTTCTCAGCTTTCACAGACTCTTCAGTCCCAAGCCTCTCCCTACAATTCACGAAATTATACTCCTCAGGAAAACTAATCAGCAGCTCCATGCTAATTCGACAAGACCAGGGACATCCAAAAGGGATCCCACTCACTCCCATTACTCTGGCTCATTCTCATAACTTGCATGTGCTAAACTTGCTACACACAAACATATGCAACACACATTCAGGATGTCAGCACAAATGTTGGTCATACACATAGCAGCGATAATTTACACGGGTGGGCCCGCAGGCATCAAACCAAATGACCTAATTAAAATTGTCTGGTCACAATATTGATTTCTATTAGGCACAGATTTCTCTTACACCACCACTCTATGCGCTATAACAATGATAGGGACACTAATCAAATATTAGTAATGAGGGTACACGTGGTTACATGGCAGGTCCAGCCAGGACTGCACACAGTCAAAGACAAACGGAGGCCTATTTACACATAACTAAACTAACCTAATACACAAACTAAGGGCCTGATTGTGAGTATCGCAGTCCATGGACTGTCGTTCCCGCGTTGGCACATTCTTGGCGGTCTGACCTCCACGTTACGATGCTGGCAGTGGGACCGCCTGCACATCACCACTAACACCAGGATCAGAGATCCTAATGGGTTGGTGGTGAAAGTTGTGGTCAGCCATGGCAGTTTTGAGTTCGGCACCGCCGTGCTGATCACGACTTTCCTTTCTGCAAGCCTTTTCATGGCGGTGTCGCCGCCATGAAAAGGCTGGCAGAAAGGCAGAGTTGGGCCACAGGGTGGCCCCTGCAATGCCCACAACTACGTTGTGGTCATTGAAGGGCCCCCCGGTCAGCATACTATAGACATATTGTAGACAGTGCACATTCCGAGTGTGCTGTGTGCAGGGACTTTGGCCTAGGCTCTCTCTGAGAGCTGAGGCCAATGCCGTTGCACCATTTCTAGTGATCAGCCCAACAAAAACATTGCATAAAGCGGTGGGGAGGCCGCTAGCTTGGCAGCCACCTTCCCACTGTCGTATTAGCGGTCTGGGCGACGGACCACCAACTCCGTAATCAGGCCCTAAGCTAAGCTAAAACTAGTGTGACATCAGGGTCAAAATTAAAACAAAATCAGGATACCTGATATAAATGCAGTTAGGACCTCAAGGCGGGGATAATGCCCATTTAGCATGCAGGGGACTTTCCAGTCCCAACCAACTTGTAGGGAATGTGAGAGTGAGTCGAAATAACTCGAGAATGTGACATACTGAGGGGATATAGTTTACGAATCAGGTACTATGTCAGCCTAAAAGAGGACATAAATAACTGCTTGTGAAAGTGACAGCCTCACTGAGAGTGAAAATGATTCTATGGAAAATGTGACAGTTTGACTTCGAACTAAAATGAAAAGGGCTGAATGTGGTTACCAGACCAGGCATATAATTGGCTAATGGAGAATTTTAGGTAATCAAAAGGAAGGTAAAGAAGCATACTCAGATCACGTGGTGCAATTTCTTGTAATGTTACAATGATGGCAGGCCACAAAGCTATTTCCTGAGATGTAAGAAACACTTCTAGTAAGCACGTAAAAGCTGTACCCCTTCCTTTGTCCCAGAGTGTTGATGTGTTCCGCATACTAGTCCACTCTAGCACACATCCTTCAATACCTAAATAATTTAACATTGAATTTATTTCATGAGAAGTACCACTTCTGCTACTCATAGCAATTTAATGAATTGACATCCATGCCTTTCTGGCTTGTCCTATTTCTTGATCAACACCAGATCTCAAATGCCACCTTGGCTGTCATAACAGCCCCTTTCAAACAAATCCCCTCTGTGTTCACTATACCTAGACAGGGCCTAAACTTCCATTGAGTCACACGAAGAGGGAGACTCGGTGAAATGACAGACACTTGGGTTTCTGCAATTCCTTTCATAATGGCTCTCTACAGCTAACACGTCATTCCCAATAGGACCAGAGACTTCATATTTTGACCCAGATCCCGGTTAACCTGGAATATAGATTTTCTTGTCAGTGTGTAACATTTTTGTTCCAAACCATTATTCACCTCCCTCTTACAGCTGCTTGGAAACTGAGGCCCATATTTATACTTTTTGATGCAAAACTGCACCGACGCAGTTTTGCGTCAAAAAGATTACAGCTGGTTAACGCCATTTCGATGGGCCGTGCGGGTGCAAACCACAGGTGTGAGTCATTTTCTTTGACGCACACCACAGCGTCACGTCGTGAAGGAAAATGACGTTAACACGGCGGAAATGACTGTGAGCCGATTTACGACACCGCAAACCGGATATGCAGCATTTTTTGACGCAATAGCGTCAAAACTCGCCGCAAACACAACCATTTGTACAGAGGAGAGCCAAAATGGATCCTAGATGCCTGTACAGACCCCAGGAAGATGACAACGTTAACGCCGCGGAAATGACTGTGAGCCAATTTACGACACCGCAAACCGGATATGCAGCGTTTTTTGACGCAATAGCGTCAAAAGACGCCGCAAACACAGCCTTTGTTCAGAGGAGAGCCAAAATGGATCCCAGATGCCTGTACAGACCCCAGAAAGATGACAACAGACCAGGAACCAGCCAGGAGGACCCACACAAGACCCAGGACAGGGAGAAGAAGAAAAGAAGGTGTCGCTTCAGTGCAGAGGAGCAGGAAATTCTGGTTAAAGAGGTGACGGAACACCAGCACCAACTGTTTGTCACCTCAAAGTTGCCAATCAGTAGGAGAGAGGCAATATGGCAACAAATTGTTGACAAGATTAACAGTGTGGCAGAAGTACGCGGAACAGTCATCGAGTGCAAGAAACTCTGGCATGAATGCAAGCGCAGGACCAAGGAAAAGATGGCCAGGAACAGGAAGGCAGCACTGCAGACTGGAGGTAGGAGTCCAGCACCGCAGGAGGCCCTGGACCACATGGAGGAGATGGTCGCAGCTGTCATCCCTGAGGAGATCGTCACAGGGATCTAAGGGCAGGACAACGCAGACTACCAGGAGATAACGCACATGCAGAGTAAGTCGCATGGAGAATTTAAATGCACTAATGTTAACTGCCAGCGGGGGGGATACCTACTACACAATGCATGTAAGTCATCATATACATGGAGTGGCATGGATAAAGGGGCACGGCAGGGGGGCATGGCCTGTTCAGAGGAAACCTGGGGCACACCTCTACACAACACCAACAACCTTTCCATGGGGGTATGCTGCCATGCCAACGATGTTGCAAAGGTAAAGCCACACCAGGAGGGAGGGGCACAACGTCAAACTAACATCCCGTCACACGTCAGCCACTATACTCCCTACATTAACTAGGGCCCAATTAACAACCTCTAGCCATACCGACAACTGGAATGTAACATTGACAACAGTTGCCACTACCACCTCTGCTGTGTGTGCTGGTCAAGTAGCCAATGGCAGTAACGTCCCAATGGATCATACACACCCAAAGTAGAGGGTTTAGGATGACAACGTTAACAATCCCCTGAAATCAAGACAAACGTTCCAGTCCTGCCAAATGTGAATGTCCATAGTTTCCACAAACATCAGCCAATGTCATCCACATTAGGAGGTACACAGCAGTAATGTCACACCCATGCTGCACATGTCAGGGTCCATCCTGTGCCTGGGTCACAATGCAATATCCCACATGTCATACTGCTCAGACAACAGCATTGAGGGGGAGGACACATGTCACTGGTCACTGAAATACACCTGCACAGTCAGAGGAGGAAATAGGACACTGCTACGACTATCAAGGCAATCCAATGTACCACACATTCCCCAACATCAGCAGTACACATTACCAATGCTGACATCCATATTGTGCCATAACAATGCTATACATAGTATACGCTACATTTCAACTACCTATAGGTGGATGTGAAAGATCAGAGACTGGGGCAGGTCCAGATTGTTAAGTGTGCTGCTAGTGCCATCAGAACACCCACAGCCAGTGAAAGGCCTCACCATGAGAATGAAAGTAGGGGGAGGGTTGAGTAGGACAAGAAGGTGGCAATTCACTATTTGGCAGGAACCAACACCTAGAGGAGATGATGCTGACAAGTCCACAAACTGACCACAATACATGTGACATGCAGGTGGGGCATAGGCCTGGGAGAATGCCCATCTGAAAGACTGGAGCAATGAACAGGAAACAAGATCACAATGTGAAAATCCTCACAAGGCAGGCATGTCACATCACAAATGCCCCAACACAGACACACTAATTGTACCGTATTTCATTGCAGAGGACGATGGATCTCCTGCGGATATGCCTGTCCAGGACTACCCTGATGACATGGATGACGAGCTGACAAACATCAGCCACCAGACCCTCCAAGAGGTCCTTGGAACCCTCCAGACCCCACCTTCAGTCACAAAGAGGAGCACAGATACAGCAGCCATCACAGAGGATCCACCCACCACCCCAATTGTACGACCTGCCAGCTCCAATACTGATGAGGACTCTGACGACACTGGCACCAGCTTTGAGAGAACTGTAGTCGGAGTACAGCGGGAACTGGCCAAGGATGTGCGGTTGGGGATGCAAAATATGGCAGCCAGCCTAGAGAGGGTGCGTTTGTGCATGATGTCAACTGAAGAACAGGCAGCAGCTATGCAAGGGTGAATAACTATCTTGCAGGAAGTAGAAAAAAGGCTGAAGGAAATCAGCACAGCTGCAATACAGTTGACCCATTACCTAAAACAGCAATCCTGTCAACATGTGCACAAATGCAACATTGAACCCCTCAGGGCCGACCTGGCTGCCTATCATCGTGATGTGGCTGCTATTCCTAAGAACCAGCAGATCCTCCTTGCAGTAGTACTGCCCTTAAGACGCCCACAGGTAGCAGCTACCGGGATGTCTGACTCCACGTCTACACACACTGAGGTGTGTGTTGCCCCTTCACAACCACCACCAACAAGGGCAGAGGAGGCAACACACACATCAGAAGATGAAGACCAGGAACAGATCACCCTCACACGTAAAAGTACCCGGTAGCACTAGTCCCTGCCACATGGCCACCTATTACCAAGGTCCTGCGCTTTGTAACATGCCAGTCTTGCAACAACTGTACTCAAGCACTGTTCTGCAAACCACTGTTTATCTTGCCAGCCTGCCCAGTGATTGTCTCTCACTAACTTATTGGCAAGTCCTGTCCCTCTGCACTGTCTGACACTTCACCCCAGCATGTCCATTGACATGTCCTTTTGCACTTGTGTAGGATCACAATGGAAGATGTCACTATAATGGACACACAATCATGGACAATGTACATATAGCACTACAGCACCTTTCAATAAATAGCACTTAAACAACCACTTTGTCTCTGTGTAATGTGACACATCAACTGTGTAGTAGATCAGTGAATTTTGCCTCCTGTCAATTATCATAGTTGTCAATACAACTGTCCTGAAATAATGTGGCCTGATAACTATGCACAGTGGCCTGGATTCTACCATACTCTGCCCTTCCTGAGGGTAATTTCTGAGGAAAAGAGAAACTATACTCCATAATGCTGTGTTGGACAGATTTACGCCTCCTCAAGGGATGTCAAAACCAGAAAATAGTGCCTTCAAAATGTTGCTTCAATGCAAAACTAACGTATGTAACATTGACCCTAAATATAAGCTAACACACACCAAACTGCATGAATGGAGGTGTATGTGTTTACATTCAAATAAGTTATCATGCTGAACAGTGCAACAAATGATCAATTGAGTTATATACACTATACCACAAGAGAGCATACTACCACTCACCTTATAAGGGTTTCCTTGGACATGAGCCTGCAGTCAGACATAACACAGGGTCCCCAATACTAAATCTGGAAGCACAGTATGTGACATTGAAAACATACATCATGAAAAAAACACACTTTGGGATCAATAGTAACTGTGATTGGTGGTTGCAATGAATGGCCGAATCTTAGCTAAGTAGCTTTGGGGTAGCTGCCAATGTTACAGCTCAGTTGGGATTTGTTTGCAGCATAGGACACAAAATGTAATACAAAAGAGACACTGTACACCCATGCCAAGGCCCTGATCTACAAGCATGTGACACATACTGTAAAGGATTACCTACATATTTATTAAACAGTAAAAACAGAAGTGAAAACTCGGGGAAAAGCCTTACCTAACCTAATCTACTCTAACTACTCATTACCCACAACTGTCCCTAACTAACCTAAGCTAAACTTACTTATCACATTTAACGAAACGTTCTAAACATCAAACCCCCCACCCCCCCTATGAGATGGGACACATGGAGGACAACAGATACTAACCTAAACACATACTATCCTATACTAAACAAATATATATTTTTTGTTTTTTTTTGTTTTATTTTGTAAATCTTTTTGTTATTTTTTTTTCTTTTGTAAACACACAAGAACCCCAACATTGCCCCCACCCACCCACCCACACACTTAAAAATAAACAGTAGAAATATTCAGGACCCCCCACCCACTAATACTAACTAAACTAACAGCCTATACTAACCTAACACTAAGCCCCCTAAACCCACAAAGTATAAGAACCAGGAAAGATGAGGGAGGGGAAGGAATCATGTCCGTCTCATTGTCTACAGGTTGGCCCTCCGGAGGGTTCTCTTGATCGAACGCACCCGCCAGTTGACCTCTCGCACCTCCTGCCGCAGTCAGCTCATCTTCCTAAGGACACGGTCCAATTTCTGTTGCATTTGTCCAAAAGCAGCAGGGTCAATGGCTGCAGCAGGGGTGGTCTGGGTGCCAGCCGAGGAAGTATGGGGCCGTGTAGTGTCCATGGCTGTGGGCTGCCCTGCAGGTGGTGCTGTGCTTGGGCCAGGTGCAGTTGCTGTGGATGGTCCCGCAACGGTCCCAGCTTCTGCTGGTGCCACCTGGGTGGTAGTGGTGGTGGTGCTGGTGGTGGTTGTGGTAGGCAAAGAAGGTCTGCCTTGTGGAAAAGCCCTCCAGGCTCCGGAGGCTCGTTCATGGCGATATCTGTGGGCCATTTTTCGGTACCCAGACTCGACATCAAGGATGTGGCGCTATCTCATTGCCCGCCGTTGAAACTCCCTGACCTGGATCGGTGTCACATTTGCAGCTGTTAAGACATATAGAAAATCTATCATTAGGTACTGCATTGTATGAAATGTGAATTATGAATTGTGAAGTAATTCAGACAATACATCTATTGTACTTGTAACAGCTCAGATAATCATACAGATCATTGATTGTCCCAGAGGAAGTACATGGCAGGCCAGCCTACAAAGGTTCTATCACACATAGCACATCTAAACCGTACAAGATGGGTAACAACAGGCTCGTTGATACTGAGTGGGGGGCATTTATCGAAAATTTTAATGTCTGTATTTTCCAGGAAACATGGGCAACACATTGTATGTACAAACAAGGGTTTAGCTCCTTTTTTAAAGCTGCCAAGCCATCTCCAGCAGGTAGTGCGGCAGGGGGTTTAATCACTTGGGTAAAATCTAAAGAGGTGAGAGGTATAAAGGAGATACACGTGGATTTTTAAGACATTTTGGCTGTTGCCATTCACCCAGTCTCAGGCTCTCCTGTCCTTTGTATAAACATCTACAGTAGGCCGGGACCTTCCAACCACCGCTCTTCCACTATCGAGCTATTGAATACCTTAATCCCAGATCTACGTCTTAAATACCATATCATAATAGCAGGAGACTTTAATGTTCAACTTGAACTTAATGTAGACCACACAGAGGTCATGCAGCTTGAAGATAGTGTATGGAACATCCCTTCCTTTCTGATTCCTCATTCCATCCAGCGAAATCTATATAAACCGTGTGCCAGGGCTACACAGTTAATAGACCTTATGATATCCCACGGCCTCCGTTTTGGTAATGGCCGCTTCCCAGCTGACAATCCTGCCAGACCAACTTTCTTTAGGGGCTCATACAGTAATAAACTGGATTATATTTTTTTCGATTTAAGAGCTTGGCACTATATACTAGATGTGGAAGTGGGCAACCCACATACTAGCGATCATGCACCTCTCCAGATTACGTATAAGAGACCTCTCTTAGCAGGAGTTGTACTCCCTCCTGTCTCTTGTATTGCTATGGAGCTGTCTAGTAATAGGCGTACGGTCAGATGGGACTCCTTTGTGCAATCAAAAAAGCTTCAAGAAAAACTGTGTGTCTTAACTTCTTCCCATCAGTTATTTGATGATAACCTTACTCTCGCTCCAACCGAAGTACTGCCTCTCCACTTGAACCTCTTTGCTACCTTGAAAGAGTTGTTTACTAAATGCCCCAGGCCCTTGACTAACTCCTGTACCCAACCTCACTCTAAATGGTTCAATAAGAGGTGTAGGGAGGCTAAAAATACTTTGGTCAATGTGTTAAGGACAAAGGATAGATCAGGTATTATTAATGCTAGACGTCACTATGTCTCTACATGCAACAAAAGCAAACTCGAGTATGAAGAGGGGTTCTGGAGTAATCTACTTGAGGCAGCTACAGTCCACGACTCCAAACGGTTCTGGCTTCTGGTCTCTTGCAGCGACCAGAACCGAGCACCTTATCTGGAGTTTCACATTTCTCCTGACATTTGGCTCTCTTATTTCAAGGAACTGTATGGCCCTTCTCTGGCCAGTCACATTCCTGACACAAACTTGGGGGAGCCAATAACTCTGGGTGAGCCCACGCCCTTCTTGCCTCCCTTTTCATTGAACGAAACTGTGCTGGCCATCACTGCTCAGAAAGCAGCGAAAGCCCCTGGGTCGGATGGGATTCCCTCTGACATGTTTAAAGTGGACCAGAACACCTGGGGTCCATATATCAATAGGCTTTCTAATGCCATTTTGACTACCAGAATTTATCCTGATTCATGGAAAGAGGCAATTATTGTGCCCATACACAAGAAAGGAGAGAGGAACATCCCGGGAAATTATAGACCTATCAGCCTCCTCGACAACCTTCAAAAAATATTCTGCTATCAGTTGTTGAGTAGGCTGAACAAATGGACAGTAGAAAACCAAATCCTAAATCACCTCCAAGCGGGTTTCAGAGAAAAAACTAGCACAATAGATCAGATATTCCGTTTTATTTCTATCAAATGGAAAGTTGTCGATGTACACTTAGGTCATCTATATGTAGCATTCGTTGACCTAAAATCGGCCTTTGATCCAGTACCCCGCCACAAACTGTGGGAAGTCTTGTCCAAAATAGGAGTCCCTTGCTCTATTTTAAACATTTTCAGAGATCTCTATACTGGTAATTATGGAAGAATCAGATGGGGCTCCCAAGGCGAATTAACTGAAAAATTTCTTACTGCTCATGGTGTAAGACAAGGCTGCGTGCTTGCCCCTACTTTATTCCTCCTCTTTATAAACGCATGTATTCCTTATCTCATGGAGTGTTCCAACGATGCCCCTAGACTAGGAGGGCAGAAGATTCCCTGCCTCCTATTTGCCGACGACACCCTGCTGATATCCCAAACAGCCACAGGTCTCTCAACTCTGCTTTCGAGGTTCATGGATTTTTGCAATGACCATGGCCTCGAAATTAATCGATCAAAAACCAAGTGTATGGTGTTTGGGGACAAAAAAGGCAGGATGCGACGACCTATCTATCTAGAGGGTGCTGCGCTGGAAAGAGTCAGCGACTTTGATTACCTAGGCTTGAAATTAGAAGACTCGCATAAGTGGCACGGTCATATCCAGAAGGCCACCCTACGATTGAAACAGCGAGCGAGTGGCATTATAAGATTCGCAGCTAGATCTCCTAGCTTTGCCATGACGCCCGCTGTTGAAATCTACAAATTACAAGCAAGAGGGGGTGCAATTTATGGAGCCGAATTGTGGGGCCACTGTAGCTTAGATGATCTGACAAAGGTGGAAAACTCCTTCTTAAGGTCATTGCTAAGAGTTCCTTCCAGCACCCCATTGCTCCCAATACGAATGGACCTAAACCTGCCCCCCATCAGCCAGATCGTCACACTTAGGCCCCTGTTATACTGGATTCGTTTATGGTCATTAGATTCTCTCGCCCCCTATAGATGTGGGCTAGCTAATCTGATGGCCACCAACACCAGCCCAAAAATTAAGTGGTGTGTATACGTAGAACGGACCTTCTCACTACTTGGTTTGGGGTCTTATTGGAAGGACCCGCTATCTATCCCAAAAAATGCATTACAGATATTAAAGGATGCATTTTGGCTCCATGTCCAACTTTCACAATTGTCTGCTGTCTCGCCATCTTCCATGACGGGCAATTTCCTACAATTCAAATGCCACTACGAATTTGTACAATATATGGACATAGGCGGTGATTCTAACCGCGGCGGGCGGCGGTCGCCGCCAGCCATGCGGTTACCGCCAAATGACCGCACCGCGGTCACAAGACCGTGGCGGCCATTCTGGCTTTCCCGCTGTGCTGGCGGGCGACCGCCAAAAGGCCGCCCGCCAGCACAGCAGGAAAGACCCAGCAACGATGAAGCCGGCTCCGAATGGAGCCGGCGGAGTTGCTGGAGTGCGACGGGTGCAGTAGCACCCGTCGCGAATTTCAGTGTCTGCTAGGCAGACACTGAAATTCTTTTTGGGGCCCTCTTACGGGGGGCCCTGCAGGGCCCATGCCATTGGCATGGGCACTGCAGGGGCCCCCAGGGGCCCCGCGGCACCCCCTACCACCATCCTGTTCCACAGGATGGCGGTAGGGGGTGTCAGAATCCCCATGGCGGCGGAGCGCGCTCCGCCGCCATGGAGGATTCTCAAGGGCAGCGGTTTCTGGCCGCGCCTGAACCGCCACGGTCAGAATGCCCAGCGGTGCACCGCCAGCCTGTTGGCGGTGCTACCGCGGTCATTCGCCCTGGCGGTTTTTACCGCCAGGGTTAGAATGACCCCCATAGTTTCTTCTCCGTTCGTTCGTGCATTATATATTAGATTTAGGGTAGGCTCTCTTCCTCTGCGTACCCTTACATATAAATGGTCTAACTCCAGCTGCACTTCCAAGATGTGTCCGATGGGCTGCGCCAGAGAAGAATCTATAACCCACATCCTCTTCCAATGCCCCGCATACCACAAACAAAGAGTCCGCTGGATTATTCCTTTATGCAGGAAAATGGGTTTTAAAAATTGTTCGCTGGCTCTGAGAATTTTTAAATCTGACTCATCTGTTTTAGTGGTTTGCTGCTTGGCAAAATATTTAGATTCAATCTGGCATATTAGATTGAACACGCTCAAAAAAATAGAGGAAAAGTTAACAACGGATGTGGGGACCAGTCATTGATGAATCTATCTTTGTATGCACTTACTATTCTAATTGGCCTAGACGCATCTCCCCTTCGCCCTTTTTACCTGTTTTGTTTAGATACTTTTACACTTTTAAATAGAAAAGTTTTTTTATTTGATATGTTTGGCCAGGTCTGTATTTGATTTTTAATACCTACTATGTATTTTTACGTAAATCTATAATAAGGTGCGATTTTACAGTAGGGAAATGCTTATATCCAAACACTTCTTTTCTCTTTTTTAATCTTCTATGACTAAAACTGTCTATTATGTAGTTTGTTGTTCTTTTTTAATTATGAAATTGTCAAATGTGATGTGCTTTTATGGTATTTATATTTACCGAAATAAAGCTAATGAAGAAGAGGTAACAACAGGCATGATTTTGGCATCATAGTTCTGCCAGTAGTCAGCTAACAATCATGCTGCACATCCTCCACCACTGCCAGGGTTACAAATGTCATTGTACGGGATGGAAATCTAGGGCCACATGATCTGCAAGTTGTAAATGGACTTGCCAGTATAGTAAGCATGTGCGAAACATGAGTGTGTATGCTAGGTTCAGACAAGTGATTCACTGATTTACATGTCTGTGTACCAAACTTGTATCATCAGTCCTCGGTACACTATTCACAAACCTATGCCTGTGTCTGAGGGGGGGGTGGACTAACAACTAATAAATTCTAACAACAAGGACACCCAGGAAGCTTAGGAAAGCTGGACATGTGTTTGGTCCAGCACACACACCACAGGTAAGGAGGATCCCCAAATAGGAGACAGTTAACCCTTGACCAATCCCATTGACACTCATGTTTGGAAATGCAGACCTTTGTCCACATCATTTACTACCAGTAAGCCATGACTTACAACAAACACAGAGATGCTAGAACACCCCTGGCCATGAGTTGCATGCGCACCTAGGCCATTGCACTCAAGTGCCACATACTCGTAGCACTACATGTGGAGCAACATGCTGCTAGGAAGTTTAACCTACAGTTCAATAAGTACATTAGTAAATAGGGAAGCAGAAGTCTGTGGGTAAGCATTTGGCATCCCCATTCTGGGAGAATTTGGGTCTGACTGGCTGACTACTTCACTAATATGGTCCATTGCGACTTTTTCTAAATCAAGTTTTATCCACATGACTCATCCCTATTCACATTGCCATGCCTACAGGACTGACCTAGAATACCAAAATATGACAATAGGATAAGGATTGGCCAACTCAAAGATGGTGATAAAAGTGATATTCCACTCATGGAACAAAACAAATGATTGGCCAGTGCATCAAACCTTGCTCTGTGTCCAACACCCAGGAGTCCATCACACATCACCAGCAAACACAACACATAACAGACATATCAACACTTACTGGAATTGTCTGGGTCCTCGAATCGAGCCACCTCACCAACAGTGTGGGGTGCCGGTCCACCTGTAAGGCATGAAAGGGAGAAATGTGCTCAATGTCTGTGCGCTGTACAACAATTCCAAAGACAAATACTATGGGGATCATTACAACATTGGCGGTAAAAGCCGCTTACCGCCGTGCAGAAGACCGCCAACACACCGCCGCGGCCGCGGAATTCCGCCACAGCTATTATGACCCACATCTCGAAATCTGACAAAATTCAGACACCCACACAAGTCCGCCACACCAAAGGTCAGTGATAAACTGGCAAAAACAAAACCTCCACCGTCACGCCAACAGAAACACGCCCATGCCATTACGACCCACGAATCCACGCGGCGGTCTTACAACTGCGGTATTCCATTGGCGGTACACACCGCCGCGCTCAAAATACACACACATCTCCAAAACACCACCACATTGGACAATTCCAAATACACACACCTGATACACATACACACACCACTCCCACACACACAATACAATATAAAACACACACCCACATCACCCACAAACCCCTACGACAAAAATATCTGAAAGAAGGCCAGAGAGAGACAAAAGCAATAGACAACCCCACCACACAGAGGCACACAACACCATCACCCATACAACATCCACACTCAAAACACCCCACACCACCACACATCACCACACACATCAACACATACACCACCCCACACATCACCTACACCACCCCATGTCACCCCAAAGACACCCCAGGTTTTCCGAGTAGGAGCTCAGGGTCATGGTGGAGGAAATCCTACGGGTAGAGCCACAGCTATTTGGAGCACAGGTGCAGCACACCTCCAGCCAGGAAGATGGAGCTATGGCGAAGAATCGTCGACAGGGTCAACGCTGTGGGACAGCATCCAAGAAATCGGGAGGACATCCGGAAGAGGTGGAACGACCTACGGGGGAAGGTGCGTTCCGTGGTCTCAAGACACCACCTGGCGGTTCAGCGGACTGGCGGCGGACCCCCACCTCCTCCCCCACAACTAACAACATGGGAGGAGCAGGTCTTGACCATCATGCATCCTGAGGGCCTCGGAGGAGTCGGTGGAGGATGGGACACTGGTAAGTCAAATCTTAACTATCATATCCCCCACCCAACTGCATGCTATCTCACCCCCCCACCCTCACGCCCTCCCCTATCACGCCAAATCCTCACTAATGTACTCAATACACAAACCACACATCCCAACACCAAGCCCTGCATGCAACACCAAAGCATGGACACCCCTCACTAAAGCATGCCCACAGCACATACCCTTTACACCCCCCCAACCATCATCACACACCCATTGCACACAATGACACACACACATGCAATAATCGTGCTTTTATACCCCTGCAGGACCACTACCCAACGTCACCAGACAGGAGGGTCCAGACATCTCTACCCCACCCACAGAAGAGGCCCACAGTGATGACAGCAGCTCTGGCCAACTGGATCCAGATGACCAGCCCGGACCATCGTGTGCCTCGGGACAGTCAGTTCCCCTTGCACAGGCACAGCCCAACACTGACCTTCCACCCTCTGGTAACACCAGCACAGCACCCACCCAGCGGGCCCACACCTCCGTACCCAGGACACGTCAATCAGCGGTGTGTCCACCACTACAGGGAACCCAGGGTAACCCACCACCCCAACAACAACAGGGACCTGGGGGCAGTGGTAGTGGGCACACTGTCCAGGGGACGGAAGCACAGGAACACAGGGGAACTGGGAGGGATGCTGTGCGACAGGGGGCGGGCAGGCCAAGGGAACCCACTCTCCACGTGGCCCTCTCCTCCATCATGGGAGCCTACCACCATTCCCAGGAGACGATGGCGACGGTCCTGGCCAAGTTTCAGGAGACCCAGCGCCTGCAGGACAAACAGTATTTGGGGTTCAGGGAGGAGCTCAGAACCATCAGCTCTGCCGTGGGCACCATCGTAGGGGTGCTGAAGGACATACAAAAGACCATGAGGGACACCGTGGCACTACAAGGGGCCCCTGACACTAGCATGGACGATGAACTGCCCACCACCTCCGCCGGCGCTAGTGGACAGGATGCCCCGCCACAGGACCACCACACCAGCACCCCACCCCCTGCAGACGGAGGACCACCCCACAAGCGGTCCCTGAGATCCAGGAACAGGACAGAGCAAGATGGCAAGACACCCGCCAGGAAATGAGACCACCCTGATTGTCCTCCCACTGTCCCACTTTGTTACCCTGTCAAGATTTGGACTGCCCAAGCTCCACTTCCTATGCCCATATGGGCAATGCACCTGTGTGACTAATAGACTGGACTCTGCCATGGACATTCCTCCACCATCACCCATCACCATTTTCCCACCCACTCCAATAATTAGCACTTCAATAAACACCCTTGAACCACAAAACAATCTGGAGTCAGTCTGTGATTATGAAAATGTGTATTAACTATGACAATGGCAAAATCCGTTCGAAAATGTAATGTCAACATACCTATGTCACACATCACAAGTCCATGAAGGATGCAAGCAGATGACACACATTGGTAACCACACCTGTGAAACCGTAATGGAAATGTATAACTCAGTTACCATATACTGCTACTAATTGACAGACAGGATAGAGGTAGAACTGTGAAAGTGAATGTGATAGTAAAAAAATTGTTCTCACCTGTGTGTCACTGGAAATATTGCTGTATGACTGACACCCTGTTGTCTATGTCTTCTTCCTCAGCTTCATCCTCATCACTGTCCACAGGCTCCACAGCTGCCACAACACCGTCATCTGGACCATCCTCCTGCAGAAAAGGCACCTGGCGTCGCAAAGCAAGATGGTGAAGCATGGAGCAGGCGATGATGATCTGGCACACCTTCCTTGGTGAGTAGAATAGGGAACCACCTGTCATATGGAGGCACCTGAACCTGGCCTTCAGGAGGCCGAAGGTGCGTTCGATTACCCTCCTAGTCCGCCCATGGGCCTCATTGTAGCGTTCCTCTGCCCTGGTCCTGGGATTCCTCACTGGGGTCAGTAGCCATGACAGGTTGGGGTAACCAGAATCCCCTAATAGCCACACACGGTGCCTCTGGAGTTGACCCATCACATAAGGGATGCTTCTATTCCGCAGGATGTAGGCGTCATGCACTGAGCCAGGGAACATAGCATTCAACTGGGAAATGTACTGGTCTGCCAAACATACCATCTGTACATTCTTGGAATGATAACTCTTCCGGTTCCTGTACACCTGTTCACTCCTGCGTGGGGGGACCAGAGCTACATGGGTGCCATCAATAGCACCTATGATGTTGGGGATATGTCCCAGGGCATAGAAGTCACCCTTCACTGTAGCCAAATCCTCCACCTGAGGGAAAACAATGTAGCTCCTTAAGTGTTTCAGCAGGGCAGACAACACTCTGGACAGCACGTTGGAAAACATAGGCTGGGACATCCCTGATGCCATGGCCACTGTTGATTGAAATGATCCACTTGCAAGGAAATGGAGCACTTATAGCACCTGCACGTCAGGGGGTATTCCTGTGGGATGGCGGATTGGTGAGATCAGGTGTGGCTCCAACTGGGTACACAGTTCCTGGATTGTGGCACGGTCAAACCTGTAGGTGATGATCAAATGTCGCTCCTCCATTGTTAACAGGTCCACCAGCGGTCTGTACAACGGAGGATTCCGCCATCTCCTCAAATGTCCCAGCTGACGGTGCCTAAGAAGGACAACAGCGACCACAGAGTCAACAAAATCCCAGGTATGTACCCACAGCTACACAGAACACGACACCAAATACAAAACTCATCCTGTATGTGTGTTGAGTATAGGCCTAGGTATGTGTGACGCAGAAGTAAATTAAGCCATGTGGGCCCCTGAAATGGCGGCTGCCTGACCTCTAAAGTGGGACAATGGGGTGTGAGGTATCTGGGCTGGCGTTGTACACCGTCACGGTAGGCGGTCGTAGACCGCGGCGCAATGCTGCATTGGTTAACATTGTACCCTATGGGTCCCTGAAGCCAATAACGAAATGCGCCGGCGGTGATGATACGCACCGCCGCGGACATGACCGCCGCGGACGTGACCGCCATTTACTATCTGTTCAATCACTCGATACCTGATCTTCGACAGGAGAGGACCTATACTGCAAGTGCTGCTGTGACCTCGGTCTGAAAGAGACAATGGCTGCTGCGTCTGGGGAAAAGGCCCCTGCCTTCACTGCTCAGGAGTTGGAGAAGCTAGTCAATGGGGTCCTCCCCCAGTACACGCTACTCTACGGTCCTCCAGACCAACAGGTAAGTACACAGGGAGCACGTTGTATGGGCTATGCTGGGTGGAGAGGGTTGGATGTCAGTAGCAAGGGGACAGAGTTAAGCGACCATGAAGGACTGTGAATGCATGTGCCACATGGCAAGGGTAGGGATGGGGGCCACTCACTTCGACGGTGCACTTGTTAATGACTTCTCTTCTTCCCCTGTACATGTCATGTAGGTCAGAGCCCACCAGAAGAAGGACATTTGGCATGCCATCGCCAAGGACGTCCGGACCATGGGGGTCCACCAGAGACGGGGCACCCACTGCCGTAAAAGATGGGAGGACATTCGCTGCTGGAGCAAGAAGACGGCGGAGGCTCAGCTGGGGATGGCCTCCCAACGTGGGAGGGGTGCCCGTCAAACCATGACCCCCCTGATGTTCCGGATCCTGGCGGTGGCCTACCCTGAGTTGGATGGGCGCTTGAGGGCATCACAGCAGACACAAGGGGGTGAGTACAACATAATTCTGTGGACTTTGCGCACAGTGGAGGGGTCTGTGTGGGGGAGGAGGGCTGTGGGTTCCCCTAGGCCAGGGCGAGTTAGGTAGGCTAGGCCCCTCCGTAATGCATGCCATGTGGCACTCCACCCCACCTCTGCAGAGTGCCAAGTACAGGTATACATGCCCCTGAGTCATCTATGTGTGCAGAAGTCCACTATAGCCATGTAGGCCAGATCCCAGGAATTGCATCTGTAGAGGCCAAGAGCACGGCGTAGTGCAGGGGGCTGCTGTGTCTGTATTGTCCGCCAACGGTAGCGGTAAGCCATGCACTCAACCTGTCTTTCTTCTGTCCCCCCCCCCTTTTTGTGCTCTCCCTGTTCTTTTGTGCATCAGCATCATCAGGCGGAGGTACAGTGGCACCGGAGCACGGGGGAGCTGCATCCCACATGGCCATGGAGGGCCACGCCACAGACTCTGAATACACCAGTGGGACGGAGGGCGAGGGGAGTTTCACGTCGGTCACCGGATCAGCAACCAGCGACACGGATTCGTCCTCCGATGGGAGCTCCCTTGTGGTGGCGGCACCATCTGTGCCCCCCACTTCTACAGGTACAGCCGCCACCCCCCCTACCAGCACCGCCCTGCCAGCAGCCCCTCAGCCTTCGCTCTGTGCCCGCTCACCCAGGAGGGTGGGCATCACCTTCGCCCCAGGCACCTCAGGCCCTGCCCCAGTCACCCCTGCTGCCCTCAGTGAGGAGGCCATTGACCTCCTCAGGTCACTCACTGTTGGGCAGTCTACCATTGTAAATGCCATCCAGGGTGTAGAAAGGGAGTTGCAACACGGTAATGCTTTCCTGGAGGGCATTAATTCTGGTCAGGCTGCCCTTCATTGAACCCTGCAATCTCTGGCCTCAGCACTGATGGCAGCCATGGTCCCTGTGTCTAGCCTCCCCCCTCCAACTTCCTCCACCCAGACCCAATCCTCTGTACCGCAGCCTATCCCAAGCACACCATCAGACAAGCATGTACACACCCCAACACACAAAAGTTGCTCAGGCAAACATAAGCACCACACATCCCACAGGCACTCACACAAGCATCACCCACATACAGACACAGCAACATCCACTGCCTCCACTGTTTCCCCCTCCTCGTCGTCTCCCTCCTCCCTTCCAGTGTCGTCTACACTCTCACCTGCATGCACTACATCTACAGGCACTAGGAATCGCACCAGAACACCCAGCACCACACCCCGCTCACCTGCACTCATCACCCCCACTACCATTTACACGTCCCCTGTGTCCACTCCCAGTGTGTCTGTGACGCCCCCTCCCAAAGTACACAAACGCGGGCACCCACACACCCAACATCCATCCACCTCACGACAGCTTCCAGTACCTGCACCTGCACCCAAATCACCTAAAGTGACACCTCCTACAACCACCTCCTCTTCCTCCACTCCCAGACCCCCTCCAGCTACCCATCCCAAGGTTCGTCAGAAACTCTTCCTCCGCGACGTTGACCTCTTTCCCCTCACCCCCACCCCTCCCATTCATCGGTCCCGTAGTAGCACCTCAGCCAAAAAAAGTCCGGTACCAGTGGTGCGTGTTAAAGGTGTGTGGAGTGCACCGGCCACCAGGGCAGCCAGTGTGACACGGAGCCAAAGCACTGCCAGTCCACCCCCTGTAAAGCACCTTAAGTTGGAAAGTGGCCGACGGGAGAGGGTGAAGACTCCTGGCGGGAAAACAGCTCACAAGGGTCCCGGGGGGAGTGCTGAGTCTGCTGTGACTCCTCCCAAGGTGTTGAAGGGGCAGAAGAAGTCTCCAAAGTCTGGGAAGAGCAGCACGGTGGAGAAGTCCGCCATCCTCCCCGCCGGCTGGGACGCCACCGCCAGCAGTATCGTCACAGGTCAGGAGACCACCGCCGGAGTCAGTGCCCTGGAGGGCACCAGTATCGTCACAGGTCAGGAGACCACCGCCGGAGTCTGTGCCCTGGAGGGCACCAGTATCGTCACAGGTCAGGAGACCACCGCCGGAGTCAGTGCCCTGGAGGGCACCAGTATCGTCACAGGTCAGAAGACCACCGCCGGAGTCTGTGCCCTGGAGGGCACCAGTATCGTCACAGGTCAGGAGACCACCGCCGGAGTCAGTGCCCTGGAGGGCCCCGGCAGCCACAGCCCCGCTGGGCACTGAGGGACCGTAATGCCACACACCACTGCACAGGTCAGAGACAGCAAAGGCAAGCACCGCTGAACAGGCCAAAGACCGACATGGTGAAGACCGCTGAACAGGGCAAAGCACCGCCATGGCAAAGCACAGCTGAACAGGCCAAAGACTGACATGGTAAAGACTGCTGAACAGTGCAAAGCACCGCCATGGCAAAGCACCGCTGAACAGGCCAAAGACCGAGATGGTGAAGACCGCTGAACAGGGCAAAGCACCGCCATGGCAAAGCACCGCTGAACAGGCCAAAGACCGACATGGTGAAGACCGCTGAACAGGGCAAAGCACCGCCAAATCAAGCTTCGTTAGCCCATGTGCAGCTGGGACAGTTACGGAACAGGGTCCGTCACGGGGAGCGTGACGCACTCCGGGCACCAGTCCCCCTCCAGAACCAGTGGAGACCTGCATCCACTCTGTCTGTCCTTCACAGGATGAAGCACTCTGGGCACCAGTCCCCCTCCAGAACCAGTGGAGACCTGCATCCACTCTGTCTGTCCTTCACAGGATGAAGCACTCTGGGCACCAGTCCCCCTCCAGAACCAGTGGAGACCTGCATCCACTCTGTCTGTCCTTCACAAGATGAAGCACTCTGGGCACCAGTCCCCCTCCAGAACCAGTGGAGACCTGCATCCACTCTGTTTGTCCTTCACAGGATGAAGCACTCTGGGCACCAGTCCCCCTCCAGAACCAGTGGAGACTGTTATCCACTTGAGAGACTGTGGCGTTGCACTCCCCAGGATGGTACAGTGGGCAAGCCACCCACTGTAGAGACTTGAGAGACTGTGGCTTTGCACTCCCCAGGATGGTACAGTGGGCAACCCACCCACTGTAGAGACTTGAGAGACTGTGGCTTTGCACTCCCCAGGATACATCAATGGGCATGGAGCCCCCTCGTGGATCTGGCGTGGTGCTGTAATCCGGCTGAGGTGCCCCCCCTTTCCCTTCCCCCTGAGGTGCCTGTTGTATTTCTATCTGATGCCCCTGCAGTGTTCTCTCCGTTTGTGGACAGGTATCTAGTGTGGGCCTCGCCCATGTATTTTGGGCCCAGTGGTCCACGGACATTGAAATGTGCATACCTGCACTACTAATCGTGATGTATATATTTGGAAAGTGTATATCTATCTGTATATAGTAGGTTACTGTATTTTGATACATTACAATGTTTGAACTGATTTGGTTTTGTCTTTGCATTCTTCCGGGGGGGTTGGGGGTTGTTACTTTGCTGTTTGGAACTGCATTGGTGTGTGTGTTGTAGTGCGCGAGGGTCGGGTTGGGGGTGGGGGTGTTGCGTGTGTGTCCCCCTGACTTTTGCCTCCCCCCTCTCCTATGTCATAGGTGCAGTACTCACCGTTGTCTTCGGCGCCTACGTTGCTGGTGATCGTACAGGAGCAGGAAGACAAGCGCAGGGAGTATTTGTAGTTCGGGCTCCATGGTAGCCTCCTGCCGTCGTGGTGTGTTCAGGAGAGCCTTTTCGCACTGCAAAAGCTGTTTCCGCCGTGTTTTTATCCACGGTAAATCCGCCCCGGAAAAGGTGGCGGATTGGCGGGTTGTGATACTGTGGGAGGTACTTTGTCTTACGCCTGTCTGTTGGCGGTGACCGCCGCATTGCTTGTCTGTAACGCCGTGGCGGTCGGAGTGTTAAAGTGGCTGTCTATGTTGGCGGTTTCCGCCACGGTCATAATTCCCTTTTTTTTCCGCCGGCCTGTTTGCGGTATTACAGCAGCTTTAACACCGTCCGCCAGGGTTGTAATGACCACCCATGTGTAAGAGTACATCAGAAAGTAAATCCTCTCAGACATGATGATACTGCATCCTACATAGCACGGCTAACATGTACATAACCTGGGTCTCCAGAGAGTGATACACACATATCTGCACACATGCAGTGGCCCTAACTATCATGTGTTGGCAAACATTCTCCTTCATTAGTGAGCAGACAAAATCATGGAGTGTATTCATCTCATCATGTGTATCCATGAGAGACATCCAAAGCCACTTTCCGTGAGGACCGCATTACCAATCAACCAGCCATTGTGACCATGACAAATTTATGACACACAGGTACAATGTACAGAGGGCCAGGGACAGTTGTTAGCCCTCATTTTGTTACAGTTTCTTCATTTGATGTGGCACAGCTATGATGAATTGCACCAACCATAGAGATATGAACCCATGTGCATACCTTTGGCGAGCCATCCCTAATCGAAATGTGGCACTACAAACTCCAAATACCAGTCTAAGATGTTAGCTGAGCGCAGCTAGAACTTGTTACCTATGTGTCCAAATCCAGATCAGACATGTATCCGACATGAAGGAGGGGCACAATAATCCCTAAAGATTTTGGGAATTTCCATGATCGGTTTCCTTACACACTCACCAGACACACATGAGACATATGTTCGGCCCACATTGCTATCATCAATTGACGTGAAGCCTGCACTCATTTTCAGCCTCATTTTGTGTTTAGAAAGTCAGTCTATCTGTTGCGTCAACAAATGATGGTAATGAGTTGGAAATTTCTATACCTCACAGGCAACTGTGGCCTATATCTATGCATAATTGGCTCCTGATTTGTGTTGCTGTTTGACACAAAGGCGACACTAACTTACATTATGCAAATGTATTCAGTAAGTTTGAGGAGCTCTTGCTTCCTAACAGCTAGCAATTGTGGTCCTTAACGAAGTAGAAATGTGACCCTGTATGTTTCAGTAGCATTCCACACACTCAACAACATTGCCGGCAGATATTGTAAAAATCAGCTGATGTCACTACAGAGCAATTAAACGTGCACATCAACATGATTTGTACTCACCAACAGGGCCACCAATCACAATCCCCAGGTGGTCCAGCAGATCTTGCTCCCTGGAGACAAGGTCAGCCCAGCGGTGCTTGAGCTGGTGCTCGTTTCCGGGTGTCTTATAAATCCTTTGCAGATGATGCAAGACATTTGCCCACCGGAGCCTCCGTGCCTCAGTGTGATACCCCTGTATCACACGCCCACCTGCCTCGATCATTAGGGGTAGGAAATGGCACACCAGCCAAATAAATCCACCCAGCTCATCCTCTCCCATCCTGCCATGACGAGGCCTACCCAACATATTTGTACGAATAGAGAAATAGGGGATAAAGGGGAACAAAGGAGAATAGGGGGAAAGTAGGACAGGAAAAATTCAAGAAAACAACTAAAACAGCCCAACTATACCCAAACTAACACTACCCATAACAGACTCCCAACAAAACAAAGACAATACTTTACAACACAAATGAGCACAAAAACCACTCAGACAAGATACTACAACAAGTTTTTAATCACAAAAAGACAATAAAAAGACCACACAGGAGACAAATTCAGTAAATATACAGAGAGAAATTGAAACACAGCCACACAGTCAGGAAATATCACAGACTGCAAAGTGAAAGTGAAAGTACACCCACTGTACCTATTCTGTAAACAGGATATCCTATTACATCACTTCCTGCCTAAAATGGCAGACGTTTTTATCATCATGCATCAAAATATTTTGACGCATACAGTCTGCACGTCATTTTTTTTTACGCACAGGAGTAGATTTGAGCCCGCATCCATATGTTTCGAAATAGTTTTAAACTTAGCCAATTTTCGGAGATACAGTGTGGAAGATACCTCTTAGGGCCAATGGTCCTTTCAGGGCATTATGCGTCGTTTTTCGGCCATAAGCATCATTTTTAGACACATGTGCGTCATTTTTTGACGGGTATGCAGCAAAATTTCAGGCATTAACTGGGTTTGGATCATTTTACCATTTTAATGTAATTTTACAGTTGTGACAATACTGAGATAGGCTGATTGCACCCACTTTGGGCATGACGGTGTATGGGCACATGTGACACATCATACTACTGCGGACCATGATCCGCTACTTCATGTACAGGATTTTCACTCTTGACTGATGCAATTGCTGGCCAAACGTGAGGCCTACATATATGTATTGCACAAATTGGGCATGTTTGGCGTCAGGAGAGGATAGCATGGTGACGCACATAAGTACAATACCTCAATGCCTATGGCTCGATGTGTGTGCATTGGCTACTAATTTTATTGTTGACCCACTGTGTGAGCATCACAAGATGAATTATTGCAAATATGCTTGTATGCATGTGGAGTCAATGTGTCCAACCCTCAGATGCAAGTCAGTGTAGAAATGAGAGAGGACATGTGTTAGTCATACATGTAGCAACAACTGCTGTGTGCACTATCTAGTTTTTGGGTAACATAAACACCACAAATGTCAAAGCATGCACCGGATAGATAGCAGACAGTTGTTCATGTCAATGGTCCAAAACTTGGCCATCACATGTCCTGGAATTTTGGATACTGCTTCCTAGGCACTTGTTGGTGAATCCACCATGAGTCAGGCACATGTACATACTAAGTGGGTACCGTGTTATTGAAATGGAGAGCCAAAGATGAACCACATTTGTAATGTCACGCCACAGTTGAGTCCATATGACAGAGCCACAACTCTCCTGTGGCAGTGGCGGACCAGCAGACCAAGCAGCACGTGGCCACATATTTCAACTGATCAATTGCACAGAGGTGTCTGGTTCATGTGTGTGGGCCAATGTTAATCCTGTATATTTTTAGGGGTCTATGTTGTCACAGTTACGTCCAGGTCTAGTCATGAGTCAGTGGCGGCTATTCCTGTATCTACTGAGTATCCTTCTGAGATCAATGGAAGTAAAGCCAATGAGGATTTGAGTACCAACATGGGGATGGTCCTACCCTGTCACTGCAGACGTGTTATGAGATTGTCAACCTTGATGTGCTGAGTTAGATCATATCTCAGGAGTCTTGTACCGGCAGGTGTCATTACAACATTTGTACACAGGTTGGCCTGTAAAGTTCCAACTGCATCTGGGAACATCATAGCCTCTGTGTTGATTAATCTCGCAGCTATTCACCATGCACGGCCCATCAATATGTTGTGAGCAATGTGAATCAGCGTGTGAACTGTCAGGGTCCTAACATGTGTGGACTTTTCATGCACATTATCTGACGTTGCTGGTTCTGCTGGAGGCACCATACCCAATCCCTGCATACGGCATGGTAGACTGTCACACTTTGTCACTCATGCATACATGAGACCCAGACAAGGGATAGGCCATGATTTGGGTATTTGGAGACAAGTTCCCAATTATGGTACGATAAATAAGCAGATTATGCTATATAACGTATTTGAGTATGCATTGAAGAACCACTTGACAAAATACCCCCAGAGGAATGTGAGGGTTGGGAAAGCAACTATGATACATATGTAGCCACAAGGAACCTTTAGGGTAACGCACAGACAGGTGCCAGTCAGCCTAACAGGATGCAGGGTCAATCAGGATCTAGCAATTTCACAAGGTACATACTCAGTGGTCTGACTAAGACTGGTCGGAGGAAGAACAAGACAGTTGACATGGAAAACTGTGTTTGTCCTGTGTTTTGGAAGGTGACACAGAAACCCAAGGGCTGTGTTACACAGCCTATGTTTCTGGCAATGCATAACAGTGTAATCGAAAAAATGGCAGCTTCTATACTATTCCAAGCATCTGCATGGGCAGTGCATGTTCAAATGGCTGGTCTGCATGGAGGTGCTCACAGGTGTGTGCTGCATCAGTTTTTCACAAGTCCTGTAGGTGAGATTTGAGTTCAAATGGCCAACAGTACCTTTCACATGAGAAGCAATCTACAGGTGAGAACAGGGCTTAGAGACTACAAGCCAGTGCATTATTTAACCTGACGTCCATACAGACAGATGTACAATGACTATGGCATACCATACTAAAGGGTGAAGCACACTGGATTAATATTGTTAGTCTGTGTGCGTGTAGAGGAAGGAATATCTGGGTACACATATTACCATTCCAGGGACCTCTTAAGACGGGTGGGGTGAGACCGGGAACATTGGTGTGTCAGGACTTAGGACATGGGCTGACATGTACATGGAATGTCATGTGCACAATGCTTGTCATAGGTGTGGCACTTGTGTTCTCTATGTTCTGCTTATATGGAATTCTAGTCACACATGGTCCTTGCAAAGACAGGTGATGTAACAGTTACTGCTGTGAAGGGTGTGGCCATACATTAATGTTACTGTTGCAATTGCACATCCCCTGACTCATGTATGATGCATTTTGTTCCATCATTGGCTGATGGTGTCTTAGTTGTGTGCCATATGCTGCAAAGAATCATGTTGCCAGCATGTATGTGTGAAATAGGTGTGGTCCTCTGCTATTGCCCTTCAAAGGTGAAATGTACAGGATATATGTCATTTACAGTGTGTGTGAAGGTGACTGTTGAATAATACGCATCACAATTGCTTTGGAAATTTCTGTGTCCTGATCGGTATATCAGCAATGAGCCATGAGGATACACTCTTATTCTGATAGTTAGAGATAAAGGTGAGCAAAAATTATTACCCAGACCATGATATGGTGATTATTATAGGTGTTTATTTACATATGTTAATACAGTGGTGACGGTGAGTTGATTCAAAAGAAATTGTTGACAATATGTTGGCGCCTACGCAATCCTGCAGCTGTGTTGGGTTGGTCCCCCTCATGTTGATGGCCAGCATCCTCCTCTTCCTCCTCTTCAGGCATTTGTGGCTCTGGTTCTAATAGGGTAATGTTCCTTCGTACACAAATGTTGTGCAGGATGGCACAGGTTAAAATGATCTTGCAGACCATTTCTGGTGAGTATAGGAGGCTGCCACCAGTGATGTCAAGGCACCTGAATCTCGACTTCAGGATGCCAAAGGTCCTCTCGACTATGATGAGTGTCCTCCTATGTGCCTCATTGTAGGCACGCTCTGCTGCAGTGCTTGGGTTGCCAAATGGTGTCATAATCCATGGCTGGATCCCATACCCCTGATCAGCTGAAAGAGAAAATGATTGAGATCATGTTGATGTAGCTTGCCCCATCAATATCACCTTGCATGGCAGTAGTTCTCTTGTGTTGTCTGTGACTCTTTTGTGTTTGTGTTATTGTGTTGATTCCTGGGCTTCTAGGATGTACCATCAGCATTGGGTTGTTTCCTTGGCTGAATGAATGTTTGGCTGCTGACCGGTTGTCAGCAGTATATTTTGGGAGTTGCAGTACAGTGTGTACTCCCTAGCAGTGTGACTTGTGATACAGGTGTCCCTGTGTCTTAACTGGGAGTGAGATGATAGTTCCATACAAAGAATCAATTCGAAAGTGGTGGTAACACGTTTGCATCTATGTACCCTGGACATCCCATACCTTTTGACATATGCAATGGATTAATTTAAACATCAGTGAGACGCTTACATTTTGCAAGGTGACAATTAGCCAAACTTCTCCATACGTTGTGATCATTGACGTCTTAACATTTGGCTGTACACTAATTTCACATGTGTGACAAGTTCACTGCAGACCTATTTCTCTGCCCTTGGCAAGTTGACTCAGGTAGTAACGTCTACCTAGACTGCTGCACATGGTCTAGTTCAGCTGGCTACCTTGATTGTGAGGTTGTCGGTTTGAGTTTCAGAAGGTCCGTATGGCAGTACATCTGTTGTGTGTGTTAATATGTCACAATGCGTATGTGTAGGAATGTGCACCTTCCATATAGTACCATCAAGATGTGTTCTTCGCACAGTCCACTTCCCCTTCTTTGTTGAGATCCTTTGCCTATTTGAATCCTGAGCGCCTTGTGATCCCTAACATTTCACCCCATTAGTAAGTTTTTGTTAAACATAGGGGGCTGCTCGGAGTTGGGCTGGAAAACATAGTTACTTCATTATGGATAGAACTAGAATAGCTGAGGAACTATTTGATAGCTTAGCTAGAGGAGATACATTTCAAGGAACATCTCGTAATAATTCACATGTACGGAATGAAGGTTTAAGAAGCAAATTCATTAGATTAGAAAGATTTAAAAAAAGTGAATTATCCAAATGGTGGGATGGGGCCACACTCAAACAATATAAAAAAATTAGGGCCATATGTACGAACACATTTTCCCATTGACACAGAATGGGAAAACCCCTTTGCTACATCTGGCCCTTAATCGCATTCCCCGTGGGTTAAGATCCCAGATTTTTCCTACATATGACGATTTAGATTCTGACTTGTTAGCTCTCGTGGTATGAAGAGCTTACGATGAGTTCAATGAAACTCATGGACATTTTAATCACAAATGCAGAAAGGTAGGTTATTCAGTTACAAGCTGAGATCAAGGATTTAGAAAAAGAGATTGAAGATTTGAACTTAAAAGAAGCAACTGATAAAAACTACAGAATTCTAGAAGAGATATTACTTAAATTCCAAGAAGACATTACACAGAGGAAAGCACGTAAGTTAAAACGAGATGAAAAGGATTATTTGACAGGAAGAGTTTTCACTTTTTCCAGCAAATATGACCATTTGATACATACTAATCTGACACCCAGGAGGTCGAGTGTGTCTAATGCTTCTGATTCAACATCCATTAGCACTTCAATGACAAGTGACAGCGAGGCAGAAGGGGCTGCTAGTACGTCAGCTCAGGGACGAGATGGTATGGGTGGAAACACTTTTTTACAGGAACTCATGAGGATGAAACGGGGCAAATTTATACAAAACAGAGGGATAAGAAAACAAGGAGAGGCAACAGAGGAACAGGTAGCAAGGATAAAAGAAGTAGATGGAGTCAAAACGAGATCAAGAGACAAGAAAACCTAGACGTAGATACATCATCTTCTATAAGAGTCATTAATCTTTCTAAAATTGAGCTAACCTCAGGAGCCAAAAGTCTTCTGACTAGGGGACTCAATTTTTGCCCTAGGTCCTTTGGTGATTCTTGTAGATCAAAGATCGATCTATTTAAATTTGTTCGGAAACTTAAATTAAAGAGACATTACCAACTGCATCCGGTGGAGAGTTCTTCACTTGACACGACCACTTCCTCATTAAGTACATTATCGATCGAAGAAGTGCGTGACACTGCACTTATTCTGTCTATAGCTGAAAGAGACCAAAACCCAGGCATTCTTCCAAAAGTCCTACAGGAGTTAGAGATAGATCCGAATAAAAGCGTTTCGAGTGGATTGAAAAATAAATCCTGTTGGACTCCAAGGTCTTGGGGCCTGAACCCCTTTGACAAGTTCTTTGACCTGGTCTGTCAAGATTATGACAAATTTTTGATGAAGAATAAGTACAGGCAATCTAGTAAACAAAACCTGAATTCTGAAGAAGTAACAGCACTTAAAATACTCAGACAAAACAGAGATATTATCATTAGACAGGCTGATAAGGGAGGAGGGTATTCTAGTAAGGTGGTAAGGAAAGCACAGATTAGAGCTAAACAACTAGACAGAAAGGACACTTTGAAAAATAGGGTTTACAACAAGACGGTGGAACAGTGTAATAAAGTTCGATTCATCACTGACTATAATGATGCCTCTCTGATGTTTATAAAATTCATGACCAAACATTGGGGGATATTGTCACATGATACCTCATCAAAGGACTTGATACCCGAAAGAGTCCTAACGACATATCGGAAAGGTAGGAACTTAAGGAATCTTTTGAGTCCTAGTTTCACCACCAGTTGTGTGGACAAGACGTGGTTGTCTACTAAAACAGTGGGTTTTTACAAATGTGGCGACTGTGGGGTTTGCCGTTGGGCATGCCATAACACCAAAGAGTTTTCAAATGGGGATAGGCAATACACAATTAGGTCAATGATAAATTGTAACACTACCTTTGTTGTATATATAATACGTTGCAAGTGTTCCAAAATGTATGTGGGAAGTACAATACGTGCACTCAAAGTCAGAATTGGGGAACATGTCCGGGCTCTCAAGAATTTTGATGCCAGATACCCAATTGTAACACATATTATGGATTGTGACTCACAGACAGTTCACAAATGTTTTGAATTTTTTGGACTCGAACACATCTCTAGAGACCCAAGGGGTGGTAACAGAGAACTAGCTCTTCGGAAAAAGAAGCATTGTGGATTATGAGACTAAGGACTGTAGAGTGTGGTCTCAATTCTGATAGAGAATTGGAGTTTTTCTTGGGGAAATGATTGAAATGGAATTCTTATGTGAATGCTGCTACATTGTATATTTTGATGACTATAATAGAATGTAAGTGTTTATAGATTGAGTACTATGTGGCATGTGATATAGAACCAAATAACCAAAATTCTCCAACATTTGATAACTGGATACTCTTGCTGGGACATATTTTCAGTACCTGCTATAGGGATGTTAACCAATACTTGCTATATGGGTGGTGAACCATTTAAATCAATTATAATATGGACTGGTGTATGATTTTAGCTACATTTGATATTCTGATGCTTTAGGCACAATTTACAATGTCGCTACGGTGTGTTGAGTAATTAGCGAGGAGGAGTGAATGAAGTGGAAGAAATCAAGAGGTACAATACAGATGGCCAGTATTTACATGTAATCTACATCGTAATTTTCTCTTGTAACCATAAAAATTTGGCTATTTATTTTTGGATTTTCTTTGCGGGCCCGTCTACTTCACAAAGTTTTACTTGGTGCTAGTTAATAAAAGGGGACGTTAGTCCGCTCTTTGTTTTTATGATAATAGCCTCGAGTTGACCTCGGAAGCATATTTAAACTTCCGGGTTGAGCGACGCGCTGTGCGTACTCGCAACACGGCGCCTATCTTTACTGAATGTTGTTTCGGAAAAATCGCCCGTTATATTCAGGTGAGCAATCTAGTAAGGGCAGCTTTACTAAGAGGATATATTTGTCTTGGAAGGCAACTAATGATATAATATTTTACATATAGATCCGCATCGGGGTTTTCTGAGCGACGCGCTGTGCGTACTCGCAACACGGCGTCTCTCATTACTGAATGCTGTTTCGGGAAACCGCCCGTTATATTCAGGTGAGCAATCAAGTAAGGGCAATTTTTACTAAAAGGATATATTCATTTTGGAAGGCAACTAATGATATAATATTTTTACATATAGATCCGCATCGGGGTTTTCTGTGCCATAACACACGAATGAAGTTTATGGGAGTCTCATCTTCATTACTATTACTGGACGATATAATCGATGTATCTCATGTGAGACTATTTGCATTTGATAGGGGCATGATCTTGTTCGCTATACGAGGTTATCTCATATAGATTTGTTTTTGTCTTTAATATTAGAGATGGATAACTGGATTTAAGTGGTGAGTATTCAAGTAACCTTGATAGGCTTGGTTAATCAGTACTGTAATTTTGGACTTTAATCATAAGACACTAGCAATAATTATGGGATTGAATCGGAAATTGGTTGGTAGTTTACTTTATGATTTTTCACTTCAATGCATTAAATTTGCAGTGGGCATGCAACACGTTGGTGTTTAATGTGATGACACGGAAGGGTTGTTGTCTATTAATTTGAGGTGTGTATTTTTGGTGTTCATCACTTGGATATAATAACATATGTTGGTAGTTGGGCATTACACATTCCCTTTTTGGTGTATTGTAGACCTATGGGGTTGATGCCCCAATGAAATTTGATTTCACCCTTTGTCACCTTTATATATGATTTATATTTTTATTAGTGCTTTTTCTGGGGTACTCAGTGCCCTTATAATCTTAAAATCTTTTCTCGGATCTTTTATAAACTTTTGAACTTTCAAGTTGGAGCATTTTGGTTTCTTCAATTACATTTAATTTGTTTACAATTTCTAGCCCTGAAGAAGTCGTTTGGGATGTGAGAAAACAATGTCCCTTGACGAAACACGTGTTGGCTTGAATTGTAATATCATGGACCGGCTACAAGCCTAAATTATAATATGTTGGACGGCTTGAATTGCAATATCTGAAATTATACCAAAATTGGTTTAAATTATATTACCACTAATGAACTACAATAAATGTTTGGACTATACCAAAATTGATTTTCCTGTATAGTTGTACGTGCTAATATTGAATTCTAATATTATTTGAGAGGTACCGCACATTGTTGTCACTTGCCTCTTGGTAGTGGGCAATGTGAGTGCAGAAGTGATGTGAGATATTGGAATAGCCTCAATGATTGCATGTGAGCTTTATTGTAGTCATCATAATGCTATGTGAGTCACAGTGTTTGACCTGCAGCAAATTACATTCCACACCCCTTACACAGTACGTATTGGCTGGAAGGGTGTTTGTTTGGGTGTTATTGATGTGTTATTGGAGTATTATCTTCACATATGTAATGCCAGTTGGCACCATGTGTTTGTCATTGTGTTGTTTACATTTTCCCCTTGTGTCTGTGGAGTGGCATCAGTTTTTATTTGGACAGTACTTTGTCCCTAGGTGTGTCTCCCATTGGGTGAGGATTTCAAACATGCCTAGCGGTGTCACAACCTCAGTGTGTTCCTGTTCGCATGTCGCTGTTGTGGTATATGTGTTGTTTGTCCTAGAGGGTTGCTGTGCAGTGTGTATATAAGTAGGTTTCTGTACTTACCAACAAGTAGTCCATTTCCATATCGTCCATCCTGGAAGTGTTGATTGATGGTACAGTGACGGAAGATGAATGAATCATGTACACTCCCAGGATACTTTGCCACGATGTTGGCAATCAATCCCTGGTGATTGACAATGGCCTGCACATTGATAGAGTGTGTGTGCTTCCTGTTGCGGTATAGATGTTCAGTTGCAGCAGGTGGCACAAGGCGTACATGTGTGCAGTCAATGGCACCAAGGACGTGTGGAAATCCATTAATGAGGTAAAACCCCTGTTTGGTCTCTTGCTGCTTCTGCTGTGTGTTTGGGAAGCAGATGTGGCGGGTGTGAGTCTGATGATGGCATCCACTACCCTGGGCAGGAAGGCGGAGAATGATGGCTGTGAGATCCCATCAACCAGGGCGCCAGTGGTTTGAAAGGAGTCACTTGCCAACATGTGTAGCACAGCTAGCAGCTTGGTTTCTGGTGGGATGGTGCGGGGTGTCTGCAAGCTGGGTGCCAACTGTGGCTCAATGTTGTGCAGCAGCTGCTGAATGGCTTGCCAGTTCAACCTGTAGCTCTGGATGATGTCATGTTCCCTGAGGCCATGAAGGGTTGTCCTGGTGCGGAATATCCTCTCCTGCCTTCTGCGTTGCCTTTGGGGTCCCTGCTGGTGTTGTGGAAGCTGTTGTTGTTGTTCCTGTGCTCTGCATCTGCGTGCACGCTGGATGAGAAGCACCTCCATGTCTTCCTTTTGCTGCTCTGCTGTTGCTTCTGTGTGGTTTCATTCAATACAGGTGTGTTTGCCCCATTTTAACGCCTGCCCTGACCCAGGCGTTAATTTTTTACGCAAATCGGGCTGTGTGTCATTTTTCGACTCCGCCTCCTGGCCGTGCAGGATTTTTGCACTGTAGCATAAAAACGGCGCACGTGTTTGTGTCATTTTTTGGATGGGAACGCCTACCTTGCATATCATTAACGCAAGGCGGTTTCCCACATCCAGAAAATTATGCAGATGGAGGGATTTTGATGTCCGCGTGCTCAGGCGTCAAAGTTTAAATATGGTGCACAGTTTGCGCTGATTGTGCGTCAAAATTTTTGATGCACATTTGGCGCAGACGGAGTATAAATATGCCCCTGAGTTTTAAAAGTGGAGCATCGTTAATGTCTCCAATTCATTATTATACTCTATACTGTTAATATATCCAATACACGTACAAAGCTGACGACAAGTTAATCTTTTGTAGTTGCTCCTATACTTCTCCAGGCCAATACCATTAATTGGAAATTATGTCACAAAAACATCTTCCGATTCTCTGGACGTCAGGAGCTACAGATTCTCTAACTGCTAAACGCAGCTGCTCCTCACAAGTTATATCTAAGAGCGCTGCCACTTATGTCACCAAAACACCAACCACTAGCAATCCTGATATATTAGTTATGTAGCTTACTGATCTTCGAAATCCAACTCTAAGTAGCAATAGAAATGTACTTCTGGTCAGAACCCTTTATGTGCCAGAGCGAAGACTACTTTAGGTTTAGAACCTTACAAGTAAAGATACTTCAATTTCAAAGCCTAAAATGCACCAAAGAGAGTCGCTACTGTACTATTTAAGTTCAGAATCATAATTGTACATGTACTGAAGAAAGTTACTTCAGTTCATAACCTGACTACATTTACTTCAAACTCAGAATCTTAAAGATATCAGATGAAAATAAGTTCAAATTCAGAATTATAAATATTTCAGAGAGAGTTAGTTCAAGTGCAGAGCTATATATGTGCCAGAGAACATTACTGCAAGCTGAGTGCCCCTATGCCCAGGGGAAACAATTTCAGACTGAAATCTATGTTTACCTTACTTGCAGTTGTATAAGAAGTAATGGCACTAATGGAAAAATATCGTATTAATTGCAGAAACTAAAGTCGATGTTTTTCAGTAAAGAGCAAAAGGGATTCGGGCGCTCATAATGCACAGTTTTTCCAATACACATTTACAGGAGAATGTTGTCAGGCTGCATTCGAAGTAGGAATTTTCCTGAACACCCTGAGGAACATTTCAGTCTGTATTATAACACTGCGTATTTGAATTTATGAATAATAAAGCAGTCCTTGTTGCAGGAAATGCGGTGAAACTGTTTTAAGTTATTCTCTGATTATGAATGTACTCTGGGTCACAATATGACTTCCTATGGTATTATGTGGTATTATTTTCTTAAATCAGTATTCTAATGAGAAAGTATTGAAAGTGTAACTAAGTGGCAACATTTCTCCTAGGCCCTAAATATATCTGATGACAAAATTCATCTAGGTAAAATATTCCATTCAGTGTTTTTTTTTTCTATCAGCAGAGATAGGCAATACTGATCTTGCCTATGTTTATAAGCATGATGTTTCAGATCCACACTTTTTCTTCTAGTGAACATTGTCCTTTTTACATAGGGATTCAACAAGGCTAACACAATGGGGGTCATTCTGACCTCGGCGGTAAAAGGTGCTTACCGCCGGTCAGAAGTCTGCCATTCTACCACCGCGGGCGCGGTAAACCGCCACGGTCATTCTGACCTCCAACTCTGAAACCGCCAAAAACCCGACATCCACGGAAGGCCGCCTCATCAGCGGGCAGCGATAAACTGGAGATGACCAAACCTCCACCGCCACGCCAACACAAACATGCCCATGCCATTCTGACCCACGAATCCACGCAGCGGTCTTTTAACCGCGGTATTCTATTGGCGGTACACACCGCCGCGGTCAAAATACACACACCTTTACAAAACACAGCCACACTGGACAATTTGAAATACACACACCTGATACACATACACACAACACTCCCACACACCCAATTAACTATAAAACACACACCCACATCACCCACAAACCCCTACGACCACAAATATCTGAGCGAAGACACAATACACTGAGAGAGAGCACAGGGAACGCAAAGCACAACACACACAGGAACCCAACATCATCACCCACACCACATCTACGCACACATCACCACACATCACCACGCACATAACCACAAACACCACCCCACACCTCATCCACACCACCCCATGGCACCCCAAAGACACCCCAGGTTCTCGGACCAAGAACTCAGGGTCATGGTGGAGGAAATAATTAGGGTAGAGCCCCAGCTCTTCGGCACACAGGTGCAACACACCACAATAGCAAGGAAGGCAGAGCTATGGCAAAGGATCGTAGAAAGGGTCAACGCTGTGGGACAGCATCCCAGAAATCGGGAAGACATCTGAAAGCGATGGAACGACCTACGGGGGAAGGTGAGCTCGATGGTGTCGCGACACAACATCGCTGTGCAGAAGACTGGCGGCGGACCCCCACCCACTCCACCCCAATTCACATCCTGGGAGCAAGAGGTAGTAAACATCATGCATCCTGATGGCCTCGCTGGAGTACCCGGAGGAATGGACTCTGGTAAGTCGATTCACAACTACTTCACCCCCCCCAGCATGCCAACCCACCCCCCCACCCTCACCCCCAATCTCAACCCCCCAGCACACATCCTCCCTGCCAATGTCTCACCAGCACAACCCACCCTAAACAACACCAACCCCTGAATGCCAACACAAACCATAGACATCCATCACCAATGCATGACCACTGCACATACCCATCCACCCCCCCCCAACCACCCTCACAACACCTCCCACAAGGGAATGCCAGCACTGGGGGACAAGGGCACTCACAAAATGCACGCCATGGCACACACAAAAGCAATAACCATACTCTTTTACCCCTGCAGGGTCCGAACGCCAACACACCGCCACAGAGGGTCCAGATTTGTCCATCCCAGCCCCAGAACAGGCCCCCAGTGAGGACAGCAGCTCTGTCGACCTAGAACCTGACGACCAGCCCGGACCATCGGGACCTCTGGACAGTCGGTTCCCCACATACAGACACAGGCCACAGCAGACCCAACCCCCTCTGGGAATAGCAGCACAGCTCCCACCCAGTGGGCCCATGCCTCTGTCTCCAGGACGCGTCAATCAGCGGTGTGTCCGCCACTACAGGGCACCCAGGCTGACCCAACACCCCAACAACAACAGGGACCTGGGGGCAGTGGTAGTGGGCACACCGTCCAGGGGACAGAGGCCCGGGGAAACAGGGCAACTGGGAGGGCTGCTGTGCGACAGGGGGGGGGAGGACAGGCCCAGGGAACCGACTCTCCAAGAGGCCCTCACCACCATCATGGGAGCATACCATCACTCCCAGGAGACGATGGCGACGGTACTGGCCAGGTTCACGGAGATCCAGGCACAGCAGGAGGAACGCTACATGGGGTTCAGCAATGAACTCAGGAACATCGGTACCGCTATGGGGACCATAGTCCAGGCCCTCAACCGGATAGAAACCACATTGCGGGACCATGTGGCACCACAAAGGGCCCCTGTCACTAGCCAGGACCAGGAACAGCCTACCACCTCCGCCGGCGCTAGTGGACAGGAGGCCCCACCACAACGACAGGCCACCAGAACCCCACCTCCTGCTGAAGAACAACCACCCCGCAAGCGGAACCTGAGATCTCACAGGAAGACAGAGTAGGATGCCAAGACCCCCGCCAGCATAAGATACCCCCTGATGTCATCCCACTGTCCCACATTGTCACCCTGTCCAACCTTGAACTGCCCCTGCTCCACCCTTCCACAGGCATATGGACAATGCACCTGTGAAACTGAGAACTTGACTCTGCCATGGACATTACTCCACCATCACCCATCACCGTTTTAATATCATGTACCAATATCTAGCACTAAAAATAAATCACTCATTGCACTGAAATTTTTCAGGAGTCAGCCTGTATTTTTTACAAATGTATTACACATTACTGTTCAATAATGTTCAGTCAATTTGTGATGACAACATACCGATGTCAATAAGCTTTAGTCCATGGGCTAACCAAGCAGAAGTCACGCAGTGGGTCATACAGCACTGAAAAGGGAAGGGAAAATCAAAAATCAGTTGAAAAGAACTGGGGGGAAATACACAAAGTAGAGATGCAGGAGGCTTTAAGTAAATGTTAAATGTCGTGGGTGATTCTTACCTGTGTGCTACTGAAAATACTGTTGTATAACTCTGTCCCTGTTGTCTGTGTCGTCCTCTTCGTCTTCCTCCTCTTCACTCTCCACAGGCTCCACAGCGGCCACAACACCACCATCTGGACCATCCTCCTGCAGGAAAGGCACCTGCCGTCGCAATGCTAGATTGTGCAGCATACAGCAGGCCACGATGATCTGGCACACCTTCTTTGGTGAGTACATCAGGGATCCACCTGTCATATGCAGGCACCTAAACCTGGCCTTCAGGAGGCCAAAGGTTCTTTCTATGATCCTCCTAGTTCGCCCATGGGCCTCATTGTACCGTTCCTCTGCCCTGGTCCGGGGATTCCTCACTGGGGTCAGTAGCCACGGCAGGTTGGGGTAACCAGAGTCACCTATTAGCCACACACGTTGTCTCTGTAGCTGTTCCATCACATAAGAGATGCTGCTATTACGCATAACATATGCGTCATGCACTGACCCAGGGAACTTTGCATTTACATGGGAGATGTACTGGTCAGCCAAACAGACCACCTGGACATTCATAGAATGATAACTTTTTCTGTTTCTGTACACCTGCTCATCGTCTTTTGGGGGTACTAAAGCCACATGGGTCCCATCAATGGCACCAATGATGTTGGGGATATGTCCAAGGGCATAGAAATCACCCTTCACAGTGGCCAAATCATCCTCCTCAGGGAAAACAATGTAGCTCCGCATGTGTTTCATCAGGGCAGACAACACTCTGGACAAAATCTTTGAAAACATAGGCTGAGACATTCCAGATGACATGGCCACTGTTGTCTGGAATGAGCCACTTGCCAAAAAATGGAGGACTGACAGAACCTGCACTAGAGGGGGAATTCCTGTGGGTTGGCGGATGGGGGACATCAGGGCTGGCTCCAGCTGGGCACACAGTTCATGTATAGTGGCTCGGTCAAGTCGGTATCGTTGTATGATATGGCGTTCTTCCATTGTCGACAGGTCCACCAGCGGTCGGTACATGCGAGGATTCATCCTTCTCCTCGCAAGTCCCAGCGGACGGTGCCTAGGAAGGACAACATGGAGCACAGAGTCAAGCAAATCACAGGTACGTTCACCACAGCTTGCATAGCACACGATTGTCTATGTATTGAAAGGCGTGTATGTGTGGCAATTCAAGGCCTAGGCCTGTGTGACGCAGTACAAATTATGCCATGTGGGCCCTTGAAATGGCGGCTGCCTGACCTGTGAAGTGGGACAATGGGATGTGAGGTCAATGCGCTGGCGTGGCACACCGTGGCGGTAGGCGGTCAAAGACCGCTATACGAAGCCGCATTGGTTAACATTGAAGCCTATGGGTTTCAGGAGCCAATGACGAGGTGCGCCGGCGGTCGCGGTACGCACCGCCGCGGGCGTGACCGCCATTTTCTATCTGCTTAATCACTCGAGACCTGATCATCCACAGGAGAGGACCTATACTGCAAGTGCTCCTGTGACCTCGGTCTGGAAGAGACAATGGCTGCTGCGACTGGGGAAAGGGCCCCTGCCTTCACGTCTGAAGAGTTGGAGAAACTTGTGGATGGGGTCCTCCCCCAGTATGCGTTACTCTACGGTCCTCCAGACCAACAGGTAAGTGCACTGGGTGCACATTGAATGGGCTATGCCTGTGTTGAGTGGGGTGGATGTAAGAAGGTGGGGTGGGGAGCGAATGAGGAGTGCAACGCACGACAGATGAGAGCATGTGCCACATGGCAAAGTTGGGGAGGGGGGGGCAATCACATCTAACATGCAGATAAATGATGAATTTTCCTTTCCCACCCTGTACATGTCAAATAGGTCAGCGCCCATCAGAAAGTCGACATTTGGCGAGCCATCGCCAAGGAAGTCCGGGCCCTGGGGGTCCACATCAGACGGGGCACCCACTGCCGCAAGAGGTTGGAGGACACCTGCCGCAGGACCAGGAAGACCGCTGAGTCACTGCTGGGGAAGGCCTCCCAACCTAGGAGGGGTGCCAGTCTTACCCTGACCCCCCTGATGTCCCGGATCCTGGCGGTGGCCTACCCTGATTTGGATGGGCGCTTGAGGACATCACAGCAGACACAAGGGGGTGAGTATCAGCACATTCTGCTATCTTTATGCGCAGTGGAGGCGTCTGGGTGGGGGAGGAGGGTTGTGGGTGACATTAGGCCAGGGTGTTTTCTGTAGTGTAGTCCTCTCCTTTAGGCATGGCCCTGTGCCCCCGCCCCCCACCTCTGTAGGGTGCCAAGTACATCTATCCATGGTCCTGCATCATCCATGTGTGTATTTGTTGTGCATAGACCTGTAGGCCTCGTCACAAGTACTGAGTAGTATACCCCGATTGCGCAGCGTAGTGCATGAGGCTCCTGTGTCTGTCCTCTCCGCCAACGGTGTTGACATTGCATGCACTCAACCTGTTTTATTATTTCTCCCCCCACCCTTTTTCTTAATCTTCTTGTGCATGTGTGCATTAGCATCATCAGGCGGAGGAGAATTGGCATCGGAGCACGAGGGAGCTGCAAGTCACAAGCCCCCGGTGGGCCGTGGTACAGACACCGAGGGCACCAGTGATACGGAGGGCGAGGGGAGCACCACAACGGGGACCGGTGGTGACACCAGCGACACCGACACGTCCTCGGATGGGAGCTCCCTAGCGGTGGCGGCAACATCCGGGCCCCCCGCCTCTACAGGTACAGCAGCCACCCAGTGCACCAGCCCCGCCCTCCCAGTAGCCCCTCAGCCTTCGCTCCGTGCCCGCTCGCCCAAGAAGGTGGGCATCTCCTTCGCCCCAGGCACCTCAGGCCCTGCCCCTGTTACCCCTGCTGCTCTCAGTGAGGAGGTCATTGACCTCCTTCAGACCATCATTGTTGGGCAGACTACCCTTTTGAATGCCATCCAGGGGGCAGAAAGGGAGGTGCATCGGAGCAATGCCTACCTGGAGGGCATTCATTCGGGTCAGGCTGCCCATCAACGATCGTTCACTGCTCTGGCCTCAGCACTGACGGCAGCCATTGTCCCTGTTTCCAGCCTCCCTCTTCTAACTGCCTCCACCCTGTCTCTGTCTCCTGTTCCTCAGCCTATCCCATCCACACCATCAGACCAGCCTGCACACACCTCAACACCCAAGGGCAGCTCATCCAGACACAAGCACCACAGATCCCACAAACACTCACCCAAGCAACCCCCAGATGCAGACATGCCAACAGTCACTACCACCTCTGTGTCCCCCTTCTCCTCGTCTCCCTCCTCCCTCCCTGTGACGTCTACACTCACACCTGCATGCACACCACCATCAGCCAGTGCTTCCATCACCACCACACCCTCCAGTACAGTCCACACACATGCAGTCACCACCCCCACTGCCATTTACACGTCCCCTGTGTCCTCTCCCACTGTGTCTGTCACCCCCTCTTCCAAGACACACAAACGCAGGCAGCCACCCACCCAACAGCCATCCACCTCACGACAGCCTACGTCACAATCACCTGCACCCAAAGACAGCACACCTGACTCTCCTACAACCACATCCTCTTCCTCCACTCCCATCACCACTACTCCCACCCTTTACCTTGGTCCTAAATTTTTTTACCTCTCCAATCTTAACCTCTTTCCCTCCCCTGACCCACCCCCTCCATCTGCTAAGAGTCCCAAGAGCACCTCAGCCACCACCAGCCCAGCTTCAAGTGTCACTGTAGTGCATGGGTTCTGGAGTCCACCCTTTGGCAGCAGTGACACATCTGTCAGCAGCAAGGGGACAGCCAGCCCCCCCCCCCTGGAAAGAGGACCAGGAAACTCAAGGGCCGCCGTGAGAAGCCTGACACGGCTGCCCCCAAGGACCAAAGTTCGGCCACTTCACCTGCCACAACATCCAGGGGAGGCAAGGGCCAGAGAGCCTCATCTAAGGAGTGAAAGGGCAGCAGGGCGGAGAAGTCAGCCAGCAGGAGCGCGGAGCAGGAGGGCCCCACAAGCCCTATCCCGGGTGTAAGGGAGGACACCCAAGGGCCCAGGACTCCGTCACCGAAGGGTCCAGCAACTGCACGGTCGGAGGGCGACTGAGCAGGGAGTCCAGGCCAGGTCTGGCTCCCTTGAATTACTGGACAAGCACCGCTGAACAGGGGCCCGCCGTGTAGAAGAGCACCGCTAAACAGGGCCCCGCTGTGCAGAAGAGCACCGCTGAACAGGGGCCCGCCGTGCAGAAGAGCACCGCTGAACAGGGCCCCGCCGTGCAGAAGAGCACCGCTGAACAGGGCCCCGCCGTGCAGAAGAGCACCGCTGAACAGGGCCCCGCCGTGCAGAAGAGCACCGCTGAACAGGGGCCTGCCGTGCAGAAGAGCACTGCTGAACAGGGCCCCGCCGTGCAGAAGAGCACCGCTGAACAGGGCCCTGCCGTCTCAAGCACCGCTGAACAGGGCACCGCCGTCTCAAGCACCGCTGAACAGGGCACCGCCGTCTCAAGCACCGCTCCGCTGGGCCCTTCCTGTCAAGCAGCACCGCTCCGCTGGGCCCCGCCGTCTCAAGCACCGCTCCGCTGGGCCCTTCCTGTCAAGCACCGCTCCGCTGGGCCCCGCCGTCTCAAGCACCGCTCCGCTGGGCCCTTCCTGTCAAGCACCGCTCCGCTGGGCCCTTCCTGTCAAGCACCGCTCCGCTGGGCCCCGCCGTCTCAAGCACCGCTCCGCTGGGGCCTTCCTGTCAAGCACCGCTCCGCTGGGCCCTTCCTGTCAAGCACCGCTCCGCTGGGCCCCGCCGTCTCAAGCACCGCTCCGCTGGGCCCCGCCGTCTCAAACACCGCTCCGCTGGTCCCTTCCTGTCAAGCACCGCTCCGCTGGGCCCCGCCGTCTCAAGCACCGCTCCGCTGGGCCCTTCCTGTCAAGCACCGCTCCGCTGGGCCCCGCCGTCTCAAGCACCGCTCCGCAGGGGCCCTTCCTGTCAAGCACCGCTCCGCTGGGCCCTTCCTGTCAAGCACTGCTCCGCTGGGCACCGCCGTCTCAAGCACCGCTGGCACAATGACAGTGCCGGCTCTGTGTCGAGCTACTGTTCACGGTTCACTGTGCCCACCATGCCTCCTCCATGACCAGTGGTCTCTGTAATCCACCTGATGGACTGTGGCTTTGCACTCCCCAGGATGGCACAGTGGGCAAGCCACCCACTGTAGAGACATTGAGAGACTGTGGCTTTGCACTCCCCAGGATGGCACAGTGGGCAAGCCACACACTGTAGAGACATTGAGAGACTGTCGCTTTGCACTCCCCAGGATGGCACAGTGGGCATGGTGGCCCCTTCGTGGATCTGGCGTCGTGGACTCATGTGGCTGTGGTGCCCCCCTTTCCCTTCCCCCTGAGGTGCCTGTAGTTTTATCATCAGATGCCCCAGCAGTGTTCTCTCCAACGGACTCAGGTCTCCTGTGTGGGCTTTGCCCTTGTGTTGATACACTTTGGCCCACTGACACTTGGAATTTCGTTAAATGTGCAGGACTAATTGCCTCGGTTTATCGATTGCACAAAATATTTATTTTCTTTTTTATAATTTTTATTGCTATTTGACCATGACTTATCAGAGGCTATTTTTTACATAAATTTTGTTTCTCTATTTAATTATGTCTTTGCATTTTTCCGGGGGGTTTGGGTGGTGTCACTGTGACTTGTTGCTCTGCATTGGTGTGTACATAGTTTGGGGAGGGTGGGGGTCGCATATGTGTGTGGCCGTAACACTTCCTCCTCCCCCCACCCCTGTGTCCTAGGTGCGGTACTCACCGTTGTCGTCTGCGCCGGCGTTCGTACTCGTGGTAGATGAGCAGGTAGACGAGAGCAGGTAGGATGTTTAATTCGGGTTCCATGCTGTCCTCCTTCCTCGTGGAGTGCGTAGAGGTGAGCGTTTTCCCGTTCGTAGTCTGTTTCCGCCGTGTTTTTATCGGCGGGGCTCCCGCCCCAGAAAAGGTGACGGATTGGTGAGTTGTGAAAGGGTGGGCGGTACACTGTCTCCCGCCTGTCTGTTGGCGGTGACCGCCAACCTGTTTTTTGTGTCCCGCCGTGGCGGTCGGAGTGTTAAGGTGGCGGGCTGTGTTGGCGGTTCCCGCCAGGGTCAGAATTCAATTTTTTGGACCGCCGGCCTGTTGGCGGGTTGGCCGCCGCTTTATCACCGACCGCCAGGGTTAGAATCACCCCCAATGTGTCTAATGGGCATATTCACATTTTGTGGCAATCCAGGACACAATTAATTTTGGGGTACTGATTATGTTTATATACTAGATTAATTACTTCTCTTCTGAACTATCTTTATAACTTACATGTTTTTAACAATATATTTTGAATAATGTAATATGATCTGAACATGTAGACCATTTTCCAAATATTTCTTGGTAGAAAATCTATCTTGGCCCCTAAGAAAAGACATAGGTATCTTGCTATCCTCATTTGCTATGGGGAACAAGTATAGCTAACAAATATACCCTAATTATGGTGGCATCACTGGCCGGCAACCCACTCTTACAATTGTTCCAGCACCCCAGTAGGGAACATAGAAGCATGAAGTGAGAGGGCTAAATTATCTACATCTGGTCTCAAAGCTCAAGTTGTGATTAAATTAGACCGCCCTCATTTTTTTTAGGATTGTTACTGTTGTATGGGGAGATAACCCATGGAGAGAAGCTGGAGTCTCCTGGTTCTTAATGAAGGATCAGCCCCATCATTAAAATTCCATTTTTTTTTTTTCTAAGCAATTTTTATTAGTTTCTAACAGAGACACAGTCATCAGATAGGGCCATTCGTACACCAAGATTTGCATATGCAAAGAGTGCTGTTTTGGAAGTGACTCATTCAACGATTATATATATCTAGTCTCTAATTGTCCGGTGTTCATCTGCTCATTTCATACCTAGATCCAAGCCATCCCACCAGGGGACACTAATCTTATTATTGTTCTTTGGACTACTTCTTGCCTGGTAGACTGCCTTTTCTGTAATCAAACAATAGTCCTTACCCTGTATTCACTCAGTGTGTTCTGGGGCTCTCACTGGCTTCCAATTTCTGGCTGCCTCTTTTGGCAATGAGAAAACCCAGTCCCACCAGAACACATGATATTCATGAATGCTCCCATTCCCCCATCACCTCCAAAAGGATCATCTTTGGTGAAATTAGTTCTGGCCAAGCACCCAGTCAAGTATTGAGTCTGTTCTCTTCCAGTAACAGTGGATCAATGGGCAGTTACATGATACCAATCTCCCTTATAAGCATGTGCACATGAGGCCCAGCATATGACGCCCATTCTTCGTAATCGATTTTGAGCATAATAATAACTGTGAAGAAATTTGGCTTGAATGGGCTGCAAGCCGGCCGATATGGCCAATTCATGGGGATCTAATCTATTATCAGACGAATCCTCATCCTCCAGCAGACTAATAGCATGTTCCCATGTGTTTGGCAGAGTAGCAAATTGATTTGGGGCATTATTTGTCAGTGAACAGTAGATTTGTCATATTCCAATGTCTCAAAAGTGAATTTGGCTTCTAAATATTTGAATTCTGGAAGAGACCTAAATTTGACTCTAAATTAGTCTAATACATGCCACAATTGTACAAATCTAAAGAATCGGGAGTGATAAAGATCGATCTCTTAAGAAAGCATCTCTAATGATTTAAAACGATCAGGACTCCACATGTATCTACCTTTAAGATACCATTAAGATACTAGTGGAGGAATACCTCTAGTTTTAATAATTTTCTCGAAGTCCTCTGACACCAGTTTAGAACTGCCATGTGGGGTCAGGAAACTGGACATGATATAAGATCCATCAAACACATTTTACCAGAAATTCCTGCATCGTCCCTGTGCTCAAAAAGTCATTCATTTAACATAGGGAGTTGTGAGGCCCAATACTACAGTCCTATATCAGCTATCCTAAACCCCTCATATGTATTGCATGCTCTTTTCCCATGAGATCCAGTTGTAGTTCTCCTCCCACATGAACATTTATAATATGCTTCTAATAATATAAAAAGAAAAATTTTGTACTTCAGGGGGATAATTCCAAATCATATACAGGTGTCTGGGTAGGGCTGTCATCTTAAAGAATACAACCCAATCATGCCTGTTAGTGGGAAGGACATCTCTTGAGAGGCGGTCCTTTTGCAAGCATGAAATTGCGGGTCTGTGGGCATATTAAGCCCATAGCTTAATGTTAGATGTAATGAAATGAGTACCCCCAAATACTTAAAACTGTTAGCTAACAGTCTCAGCCATGAGGCTCGCCCCTCAAAGGGTCGCCCTTCTGTACCATAAATATAGCAAGCTTGTCCCAGGTAAGTAGGAGGACTAATTCCTTACCATATAAGTCCATGATTTTCATTAGCTGATGTACAGTCCCACAAATATAACAAAGGAAAAGTAACATGTCATCTTTATAAAATGCAATTCAATCCTCCAATTCATCACCGCAGTGGAATCCTATCCAAGACCATCTTTTTTTATCCAAATTGCTTGGGGCTTATTTGCCAACATAAAAGAGCACTTGTGATAGTGAGCACCGCAGGTTCATACCTCTTTCAATGGGTAAGGGGGAAGATAGTACACTATTCACCCAGAACTGTGCTGAAGGACTAGGTAAAGAGCTAGCACAAAACGAGGAGAGTCCAAAGTTAATTTTTCTTAAGATCTGAAACATGAACTCCCATCTTAATGAATTAAGTGGTTTACATATCACTATCACCATTAGGACACATGGTCCTGTGATTTCAGGGGCATGTGCAAGTGTACTGTAGATAGTGTTCTGTTGTCCTAACCTGCATAAAGTCCTTTAGGGCTCTGCGTACTAGGGATAGAATTATACAGGCAAATCTCTTTGCAAGCACCCTTGCCTAGTTTTTTTTTTATCTCAGTGTAGAATAAGGACATACCCTGGTACTATGGTCATTGGTCCGTGGTTTGACCCGTTTTCAATATAACTGATATTGTGGGCCCTCTGAGACTTCAGACGAACAAGCCCATTTGGGCTCTCTCATTTAATAACACAATAAGAGGTGGAATTGACAATTATATTTTTTCTAGAATATGTTCACCTGGATGCTGTTGGTGTCAATGCAATATTTTTCCTTGTTGCACACAGCCCAATACTTCAGAAATGTCACGTCCATCAGAGGAGCGTCCAAGAGGTACCACTCTTCCCAAGCCAAGACAGGGTTGGAGAACTACAAATACAGCTGCCTGCCCGCTCACTCCAAGACAGGGGACACACTTTGTAAAGTTGATGATAGTAGTCAGCAAAAGTAGAAGCAATTCCGGCAGCTTTTAACACCACCACTCCAGACTCATCCAACACTCATGCTATGGTTCTAGTAAATGTGTTGCTATTGGTCAGCCAATGTAGGAACTAACTCATTTGCCACCCAGCTCATAGACACAGGTCTGTAAGGTGAGCCAATTCTCATATGCTGCCTCCATGGCCATGTTTTTAAGCTGTTTAGTGGCTACCACTAGTTGCTGAAGTGTAGTCGCTAAGTTGCCTTTGAGGTCTCATCATCTTGTGCTCAGCTCCTAAGTGAACATCTCACCCTGCTCCTCAACTTAATCTTGCATGTCTGCCTTGCCAAGGGCTGTCAACGTGTTGACCAAGCACATATTATGCTTGAAATATCTTTTTACTTTATCACATAGGAGTGATACAGATTTACTATTTATCAGCCACTAGGCATACATTTGCCATGTTACATTCTTCTTTCTATTTGGATGCTCCAGATTTATTCCCAGTGCGAGTGATCTGAGATACAGTGTGGTAATATCCATAGTTCCCCAACATAATGCAGATATACTGTAGGGAGCAAAAAATAATCAATCTGGGGTAAAGGGTGGTTGATCCTGAGTAAAAGATGGTTGCTATGTCGTCACAAAGTCCCAAAGAGTCGGTTCAAGTTAAAAGCAAGGAATTCCTGTTTGGTTGAGATGGGCCCTCTCTGTATGTGTATACTACACTATTCATTGAGGCTTTATCGTTCTCACAAATTTGTGTTCCAGACAACAAACCACTGAGTTCCATTAGGGCCTTCTGTATTGGGGGCGGTACATACAGATTGACCAAACACCATGCATGTCCTTCCAAATACCCAGAGACTTCAATGAATTGGGTCAACTCCCTGCTGAAGTGTGCTTGATATACTCTGTTAAAGTCAAATTCGCAGAGGAAATCGCATTTCCTGCCAAAAAGGTGCGTTTCTTGCAGCATGAGTACCCGGGTTACAGTTCTTGATGTATTTCCATAGTGTGACATGTTTCAACTTATCTATGAAACCATCAACATTCAAGGACAATGTTTTGAAGTCTAGGATCCTCTGTACATTGAAAGGAACCACAATTACAGTGTTTGGTTGATGGTCACTGTCGATTTGGATGATCATTCGCCAAACTTTTCAAATTTTTCGCTTTTCAAAAACAAGCTCCTAAATTGAGAGTTAGTTATTGAAAAAAAAAAACTAATGACCTCTATACCCTGAGAGTTTTCTCCCAGGTTGTGGGGTTATTATTTGTTTTCGTTCCTTCATGCGAAGGTTTTCCCTGCTAGTGAGGGACAGGCAAAAAACATCAGAACATCCACTTACATAGAGTGGGTGATGTGATGGCTTTACTGTGAGGGCGCCTAATTTTCTTCAACGGGAGACAAAGGGGTCTCACCATCGACAGAAGACCGATGGTGCTCATGACCCTTAATGGAGAAGGCAGGCCATCAGTCTGGCCACAAAGTATACTGCCCACCAAATTCTAAATCACCACAAAGTCTAGTTGCATCACTTTCATCTTTTGCTTGACTACATTTCAGAAACATCTTTGTTGTTGACCAACAAGGTGTAGTCTGGAAAATCCAAGGTCACTTTGTCTGCTCGTCTCACCCCCCTGAGAATCATATCTATATCCATATAACTACAGAGTAGTACAATAACTGGATGGGGAGAAGCCATAGGAGGGGGTCTGGGTGTTAGGGTACAATGAGCTCTTCCAATCATAAAACATGAAAGCACCTCAGGAGTGATACAAGTCTTCAATCAGTTTGTGATAAATTGTATGGGATTAGAGCCCTCCAATCCTTCTAGTATTCCCATGATTCTGAAGTTGTTTACATATGCTCTTCCGTTGTGTCTCCATCCTCTCTTTGTAGCACTTTGTACTAGTCAGCAGATAGGCCACTGTACCTCTTTGCATCTAAAAAGAGACTTCTGCTGTTGAGATACATCCTTCTACATCTATGACATCGTCCACTATAATGCAAATGTCTTTCCAGATCTACATGGAATTCATCTACCCTGCCTTCAATTTGCATTAGGGTATCTTTTATGGCATGGAGGATAATGTTCATCATTGGTGGTCCCAGTGTTGGGCTAACCTCTCATTGTTGCTCAAAGAGGTTCAACGGATCCACTAAGTACTGCTTTCTTGTACATTTCCATCTTAATTTGTTTGTGGCTGGAGGTACTTTGGCCCTAACCATGGATGAAAGGTCTACAGCATCCAATGATGGTCAGTTTAGAGTTGGCCATTGATTAATGATGTGCAGAGTGCCAGAAAATCACTATTCCCACAGTCTCCAGGGCGAGGGTGTGGGTTCCCCCAGCAGATATTATGCAACACTCTCTGTCTTGTACTTTCCTAACAGTTCAAATTGCAGATATCTTAACAACCCAGTGTTCACATAGTGCTTGTGAAGTGGTGGAAGTTTGTAGAAAATTAGGAAAGAGCTGTCTGCATGGTGCCAGTCTATCACAACTGCTAAGAGCCTCCTTCATAGCTTCATAGTGTCTTCCCCATTGGAGCTTGGTCTCTCAACCATGAGATTATTTATGTGTAGGTTATTACTTAAAGAAGTTAGTTCTTCTCCACTAATTCAAGGTTCTTCCCACTAGTTCCACCTGACTTAGCTCAAGTTCATATGATGTGTGGCTTGTCCCAGTAAAAGCCTTTGCACTTCTTTTTCTTCTCTGCTCAGCTATTAGTGAAACTAGCTCCAGCTGCAAATTTCTGTGCACGTAATGTAGCTATGTCTATTGCACTGGAGCTACTGTTGGTACCTCATGCACATTCTCCAGCATGGAGGTAAATACCCAGTAGATGTTTCTGCTGTTTACAGCTTAGATTCAGATAACTTACTTGCGTGTTGTCTTGAATCTGGCTGCTATTCAAATTCTTTATTCAACCAGATTTTGTATTCAGAGTTCTGAAGTGCATCTCAATGATCCCCCAATTAAGCTCTTCCTCCTGATCAGTTGCTCATTCATGACAGCACAGTTTCAATCTCAAGCACCGCTTTTCTTGAGGGTCCAGGATTTACCTCAATTTATGGAACCAGAGCTGTACTGCGGGTCATTTCACTGAAGGTCCTAGATTTCTGAGAAAAATACACTTCCTCAGCTGTTACGTTTTACTGTCTAACCTGCCAAGTCTGTGGCAGGCCTGAGTATGGTGTTGACTATGCCACTAGCCACAACCCCCCTGCTCACCGCATGCCTCACAGGCCTCAAGACTGCTGGGCCATAGATCATTTTAAATGAATGGAACTGCGAGCAGGAGCCTCACCAAGGCACTCCTGGAATCTTGGGATGCCAGTTGTTGGAAATGGCCCTTTTTGCAGGTTTATCCCCAAACTTTTTGCCTTCTTCCTCCTATTTTTTCCGGTCTGTTTTTCCTGGTTTAATGTCTTTGCACACTTTATTACTGCTAATCAATGCTAAAGTGCAAGTGCTCCTGATGTAAATCGTACTGTTGATTCGTTCATCCATGATTGGCATTTTTGATTTACTGGTAAGTCCCTAGTAAAGTGCACTAGAGGTGCCAAGGGCCTGTAAATCAAATGCTACTAGTGGGCCTGCAGCACTGATTGTGCCACCCACATGAGTAGCCCTGTAACCATGGTTCAGACCTGCCACTGCAGTGTCTGTGTGTGCAGTTCTAAACTGCCAATTCGAGTTGGCAAGTGTACCCACTTGCCAGGCCCAAACAGTAAAGCACCCCAAAGGTAGCCCCAGGGGCAAGGTGCAGTGTATGTTTAAGGTAGGACATATACTAATGTGTTTTAGATGTCCTAACAGTGAAATACTGCCAAATAAAGCTTTCACTGTGCAAGGTCTATCTCTCTCATAGGTTAACATGGAGGCTGCCTTTAAATATTATTAAAGTGCAGATTCCCTTTGGGAGCAGATAAAAATGTGGATTTCAGGGTCTCTACACTCACAATTTAAAAATAAGTCTTTTAGTGAAATTGTTTTTTAAATTGTCTGTTTGAAAATGCTACATTTAGAAAGTAGCCATTTTCTTGCTTAAACCATTCTGTGACTCTGCCTGTTTGTGGATTCCCCGTCTGGGTCAGTTTGACAGTTGGGATGTTCATACCTCTCCTCTACACAGTGACACAAAGGGAGCCGGGGTGCAGCCTGCATATCCTGGTGAGCAATCTGAGCAAGAGTGGAAGGTGGAGTGGTTACTTACACCTGAAAGGACTGTGCCTGCCCTCATACATTGCAGTCTCCAACCCCCTGGAGTGTGTCTGGAGCCTAGCCTGGACAAGGAAGGATCTCACAAACACTTGAAACTTTGCTTTGAAGTTTGCCAACTTTGAAGGCACAAAGAGGTATTAGGAGAAGACCCAAAACCCCAGACTTTTAGAATTTTTCTGGAATCAAGAGGAACCTCTGCCAAGGAGAAGAGCTGAAGAGCTGGAGGAGGAGTACTGCCCCTTTGCTGTGTTGCTTTGTTGGATTGGCCTGCTGTTACTGCTTCTGCCTTAAAAAGTGCAAAGGGTGAACTTTGCTGTGTGTCCTGCTTGAGAAAGTTCTCCAAGGGGTTGGAGTTGAGCTTTCCTCCTGTTGGAAGTCTCAGGAACACCAAGGACTTCAGTTTCCTCGACCTGCAGCACTGGGAACTGTGTGTTTTGTGCTGTTCAAGAGGAGAAACCACTGTGGCGGCGCCAACAAACCTGCTGGCCTGCACCGAGACCTGTTGACGCTGCATGAAGTCGCACTGCCCCTCTTTTCACCATGACCCTGGGGTCACCAATGTCATCATCGGATGATTTCATCGAGCCGCTGCTCGCACCCTGACCTATGGGCCCCACACTCCAGCATCACCTGCTCACACCACAGCCTGGGCATCTCCGACACCATCGCTCCTGCTGACACCGGCACCCCTGCCTACACCGTAGCCTGTGGACACTGCTTGTGAGGTACACAAAGCACTATCCCGGCCCGCACTGCAGTCTCATCGACTCCAGTGTTGTCATCAGGCATCCCTGCACGCATCGTGGTCTGTGGACACCACTCATGAGGGTCACAAAGCACCATCCCTTTCCACACTGCTAGCTTGGGCATATAGACGACAGCGCTTCTGCAACGACGACGATGCTGCCTACCCCGCACCCTGGTCTCACCGGCGCTGCTGAACGATGTCACCGAGCCACTGCCTGCACTGTGACCTGTGGGCACGGCATGTCTCACCGTCCCGCTTTGCACCGAAGCCCCAACGCCATCCACGCCAGCGCTCCTAACTACATCAGCCTGGAGTTCAATCTGCAATGCATGTGACTTCAAGGGCCCGACGACTCCCACATCGACTCCGGAGCTGACACCGCGACGCTGCTATCTAGAGCTCACCGAGAGGATCACGACATCCTGCAATTCCAAGGTACTGTTTATGGGTGTTCCCGACACCGTAGCTGGCCGGTGCCCCTGCAGCCAGCCTGAACTGTCGGTTTTGTTGATCACGACGCTGTGATAGCCCCAGGTGGAGCTATCGACTTCAAGGAACTGTATTTTTGAGTAAATCTTGCAAAATGTAAATCTTTATCACGGTATGTCGGATTTTTATTGTTTTGGTCTTGTTTTATATAGATACATATTGGCTATTTTCCCCAAACTGGTGTGGTGTCCTTTTGTAGTGTTTTCACTGTGTTACTGTGTGTTATGTGCAAATGCTTTACACATTGCTTCTAAGATAAGCCTGACTTCTCAGGCCAAGCTACCAAGGAGGTGAGCAGGGGTTATCTGAGTGGGTATCTCTCCTATCCTGACTAGAATAACGATCCCTACTTGGACAGGGTGCAAACCGACTGCCAACTAGAGATCCCATTTCCAACACCAGTCACAGCCCCAAATCTCGATTTTAATTACAGTTAACTTCAAAATGTTCTTGCCCATCCAAGTGTGTACTTGTGTACTAAAGAGAAGTACTTACAGAGGCAGTTGTCTCCATTAGAAAAGCAGAAGTGAAATCATAGTATAATATGCTTATAATCTACATGAGACAGGACCTTGAGGCCAAAGTACAGAGTCTCGCAGAGGCTGATCATTGAATAGCCAAGGGGGGAGAAAGCGCTAACCCTCACAGAACTCTATGATCTAATAACATATCTACCAAATTTCAGCAGATCTGAGGACCATTTATTGTGGAATCTGATGTGTTAGCGGCAGAGACAATGCTAGTGGTGACTGCAAAAAAGTATTTTAGAATTGCATCGTTTTCATGACAAGAATTTTAATGATATGATTACTGATATGATTATAATTCTAAGCCCACACTTCTGTGGAATTTTACAGATAGCTTTACGGTTAGCATTAGACAATGTTCCATTCTTCAATGTGCACTTTAATAGAATGTAGACTTTAGGGCCTATTCACATAGGCATTGTGGAGTATGTAATGTAACACTCCTATAGTGTGCTCTTCTGTATTCTAACATGCCTTTATTAATTGGCCTCTAAATATATAAAATGAGAGTATTGAGGTAATAGTCAAGTATAATATGCTACATTGCTGCAAATGTAAAGGACTGTGCTCTCTTTACAGTTTTACGAATAGGTAGTTGTATGTTTCGGGGTGGATTCACAAAAGCATGTAGTAGTATGTATACAAATACTCCTATAATATTACTTCTCATACTCAAATGCTTCTATAAATCATCCACATTGTGTCTTAGACACTTTGCGGTATCAGTTTTTTTGTTAATAGTTATACTGGCATAATCTATTTTGATATGAATACCTTCTGATCAAGAAAAAAAAGAGGTGGAACAATTCCAGAGTGGAGCCTGCCATTCACATTATGCAGAGCCTGTCAATCTGCATTGTCTGGTGTGAAAGGCTGCAAGAGATCTAGCAACATCAGCCCTCATGGGAGGTATTGGTCCATTATGGCACAGAGGACCAGATTTACAAGGCCCTAGCGCCTCCTTGTGCCACATTAACATCATTTCTTTACACTAACGTTGCTCAATGAGGTAAAAATGGCTGGGCCATTTTTACAAAGTGGCGCAATGCAGGCATTGCGCCTCTTTGCGACCCTTTGTGACACATTATGGCGGTCATTCTGACCGCGGCGGTCGCCGCCCGCCAAGCGGGTCCCGCCGAAAGACCGATCCGCGGTCAAAAGACCGTGGAGGCCAAAAGACCGCAGCGGCCATTCCGGCTTTCCCGCTGGGCCGGCGGGCGACTGCCAGAAGACCGCCGGCCGGCCCAGCGGGACAGCCCCTTCAACAATGAAGCCGGCTCGGAATGGAGCCGGCGGAGTTGAAGGGGTGTGACGGGTGCAGTGGCACCCGTCGCGATTTTCACTGTCTGCACAGCAGACAGTGAAAATCTTTGTGGGGCCCTGTTAGGGGCCCCCTTCACTGCCCATGCCAGTGGCATGGGCAGTGCAGGGGCCCCCAGGGGCCCCACGGCACCCGTTCCCGCCATCCTGGTGCTGGCGGTGGACACCGCCAGGAACAGGCTGGCGGGAAGGCGGTCGGAATCCCCATGGCGGTGCTGCAAGCAGCGCCGCCATGGCGGATTCCCTGGGCCAGCGGGAAACCACCGGCTCCCCTTTTCTGACCGCGGCTTTACCGCCGCGGTCAGAATCGCCCATGAAGCACCACCAGCCTGTTGGCGGTGCTTCCGCCGCCCTCCGCCATGGCGGTCATGGACCGCCAAAGTCAGAATGACCCCCTATGTCTGCTTCAGGCATAATGTATGCAAGGGGGGCGTTCCAGCATTAGGAGGCCTGAAAAAATGGGGTGAAGTTTCATTTCATTGAGCCATTTTTTGTGTAATTTTTAACACCTGCTCAAAGCAGTTGTTAAAAGGATGCATCATTGAAATCAATGGGCCTCCTTGCCATTTGCTCCACTAGCGGCAACATTTTTGACGCTAGTGGAGCAAAACGCCACAATAGTGTAAAAATGTTGACGCTATTGGCCTAACGTGCGCCATGGTGTGCCATGTCATTAATACGATGCACCCATGGTGTTGTTAGGTGGTGGCGGGGTCGCAAAAAATCTGGCGCATCAGTGCTGATGCGCCAGATTCTTGTAAATCTGGGCCAGAGTTCATTAAGGTTGGAAACTAGGATATCTCTGTCCTATGCCAGTTCAGAAATTAGTTTTGGCCCAATCTCTGAAACTCTGTTTATCTAGGGTTTTGGCCAACTGTTCATCCCGGAGGTTGCTCCTAGATTTTCGAGAAGGCTGATAGTGAGGTGACTGGTAGTAAGTCTTTTAATTTGGCCAGGGTCCAAGTCTGTTTTCTTCAATACGATAGTGCTCACTCTTTCTGTGAACCCTTCAAGCACAGAACTTTCAGTTAATGAGGAATTCATAAACTTATCAAAAGCTGGCACAGTGTCAGAGGTTGGTGTTTGAACTGTTGCAAATGGGTATGGATTTTTAAGAGAACCAAAGGCAAGCTTCATCAGGCTCAGCAAACTGCCTCTTCTGATCTTAGAGGAAGGCTGGAATTAGATTTGTAAGGAGACCTCCTAACCATGCTGAGCTGAGTCAGTTGTGAAGTAAGGTAGCAAGCCAAAGTATCCTTTCCTTGAAAGAAGATGCCAACTTTTCAAATAATTCTACGCAGGTGTGGAATCAAAGTGGTGGAAGGGAGTGGAAGATGTAGTGTAAGCAAAAATGAAGGCATTCATATAATGAAAGCACTGTATACAATGCCTAACCAGTGCACTAAGGGGCATATTTATACTCAGTTTGCGCAGAATTTTTTTATGCTAATTCAGTGCAAACCTAACTCCATATTTATACTTTGGAGTTAGACACGACAGATATGGAGTTAACGTCATTTCCTGGATGTGGAAACCTACCTTGCGTCAATGAGAGGCAAGGTAGGCATTCCCGTGCAGAAAACAATGGTATTGCCCTTGCGCCATATTTATTCCCCTGTGCTGAAATAATGCATGGGGCTGGGGGCCTTAAATAATGGTGCTAAGCTTGCTTAGAGCCATTACTTAACACCTGGGTATGGGCAGGCTTTAGGGGACCTGTGGGCCTATTCCCATTGTCATAGACCATGGAAAGAGCCCACAGGTGCCTTTCCCTGGCCCCAGGGATACCCCACCCACACCAGGAAGACACCTAAGGATGGCGAGACCCCATCCCAGGTAAGTAGAGGTGAATATATATATATTTTCTAACTTGGGCCCCCCTACATGGCACTGTGCCCAATGGCCATGCCCAGGGGACATAAGTCCCCTGGGCATGGCCATTGTGGTGCTGGGCATGACATCTGTCTTAACTAAGACAGGAGTCATGTCCATGGGGTTTTAACATCAGAAAATGACGCTAGTCTGGTTTAAGGCATAATTTATGCCTCTGCTCACACTAGCATCATCCTTTGAGGCTAAACCCCCTGCTCCCTCTATGCCTCCCCCACCCGACTAGCATCCTTTTTTATGACGCTAGCCGGGCCTTACCGCTGGCTACCATCATACCATAAATATGATGCCTGACCGGAGTCTTGGGATGGCGCTAGCCGGCGGTATACTTTTTGACGCTAAATTGCATTAGCGCAGTTTAATGTCAAAAAGTATAAAAATTCCCATAAATGCTAAAAGTGCTTCTTCCAAGTAGTCTTCACTCCAATTACACTCAGACTAGTATTTGCAGTCTTACTTTCCTGTGCTTGTGGGTGAACCACCAGCTAGTGTCACTGTCTGCAGAAGTTTGAGTTTGGTGACTAGAAATGGGGACTGAGATGGTCAATCTTAAAAGTGAGTATGTTAATAAATGGCATTGATACCTTGTTGATAAGAACTTTAAAAATGAGTTAAGCCAGCCAGAGCTAGTCCTGCATCAAGGTTCCTCATTACCCTATACTCATCTTTAAGAGTGGAGTACAGCTCACAACTAGTTGGTTTTCTCAGTTCAGGCTAATTCTTAGTATGAGTGTTACATTCTTACTGTATTCATTTGTCGCACAACTCAAAATATGCTCCTGGGTTGTGAGAGCAATTGAGCACTGTGCTGAATAAAGATGTCTACCTTACTATCTGTATTTACTTGAATCCTACAAACTTTGGCGACAATCCTGAAAGCACCGCTTCTACCTAAATTTAAGATTGGTGACAATGTCATCTGTTCCACACACCATGCGTCTTGCTACAATCCACATCAACCAAAGTGGAAAACTCACCTATGAATTTCACTTCCTGACACTTTGAATGGTAATCAACAAGTATCAATGCAAAATGTGAGCTGCTAGAAAGGCAATTGAAAAGCTCAAACACATCCAACGCAGCCTTCTCCCATGAAATCTTTGGCCACTGGACTGCCTTGAGAAGAGCAGAATCAGGCTTCACAGGTCTTTCATGCAGACTGCATTTAACAAGGGAGTTATAATTATTCAGAACATTTTCAGATACAGCCTTCACTTCACAGGGTTCTAAAAATGGATCAAAGTCATTAATTTCATTTACTCTCTGTTTACTCATTCAGATATTACACAACATTAGCCATGCTCAGCACAACGTCAATCAAATTGAGTATCCATTTGTTTACACTCTTTTATTCTTTGACTGCTCCTTGAACCCTCAATGGCCCCTCCCGCCTTGCCCCCTCCAACTAGGCTATGCTGAGCAAAAAACTGTGATTCCCAAAAATGGGCCACCTTTTTTGAGGCCAGATTGTGTTTGGTACCAAACCAATCCATTATATAGTTTTTTTTATATTTAGACTCTGACTGCAGCATTTTGAACTCACTGAAGACATTACTTGATAAGATGGGATACCTAAATGTAGGGGACTGTAGAAGTCAGCTCTACAATTTGGCTGCCACCTCTCCAACCAGGGCCTTATTCTCCTGAGAAAGTAATGACATTAGAGTAGTGGTCTTCAAACTTTTGAATACCGTACTCCCCTGTGAAAAAAATATAATAAACACTTTTTCACAATTATTTTATTACATTGACACTGTTTACATATGTCTACACGTATTTAAACATTGCAGTTAAGTTAAGTTACTGTTTTAAAAATACATTCAAATAAATGATGCCAAACATACTATTCTGGTCAGGCAGGTCTTACTAACAGTATACATGGTGTGCTTTTTAGACGTGAGGGTGGGTATTTTGACGAGTATTAGGAGTCCTTTCCCTTTTGACACATACTCCCAGCTTGGGTATAAATGACAAAACATGTTAGTGATGGCCCATTACAGAGAGGTTTAGCACTGCTAATTATTTCAAGCTTAAACAAAGCCCTGTTATTAGCATAATGTTTCTTTTGGTCAGAGCCTGCCACCACCCTTTCCCTGGGATCACTTGAGGCCCACCTAGGGGGCCCCACCCACCACCCCGGTTTGAAAATCCCTGCATTAGAGGGTGGAGCAAATGGCCCTATTGATGATTTGTTATAACAATTCTTTATCATCACTCTGACTGGGTTTAGAGAAAAATTGGCATTAAAAGTAAAAGCTAACTTGGTACTTTCTCAGTTACTGAAAGGTTTTGATTGAAGATGATAGGGATTGGAACCAATGATAATTTGGCTACACATTTTTAGCCAATCATGTTCCCAATCTATAGGTAAATTGGTTGCCCTTGTGAAGGTGATTTCTTTACAATTAAGCCCTAACATAACATAATGTAATATCTTGTAACACACCATAACTTAATTTAACAACCTAACAAAACCATAATATGATGTACACCCACTTACTTTACCATAGCATAACCTAACATAAAACACAAAACATTACATCCAAAAATATCAATGTATTATAGCCTATGGAGAAAATAAATAAATTACTATGGTGGTCATTACAATCCTGGCGGACGGTGTTAAAGCGGCGGTAAGACCGCCAACATGCCGGCGGTAAAAAAATGGAATTACGACCGTGGCGGAAACCGCCAACAAAGACATCCACTTTAACACTCCGACCACCACGGCGGTACAAACAAACAGCTTGGCAGTCACCGCCAACAGACAGGCGGAGGACAATGTACTGCCCACAGTATCACAACCTACCAATCCGCCACCTTTTCCAGGGCGGATTCACCGTGGACAAAAACATGGCGGAAACAGGACTTCGAAGGGAAAACGCTCACCTCTACACACCCCACGAGGAAGCAGGACGCCATGGTACCAGAGCTGCAGATCCTGCCAGCCCTTATCTTCTTGCTCCTCTACCAGGAGCACAAACGCCAGCGGCGAAGACCACAGTGAGTACTGCACCTACGACACAGGGGAGGGGGAGGGAAAAAACAGGGACACACACACGCAACACGCATCTCCCCCACCCTCACCCACCACAACACACACACCAATACAGCATGATACATTACAGGTACACCCCCCAACCCCCCCCGGAAGAATGCAAAGACAAAAGAAAATGAGTGTAACCATTGCAATATATAAAAATACAGTACGCAAAAATATATATACACACCATAAACAAATATATACATCAACAATAGTAGACCAGGTAGTGCTCCATTGAAGTCCGTGGAACACTGGGCCCACACGGTATTGGCGAGGCCCACACAAGATCCCCAACCATGACGGAGAGAACACTGCAGGGGCATCAGATAGCAATAAAACAGGCACCTCAGGGGGAGGGAAAGGGGGGGCACCTCAGCCACTTGAGTGCACGACGCCAAATCCACGAGGGGGCCACATGCCCACTGTTCCATCCTGGGGAGTGCAAAACCACAGTCTCTCAAGTCTTTACAGTGGGTGGGTTGCCCACTGTTCCATCCCGGGGAGTGCAAAGCCACAGTCTCACAAGTCTATAAAGTGGGTGGTTTGCCCACTGTTCCAATCTGGGGAGTGCAAAGCCACAGTCTCTCAAGTCTATACAGTGGGTGGGTTGCCCACTGTTCCATCCTGGGGAGTGCAAAGCCACAGTCTCTCAAGTCTATACAGTGGGTGGTTTGCCCACTGTTCCATCCTGGGGAGTGCAAAGCCACAGTCTCTCAAGTCTATACAGTGGGTGGTTTGCCCACTGTTCCATCCTGGGGAGTGCAAAGCCACAGTCTCTCAAGTAGATAACAGTCTCCACTGGTTCTGGAGGGGGCCTTGTGACCAGAGTGCTTCATCCTGCCAAGGACAGAGGTAGTGGATGTATCTCTCCCACTAGTTCTGGAGAGGGCCTTGTGCCCAGAGTGCTTCATCCTGCCAAGGACAAAGGTAGTGGATGTCAATCTCCACTGGTTCTGGAGGGGGCCTTGTGTGCAGAGTGCTTCATCCTGCTAAGGACAGAGGTAGTGGATGTATCTCCCCACTGGTTCTGGAGGGGGCCTTGTGCCCAGAGTGCTTCATCCTTCCAAGGACAGAGGTAGTGGATATATCTCTCCACTGGTTCTGGAGGGGGCCTTGTGCCCAGAGTCCTTCATCCTGCCAAGGACAGAGGTAGTGGATGTATCTCTCCACTGGTTCTGGAGGGGGCCTTGTGCCCAGAGTGCTTTATCCTGCCAAGGACAGAGGTACTGGATGTCAATCTCCACTGGTTCTGGAGGGGGCCTTGTGCCCAGAGTGCTCCATACCGCTTGTGGTGGCCTCAGTAGCGTCAGAGCTTTTGGCGCTCATGGGCCTGCGGTGCTTGTAGCGGCGGTGCCCTGTTCAGCGGTGCTTGTAGCGCCAGTGCCCTGTTCAGCGGTGCTTGAGGCGGCGGTGTCCTTGGCAGCGGTGCTTGAGGCAGCGGTGCCCTGTTCAGCGGTGCTTGGAGCGGTGGTGCCCTGTTCAGCGGTGCTTGAGGTGGTGGTGCCCTGTTCAGTGGTGCTTGTAGCGGCGGTGCCCTGTTCAGCGGTGCTTGTAGCGGCGGGCTCCTTTGCGGTCCTCTCTAGCCCAGCGGGGTTTGTGCTGGCGGTCCTCTCTGGCCCAGCGGGGCTTGTGCTGCCGGTCCTCTCTGGCCCAGCAGGGCTTGTGCTGGCGGTCCTCTCTGGCCCTGCGGGGCTTGTGCTGCCGGTCCTCTCTGGCCCAGCGGGGCCTGTTCTGGCGGTCCTCTCTAGCCCAGCAGGGCTTGTGCTGGCGGTCCTCTCTAGCCCAGCGGGGCTTGGCTGGCGGTCCTCTCTGGCCCAGCGGGGCTTGTGCTGCCGGTCCTCTCTGGCCCAGCGGGGCTTGTGCTGGCGGTGGCCTCCTGGGCAGCGGGGATGATGGCGGTGTTCTCCGCAGTGCTGCTCCTCCCAGACTTGCCGGGTTTCTTGTGGCCCTTCCCCACCTTGGAAGGTGTTGCAGCTGACTCCACACTCCCACCTGAAGCCCTGGGAGCGGCTTTGGTGGCTGGAGTCTTCACCCTCTCCCGCCAGGCACTGGCCAACTTTTGATGCTTGACAGGTGGGGGACTGTCCGTGCTGTGGCTCCGTGCCACACTGGCTGCCCTGGTGGCCGGTGCACTCAGGATTCCGGTGACTACAGGCACCACTGGTCCCGGAGATGTTGTGGGTGAGGTGCTAGGTTGGGACCTGGAGAGTCGGGCCCTAGGAGACGGACGGAGCGGTGGAGGTGTGGGGAAGAGGTCAAGGTTGGACAGGAAAAGCTTTTTGGAGACACTGGGACGGGTAGCTGGAGGGGGTTTGGGAGTAGAGGAAGAGGTTGTGGTTGTAGGAGGTGTACGTTTGGTGACTTTGGGTGAAGGCGCATGCGCTGTAGGCTGTCGTGAGGTGGATGGCTGTTGGGTGGGTGTGTGCCTGCGTTTGTGTATCTTGGGAGGTGGCGTCACAGACACACTGGGAGAGGACACAGGGGACGTGTGAATGGTAGTGGGGGTGGTGACTGCACGTGAGCAGGGTGTGGTGGTGTGTGTGCTGGTGATGGCAGTAGTGGCTCTAGATGTAGTGCATGCAGGTGTGAGTGTAGACGAGACAGGGAGGGAGGAGGGAGACGAGGAGGAGGGGGACACAGTGGAGGCAGTGGATGTTGGTGTGTCTGCATGTGTGTGATGCTTGCGCGAGTGCCTGTGGGATGTGTGGTGCTTATGTTTGCCTAAGCTTCCCTTGTGTGTTGACGTGTGTGCATGCTGGTCTGTAGGTGTGCTTGGGATAGGCTGAGGTAGAGGGGAATGGGTCTGGGTGGAGGAAGTTGGAGGGGGGAGGCTAGAGACATGGACAATGGCTGCCATCAGTGCTGAGGCCAGAGTCTGAAAAGCTTGTTGAAGGGCCGCCTGACCAGAATTAATACCCTCCAGGAATGCATTTGTTTGTTGCAACTGCCTTTCTACACCCTGGATGGCATTCAAAATGGTAGACTGCCCAACAGTGAGGGACCTGAGGAGGTCAATGGCATCCACACTGAGGGCAGCAGGGGTGACTGGGGCAGGGCCTGAGGTGCCTTGGGCGAAGGTGATGCCCACCCTCCTGGGTGAGCGGGCACAGGGCAAAGGCTGCGGGGCTGCTGAGAGGGCGGTGCTGGTAGGGGGGGTGGCGGCTGTCCCTGTAAATGCGGGGGCACAGACGTTGCCGCCACCACAAGGGAGCTCCCATCAGAGGATAAGTCTGTGTCACTGGTGTCAGCTCCTGTCCCCGCCATGGAGCTCCTCTCGCCCTCCGTCCCACTGGTGAAATCCGACTCTGTAGTGTCGCCATCCAGGGCCATGTGGGATGCAGCTCCCTCCTGCTCCGGTGCCACTGCTCCTACGCCTGATGATGCTAATGCACACAAGAACAGGGAGACCACAAAAAGGGGGGGACGACAGAAGAAAAACATGTTGAGTGCATGCATTACCGCTAACGTTGGCGGACACGACAGACACAGAAGCCCTGTTCACTACGCTGCGCTCTTGGCCTCCACTGTTCAATCCCTGGGACATGGCCTACAAGGCTATTGATGACATCTGCACACATGGATGACACACGGGCATGACTAGGTGTACTTGGCACTCTACAGAGGTGGGGTGGGGTGCCACATGGCCTGCCTTACGGAGGGACCTTGCCTAATAAACTCGCCCTGCCCTAGGGAAACCTACAGCCCACCTCCCACACCCAGACACATCTCCACTGCGCGCAAAATCAGCAGGATAAGAGTGTACTCACCCCCTTGTGGCTGCTGTGATACCCCCAAGCGCCCATCCAACTCCGGGTATGTCACAGCCAGGATCCTGAACATCAGGGGGGTCATGGTGCGACGGGCACCCCTCCCACGTTGGGAGGCCATCCCCAGCTGAGCCTCCGCCATCTTCTTGCTCCAGCGGCGAATGTCCTCCCATCTTTTCTGGCAGTGGGTGCTCCGTCTGTGGTAGACCCCCAGGGTCCGGACGTTCTTGGCGATGGCACGCCAAATATCTTTTTTATGATGGGCGCTGACCTACATGAATTGTACAGGGGGAAGAGAAATGTTATTACCAACTGCACCGTCACAGTCTTTGGCCCCCATCCCTACCCTTGCCATGTGGCACATGCATTCATCGTCGTTTCATGCACGCCTCAATCCCCCCCATCTTTCATCCACCCCACTCCACACAGGCATAGCCCATACAGCATGCTCCCAGTGTACTTACCTGTTTGTCTGGAGGACCGTAGAGTAGCGTGTACTGGGGGAGGACCCCATCCACGAGTTTCTCCAACTCCTCCGATGTGAAGGCAGGGGCCCTTTCCCCAGACACTCGAGCCATTGTCTCTTCCAGACCGAGGTCACAGCAGCACTTGCAGTGTAGGTCCTCTCCTGTCGAAGATCAGGTATCGAGTGATTGAACAGATAGAAAATGGAGGTAACGTCCGCGGCGGTGCGTACCGTCACCGCCGGCGTACATCGTCATTGGCTCCTGGGACCCATAGGGTCCAATGTTAACCAATGCAGCATTGCGCCGCAGTTTTCGACCGCCTACCGCGACGGTGTACAACTCCAGCGCAGTTACCTCATATCCCATTGTCCTACTTTAGAGGTCAGGCAGTCGCCATTTCAGAGGCCCACATGGCTTAATTTTTAACTGCGTCACACATACCTAGGCCTAGCCTCAACACACATACAGGCCACTTTTCGGATTATGAATCGTGTTCTCTGTAAGCTGTGGGTACGTACCTCTGAGTTGGTTGACTCTGTGCTCGCTGTTGTCCTTCATAGGCAACGTCCACTGGGACATGTGAGGAGATGGCAGCATCCTCCGATGTACAGACCGCTGGTGGACCTGTCGACAATGGAGGAAAGACATGTGATCATCACCTACAGGCTTGATCGTGCCACAATCCAGGAACTGTGTACCCAGCTTGAGCCAGACCTGATGTCAGCTTTCCGCCATCCCACAGGAATCCCCCCTCAAGTGCAGGTGCTGTCAGTACTCCATTTCCTTGCAAGTGGGTCATTTCAAACAACAAGGGCCATAGCATCAGGGATGTCCCAGCCTATGTTTTCCAAAGTGTTGTCCAGAGTGTTGTCTGCCCTGCTGAAACACATGCGGAGCTACATCGTTTTCCCTCAGGTGGAGGATTCGCCTACAGCGAAAGGTGATTTCTATGCCCTGGGACATATCCCCAACATCAGAGGTGCCATTGATGGGACCCATGTGGCTTTGGTCCCCCCGCAGGAGTGAACAGGTGTACAAAAACCGGAAGAGTTATCATTCCATTAATGTGCAGATGGTGTGTTTGGCAGACCAGTGCATCTCCAATGTGAATGCCAAGTTCCCTGGCTCAGTGCATGACGCCTACATCCTGTGGAATAGCAGCATCCCTTTTGTGATGGGTCAACTCCAGAGGCACTGTGTGTGGCTATTAGGTGAGCACCTGGAAGCAAGACAGTGGGAATGGTTGTCTGGGTCTGGAAATATCCCTACAGGTTAGTGTGTGTCTAACAGTTGTCCCTCACCATTTGCAGGTGACTCTGGTTACCCCAAACTGTCATGGCTACTGACCCCAGTGAGGAATCCCAGGACAAGGGCAGAGGAACGCTACAATGAGGCACATGGGTGAACTCGGCGGAATATAGAACGGACCTTCGGGCTCCTGAAGGCCAGGTTCAGGTGCCTCCATATGACAGGTGGATCCCTATTCTACTCACCAAAGAAGGTGTGCCAGATCATCGTGGCCTGCTGTATGCTTCACAACTTAGCTTTGCGACAACAACTTAGCTTTGTGCCTTTTCTGCAGGAGGATGGTCCAGATGGCGGTGTTGTTGCAGCTGTGGAGCCTGTGGACAGTGAAGGCGAGGAAGCAGAAGAAGAGGACATGGACAACAGGAACTCAGTGATCCTGCAATATTTCCAGTGAGACACAGGTAAGAGTGCAGACCTGCCTACTACATGTACTTTAACACTACTACCTCTCTCCTGTCTGTCGTTTTCACACAGTGTATGGTCACTGAGTTGTCACTTTCCCTTACGATTTCACAGATGTTGGTCCTTCTGTGTGACATCTGCTTTGTTTCCTCATGGACTAGAGCTGTGTGACATAGGTATGTTGACATTACAATTGAAAGAGCATTTTGTCACTGTAATTGCTAATACACTATTTCAAAATCACAGACTGACTCCAGATTGTTTTGTGCTTCAAGGGTGTTTATTGAAGTGCTCAATATTGGAGGGGGTTGTCAAATGGTGAGGGGGGATGGTGGAGGAATGTCCATGGAAGAGTCCAGTCTATTAGTCTCACAGGTGCATTGCCCAAATGGGCATAGGAAGTGGAGCTGGGGCCGTTTGAGGATGGACAGGGTGACAAAGTGGGACAGAAGGATGACATTCAGGGTGGTCTCATTTCGTGGTGGGGGTCTTGGCATCGATCTGTGTCTTTGTCCTGGATCTCAGGGACTGTTTGCGGGGTGGTTCTCCCTCTGCAGGGGGTGGGGTGCTGGTGTGGTGGTCCTGTGGCGGGGCGTCTTGTCCACTAGTGCCGGAGGAGGTGGTGTGCAGTTCATTGTCCATGCTAGTGTCAGGGGCCCCTTGTTGTGCCACAGTGTCCCTCCTGGTGTTGAGTACTTCCTTCAGCACCCCTACGATGGTGCCCAGGGTGGAATTGATGGTTCTGAGTTCCTCCCTGAAGCCCAAATACTGTTCCTCCTGCAGGCGCTGGGTCTCCTGAAACTTGGCCAGTACCGTTGCCATTGTCTCCTGGGAGTGGTGGTAGGCTCCCATAATGGAGGAGAGGGCCTTGTGGAGAGTGGGTTCCCTTGGCCTGTCCTCCCCCTGTCGCACAGCAGCCCTCCCAGTTCCCCTGTGTACTAGGCCTCCGTCCCCTGGAACGTGTGCCCACTACCACTGCCCCCAGGTCCCTGTTGTTGTTGGGGTGGTGGGTTAGCCTGGGTTCCCTGTAGTGGTGGACACACTGCTGCTTGACGTGTCCTGGGGACAGAGGTATGGGCCCGCTGGGTGGGTGCTGTGCTGGTGTTTCCAGAGGGGGGAAGCTCTGTGGTGGCCTGTGACTGTGTCAGGGGAACCGACTGTCCCGAGGTCCCAGATGGCCGGGCTGGTCATCTAGATCCAGTTGGACAGAGCTGCTGTCATCACTGTGGGCCTCTTCTGTTGGTGGTGTGGACATGTGTGGACCCTCTGGTCCGGTGACGTTGGATAGGGGTCCTGCAGGGGTATAAAAGGATGTTTATTACATCTGTGTGTGGCATGCTGTGCAATGGGTGGGTGACCGTGTACCCCAGTGCTTGCATTCCTGTGTGGGACCTTGTGTGATGGTGGTTTAGGGGGGTGTATGGGTATATTCAGTGGCCATGTTTTGGAGATGGGTGTCCATGCTTTGTTGTTGCATGCAGGGCTTCGTGTTAGGATGTGTGGTTTGTGATGTTGGGACATTTGTGAGGAGTTGGAGTGATGGGGTTGAGGGTGAGGGTGGGGGATGTAATAGTTAAGAATTGACTTACCAGAGTCCATTCCTCCATCTACTCCTGCGAGGCCCTCAGGATGCAGAATCGCCAAGACTTGCTCCTCCCATGTTGTTAGTTGTGGGGGAGGAAGTGGGGATCCGCCGCCAATCCGCTGAACTGCGATGTGGTGTCTTGAGACCACGGAACGCACCTTCTCCCATAGGTCGTTCCACCTCTTCCTGATGTCATCCCGATTTCTTGGGTGCTGTCCCACTGCGTTGACTCTGTCCACTATTCTGCGCCATAGCTCCATCTTCCTAGCTATGGAGGTGTGCTGCACCTGTGATCCGAATAGCTGTGGCTCTACCCGGATGATTTCCTTCACCATGACCCTGCGCTCCTCCTCAGAGAAACTGGGGTGTCTTTGCCGTGCCATGGGGTGGTGTGGGTGATGTGTGGGGTGGTGTGTGTGGTGATAAGTGTGCTGATATGTAGTGGTGTGTTGTGTGAGGTGCGTGGACGTTCTGTGGGAGATGGTATTTTGTGCCTGTGGATGCTTGGTAGTTGTTTGTGGTGTCTCTCTCTGTCCTTTTCTCTGTAATTGTGGTAGTAGGGGTTTGTGGGTGATGTGGGTGTGTGCTTTATATTGTATTGGGTGTGTATCAGGTGTGTGTATTTTGAATTGTCCAATGTGGCTGTGTTTTGTAAAAGTGTGTGTATATTGAGCGCGGCGGTGTGTACCGCCAATGGAATACCGCGGTTGAAAGACCGCCGCGTGGATTCGTGTGTCATGATAGTGTGGGCGTATTTCTGTTGGCGTAGCAGTGGAGGATTTGTTTTCGCCAGTTTATCACTGACCTTTGGTGTGGCGGACTTGTGGTGGGTGTCTGAATTTTGGCGGATTCCGTGCTGTGGGTCATAGTAGCTGTGGCGGATTTCCACTGCCACAGCGGTGTGTTGGCGGTCTTCTGCACGGCGGTAAGTGGCTTTTACTGCCAATGTTGTAATGACCGCCTATATGTACTCATATGGAGATCCCGTTGCAAAAAAAAAACTCTGTATAAAGTTCTGAATCCAAGAATGAAAGTCTATGATATTAATAAATGGTGCTAAAATTATTGCATCACCATTAATCAAGCAAAATATGTCTGCTTTTTTAATACTGGCCTGGTCTGTTGTGTGCTGTTGAGCTGTTGTGTGTGCTGACATGAGACTTCTGCCCATGTCACAGTACTGAAGGCAGATGTCTTTGTTTCTTCAACAAAATTATGCTTAATCAAATTTCGGGTGAGGCAGCTGTTCCCGTTCCAGATTAAGCTTCAATACTGTAAATCAACCAATCAGTAGATTTGTAGAGCGTTTCATCTCACCCATGAGGGAATCCAGGCACCAGCAGGGTCCAGTTGATTAGCCGAATATCTAGGTCTTCACGGACATTGAGGGGTCTGGAAGAGATGGGGGGTGTATAGATGAAAAGGGGGCTTGTTCCATGTCTTTGCTGCTAGGTAGAAGAAGGAGTGACCTCTGCATCTGCTGCGTCGAATGTGAGGGTTAGAGAAAGGGATGTGGAGCGGAGATGTCTGGTGGGCTGATTAAAGTTCAGGCAAAGGTAATTCCACAGTTGTGTACAGCCTTGTATGCATGGGCTAGGAGCTTGAATTTACATCTGTTCTGTACAGGGAGCCAGCGGCTGCATTGTTCTGTAAGGTCTGTAGTTGTTTGAGAAGGTGAGCCGTGATCCCTACATAGAGAGCATTGCTGTAGTCCAGTCGGCTGGAGATAAGGGCCAGGGTGTTGGTGTGCCTGGAGCTTTGGGGTAGCCATTTGAATATCTTACGAAGTATACAGAGGATGAAGAAGCAGGAGGAGGTGACAGAGTTGACCTGAGTCATCATGGTTAGCTTGATGTCCAGTTCCTAGCGTGGTCAGTAGGGGTAGGAGTAGGTCTGAGATCTGAGGGACACCAGGAAGAAAATCAGAATCTCAGTCTTTTCCATGTTGAGCTTCAGGTAGTCGTCCTCATCCAGTTGGTGATGTCTGCAGTTGTGGAAGTTGGTCTTGGTGGTGTCTTCAGAGAGGACGAGTTGTGTGTCATTGGCTTAGGATATGATGATGGTCCAGGGATTTTGGTGATGCTGGCCAGAGGTGCCAAATAAGTGTTGAGGAGGGTAGGGCTGAGTGAGGATCCTTCAGGTACTCCACAGACGATTTCCTTGGGTCCGGAGGTAAAGCGGGAAAGGCAGACTTTTTGCATTCTTCCAGTGAGGTACGAGGTGATCCATCTGAGGGCGACTCCTTAGATACCTATGTTGTGCAGCCTTGTGATGAATGTGTGGTGGCAAACTGTATCAAAGACTGCCGAGAGGTCTAGGAGGATCAGAGCCACTGTCTTTTCTCTGCCGAGAAGGGCTCAGATGTCATCGGTGGCTGTGATGAGGATTGTCTCCGTGATATGGTTGTTGCGGAATCCAGATTGGGAGGAATTGAGTACGAGGTTCTGTTCCAGATGTGAGGAGAGTTGTTTGTTGATGGCTTTTTCTAATACTTGATAAAGGAGCAGGGAGATTGGTCAGTAGTTGTTGAGTTTGCTGGGGTCTGCCAATGGTTTCTTTAATAGGTAGTTGACTTTTGCATGTTTCCAGTCACCGGGGAAGGTGGCCGTGGCAATTTAGGTGATAGATAAGGTGGTGAGTATGTGGCTTATTCTGGCTTCACCTAGGTTGCAGATGTGGTGAAGGCATGGATCGGTTAGGGCCCCTGAGTGAACCGAGTTCATGATGAAGGCCGTGTCCTGTGGGGCGAGCAGGCTCCATTCGGTTGGAGGGATGTCTGTAGTGGTTTGCGGGGTCACTGTGTTGCTTCAAGAAGTCAATGACCTTGTGCTGGGGTTTGAAGTTTCTGTAGACGTTGGTTATCTTGTTGTGGAAGAAGTTTGCAAGGTTGTTGCAGAGTTCCTGTGTGAGGGTAATGTTAATTGTTGCAGCTGAGGGGTTGGATAATTCTTTGACAATATTGAAGAGTTCTTTGCTGTTATTGGAGCTTGATTAGATGTGTGAGGCAAAGGCCTTTTTCTTTGATTCTCTCAACTGTCTTTGGTAGAGTTTAAGGGCTATCTTAAATGAGGCTCTGTTGGTCATGTCCTTGCTGGTGCGCCATCTCCTTTCCAGGTGTTTGCAGTGTTGTTTAACAGTTCTACCATCTTCAGTGTACCAGCTAGCCTGCTTGGTGAACCTTCTGTGGGAGTTGTTGTCGGTAGGAGCAAAGCTTTTGGTACAAGTGGTGATTCAATTGTTGAAGTTTCTGATGTTCTGGTCTAGGTTGTTGGAGGAGATGGAGTAAGTAGTGTTGAGGATGTTGATCCATGTGTCATTTGAGACTTTGCTCCAGCTGTGTTAGGGGGTGCTGGGCAGATGGGGGTGGAAGACTGTGAGCTGGTGATGTTGAAGTGGACGATAGAGTGGTCAGTCCAGGTGAGTTCTGTGGTGTGGCTGTACCTTAAGCGGAGGTGAAGATGGGGTTCAGCATGTAGCCTGTGAGATGCATGGGTCGTGGATGAGTTGGTCGAGTCTGATGTTGTTCATGTTGTTGAGGAGATTGGTAGTGCTGATGTCATTGTTGTCATCAAGATGGAAGTTGAGGTCGGTGAGGAAAATGTAGTTGTTGAAGGCTATGGCGAGGGGGGAAATGAAGTTGCAATGAAGTTGCAAATGGCTGGACGTGGTCCTAGAGTGGTCCTAGAGGACCGTAGGTGAGGGTGCCCCCAATGGTGGGTTTATTGTCTGTTTGGAGTTGGAAGTTGAGGTGTTCTATGGCTGAGGTGATGCCATCATTTGTGGTGGTGCATTGTGTGCTTTCTTTGTGTATGATGGCAATGCCTCAGCCAGGCTTATTGATAAGGTTGTGGTGGGTGATCTGGTATCATTCGGGTATTGGGTTGGTGATGTTGGGCATGGAAATGAGTATGAGCTAGGTCTCAGTGAGGAAGAGGACATCAGGTGTGAGGGTAAGATGAAGTCCCAAATCTCTGTAGTGTATTTGCTTAGTAAGCGTGTGTTGAGAAGGGTGCATGCAAGTTGGTGATTTTGTTCATGTGGTATCTGTGGTGTGGTTGGGGTGGGGCTGGTCGATGTGCTGGTGTGCGTGCTCTGGCAGGTGTAGTGGCAGTGAGTGCAGGTGAAAGGTCCTACCATGGAGCACGGGCCGGTGCGGTGGCAGTGTTTGTTGCGGGTCCCGGGTCAAAGGTGTATATCTTAGTGATGCTATATCTTCGGGATGTGGGAGGGCAGGGGTTGTGGTGCTGGGTGTGGTCCAGGTATGGATGAATGCAGAGGGGCTCGCATATGGCATGCCTTTGGCACACCAGCGGTGTGCCGGCTGCACAGACCTGCTGCAGCCTGCATTAAGTAGGTCCTGGGGTGGGCGGGGCTTTTGTTGGTGGGAAGAACAGTGATTGGGAAAATCCAGGCAATAAAACCCAGGCAGTGGTGGTGTCACTGGCTCAGGCTGAAACAAGCAGGAACTGGAGGCCACAGGCAAGAGACAAACTAGGTGTCCAGGTGCCTACTTGCGACATTTGGCACCAGACCTCAAGGAACTATGTGGGCTTAGTGGTTAAGTACTAAGCTGGGAGCAATCTCTTATGAAAGGATGAAGCCAGATAATTCTACGGGCTCACCAGTCTTGCAGAGACCCTACAGGGTGCTCAGTCCTTATCCTTAGCAGCTCAATGCTGCCCAGCACCCAAGTTAGAGTGAATTGCCTCCAAGGGTCTCAATACACAGAAAAGTTTGTGCCAGATGAAGGACAAGAGTTTGTATAATGGTTAACTAACTGCCTTAGAACCATCCATGGGTTTTCATTGCTGATAAGTCATGCAGATCCAAAAGCCTGATCTGGATACTTTCAAACAAGAGCATGTCGCAGGTTTTCCACCTCACGGAGGCCTCTCCTATCAGGACATGTCTATCCTCACACCCGGTTTCAGCCTATACATTAGGTATCTTGCTCTGCTACTCATTTTATTTTCAGAGATTGTCCAACATAGATTGCATATAGTTTTGCGGCCATTCACATTCTATTCTGCTTGCTTTCATTGTTAACTGCTCATCATACAGTTGAAACATCGTCACACCCTTCCTCACTTTATCAAATATTACTTGCGGAGCAGGGTTGGTTGCCCTAGTTTCAACTCCTGTCCTGATGGTTGCCCATTTACTCACCAAATGTGGGTTGAAACATTAACATATTGATGCCTATGGACTATCCTGATCTCTGAAGATAACAAAACTAGAGAAAACAGTTAACCACATCTCTATGTCTCTGGATTTCTGAGCGATCCTAGGTGTTTGTAGTCTTGTGTGCATACACCTTGTATTTTACAAATAGCATGTGGGATTACCATGAGCACTGCACTGTTTTCAGTTTTTCACAATTAGACCACCCTTATCCTGTAAAATATAATTTGATTATGTACTTATGTGTCATTTGTGAATACAATAATTATCTGTGTGATTTTGTCTGTTTATCTAAATTGATTATACTTTCAATTAAGGTACTGGTTACTTCAATATAGGACAGTGATTTGTCACCAACAGCTTAAGCTTAGCTATTAGATAAATATATTTATATCCCCAGGATAACTCTTGTATGTTTTATTCAGTACTAACGAGAATGACAGGGAGACACATACATTTTATAATGCAATAAATAACTGAAGACTTGGTAGTAGAATTAAAAGGCATTAAATACAACAATTACCCATCGGGGTAACAATTTAATGTAATGTAGGGCAAATGCAGAGAACTCAACAAATTATGGTGGCTTAACATTTTCTGAGGATATATAATTAACATGTGAGGTTAACAATATTATCTGGAAAATATGTTAAAAGTATTTTAAAAACTCATTATTCACATTTGGAAGAGACATAGATGTGAAAGCAGTACCTAATGTGTGGTAATGACATACATTAAACCATAAAGCTTTCTAAGAGATATTAGGGGAACATTTCTAGTTAACTGTTATTTGTTGAAAAGCTAAAACCAACAATAGAGCCTGCAAATTAATATTATGAATGAGTGGGTTGTTTTCAATACATAGCTTTATTCGGTTACTTTCAACCATAAAAGCAAAACAACCACCGGTAAAAAGACAAAAGATAAGTAAAAATTAAGTTAAAAAAAGGAAATAAGAGGAATAAAAAAGAACATCCTTTACGGCCTTAAAACACATAAAAACCAAACACCTAATCTCCTACTGACTGTCATTTAAATTAATCATGGGGTTTTGTTCCAGTCTAGGTGTGTGGTTAAGATTTGATGACTAAAACATTCCATTGTCAATTTTTCATATTGTCCTTATTTTTGAAGTGAGTTCCGCATCAGCAATTTTCCCCAAGCGATTAATACGTACATGCCAGGCAGCTGTAATGTACTTACTAACCGCACAGGGTAAGGGGGGGGAACTTTCCCTCATCAGAATTCTTAAGGCAACAATACAATGTCTTACCCCCATATTTCTACACACTGGCCGTAACCATTTTCGACACGCAATCAAATAGGCAGGACATAAAAACATAAAATGTACAATGGATTCTGAATTATGGTTACAGCTCGGACAAAAATCAGATCTTGTAGTTACACTCCACTTACTGCCATATGATTTGAGAGGCAGACAACCATATCTGAACTGGATATATAAACTCTTACTTAATGGGTCAAGAATTATATCCATAAAAGATTCAAAAGACGGATACCATTTAAAATCAAAAAATTGTGAGGTCAATCTGCCGTGAGTAGGGCACAGCAGATAGTTTTCCCTGACATAAGTCCAGTATACAGTTTTCAAATGATTCTTCTGCTCCTTCCTTATACTTTCTGGATGACTCCATAGCTCACTAAGACCCAATTTATGAAACCATTTAGAGATGTGATTAAACCAGGGAATGGTGAGTACATTTGGTCTATCCAAGATGTCTTGGATAGACTCCTTGTAAGTAGATAACTCAGGGGTGGACCAAACACGGACCCAAAAAAGCAGAGGTCGTAGGGCAACTACGTCTGAGATACGTGAAAGGCCAAGGTCCCAGAACAATGGCAGCAGTGGGGTACTGCGAGGGCAGGCCAAAGTAGACTTCACGAAATTGTTTTCCCCCACTGCAAGCCTGCCAGTGTTTGAGGACCCCCAAATTTCTGCCCCATAGACCGCAGCACTTTGTGCCTTTGCTCTATAAATTTTAATAATTGGAGTAATCACTCTCTCAGAAGTAGACTTGTGAAAACGAAGAATGGCTCCAGATGACTGTACCAGGCGAGCCAAACTTTTGTCAATTTGGGCCCCCCAATGCAGATTGTTGCTAATTCTCACCCCCAAGTAAGCTATATAGCTTACCAAACCTAGGGGCGTTCCATTGTAAAATATTGAATATCTCTTAGTGGGGCCACAACCCAAAGTCATAAGTTTAGTTTTGCTATGGTTAAGTTCCAGACCATAGTCACCGCAAAACGAACTGAACTTGTCCATGAGTACCTGGAGGCCCATAGGGGTTCTGGAGATCAAGAGAGAATCATCGGCAAATAACAAAATTGGAATTTTATGGTGATTCAAAGATGGGGCATCATTTTGACAATTGGACACAACTTGCACCACCTCATTGATGAACAGTGTAAATAGCGTTGGGGCAAGAACGCAACCCTGGCGCACTCCTCTCTTGATGTCTATTTTGTCTGTGAGTTCCCCCTGATTGCCCCATCTTACTTGTGCAAATGTTTTTTCATGTAATCTTTGGATTAAATGCACTAAGTTCCCTGGGATACCAATTTTGTTTAATACTTCCCACAGTTTCTCTCTTGGGACAAGATCAAATGCAGATCTTAAGTCTACAAAAGCCACATAGAGTTTTTGCTTAGATAAGGTGACATACTTCCAGAACAGTAGTGACAGCCTGAAAACTTGGTCCATAGTATTAGTTTTGGGCCGAAACCCAGCCTGTAAGGGAGATCAAATTTGCTGGTCTTGAATCCAATCAGTAAGCCTCTCTAAGACTTGTTTGGCAAACGTCTTCTGAAGGATATCAATAAGGCTAATTGGTCGATAATTTACAATTTATGAGTGGGTTGTTATAATCAAACAAACCTTCTAGGTAAAGTAGCCTAGGAGAGAAAGGACAACTGAGCTGAAAAATTATTTTGTGTTGTGACCAAACTTTATGCCAAAAAGTTAATATGGGTGGGCAACTGAATATCATATGTATAAGAACATCTTTGGGATGATTAAATGACCAACATTTACCATTAGTGTATACTCGAGTTGGAGTGACATAAAGTCTTGAGATGGATTAACAAAGAAAACAATTTATACATAAGGGAGGTTTAGCAGTTGAAGCCAAAATAATAGTGATACTTGACTTTGATGATAAAGTAGTGATAACATTTTTTAGGAAGTGCAGAGCATCCAAAATATTATCCATTAGGAGAGAAAACCTGGGTAGGAAGGATCAGAGATAATTAAATGATGTCTAAAAATGAGGGACAAATATTGGCATGATCATAAAATAAGTCCACAACTTTTATAATTTGCTTCTGCTTCCAAGATTTCCAAAATATTGGTTTATTAATCATAATGAGATTATTATACCAATGATGGGAGTTGTAAAAAGGTGTAGCAGGTTACAGTACTCGATTGACAACAGGACTTCAACAAAGGACAGATATGTTTAAGCATTGGTGAATGAGTAACATACGTTTGTGAGGAAAAATAAATTACTTCCCAAGTAGAAAAAGAAGCCTGCATGGATTGCTCACTATTGACCCATCATGGTGCACATTGACAAGGATATGTGAACAACCACAATGATGCTTGTTTTGAACAGAAGGCTTTATGATAAACTTGTAAGTCTGAGAAATGTGCACCACCCACCTGTCTAAAGTTCTTGAGTTGTGATAAGTATTTTCTGGGTTCTTTCTTAGCCCACAGAAATTTAGATAGGATAAAATCAAGTTTCTTTTTAAAAAAGGTCAAGGGACATTAAGTGGGATCTTTGAGAAAGATATACTGTTATATAATTAATTATGAAATGTAAAAATGTAAGGGGAATATTATTGATAACAAATGTAACAATAATCCATCTACCTTCTTTATCAGTTTCTTGGGATACAATTGTATATTTATTTTTATAACATAAAATATTCACACTAATTTCCTAATGCGATATCCGTGAAACTAAAACTGAGCCCTTCCAACCACGTCTATGTTTTAAAGCCTCTGATTCACTGAGGTGGGTTCCTTGAAGAAGAACTTAATCTGGATCATTATTGGCCTGGTGAGTTCAAATTATCTACCTTTTAATAGATTTAACAAATCCTTTGACCTTCCAAGTAATTATTCTGAATTTTGCACAAAACAATTATATAACAACATAGAAAGTCTTCAGCAGATGCAATATTTTTCAAAACAAATGAGAGCATGATAAAGGTTCATAAAAGAAAGGAACAAAGAGAAGGTCCTAAAACTAAAACAAGAAAGAAAGAAGAAAGAAAAAAGGGAAATAAAGAAAGATACAAAAAAAGAATGAGGTCTAAGTAAAAGAGACAGCGCATGTCAAATAAATGTTGACTGAAAGACCATACCTTATAAAAGTGAACAAAAGGATGGGTTTGGTGACAGCACAGGGTGAAGATAACATAGCAAGGGAGCACAATGCACCAGAAACAGAGTGCAAATGAGACTTATGTGGTGATGCAAGGATGAGAGGCAATAGACAACCTGCAAAGTTAAAAAAGTAAGTTAGAACAGAATAACATCCAATAAGGGGACATATTATAGAACAAAAATAAATTACACATAACATTACAGAGAAAGAAAACAATGTTCCAGCACACTCTTTATCTCGTAGAAGGATAAGAAGTGTCCATATTCATAGAGAAGTGACTTCTTAAAAAGTTCTTGAGATCAGCAGGCTTATCCTAAGTAGTGATTGTAACACAAAATGTCACTTTGAAGAGACATCGATGGATTAATCCAAAGCGAGCACCCAACACATAAAGTTAAGGATGAAGATCAATAAATTATTTATTCCTGGCTGCTGTTACCCCAGAAGCATCTTGATGAATAACTATTTTCTTTCCTGACCAAAGTATTTGTATTTTAGATTTGGCAGCATGGAGGATGTTCAGCAAATCAGGAAATTCTAGGAAGAAAATGATAACACCTTTAGGTTTGATTAAGAAAGCATTTGACTGAGGACGATGACCAGGTCGGTGAGCTCTTTGAATGTTTAGTATTGTGGAAGGTAGTAAATTCATTAATTGAGCTAAGAAGAATGTGAAAGAGAATATGAAAAAGGATAGGAAACGGAATTGAAACGCCCTCTATACCTTCTGGAAGACCAAAAATGACAAATTTGTTCCATCCATATGTTTTTTTTCTGAATCCTCTGTGTGCATCTTTAGTTGAGCCAACTATTTCTCCAAAGATACAGTTTTATTTGCTTCATCCTGAACATTACTAATTCTCTGTTCCATCAAAGAGACACCTGCTTCTATGCTGGACAATTTGTCATATAGGGTTTGAATGCGAGCATTAGTTTTCCCTACAAAGGGATGCAAAGCTCTCATTTCATCAAGTAAACGTCCCATTGAAATAGTTGAATATGTCTTGTTTAGCACATTTATTTGTAGCATTATGAAGTTTCATAGAAGGTGTAAATATGGAGGACAACTTAGGAGTATTGGAAGGCATGAGTTTCATAGGAAAAAGATTCTTCACCATTAATTAGCCACTAGGCACCAAGTTTGAAGGTGCTCCAGGACACAAAGATGATTTGAGCTTCCTTGTTTACCCATTCAAAGTGAGCATATAACAGAGTGGAAATACCACTAAAAAGTGAGAGGCAGACAGCAAACTCATTAGAAGGCAGACAGCAAATTCCTTGAGTTGTATAGAAAACCAAATTCAGGTGTTCAAATTTCTTAATGAACACAAATAAAGGTGACACTGTGTAAACACTATGACGACAACAAACACGCCTCCATAATTTTACATATGGATGCTGGTAGTCATGGAAAAAGGATTAAAGAACAGTTCTTATAGGGGCAGTAATAATGAAGCACCATAAGCCCAATACATGGAAGACTAGCATCTAGGCAAATAAATATTGTGAAGAAACATTACCTGGAAAAAATTACAGGGAACAATGCTGCTCCAACTAGAATAAGATCAGAAAAATCCAAAAATGAGAACAAATTCAAATCCTTAGGAACTGCAGCACCACATGCTAAAGAAAAAAACTACTCCGTCACATAAGATGGCTGTCTCAGTCTCTCCACATGAGGAGAATGGGTTCATCTTTATTAAATGGCAAAAACCAGTGCATGGAGTGTTGGAAAGGGCATCTCACTCACCTTCCCAAGATCATGGGGAGGACCTCTTGAGGAAATGCTTCTGTGCCTCCCGTCACCCATGATAATAAAAAAATAATATAGAGTCGCAGATGGAGCAGGGATTCAAAGATATCAGAAACAAGTAATAACAGTGTTTTCTCTTCTTGGAATTTTCTATGTAGCACTAGTCAGAATTGCATCTACCTTTGATAGGAATTTAGGGCTCACTGGTTAGACAAATATGTATATCTCTGTAAGTGCTTCAGCTTGGTATCTCAGCACCCTTATTTTTAGGACCTGAAAAGTAGTACTGCATGGGAAACCGGGGCGATAAAATCTTTCAACATCTTCTAAAAGTGAATGGGTTTCCCGTAGGAATGCTATTACTATGTACTCAAATTTCCACCATTTTAATAACATCTTGCTTTTCAGTGGTTAGTTCAAACCTTGTGTATTAAATGTCAGTATATTAATCATGGCATGCCGATTGAAAGAGGGAGCTGTACAGTGCGGCTGGATCATTTTGGTAATATTCAACAAATCTGAATGTGTTCTGAATTCTACAATTTTAGCCTCAAAATGGCTATTTAAGAGAGAAGTCATTCTCGACTGTCTGCTGTAGGTGATTGAAAAAAATGAACTACCTTCTTCAACATAGGGTGCATATTATTTTCTAACATATTCTGGGGGAATTACACCCAGACAAAGGGGCAAAACCTTTGCCCCAGTCTAACAACGTCAGCTCTACAAATCAACAGCAAACATCAGCAACCTTTCAGAAGTGGCATTTACTCAAAACCCAAGGACCCACCTGCTGTATTTCCTCATCTGTTCAAAGGACCAATAGGCAGGACATTCCTCCTCTCCTAGTTAATATCTATGACCTATCTAATGTCATCTTCAGAAAATTATTATTGATTCACAAGAGAGAAGAAAAAGCGAGAACAAGTAAAAGAAGAAAAATCAGGATAAGATTCAAGATTTTCTCAGTCCCCATCTTGATTTCTCTTTTACTGGTCTATCTTTTTTTGGTTATGAAATCGTCTTATGACCCTTATTTTCTTGGACATTTGTTATAGTTACCAGGAAATATCCTTATTTAAGTGCTTCTGAATGTCTTCCTGGATATCTTCATCTTCCCATGTCTATGGGGGTCATTACAACCTCGGCGGTCTTTTAACAAGCCCGCGAGGGACCGCCGTGCGGAAGACCGCCAGTAGTGGCGGTTTGCCGCTCAGCGTATTATGACTGTTGGCTGCTCTCCGTCCTTTTTACGACGTAGAGCCGCCAACAGCCATACTGGCGGGCGGCGGGGAAGTGGAGGTTGCTCCACCTCCACCGCCACGCCAACAGGACACCGCCCAGCGAATCACGTCCTGTGATTCGGCGCAGCGGTGTTCTGTTGGCGGTGTGGTGTCAGCAGAGCAGCCCCCATGGCTCCCGTCCCCTCCCGGAGGATCGACGGACAAGGTAAGTCGATCGTCCGTTAGGGGAGGGGGGTGGGAGGGTGTTGCGTGTTGTGTGGGTGCATGGGGGTGTGTGTCTGTGTATGTAGAGGGGGGTGTGAGTGCGTGTATGCTTGCAGGTGTGTTGTGTGTGTTGGGAATGAGTGCGTGTATGTCTGTATATGGGTGTGCGTGTCTGACTGAGTGTGTGGATGTAGACATGTATGTTGATGTGTGTGCGTGTATGTGTGTTGGTGGTGCCTGCATGTGTGAGTTATGTGATGTTGGGGGTCGGGGTGGGGAGGGGGGCCCTGCCACCTTTGGGGGGGTGGCAGGGGTGGTGGGGGGTGTAGGGGAGGGAGTCGGGATGGGGGAGACCCCTATCAGTGCCAGGGAAGGAATTCCCTGGCACTGATAGGGCTTACCGCCATGGATTTCATGGCGGTTCCTACCGCTGGAAATCCACGGCAGTAAGCCGGGTCAAAATACCGGCGGCGGTATTGTGACGGCCGCCGGGCTGGAGACCCAGGTCTCCAGCCCAGCGGTCGTCTCCGCCCTGGCGGGCGGAACGGTGAAGCGGCGGATGACCATGGCGGTAACTGCCATGGTCATAATACTAAAAAAAAGACCGCCAGCCTGTTGGCGGTCTTACCGCCGCTTTAACACCATCCGCCAGGGTTGTAATGACCCCCTATATCTTTAAAATCACTTCAGCTTCTTCTGGAGTGTAAACTCTATATCGCTTATTACAGAAAGAGAATAACAGTCTGAATGGAAAGCTCCAGAAGCAGGGGATATCCCTCAGGTAGGTGAGAGATTAAAACTCCTTCTGTTTGGTGTGAATACAGAAAGACATATCAGTATTTTGTTTCCTTCACAGTGTATCTTCTGATTCTTATGTGCTAATAAGATTGGCCCATAAGTATTAATAAATTGTTATGGCAAATGTGATTTTCCCCATCATCAACCTTCTCTAGCATGGGACATTGGGAGCTCTCCAATGTTGCCACTCTCTTGAATAAGGTATCATGTTAATGGTCACCTTCCACTTCAGTTGTTGCTCCTGCTGTCCTTACAATTTCTGCAGATTATGTTCTAAATTGCTTATGGATTTCGAATGTGCAGCCACAGAGTAGTCATCTCTTTCATAACTTCCTGTATTAGAATCTGGAAACCACTTCTAGTCACTGGGGCAGACACACATTGGCCCTCATTACGACCCTGGCGGTTGGCGGAGAAGTGGCGGTCTTACTGCCAACAGGCCGGCGGTAAAAAAATTGGAATTATGACTATGGCGGTTACCGCCATGGTCATCCGCCACTTCTCCGATCCGACCGCCAGGGCGGTAAAGACCGCCGGGCTGGAGACTTGGCTCTCCAGCCCGGCGGCCGTCACAAGACCGCTGGCGGTATCACGACCCGGCTTACCGCCATGGATTTCATGGGGTTGGGAACAGCCATGTAATCCATGGCGGTAAGCACTATCAATGCCAGGGAATTCCTTCCCTGGCACTGATAGGGGTCTCCCCCACCCCCCACCCCCACCGCTGAGTCCCCCCCCACACTTCACACCCCCCTGACATCCCCCCAAAGGTGGCAGGACCCCCCTCCCCACCCCCATCCCCAACATTCATACACACACCCCTCCCCACCCTCAACATTCATACACGCACCCCTCCCCACCCCCAAAATACATACACGCACCCCAACAAGCACACCCCCCAACATTACAACACCCCCGCCCTACACGCATACAGACACACCCAATACTCATACCCGCACACATGCCAACATACATACCAACATACACACACAGTCATACACGCACACATACTCACAGACATACAAACAGGCAGACAAGCGCACACATTCAGCCACACAACACCCCCCGCATTCATACACGCACTCACACACCCCCTCAACACACTCACACGCACACCCCCATGCACGCACACAACACACAACACCCTCCTCCCCTAACGGACGATCAACTTACCTGGTCCGTTGATCCTCCGGGAGGGGACGGGATCCATGGGGGCTGCTCCGCCGCCAGCACCCCGTCAACAGAACACCGCCACACCGAATCACAGAACGTGATTCGGTGGGCGGTGTTCTGTTGACGGGCGGTGGAGGTGGAGCAAACTCCACTTCCCCGCCGACCGCCAGTATGGCTGCTGGCGGCTCTCCGTCTGGAAAAGGACAGAGGGCTGCCAGCAGTCATAATACGCCGAGTGAAAAACAGCCACCACTGGTGGTCTTCAGCACGGCGGTCCCTCGGCGGTCTTGTGAAAAGACCGCCGAGGTTGAAATGACCACCATTATCTTGTTGGCGTGTTCACATAGGCATTTGATTTCTCTTGGGAGTGAGCCCTGCCTGATTTATGTTCTTAGGAATCATCATCCTATTGGAATAACTTATTAGAAGTTGTCACAATCAGATTTAAAGGTAAGAGTAGCATTAAGAGCACTTATATATGCAGTTTAAAAACTGTAGTATCTTACCAAGAAGGACAGCTTTTGAGATTATCAATTTACGTATACTTTCAGGAACTGGGAAGCAAAGCGTTTATTTGGATGGCCGAGAAAATGTATAACATAAACTTAATTCAAGTGAGTCAAACAACCTTAGATACTAACTTTGAGGTGTGAATAATTGTACGGTGAATTAGAGACTATGGTGGTCATTTCAACCTCTGCGGTCTTTTCACAAGACTGCCGAGGGAAGCCGTGCTGAAGACCGCCAGTGGTGGCGGTTTTCCGCTCAGCGTATTATGACTGCTGGCAGCCCTCCGTCCTTTTCTGGACAGAGAGCCGCCAGCAGCCATACTGGCGGTCGGCGGGGAAGTGCAGGTTGCTCCACCTCCACCGCCCCGTAAACAGAACACCGCCCACTGAATCACGTTCTGTGATTCGGTGTGGCGGTGTTCTGTTGACGGGGTGCTGGCGGCGGAGCAGCCCCCATGGATCCCGTCCCCTCCCGGAGGATCAACGGACCAGGTAAGTTGATTGTCCGTTAGAGGAGTGGGGTGGGGGGGTGTTGTGTGTTGTGTGCGTGCATGGGGGTGTGCATGTGAGTGTGTTGAGGGGGTGTGTGAGTGCGTGTATGAATGCGGGGGGTGTTGTGTGGCTGAATGTGTGCGCGTGTCTGCCTGTTTGTCTGTCTGTGAGTATGTGTGCGTGTATGACTGTGTGTGTGTATGTTGGTATGTATGTTGGCATGTGTGCGGGTATGAGTATCGGGTGTGTCTGTATGCGTGTAGGGTGGGGGGGGTTGTAATGTTGGGGGGGTGCGTGTTGGGGTGTGTGTATGAATGTTGGGGGGTGTGCGTGTTGGGGTGCGTGTATGTATTTTGGGGGTGGGGAGGGGTGCGTGTATGAATGTTGGGGTGGGGAGGGGTTCGTGTATGAATGTTGGGAGTGGGGGTGGGGAGGGGGGGTCCTGCCACCTTTGGTGGGGTGCCAGGGGGGTGGCGGGTGTGGTGGGGCGGGGACTTGGCGGTGGGGGTGGGGGGTATGGGAGACCCCTATCAGTGCCAGGGAAGGAATTCCCTGGCATTGATAGTGCTGACCGCCATGGATTACATGGCAGTTACCAACCCTATGAAATCCATGGCGGTAAGCCGGGTCGTGATACCGCCGGCGGTCTTGTGACGGCCGCCGGGCTGGAGACCCAAGTCTCCAGCCCGGCTGTCGTTACCGCCCTGGCAGTCGGATCGGAGAAGTGGCGGATGACCATGGCGGTCATAATTAAAAAAAATTTACCGCCGGCCTGTTGGCGGTAAGACCACCACTTCTCCGCCAACCGCCAGGGTCGTAATGAGGGCCTATATGTGAATTTTGGTAGTAGTTAAAGCTCTAAGATATTTGAGAACTTGTGGGACAGATATCAGGAATGCAACTAGCTATGGATAGTTTTTTCCAGACAATATAGGTCTGACACCAGACTTTAAACACTTTTACCTCCCATTTAGTGTAGAATGATTTTACCTGGTTGTATTTTCGATATGCCACTGCCAATTGTTACACACTGCTATTTAAATGGAGTTCATGTGCAATAATTTGTGATCTTGTGCTATTACTATTACATTTTCTTTCGCGTGTATCTGGGATGAATTAAATGATGATTGCACTAATAGATACATTCTGGGATGGTTACATGATGATTATATTAAGATATCAAATTCTTCATTGAACCAATTTGAGATATGAAGTTCATGATAGCCTGCCAGCAGGTAATGCCATCATCATCATTCCTCTATTTATATGCCTTTTATGAGTACTTGTGACAAGATAAACAATAAAAAAGAACATATTTTCTAACTTAAGAGGAAAATGAGATACAAGATTTACCTGAACAATGTACCTACTTGAAAATAATTATAAGGTGCAACTGAGATGTTGGATTTAAATACATGTATTAGTTCTCAAAATAATTGTGTGAGCATCTCTTTGATTTAAAAGTCATATTGGATTCAATTTGACAAAAATATTTGTCTAAATAACGGTATTAATTGAATTTGACATGTATTTAACCTACGTTTCTCCAATGGGGAATACGTTTGTGATATGTGTTTTCATGTTGATTACATCCTTCAGAAAGGGGTTTTCAGTGAAACATGCGTCGACTGTAGCAGTGAATATATCACACTTAACAATATACTGTTTCGATTCCACTATTCATTAATATGATTATGGCAAGTCATTACATTGCAGTGGATTGATAGACTGCGAATTGAGATGGTGTAATAAAAAACCTAATAATATTAGAATTGTTATGAAATTTATGCTGGTGCTAACCTCCAAGTTTTAGAGATTTGTTAACAGCATACTGGAGGAGACCAGTGATGGAGACTTTGACACCTTGCTAAGCATTTTCCTACCCCAACATTTACTTATGTAGACCAGAGAGTGTCTATTCTGTCTTAGAAGTGTTAAATAAATCATTGTGTAGATGCTGAATTTGAGTCACCTTTTGAGATGATGTTGGAGTGGCTGACAGCTCTAAATACTTTCTAAAATGTTCTTTGGAAGAGTTGTACACTTCAGATATGTGAGTATGGAAATACACTCTTATTGTCACAGCAGGATTTCTTTGAACCCTCAGCACTGCATCAGACAGTCTGGTCAGTTGCTGAAAAGACTGGACTTCCTCAAAAAATCTTCTACTTCTTGGGCACTTCAGGAAATCACCTATTTTTAACTGATTTTGTAAATTTCATCTTGTTTTACGGCCAGGTAGATGTTTCACCAAGGGTGAATGTCATGATTGTTTGGTCCTGGGCAAGCCATTCTTTAGGGGCCATCCAAGAGGTCCATGACTTAAAAAACCTAGATGAGGCCTTCATCTTGAATTCTACAAATATTCTTTTCAAGGGTACAGAATAATTGCTCCTCTGGTATAAGACAGTATTCTTAGAGTTCTTCTGTGATGGAGAAGCAGATAGGGGCGTGATGTGGCTTAGGAAGAGGCACTACTCGAGAACACACACTTGAAGGTCACCTTTTCTAGATGACATTAGCAGGAAAAACGTTTAGATGATTGGCTTGTACTGAGCTTACTCAGTACTTGAGAGATCTGAGAGAAGTGTAATTAGATTATTTTTTACAGATGGTAGACTATATAGAAAGCAAAAAAAGATGACAGTCAAGTAAGGCAAGGACTTGATTGCTGAGATCCTATGACTATTGGCAGAGACATAATCAGGGTAGACCACATCTGCCCTGCTGGTATGTTTTCTGGATTTCTCTCCAGAACACAGCCCGGAAATGGCTTGTCTAGACCCTCTGGCACTAAGGACTTAGCCAATGTGTCAACGTAAGACACAGCACCTGGTGGACTGCAACTGCCCCACAACCTACTAAGCATTACTTTGAGTGAAGTGCATTTTATATGACAATCAGTCCTGTAAGAATCCACTGAAATAATTAGTGGAACCCAACCGTGCAAGACTTGTAAGCCTTAGGGTGGTCTTCCCCGAATGTTTTGCCCACTACCCTCCAAATTGTGCTGAAATTTGTTTTTGTTGGCCTTAGAACTCTGTGTCCTTTACCACTGCTAACCAGTGTTAAAAAGCGTATGCTCAATCCCCTAAACATGGTTTGATTGGCATATTCCTAGTTGGCATTATTTTACTTATCAGTCCCTAGTAGAGTTCTACTAGGACCTGTAAATTAAATGCTATCAGTAGGTCTAAGTCACATTGTTCCACTTACTTGAGTAGCACCAATAAACATGTCCCAGACCTCCCATTGCAGCCTGAGGGCAGTTTTAAACAGCCATGTTGACTTGGAATTTAAATCCCCTTGCCAAGCCTCAAACAACCCTTTTATTACATATGCCCCACATAAGGTATACCCTAGGTGGGCCAAAGGGCACTGCTGTGTAATTAAAAGGTTGGACATGTATGTTTTTCCTGTCCTGGTAGTAAATAAACTCCTAAATTCATTTTTCACTGCTCTGAGACCTACTCCTCTAATAGGATAACACTGGGGATTCCTTATTACATTTATTAAGCTGTAATTCCTATTTGGGAGCAGGTGGCTAAGTCATGTTTGGTCTCTATGAAATTGTAATGATAAACCCTCTTTAATGATAAATTTGGGTTTTTCATTACAATTTAGAAAATGTCACTTTGAGAAAGTTTGCATTCTTCTGTCATTAGTTGTTTTGTGCCTGCAGCCTGTCTTGTTTCACATGACTGGGTGTAGCTGGGTGTGGCTGACAGCAGGACCCTGTGAAGTTCTCCCAGATAGTCACACAATAGAGGGATTAGGAATGCCTCAATCTACACCTGCTGGCAGGATGTGGCAGGTGGAGCTGAGCACAGCTCCACTTGTAACTGAGTAGCCTGCGCTCTCCCTTTACACACTGCAGCCAGCTTAGAGCCAGGGCAGGATAGTCAGGAAATTCCATGTACTTCTGAAAAACAAATTCCAAACGCTTCTCTCACCTTTTAGAAGAAGGACACCAGGGTATACAAATAGATTTTCTTCAGACCCACTCTTCAGTTCACTCCTGGACCTACAGAAGGACTGGATGCTGCTGTGACCTGCTGTGCACTCTGCTAGACTGCTGCTTTACCTGGAAGGGGAAGGACTGCTTTGCTGCCTGGAGCCTGCCTTAAACCCTCAGAGATCAACCCTGCTGTTGAGCCCTGCATCATCACCTGCACCCAGGACTACCCAAATGACTCCAAGGATTAGTTTGCTGGCCTCCTATTTGGTGCCACAGGGACATAAAAGGCTCCCACCTTCTTAAATCTTAAAACTAGACCCAGCTGTGTGCCATCGTTCAGAAACATTTTTTTACTTTGACCCGGACTTGAGCGACTAGATGTCCGCTGTTGGTGCCTGGATCTTTTAGCCACTAGTTTTCACTAATAAACACATCTATACTCCAGGTCTACTGATTGGAGTTCTACTATTTTGGTATCAAATAATTTATTAAAATGTACTCTATTTTTCTAACTTGGTTTTGGATTTTTCCTGGGGTTTGTTTTCACTTTGTGTGCAACATAAATAAGCTACACATTGCCTCTAAGTTGAGTCTGCCTGTTTTTGTGCCAAACTACCCAGGGTTAAGCACAGGCTAATTTAGTGACTTTTAGCAGTTCAGCCTGCAAGGGATTGTGGCTGTTACTTGACCTGGACTCACAATCCAGTCAACCAACAACCCAATTTCTAACACTGGCATTCAGTTTTGTGGATCAGGACTTGTTTTTCTACAGTACCATACTATGAGTTGGGTTACACAAAAATCCCAGTTAAATAATTTGGCATAAGATTGATCCCTTTTTAAATTCTTCCTTAGTTCTTCCATTGGCTATTTTCTCCCTTTTCTAAATGTAAGTGCCCTACCTTCCTTTTTGCACCATGGAGTTGAATCTGTAGACCTTTGATGACCTCAGCAGGGCAGAGCTGCTGAAACTCTGCAAATAGAGGGGGCTAAAAGCAGAGGAAAAATATACTAAATTGGATCTCCAGGTAGCCTTCAGAGCCTTTGAAGAGATGCACAGGTGGCTGTCCACCTCAGGAGAGGATGATGTGGATGACAATGAGGAGGGCGGAGCACAGAGAATAAGTAGAGAGAAGACTTAGGCCAGGGTCCTGAGCTGCCAGGAGAGCCCAACCCAAACCCAGCAGGTGACCAGAATGTCCAGGATGCGCAGAATGGCGGAGGTAGCAGTATGTTTGCCAAGCACCTGACCGCACAAGAGTTGGATTACAGGAAAGAGGAGAGGAAGCTCAGGCTGGAGCAGGCCACATTAAACTGGAGAAGAAGAAGGCTGAAACTTAGAAATCCTTGGAAGATAAGAGACTGGCCGTGGAGGAGAGGAGACTGGCCCAGAAGCTCAGCCTCAGAGAGCTGGACCTAAGAGCAAAGCAGATGGAGTCTAGCCAGTTTGGTGGCAGCACACCAGCAGTGCCCACTGGAGCGGTGAGGGTCCACATACCCAAGGGACTGGTGCCCAGTTATCTGGTAGGAGATGATATAGATAAATGGCTCACAGCATATGAGGTAGCTCCGAGGTGCAAAGTATCCCGTGGAGTATTGGGGAAGTGGGGTAGCTTGTTGAGGTGCATGCCCATGGTGGGGAGGAACACACTTCTTACACCTGAGGAAGAGGATCAAACTAAGGGGCATATTTATAATTTTTCATGCAAAACTGTGCTAATGCAGTTTTGTGTGAAAAAGTATACCGCTGGCTAGCGCCATTCCAAGACGCCGGCTGGGCCTCATATTTATGGAATGACGGTAGCCGGTGGTAAGGCCCGCCTAGTGTCATAAAAAAGGTTGCTAGCCGATGATGCCAGTATGGGTAGAGGCATAAAAAAATGCCTCTCACCAGACTAGCGTCATTTTTTGATGTAAAACCCCCATGGACATGACTCCTGTTTTAGTAAAGGCAGGAGTCATGCACCCCAATGGTCATGCCCAGGGGACATACGTCCCCTTGGCATGGCCATTGGGCCCAGTGCCATGTAGGGGGGCCCAAGTTAGGCTCCCCATGGCACTTAAAAAAAAAAACAATGCTTACCTGTACTTACCTTACCTGTGATGGGGTCCCGCCAAACTCTGTCATCCATCTAGTGTGGGTGTGGGTGTCCCTGAGTCTCGGGAAGGACACCTGTGGGCCCATTCCATGGTCTCTGACCATGGAAATAGGCCCACATGTCCCCTAATGCCTTCCCTGACCCAAGTTTTAAATAATGGCGCTAAGGAAGCTTAGCACCACCATTTAATACCCCGTTCTGCCTGTGCATCACTGTAGCACGGGATAAATATGGCGCTAACACCATATCATCATTTTTTACACTGGAATGCCTGCCTTGTACATTGACACAAGGTAGTTTCCCGCAAGCAAAAAATTAAGTTAACTCCAAAATGTTGGCGCTAGATGGGTCTAACGCCAAAGTATAAATTTGAAATTAGGTTTGTGCTGAATTTGCGTAAAAAAATGATGCACATTGGGTGTAAAGCAAGTATAAATATGGGGGACAGTATGCACTCATGAAGGCCATTTGCCTGGCTAAATTTGGGCTGACCTCTGAGAAATACTTGCAGAGGTTCAGGGACAACCACAAACTCCCAAACCAGTCCAGTATGGACTTCTTAGATTATTCCAGTAGGGCACTGAAGGCTGGGTTAGGGGCAGCAAAGTGGATGATTTTGTAGGATTGTACAATCTGATTCTCAGGGAACACAAGCGTGATACCTGTTTTGCAGAGCCGTGCCAGCACCTGATGGCTGGCAAGCTGGCTGACCCCAGGAAACTTCCAGAGGAGGCGGGCCTCTGAGTCAGCACCAGAGTATCCAACAAGGCATCTGGGGCAACCCATAAAAGGGTGGTCAGGGATCCCACCAGAAGGAGTTAGGAGATAAAAAGAAAGAGTTCTCTGAAGACTTCCAAGCAGTTCTCAGGGGAAAGGGTCACAATCCCAATCTGGCCACAAGAAAAAAGGCTTCCTGTTAGAAACTGGGTCTTTAGTAGGCACAGGTATGCACATGTCGAAGTAGGTACCACAATCGTAGTCAGGGTAAGTCACAACACAACCTAAATTATCCTATGCTCACCCTCAGGTAGCTTGGCACAGAGCTGGCAGGCTTAACTTAGAAGGATATGTGTAAAGTCTTTGTGCAATACCTTATACAGTAACACAGTGAAAACACCACAAAAAGTACCCCCACACCAGTTTAGAAAAATAGATAATATTTATCTGAATAAAATAAGACTAAAACGACAAAACTCCAATATGCACAAATCAAGATACACATTTTTAAAGGTTTAGATGAGTCTCAATCCTTAAGACTCAGTGGTTGTATCCTTTTAACACACAGTACCTGGGTTGCATCAAAAATAACAACACAGAGGGCCACAGAGGAGGAAATGCATTGGAAAGTAAAGTGATATGTTGTTTTTTTCTGGTGCAGCAAAGGTGATGCATCATTTCTTTCCACGCAGCAAGGTGATGCATCAATTTCTGGGAGCGCAGCCTTGGCTCCTCACTGCAATGCATGGATATTTTGATACCCAGGGATGATGAGTGGAAAATTCAAAACACATTGTGAAGCGGCAACAGGTGCTGCATTGATCCAGCAAGTGATGCAGCTGAGAGACAGGTGCTGCGTCGATTTTGCAGGAGTTGCTTTGGTTTTTCCAGAGCTGTGGATTTTCATCTTCAGATGAAGTCTTTGATGCTCCTGAGACCTCAGAAAAGGGGGCAAGCTCAGTCCAAGCCCTTGCAGAGCACTAGTGGGGGAAGGCAGAGTCCTTCCAGCAGAATCAGGTGCCAGCAGGCAGCGGAGCAAAAAGCAAGAGAGCAGTCCTTCCAGAAAAGCATTCCAGATGAGTCCTTTCGCTGGTACGCAGTCCTTACGACACAGTCCATTTGTAGGTCCAGAAGTGTCTGATTTTAGGGGGTCACAGACCCAATATATATACCAAAATGTGTCTTTCAAGAAGAGGAAAACTTCAAAGAGGGGTTTTGAGGTGCACCAGTTCCCCTTTCAAACCAGTCTTTTCTGCCACAAGTTCTGTGGGGGGGGGGTTATCAGTCCTTGTGTGAGGTCAGGCCACTGGTCATTGAAGTGTAATGGGAAGCCCCTCCAACCTTCCTGCCCAGGAAGACCCATCAGTACGCAGATGAATGCAGATGCAGCTGAGTGTCCTATGTTTATGGCTGTCTGGGTGGAATGCACAAGGGGAGCTGTCAACCAGCATAGACTAGACGTGGCTGTATGGCATAGAGAGCAGTGAGTGCAGATAATTGCCTACTTTCTAAAAGTGCCATTTCTAATGTAGTAATGTTAAATTCAACTTCGCCAGTAAGCACTACCATTCCAACCATACCAAACTTGGCAATGTCCCCCCTCTCAGAACAGAAATTACCACTTAAATGTATATCAGGGAATTTCCAATGTTGGCATATGAGAGGAGCAAGCGTCACAATAGTGAAAAATTACTTTGGGAGTTTTTCATTACCAGGACATGTAAAACGTACCAGTACATTTTACTTACATAGTACCTTGCCCTATGGGCTACCTACCGCCTACCTTAGGGGTGACCTGTATGTAATAAAATTGGAGTTTAAGGCTTGGAAAACAGTATTAAATGTCAAGTTGAAGTGGCAGTGAAACTGCACACACAGGACTTTCAATGGCAGGCAGGAGACATGGTTGAGGGGCTACTTATGTGGGTGGCACTATTAGTGGTACAGGTCCACTAGTAGCATTTCATAACAAGGGACTTACAAGTAAATTAAATATGACAATTGGCTCTGAGACAATGTTACCATGTTTTAGGGAGCGAGCACATGCACTTAGCATTGTGTTTGGGGAGAAGATGGTCCCAGTTAGTGTGGGGGAAACTAGTATTCCTAGTGGCAAGGACATGGTGCCCAAACTCACATGCCTGCCCATACTTCCAAGAATAGGTAGTGGGTCACCATCAATGGGCTGAGGGTGGAGGATCTTAGGGATGGAGTAGCCAGTATGACTATTATCAGGTGTCATCTGGTGTTCTCAGAGCAAGTGATTCCCAACACAATCCACCAGATTGTAGTACCATACAACCAGGAGAGCCACTACCCTGTGGCTCTGATTCCCTCTGAAATGTGTTGTGATCCCTGCCATGCCTGTCGACTCTCTGTTAGGGAATGATCTGGAACACACTGCCTGGAAGTAAATGGAGCTAAGGTCACACCTGGAAATGTTGGGGTTACCTGAGTGGGTCTGTGTGACCACCAGGTCCATGGCTGCCCAGACGGAGCCTGGATAATTGACTCAGACAGCTGCCAAGAGTGGGAAGGGAAAGATATTTAAGAAGCCAGTCCCTGAATATCCCAAGGTACAGGTGGATGGGGCTCTGGAGGAGGCCACCCTGTAGCCTAGCATGGAAAACATAGACTCCCTTGGTGACCTGCCTGAGGTTGCTGGATGGCAGGGAGAAGGAGGACCCACCAGGGAGGAGTTCTGTAAGACACAGAAGAAGTGCTCAACCCTGGAGGGCATGAGGCAATAAGGTGAAGTCCAGGCAGCTGGAAATCACCTAATATACTGGAGGAACGACCTCCTGCATTGTGAGCCTAAGGCACATGTTCATGGGGAAATACATGTGTTGGTAGTCCTCTAATTCTACAGGGCCTTCCTACTCAGGCTGGCTCATGAGATTCCGCTGGTAGGACATCTGGGCAGGACATATCCTTTGCCAGGCTTATCACCCACTTTTACTGTCCCCAGATGAAGGTGTCTTTAGATGCATTCTGCAGGACTTGCTTAATGTGCCAGGCCAGTGGAAAGACGTAGAAAAAGATGAAAGCTCCCCTAAACCCCTTAACTGTTTTGCTACCCCCTTTGAAAGGGTGGACATAGACATTGTATGACCTCTGGACCCCAAGACATCCTTAAGCAACAGGTTTATTGTGGTCTTGGTGGACCACACCACTAGATACCCATAGGCCAGCCCTTTGAGGTCTTTAACTGCTCCTGATAGGGATTTTCACCATAGTGGGTTTCTCCAAAGAAGTGGTGTCTGACAAGGGTACCAACCTCATGTCTACGCACATGAAGTCAGTGTGGAAGGAGTATGGAGTAACTTCCAAGTCCTCCACATCCTACCATCCACAAACAAATGGGATTGTTGAAAGATTTAACAAGACCCTAAAAGGCATGATTATGGGTCTGACTAAGCTCCTCAGGTCAAAACGGGACTTCCTCTTACCATGCCTGTTTTTTGCCTACAAGGAAGTGACATAGAAGGGGGTTGGATTCAGCCCCTTTTAACTGCTGTATGGTCACCCTGTTAGGAGACTTCTCAGTCTGGTCAAGGCAGGGTGGGAGCACACTCACAGGAACCTCCCTCTTCAGGATGTGGTTAGCTAAATGCTGGCACTCCAGCTGGACCCAGATGGGCAAGTTCAGAATGAAAGCTTCTGAGAGGCTAGCTACGAGGTTATGACGCAGTGGTATGATCAGATGGCTACCCCTGTGAAATTTCAACCTTGGCAGAAAGTGTGGGTAGTAGAGCCTATGGAATCCAGGGCCCTTCAAGTCTGTTTGACTGGGCCTTATGAGGTAGTTGCAAGGAAGGGGGAGGACACCTACCTGGTGGACCTCAAGACCACCAAGACACCCCTTACGGGTACTCCATATCAACTGCCTCAAACCAAACTTTGAGAGGTCTGTGGTCACTGCGCTTCTGATGACAGATGATGAGGAGGAGGAAGACAGTGATCTTCTCCCTGACCTCCTGTCATCAGAAGAGAAAGATGGGTCAGTGGAGGGTGTTAACCTTTGCCCTACCCTGACCCCAGCACAGCAGAGGGACTGCCACAAGTTATTGGGATAGTTGGACTCTCTGTTTCCCTCATTCCTGGGCTTACACGTCTGTGTACCCATGCCATTGACACCCAAGACAGTCCCCCTGTCAAAACAAAATATGCAGGCTGTTTTTGAAAAAGTGAGGGCCAGCATTGAAGAAGAGGTCTCTGACATGTTGGAATTAGGTGCAATTGAGTACTCCACTCAACTCTTCTCCAGTCCTGTGGTGCTGGCACCAGGAACTGCCCCACCAGGTGCTGCCCCAGAAATCAAGTTCTGTGTGGACTATAGGGGGCTCAACTCAGGCACTAAGACTGATGTTTACCTCATCCCCAGAACTGATGAGCTCATTGCCAGATTAGGGGCTGTTAAGTTCCTGAGTACTTTGACTTAACTTCATGGTATTAGCAGATTACCCTAACTGAAAGGGCCAGAGAGAGGTCAGTCTTTCCACCCCAGAAGGCCACTGTCAGTTTAAAGTGATACCCTTTGGACTGACAAAGGCCTTTGCCGCCATCCAGCGTTTGGTGAATCAGGTCTTGACTTAGATGGAGATTTTAAGTGCTGTTCACCTGGATAACATAGCTGTCTTCAGTAAAAGCTGGGAGAACCACCTGTTTCACTTGCAGGAAGTATTTGAGGCCCTATAACACGTAGGCCTAACTGAGAAGGCCAGTCAGTGACAGCTAGTGGAAAGGGGTCTGTGGAGGTAATGTGTAGTCCCTTCAGGCCAAGATTGAGACTATTCTGGCCTGGGAGCTCCAAACGATCAGACTGAGGAGAGTGCCTTCCTGTACCTCACATGATATTATAGGAGGTTTGTCAAGGGATATGGCACCACTGCTGCTCCCTTGACTGAGCTGACTTCCATTAAACAGCCAAAGAAGGGGATCTGGATGAAGGTATACCAGAAAGCCTTTGACTTCCTCAAACAGGCCAGGTGCACAGCCCCTGTGCTCAAGGCTATGGACTTTTCTAGGGAATTTATAGTCCAAACAGATGGCACAGGCCCAGTCCCTCACAGCTCAATGAAAAGGGCCTAGACCAACCTGTAGCTTTTATTTTCAGGAGTTTAGTTCCCAGGGAACAAAGGTGGAGTGCTATTCAAAGAGACGCCTTTGTTGTGGTCTGGGCACTGGAGAAGCAAAATCTATACTTAATTGGAACTCCCTTCTGGGTTCAGACAGACCACAGGCTCATCAAGTGGCTAATGCAAATGAGGGATGAGAATCCAAAATTGTTAAGGTGGTCCATCTCCCTACAGGGAGTTCACTGTGGGTGGAGTACCAACCTGGATCAGACCACTCCAATGTTAGTGGTGTGTCCAGGTTCTTCCCCCATAGTGATGGGAATTCCTGAGAGGTTGGGTAGTTATACCCACTTTCAGCTGGAGGGGAGGCATGTGTTAGACCTATCAGCCTTAGTTGGTCTTCCCCAAACTTTTTGCCCACTTACCTCCACTTTTTGCTGTAATTTGGTTTTGTTGGCCTTAGGACTCTGTGCACTTTACAAATGGTAACCCGTGCTAAGGTTCTTGTGCTCACTCCCCTAAACCTGGCTTAATGGTCATATTTAATATTTAAATGCTTAGAAGTCCCTTATAGAATCGTATACCATATGCCTAGGGCCTGTAATTTTCATTATGAATAGGCACACTCAAGAACTCTAGGAAGCTATAAATGTATTTTTAAGATTTATTAAAATAACACATCTATCCTAGTGCACACAATATGAATAATACCTATTAAAAAAAAAGTTAGTGGCAATGATACTTGTCAGAAGGCAAAGCAAATGAAAATATTGTAACATTAGGATATATTATAAGGCTTCTTTACAACAATATCCAAACCCCTCTTTTCTGTTCTCTAGGCTAGGTAAACTAATTGTAGCACCAAAAGAGGTCTACTTTAAGTTTCCTAAATGACTCACACTATTCTACTTTTTCTAAACAATGTGCTGTTGTGGTGCTTACCCAAATAAGAAAATATGCCTGATGTTATTTCTCTTTGGTTCACACCTCTACTAAGAATCATTGGTGTTTTGTGTGAATTTCCTTTGATGAAAAAATCAAGAGCCAGCACTACTTTATTGGCAACTCTCATATCTGCCACAAAAGAGTATTTACTCACTAGAGCACATCTTATGGTACTTGGAGCTATTGTAAGCTTGTTAGCTAGCCTGGTGGAAGCACGCTCACAAACTCTCCCTTACCCAATGCATTGAAAAGCAACAAAGAGATCATTTGTTGTAATATGTCTAATTTGAGATGACTGAAAGTGACATGTGTCAAGTTTTTATGCCATGAATTGAGGGTGCAACCCCACACAAATTGCAGAAAGATAGTAATCATATTTAGACTCAAACATTCATTTGCATCCAGAAGAGAAATAGGCCCAGAAGGATTTTAGAGCAAAGATGTATGTCCCCACAGTAAAGGACTGCCAGTAAGTTATTCACAGAGAGCAGAAAGAAAGTTCTTCTGCAGAGGAGATAAGTGAGACACCAAGACAATAAGGAGTAAAGGCTTCAGATTATTTAACAAAAGTCATAGAGACTTTAAATATGTGCCTAAAGAAAAAATATTCACAGTGCTCTACTGACATTCAACAGAGCAGTACCACTGTAATCATAGATACCAGATTAGTCCATATCATCATGCCATGAAGTTCCTGACATGGACATTCAGGAAGGAACTGAAAGCATTGTAGAAACTGTAGAACTGGCTCAATATAATTGAACCAGTAAGACTAAAGTTTGACATCATAATGTTTGTGTACTGGAATATGGCCTCCCTGATGACATAGAATCAATGGGAATCATTCATAGTATATTTTCTTGTTTTTACATTTAATAATGTACACAATAGGGTGATTGGTTACAAATCACCCAAGCAATGTTGAAATGCACTATGATTATCGTATGTCAGGCCCAATTTAGACTGGGGCACAGGGCAGAGAGGGTCTACTAAGGGCCAACCATGGTGGGTGAGGTCATTTGTCATTGGTATCCTGTAGTCTATCCTACTAGGGCTCTGCAAACTGAGCCAAACACAAACATTTCTGCACTTGGCTTTCAGAGTAGCAAGCAGTACCAATCTTCCCAGGGAAGTGGTGTGTACAGCAATAGCTCAGAATTCAGCAATCAACCAACACACATAGGGCCTGATTACGACTCTGGCGGTCAGTAGACCGCCAGACTCGCGGTGGCGGTCAGGACTGCCTCTGCTGTGGTGGTCCAACTACCACATTACGACTGTTGCAGTCAGATCGCCAGAGTACCGTTGTCTCCGGTGGGATCGGTGATACTCACAAGTTGACAGCAGGAGCAGGTTGCAATCAGCCAGGGCGGTGCTGCACCCACTGCTGCCCTGCTGATTACAACCTGGTTCACCGCCAGCCTTCCATGAAAAGGCTGGTGGAGAACCGTTGCAGGGGCCCATGGGGGCCCCCTGCACTGCCCGTGCACTTGGCATGGGCAGTGCAGGGGTCCCCCTGTCCAGCACCCTTGCAATGCTCACAGCCTGTTGTGCAGACAGTGAGCATTTCATGGGTGCTGGTGCACCCTGCAAGTGGCAGCATTGCTGCCAGCTCAATTACAAGCCGGCGAAAATGCTGCCACCTCTTTTCCGCAGGACTGATGGGTGTAATCCTTGGTTTCTGCCCGTCAACTCAGCTGGAAAGTCGTAATGGGCCCTTCGGGGAGGTAGCTAGTAAGGCGGCAACCTCCCTGTCAGAAGTTCGGTGGACGGGTCATCCCGTCTGCCAAACTTGTAATCAGGTCCATAGTAACTTAGGGGGTTATTCTAACTTTGGAGGAGGTGTTAATCCGTCCCAAAAGTGACGAAAAAGTGACGGATTTACCACCAGCCGTATTACGAGTCCATTATATCCTATGGAACTCGTAATACGGCTGGTGGTATATCCGTCACTTTACCGTCACTTTTGGGACGGATTAACACTCCTCCAAAGTTAGAATAACCCCCTTAATGTCCAGCACAAGATTTTTATTTTGAAAAAAGCAAGCCTTTTAATCATGCAATTCAATTAATGGTAGGCTAATATAAGGTTGTATTTCTAAATGTGTTTTATATGAGCTACACCATCCTGCTCAAGTATCCAGTCTGACCCGTGCATTAGGAACTACAGTGTCTTGTATCTGGTGGTCGAGATATGAATTAGGCATAGGTGCATATTTTCACTGTTACAGTTCCCGGAGTGAGAAAGGTTGGCTTAAACAGCAACTCAGGTGCTTGTTTTTATCCTTGGTTTACTTTGAGGTGAACATCCTGTGTCTCCTTACTTGACTCAATTGGCACGTGTCTTTTTCTCAGGTTGCAGTGGAACCTTAAGATGCCTGCACACTGGCCCTCACTGTTTGGATGTTGGTCCAACACCACCCATGGCTTACGCCTTTATGGTAGCCTCTCTTTAGTGGCATCACTTTTGAATCAAGGCAGTCCAGCTTGTCAGAGAACACAGCATGGATCCTTCAGCAGTTAGAGCCCCCAGAATGATCAGGCTCATGGTGGTGCAATGTCACTGTGGCCTCCCAGGCTGATCAGGCTCACAATAGTGAGGTGCTTTCTTGTTTTTCTGCTATATCACCAGTGGTAGTACTACCTGGCGCCCACAGTAGCTGGTGCGTGCTTAATTTGGTGCAGACTTTGGTGGGTTTGGACTCAGTATAGAATAAAAAAAAGTAAAATAATACTGAGGTACAAAAATAGCTCATCAAGAATAGTGGTATGACAGAAATAGGACAGAAATATTGAAAGTAAGAATATCATTTTAGGTGCTGTTTATAATATTGTTCAAAAACAGAGATTTAGAAAATATTGTTTTATATAATATTGTTTGTAAGTGTTATTTTGTATGTATTTTATTGTAGGGTGTTTGATTATATACGTGCAATTTTTTTATGTGTTCAGTGAGATAATTGTTAAATATGATTTTTGAAAAATCTGTCTTTGTAGTTGTACTGGAGAGTTTTTAAATAGTTAATCATTTTAATTTAAATGTGTTAATTATGTTAATAATATGGAAATTAATCTTGTAAAAATTTAAATTTTGTTACATTATTGTGTGTTCTAAATAATATTTTAAAATTATTTTAAAATTATTGATAAATTATACTAAATCATAAATATTTTACAGTAAATTTTAAAATAGTTATTTTAATTTTAGAGCTGTTGCTAATAAAAGTCACATTTATCAAATTCAAATTTTATGACGTAAAATGTTTTGTAAATTGAGTTTTATGAGAAACAATGTTTTAATATGTGTTTTAATTTATTTGGTTATTTTATAATATATTTATGGATCTTTTCAAATATTGAAAATTATAACTCCATAGTTAATAAATTGTTAGAAAAATGTTTTTCATTTATGTTTACATTTTATTTTAAAGTTGAAATGTTGTATAATTAACTTTTAGTACTAGAATAAATATGTAATATTTATGTTGTATAAGTTAGGATTATGTTGTATATTTATATGTTAGAAGATTAAGGCCCTCATTACAACCCTGGCGTTCGGTGGAATAGTGGAGATATTACCGCCAACAGGCTGGCGGTACCTACCTCCACTATTATGACATTGGCTTTGGCCAAGCCACCAATGTACCACACCCACTGCCACAGCGGTAATGACCACCGGGCTGGAGACTCCAGTCTCCAGCCTGTTGGCGTCACTAGGCCACTCATGACATTATGACCCCGCCCACTGCCATTGTTTCAGTGGTTTCGGTACCGCCACTGAAACCATCGCGGTAGGCACTATCAGTGCCAGGGAATTCTTTCCCTGGCACTGATAGGGGTCTCCCCCGCCCCCCTTCCCCTCCTCAGAATTCCTCCTCACCCTCCCCTCCCTCTCTCGACCCCCCGCACATTTACACACATACACGCACATACATAGACACCCATACACACACGAATACACACATTCACACACGCATTCATACATTCCTACACACTCACAGCAACACTCAGGAACATACATCCAGGCACACACGCAATCTCACAACACAACATGCACGTACACTCACACCCACTCATGCACACACGCATTACACATGCATGCACGCATTCACACACAGTCACACACACCCCCACTCACGCACACAACACCCCCCACCCTCCTCTCCTGTCGGAGAACCCGACTTACCTGCTTGGAGGGGGTCCTCTGGCAGGAGACAGGACATGGCGCTGATGCCAGCAGCAGCGTCTGCCAGCAAAACACCGCCAGGCCATATCATAGAACATGATATGGTAGGCGGTGTTTTACTGGCGTGGCGCTGCTGCTGGCAGCAGTGCCACCTTACCGCCGTCCGCTGCTGTGTCCGTTGACGGAATTCCACCAGCCTCCCGCGGTATTCCGTCTAAGGTCATAATGCCATGGACAGTCGGTAGCCACGGCGACGGTATGTTGGTGGCCGTCGCCATGGCGGTAGGCGGCATTTGCCACCAATGTCATAATGAGGGCCTATGTCTTTAAAATGTAAACAAAATGTAAACAAATTGTTAATAACAAGATTTTTATTAGGTTTATTATTGAAATAAGTTCTGTTGTTTGGAATATATATTTTAAAATTGTTGATTTGAATCTAATAACAATTATTTTTTATATATATTATAAAAATTAGTTTAACTTTTTACATTTCATGATTTCTGATTTTGGATATGTTTTTATGTTGTGTTTCAAAGGTTAGGAATATTAATAAATATTAGTAAAAATATATGAATTTTTAATAGCAATTAACATATTGATGTATCCGTTAATGTGTAACTTTAAATATACAGGCTTCTTGTTTGGGATATTGTGATTTTTAAGTCATTTTTATTTTATTTTATAGATCAAACATATTGTGCGAGTATGAAACATTGACTGTGTGTGTGATTATTTGACCCGTTTACTATTCAACATCTTCCTAAAAATGGTTTAGGTTGGATTGGGAACAGTAAAGGGCACCCCTTTAGTGTAAAATGGCTTCCCCAAATTGGTTTAGATTTGAGTGAGAATAATAATTGTCACTCTTTTAGGCCCAGATTTAAGAGGGCCTAGCGCTTTCTTGTGCCACATTAGCATCATCTTTAATTTTACGCTAATGTGGCCCATCGAAGCCAAAAACGCTGCACTAGATGTACACAGTGGCACATTGCATGCATTGCGCCACTTGGTAATCCCTTGCGCCACATTATGCTTGCGTTAGGCATAAAGTATGCAAAGGGGGCGCTGCCCTAAGAAGGGGCTGCAAAAACGACATAAAGAAATCGAAAGGATTCCTTTTTGCCATTTTTTGCAGCATTTTTTACGCCTGCACACAGCAGGTGTTAAGAGGAGGCACACCATTATTTATAATGGGCCTCAATGTGCTTTGCAGAATTAACATCAACATTTTTCATACTAATCCTGCAAAGTGCCAAACTAGCGAAAAAAATGTTGGCACTAGTTCCCTAACTACCGCCATGGTACGCAGTATCTTAAATACAGCACACACATGGTGTCGTTAGGGGGCCTCTAAGGGGCTCAAAAAAAGTAGCACTGCATTGTATGCAGCGCCACTTTTCTTAAATCTGTCCCTTAAAGTCTAACACCTTCTCCAAACTGGTTTAGAATGGAGTCGGGCTAGTAAATATTACTGCTTAGTGTCAAACACCTTCCCCAAGTTTGTTTATATTGGAATGGGAATAGTAAATGTCACTCCTTTAATGTCCATCACCTCACCAAAATTGGTTTATATTCGATTAGGAATAGTAAATGTCACCCCTTCAATGTTCTACACCTTCCTAAATTTTGTTTATGTTGGACAGAAAATATTAATTGTTCTTCCATTGGTGCCCAACGCCTTCTCCAAATTGGTTTAAATTGGAGTAGGAATAGTAAATGTCACCCCTGTAGTCCCCTATGCTGTCTTCAAATTGATTTATGTTGAAAAGTGAATATTTATTTTAACCATTTTATTGCAAAATATTTTTGTAAAATTGCATTTCTGTGCAGTAGGAGTAGCTTATGACATTCAATTAATCTTGTTGGTGTTTAGGAACCTAATTTAAGAAGTAGTTAGATGCATATTTGTAATAAGTAACATTATAGGCCTCAATACAATGTTGGCGGTCCCATGACCACCATGTTGGCAGTGGCGGTCTGACGGCCAACAGGTTGGGGGAGCGGACTGCCACATTATGAGTCTGGTGGTGGTGCACATAGAAGACCGCCAGCTGTCCACCCACCGGCACAGCCAGCCAGCACAGACTGCAGCGGTCGTCTGGAGGCACAAACAGTCTGACGAAGACCATGTTTCCACCAGACCTATTAGGAGGTAGCACACCACCAATGTGACTGCCACGGTCCAACTACCACGGAGCACCAGGCAATAACGAACAGTACAAAAGAAGACACTCACTTCCAGGAAGCCATACACGTCTGGAGCCGCCATGGAACCAGAACTAGACGTCATCCTGCTGATCCTGCTTACCGAAAGACAACAGAATCATCGCTGTTAAGGACAACAACTGCAAATATACACACTCACCTGTTTTATTTGTAAAATGTATACATTTGTACAGTTACATACCATACCATAGGGAGGGGGGGTAGAGGGCTGCACTCACACATAACAGCATAGTGACACACACAACCACATACTGCATCAAAGGCACCCACACATACACATCACGCACACTTCAGATAGCGCACACACACACATACTAATTCATAACAAAAAAACAAAAACTGCACAAATACAACATGTCACACACTCACACCCAACACTGTCCAGGGACTGGACACACATACAACACACATGTGCATCCATGTGCAATGGAAGACACACAACAATACCATCATACAACCAGTGAACGACACACACATCACACATACAAACAGCACATCGAACCTATTATGCCATGCATAATACAAGCAGACACAAACAGTCAAAACACACAAAGCGAGACATTACTAGAACACCAGCACAGCAGCGATGGGAGCAGCAAAACCATACATGGAAGGATGCCATAGTAGGACACATCTGATGTTGAACAAGGCCCACAAAAACATGCCACACGAACAGGCTTCATTCAGATCTAATGGACAACCAATACCAACAACAAATGTCACGCACACATGTGAGTGAAGGGCAAGGCTACAAAGCATACACTACTTCAAACACCATACAAGACACCAGCCTGCTCTGAGGGACACACAGGAATAGTCACATGCACACAAAAGCAAAGCACACTTGCACAACTCAAAACACTCCATGTCTGCACTGAAAAAACTCCACAACACACACAACATGTACACAATAGCCACATCAGATGACGAGGCATACACCATATAGGACCACATCGCACATTACTAAAACAAACACATATCACTTCAAACACAACACAATACTATGACACGAACATATCAGCTGCATACACTCACCTATCACACAACACATACCCTACCCCTGGGAGACAACAGCACTGCACATACCCTCAAATATTGCAAAGAAAATACATAAAGCAGCAAGCAGCACGCACCACAAAATACTGGCACACAACCAATGTGAGCCAGGAACAACTCAAACCTAGGAAAGGAAGTACAGGACAAAGATGTAACCAAAAAAACAGCATCTGGTTGGCTTTAAAAAACTGAGCAAAATATATGAAAGTCCAAGGCCACTGGCTAGTCTATAAGTATAAAATTACAGTCACAAAGGCACAAAATGGTGCCCCAACTTGACTCCTGACTGCCATGTAACCTCCACAGGTAGGGGCATCAATGGGGGGGAGGCACATCAGGGAGTATCGGGGGTGGTGGTGGGGTGTTTGGGCTTGGGAGGGGTGGCTTTTGGCTTTGGTTTGAGAGGGGTGACCGTCTTGGGAGGACTGGACCTCTTCTTGGTGGGGGAAGAGGCATGGGTGCTGGAAAGGGGGTTAGGGGAGGCCTTGGAGGAGGAAGGGATGGCCTTGGGGAGGGGAAACAGATCTTTTTAGGGTGTTACAGGGGACGAGTAGAGAAAAGGTCAAGGTTAATTAGGAATATTTTTTTAGACACACTGGAACGGTCATCAGAAGAGAGTTTGGATGTGGAGGGTGAGGGAGAGGTTGTCTGAGTTTTAGGTGTGGATGTCTTGGGTGCGTGTTTGTGGGAGGTGTGTTTATGTGGGGTGGGTGTCTGTTGGATGGGTGAGTGAGGGCATTTATGTGTCTTGTACGGGGTGGAGGTGCTGGGGGATGCTGTGGTGGGTTGGTGGCTGTCTGTTGAGGTGTTGACTGCAGGTATGGCGGATGTGCTGCATGTAGACGTGTCAGTGGTTGTGGTGTCTGTGGGTGTGTCAACTGAGGTGGATATCTGAGGGTCTGCTGGGGTGGTGTCTGCTGGTTAGATAGGTATGGTGACTGGTTCAGTGAATGTTGGTGTGGTGTCTGAAGGTGTTCCAGATGTTGTGTCCTTGATGCTGGGGGTGAGGGTATGAGGGCAAGTTGTGACTGTTGCTGTCTCTGCAGGTGGATGTTGTTTGTATGTGTGCCGGTGGTGTGTCTTGTGGTACCACTGGCTGTTGAGGTGGATACATGCCAGTCTGTTTGTGTGCTTTGTCTGAATTTGAGAAGTGGGGATTTGGACTGGGAAGAGGATAGTGGAGGGGGGAATGGTAGACAAGGGGAAACTGGCTGCCATCAGTGTGGAGGCCAGAGATTGTACCATGAATGCCCTCCAGGAATGTATTGCTCTGTTGGAACTTGGTTGCCAGTCCCTGGATGGCATTCACGATGGCCATCTGACCCACAGAAGTCGACCTTAGGAGGCCAATAACCTCCTCACTGAGGGCAGCAGGGGGAACAGGGGTTGGGTGCACCACCAACTGGTGGTGATAGAACTGGGGGTGGTGGACAGAGATGTTACATGAGTGGTTCCTGATGAGTTCACCACTATTAGGGATTGGCCACTGTAGCAGGACTCAGATGAAGATGTTGCAGATCCGATCTTCCCCATGGCACTCCTTTCGCCCTCTGGGCCACTGGGTCCCTTGGGTGTCTATGATGTTGTGACTGGAGGTCCCGTGGCCAGAAGCTTCCTCGCTTGGCTGTGCCCCGTCTCCGTCGCCTACTGGTGCTGATGCTGAAAATAGATAGTGAAATAGGGTCATAAAATACACATGATAATATTTCCATCACAAATCAGTAAGAAATCACATACGACCATGCCTACTGACCCCTGCAGGAAGTGCCAGCAAAATGCCATCATCAATTAACAACACTAACCAATACAACAGTGTACCACACCAGCAAAGCAAAGTAACAGAAACCTGCAATGCCAGGATTGAAGTTGACCTATCACACTGACTATACCATGGCTATGTGACAAATCCACAAAATGCAGGTGCCATAATCAGAACAACATAGTCAAGTAGTCAACAAGCAATGGATTCCCAATGTAAGGTAGTTAGCCAATTACACAGACCCGAACATTCCCACACAAATACCTTACCCTGATGTCATTTAGTAGGCAATACCATATGTCCCCAGGCACAAACAAGCCATACCTTCACCAAGTGACATAGATTCAACCATATCACTATGGGCACATACCATCATATGACACATCAATATGTCACACCTGCCAAATGTTATTCAAGGAGGTAGTACACATGTCACACACACATGCACCAATTGTAATGTAGCAGGGAGTGACAATGGACTCAGGTCCTAAAAATGTACGATAAACGTCTCCAGAAGACAAGCAATATAAGTCATATAAGGACCAAGTAAGCTCACACCAATGTCCCACACATATCGAGCTTGATTCATTTGTGTATGTATCAAATAGACTACTGTACTGTGCAGGAAGGAGGAAAACAAACCTTGCAATGTCTAGCATGACTAAATTAATGAGTCACAGAATGAGAAGCAACATCACTACTCACACATCAGACATGGCAAGCATGGCATCTGTCTGTGGAGGATTCCCAGAGGCAAAGCATAAGTGATGCTAACATAAATGGCACACTAACCATGATGCAAGCCAACAGTCTGGTCACACTTACCAACCTAAACACAGGTGTTAATGAACTACCACAACTACGCCAAATAGGTTTATTGTCAGACATGAAGTTTCCAAACACCTTGGCCTCATGTGTCACACCCTTCATAGCTACAGCAGGTACACATGATAAATTCAAACAGTGAGCCATTTTTTTGTTTTCAGAATACACATGATGCTGACACAGTACTGTCTGGGCTACATCTGTGAGTGGACAACCATTGCCTATATGTCATACTTACATAAGTATACCAGAGACAAAATATGTGACAATTTTCTGCTATCAGGACATCAGCATGGCAATGACATTCTTACATCTGATACCAACATATGTGTCCCAGTGGAAAAGTAGCATATGCACACTGGTAACCAACGTGCAAATTGTCAACTCTGATGGGACATCACACATGTCAATGTATATTTCTCAATTACCAAGGGGAATTACCTTGCAACAGGTGTGAAGATGTTAGCTATGTATGTCATGTGACATGGCGGATGGACACCACTGCATCACATAATGATGTGACACATCAGAAACCAACAAACACTGGAGATGACTTGCCCCTGGCTGACTTAAAATCAGATATAGACATACCCCCGATACATAGCAGAGGACAAGAACCTACCCACCTTTCTACTGTGACATTAGGGAGCAGTGATCTGTTGGTGGGAACTAACACCCACCAGGGTAGCAAAAGCAGATTACTGGAACATAAGAAACAGTCATACATGCTCCATTCTGTACTATAGGACAGAGGGGGCCCCATAGTTGATTACCATATCTCAAACCAAAATGAATGTGCACACCTGTTGCCAATACATGACCTGTGTACACCAATGTGAGTTCAGAAGATCTGTGACACATCACACTTCCTACATTGTCAGAGATAGCATTCTGTCCCTCACTCAATTACCTGGTAAAGGGGCAAACAGGAGTTAGGTCTGCACTTACCCTCTTGTGGCTGCTGTGCTGCCTTTGAACGCCCATCCATCTCAGAGTAGGCCACTGCCAAAATGTGGGCCATTAGGGGGGTCATGGTCCAACAGGCATCCCATCCTTGTTGGGAAGACAGCCCCAGCTGGACCTCTGTGATCTTCCTGGCCCCTCATCTAAGTTCCTTCCACCTCTTCTGTCAGTGGGCGCTCCATCGGCTATGGACCGCAAGTGTCTGCACCTCCTTGATGAAATCCCATTTTTCTGATGGGCATTAACCTGCATGGATGCCAAAGACAAAACAGAAAATCATGTCCACAAGTCCCACACAAGAACAGGCAGAGATAACTACATGTCAGTCCAACAAGCCAATAACAACCTGTCATGAGCATCCTGTCCACCTATGGCACATAGCAGACATTGGATAGGGGGACATTACTGCTAACACTCCCCACAAGGGTATCCATCACAACCACCAGCTCAGCTACTGCACTGACTAGTTAGTAGAGCAGTGTGTTTTGTGTGACATGAGCTATCCACATTACCTTGACCAGGAACATGATATAACATTTCACACAAAATGGTGAGTGACAGCTACACCAAAAGGCAAACATGGAACACATACATCCACAGCCCCTGATGCTCTCAAGCTGCATATGGTCTCCACAGGTCACAGCCAGGCTACAGACATGCCCATATTGCCAGGACAACATACAAGGAAGTCACATGTTGTACATGCAAAGATGCAACCCTCTACATGTATGCACCTATGCTACTTCTGGATGTGGGGCTCTTTGTGTCATTAAGAAAAATTTGAAATTTATTTCCAAATCATATGTGCACACAAGCACCATGTCTAAGTAAGATACACTTAGCCTTTCATTTAACATGTCCCACCTGGTGTCCAAAACACTAGGTCAATTATCATGGAACATCAGTGCAGAACACACAGTTTGCAGAATTTCAATGCCCAAATAATTAGCAGTGTCCACAGTAAGCATCAGAGCTGGTTTAAGGAGTCAACTCAGCAGTGTGATCATGGGTCCTGTCAAGGATATGTAACACAAATGGTCAGAGTTGTGATGAGCACATCTGTCACAGCTCTTCACCATGCACCCAAAGCCATAACAATGATATGCACTGGGCATAGGCTCAAGTTGATGAAGCTTAGTAGTGTGGCATGATCTTTTGAGCTTCACATGCTGTTTATGGAGACAGGGTGTGGCTACAGGCTTACACTGGCAGTGCATAAACCATTCCATAATATTCCAGATGGCAATATTTACAGAAAGTGACAATTGAAAAAGCAACTTTTTCTGCATGCATATGACACAAATCCACACATATTACTATGTCCCAACTGGTTAGATGCATCAAAATACTTCATGTATCCCATAGCCAATTGACAAGGGCTGTCATTGTGCAGAGCTTAGGGCCATGGAGTGCCATTAGCTGGCTTCAGTACAACACCAAAATAATGCCAGATGTGGCCACAGATGTATGTGCAGATACAGAAAGGGCACACGTATGATGAGAAACTGGCAAACAACATGCATCAACACCTCCTGCTGTCACGTTATCACATATGACCACACATCAAGCACATCTGATGATGGGATTTACCTGGTGATGGCTGTCATGAAACCCCAGCTAACCATGTGCAACAATCACAGGGTGGGACAGGGAACACTCATTGCAGAGGCTCCACAATGCCTCTGTCACTTCGTATAGGTACATGCCCAGGGATGCAACCATTTAAGCACACAGATGGCACCTACAGGGCTTTAAGGACACATTTTGATATGTTGCCCATAAGCCTAAGCTAACTAAATCATAGTTTAGTAGACATACAGAAACATATGTGCACAAGGTGCTCTTACCTGCTCCCCTGGTGCACCATAGAGCTGTCCAGACAGGGGTAGGATCTCCCCTACAAGCTTCTCCAGCTCTTCTGGTGAGAAGGCAGGGGCCCTATCACCCGTAGATGTGGCATGATTGCTCCAAGAGGCAGTACACAGCAGCTCAGGTCATGGAGGTCTTGCTGGCAGCAGTGTCGGGAGTCAAGTGAGAGAAGAAGCAGGAGATGGCACTTATGTCCGCCACATACGCAACAGTCACTGCCAGAAGACACTACCATTGGCTCAAAACTACCACAGGCTGCAATGTAATCCAATGGCAATGTGTGCCGTGGTAGCATCCACCTACCGCCATGACAACTTCCGCCAGTGGTTGCGGTCATTTCCTTTTGTCCAGTGTTGTAGGTCAGGAAGTTTCCATTTTAAAGGCTTTTGATGGTCAGAAAAGCCAATTTTTGATACAACACAATATGTAAAGATTTCTATGGCATAAACGTCTATGCTGGCACTGTCTGAAAAAGTTTACTTCTCTTGACTGAAGGATCATGTTGTCCTGCTAAGTTTCAGAAATCATTGGTGGCACAGTCACCACCCTCTCTGCCATTTGCAAATATGTATTTTGGCCTTTCAATCACAGACATTGTTTAGTGTTAGTGTCACATATCCTTGCTGACGTATCAGTTAATATATACATATCTGAAATGAGGCAAGGGGATGACATGTAACTGATGTGCCACTTTTACCATTGGTATGTGCAGTGCATCATGTTTTCACTGTATCAAAGGCATATCAAAGTTTTTATGTCACATATTTCATGTAACTTACAAGGGACACAATGAGTGATATACACACCTTCTTATTTTCTCTCCCATAATTACCCCGGAATGAGAAGGGTCAGACAATCTCCTCTGTACCATCCACTAGCAGACTTGCAGACCATGAAGAATAGACATGTCATACAAATTTCCTGCCTGGGTAGGCAGACAATAAAGTATTTCTGTTGTCAGTTGGAGCAAGATCTGATGGCTGCCATGAGTCAGCCAAATAGAATACCACCCATTGTTCAATAATGTCAGTGCTGCACTTCCTGGCCACAGGCTCCTTCCAAAATATAGTGGCCCTAATTGCAGGGATGTCCCAGCCTGTGTTTAGTCTGATCTTGAAGGATGTATTCTCTGCAATGTTGAAAAACCTGGATGGCTACATTGATTTCCATAACGTGAAGATTTTTCCCATGTGAAAACCGAGTTCCATGGTTTGGTACACATCCCACATGTATTAGGAGCCGTTGATGGCACCCATGCAGCCTTGGTTCTCCCACATCCCAATGAACAGGTCTATTGGAACAGGAAGAACTACCACTCCATAAATGTCCAAGTAGTTTGTTTGGAGGACCTCTACATTTCCCAAGTATGTGCATGGTACCCTGGTTCACTCTATGATGCCCTCATCATACGGAACAGTGCTATCCTACAGCTAATGACACAACAGTACCCAGAGTGGGCCTGGCTGATTGGTACATTACATATGTTATGTGTGTTTGTATACTATGTCTGCTGCCAAATGTGATGATGTCCTGGGCTCATGTTTGCACATGTCACAATTCCTTATAGGGGACTCTGCCTACCTAACCCATCCCTGGTTGTGGACACCAGTGAGGAACCCAACCACGTCTGGGGAAGTCCGCTTCAATGAGGCCCATGAAAGGGCATGGCGTGTCGTGGAGCGGGCTTTTGGGCTCCTAAAGGCAAGATTCCATAACATTGATAATTCTGGTGGAGCCGTCTTCTACTCACCCGCTGAAGTGTGTCAGATCATTATGGCCTGCTGCCTGCTTCACAACCTTGCCCTCAGGTGACAGATCCCATAAAACCCAGATGAAGGGGAGCTAGCAGTTCCACTGGGTAAGAATGCAGAAATGGCAAGTGAGGATGAGCGTGATGAGTGTGAAGGTGGAGACATGAGGGTAGATCTCATCAATCAGTACTTCACCTGAGTGTAAGTATGTAATGTTCTGTAATTTCACTGACTACATGGGGTTCTGTAGGGGTCAGGATTGGTTGTAAAGGGTCTCCGTGTGACCATCAAACAGGTCAATTGATGTTTTGCAGTATACAGCTCCGGTTGTCTGGCAAGTTTACGATTGGAATTGTGACTCTCATGAGGTTCTCCTTCGTTTGGGGTAGGCAAAAGGCCCAATCTGAAAAAGAACACTATTTGGAACAGATTTGTCTAACTCATGTGAGCCTTTATCAGCCTAAACTCCTTGGTCACCACTTTTTCCTTTCAGGTTCTTTCACAATGCCATCCTCATGGGGACATTTCTGGGTTGTGTCAATGGCAGGAGGCTGCTGCTGGCCTGATATTTGAAGTGGACATGGATTGATCCAAGTACTGTCTTAGATGTTTTTAGCCTGTATGAGTCCCATGCCCAGGCTTTCAGGACAGTGGGATGGCAGAGTTATATGCTTCACAATATACCTGTTTGCCATTGGTATGTGGGTCCAGTAGTGTAATGTGTGTGATTATGTGTCTTTGACACATATCAACCTGTGAAATCCACTCACTCAACCTTCACATTTTATTGACAATGATCCTGTTTGACTTGTATGTAGCTGTCATTGTGTTTCCTCATTGCAAGCCACTGTGCATGTGTGTCAACACGGACATAGGTGAGTGACATGCCTAAAGATGTCTGACCATTGTAAGTGGAAGGTTCTATGACTAGGGACGGTTTTACTGTCCTCTTTCTATATTATGGGGTATGTTGATTTAATAGGCATAGTCTAGGTATGTGATATGGGTTTAGCTGATGACAATTTCCATCCCTCTGTTAGGCTATTTGGAGTGACACAGTCTGACATGTCCCTAACTTCAGTGGTCAGTGGGATGTTACTTACTGAGAACTAGGCAGAAGCATGAAATGTTTAGACATTCTTCACTATTAGAGTCCTGACATTTGGTCAGCCTGTGTGCTACACATTGTAATAAATATAGATTGGTGATTGTCCACTTTTGTCATTGTGTTGGTACTACCTGTGACATGTCCCTCCTCACATTTACTTCTTATGAGTTAATCATGAGCATAAAATATACACCAGTTTCTACTTTTAACATAGATGAAAAATGACTATCACACATAGATAGTGTATTAGTTGTGTTTATTTTCATGTGCACAGGAGAATAGGATGAATGTGAGCAAAGAAATAATGTTCAGACAGTGAAGGTAGCAGTCATGGTGGATGTTATCATTTGAGTAGGAGCCACAACATTAGAAGCCTCAAGTCCAGTGTCCTACTATCCTGAAAAATCGAAACATTGGTGTAGAAAAGTCAACAGGGTGCATCTGAGGCACAAAAAAGGGATTCAATCAGTTGGGGATTACTGGCATTGGTTGTTTTCTTTCCATCTGCACCTCCTGGTTGTTTGGATGGACATCTATGCTTGTGTGGTGGGGTTTCAGCTACAGAGGCAGGGGTGTCTGAGGCATGTCCCTCCCCTGGCAGGGCCCCCATTCCATTGGCTGACACAGATGTTGAAGGGGCTGGTGTAACTTGGCCAATGGAAGGGGTCTTGGTTTGCAGACATTCCCTGCTCAGGGTGGTGTTGATGTCTCTCCGAACTCCTGTTATGGAGACCAAGTGGACATTGAGGGGCTCCTACTGTTACATGGCATCCTTGTCATGTAACAGTACTCTGCAGTCACTCTGCAGTTGCATGATCTTCCCCAGCATGGCACGTACCTGGCCCATCACAGCTAGCCCACTGCCACTGGTGCAAGGTCCATCATTGTCCAGGTTTTCGAGTTGTCACTCCAGTACCTGTACTGTGGGGTTTATGATGGTTGTTACTGTCCTTGGGACACAGGTTTGGGGGCGAATGGTTACCTGAGATGTAGAAGCAACAGGGCTGGGAAAAGTCAATGTGGGCAGGGTGAGGCTGACAGTTGTTGCCTAACCAGGTTGCCCAGATGGGCCAGAGCCATCCCCAATGTCCACACATCCAGGAGTGCTCTCCTCACTGAGGGCTTCATCCAGAGGGGAAGTGGCTGTCTCAGGAGTGTTTTCCACAGTCACAGTGGCAGGTAACTTATTGAAAATGTGAAACAGACAGTTACAGGCTGTAATGTGACATATAGCACCAATTTTAACCGGTAACTATGCTTTGGGCCATATACAGATTGACTTTGCTTGATCCCCTCCTGTGACAGTGACACATGTTTTCAATTATGAAGAGCTGACATTTGTGGTACAAACATTTCCTTCTTAAGTCACGTTGCTACAGGATGTCAGTGTATCTTGGCACTTGGATGTCTGTTCATTGACTCATATCTTGGCAGCAGTGTAGCACAATATGTTTGTTATTGCTCAATTTGCAATACTTCTTTGTTGTGTTAACAGACAGCTGCACAATATCAGGTGCACAGTGACCTGCTCATCAGATTTGGAGTAATCATTCTACCTGGCCATGTGTTACAGGTTACATCAAGTACAGCACAATGCATATATGTGAGATCCCCCCAGGTGGTAGGGTCCAATTGGTGATGGGAGGTAGAAGGGCCACTGTTATAGCTGTGTGTGAGGTGTATGTCAGTGGCATTCCTGTTAAAAGGTGTCCTATGCCAATAGACTATACAATTGTTATCCCCCTAGGTTAGTACAGTTCTATAGGTGATGGGAGGTGGTATGGACAGAGTAGCAGAGGACACAGTTGTAGCTGTGTGTTAATGGTATTGTACTGACAGGTGTCCATAGCATTGCTGTCATTCCCACAAACTATACAGTGTGGACCATTCAGGTGAGTAGATTTCATTATTTAGTTTACATGCAATATTTTCATTTTGGTACAATGGTCTAGTTTTCTTAATAGTAGTATAGTGCCTGCGGGGAGTTGTAGTGCTGTCAGTCCCTGTACCACCCACACCAGACACAGATACTTTGAATTAGCTTCATATATGTGTTGCTAGACAGGGGTATTCGGACAGTTGCACATAGGGTTGGTGAATGGGTAGATTGTTAAGGTGGCAAAAGGCGATTAGTGAGCATGCATAACAAAACATTTTGGTGGCATTATTGGTGTAGTGATTTATCAAACTTGACTCCCCCAGGTATTCCTGTCAAACCCTCCGGATGCAGAATAGCCAAGAGTTTCTCCTCCAATGATGCGAATTGTGGGGGAGGAGGTGGGGGATCACTGCAAGTTTTGAGGGCAGCCAGATGGTGCCTGGGTGCCTTGGAACTCACCTTCCCCCTGAAGTCACTCCTCCTTTGCCTGATGTTGCCCCTTGTGTGCGGAAGGCTGCCTACAGAATTCACCGTCAACTATTCTTTGCCACATTTCCATTTTCCTAGCAACTGTAGTCTGCTGGTTTGGGCTCCAAATAAGTGTTGCTCTACGCTGATAATTTCATCCACCATGATTCTTAACTTGCCGTCTGTGAAACGGGAATGTTCTTGTAGTGACATAGTGGTGTTAGTCAATACAAAATAGGACGCTGGGTTGTAGGTGCTGTGTGGTGAGGGGGTGAGGGTTAGTAGATGATGTGCAGAGGTGTTATTCTGTGTGGTGGGTGTGTTGTGCAGGTGTGGTATACGTGCCATGTGAAAGTTGGAGGGGGGCCTAATCTATAGTACTGTGATTTTGGGCTCTGGCTTCTGTGTGTGACGGTGTTGATGCAAAGGATTGTAGTGTGTAAAGGGGTGTGTTTTATAGTGCAGTTTGTAGGTGTGTGGATGTGTGTCAGCTGTGTGGAATTTTAATCCATCTAATGTGGTGCTATGTATTACTGTGGTGACCGCTGCGGTTCATGCCGCCATTGGAAAACCCCATGGAAGAACCGCCATTCTGATTTATGAGTCGTAGTAGATCGGTGGTTGGTTGACAGGCTGGCGGTGCTGGTGGATGGACCGCCTCTTTCCTGCTCTCCAGAGTCCTGGTGGTGGCGGAATATTGGCTGGATTTTGGCAGTACTGGCTGTGTAACTCTTAATATGGCACGCTGTATGACCACCAACATGTGGTCTCTTTGGGCCGCAACAGCAGCAGTCTGACAGGCAGACCGGCAAACATGTAATGACCCCCTTAGCATTTTGAGTAAAGACATGTAACACATTTTCCTTTTTTTTTTCAAAGTTTATGTCGTATACTTTTACATTTTTTAACATATACATTTCTAGTTAAAAAAATAAATTAAGATAGATAATGAAACATTTTTTAATACATTTTTATTATTAAACATACAATGTAAATTATATTTATTTAGTATTGCAGGTTGACCATTTTCTAGTTTTTTTTGCTATTGTTTGGCATTCTTTTAACTTTTATTAAATTGTTTCACATACATGTTTGTAACATACTTTTAGCATACATTTTTATACTATATACAAAATAATTATATATTTTTAGACTATTATTTAATTTATCCTTTACAATTTATTTTGTTTTACATTTTTACAACATTTTCTGAAATGGTTTACATGCCTAATATTTTTTCACATTGTGTAAAACGTTTATTCAACATTTTTATCTTATTTTCCCATTTATTTCTAGGAGGAGATAGCCTTTTTCCAGTTTCATTTAGTGTACATTTATTTTCACCCCTGCCTTCTATTTTATAGTCTATTTGTCTGATTTTTAGACTCTGTTTCGGGATTCAGGTTGCGTTAAGGTGCTGCTGTTTGTTGGAAAAGGTAAGTCCTTTATAAACATTTTTATTAGGGTTGTGAGGGTATGGGGGTTTAGATGGGAAGACTGCAGGTTAGTTATAGTGTTGTTTGTGGATTTTTTATATTTAATTGTATTAATGGTAATATTTTCCACCAGTGTGTTAGTGTACATTTTTTGTACAATGTTTTAGTAATGTTTTGATATTGTATATAATATTGTGTTTTTTTACTTGCTTTTTGATGGTTAAATGTAATGTGCATATGTTGGACCTGGCCCTTTTTGCAGGATCATCCCCCAAACGTTTTGCCTCCTTCCTCCCATTTTTTCTGACCTCTTGCTGTTGGCTCTTGGAATATGAGCTTTTATCACTGCTGATCAGTGCTAAAGTGCAGGTGCTCTCCCTTCTAAAGGTGGAATGATTAGCTTATACGTAATTGGCACATTTAATTTACCTGTAAGTCCTTTGTACAGTGGTATCACTATACTCATGGCCTGTAAATTAAATGCTACTAGTGGGCCTATAGCGCTGCTTGCGCCACCCACAGAAGTAGCCATTCAAACCTGTCTCAAGCCTGCTAGCGCAGGGCTTGCTAGCACAGTTTAAATTTACTTGCCAGGCCTACAACTCTCCTTTCACTACATGCAAGTCACCCCTAAGGTAGGCCTAAGGACCTGTCCAAGTAGTAACAAACAGCCTATTTTGTTTCTCACTGCTGTGAATGCTATTTTGTTCAAATGTTCTGCCTTCTGTCTAGGGGGTATTGTCTGATTTATGAGGGGTACCGTAGGAATATTTGGTATGTTTGTAATGGTAGTGGGAAATGCTGCTTACTGATGTAGGTGGATTTTGTATTATAATTATAGAAATACCACTTCTAGAAACTGAGCATTTCCCTGTGCCTATGACTCTGGTGTGTTGCAGCTTGACTCCAATCCACGTCTGGGGCAGAGTGACAGCTGGGCGTTGTGCATACTTTCAGAGAGCCTATACACAGGGAGGATGAAGGTGGCGCAGAGGTGCATCTGCATATTGAATGGCCTTCCTGGTCTGATATAAGGGAAGGTGGGGCACACCTGAATTTGTAAAGGCTGTGCCCTGACCTCACACAAAGGGCTTGCTTACCCCCAAGTGATGTCTGGAGCCTGTGCTGGAGGAGAGAGAGGGGACACTCTTAGAACCAGTTGTAACTAGTTGAAACCCCCTCTTTGTGAGTGCCTTGCAAAACTGAGTATAAATACAGGGGATTTTCCCCATGAAATGTGTACAAGAAATATCTTAAAGATATGGACACATAATGCTTCTACAGGGACTCACCAGGAGCCACCTTGGACTGCTGCTGCTGTGCTGACCTGTGACCTGCTGGGCTACTAAGATAAACTGCCACTGACTGGATCCCCTTTGTGCTGACCTTTTGCTGGGCCCTGCCACCCTGTGCTCCACTTGTGTGCTGCAGGGGCTGGGTGCTGTGTCCCCTGCACCCTACATCTACTTGTTTTCCAGTGCAAAGGAGTGCTTTGCCTGGGTTGCAGCAGCGCGTGAGTGCCTCTTCTTCTGATTGCTAAAGCGCCTTGAAAGCGCCTTGTGTTTTTGCTTCAGCATGTCAGAAGCGCACTGTGTTCTGTGTCCCCTGAGAACAAGAAAATGGAACCTGGAGCGAGCGCACTCCTAGCGGTGCCCCTGGGGCGGGGTGGGCTGAGAAAAGCCCCCCATAGGCACCAGCATACATCCACATTGGTAAGAATTCACCGCTGCGCCCCGGGAGTGCTGCAGGAAGTCTCGCGCGCCACGTTGGGTGCAGGCGTGTTGTCTAGCGGGGGCACAGCTGCTCAGAGGGAAGAGACCTCATCGAAGGTCCGTCGCCCTGCAAGCCTCTGTACTACCAGAGAGGTCTGTGAATGGGAGGGAAGCCTCTTTGGAGGCCCCCATGCCACCAGGCCCCTTCCCCTGTTGTTCTAGGGGCCCCCTGATATCGCTGGGCCTCTCTGCTGGATTGTTGAGGCTCACGGGCAGGAAAACCTCAGAGGACATTCCCTGTCCCCACTGGGCCCCCCACCAGATGCTGAGGGCCCACAAGCAGGCCGGGGTGGTGACCCTCGACAGAGGTCCCTGGCCCTGCTAGAGTTTAGCTTTGCCTCGCTGCAGGTGCTGGAACCAGAGCTCAGGAGCTCTGCTGGTGGGGACACGGATATCCCTGTCTTGCAAACCCGTTTCTGACGCTTGGTGTGGAGGGCAGCTCGCACTCTTTGGACCTTGTGAGAAGATTCCAAAATCATATGTCATTCCTGCTGTTGTGTGAGGTGCATTCATGAGGTTGTCTTTGCAGCAATGTAATGATTATAACCTTTATTATGACCCACGCAGTTATGATGATGTGTTTTCAAGACCTGTCATGTGTTTTCTGATGTTCTTTTTATGGGCATTTATGATGATGTGTTTTTCATGACTTGCCATGGGCTTTTCTGATGTTCCTTTTATGGGCAATTATGATGATTTTATGGCATGTGCATTATTTTCGTAATGTTTTCCTGTCTACTACTTATGTTGCAGAATAATCAGTAACCTATGTGTTTTATGTGACTACTGCTGGCTTTCACAGAGTATTAGAACGTACAATGTTCTGACAATTGCTTGGGTAGCAGGGTATTACTGACATGTTGTGTTTGGTCTAATGATGTTGTGTACAATACAGTTTGTTTTTATATAACTTGGTGTTGTGTCTCCTTTGTGGTGGGGATAGTGTGCCTCGTGTGCTGTGCGTGTTGTGCGTGTTGTGCAAAGGCTTTACACATTGACTCTGGGATAGGCCTTACCAAGCTACCAAGGAGGTGAGCAGAGTTTATGTTTGGTGTGTACCTCCCTCGCCCTGACTAGAGTGGGTGGGTTCTGCCTGACTTAGGTGCATCCCCTGGCCAACCAGAAACCCCATTTCTAGCAATATGTACTTTTAGGAATGTAATGGAATGCATATGTACTTTTGGGAATGTAATGATTTTTACAGATGGGTTTTTTGTTTTACTTTACAGGTTTTTCTCTACAGATGTGTCTGATGGGCACTTGGATTTACCATTTTTTAAAATAATTCTCTTTTGGTTTATAATAAACCAATTGTTTTTACTTTGATCTCCTTTTCTGGGTGTCTTATAGTTACTAGATACCTTGGACTGTTTTAATAAATCTCTGTTTGATATTTTCCCATTTTTTATGCATTATACATTTTAACTGCGTCAATATAGAGGATGATCTGCAGCTACAGAAAAGTAAGTCAGATTGATTTTATATATTTTGGGTGGGAAATGTTACATTTTATTATTTATGCAAATGTTATGTGATTTAAATTTGGAATTGTGTATTTTATGTTTTGTAATTATATTATGTAATGAACTGAGTTTGTTCTTTGAGCTTTTTGTTTGGTAAGGTTTATAATTTTTATATAAATATTTTACCTTATTATATCAATCTGATTTAAGAGTGGTGTTTTATTTAATGTTTTGACTGATGTCATAAAATATTATGGCCCTCATTACAACCCTGGCGGTCGGTGTTAAAGCGACCACTAGGCTGGTAACGGCCGCTGAGCTGGAGACTTCGGTCTTCAGCCCAGCGGCCGTCACAATCCCACCCTTGGGATTATGACCCAGCCTACCGACACGGTTTTTGTGCCAAACTTACCGCCACAAAAACCATGGCGGTAGGTGCTATGAGTGCCAGGGAATCCCTTCCCTGGCACTGATATGGGTCCCCCGCACCTCTCCCCCTCCCCTGAGTCCACACCCACATTCCCCCTCTCTCTTCTTGTCCCCGGCACATACATGCACCCACACGCTCACCCATATACACACATGCACACACGCATACCCACCACCACCCACACACCACAACACACACCAACATACATTGTCACACACATGCATTCACAACACACAACACTCACAATCACTCATTCTCGCATGCATCCAACGCGACTCACACCTGCATGCACGCATTCCAAAACATGCACATCACCCCCCCTCACATACACACAACACCCCGCACCCCCCTCTCCGGTCGGAGAACCCAACTTACCTGCTTGCTGGGGCCCTCCGGCTGGAGACGGTGTGCGGCTCTGCTGCCAACAGCAGCGTCCGCCAGAAAAACACCACCAGGCCGTATCATTGGACATGATACGGTCGGCGGTGTTTTTCTGGCGTGCCGGTGCTGCTGTCAGGCAGTATGTTGGCGGACATCGCCGTGGCGGTAGGTGGTAGTTACAGCCAATGTTGTAATGAGGGCCTATGTTTGTTATTTATATAAATAAACTATTTGCAGTCTTCCTATTTTATAGTTTTTTGTGAAAATTGTAGGTTATTATTTATGTTATAATATTATTTTGGCTATTATTGCTAGTTGCTAGTCATGTGTTGTTTATAAGAAATATTTCACTTTAAATTTTAGCCTGTTATTCATTCTTTTGGTTTGATTGCTAAGTTGAGGTGCCATCTGGGGTACAGATTGCTCCATTTGTAGTTGTTGGTAGCAATGTCCTTTCTAACATTCTTCTACAAACGTATAGAGTGTAGGTTGGGTTCTGCCTAGTGTGGTTTGGAAGTCATTGTGCCATCCATCTACTGTGTTATTTGTGTTGGCTTCCTGTGCCAAGGTGCTATCACAGACATTCGACCATGATATTTAGAATTTGTGTTGTTGTCTGTGTCTAGAGCAATGTAGTCTGCCAACCCAAGTGTCAGAGTCACCAGATCCTCGAGGTCTGCGCACGTTCCCAACACGTCCACCACTGAACAGCTCCAAGACTCTGATAGATAAATCACAGAGGCTAAGAGAGTTCAAGAGGGGAAGAGGGGATTAGGAAGGGAAACAGCTGGGAAGGAGACCTGTAGTAAGAAAAAGGTTAGAACACACAATATGAAAATTATATCTCCTGAAATCAATACTAGACTATGATTCTAAGCATAGTCATTCTGAAAACATGAACAATCTAAGAATTAAGTTTAAAATGGCTAAGTTTCAAGATGGCTGGATACCTGTAAGGGAATCAAGATGGATTAAATGAAAACTTTCTTATTCAAGTACTTTCCTTTACATGAGAATCAGAAAAACATTCTGACTAAATTTTAAACCAGTCATATAAATCCTTTTTTGAGAATGCATACTAGGACCATACAATATTGCATCTAGAAACTCTGATCTTCTGTGTACTCTTAAAATGTTTCAACACAAATTGCGCATATTGTAGATTTATATATATATATATATATATATATATATATATATATATATATATATATATATATATATGTATATAGTAAACACCATAAAACTATTGTGCACCATGAATAACACAATATGGATTCAGGAAAATAAATCACCTAACTTGTCAACTCGAATATTACATATTAAAAGAATTAGGCCCAAGAACATGAGAGTTCTCGATAATGGCGTCGGGAGGCCAGCCCAACCACCGTCTTACCGCCCAGAACAAGGATCTCCAAATGAAGAATGAAAGTCAGATGTCTGGAAGATCAAATAGGCCACCGGGACAGGAGCTCAGGAAGTAGCTGCTGCTCTGCACCGGGACCTCTGAATAGTGAGCACTTGAACTGGGCTGGCTCCTTTTTATAGAGTCTTGGCCCAGCCCACAACCACACCCAGGCATGTTGCAGGGAAAGTCTCTAGAAGGCCCTGGAAAGGGACCAAACCCTAACACACTCTGAAAGCCTGCAGCAATCCATTGCAAATGAACAGCATTTGTAAGCACATTAAAAATAAGTCTTCAGGATTGAACTCTGCAATGCAAAAGGTTAAACAACAACATATCAGCACAATGCATAAATTACGTTGTTTTGAGAGTGCTGGGTTTTTGCATTCTAGTCGCCAATAGGGCGCGCACTGCCCTGGTGTTGACACCAAGTATCTTCAAAATAATCCATTAGGGGTCTTAGTTCTAATTGTTTTATTGGTAAAAAGGGCATTCTTTTAGTAAATTGTAATGATTTCATTACGTATCGGTAATCTTCATTACTCCGAATACCCTGTTTGTCGTACCAATATTTACGAACATGAGGTGTTCGCCCTCTGCTCATACCCATGTGCCCTAGCCCTAACCAATCAAAAGGATTTTTTTTGTGCAAGGCCACACCCGTCCTTACCCCATCTTCCCCTCCATTCACCCTTTCCCTTAACTAGGTATAAAGGGCCACGGAGCCCAGAAGTCATCCAAGGACACAGGTTGTGATCCGGGAAGTAAGGGGAAGGGAGGGACGTAAGTATTGGTTTGAAAAACAGTGTATTTGGAGTAATGAAGATTACCAGTAGGTAATAAAATCATTACCTCCTCAATCCTATTTCTCGTCCCAATACTTACGAACATGAGAAAATACCAAAGCCAACACAGCACAATCTGATCCCAAAAAAACATATGCCGTCAACTCCTGATACTGCATAAACAAACTCTATTGTGCCAAAAGACATGAAACAGGAGACCAGGATGGTCAATGGGTCAAAACTGTCGACCCAAAGGATAATGAGTCACGAACATCCAACCTGTAATGGGAAACAAATGTTGAGAGAGTAGCCCAAGTAGCAGCTTGACAAATGTACAACAAAGAAACCCCTTGAGCCTCCGCCCAGGAAGCTGTCATGCCCCCTGTAGAACAACCCTGTACACCAACTGGCAGGGAGACATTCTGAGAGGCATAAGCTAAGGAAATCAGAGGGCTAATCCAGCGATTTAAAGTGGACGTAGAAGCTTCCAGGCCATGACGAAGCACACCAAAATTCACAAAGAAGGCCTCAACCTGACGAAAGCCCCTTGTGCGAGAGATAGATGAAAACTGCCTGCAAAACATCCAAGTTGTGCAAGGCAACCTCCTCGGGAGTAGCAGAATCTGGAAAAAAAGAAGGCAATGTTATCTCTTGGTGACAGTGAAAAGAGAAGACAACTTTAGGAAGGAAGTTTGGAACTAACCTAAGAACCAGCCGGTCAGAAATCACCAGTAAATAGGGAGGCCGGATTGACAAAGAGCCTAGCTCCCCTAACCTCCGGGCCAAAGTGATACCCACCAGAAAAAAGGTTTTCAATAAAAGAAACCGCAAATCCACAATGTCCAACGGCTTAAACAGAGGTGATTGAAGAGCCTTGAGAACCAAAGGCAAGTCCCAAGGAAGAACGACAGGACGATCCTGAGGTTTCAGCAATGAAAAACTCTTAAGGAGACAGGCACCAAAAGGAAGGAGCCCAGGCAAACCAAAAGGCGAGCGAATAGCCCAAATAGCAGCCCATGTACCCTTAAGGTGGAAACTTCCAAATCCTTCTGGAAACCATCCTGAAGGAACTGAAGGACCGAAGAGGCAGGACAAGAAGCCGGAGCCAAAGAATAACCCTTACACCATTGCACAAAGAAAAACCAGTGATGAGCGTAAGCATTCCTGGTAGAATACTTCCTAGAGTTCTGAACAGAAACAGCCACAGGAGCGGAAAGACCCTGGGACATTAAACCCCTCCTTCCAATAGCCAAACCGTCAAACACATCCGGCGACAAGTGGAAGGGAGAAGAATGGGCGTCCGGAGAGGACAGGGATAGACTGGGAGAATACACTCTGGTGCAGCCGCCAGTAGACGCAACAGGGGAAACCAACTCATTCAAGGCCAAAGAGGTGCCACCAGAATGAGAAAAACTGATTCCCTCCGAAGCCTGGCCAGGAGCCAAGGAAGAAGAGGGAAGGGAGGAAGGGAGGAAGCCCCTGGGTCCAAGGGTGGGACAAAGAATCACTCCCCCAACAACCCTGTTTGGAATATGGAGAAAAACTGGGAAAGGAGGGAGTTGACTCTGGATGCAAAGAGGTAGACCTCAGGGGTGCTGAACCGGGAGCAAATCTGGGTGAAAATATCGGAGGCCAGACCGAATTCTAGGGAAGAAGGAAAAACGTGACTGAGGCGATCTGCCTGTACATTGTCCTTGCCCCGAATAAAAGTGGCTGAGAGGGAAAGAAGTTGAGGCTTAGCTCATGAACGGAAAACATGGGCATGCTTCTGATTCTTAAAGGCTTTGTGCAGCATTTTTCCAGATCCTCACCAAAGAGATGGCTGCCAGAAAAAGGCATATGTAACAGACCAGACTTTTGAGGAGAGTCTAAGGTCCAATCCCGAAAATAGATATGGCGCTGAGCTGAAACATAAGAAGCCATGGCCGATGCAGAGACTTTCAACAATTCACAGGAAACATCTTTCAGAAATATGGCCTGAGTCCCCATGGAGGAAAAAAGAAAGGAAAATTCAACCCCCTCCTGTATTGCCTCCCTCAAAGAATGGAAATCCTTAACCAGGGACTGGGAGGCATGAACAGCATAAACAGCAGCCCTAAGGGTAAGGTTTAAACCAGTGAAACACTTATTTAAAGGAGCCTCCACTCGACCATCAACAAAATCAGACAGGGGAACATCTTCTGACATATTTGAAGGATGGCCATCCAGGTGAGAAAGCAGGGGATCAGTCTTCAGGGAGGAAGGGAATTCAACATCACCCTTGGCCAGAGAATAAAGGTGCAACAAAAACTTAGGGAGATCAGCCCTCTCAAATCTCACCATTCACGAAGGAGAAGATCCAACGCCTCTCTGTTAACAGCCAAACAAGTCTGAGGAAGGGAATGAAACTGCTAAAAAAATCCCAAACTTGAACCAGGAACGTCATTCTCCAAAGGGATACTGAGGTTCTCACCAAGATACCTGAACAAGGACAACAAATCTGTTTTCTGAAGAAACTTGGACTCAGGCACAGCCTCAGTCCCTGGAGAAACAATGTCCTCATCATACTCAGGAGAAGGCCATGAAGAAGTAGGAGAGGGAGAAGACACCATCAAGGAAGAATCAGATGAAGTAGGAGAAGAGTGCCAGTAACAAGAGCTACCCAAGTCATTTGACTGTGAAAATGCCTGGGAGAGCGAGGATAACAATACTTGGAATTTCTCCTTTGAGAGACCCATATTCTGGGAGAAGCTGGGAAGAGAATCAGCAGATCAACAGTCCTGAGAGGCACTGGAGCAATGGTGGTGCTTAGATGCATGCTTTTTGTGTTCCATGATGAACCGCCAGGAAGAACCAGCTGGCCGAATTAAATAAGGAAGGAGGACCCCATAGTAGGTCACCCCAACGCCTGTACTGAAAAAAGAATTTAAAAAATGACAAGAAAATTAAACTTAAAATAACAACAATAAAAATAAAATGAAAATATACAAAGAAACACAAAAGGACAAAGACGCTAATAAACTCCCATTGAATGTACTATTACCGCAAAATTCAAACCAACACAGAAGCTGCAATAATGTCCTCCCACCACATGAAGGAGCTTGGCATCCACTTATCGGGCAATGAGACCTTGATCTATTGTGTTAGCAAGACGCCAGAAACATTGCACGAAATGCAGCTGCTGTACGGGGAGAGACCACCGCATCAACAGGTGGGAATCAGCCACAAGAACGCTCGCACCCGGAGCAGAGAATGGCATCAGCACGGACACCAGGGGGGAACCATCCGACACGGCAGAAGGAGACAGCCAGACCGCAGGCCCACAACCAAATGTGCGGAAACAAATCCTGAATGCACGGAGTGCCCTGGAGCTCAATGCACCGCTCCGCCTACAAAAGAAAGCGCGCAGCGGAAAGAAAAATACAGCCACAGTCCCCCAAGTCCTTCACCAGGAACATACGCGACGCTCCAGGTAAGTGATACAATAAAAAACAGCTCACCCTAGGAAAGCCCAGCCAACCCTGCAGTGGTGAGACCAACCTAACCCCAGGGGCAGTGCCCAGCATAACCCCACACAGGGCATAGAAAAGAAAACAGCCAACCACCGAAGGCCCAGCCTCCAAGGGCTTACCTTATGACGGGGTAGGTGGATAATGCAGAAGAAAAATAACAGGATGACTTCTGTGCTCCGTGACCCTATGTACCTAGATAAGGGAAAGGGTGATTGGGATGGGTGGGGGTGATGTTGCTTTGCACAAAAAATCATTTTGATTGGTTAGGGCTATAACACGAGGGACTGAGCAGAGGTGGAACACCTCATGTTCATAAGTATTGGGACAAGAAATAGGGTTGCGAAAGTAATTGTTAGCTATCTCAGTCATAGGGACATAGGCTAGTGCTATCATATGTTTATTTCAAAGGCAATTTGACTGCAGCATATTCCACATTTACTGCAAATTGTTGATGCTGTCGTCATATGCTTTGATTGAAATGGTAGTAACAGCCTTCTATGGCTGCATGTGGGTAAACTTTTAAAACGGCTTCTTCAAAGTCTATGATTATTTTGTTTTTGTGGGAAGTAATTATTTGTTTCATGTTTTAAGTAGTTTAAGAGAATATATATATATAACTTAGAAGTAACCTGGTAAACCTGGTAGTAGGTTATATATATATATTTTTTGCTGTAGAAAATATTATGATTCTTTGATCATTGTTTAGGTTGTCATATAATAGGAAGGTTCCTCATTATGTGTAATTTTTTAGTGTTCAGGTATTTTGAAATCTTGGTACCTTCTAGGGACAGGAGTGGTATCTCTGGTGGCTTTTTTAGTTTGGGCAATTAAGGGCATCGTTATGAGCTTGGTGGACGGGAAAGCCTGTCCGCCAAACTCCGACAGAGCGGCCACCGCTGTAGTGGCGACCATCTTGATGGACCTATTAGGAGTTTCCCGCTAGGCCACCAGGCAGAAACCTCTGTTTCCGGCCGCCGGCCCAGCGGAAAACAGGTTATAGCATTGTCTCCAGCTCGTAATCGAGCCGGGGGCAATGCTGTAGCCCGCAGGGTGCACCAGCACCCTTGAAATGTTCACTATCTGCACAGCAGACAGTGAACACTGCAAGGGTGCTGAGCAGGGGGACCGCTGCAATGCCCATGCCAAGTGCATGGGCAGTGCAGGGGCCTGCAGGGGCCCCCCTTTGGCTCCCTGCACCTGTTCTCTACCAGCCTTTTCATGGGGGTGATACTGCCATGAAAATGCTGGCAGAAAATGAGGTTGTAATACGCAGGGCAGCGCTGCATGAAGCACTGCCCTGACGGATTAAGATCTCTGCCACCTCCTGGCTATCGGGATCGGTGATCCTGGCGTTGCTGGCAGAACCTTGGCGTAATGAGGCCCTAAATTTCTTAAAGTATAGGTGGTAGTTGGCTTGTAATGTGTTTGGGGACCTTGAGGAGTATTGCCCTCATCACAACCCTGGCGGACGGTGTTAAAGCGGCGGTAAGACCGCCAACAGGCCGGCAGTAAGAAATTTGCAATTACGACCGTGGCGGAAACCACCAACAAAGACAGCCACTTTAACACTCCGACCGCCACAGCGGTACAAACAAACAGCGCTGCGGTCACCGCCAACAGACAGGCGGGAGACAATGTACCGCCCACACTATTATGACAGGCCAATCCGCCACCTTTTCCGGGGCGGATTCACCGCGGATAAAAACACGGCGGAAACAGGAATTCCGAAGGGAAAACGCTCACCTCTACATACCCTACGAGGAACGAGGACACCATGGACCCGGAACTCCAAATTCTACCTGCGATAGTCTTCCTGCTCCTCTACCAGGAGCACGAACGCCGGCGGCGAAGACCACGGTGAGTACTGCACCTACGACACAGGGGAGGGGGGAGGAGAAAAAACAGGGACACACACACGCAACATGCAACACCCCCACCCACTACAACACACACACTAATGCATATTAACACATCACAGTTACACCCCCCAAACTCCCTGGAAGAATGCAAAGACAATAGAAAATGAGTGTAACCATTGTAATATATTCAAATCAAGTAGGCAGAAATATATATATACACCATTTACAAAATATATACCAAGCATAGTAGTCCAGGTAGTGCTCCGATTAAGTCCGTGGAACACTGGGCCCACACGGTATGGGCGAGGCCCACACAAGATCCCCGACCATGACGGGGAGAACACTGCAGGGGCATCAGAGAGCAACTAAACAGGCACCTCAGGGGGAGGGAAAGGGGGGGCACCTCAGCCGGTTGAGTGCACAACGCCAAATCCACGAGAGGGCCACATGCCCACTGTTCCATCCTGGGGAGTGCAAAGCCACAGTCTCTCAAGTCTCTACAGTGGGTGGGTTGCCCACTGCATGATCCTGGGGAGTGCAAAGCCACAGTCTCTCAAGTCTCTACAGTGTGTGGTTTGCCCACTGTTCCATCCTGGGGAGTGCAAAGCCACAGTCTCTCAAGTCTCTACAGAGGGTGGTTTGCCCACTGTTCCATCCTGGGGAGTGCAAAGCCACAGTCTCTCAAGTCTCTACAGTGGGTGGCTTGCCCACTGTTCCATCCTGGGGAGTGCAAAGCCACAGTCTCTCAAGTCACCCAGTCTCTCAAGTCTCTACAGTGGGTGGCTTGCCCACTGTTCCTTCCTGGGGAGTGCAAAGCCACAGTCTCTCAAGTGGATAACAGTCTCCACTGGTTCTGGAGGGGACATGGTGCCCAGAGTGCTTCATCCTGCTAAGGACTGAGGTAGTGGATGTGATTCTCCACTGGTTCTGGAGGGGGCCTTGTGCCCAGAGTGCTTCATCCTGCTAAGGACAGAGGTAGTGGATGTGATTCTTCACTGGTTCTGGAGGGGGCCTTGTGCCCAGAGTGCTTCATCCTGCTAAGGACAGAGGTAGTGGATGTGATTCTCCACTGGTTCTGGAGGGGGCATGGTGCCCAGAGTGCTTCATTCTCCCTGTGACGGACTCAGTAGCGTCAGTGCCCTTGGCGCTCATGGGCCAGCGGTGCTTGAGACGGCAGTGCCCTGTTCAGCGGTGCTTGAGACGGCGGTGCCCTGTTCAGCGGTGCTTGAGACGGCGGTGCCCTGTTCAGTGGTGCTTGAGGCAGCGGTCTCCATTGCAGGGACTCAGTTGCTGGCGGCCCTTCATGGCCCAGCAGGGCTTTTGCTGGCGGTCCTTCATGGCCCAGCGGGGCTTTTGCTGGCGGTCCTTCATGGCCCAGCGGGGCTGGTGCTGGCGGTCCTTCATGGCCCAGCGGGGCTGGTGCTGGCGGTGGCTTCCTGGGCATCTGGGCTGGTGCTGGCGGTGGCCTCCTGGGCAGCTGGGCTGGTGCTGGCGGTGGCCTCCTGGGCAGCTGGGCTGGTGCTGGCGGTGGCCTCCTGGGCAGCTGGACTGGTTCTGGCGGTCCTGTCCTGGGCAGCTGGGCTGGTGCTGGCGGTCCTGTCCTGGGCAGCTGGGCTGGTGCTGGCGGTCCTGTCCTGGGCAGCTGGACTGGTGCTGGCGGTCCTGTCCTGGGCAGCTGGACTGGTGCTGGCGGTCCTGTCCTGGGCAGCTGGGCTGGTGCTGGCGGTCCTGTCCTGGGCAGCTGGGCTGGTGCTGGCGGTGGCCTCCTGCACAGCGGAGATGATGGCGGTCTTCTCCGCCGTGCTGCTCTTCACAGACTTGCCGGGTTTCTTTTGGCCCTTCCCCACCTTGGAAGGTGTCACAGCTGACTCCACACTCCCACCGGGACCCCTGGGAGCGGCTTTGGTGTCTGGAGTCTTCCCCCTCTCCCGCCGTGCACTGGCCAACTTCTGAGGCTTCACAGGACGGGGACTGTCTGTGCTGTGGCTCCGTGCCACACTGGCTGCCCTGGTGACCGGTGCACTCCAGATTCCGGTGACTACAGGCACCATTGGTCCCGGAGATGTTGTGGCTGAGGTGCTAGTTCGGGACCTAGGAGACGGACGGGGTGGGGGAGGTGTGGGAAAGAGGTCAAGGTTGGACAGGAAAAGTTTTTTGGACACACTGGGACGGGTAGCTGGAGGGGGTTTGGGAGTGGAGGAAGAGGTTGTGGTTGTAGGAGGTGTTCGTTTGCTGACTTTGGGTGAAGGTGCATGCGCTGGAGGCTGTTGTGAGGTGGATGGCTGTTGGGTGGGTGTGTGCCTGCGTTTGTGTATCTTCGGAGGGGGCGTCACAGACACACTGGGAGAGGACACAGGGGACGTGTGAATGGTAGTGGGGGTGGTGACTGCACGTGAGTGGGGAGTGGTGGTGGGTGTGCTGGAGAGGGAGTAGTGGCTGTGGAGGTAGTGCATGCAGGTGTGAGTGTAGACGAGAATGGGAGGGAGGAGGGGGACACAGTGGAGGCAGTGGATGTTGGTATGTCTGCATGTGTGTGATGCTTGCGTGAGTGCCTGTGGGATGTGTGGTGCTTATGTTTGCCTGAGCTTCCTTTGTGTGTTGAGGTGTGTGCATGCTGGTCTGTAAGTGTGCTTGGGATAGGCTGAGGTACAGGGGATTGGGTCAGGGTGGAGGAAGTTAGAGGGGGGAGGCTAGACACAGGGACAATGGCTGCCATCAGTGCTGAGGCCAGAGTCTGAAAAGCTCGCTGAAGGGCCGCCTGACCAGAATGAATGCCCTCCAGGAATACATTTGTTTGTTGCAACTGCCTTTCTACACCCTGGATGGCATTCAAAATGGTAGACTTCCCAACAGTGAGGGGCCTGAGGAGGTCAATGGCCTCCTCACTGAGGGCAGCAGGGGTGATTGGGGCAGGGCCTGAGGTGCCTGGGGCGAAGGTGATGCCCTCCCTCCCAGGTGAGCGGGCACAGGGCGAAGGCTGAGGGGCTGCTGGGAGGGCGGTGCTGGAAGGGGGGGTGGCTGCTGTACCTGTAGATGGGGGGGCACAGATGTTGCCGCCACCACAAGGGAGCTCCCATCAGAGGACGAGTCCGTGTCACTGGTCTCAGCTCCTGTCCCGGCTGTGGATCTCCCCTCGCCCTCCGTCCCACTGGTGAAGTCCGATTCCGTAGTGTGGCCCTCCATGGCCATGTGGGATGCAGACTCCTCGTGCTCTGGTGCCACTGCTCCTCTGCCTGATGATGCTAATGCACAAAAGAACAGGGAGACCACAAAAAGGGGGACGACGACAGAAGAAAGACATTTGAGTGCATGCATTACCGCTACCGTTGGCGGACACGACAGACACAGAAGCCCCCTGCATTACGCACCGCTCTTCCCACAGCCCACATCCCCCACCCAGACCCCTCCACTGCGCGCAAAGTCAGCAGAATGCGAGTGTACTCACCCCCTGGTGGCTGCTGTGATGCCCTCAAGCACCCATCCAACTCTGGGTAAGCCACTGCCAGGATCCTGAACATCAGGGGCGTCATGGTGCGACGGGCACCCCTCCCACGTTGGGATGCAATACCCAGCTGAGCCTCCGCCGTCTTCTTGCTCCAGCGGCGAATGTCCTCCCATCTTTTCCGGCAGTGGGTGCTCCGTCTGTGGTAGACCCCCAGGGTCCGGACGTCCTTGGCGACGGCACGCCAAATATGTTTTTTCTGGTGGGCGCTGACCTACATGATTTGTACAGGGGAAAGAGAAAGTTATTACCAACTGTACCGTCAAAGTGATTGGCCCCCATCCCAACCCTTGGCATGTGGCACATGCACTCACCGTCTTTTCTTGCACGCCGCACTCTCCCCCCTTCCTTCTTACATCCACCCCTCTCCACACAGGCATAGCCCATACATCATGCTCCCAGTGTACTTACCTATTTGTCTGGAGGACCATAGAGTAGCGTGTACTGGGGGAGGACCCCGTCCACGAGTTTCTCCAACTCCTCCGATGTGAAGGCAGGGGCCCTTTCCCCAGACACTCGAGCCATTGTCTCTTCCAGACCGAGGTCACAGCAGCACTTGCAGTGTAGGTCCTCTCCTGTCGAAGATCAGGTATCGAGTGATTGAACAGATAGAAAATGGCGGTCACGTCCGCGGCAGTGCGTACCGTCACCACCGGCGTACATCGTCATTGGCTCCTGGGACCCATAGGGTCCAATGTTAACCAATGCAGCATTGCGCCGCGGTCTTCGACCGCCTACCGCGACGGTGTACAACGCCAGCGCAGTTACCTCACATCCCATTGTCCCATTTTACAGGTCAGGCAGCCGCCATTTCAGGGGCCCACATGGCTTCATTTTCAACTAAGTCACACATACCTAGGCCTAGACTCAACACACATACAGGCGACTTTTTGAGTATGAATGGTGTTCTGTGTAAGCTGTGGGTACGTACCTCTGAGTTGTTTGACTCTGTGCTCGCTGTTGTCCTTCATAGGCACCGTCCGCTGGGACATGTGAGGAGATGGCAGCATCCTCCGGTGTACCGACCGTTGGTGGAGCTGTCGACAATGGAGGAAAGACATGTTATAGTCACATACAGGCTTGACCGTGCCACAATCCAGGAACTGTGTACCCAGTTGGAGCCAGACCTGATGTCAGCTATCCGCCATCCCACAGGAATCCCCCCTCAAGTGCAGGTGCTGTCAGTGCTCCATTTCCTTGCAAGTGGTTCCTTTCAAACACCAGTGGCCATAGCATCAGGGATGTCCCAGCCTATGTTTTCCAACGTGTTGTCCAGAGTGTTGTCTGCCCTGCTGAAACACATGCGGAGCTACATCGTTTTCCCTCAGGTGGAGGATTTGCCTACAGTGAAAGGTGATTCCTATGCCCTGGGACATATCCCCAACATCATAGGTGCCATTGATGGGACCCATGTGGCTTTGGTCCCCCCCCTCCCACAGGAGTGAACAGGTGTACAGTAACCGGAAGAGTTATTATTCAATGAATGTACAGATGGTATGTTTGGTAGACCAGTACATCTCCCATGTGAATGCCATGTTCCCTGGCTCAGTGCATGACGCTTACATCCTGCGGAATAGCAGCATCCCTTATGTGATGGGTCAACTCTAGAGGCACCGTGTGTGGCTATTAGGTGAGCACCTGGAAGCAAGTCAGTGGGAATGGTTGTCTGGTCTGGGGATATCCCTCCAGGTTAGTGTGTGTCTAACAGTTGTCCCTGCCATTTGCAGGTGACTCTGGTTACCCCAACCTGTCATGGCTACTGACCCCAGTGAGGAATCCCAGGACAAGGGCAGAGGAATGCTACAATGAGGCCCATGGGCGTACTAGGAGGGTGATTGAGCGGACCTTCGGCCTCCTGAAGGCCAGGTTCAGGTGCCTCCATATGACAGGTGGATCCCTATTCTACTCACCAAAGAAGGTGTGCCAGATCATCGGGGCCTGCTGTATGCTTCACAACTTGGCTTTGTGACGACAGGTGCCCTTTCTGCAGGAGGATGGTCCATTTCTTGGCGGGGATCTTGGCATCGTTCTCTGTCTTGTTCCTGGATCTCTGGGACCGTTTGCGAGGTGGTTCTCCCTCTGCAGGGGGTGGGGTGCTGGTGTGGTGGTCCTGTGTCGGTGCCTCGTGTCCACTAGCGCCGGCGGAGGTGATGGGCAGTTCATCGTCCAGGCTAGTGTCAGGGGCCCCTTGTAGTGCCACAGTGTCCCTCCTGGTGTTGAGTACTTCCTTCAGCACCCCTACGATGGTGCCCAGGGTGGAATTGATGGTTCTGAGTTCCTCCCTGAAGCCCATATACTGTTCCTCCTGCAGGCGCTGGGTCTCCTGAAACTTGTCCAGTACAGTTGCCATCATCTCCTGGGAGTGGTGGTAGGCTCCCATGATGTTGGAGAGGGCCTCGTGGAGAGCGGGTTCCCTGGGTCTGTCCGCCCCCTGTCGCACAGCAGCCCTCCCAGTTCCCCTGTGTTCCTGGGCCTCCGTCCCCTGGACCGTGTAGCCACTACAACTGCCCCCAGGTCCCTGTTGTTGTTGGGGTGGTGGGTTAGCCTGGGTTCCCTGTAGTGGTGTACACACTGCTGATTAACGTGTCCTGGGGACGGAGGTATGGGCCCGCTGGGTGGGTGCTGTGCTTGTGTTTCCAGAGGGGGGAAGCTCTGTAGTGGCCTGTGACTGGGGAACCGACTGTCCCGAGGTCCCCGATGGGCCGAGCTGGTCATCTAGATCCAGTTGGACAGAGGTGCTGTCATCACTGTGGGCCTCTTCTGTTGGTGGTGTGGACATGTGTGGACCCTCCTGTCCGGTGACGTTGGATAGGGGTCCTGCAGGGTTATAAAGGCATGATTATTGCATCTGTGTGTGTCAAGGTGTGCAATGGGTGGGTGACCGTGTACCCCAGTGCTAGCATTCCTGTGTAGGACCTTGTGTGATGATGGTTTAGGGGGGTGTATGGGTATGTGCAGTGGGCATGCTTTAGTGATCGGTGTCCATGCTTTGGTGTTGCATGCAGGGCTTAGTGTTGGGATGTGTGGTTTGTGATGTTGGGACATTTGTGAGGAGTAGGAGTCATGGGGGTGAGGGAGAGGGTGGGGGTATGTGATAGCATGCAAGTAGGGTGGGGGATGTAATAGTAAAGCTTTGACTTATCAGAGTCCAATCCTCCACCTACTCCTGCGAGGCCCTCAGGATGCAGAATCGCCAAGACCTGCTCCTCCCATGTTGTTAGTTGTGGGGGAGGAGGGGGGGTCCGCCGCCAGTACGCTGAACCGCCAGGTGGTGTCTTGAGACCACGGAACGCACCTTCCCCCGTAGGTCGTTCCACCTCTTCCTGATGTCCTCCCGATTTCTTGGGTGCTGTCCCACTGCGTTGACCCTGTCCACTACTCTTCGCCATAGCTCCATCTTCCTTGCAATGGAGGTGTGCTGCACCTATGATCTGAATAGCTGTGGCTCTACCCGGATGATTTCCTCCACCATGACCCTGAGCTCCTCCTCCGAGAACCTGGGGTGTCTTTGTCGTGCCATGGGGTGGTGTGGGTGATGTGTGGGGTGGTGTGTGGGGTGATAAGTGTGCTGATATGTAGTGGGGTGTTGTGTGAGGTGCGTGGAAGTTATGTGGGTGATGGTGTTGTGTGCCTGTGGATGCTAGTGTTGTTGCTGGTGGTGTCTCTCTCTGGCTTTCGTTCGTGATTTGTTGTCATAAGGGTTTGTGGGTGATGTGGGTGTGTGTTTTATATTGTACTGAGTGTGTGGGAGTTGTGTGTGCATGTGTCTCAGGTGTGTGTATTTGGAATTGTCCAATGTGGCTGTGTTTTGTAAATGTGTGTGTATTTTGAGCGCAGCGGTGTGTACCGCCAATGGAATACCGCGGTTGAAAGACCGCCGCGTGGATTCGTGGGTCGTGATATTGTGGGCGTATTTCTGTTGGCATGACGGTGGAGGTTTTGTTATCGCCCGTTTATCACTGACCTTTGGTGTGGCGGACTTGGGTGGGTGTCTGAATTTTGGCGGATTCCGAGCTGTGGGTCATAATTGCTGTGGCGGAATTCAGCGGCGGTGTGGTGGCGGTCTTCTGCACGGCGATAAGCGGCTTTTACCGCCTATTTCATAATGATCACCTATATCTTTTGTTGTTGGCTCATGGGAGCGACTGCGTGCCTTTCTTGTATCCTAGCAAAACCTCCCTTACTTCTATTTCTGTCACATTTGGGATTGATTGTTCTTCCCTTACATTAATTACATCATCTTTTGTAGTAACCATCCATAAGCATGCATTAGATTAATATTTAGTACATTTCCAATGTACATTATCCATTGATGTACCTGTTTTAGATGTAGCCCATGTGACTTAGTGATTGCTTTCCTTTCTGGGATGCTATGTATTTAGTTATTTCGGTCATTATGTCTGCAAATAGTGTAAGTGGGTAATTAATTATAATTTAAAAATGTTTATGTTTTGTTATTTACATAAGAAAGTATGCAAGTACTTTTATTATTTATATTTACATGTATGTTCTTTGTAGATGTTTCACTTTTTTTGCAGCTTTTCCATTGGGGATTTTGTAATGTGGAGTAGGTGCTTTCTTTTCGGTTGGAAGAAAAAAAGAGCATCAATTTTATTTTAAATGTTTATTTTTTGATCTTTGTAGAACCTGAGGTTGTTCGGTTTCATTTTATTTAGTTTTGGGGTGAGTTTCTATTTTACAATAATTTACATATACTTAGGGGCATATTTATACTCCATTTGCGCTGAATTTGCATCATTTTCATAACACAAATTCAACGCAAAACTAACTCCATAGTTATATTTTGACGTTCGACCCATCCAACAACAAAATATTGGAGTTTGCACCATTTTTTAGATGCGTGAACCTACCTTGCGTCAATGAGATGAAAGACATGCGTTACCATCTAAAAAATGTATAGGTAAGTATTTTTTTAATTAAAGTGCCATCAGGCACCCTGCAGGGCACAGGGTGCAATGGCTATGCCCAGAGGACACAGGTCCCCTCTGCTGGCCATTGGGGTGGTGGGCATGGCTCCTGTCTTTTCTAAGACAGGAGTCATGTGGTATGAATGGTTTTGCATCAGAAAATGATGCTGGGCTTGTTAGAGGCATTCTTTTAGCCTCTAACCAGCCTGACGTCATTCTTTGGTGCAACACCCCCTTCTCCCATACCGCTACCCTGCCCTGTCTAACGTCAGGTTTTTTTCTGCTAGCACACCCTATGCACCGGCATGCGGCATTCCACACATTTGGTGCCCAGTTGGCGCTCTGGAATGATGCTAGCCAGCACTATACATTTTTTTTACATTTATTTATTTATGCTTTGTAACACAATCCTAATACAAAGCGCAATTGCATTGTCTCACAGTACAATTTTTACATATCTCGCACAGCCGAATACTGTATTATATGCATCTTCTCTTACTATGGCAATAAATGCAAACCATGACAGTGCCGTTTGAGTTGGACCCTCCCCCATCTCCATCTACCTTCCAACATTAGCCAGCAGTATGCCTCAGCTGTCCGTAGGATCCCCAGGAACCATAAGACCATTACAGCAAGCACCTAGGGGTTATCATTCTCTGCATCTCCAGGCCCACCTCCCTCTGGTTCACTCGTTTCTTTGCCAATCAGGTATTTCTTATAAGCTTCCCAATATTGTGCAGGTCGGCTCGTTGGAGGAGCCAATTCGTTATATGCATCTGTTTGCGTATTGCAATATACCATGTCCTTGTGCCATTCCCCAATCGTCGGCAACGATCTCCGATCCCAGCGCATTGCTATACGACGCCTAGCCAGCAACAGTCCCATAGATACCAAACGCCGAACCGTCTTCCACACCTCCCTGTCGCAGCCGAGCAGCGCCAAGAGTGGCACGCGTTCCAGCTGGTGCCCTCCTATACCTTCTACTTTTGCAAATACTTGACCCCAGAACCGCAGAATGCCTGGACAGGACCATGCCACATGAAAAAAAAGCCTGGTCTTCCCTACATCTGGGACAAGTGGCCTCTGTACGCAGTCCATATTTTTTAAGTTTGAGGGGTGTAAAATATACCCTATTTATGTATTTAAAATGTATCAGGCGGTGCCTGCCTTGTAAGGAGATTCACGGGTCATTGAACAGCAGTATTGCCACTGTTCGTTCGTTAGCTGTATTCCCAAGTCTCTCTCCCTTTCGATTCTGACCTTTATCAGCTCATGCACACGTGCCTTCTGTGCATGCACATAGAGTTTAGACACCAAGCGACGGGGATGCCCGTCCGTAATAATCATAGAGAGGGGCTGTATGTCTGGTGGTTCCCACAATTCCTCACCCAGATTGGCACCCATTGCATGCCTAGCTCTATTAAAATGATATTGCAGAAGCGGGGCCGGTGCACATACCCGCTCTGCCATCATTGCCCATGTGCACATGCCACCCTCTTGAAAAAAGTCACCCAGTGTCTTAATATTTAACTTATGCATGGCATCCACCACATTTTTATCATGCCACAATGCATACCACACACACCACTCCAGAGGCATGTGCGGGGAATACAGTAGGGTGAGCCCCTGCGGACTCATCAGGCTATGCCAGGCCTGTGTGGTAGTATTCAGGGAAGCAAATTCCCCATATTGGTGAGAAGGGGAGTGAAATATCCTGCTAGGCAAGGGATCTGGGGCCACCAGCTCACGCTCTATTCTTAAATATGGCAGGTCCTGAGAACCATGTATCCAGGTGTGGGCAAACATAGCATGAGCAACCATTTAATACGTCTCTAAATCAGGTGCTTAAGCCCACCCATCTCGTACGGCAGGGTCAGAGTCTGCCATTTGACTCTTGGTTGCTTTCCTGCCCAGGCTAGCTTAATAAGTAGGGCCCTCAAGGTTGCAAAAATCACCCATGGCAGCAACATAGGGATATTCTGAAAGAGGAATCAAAATCTCGGAAGTACCACCATTTTCATGAGGGCTATTCGATCCACCAACGAGTGCGGCAACCTGATCCATTGCTCCACATCTCTCACCAGCGCTTTAATTGCAACCTCATAATTATCTGATATTACTATTTTACGGTTGGTGTGGACTCGGATTCCTAGGTACCGAACTGATCCCGTTTCCCACTTTAGGGGGAAGTGCACATCCACTGGAATCGTGGCTGGCATCAGAGGGAACACTAATGGACTTGTCCCAATTGATCCGTAGACCAGAAAGGGCGCCATATTTTATAATCTCTCGTAATATCAGTGCTACATTACGTTGTGGGTCTGGGATATATAGTAAGGAGTCGTCCGCATAATCCGAGATCACCACATTATATTTCTGGGACCTGAGGCCCCAATGACCATGATATTCCCACAACCCACAACGGGCATCCCTGCCTAGTACCCCTAGTAATGTGGAATGCGTCCTATACCAAGCCATTAACTCTGAGCCTGGCTAAGGGCTTCTCATATAACGTTGTCACTAATTGTAAAAAAAATCCCCCACTCCCAACCGCTGCAGGACCGCCATCACTCCACAGAATCAAAGGACTTCTCCGCATCTAGAAAGACCGCCACAGCTTTCGTCTACAGGTTCAAATTCTGCATAGCTCCAAACACTGTGTGGAGGTTAGCCATGAGACTGCAGCTGGGGATAAACCCCGATTGCTCTGGTTTAATCAGTTTAGGTAAAAGTATTGATAATCGGTCTGCCAGGATCTTAGCATTGATCTTGGTGCCTACACTAGCAGATGGTAGACTGCCCTCAGATGCGGGAACAATGGGCCTGATTCTGACCCTGGCGGTCTATGACCGCCAGGGTGGAGGCCGGGGGTAGCACCGCCAACAGGCTTGCGGTGCCACATGGGCAATTCTGACCGCGGCGGGAAAGCCGCGGTCAGAAAAGGGCAACTGGCGGTTTCCCGCCGGTTTACCCCTGCCCAAAAGAATCCTCCACGGCGGCGCTGCAAGCAGCGCCGCCATGGGGATTCCGACCCCCTTCCCGCCAGCAAGGTTCTGGCGGTTTTAACCGCCAGAACCTGGCTGGCGGGAACGGGTGTCTTGGGGCCCCTGGGGGTCCCTGCAGTGCCCATGCCAATGGCATGGGCACAGCAGGGGCCCCCTAACAGGGCCCCACAAAGATTTTCAGTGTCTGCATAGCAGACACTGAAAATCGCGACGGGTGCAACTGCACCCGTCGCACCCCAGCAAATCCGCCGGCTCCATTCGGAGCCGGCTTCATCTTTGCTGGGGCTTTCCCGCTGGGCCGGCGGGTGATCTTTTGAAGATCGCCCGCCGGCCCAGCGGGAAAGTTCAAATGGTCCCCGCGGTCATTTCACTGCGGGGCGGTGTTTGGGCGGTTTCCGCCCGGCGGGCGGCACCCGCCGCCCGCCGGGGACGGAATGACCCCCAATATGTCCTAAAAAGCTTTATAAAACCTCACTGTCAGCCTGTCTGGGCCTAGGGCCTTCCCCTCCGCCATACCCCTTAGGGCCCTACTCATCTCTGCGATGGTCAAAGGTGCCAAAAGGGGATCTCTATCTGCATGAGACAACCATGGCAATTTTATGTGCATCAGGTAGTCTAACACGGCATCCGGATTCGGGCAATCTTAGACGTATAGAGGGCCGTATAATAATCACAAAACCTATTTGCTATTTGCACTGGATCTGTGCTCTCGCTACCATCCTCAGTCTGTGTTGCCATAATCGTGTCTTTCTCTCTGTTGGGACGTGCTATTTCGCCAGTACTGCCCCTGGTCTCTCACCCTCCCCATAGATACGGGCTGTTGCATATTTCCCCATATGTTGAACCTCAGTGAGTGCTGTGTCCTGAAATTCCCCCAACGTGGTGCGTATGCGACTTAGAATCTGTCTGTCAGTCGTGAGCAGGTGTTCCCGCTCTAACTGAGCAAGCTCTTTTTCCAAATAGGCAAGACGCCCCCAGAGCGATCTCAGAACCCCTTCATGTTTTGCTATAGTAATCCCGCGGATGTACACTTTAAATGTTTCCCATACAGTTCATATACTATCTACGGAGCCAATATTAACCCGAAAGAAGTCTTTAATGGCAGTAGCCAACACATCACAAAATGCTGAGTCCAATATCGAGTATGGGGGAAATCTCCAAGTAAACAGGGGAATTGGTCTGGGACCAAAAGTCATCTCCAACGGGACCGGTTAATGATCTGAGTATGTTTCTGGGCCAGGGGTCCACCATCTGCATGCTACCCGCCATGCTCTTGGAGACCAGACAGAGGTCAATTTGTGTATGTAAAACATGTACTGTCGGGTAGTGAGTGAACTCCCCCCTCAGTAGGATGTCTGCATCGCCACATATCGACCAATCCCAACTCCGCTGCCACCTTGGTCACCGCCGAGGCCGGTTTCCTATATGCACCTCTGACTTGTCAAGTAGATGGTCTAAGGTACAATTGAAATCACCTACTCATATCTGCAGGATCCCCCCCAGGTGCTCACCCTGGCTGCCAAATCTTAGTAAAATTGGGGGTCATCCAAATTATGCCCATAAATCCCAATCAGGAGAAACATGAAGGCCCCTTTACTGCAGGGCGCCACTATATACCCGCCATTAGGATCTGTTTCAAACTCCCAGAGGCAGAAACCGGAGTGCTTCAAAGCCCATATCAATACCCACCTGGAACGGCACGTGGACCCTGCAGCTAAAGTTTGCCCCTGCATCCTCCTAGGGGTAAGCATGGCGCTACCCGGCGCCACATGAGTTTCCTGTAAAAGAACAAGGTCCACTTTGTGCCGCTGTAGATAGATCTGTAGATCTTTTGCACCTTTCTGGCATCATTTAAGCCTCTAACATTCCATGTGACCATTCTCACCATACTCAAACCCTTACTAGTATCTGATGCTGGAGTGTGAGTTGCCATTAGCTGCAGGATGTAGTGAACCAGATGCCTGCCATGTTGTGTGTGTGAGTCTACAATCACTTTACTAGGACAACCTTTGTAACGAAAAACTCCCTGTGAATCCCCCCCACCCACAATAGGCATTGCCCCAACCCGCCTGTCCACCATTACACATCCCATCCCCCACCCACCCATGAACCAAAGTAACACCCCCTTGATATACGTGTTCCACATGCTTGGGTGGATATTGCCCAGCTTAGCTGAGCATCCCTCTGTTGCCAGCCACCTACCTTATTGTGGTGGTGGTCAAATATCTAGGTACTTTGTATCTTACACCATTAGACCCCCTTCCATCTCTTTTGCAGCATATTAAACTTTACCACTGCCAAACGTTAATGCACTATTAAATCATTCCACGTCCCACCGTCATTCGTCCCGGGTGCCTTGTTACCAGCCCCATGCCCCCCTTGTCCATCATACGCAGGCGTCCTCTTCCTCTTTCTACCTGTAGTTACAAATGTTCTAGTCACAGTCATCCGCCATTTCTCGTCCCTTTCCAGCCATCCTCTGCTTCAAGAATTGGGCAAACGTTTATGGTCTGTGAAGAGGAGCGGCTTGCCATCCACCACCATCCGCAACCTGGCCGGGTATAGCATATGGTATTCCAGTCATAAATCCCGTAGCTGCTGCTTCCCTGGAATGAATTGTCATCTTGCCTCCTGCACTTGTTGTGTAAAATCTGGATAAAGCGAAATCGTCATCCCCTCATGTTGCAGGGTTTTAAGTTCTCTAGCTCATCGCAGTGATGCATCCGAGTCTCTATAATTCAGTAATTTGGCTATTATAGGTCTCAGAGGGGCGCCAGCGAATTATACGCTCTTTCAACCACGAATAGGCTGGAAAATGTGCTGAGACCCAGCAGCTGGATGAGCAGGTGCTCTATGTTACCCTCCATGCTGTCTATAGCAGTAGATTCCACCATACCCACTACCCACTAGGTTATTCCTCGGGATCTGGCCTTAAAGTCATCTACTTTCACTTGCAGGACCATCAGTTCTTTGTTCATCTTGGCCTGACTAGAGGACTGGACGTCCTCCACATCAGAAATACACCTCTCCGACTGGTCTAGCCGTTCCGCATGCATATCTAGCCTCTCCGTCATTCTGTCCATTCTGAAGGAGAGGGAGTCTATCTTACTGTCTATTTGTGTCAGGCTTTGCTGCATTGCAGCTAATATTTGCCTCAGCTCCAGTTCTTCCACCGGAGGCATACCTGCTCCTCCAGGCACATCTGCCACCGTGCAGTCCCCCACGGAGCTCTGTGATTTTCACTAGTCAAAGTGTAATTTAGTTTGATTTTTATTGGATTTGCCCATGATTCACAGTTTAGTTGATGTGCAGGATACACTCAGCCAATACGCACTACTTTAAGAGGTCCCCTTCATGTCAATGTTTACTGGGATGCGCGCCCGGGCCTCTGTGGCACTGTACTAATGAGGAGCACCTGTATTCTCCAGACAGCAGCATTTGTAGCTTCCTCAACTCCCACTGGGGCTGCCACAACAACTTACCTCCTAGGGTAGGCTTCAAACTGCACAGCTCACCATTCTGCCTGAGCAGCCTACAGCCCTCTGCTTGTTATTTCTGACACCTCCTGGGCTGCCACAAGTCACCCCTCCACTCTACCAAGCTCCAGCGTCAATCTCTCCAGGTACTCACCACCGATGGGCCCCTCACAGCCAGCACCCGTCCACAGCGGCTTCCCATTGCCCGCCAGTAAGATGCCTGCCGTGTCGCACCTGTCCAGGCCTCCGTTCTTCAGCCGGAGGCCGGCTCGTTATCTCCGCCCAGCCCCCAAGCCGCGTGGGCCACCACCAGCACTCACCGGCCCAGCCACCTCACTTCTCCTCCGTGTCCAGACTCCACCGCCGGTCTGCCTTACCACTTCTCCCTTTAGGCCAGACCACAGTGGGAGAACCCGCCACAGCCCGCAGCTTCGGGCGTGCAGAGCCTAGCTTGTCCGTCCCTCCCCCTGCACTGTGTTGCTTCTTGGTCCACATCGGCCTCGCCGCAGGCCGCACAGGCCGCCTTCAGGATCATCGCCACCTCGCATCTCAGATCTCTCCGGCCACTGTCACTCGGCCCCCTCCACCTCCACTCGTGCCAGACAGGGCGTAGACCAACAGCTCATAACAAGCACTCTGCAGCCTCTCGGCTGGGAGGTCCACCAGCCTGGGCCTCCTCTCGCACTGCGCCAGAGTCCGCACCACCCCAGACGCGCACCAGGCCCCAGTATCCCAGAGCGCCTCAGCAACACCGGAAGGCCATTCTCACAAGGCCCTGCACATGCCAGCCGGCAGCAGCATGTATAACAGGGGTCATAAGTCATTATTACCACAGGATTGTAGAACGGATTGATGGTGGCCGGCAGAGTTCCACTAACTCGCAGCCATCTTGCAGCCGGGCAAGCTCCACCCCCCCAGCACTATACTTTTTGACGCAAACTGTGTTTGTGCAGTTTTGCGTCAAAAAGTATAAATGTGGGCCTTACTCTTTTATGATTTTTCTAACACTTTCTCAAAGTTGTAGTCTTACTTTTAGGAGGTACATGTAAAGAGAAAGAAGTTGGAGGGTGGTTTGTTAATTATTTGTTGTATTGCACTTTCATTTTTAATTAAAAGAAACATTTAGTTTAAATATATGTTTTACTTACTTTGCAAGGTAGTTGTTGAGTTGTGTATATCTCTTATTTCAGGGTCTGGTCAGAGAGTTCGGCAGAGTTTCCTTGTCATACAACTTTTGTCATTTTTGCAGTATTGGTTGATAAAATTGGTGCTCCTTTTACATTGTTAGTGTAATTGCTTGTATGATTTTATTGGTTGAGTTTGTTCATAGTGTGATTTTATTGTTTACTTTAGGTTTGAGTTGATTTTTTTCCTTTTCCAATGATGTCCTTCTATAGTTTATGCTAATTTATGTTTTATGTATAATGTTTATTATGTAGTTTGATACATTTAAATATATACGTATATATATATATATATATATATATATATATATATATATATATATATAGATACACACATGTATATATATATAAATACAAAATATATATATATATAGTCATTTGTCATTAATGTAAATACATTTTTGCTCATATTTGTTGTGTATTTAGTTATTTTTGGGCCATGAATTTTAATTATTTTGGTGATGTAATAAGTAAACATCAATATTTTTAATACCAATAGTTGTATTCTCAAACTTTGGGGGTCATTTTGACCTTGGCGGACGGCGGAGGCCGTCCGCCAAGGTACCGCCGCTGAATGACCGCACCGCGGTCAAAAGACCGCGGCGGCCATTCAGACATTTCCTCTGGGCCGGCGGGCGCTCTCCAAAAGAGCGCCCGCCGGCCCAGAGGAAATGCCCCTGCAACGAGGACGCCGGCTCAGAATTGAGCCGGCGTAGTTGCAGGGGTGCGACGGGTGCAGTTGCACACGTCGCATATTTCAGTGTCTGCTTAGCAGACACTGAAATACTTTGCGGGGCCCTCTTACGGGGGCCCCGCGGCACCCCCTACCGCCATCCTGTTCTTGGCGGGAGACCCGCCAGGAACAGGATGGCGGTAGGGGGTGTCAGAATCCCCATGGCTGCGGAGCGCGCTCCGCAGCCATGGAGGATTCACAAGGGCAGTGGTAAACCGGCGGGAGACCGCCGGTTTACCCTTTCTGGCCGCGGCTGAACCGCCGCGGTCAGAATGCCCTCGGGAGCACCGCCAGCCTGTTGGCGGTGCTCCCGTGGTCGGTGACCCTGGCGGTCACCGGCCGCCAGGGTCAGAATGACCCCCTTTGTGTTTTTATTACTTAATTATAGGAAGGCATATGTTTGTTAATGATATTTATTTTCTAATATTTGTGTATTTTGAAATTGTGTCCATCAATATTATATTAGTGATCCTACTTTCGGTCAGCTCTCAGTTTGAATCCACGGAGAGACACAGTGGAACCCACTCATGATACAGGCCACTCTTAACTTTGCTCTCTGACACTGTTTACTTTCTGTGGGTGCTACTCATACTGTGAACATGCTGGGCTTCTCCACATTGACAGTTTCTATTCCTGCAGGGTAGGACACATGAGGTTCCAGGCATCAGGCACACCATCAGCTCCTCCAGCAGAAAATGCAGACATCATGTGTTCTTCCCTCATATCTCAAAGACAGGCTGTCAGGGAGATGCCAACTGCAGTTGCATAGCACCTCTTCAAGTATTCTATGGAACACTCCCTTTCTTGGGTCAGGAAGGTCTTGGGATCCCATTTTTGTACACATTTCATAGGCAGAGGATGTGGATCCACAGTCTCTAACTTTAGAACCAGTTTGGGTTGGTTCTACTTATTAAGTGCCCTTCTCAGGCTGTTCTCCAGAAACATCCTCTGAGATAGATGCAACAGTCTCTGCTCTGGTCAATACAGATAACCTAGTCCATATAATTTAGGCTTCTGGTTCTGGTAGTAAACCAAGCCAATCAAATCACTGCCCAAGAGACTCAGGCCCATATTTATGAAATGTTTGTGCTGCGTTAGCGTCATTTCTTTATGCTAAAGCGGTGCAAACCTAACTCCTTATTTATATTTTGATACTATACCCATCTAGCGTCAAAATTTCGGAGTTACCACCATTTTTAAGGAGCGCCAATCCACCTTGCATCTCATTGCGACAATGAGATGCAAGGTAGGCGTTCCCTTTCTAAAAATGACGCTAGCCCTCTAGCGCATATTTACCTACTGATGCAAAAATGATGTATAACAAGGAACAAGGCCTAAAAAATGGCTCAATTACGATTAGCGTCAAAATGTAACACCTGGTCAGGCATTAAAAAGAGGCCCACACACTACGACTCAAGGAAAACACACAGAAGGAGCATTTGAAACCTCCAAGAGAACATGGAAGTGGTACTGCTCCAGCTTGGCACATGCCGCAGACACCAGCAAAAACAACACATCCCTCCACTACCACCGCAGCAACCCCAAACACCACCACAGCAGTCACAAAGGCAGCGCAGAAGGCGGGAGAGGATCTTCAGACAGCGCACAACTATCCTTGGCCAAGGGAACAAGATGTGATCAGGATGTATCGACTGAACCGGGAGTCCATTGTACGCCTGCTGCACCACATTTTGCCACACATCACAGCAAGGGTGCAAACTTCCACTACAATTCCACCCATGACCAAATTCCTTGCTGTCCTCCATATGATGGCATCTAGATCATTTCAGATAATGGGTGCACAAGTGGCTGGTATGTCCCAGCCATTCTTCTCGGTCCTCTTACCTAAGGTCCTGGATGCTATCATATGCCTCACACACCACTACATCTGCTTCCCAAACACCCAGCACCTGCAGCAGGAGACCAAGCAAGGTTTCTACCATTTGCTGGGTGCAATGAACTGCACCCATGTGCAACTGGTGCCACCTACAGCAATTTAACACCTATATAGGACCCGCAAGCACACCCATTCAATCAATGTGCAGGCCATTGTGGACCACCATGGGCTCATCACCAACATCCTAGCAAAATATTCTGGCAGCGTCCATGATGCCTACATATTCCGCCATAGCACTATCAATAAGCGATTAAAGGATGGGCAATATGGCAATGGTCCACTCAAAGGTAAGCCACCATACCAATCATTACACACACAACACACCAACCATGTAGGAAAAACAAGACATACACCACACAAAACACAAATGGGCAGGGGAACAGAGATGTGAAGGCCACAGCACATATGCAACATGCCACACTACACCGCATTCATTTCACTTCACAAACACATACACCCAGATGTACATAACACAGCCACACCCTGACTGGCACAGCACATGTGGACAGGTGGAGCCAAGTCCCCTTTGCATACAGAAGCTGCTCAGAAACCACTACAAGTGTCCACTGATTGACAATTAAATACAGATCTCACACATGTTACACAAACAAAGAATAGCTCAGCCATGTCATTGGCATAGGCCATGGACATTTAAAAAAAGTCACGCATAGGCCCAGTCCCACGTAAATCATGGTGTGCAAGCCGCTGACAGAACCTATATCAAATGCCACCCAAGGGGTGCCATTATAAACTACATATCAATACACCTGTCTGCTGCATTGTGTTGCACACATACAAATACAAATGAACCTGCCATTAAAGACCATGGGGCAGAATCATGAGAAATGTGGCAGCACCTACTCCAGTGCCACCTCACATGCGCCCCCAGGGCCCCCTAACACCGCCATGTCTGTTCTGTATACTATGTATACCATGGTGCAGAGTTTGTGAAAAACTGCAAAAATCATGGATGCCGTAGTAGGACTCAGTAGGAGTATAGAGGACATATCTGACCATACATGCATTGTACTAAGGGACCCATGTGAAAAATAGCTGTGGCACCTCCCAAAGCTTGCACTGTGAATGTGTTGATAGTGTCTGTGATAAATCATGTTTTGGAAGCTAAGAGATACTACTGCACCAAATTAGATCATCCTACAAATGTGTGATAAACACCCTTGTACACTTGATTGCTGGCACAACCATCATCTGCCACAAAGGGTCACTAAGGCCCTCATTCTGACCCTGGCGGTTCCCTACCGCCAGGGCCAACGGGGGCGGGAGCACCGCCGACAGGCCGGCGGTGCTCCCTTGGTCATTCTGACCGCGGCGCTTTGGCCGCGGTCAGAACGGGAAAACCGGCGGTCTCCCGCCGGTTTTCCACTGACCCTTAGAATCCTCCAAGGCGGCGCAGCTCGCTGCGCCGCCGAGGGGATTCTGACCCCCCCTACCGCCATCCTGTTCATGGCGGGAAAGCCGCCATGAACAGGATGGCGGTAGGGGGGGGTCGCGGGGCCCCCTAACAGGGCCCAACTAGGCTTTTCAGTGTCTGCGATGCAGACACTGAAAAGCGCGACGGGTGCTGCTGCACCCGTCGCACGCCTTCCACTCCGCCGGCTCGATTCCGAGCCGGCTTCCTTGTGGAAGCCGCTTTCCCGCTGGGCCTGCGGGCGATCTGAATCAGATCGCCCGCCGGCCCAGCGGGAAAGTCAGAATACCCCTCGCGGTCAATTGACCGCGGGGCGGTATTCAGGCGGATTCCGACGGGCGGGCGGGCGGCAACCGCCGCCCGCCTAGGTCGGAATGACCACCTAAGTGTTGCACTGCATGCTTAGTGCCACATGGTGACATGGAAGGCATAGTTTGGCTTTGTAGGGCTACTATGGTGTCTCTACATCTGACACCACTGTGGTGCAAGGAGGCGGTAGTTTCCATCTAAGTATAGGACACTGCTTCAAATATAGACTACACAACACATTTTTACTAATTTATAACCATCATTTTGGAATCAATATGAAAATTCCCAGGTACTTGAGCCACTGCCCAAGATTGTCATGTCCATCAACACAGTCCAATTAAACCATTTTACAAGAACAGGAACATACACTATACCACAAGCAAGTCTGAGTCACCACTCCAACTCCAACTAACAACTGCCAAACCACTATCAAGCTTTACCAACACGTCTTCTCTCATTCCTTTGCAGGTGATCAAGGTTACGGCATACAGCCATGGGTAATGACTCCATTTGCCAACCCCACAATGGTGGGAGAGCATGCCTACAATGAAGGGTACAGAAAAACACATAATGTGGTGGAGAGGACATTTGGGCTTCTGAAATCAAGGTTCAGGTGTGTATCAGAGCAAATGTCCCCTGGGACGAACAGAAGGATGTCCTCAACGAGGAGGAGGATGATAATGGTACAGATAATTTGGAGGGGGAACAATAGAACAGTGCTCCAGGAGTTCACGGGAGACTCTACATTGCAGAGAACTTCTATACATATTGGCTGGACTAACAACATCACATTGTAAATAGCACAAATAAAATACTTTGCACCTGATTCTCCTTGGTCTACGCATTCTCCACTACATATACCATTGGAATGTGGCTCAAACCTCAGGAAGCAGGAAAGAAACACAAAAGTTACAAGTATGGTAGCAACATCATTTGTGATGTAAGAGGGTCTACTGCCTCCATCTCACAAATCAGTGATTTGCAATTCACGGGCATGTTGCTCCTGAAGGCCTAGATCTATGCACCACTACATATATTGTGCCGTGAAGTGGCCAAGGTACTAATTCCTAGCCCACTCCTCACAACAACAACATGCCTTCCAGGATGTATGCCAGGGGACACACATAAGGTAGGGGCTGTGAACAAATGGAGTTTAAGTAATGTGGGAACTGAACACTGTCACATCTCAGGGTGATTTCTGCTTTGCCTGTACGGTACATGTGTGACAAGGGGGACACATCATAAATAACTATGGTCCTTCAGTAATTTTCCAGGGATTGTAACCAATGTTAGACTCAGAGCCTGCACAGTGTATCCATCGGTGTCCTGGCACTGCCTTTGGGCACTATCCAGACACATGGTTGACTGTACCTCACGTATGACACACACACGTTGGCAGTGGAGTGGGAAATGGGTTGCCAGGCAAATTAAGCAGCTATGGGTGCAAAATCACTATCCAAACACATGATCCATTGTCAGGATCTAAGAATTTAATGGGGCAATGCACCACCAAATAATAGTCTGGGTGGAATGTAGGCAGAGTGTGGTACACTCCCTATGTACATAAGATGCACACTTGTCACACAAATCTGCTGTTTTTACACATGCCTACAGCAAATCCAGATTAATATGTGAAGATTGATGTACAGGTGTATGTCCTAGGTAGCAACGGGTTTGCTAGTATCAATAATGCTTGACATGTGTCAGCATGTTTACCTAGCATGCACTGTCTAACAACATCATACAGCACATAGCAATACACACTACTCATTGTTACTCACATGACAGAAAAAGTGCACGGTAGCAACTGTAACAAATTATCACATACATGTTTTGGGCTCCAACATCGCAATCAGGTGTGGGATGTGCAACTATGTCCAGCATTGTTCAATAATGTCAGAGACCCATCATTAAATTGAATGGGAGTATACCTAGCCATATATGTTGCATTTGCTATTGATAAATACATCACTGAGATGATGTCATACCTCAACATCATTCAGCCATGGTAAGAGTTACCGAGGTTGTGGCTTGCTGGAGGAAATGCATACCCATGTTCAACGGAGGATGTGGATGGACAGCTGAGAGATACCCACAGATACATGCACATACAACATGGGAGGTCACTTGGAGACAACACAAGTGTTGTGGCAGGTGTAATGTCATGCGTGCGTGGCACTCATTACATCTCACAAATACTGCCAATGGGACAGTAAATGTCAAATAGCCAGTAGTAGGAGATGTGTACATCTACAAATTACACAAGTCACATGTTGCATCCTGTCCATGTATGAGCGAACAATGTTGCTGAAGAAGATGTGTACAAAGTGCAAGCAGCCGAAAGAATGGGAGCAATGTAGGAGACAATACATACCTTACCAGTAATGCGGGAAAACATAGGGAAGGAACACACATAGACCATTACTGACTGTGCAACACATCAATGTCAACATTAAACATATGTACAGAAAGGGTGAGCCAGGTCAGTATATAACCCAGTCTGTTTGCCACTACCATACTAAAATTTAAGTCACAACAGATATACAACCCCTAAACAAGCTGCCCAGGGAAACAACTAACGACAACAAATAATGAGACATGTCCTACACGTGCAAGCACCCAGTCCTCTGTACATGAGAGGGGAAGGCTGACATCAAGTACTGCAGAGGAAAATGTGATATCCTGGTCTGTTTGATCACAATTGTGCATGTGTCTGTCTGCAGGGGAGTGTGCATAGTTCGGCTGAGTAGCAATCAAGAAGAGGCTAGATCCCTGTTCAAAAAACTCAAACACTACTGCTCGGGCTACATAAAATTATGACATTGTCAGGGGCCTGATCCATGTGCACAGGGAGCTGAGTAAACTAGAGCTCCATTAACCTGCCCTTTCACATGCAACCATGGGTTTGTGTTGCCATACAAACTCACACAGTTGTGATGATGAGTAGGCTGGAATCTATGCCAGACTGCAACACTGCTACACAGTGGTATGCCATTGTATGTGACAATCATAACAAATATGATGTGGACAAATGTGAGTGCCTAGTTGGGGGCATGCACACATATACCACATATCTCAGCACACATGTACCACTATAATGACTCAGGCATGGTAATGTGTATGGATTCTGAACAAAAGGCAATCTAGCACAAAAGTAAGGGCATAGGTATCATAAGACATCAGTGACTGTAAGAAATTACCTTCACATGTGTTCCGACATACGGAAACATAGGTGGCACTGATGTGACTAGACATGCATTTGTCAAATGCCAACATGTGTCCATGCAGGCAGATAGTAATGTGAGGTTTCACATCCCATGGACACACTACTGTGGTAATTTGTTAGAGAAATTACACTACACATGTCTTTACACACACAAAGCATATACAACATTCAGTAACATGTGTACCTGCCATCTCCTGCAACTAAGATGCATGGGGAACCATATGTCACATGTGTAGCAAAGCATCATGAAGTAAAAGCCAACAACACACCACCAAGTGGACACACGTGCACACACAAATTACAAGGAGTAACGTGATGTCAACCCAGTCCTAGTCCACTACATACTCTGAGTACAAAGTCATGTTTGTCACATGCCTTACAATGTGTTGGGCATAGGCCATCATATATATTGTGTTGTTGGTATGTGTACATTTGTATATCAGACATAACAATGTAGTACTACCACAACATAGTATTTAGACACATATGTGCACATATAGCACATATGTGCCAACATGTATGTGGACAGAGTGTAGATACACATGCACATGTGTGCAAGGTATGAGTAATCGCATGCAGCAGACTCATTGAAAACCCTATGGATTCAACATACCAATTTCACCATGAGGACATCACTGGATAGTTACACACATGTAGCCATACCATATATACATCACTGCAGCACAGCCCATGTGACATGGTAAGTGAGTCAGGTTGCACTCAAGGCCTACAATGCAAAATTCCTTGCAATCCCGTCATGCGTCAAAAACAAATGGCACAAATACATCAAATCTACACTCTGCAACGTCAATAAAATGGTGCCTGGGCTCTGAGCACCTATCACACGTTCACGCGCATTTTAACGCACCTAGGTGAAAAATTGATTCATGGCCGTCATGCTTCAAAAAAATATCCACACATACGCATATCCGTACTATTCACCTAAGCTAAAAGACACCTAGGGCCAGATGTAGCAAAATCCGAATTTGTGACTCTCAAATTGCGAGTCTGACCGACTCGCAATTAGAGAGTTGCAAACCCGGATGCTGGATGGTGTCCCTGACACCATCTGCGAATCGGAAGGGGGTCGCAAAGACCATAGGATCACTGCCTGCTCTGAAAAAATGTTTTCAGGGCCATTCGCAAAGGGGAGTTCAGAAAGGGAAACTTTTGCAAATGGGTGCTTACTGCGAATTGTTTTGCGACCGCGTTCGCGGTCACAAAGCAATTCTACATCGCGATGCGAATCGCAAATAGGAAGAGGAATTTCGCTGTTTGCCCCATGCAAAAAGCATTGTACATCTGGCCCCTAGCCCCTGGATGTCTACCGCATATCCACAGGCAATTTCACGCACCATGGTAACAAATCGATGCATGACCATCATGCGTCAAAAATGTACACGCAAACGCATATACCATTCTATTCTCCTATGCTAAAAGATGCCTAACCCCTGAACTTCTATCACACATCCACAGGCAATTTCACACGAAATGGGGGGAAAATCTACACATGACCGTCATGCGTCAAGAAAACGATGCATGACTGGAAACGTGATGCACAGGTCCAGGAAGTGATGAAACAGGACATCCTGCCTGCAAACATGGTACAGTGAGTCCATTTTCACTTTCACTTGACAGTCTTATTGTCTGTGACTGTTTGAGGGTGTGTGGAACTGGTGCTGTAGGAGTTTTGGAGTGATTGGAGTGTTTATTGTGCTGTGCTCTGTAGCTGTTGTGTTGTATTTGTCTTTAAACCCATCTTTTGTATTGTGAGTATTCTGTTTCTGTCTGTGTATTGTGCAGTGTTTGGGGGTAGTATAGTTGTTGGGGTAGTTGTAGGCTTTTTTTTGGGGTGAAATGCATTTGCATCCAGTATGTCAGGGAAAGGGAGAATGGCCAGGATGTCGGCCGATGAGCTGGGGGATTTTATATGGCTGGTGCAGCAGTACCTCCCCATGATGCTGGTACTGGGTGACTGTGTCATTCAAGGCTACCCCACAGGAGCAAGGAAGCCACGGTGGGGCAAGGAGCTCCACCACCTAACAAGAGTGTTTGCGACAGGAAGGAATGACCACTAACTGAAGCAGACCTCATTACAAGGGAGCAAGATCTGCTGGATCATCTGGGCATTGAGATTGGTGGAGCAGTTGATAAGTATCCCATTTCCATACAAAGTCCATATTTTGAATGTGCATGACAACTGCAGATACGGTTGGGTGCTGCATGTCATGGTTATGGATCTGGACATGTTGTATGCTACCTGTATGAAGAGCCCCAGCGCCACCTTAGACCTGTAATTCAAATGTACAATAATCAAGCAGAGGCAGGGCAGATGTACCATTTTTCCTGCACAACCATTACAAAGTTTTGTGACGCATGTACAGGGCAACACGGCATTGTGCAGCACAAAATGAGGCATGCTCCATGCATCATGTATGGGAGAAGGGTCCCAAAACCTGTTTGGGAGGCAAATGTATAAGCCACTCGGAAAAGTTAGAAATACCTAAATTCCATATTTTATGCACTCTGAATGGCTGCTGAGAGCAGGTGTGATATGCGTGTATATAAATGTATGTGATGGGCCCCATGTACTCAGCAGATGTTGTGATGATCTGTTGTGTTGCAACTCCTGCTGAGTACATCATTTACCTACATATAAATCGATGCAGTTGGACCCTACCTGCATCATGCTATGTTTTAATTCTCATTAGGTGCACACATGGTTGGGTAATGAGTGCACTGAGGGCCACAATGACTGTAGTGATGCACTTGGTGCTGTACCACTGTTGTTCAATCGGCCCCGTTGTGTCATTGGCCAAGGCCATGTAAGGGAGCCTGACCATACACTGGGTCCAGACTACTAGCACTTTCCTCTTCCTGTACATTGTGTATCACATACACCCTAAACTATGTCTATTACCACACACATGTGCTGAGTTAGTTCCACAGGAATGCTGCTTCTCACTGAGTATGGGGCTGTGCTGCATCTGCTCCATCATTGACACATTACTCAGTACCCTGCACTAAAAAATGCATCCTTGAACCACAGAGCAAGAGTATCTGTGTTGGGGCATATGTCTATGCCCATGTTCTTATCTCTCCCTGGACAAATAATGGTATTCCATGCCAACAATGGCTGACCACACACTATTGGCAATACATCCATGATTGCAATCAGTCAATGTGCAGGTAGGTACAACAATTTTCACATGAGTAAATTCCCATAGCATTATTGATCCTGTGTGTGCCTTGTGATGGCCCACACATATTACTTCACACAAGGATGTGTCACAGCATTTCTCAACAATGGAATACCAACACAACCCCTGGGCAGTTGTTTGCCAGTTTGCTGTGACAATGAGGTAGATGTCTACAATATCTGAGCCAGGTTCAAACGCTATGGGTGTCACAATGAGATAGCCACTGCAACAACCATTGAATGCCCCTCAGATGCAGTATACAGTGTCATGCAGTCACATATGGTCATGAAGGTGTAGAGCTAACAAACAACTGCATGACAATGCCATGGATAAATGGTGCAAAGAGAAGCACCACAGGAGTGTCAGGGACAGTGATGGTTTGTAGGTACGTGGGTCTACATTATCTGAGACAATGTGTGATTGACTGATCATAGATGTTTATCAGTTGCTCTGATCTACCACTAGGATGACTTGCTCACTCAGCCTAACAAGTTGACAGTGAACAATGTCGTCCATTAACTGACATGTAGAAATTACACTAAGCAACGTTTTCCATTCATGTCTTGCAGGTGGACCTATGCCCTACACCGTTGGTGAGGATGCCCGATCTAAAGACCCCGATACAGCCAGTAAGTGTCATTTGTGCGTTATATGTGCCAATCCAGGGTTTGGTGTGAGTCAGTCTGATGTGTGTAATGCTATTAAAAATTGTTTTGCCTGACCAATGTAATGATATCATTGGAGAATGGATGGTGACATCATGTCTGTTGTAATGTTGTGCAAAGAAAATATCCTGCTTTTATCACAAGGGGCAATGTGTGCTGGCATGGAATTGTGTGTATTAGGAATAGTAATGGCTGGCCACATATTCATTGATGTCTACCATGGTAGGTGTCAGGGCAGCTTTTTATGTACATAGCATGCCTGTTGACAACCACTTAGTCACAGCACTATTGACTGCGCTGTGTGCCACACATAGCTTACACTTACTGACAGAATAATACACATGTGGGTTATATCTTCAGATGTCTCTAGGGGGCTTATGTAGGAAACACATGCACCACAGGTGCCTTGGTACCCTTCAGATATATATTGAGGCTGTAGTACTGTGAGGACCCAGATTGTGCTGGACAATAGTCAGTAGTGTACGCAATTAGTAGACAACTCAGCTCCAGGTGGCAGTGGAAAAAGTCTGTGATTCTTCCCACGCCAGATCTCAGCAGTTTTCATAACATGGTCCTGCCACCATGATATTTGTAAGTGATGTAGGTCACATCACATGTGCATATGATGTGAATGCTTTATGCGTACCTGGTACTTTGATGATGTCTGACATCCATGTGGAAATGATGTACAAAGTATCAGGATACTGTTGCAGCACCCACTGCAGTGCAGAACTCAGTGTGGGTCTAAGGGCACCCATACAGCCACCATGTAGTACAACATAGTACAGGGTAGGGGTCTTAAGTTCTGTAATGTGTAGACAACTTTGATGTGCTGGTCAGGCTTTGGACAAACTTTCTGGGGACATTGCATCAGTTGTACATGTGGGCACATCATGGGCAATGGTGTGCCAGCTTGTAACTTATGCTCAGGCCAGGTCTTACACCAGGGCACATGAATGATGATTTACCAAACCTCAGACTAGCCAGTGGGAAGTTTCCAGACCCTCTATCATATGGCCCCCACTGTGCATCCATGATGACTGGACAAGCCTTGATGTTTCACCAGCGGTGTTGAGGTGATCGATTGCATGCACAGCCCCCCTTATGTACAGGGACACAGGAAATCCAGACGTGTTGGTGCACATGATCCTCACAATTTTGATGACACAAATGTTGATCATGGACAATTTTGTCCACTCAGCTCTGGCCCTTGTTGTTTAGCAATGGATAGCCGTCATCTCAGTGACATGTACATGATACTGTAGATGGCTGGTAGGAAATAGTCATAGATGAGGAATACGTCATTGTTGAGGAATATATGATGGACTGGATGTGTTATATGCAGTTGCAGTGCACATAATACGTCTGTTCATCTTCCACCCAATGCTGAATCTGATGCTTGTTTCTCCTCATTTTTCAGCTGCCAATATGACACCAGCCCAGAGGCAGGCATTTCATAAGAGGGCCGAACGCTCCCGCACATAATGGAGGTGGAAGCAGGATACCGCAGTGAGAAGACATCGGGGAATGGCGTGCATTTGCACATGGTGGCCCTCCACAACAGCCACACATGACAGTGTTGGTAAGACCTCAGGGGTGCAATGGGTCTCAACAGGTCCAGGGCCCTCCACGTCAGCTGCACCTGTCAGGAGCCAGGCACCTGTCCAGTCACCTGCAGCAGTTGTTTTAACCCAATTTGAACAAGACATGAGACGGGACGTGGCCAAGATTTTAGCAAGACTTGACAAATTGGAGGAGGAGAATTCAGACAACAGGAGGATGTTGCAGTACATCAAAAAGAAACTAAAGTAAATGAAGAAATGAATTGATATTGTTCTACAGCCTCCTGTGTTCCTTCCCCTCCCTTTTACTGTTGTACAGTTTTAGATTGGGTTTTAGATGGGTAGTATTAGGTTAGTGGGGGTGGGTTTTTCTTCATTTTTTATTGGTGAGGTGTTGGGTGGGGGTCATGTTGGGGTATTTGTGTATAAAAAAAAATATATATACCAACAAATATATATATTTGATTAGGCCATAGGTTAGGTTAGTATATGTGTAGTCATAGTTTGTGTTGTTCTACTTGTATCTTGTCTCTTAAGGGGGTTGGGGAGACATTGTTTAGAGTGTGGTGTTACATGTGTAAGATAAGTTTAGGATAAGTTATATAGGTGTAGTTTTTAGTTACGATAGTATAGACTAGTTTAGCATAGGGTAGTTTTTAGGTTAGATGTATGTATGTGGTTTTACAATAAATCCTGTTTTTCTTATCCTAATAAATGTGTAACTTGATTGAGAGTCTGGGGGTTCTCATGAGTGCACTGGCCAAGATTTAGAGGAATGGCCTAAGGTATGTTTACTGTCTTAATATCCAAGGTTTACCATGTACATCCCCTATGACCAAGGAGCTGTCAGATTGGCTGCTACATACTGTCAACTATTGCATACATTTGCCATCCAGTGTTCGAGCCATTCACAATGAGTATGTATACTTTATCTTGGACAGGTAAATATGGTACTTCACCTGTCATTAGTGGGGTCCTGCAATTTCATTGTTGGCAAGTGTGGCACATCTGAAAACAGGCAAAATTTGAAACTGTATCCCGCAACACAGACAGGTGGCCATCACTGATAAGTTTAGCTTCTCCTGTACCACACAAATAAGTTGTACTGGTACTCCCATCTGGGTAAATTATCATTGCCTTTGTTCAGAGCCGTACATGCCATATGTCTACTTAAAAGGATATCTGTTCAAAATGTACATAGAATACTAAGTAAGGTGGCTGTATCCAACAACACCGTCATTCACCTTTCTCATGTTAGGAGCCTAGTGTGTGCCTTTGCGTCTGACAGACATGCACTCATGTACTTATATTATATACACATTGACATGGATTGAGACAATGCTATCTTTTAGCTGAGTAGATGGATCACAGTAAACGTACAAAAGCTACATGTGTATAAGGTGCTTTATTTAGAGGTGCAATTGTATTTGTGAATTCTATACAATGTCCAATTCACGGACCCCATGAGTGAATGTTAGATATAGGTAGCACAATCGGAGCCCAGGGTTGAGGGACTTGTCATGAGACATGGTTAGGAGTAGTGTGCATTAGTGCGGAGTTAAAAACATTGCCAATTGGTATGGAAGAGACAATGGCAGTACATAGCAGACAAATCAACAATGGTTCGGTGAAGAGAGCACATTTCCTACTATCACAACACCGGCATGATCTCAAGCCCAGAACTAAGGAGAAACTGTCCATGTGGCACAGACTGATGCTACCAGGTGCTTTAACTTGTGAATGTTCTGAAGGTGTTCCTTCCTGCACAAAAACAATCTCCCCCTAAAAGCAACCATCTTACACTATGGTGCAAGGGTTGCTGCGTTGGCTCACAACAGCTCATTTCCACTTGCGCAGGGGGGTACACAAGGGTGCACTGTCTTCTTCTGGTATATGGTGCATCCCTGTGTTATGAAAATGATGGTGCGTGATGCTGCCTAATTTGGCACAGCAGCACGCACCATCATTTTGTGTTTGATCTGGCCTCTATCTTGTCAGATGGTGAGAATGCAACTACTTGTAGAGCTGCACACATGATGTTCACAGACATGCATAATGTGTTGTAGGTTTTTTATTTTGTGGCCATTCCCATATTGTGCATATGGTTGTCTCTGAGTTGTTGTGCGTTCAACTTGTATGGGTTGTGTTTCACAGGTTGCAAGCTTTAGGGCAGATTATTCTCATGTGGCACAGCTCAGGTAGGTGTAATATGTGTTGCAGTACACTGCAGCAGTTTAGCTATGCCGGGATGTGCCATATTAACTTGAATACAGTACAGCCCTGAAATTCCCCCTGTCCCTGCACAGATTTGTTCTCCTTGCACCAACACAGGCATTGTTGCTACATGATGACGGGGAGCCTGCCTTAAAGGGATGATTTGTTCATGTGCAGAGAGGTGTCCCTACCTGCACATGTACAAGCTAGTTTTGCTGAGATGGCATTTTAATGTGTCCTGCAAGATGCAGCACACATGACTAAAGGCAATGCAACAAGGAGGAAGGGACGCATTTTGGCCAGAGACACCACCCCTGGGGTGGTATTGACTTCTGTCCTAGTCTCTGATGTCTATGTTGTGTTGGTATAGGGGCTTTGACAATGTGCAATGGGAGTTGTAATGGCACAGCCACACGATATTTGGTTCCTGGTGAGTTTCTCCTTAGTCCTGTGCTTTCAATTGTGCCAGCGCTTCTTGCACTCATTCCTCTTAACCTCTGCAATGCTGTTGACTTTGTCCACTATTTGCTGCCATATTGTGCCTCTCCTACCAACTGGCGTCCTCCACCTCTCTGATTAGGATGTCATGCTCCTTCTTGCTAAAGCGACACTTGCACTTTCTCTTCTTCTTCTGGGAAACTTCTGGACCCTCCTGGCTGGTACTTGGGTGACTGGGGTCTCCCGGGGGTCTCTGCTGGCCTGAAAAATCCATCTTCTCTTGCAATTGCACTCTTCCCTGCTTGTGAGATTTTTTTTATGCTAATGCGGTGAAAAAATGGCGCTAACCCTTTTGCGCCATGTTTACGTGCAGCAAAACCGGTCTAGCACCACTTTTGCAGCATTGGCATAATTTTTCCTTACAGCATGTCTCAGATGTTAGCGTCATTTTTTTGGACGCTAACCATTCCTTAGCGCCTTCCTACGTCATTTCTTAAATATTGTGCATGGATGGCGTAAAGGACTGATGGTAGCTCACGTTAAAAAAAATGACACACAACTGCGCTAGTGCAGTTGAGAGTCATTTATCATAAATATGCCCCCTAGTATCTTGCAGCACTTTCACCCCTGCATTAACTAAGTCTTATTTGGTATTGATTTCTACCTCAAGTCAGGGGTACTCCATGTCATTCCCACTGGCTACCAAGCACATGTCATTGGCATGCAATCTCTTCAGATTTGAGATACTTCCTCTCAACCATAGCCTTGTAGACACCTGTGTCCCTTAGGGCATAAGAGTTTCCTCCCACTGGTAATAGCTTCAAACCTAAACCCAGGGAATTGATGTGCTTAAGAGAATCTGAGCCCTTTTTCCAGAGGTTCCTTGCTGGTAGGTTGAGTGCAAGAGGGCATCTCAGGTCCCTTCATCTCTAGTCACCACACTTGCTATGATGAGTACAAATGGTACATTTATTTTACCTGGTAGTCCCTTTTGCAATGCCATTTCTTGTTCACCTGTAACAAGTAATCCAATTGGACTTGGAAGAACCGTCCTACCCTTCCTTCTCTTTGCATTTCTGACTTAAAACAAAATTCTCTTTTGCCTGTGTCCTCCTGTGGGCCCATGGGAACTGCCTTGGTCCTTAAAATATGGTTTGGAGAAAGTCTACTGAGACCTCTTCTCTCCCTTTGGCTTAGATCTATTCTGCTGAGCCCTTTCTCAACCCTGTCAGCTAACCACTTGTCAGGCACCCTTGCAAGTTTCTTATATCCTCTTCCTGTCAAGTTTTACAGTTATTACCTAAGTCGGATTGAACATTCCTCATTTGGTTATTCTGTCAGCAATAACTGTTTTAGAGCACGAAAGTCCTTGGTCTCCACCCTTATCACCAACTCATTCCAGTCACACAGTACATCATAAATCCCCTCTCTTGCTTTCTTTTCAAACTCTGGAGATACTCAGCTGGCATCTCCTCAAACCATGTAATCAGATCTTCAATCATTCACTCATGTATAGTTGGTCACCTACACTCACAGCCCCCCCCCCCTCAGTGACTGCTGCTCTTTCTATGGGAAAACAACTTGTTAAAGCATCGGCAGTAGACAAATCATTCAAAGCCCTTTCTACAAGTAATCCTAAAGCTCACAAACCATTCCAAAATATCCACATACATATGGCAAGCAATTTTACAACCTTTGCAAGTACAGATCCAGAGTTGGAGGTGCAACCGCCTTTCCCAACTGTAGCTGTTTCTGATGCCATCCCAACCTATTCCTTCTCTAAGGCTAACTTTTAACTCTAGTTCTCTTTTTTGATTTTCCCTTCCCTCCACTTTTCTTCTTTCCTTTATGATAATTTCCCTGGTCTCTCTCGCCTCTTTTTCTCCTGTTCCCGGTAATCTAATCTGGCTTTCTACCCCTCAAGCTCCATGAAGCTTTCTTTTCAGCGTTATCTTGCCAGATTGCTGACTGGAAATTCAGAGTCTCTACGAGCACTAAACTACTCAAATGAATATCCCGTGGAGGTGGTGATAGTGGTACCTTGAAAATCAGATGTCTTGGACAAACACTGGAAAGCAAATTTGGAGACACACTCAGGAAGTCTCAGTCAGAAACCTTTCCTCTCTGACTAAATCACTATTACTTATCTGCCACCACATTTCTCTATATGGTCCTTAATAAACATAAAATGGATCTCCCTACCCTTGTTTCTGGGACTCTTCCACCCTCTCAAAATACATATCCCTCAACAGATTAAAGGAAGGTGTGTTGTGGTCTGCTGCCACCACCCTTGTATCTTTCATTGTATTTTGTAGGTAATCTAGTGGTTAAGTTGAACTTATTGTTCTGTTAAAAAAAATTGGAACTTGCAGATCTCTTACTGCTTGCTGTCAATTGACAAACCCTACTCAGGGGGTTCACAGGGCAGATAGGGTCTACTGGACCCCAACTGTGGTGGATGAGATTGTTTGCAATGGGTGCCCAGGGTTCCATCTTACTGTGGCTCTGCAAACTAAACCATGTACAACCCTTTCGCGCTTGACTCTCAGTGCAGTGAGGATGAGCAATCACAGAGATCTGAAGGGGGTAGTGTTGAGGCAAGAGCTCAGACCTCAACAATTATCAGACACAGTAACACAATATTCAACTGAGCGCTTGTCTTTTAGAAAAAGTAAATACTTTAAACACACAATACAACTAAGCACTGCATGATTATATTCAACAGATTGTATTACGTCTTCCCTGACCATTATCCTTGCCCCACTGGGATAGCTTGAGGAACTACAGTGCCCCTTACTGGAGGGAGAGTCATGAATTGTGCAAAAGTGCAGATTATCAGTATAAACACCTGGAGGCTTGGAGGGCAACCAGTTGCTCTTGACCATAGTTTACTTTGGACAGAAAGTCTCAAATCTCTGCGCCTGACTGTGTGGGAGCCTGTCTCAGTGCTTTTGCTCCAGCCACAGTGAAATCTTGAGATGCCTGCACGTTAGTTCTCACCTGTTGGATAGTGAGGTGGTACAGCCTGTGTATTTTATCTTAGTGGTAACCTCCGTCTGGAGCTAAAGGTAAGTGAAGGCAATAGGGTAGGTCTGGGACACCATGGATCCTCCAGCAGTTTCAGCCTCCCAGGTGAATGGAGTTCACAGTGGTAATTACAGCCTCAAAGGCCAGTGGTGAGATGCTGTTGAAGCCGCACAGTCCGAAAAGGCTCCCAGATAAGAAGTGTAGTAACTGCCTTTCATGCTAATACGAATTACAACAGTGTGCTGCCTGCTTGATCTTCTGGCATTGGTGGTGGTAGTATTAGTTCACCTACCACGGTGACTGATGGCAACACATTATTTTGGTGCAGTCTTTAGGACTGTTCCCAGGTAATAACTATGCAGAGAGACCAAGGGAGTCACTCACTAAAGGAGTTGTCCCTGAAATCGCTCTCTAATACTGTTTGCTTTCTTAGGGTGCTCCACAAACTGGAAACATGCTAGACTTCTCGCCCTTATCAGTTTCTCCTTTTGCATGCCCAGACACACTTCTTTCCTGTCCCAGGAGGCAGGCAGGATTCCGGGCACTAAGCAGACCCACAGGTCCTCCATTAAAAAATGCACACCTCAGGTGATGTCTCTTCGTCACTGGGAAACTCAGTGCCAGGCAGACACCAGCAATGGTAAGTCTACCAGTTCTCTGGAGAGCACTTCCTTTCTTGGCCAAGAATCACTTGGGACTGTAACCAAGTGTGAGTGTTTGGGTCCCTATTTTATACATATTTTAAAGACAGGGAATATTGATCTGTTGTCTCAAACTTCAGAACTTGTTTAGGTTTGTTTTCCTTTCGAGTGTCCTTCTCAAGCAGCTATCCAGATACTGCCCTTTTGTAAAATAATCATTTTCCCAGCATGTAGACTGGGGCTGTTGCCAAACGGGGGCACCTACCACATGGACACAATACGTTGTGAGTTCTCTGTACCTGGCTGCCAATGACTTTTCGAAAGCTGTAATCAGGGACATATAAAAGGGTAAACCTGGTCTATAAACTTCCTCACCTTGAACAATAGAAACTGCAGTCCCACCCTCCATCCCTACCATCTACCAAATGACTGCTCAGAAAGAACTAATCATTAGCCACTAGCTAACAAAGGCTTGACTGAATGCCTAAAGGTAGCCCTGTCTCCTAACTTCAGTATCTGAATGTCTACTCTGTCTCCAGCTACATAAATACAGGCAATATACTCCAGTCTCTGGGAATCTGCCCTCATTCTCCAAGCGCCATGCTAAACCTCAGACATTCAAACTGGATCCCAGAAGCTTCAGCACTCAAACCCATGCACACATCTGCCCTTACCACCATACTTGTACTGCATGAAAACTTTACAAGCACATGCACTTGACATACACACTGGAAGTCAGCACAAGATTCTGGGATACACATAACAGTAGAACTTTACACAAGAGAGCCTGTAGATCACACTGTCATGAACATAAATAAGAGGGCCTGGTCATACTAGGGGTTCACAAAACGCAGTGTTCAGTCGCCACCTCCTTATGTGCTGCACCCAAGATAGGGCCAATTGTGATGTATCTGCTATAGACGAGGGCGTGCTTGGTGTGCCCCTCCGGGTCACAGGCAGGCCCTTGACTTTGAATTGTTAGAAAAAGGCATAGGCCTCTCTGCACGTTAGACTAGCAGGGTGCCAGGGTTGATTAACGATTAGATGCACACGTGTTAAGCCCTCAGGAAGGGGTACACTCTTTTATTTCACCCAGGGAACATTCCTGTTCCAACATCTTATGATATGTGATGTGAATTATTATTTTTGAAGGAAATGGAAACTGACTCTGGTATCAAAGTGGTATTTTGAAGTTAGCGACATGCGAAATTAAGCTCATCTGGCTTTGTGACTGAATCTACAGAGCACGCATTTGTTGGAGCTCACAGATGGCGCATAGCTGTCGCTGCTTTTCTTTTTCAGGTTAACGAAGGCGCCTTGTTTTACAAATGTCTCTTGAGTCTGCCGTGGATGAATTCTGCGCTTTCCCAGTCAAGGGAGAGAAACCTGTGCAGCGCACTCCGGCTTTATATATCATATTAGCAATACAACCTCCCACTTAAACACTTAAATGAAAACATGGGGAAACTAATTTACCATTTGTAAACGTATGATTTAAAGAGAAGCTGTTTTAATTCCCTTCCCATTTGCCTTCGTTTTGTGAGTGAGCCTGCATTAGCTGGGACTATAGGAAGCCTCGGCAGAAATCGCAACACTTAAGGCTTTTCATTTTCTCCTTGATTAAATAATTGACATTCCTGTCACTGCCTGCACTTTACCGGCGAACAAATGTTCTGTGTGAAGATAAATACTCTTTTTTTGCTTTGTACCTTAAAAGCAGGCAAGGTTTATTTTATTGGGAGATTCGTAAAATGGATCAGTGTTCTATTCATTCGTTTCACAGACATTTGCTAGTCGCATTAAGTGATTGTTTGGAAAAATTACGGAAGCCATTTTCTCTAATTTGACAGACTTCTTCTTGTGCTTATGCTTACCTAATACAGAAAGGAAATGACCCCCTCCTCCTCCAACCACCCACCCTTCTCCGCCCGCGTAGTTGTGTTTTTTTCACCCTATGTACATTCATTAATCTCAAAAGCCTTTATCTCTAAATTAGTGTCTCCGGCTCAGTATGGCTAATTCTGCTCTCATCAACATCTTTTTAACACTCCTGGCTAAACCACCAAACTAAAAGCGCAAGCCATTAATACAGTTATGATGCTGGATGCCGGCCTGTCAAGGAAAGAATGTGGCAGGTGGCATTGCAGGTCCTTAAGCGAATGCTTTTTTTACTTCCATTTATTTGCTGTTTTGTCTTTTGTTTACACAACCATTCACCTTAATAACAATAATACAACTCTGGGTTGTAGAAAGTTGACCGCATATACTAGCTATGGTACAAAGCATCAAGGGTTAATGTATAACACATTAATGTAATTCAGTTCCTGATATATATTCTCACCCTCCGTCCTGGAGGCATCTTGGCTTCTGTTATCATTTTTTAACTGAGTCTCTTGTACCATACCGTTCAACGCCCACCAGGCTTGACTACTACTAGTGAGAGCCTCATTGGCACATTTGCACCACACAGCAACGTCTGAAGCTTCACCACGTATGTTGTACAATCTATCTAGACACACCACAGTCTTACCACACTATTACCAAGCTCATACATAAGCTACGCACACTTATAATCTAGGCAGTAAATAGCATGGCCTTACATTCTACTCTGACACACTAGCTCACTGCACACCTACTTGGAGTTATATCATATAAGATTCATATCACTCCTAAACCACTCTCTGCTGCATTCAAGTCGCAGTCCCTTTACGTAATAGGTCCTTCCACTGGGACTCCCTGCCGCCAGGCATCGAGAAATTAGCTTCCCACCATAGACCCCTACAAGTCTAGCAGTCCACAACTAAAATATAAGCAAAATAAATAAGTTTTCCTTAAACTAAAGTATTACAAATCAATTAAATAATGAATCAGCAATTAACAGTTAACTAATTATTATCTAATTAATTTCCCAATCTATACCCCTACAATGCCACCTGCACATAACATATAGCAAAATAAATCAGCATTAAGGGCCTGATTACAACTTTGGAGGAAGGTGTTAATCCGTCCCAAATGTGACGGATATACCACCAGCCGTATTACGAGTCCATTATATCCTATGGAACTAGTAATAGGGCTGGTGGTATATCCGTCACATTTGGGACAGATTAACACCTCCTCCAAAGTTGTAATCAGGCCCTAAATCATTTACATATTAAATATCAATTATATAATTTAATATAATTTAATATATAATTCATAATTAATATAACCGAATTACCTTGTCACACTATCCCCCTACAAACCCAACAACCAACTACAACACTATAAATTATTATAAAAAATGAAATAAAAAATATAAATCACTTTGAATTACTTGCTATATTTGAACAAACATTAAGAACATTTATATAAACAATAGTAACACTTAAAATTATTTTATCAACTAAAACACATTAAGATTATCAAAAACAATATCCTTACTTATTATGTCACTGAAGACGATATTAAAAACTTAAATACTATTTAAAACAATGCTACTAACCTTAAAAACAAGATATTCTTGTCAACATTCTTATTGCATCACAATATTTATGTCATGGTATTTTATTTCCAATATTTCTATCTCCAGATATTCACAACTCAATATTTTATCCAAACACCCTGTCCAGAGTACATGTTTGCTCCTGAAATGGGCCTGTACTCCCCATGAAATGTACTGCAGTGGCACAGAGAAGTGCAGGTACTTTCCCTTTCAAATTAAAGAAGAGCAGGTACTCAGTACAGGACAGTCCCTGCCCATATAAAGCAATGAAACCAACCTTTCTGAATCCAACATTTTAACATTTGAGACATAACTCTGCAGTGACTTGAGGAATGAAGCATTTTAGCCACTGGTTGTATTCCGTCAAGCATGTGTTCAGAGTTCTGCTGATTGTGAACTCTTCTTTTGAATATGTCACCATCTAGCTGTCCCACTCAGGCAGTTTTTGGAATTTGCTGTCCAGTGAGTCCGGCTTGGTGCAATGAGTTTCACAGCCCCAAGAAAAAATAGCATTTTATTGTTTGGGCTATCTACTCACGTAGAGAAGTAAGTCATTCTGTAAGATATTTGTTGAAGTCTGACAATCTTTTGCTGCTTACAGTGGCCTTAAAGTATCCCTGAGAAACCCTCCAGCACCCTGAAACCTTGTGGTTATATTTAATCCAGGGTAAATGTTACCTTGTTACTCCTTTAGAGGTGGAGCGATTTCAACAAATCCAGCTAAATACCCAGACTGTATTTCCAAACATTCCAACACTTGAACGAGTTCTTTCTTTTCTGGGATTGTGCATTGTACTACTTAACAAAAAATCAGCAAATTAGATTGCCAATGCACTCAAAAAGGGCAGAACCACCAATAACTCACTCTATAATATGCTCAAGGTTTAGCACTCCCTCGGGGTTCTCTGTTTACTCAAATCTAGCGCGCTGGTGCTGCCGGAACCCAGGAGTCAGGGGCAGGAGGGACTGGAGCCCTTTAAATCTTCTACGCGCTCCCGCCGTCGCGGGAAGCGCGCTGGTGCTGCCGGGACCCAGGAGGCAGGGGCAGGAGCCCTTTAAATCCTCTACGTGCTCTCCGCCGTCACGGGAAGCGCGCTGGTGCTGCCGGGACCCAGGAGGCAGGGGCAGGAGCCCTTTAAATCTTCTACACGCTCCCGCCGTCGTGGGAAGCGCACTGGTGCTGCCAGGACCCAGGAGGCAGGGGCAGGAGCCCTTTAAATCCTCTACGCGCTCCCGCCGTCGCGGGAAGCGCACTGGAGCTGCCGGGACCCAGGAGTCAGGGGCAGGAGCCCTTTAAATCTTCTACGCGCTCCCGCCATCGCGGGACGCGCGTGGGCGGCGCCTGGGCAAAGCCCGGGCTAAGGGCAGGCCCGTCCTTGCCCGTCATTGCCAGGAAGGGGCAGGGCAGGGCCACCCCCCTGACATCCCTCCAAAGACTTCTGGATTAGGCAGCTCACAAGTGCATGGCTGCCTGAAGGTACTGTGTTTGTGTTTCGTTTTATTTTAAACTTCCTTTAACACCTTGTGATTGGATTTTACTTTTAGTACTAAATAAGTCCAAACTAAAACCACCACTGTTTCGCTATTACAACTAGGGGTGGTTGGCTTTTGAAACATATTTGTTGAGGCACCTTTATTTTCCCTTTTTCCTTTTGTAACAACCTGCCTGAGGATAACAACTTACCAGGATGGGGAAAATGAAAGCCACCAGCAATCCCACCGTGCAGAGAGGGGCAAGGAAAGTACCTCGACATGCGGCCGAAAATTGCACACTGACTCAAACTGATGATCTTATAGAGGAAGTGGAGAGTTTGTTAGCCACTAAGCCCTCAAAATCCCTTAGGAAAGATGCCTTTGCCACTTCGAATGACATAAAATCCTTTTTTTCCCCTGTGAATAGAGAATCACAGATACCTATATCTCAGGGTTCTAATTCAGAATCTAATAGGACAAAAAATTCAAATACTCTAATAGAGAGCCCCAAACTAAGTCCGCTTAGACGGCAAGATGGTGTGTCCCCCCTTATAAATTGTAACAACCGCTTCTCACCCCTTGCCCTATTGGCGCCATCTGAATCAGAGAGAACTATGTCAAGGGGAACTGAGGAGTTAATACCAGTTTCAACCACCCAGAAGGAACACCCTGCTGATTCACAGTTAGTACAGATAAGAGCTGAAATTCTGAGTCTTAGAGAGCACCTTACATCCTTTACCCATATGATATATGAGAAGTTGGATGGTATATCTGTGGTAATTGGGGACATAAGGAAGTCATCATTAAAATCTGACCCTAACTCCTTGACAAAGCCAACCCTAATAGCTGAGACATCCATGACAAAGAGGTGCAGGGGTCAAAGGGCTGGTATGGTAACTCAGATCATTCTCGGGGGCGATAGTGCACCTCCTGTAGCGGGCGTTTCTAACAAATGCGATAAAATTTGGGACAAGGGAGCCAACTGTGAGATGCACAGGGATGAACTCTTAGACAAAAGGCCTATATGCTTTTCGAGAAATACCCCCCAAAGTCAGATTTGACATAGTGATTACGATATATACATGATAAATGTCCCCAAGCTAAGTAATGGTCAACTAGAGCAAGGGGAATCTCTTAAAAATAAAGTAATCCATTGGATAAGGGGAACAAAGAAGTGCAGGTCCATTATAAGGGACGACATAGCTACCGCACAGAGACACACAAGAGTAGGATCAGCAACAGATCTTATAGGGCTAAAATTGACCAGCCAGAACCAAGTTAAGGGCCTTCTGGCACTTGATGAAAGAGTGAGACCCGGTGCCTTAACCCAAGTGGCACTTGCCCATAAACTCCCCCAATCACTGACAAATCTGTTTTTCCAAGAGAGAAATAATACCACAACGGCCCAGCAAACATGTACCTATAGAATGGACCAAAAGCACAGTCCAACTTCAGCCATAGATTGACGTGAAGCCCCCACGGCGAAGGTCGGGAGAGATGGCATACCCAGTCTCGATCCTTCTATGCCAAGCAACCACATACAATATTCCCTGGGAGCGGAGTCAAAAGTGCATTGTAGCAACCTGTTAAAGGAGAAGGTCCAGGGAGTAATACCTTGTTTAAATGAGACTAGAGAGAAGCCGCCAGATAAGGGGGATGGTCATGATCTACCGATCAGGATTTTATCTTGGAATGTGGCAGGACTGACACAGAAGACAGCTAACCCTGACTGGTAAAGTTCTATAGATCAACACCATATTATTTTATTACAGGAGACATGGGCTTCATCTGCAATAAACAGAGAAGGTTATTGGACCTTCCAGAAGACTGCGCTTCCATCACCATCAGGCAGGGCTTCAGGTGGTCTGATAATCTGGCTAAAACATGATTTGTTTCCAAAGGTAAAGGAGATAGCAACCCCTATGAGGGATATATTAGCCGTCACGGTTGAAATTAGTACTGCTAGGGGTCCTGTTAGTATAATAATTGTAAATATATATGTCAGACCTGGGACCCAAAGGACCCAGACTGTTCAGATGAGTATGCTATCAGATTTCCTTAACTGCCTTCCTGGAGGGCGGGGCTTAATTGTCGCAGGAGATTTCAATATGCAATTAAGTTGCAGAGACGACAACCAGCAAAGAGGAATCCGGTTTGCAGATTCATGGGATAGATCTGGGCCGGTGCAAGCCACATCTAAGAAAGAAGGAGGAGCATTAGAACTATTCGAAGATCTAATAAAAATGAAGGGACTAAGAATAGTAAATGGAAACACCAGATCAGATACCCCGGCGTCGCCTACATATAGGAGAGGTCTATATTTTAGCCACCTGGACTACGTTCTAGTAGATGACGCTCTTTGGAAATCTCTTATTGACATGGTTGTTCTCCCTCGTATTGATAGTGACCATGAGTACCTCCTTTTCTACTATTCTATTCAGCTGTATGACATTGACAACATGGGCCCAAAATAGTGTCCTAATTAGGACTAATGATTGTAAAAATGTGAAATGGGAATGGGTGGAAGATGATGCAAACTTCCAGCTACTAATCTATAGAATAGTTGTAACAACGCTTTCCCCATTGAAGCATACAAATATGATATTGGTGGATCTGATCAATCTGCATAGCATTCTGATCACCCGGTTAAAACCACATTTCCAGATAGTAAGGAGGCGGACAGAGATTGGGATTAGAGCATCGAGGTGGTTCACTAACACTTGTCGTCAGGCCAAAATACAGCTATTGGGAGCACTTAAGGAAGGGAACTGCCGAGAGATAAGAAAATCTAGGGCTGCATACAAAATTGTACTTAAAAACGCAAAAAAAGAGTGGGTAACCAGATATTGGAATAGGATGGTTGATGCACTTCACAAGAAGGATTTTAATTTATTCTGGAAACTAGTGGCATACAAAAGTAGTTCCCAAGGTGTGGAGACCTACCCTGTAATTCAGCCAGAAACTTGGGTGATACATTTTTCAAATGTATACAGAAAACCTCAATTTAGCAGTACTGCTATTCCTCCTTTAAAACCTAATGACCTTTTTGCCAACACCTCAACGGGTGGGAGAGTCATACCACCCAAATGTGACCTGGACCTTTTCTCCCTAAAAGAAAAAACACTGGCTCTTCAATCAATACGTAAAGGGAAGGCCCCTGGTCTTGATGGTATCCCAGGTGATTTATATTTGTCCCGACCGACAACCTGGTCTCTGAATCTAAATGCGCTCAGTAATGAGATACTGAGGGGGGGAGGACTTCCTACCACGTGGCAAGGAGCAATCATAGTCCCTATTTATAAGAAAGGGCCAAGGGAACAACCTACCAACTATAGGCCTATTAGTCTAATTGATGTTAGTCAAAGGATATTCAGCAAGCAGGTACTGAACAGACTACAGGCTTGGATAGAGGATTCTCATATTCTCTCCGACTTCCAGGCAGGTTTTAGAAAAGGCATAAGTACAATAGACCAGGTATTCAGGTTTAACCCTCTCTGTTGGAAATATTTGTCTCTCAATAAGAGCCACTTGTATGTAGCCTTTATTGATTTAAAAGCTGCCTTTGACATGGTACCTCAGGATATATTATGGAAAGTTATGGAGAGCTAACAACTTGATGGAGAACTACTAAGATTGATTAGAGATCTACATGAAGGGACTTATGCTCACGTACGCTGGTCAGAAAGTGGCGATCTAACGGAAGCTATACCTGTCAATAGGAGGGTTTGGCAGGGGTGCATTCTGGCACCAACACTGTTTAACCTTTAAATCAATGGTGCCGCAGACCAACTGTTACACTGCAACCACGATGCCCCAAGGCTAGCTGGATCCCCCGTCCCCATTTTAATGTTCGCCGATGATACTTTACTAATCTCAAGAACACCCACGGGCTTACAAAATGAATTGGATGCTTTTTATAACTTTTGTTTTTATAGAGGAAATAAATCCAACAAAATCGAAGTTCATGGCCTTTAACCCGCATAAACTGTTTAGGGGGAAAATGACTATAGCAGGCCGACCAGTAGAGAGAGTCAACAAATTTGATTATTTGGGGATCAGGCTAAGTGATGACCAACGTTGGTCGGCACAGATCGGGAAGAGTCTGACAGCACTTAGGCAGAGGGCAACAGTGATAGGGAGGAAAATTGCCAATACTTTGGAAGGGGAGATATCACCCGCCATCTCTGTTTATAAAGCAGCGGCAGTTGCAGCTTCAACTTATGGCGCTGAGCTTTGGGGTCACACTAACTCTAGGTGTCTGACCACGGTAGAAAACCGTTTCATACAAAAAAAATTGAGGCTGCCGATGAGCACCCCTCTCACCCCCCCTTAGATTTGACCTAGCCCTAAACGAGATCCATAACGAAATTGCATTAAGACCACTCATGTATTGGATTCGTCTTTGGACATCGGAGAATTTGTCCACCCTCCATGTAGCATTAGATGAGTTTCTCGCAAGTGACAGTGCACTAAAGATCCCTTGGTTTAGACATATTAGAGATACGTGTAAATTTCTCAAGATGGAGGAGGTGTGGAGTGCTCCTCATAATTTGACCAAGGAAGTAAATGGCCTGTAAAAAGGTGCTACTGGGAGAACATCTTGGCTCAAACTTGGTCTAAAAATCATGGCAGTCAGACTTTACAGGTTCCTAGACCATAAATGCAGCCCCAAATTTGAGGCCTACATGGATAATGTAAATCCTCCCTATACTAAAACACTATTCATCAAGTTCAGACTAGGAACCCTCCCGCTCAAGACATTTACAGCGCAATGGAGGATGGAGGACTGTAACTTAATATACTGCCATCATTGTCAAAAGACAAAAGAGACACTCGCGCACTTTATGTTTTTCTGTCCTAGATATTTGGTACCTAGGAAGAAGTGGATTGCTCCGTTATATAGGTCAGTTGGGATAAGGGAATGGAATACAGCATTACGCCTTTTGATAACTGACACAAATGACAAAATAGTTTTTCCAGTTGCGAGATACTTGCAAAGTGCATGGGCCATAAGAATCAGAGAATTGCTATAATAGTGTGCTTTTAACACATTAATCTTAGATTATATTTATTTAACATAGCAATTCTTAACTGGTTGGAGTTAAGATAAAATGGCCTAATATTTTATTTCTGGATCTTAAGATTTTAAGATAAATGATTGTTTGTTAAGTTTCCTATAACTTTGTGATTCTATAACTTATCTAGGGCTCTTAAAGTAAACTGTGGTGTGCTTTGCCTAAATTCCTCTTCCTTATATTCAACAATTGATACAAATGACAAAATAGTTCCCCCAGCTGCGAGATATTTGCAAAATATATGGGCTATAAGAACTAGAGAATTGCTATAATCGTGTGTTTTTTAACATATTGGTTTTAGATTATATTTATCCAACATAATAAGTTTTAATTGATTGGAGTCAAGACATAATGACCTAATATTTTATATCTAATATTTTGGGATTTAAAGATTTTAATAATAATGCTTGTTTTGCACTGTTTTTTACAACTATGTGATCTTATAATTTATTCAGGGCTCTTAAAGCAAACTGTGCTACCTTTTTGCTATTTTCTCTTTCTGACGCTGTACAATTATGTTATGGTGTTTTACTGTTCACTTTTATGGCTTTTAGCCGAAATAAAGTTACTGATTGATTGGTTGATACTCAAATCTAGCTCTGTGTTCGGGTAATGGAGGATTACAAACATTGCTGCAAATACAGAGTTATTATTCCCAATCTAAGAAAACCTAAGCATTCCCTACGTTTTCCAAACTCCCGATTTATAATGTTGACCACAACTCCCACATCAAACAATGTTTTCATGGGTATAAAAACCAGGTCATTTGCTGTTTTGGGACTTTCTTGTGGCGGTTTCGTTAGTGGGTCTTCTTTCTAGTCTGTTGATTTCACTTCTTTTTATTTTGGTGTACTTTAATCTCAGAGTTTCTTAATTCTGTGCTCTTTTGCTACTAGTGTTTCACACTTTGAGTGCCTTGTGCTCTACTGTAGCCTTATTTCTGAGATCAGCAGTTCTTAACGTATGCCCTATGGAACCCTGGGAGTCCACAACCCCTACCTAGGGGTTCTGCAACTATTTAAACACTTTGTAAATGTGACGAAATTTGAAATTGGAGCCTAAAATAAAATTAGCATTCTGAGCTTCATTTGAAGATACAGCAGACAGTGGTATGCACAATTGGAAACCTCATTTAAAGCACTAGTATGTGCTTATAAAAAGAGAGCATGCATTCAGAGCAAGAAAGACAAAGTGGTATGCTAGAATCTTGCAAATCTCTTCCTGTTTCAGAATTAAAATCACATTTTGAAAAGCTACAACCGTCACATTAAAATTAAACTTTTGATTGTGCAAATAAAGAAAATATTTCATATTTTGTGCATTGGTTTGATGTATATGTGTTTTCTTAGTAGTGTGAATTTGTTTGAGGTTCAAAAAATTGCTTTGGCAGGGGTTCCCAGCTTCCAAACGGTGATTCACTAGGGGTCCACAATGTCTCACGTTAAAAACCACTGCCATAGATATTCTCCTGCTTGTTATTCCTGTGCTCAGATTTTTGTCAAGCACCAGTCATGTCCCTGCTTCTTCCCACTTCTCTGTATTTCAGAAGAAGTGTTACCTTGGAGAACGAAGTGTGACTTAAGAAAATGTTTCTCTATGCCTCTTGTTAGACTTGGCATCCTTGTTGTGGTCTCCCCTAACATTTTGCCTCTGTTTCCCAGGTTGTTGATGTGTGCGAGACTCTGTTTTTGCTGTTTTTGTTACTCTGGGAACTTTACCACTGCTATCCAGTGCTAAAGTGCAAGTCCTCCTATACAAAATGTGTATGCAATTGGTTTATATTTGATTTACTGGTAAGTCCCTAGTACAGTGCACTAGAGGTGCCCAGGTCCTGTAAATCAAATTCTACTAGTGGGCCTGCAGCACTGGTTGTGCCACCCACAATAGTAGCTTTGTAAACATGGCCCACGCCTGCCACTGCAGTGTCTGTGTGTGCAGTTTTTAACTGCCAATTCGACTTGGCAAGTGTACCCACTTGCCAAGCCTAAACCTTCCCTTTTTCTTACATGTAAGACATCCCCAATGTAGGCCCTAGGTATCCCCATGGGCAGGGTGCAGTGTCTATTTAAGGTAGGACATATACTAATGCGTTTTATATGTCCTAAAAGTGAAATACTGCCAAATTTGGTTTTCAGTGTGGCAAAGCCTATCCCTCTCATAGGTTAACATGGGGGCTGCCTTTAAATATGATTAAAGCGTAGATTCCCTTTGGGAGCAGATAGACATGTGGAGTTTGGGGTCTCTGAGCTCACAATTTAAAAATACATCTTTTAGTAAAGTTGATTTTAATATTGTTTGTTTGAAAATGCCACTTTTAGAAAGTGAGCATTTTCTTGCTTAAACCATTCTGTGACTCTGCCTGTTTGTGGATTCCCTGTCTGGGTCTGTTTGCCAAATGGGCTGTTTGCACCTCTCTCTAGACAGTGGCACAAAGGGAGCTTGGGTGTAGCCTGCATATCCTGATGAGCCATCTGTGCTAGGAGGGAGGGAAGGGTGGTCACTCACATCTGAAAGGGCTGTGCCTGCCCTCACACAATGCAGTCCCCAACCCCCTGGTGTGTGTCTGGGGCTGGCCTGGGCAAGGCAGGATTTTACATTCAAGAGAGACTATCATTTGAAGTAAGCCTACTTCAAAGGCCAAAATGGGTATGAGAAGGGCATTCAAAACCACAGAATTTAGATCACTTCTGGACATCAAGAGGAACCTCTGCCTGGAGAAGAGCTGAAGAGTTGAGGAGAAGTGCCGCCCTGCCTGTGACTGTCTTTTGTGGAGCTATCCTGCAGTTGCTGCTTCTGCCTGGTGAAAGGGGACAAATACTGGACTTTGTGTCCATTCCTGCTTGTGAAGAAATCTCCAAGGGCATGTCCTGAGCTTGCCTCCTGGGTTTAGTCCCTTTGAGCTCATCTATGGCCACCCTGTGAGGGGACCTTTAAGTCTGTTGAAGGAGGCTTTGAAAAAAGCTCCTAGTAACCCCCCCCAGGATGTATTTAGCTACATGCTGGCTCTGAGAAACCAGACTGCCCGCTTCAGGAGTCTCGCACCGGAGAACCTGGATGCAAGCCAGGAGGATATGAAACGGTGGTATAACCGGAATGCCACTCTGGTCGAGTTTCAACCTGGCCAAAAAGTGTGGGTGATGGCACCAGTGGAGCCTGGGGTGCTCCAAGACAAGTAGACTGGACCTTTTGAGGTGGTGGAGCGCAAGAGTGAAGTCACCTACCTGGTAGACTTACAGACTCCCAGGAACCCTTTAAGGGTCCTGCATGTTAACTGCTTCAAACCACACTTTGAGCGGACTGAACTGCCCGTGCTCCTTGCAACAGATGATGGGGTGGAGGAGGGGAGTGAGCCTCTTCCTGACCTCCTGTCTGCAGGAGAGAAAGATGGGTCCGTGGAGGGAGTGATCCCCCCTCCCTAACTGCAGAGAAGCAGAGGGACTGTTGCAGGTGTTGGGACAGTTCCCCTCACTGTTTTCCTTGATCCCAGGGGTCAAACACTTGTGCACACATGATGAGGAACCTGGGGACAGTACACCCATTAAACAGAAAGGTTACAGGGTGACTGACAGGGTCAGGGCTAGCATTAAGGATGAGGTATCAAAAATGTTAACCCTAGGGGTTATTGAACATTCTAGCAGACCTTGGGCCAGCCCTGTGGTATAGGTCCCAAAGGCCGCTGCACCTGGTGCCACGTTCTGTGTGGACTACCGGGGACTCAATGCGGTCAGGAAGCCTGACGCACATCCCATCCCCTGAGCTGAGGAGCTCATTGATCGGTTGGGGGCTGCCATCTACCTCAGCACGTTTGACTTAACGTCTGGGTACTGGCAGATTGCCTTGACCAAGGGGGCCAAGGAGAGGTCTGCATTTTCTACCCCAGATGAGCACTTTCAATTTAAAGTGATGCCATTCGGGATGAAGAATGCCCCTGTCAACTTTCAGAGGTTGGTCAACCAGGTGTCTGGGCTGGATTAATTCAGTGCTGCCTACCTGGATGACATTGCTGTTTTTAGTTCCACATGGGAGGAACATCTGCAACACCTCTGCAGAGTGTTGGAGGCCCTGCAGAAGGCAGGCCTCACTATTGAGGCAAGCAAGTGCCAAATAGGGCAGGATTATGTGGTGTACTTGGGACACCAGTTAGAGAGTGGCCAGGTGGCACCCCTACAGTCAAACATTGACACAATTCTGGCTTGGGAGCCTCTCAAAACCCAGACTGTGGTGAGAGCCTTTTTAGGTCTCACTGGCTACTGCAGGCGTTTTGTCAAGGGGTATGGTACCATTGTTACCCCCTTGACTGAGTAGACTTCTAAGAAGCAACAAAGAAGGTGATCTGGACAGAGGCTTGCAAGACCGCTCTTGATGCCCTGAAGGCTGCTGTGTGCACAGCACCTGTGCTGAAGGCACATGACTACTCCAAGGAGTTTGTTGTGCAAACAGACACCTCAGAGCATGGTTTTGGAGCAGTACTCTCACAGCTTAATGAAGAGGGCCTAGATCAACCCGTAGCCTTAATTAGCAGGAGGTTACTTCCCAGGAAACGTAGGTGGAGTGTCATAGAACGTGAGGCTTATACTGTGGTCTGGGTGCTGAAGAAGCAAAAGCCCTACTTGTTTGGGACTCACTTCCGGGTTCAGACCAACCACTGGCCCCTCAGATGCTTAATGCAGATGAGGGGTGAGAATCCAAAACTGTTGAGGTGGTCTATTTCCCTATGGGGATGAACTTTACGATGGAACACTGCCCTGGCACAGAACACGCCAATGCTGATGATCTGTCAGATTCTTCTGCCTTAGTATTGAGAACTCCCATGAGGTTGGGTAGTTGCTCCCCACTTTCAGCTGGGGGGGACACGTGTTAGACTTGGCATCCTTGGTGTGGTCTCCCCTAACTTTTTGCCTCTGTTTCCCAGGTTGTTGATGTGTGCTGGATTCTGTTTTTGCTGTTTTTGTTACTCTGGGCACTTTACCACTGCTATCCAGTGCTAAAGTGCAAGTGCTCCTATACAAAATGTGTATGTAATTGGTTTATCCTTGATTGGCATATTTGATTTACTGGTAAGTCCCTAGTACAGTGCACTAGAGGTGCCCATGGCCTGTAAATCAAATGCTACTGGTGGGCCTGCAGCACTGATTGTGCCACCCACAATAGTAGCTCTGTAAACATGGCTTAGTGTCTGTGTGTTCAGTTTTAAACTGCCAATTCGACTTGGCAAGTGTACCCAGTTGCCAGACCTAAACCTTCCCTTTTTCTTACATGTAAGATACCCCTAAGGTAGGTCCTGGGTAGCCCCATGGGAAGGGTGCAGTGTATGTTTAAGGCAGGACATATACTAATATGTTTGATATGTCCTAACAGTGAAATACTGCCAAATTCGTTTTTCACTTTTGCAAGGCCTATCCCTCTCATAGGTTAACATGGGGGCTGCCTTTAAATATGATTAATGGGTAGATTCCCTTTGGGAGCGGATAGGCATGTGGAGTTTGGGGTCTCTGAGCTCACAATTTAAAAATACATCTTTTAGTAAAGTTGATTTTAATATTGTTTGTTTAAAACTGCCACTTTTAGAAAGTGAGAATGTTCTAGCTTAAACCATTCTGTAACTCTGCCTGTTTGTGGATTCCCTGTCTGGGTCAGTTTGCCAGCTGGGCTGTTTGCACCTCTCTCTAGACAGTGACACAAAGGGAGCTGGGGTGTAGCCTGCATATCCTGATGAGCCATCTGTGCTAGAACGGAGGGGAGGAGTGGTAACTCACACCTGAAAGGGCTGTGCCTGCCACCACATAATGCAGTCTCCAACCGCCTGGTGTGTGTCTGGGACCTGGCCTGGGTAAGGCAGGATTTCACAAACAAAACAAACTTTACTTTGAAGTAAGCCTACTTCAGAGGGCAAAATGGGTGTAAGAAGGGCACCCAAAACCCAGACTTTAGATCACTTCTGGACATCAAGTGGAACCTCTGACTGGAGAAGAGCTAAAGAGCTGAGGAGTAGTGCTGCCCTGCCTGTGACTGTCTTTTATGGAGCTATCCTGCAGTTGCTGCTTCTGCCTGGTGAAAGGGGACAAAGACAGGACTTTGTTGTGCATTCCTGCTTGTGAAGAAATCTCCAAGGGCTTGTCCTCCTGTTGTTGAAGTCTCAGGGCTATCAAAGACTTTCCCTGCCAGCACCTGGACTCTCTGCTGAGACTCCTGCCCTGCCAAGTGGTGCCCTATCCAGTTCCTGGGGCCTTGACAGGTGAAGCTGGCAGACCAAGCTTGAAAATCCACGCACAGACCGTTGTTGCAGGGAAATTTTCAACGCAACCTCCTGAGCGTGGTTGAGAAACGACGCACTGCTGGCTTCACGACAGAAATCGATGCTCCGCTTGCAGCATGGCTAGCAGCTCGACTGATGCGGCTGGAGAAATGACGCACAACACCGCTGACAGAAGTCGCAAACCACACTGTGCAGTTTTTCGGATACGGTGCGGCCAGATTTTCGACGCAAACCTTTCTGGGTGTGGAAAAATGACACAATGCCTGCCTGGACCTGAATGCTGCCCGGATCGACGCATGGCTGTCCTGCGGAGAGGAAAACTGATGCACACCGACCGGAGAAGGAGAAACAATGCATGGTTTCGCTTGCGGGTCAGAAATCGACGCACCGATTACATTTTTCGAAGCACACTCACCTGTGAGTGTTATTTTGACGTTACCCAGGTACTTTTCAACACTAACAGTGTTTTACCTGTTTACAAAAGGATTTAAGACTCTTTTTGCTTTTTAATGAATAACTTGACTGCTGTATGTTGGATTTTTTTTGTTTTGGCCTTGTTTTGTTTAGATAAATATTTCCTATTTTTCTAAACCTGTGTTGTGTCATTTTGTAGTGTTTACACTAAGTTACTGTGCGTGTTGGTACAAATACTTTAAACCTAGAACTCTGAAGTTAAGCCTGCCTGCTCATGCCAAGCTACCAATGAGGTGAGCGGGGGCTAGCTGAGGATGATTCTCCTTTACTCTGACTAGAGTGAGGGTCCTTGCTTGGACAGGGGAACCTGACTGCCAAACAAAGACTCAATTTCTAACACCTTTTTACCAAGAAAGGTACACAATAGGCCTACGGGGTAACACCAGCCACTCTCAATCTCTTTCTCACAATTTTGTTTTCTCTTCATTTTTGTCTTCCGCTTTCTTTTTCTATCTCTTTCTTTGTCTCACTCACTCTTCAATTGAACTCATGTATGTCTTCTTGAAGCTATTTCAAGATGTCTCTAGCTGGCCCTTAGTTGACAGCAGATCCTGAGTTCTATGGCCTATATTTATCGGCTTTGTGGTGTGGGGTAGCGCAGCAAGTCACCTTGCTGTGCTGCCCTGAATCACAGGGAAAGGGCAGGAATGTGCAGCTCTTATCCAATACGGTGCATTCCTGTCCTTTTGCCATGTGCTGATGCCATTTTAGCTGCCTAACACCAATGCAGGCATCCTTGCTCCATGGTTCGAGGGCGTCTGCATTGCATGCAGGATTGTTTTTGTGCAGGAAGGGGCACTTTCCTGCACAAAACCAATCTTTAGAGGCGTTTTCCTCTTTCTATGTGTGATGCATTCTGCAAACAAGGAGAAATAGATATATTTCTTCTCTTCACGGCTCACCTGGGGAGGCATGTCTTTTTTGGTGCATTCCCAGGTTTACATGTTCTTGTAAACCTGGGAATGCATCAAAATCCACAGAGCACCCATGCAGCACCTTTGGAAACGCTTATCTGGCGTGTGCTGAGTTACATTATTCAAGATTTATGAAGCCACACAGAGCCAATTAAGGTGGCCTTGCATGACATAACAGTCTCATTTAAGGTTTGAGTCACCCTTGCACCATGTTGCATGGTGCAAGAGATATGCAAACTAGGTCATAAATATGGCAGTATGTTGTTATGTGGCCCCTCCTAACCATTGCCACTTAAATGTTATCCTGTAATATTAATGACAAATATTTTCGCTATATTCATATAATTGGAAGCATCCAAATGTATTTTTGATCCTTGTTGTAAAGTGGATTATGACAACAGGGCTAGTTCCTGGGCTGTTCACCACAGTACCTCTCTCCAGGAAACTTTTCATTGCCTAGACTACATAGAAAGTGTTATCTCAAGCACAGGTGCAAAATATCTTGTGGAAACATTAGTAAGGCTTATCTGTGTCACACCAACAGTAATACAGAGATGAAATATGCTCCTTGTAAGTCATTTGAGTTGTTGGGAGGAAGTAATCTACTTTTATCCAAGGCATATGTTTTGTGCTTGTTTGAGCTTCAATTAACTGTTGTGTATTTTGGAAAGAAATGGAACTCTTCTTTTCCTGTGATTCTTATCCATTTAAAATGGAAGACAGAGGACTCTTGAAGAATGTTCAAGTTGTTTTTCTGCAGATGATTTTGCAGGAGAATAATTGATTTTGTACTTTTTCCAAAAATCGATTTCATTAAACAACTGAAAGCATAAAAACATTGTGAGCAAAACATCAGTTCTTTTGTTAAACCGGAGAACTGAATTGTGAACTTTTTTTATGCTTATTGGTAGTAATCTGTTAGTTCCATGTTTTCTTTTTCATGCTAACACTGTTCATCTGATGTGCTTCCTGTCCACATCAGGACAGTGCGTGCTCTACGGGAGACAAAAATGCAAAATCCCAGTCTTTATGCAAGAGCATAATTCATGCATTGTGTTTATATGCAGTATGATAACCTTTTGCATTGCAGAGTTTAACCTTGAAAAGGACTATTAATGATGTTTGCAATAACTGTTCATTTGCAAGGCATTGCTGCAGGCTTACTGAGTGTGGTAGGGTGTGGTCCCTTTCTAGGATCTACTAGAAGCCCTCCCTGCAGCATGACTGGGTGTGGTTTGTGGGCTGGGCTTGACTCTATATAAGGGAGCCTGCCCAGCTCCACGTGCTCACTATTCAGAGGTCCCGGGGCAGAGCAGCAGCAACTTCCTGAGCTCCTGTTCCGGAGGCCTACCTTGATATTCAAGGCCTGCCCTCATTATATTGGTGATCCTTGAGCAGGGTGGTAAGGTGGAGGTCGGGCCGGGCCCCCGACCCCCTTTCTCAAAGACATTCGAGTTTTGGGCCTAGTTGTGAAACTCTCTGTGCGCGATCATTTCATGGCATTTGCATATTCTTGTTCGAATCGGCAGTGTGCGCGATTCATTTCTAACATGTAAACCTTGGCATTCAGATCGGCAACAGTGTGCGCAATCACTTCATGGCATTTGCATATTCTTGTTCGAATCAGCAGAGTGCGCGATTCATTTCTAACATGTAAACCTTGGCATTCAGATCAGCAACAGTGTGCGCAATCATTTCATGGAATTTGCATATTCTTGTTCGAATCGGCAGAGTGCGCGATTCATTTCTAACATGTAAACCTTGGCATTCAGATCAGCAACAGTGTGCGGGATCATTTCATAGCATTTGCATATTCTTGTTCGAATCGGCAGTGCGCGATTAATTTCTAACATGTAAACCTTGGCATTCAGATTGGCAACAGTGTGCGCGATCATTTCATGGCATTTGCATATTCTTGTTCGAATCGGCAGTGTGCGCGATTCATTTCTAACATTTAAACCTTGGCATTCAGATTGGCAACAGTGTGCACGATCATTTCATGGCATTTGCATATTCTTGTTCGAATCGGCAGAGTGCACGATTCAACCCTGGCATAAAACGCTTGGCTTTTAGATCAGCAGTGTGCGCGATCATTTCATGACTTTGAAAACTTTGGTGTGCCGTGTTTGTTGAGGTGCACACATTTATCCTGAGCTTTTGGATTTCTTTGAAACGCTTAATTCAAAGAGCGACATTCTTTGTGCATATTAAGTTTCTAATACAGTTCCTGTTGTTTCCAGGGAATGTTCAGATAGCCTTTGTCCTCATGTAAAAATGCAATGTTTATTCTGAAACATTATTGATGAAAGTTCTTGTATTCTAGACAGTATGTGATATTTCCTGAAAAGCTCATAGGAAACATTGTATTATCCCATTCTTGATTTTTCCAGGTACCTAGATTTCTTGAGGTCTAGTTATAGTCATTTCTTAGGTTATCCATGATTACAGTATAAGAACTCTTAGAACCATAGTCTATTGAAAGTCAATGTGATTATATCTTGACATTGTGTTGTTTAACTTCTTGCTTCCTACAGGTCTTCTTCCCAGCTGTTCCCTACCTAATCCCCTTTTCCCCCACTTGGACTCTCTCAGGCTCTGTGATATATCTATCAGAGCTTTGGAGCTGTCTAGTGGTGGACATGTTGGGAACGTGTGCAGGCCCCGAGGATCTGGTCTCCCTGACACTTCTCTCAAAGACAAGATGAACTTCACCTTGGCACTCAAGATATAGCTTTTGCTCCCCAGCTTGCTTAACGAAAAATGTTTATATTATTATTACTTGTGAAGGCCATGTACTGGCTCTAATGAACTAAGCTATGCACCTGCTCATATTCCTGATGAGAACTGATTTGAGAAACTGTCTGTAGTGCATTATAAAGTTTCGTCCTGCCCTTGTTCGGGGAACTTCTCTCCATTTGCCGGTTAGGTGGATCCCTTTATGCAATGCACACTCATTTGAAATGTGAAATTGAGTTTTCTTCAGCAGATCATTAAAAAATACCTTTTGATGTCTTTTCTAATGATTGTTATTTACATTTCACACAGTTTACAGTGTGCCATTAACTATGTAACAGGTTCTAATTTCTGACAATAAGATGTTTAATTTTAATTTTTCGAGGTTTGAGCTGATGTTCCAAGAAAACTTTTTGTACATACTCTATTACAAAAAATTATTTTGACACAAAAGTAAATTGACTTCCACCACTCACTCTGTTAGAATTAGGAGAGAAGGTGTATATTTTTTAGGTTCCTAAATTGCCAGTTTTGACATCTTAGTTAGAGTCATTATCTTCTTTACTGGATATTATTATCCTTAAGTGGGGGGCATTAATGCTTGAAACATAGACTTGCTAGCATTGAAAACAACCAAGTTGTCTTATGCCCCCAAAAATGTTAGGCACTGCATAGACACTGTCCCTGTAGCGCTCTGGCAACAAATTTCCCAACATGTCTTCATTAATTTAAGGAACTACAGCAAGACTCAGACAAAATTATCTTTGATCCACGATTGATCATGATGGGAGAAGTGAGATCCCCTGTGAATTCTAGAGAGGGACCATTCATTATCTTGCCACTGCAACAGAAGGTTTCTGAAGCAACACAAGATTACTTCATGCAGAATCATCTTGTCATAGTATTTGCAATATCCAAGACTTTGGTATTAACTTTTCTGAGTTCCTGGAAAGGAGGCTGTACATCAACATCCATGTGAGGCATCCTTTTCTGCAAGTTCTTGTGAACTGCTGTCCAGTTATTGTGGGACTTTGACTCATGAGAATATCCCAAAAGATACCACAGAATTAGATGTAGATCTCGAAATCTGTTGAGAGCTTAAGTTGTGACTGCTCCAGTTCAACAGGTGAAAAATCATTGAAGAATCTATTATACCATGAGCGGTTTTGATGTTTTACAATAATTTAGTCCTTTGTTACTAGCATAGAGATAATAAGATCAATGTTTAGAGAAAAACACAGCACAACCAAATACTGAAATTCTTAAAACATATTTGAGCCACATCTTCTAAATTGATTGTATGCCAAAACATAGTGGGAGAAGGTGCTTCTAGCATCCATTAATAGCTTAGTCTATTGAGAGTCCTTCCTGCTCATTTCCTGAAGAACCAGCAAGTGGAACACTTGGAAATATTGAAACAAGTGCATTGTTAGTATGGCATAGGGAATTCTGAAATACAGAACATAAGGAGTTGCTATATTTTTTGATTCCTAAGGTCTGTAGATGTATAACTTCAGCATAAGTATTTATCCCACCAAAGCATGAGAAGAAACTTGAAAAGTCGAGTCCTGCTTCTCTTTTTAGGAAATAACAGGTTCTTCTCTAATTCGTTGTCAAGCTTGCATATCTCATGAGAGCATCAATTCACAAACAGAAAAGAGATATATCTTGTTCCAGCTCGGAAGCATGTCTTTGTAATTATGCCACTTATATATGTATGTTTTAACTCTGATTAAATTGTGCCAGTATATATGTAAAAGCAATTCACCAGGAAATGATTGCCTGATTTCTCCGGGATTTGGTGTGCAAGAGGTTGGAGGCTGCTTCGGTTAATATTGAGGAAAGGCATGAATTGGTGTATTACATTGGAAAAATTAATATATGAAGGGCATGGATACCAAAGAAAATGGAGAAAGAGATGGTGACCTTGAGATGGACTTCGATGATTGGTAGAAGCTACGTGGATGAATGTGTGAGTTTGATTAAGTGTTTGAAGGCATGGGTATAAACACACCTAAATTGTAGATGTAGGTGTGTTTGCTGTAACATCTGTAATAATAATCTTCTGTGTTTATTAACTCATTTTCCGATTACCTACCTTTTGACTCAGTTTCCCAGTATGAGTCACTTGTTTGATTTTTTTTTTATCAACTTACTCCTCTACAGTTTGCCTTTTGTGATTAGTTGAAAACCCAATAGAAAGTTTTTTAAAATATTGAGCAAAGGGCAGTGAAACCATATCTACATTCCTCTAACCATGCTAGCGTTCAGAAGGGCACAGAGAGTATTCATTAGCATCTTTTATTAGAATAGGGCTATTATACATGGTCTTCCTTGCTCTGAAGGCACATTCAGTTAATTTAATCACAAACACATTCACTTATCCATTGAAGAAGTAGGAGTTTATCATCTGCAAAGCAAAACTTTGCCAACCTACAACTGAATAATATGTGTCACATTAGGTTTGGGTCGGTATATGAACTAAAAGGGCCCTTTACTTTTACAGAAGCAAACAAGCAGGTTGTGTATTTTGGCCTTAGCTTTGTTCAGTCCTTTTTAACGGTGTTTATTTGTTTAGGCCGATAAGCAGATGATTACATCAGTAATTATAAACCCATCAACTTATATAATGTTTTAGAATTATTTGTGCAATAAGACAATAAATTATGGGTTGGACCGAGGTCACTATAAAAAAAAAAACTACTCGCTTCCTCTCAGCCCTATTGAGACGACCATATCTGGTTGTTTATGTTGCAAAATCTGAAATAGGGAAGGTTTGTTGGAAAATAAATTAGTTGACATGTATTTTATCAAAGAACTCACACTGGAAAGTATTGACTACTTGGACAGTAGCATGTCTGTACCAACTCTTGGACTCAGTTATTAGGTAATGCAAAAATGACCCTATTAGAATGTAAAGGTTCTCCAGCAAACTTGAGTAGATGGTTAAAAGATCACTCACTTAAAGTGGCTTTGAACTTTCTCAAGGTAAAATTGTGCCCCTTTTCTATGAAGTAGAACTATGAGGTCAATGATGAGAAACATTATTTAAAATCATGTTTTCCAGTTATCTCATCCATGGCAACCTTTCCATTGATATGTCAAAATGTTAAGCAAGAGATTGAATATCACTAGACACCAACCAGAGCCAGCCCTAGCCTCATCCTGTAGCTTTCCTTTTGCCCCAGTTGCACAGGGATGGCAACTTACTATCCAGACATATATCTCCATCTTAAGTCCTTCTGTTATACTCTATGCAGACACCAATCCCGACTGAAAATTGTACGTCGACGTTTCGACCCTTCTCTACGCTGGGCCAAATCACTGCTCCAAACTGGGTCTTCTTCAGGACTAACTGATGGGAGTCCCCTCTAATTTATTTCAACCCTTCACTGTTTAGGAATTCCTTCTTGTCAAACGGATGAATCTTAAATTAAAGGTCGACTTGCCTACTCATATTGATTTCAAAATTCTTCCATATGTACTGCCATAGAACATTCCTTCCAATCAATCTGTGTGTGTGTGTGTGTTCCTTCTTCAAACGCGTCTCAAGTCATTCTGCTGAGAAAACAAAAAAAGTTTTTTTTTAAAAAGCCTTTTTTTTTTCTCGCCAGAATGACTTGAGACACGTTTGGTGTCTGCATAGAGTATAACAGAAGGACTTAAGATGGAGATATATGTCTTTTGATGATTTGGAAATGATTCAATGCAGTAAAAGGATACCCTACCGACGGCTCTTATTAATTTTTATGTGTTAGATAATTAGGATATTGGCTATTCCTTTTCTGGTTACTATTTATCACGAGCACTCTTTTTTCACTATCTGGTTTGTCCTTTGGTTTTGATTTTGAGATGGGTTGTCCTATATGGGAAAGTAATTTAAATATGTTTTTAATATCTATATGTAATTGAATAAAAGTGTCTTTTATATGTTCACCTATGCGGTTTGTTATGACATATTTATTATATGCAAGAATGTGTTTTTATTCACCTTTAATGGCATTGTTGTCTTTGATATTTGACCTTCCCAAACTGGCAAGATGAGCCAGCATTGCTGTACGGTTTAGTGGCCTGGGTGGCGGAGGGCAGGACCAGCCAGTCTCTCGGGTCGGAGGAGTGCTGCTGGAGCTCCAATACTCTGGTGGTGCTGCTGGCCTGGATCATGCAAGTTGCTGACTGGTTCACAGTGGCAAGATGATTGGTTTTGCCTGTCACATACCAGTTGGTGGTGGATGGGGAATCTGCATCAGTGGCACTGACAGCTGGATTCCTTCTCCATGCTGCTGACCTTACACTTATTTTCTTCCTGCTTGGGGCAAGAGGAAGAGCCTGCCCCTCCCCCTGCATCCTTGCCTCTGCACATACCATCTAGAGTATGGCTGCATTGACTCATGGCCGATGTATGTATTCTCAACCCCTTGTCATGTCAACACCCACACCTTCATCTTTCCTTCTCACCCAGTGGCCTGGGCAGTCTCTGTGCCCATCAAATGAAGCCAGGGAAGCAGAAAGAGAAACAGGACAGACATTCTGCTCATCAAATGAAGCCAGAGAAACAGAAAGTAAAAGAGGACTCCTATAGCTGACACTAAAGAAAGTCTCACTACCCTTCACTTGAAACCAGACTGACTAACAGAAAGAAAAAGACAACCCTAATAGTGGACACTAAAGAAAGGCTGACTACCCTTCACATAAAACCCAAAAAGGACTCTCCAGGGGCTGTGCTGAAAAAGACAAACCGAAAAGAGACAATCTTCTCTGTTACCCTACAGATGTCTAGCCAACAAGCTGAGATATGACAATATTACCACAGCTTTGACTTTGCACTGTAAAGAAAGCATACCTCCTACAGATTTGCCACCATTGATAAAGTAATTTTCAACTGATGACTGAATTGCTTACATAAGGAAACCCAATAGCAACTAAGGTGAACCCTTTCCACATGAACTGTATACAACCAGCAACAGCCACTTGCCCCTCCACTGCCCTCTCAAGTGTCACAATACATTGATGTCTAAATAATTACCTCAGCTTCTCATAGAAGAGACCTCCCGCACTATGAAATCCTACCTAAATAGTTCCCTCCTAAAAGCTCTGCTGAACTCATTCAGGATCATTTACTCTCCAAACTTGTCAAAAAAAAATTCCAAAAACTACAAGCAATGATTACTAAAATAACTTCCAGAGACTATATTTACAGGTTTGACCAAAAAATGGACCTCATATTTAACACATGCCTCATTGACAAATGGAAAGAACTCTTCAACAATCATCTCCATGTCACCAATCAAAATCCTATATGAACTCAAACTCTCTTTCTCACCCTCAGTGGACTTCAAAGCTGAAGTTACTGCCACCATATAAAAAATGGCAACCTACTTATTCAAGCCTCCAATTAACACCTTAAAACCTTTCATCTACACTTTCCCTCCCTATTTAAGGCAGAGACAAAATTCAGTAACACATTCAACCTCCACTCCAGCTCACCAGACTAACTCCCACTACTCATGCAACCTTCCCTCAACCAACCCTATTAATTTCCCTTTTAACACCCCTCAGCTTCGACCACACAATCATCCACCAACCCACTCTAGGCCCGGTCATCTCTTCACCACTCCCCACCCATAATCCAATTAGCATCAGACAATCCACCGCCACTATCCTTAATCTTCTCCAACCAACAGCGATGCCACTCCTCACAACCAATATTTAAACAGGTTGAAACCACAACTTCACTCACTGCCATTCAAATCTTCAACGATCCACGCAACTCCCCTGCATTATCGCACACTCAGACCCCAAAAGCCATCAATAACCTCACGCTGACTGACTTAATATCGCTACTTGATGTCTACATACACATATTGAATCAAATCACCCCTATACTTGCTCAACATACCTGTGATAACAAGTCGAAAAAGCAAAAACAATGACTAAATAGGAACATATCACACAACCACATTAGCAAAATACCCACCAGGCATAACCTTCTTGTATATTCTTCAAAACAAATCTAAAATATTTGTTACTTAACTGCAGGTCTGTAACTAAACACGCTACAAAGAAAGCAGACAGTATCTTACAAATCAGTATTGACATTATATTCTTCAACGAAACCTGGTTCAACAGTCTATCCATCCCGATAATTGATCTTTTGGTCCCACCCAACTACTCAATAAAAAGAAGAGACAGAGAGAGTGAACTGGGGGAGGAGTCACAGTCATAGTCATACACGATAACTCACTGCAAATGAATTGCTTCAATTTTTAACAATATTCTTCTCTGGAATGTGTAGTGATTGAACTCCCATCGTCAAACACGAAGAAGACCAAATTTCAGCTAGTATATCTTCCACCAGGTGTAAAACAGATTTTCACAGTAGATATAACTGATCTAATCACTCTGCAATCTCTTCTACCATCAAGGAAGGTCTTTCTAGAAGATTTCAATCTTCACTGGAACGACAACAGTAATAAATTCACTGCACACCTCAAAGAATTTCTGCAGGCCAATGAATTGACACAATTCTGCAACAACTTGACACACGTAAAGGGTGCTACCCTAGACCTCCTCTTAGGGAAGAAAGACTATAGACACCATCACAGCGATAGACTGGTCACACCTCAGCATGATGACTTTCTTCATCAACTTTGAAAAACTAACAGTTAAAGGACAATCCTATAAACCAAAAATCTGGGCCAGAGACATCAAACAAATTAACGCATCAGAGCTCTCAATGAATCCTAAGACTGTCTCCAACCAACAAAGTCCTCTCACAATGAGGAGGATCTTACATCACACTAAAATACAACCATGCCACACTTACTCCTGGAAGTAGCACCTCTGAGGCTCACAAGGCAAAAAACTAATTATCCCACATAAAGGTAAAACAAAGTCCTAAATGAGTAAAGAAGACTACTGAAAATGATAGAAAGAAGATGGAGGTAAGACTCCTTTATGACCAATTTAGCTCAACTAAGGTGGACAAGAGACACTACAAGAAACATATTTTCAAAGGCAAATTCACCTCCATCAAAATACAACTAGACACAGCAAGGAGCCATCACAACAACTATTTTAGATTGTAAAGCAACAGTCACATCCCGGACTGGAATCAGATATGGACTGTTAGACTGAAAATTGTGAGATATTTTCCAACTTTTTGATTGACAAGATCAGGAATATAGAACGATTGCTAATCAATACAATTAGTCTGGACCCACCCACTCCTCCCAGTGGGACCTAAGATGACAACATCAGCATACCCAACACCACTGAGTCACAGGTTAAGCCAAACACAATGATTCATGGTGGAAATTAAGAAATGTAAAAGACGATGAACTCATTAAATTATAAAAAATACCAACCCTGCCACACATCACTGATCCCAAACCAACAGCCCTTATCAAGAACTGTAACCGTCTTATTACTCCACTCTGGACCACTATAATAAATGTCTCGCTCTCACTAGCAACAGTTCCCGACTGCCTGAAATTGGGACAAGTGAAAGTGATTCCACTCCTCAAGAACAAAAAAGACTTGATCAAATTTCACCCCATTACCATCCTACCCATTCTTGCTAAAGTCCTTGAAAATGTGTACTATCACAAGCTGAACCATCATATCATAGATTACAAACTACATGACGACCACCAATCAGTGTTCAGAGCAGGCTGCAGTACTGACACAGTTATCCTCAATATCATAGAAGATGCCCTCACCTTACGGGACAAAGAAGAATCCTGCCTGCTTGTACTTCTTGATCTCACCTCACCATATGACACTGTCAACCGCAACATCCTACTTACAAAATATGTGAAAGCTTTTCTTTATGATAAATACAGTACAGTTACAGTACTGAGGAATCTCAAAGTGCTTCGAAGCTTATATAGGATTTGTATTACACTTTTAACATGCAGGGTCAAGCTGTAACATAAAATACTTTGCTGTAACTGACTTACTCACCTACCTATTTAATAATTTTTCCTATAATACTCTACCTGTAAATACTTCTTTTTTCTGTACCCCTATACCTGGCTCACTCTGTACAGCATTCTTATACTTCTGGGTCATGTTTGCACTTTATAAAACTTCAAAATTAATAAATAACCATAGAGATCCAATATTTATTCCACACAATAATTAGGTAATAGAGAAAAGGTGCTCAGAGTCCCAAGTGATCACACATTGAACAACAGGTAAACAAAGATTGTGAGTGTGTAAATACATGTAACAACTATAATCATGACACCCGGGCAACATATGACATTATCAGTCATACTGCTATAACCTACAATGAATGAACTGAGATACAGTCTGTTTGTTGTATTGTCAACAACATTTAGACCCTAGTAATAATTTTCAAGGTCATCATGAAGACGGCTAGTTGAGACCTTAACTTGCCTCAGAGCCAATCTCAAATTAGGCAGTCAAGGAAAAGTGATGGACTGCTCCAGGGGTTATGTGTTTCAAGGGTGTTCTGGACTATTAAATCACAGACGTATTAATGAATAATTACTTGTGCTTGGCAAAGAATAACCCATTTCAGGTACAGAAGAAGCCCTCTTAATCGGAATACATAGGCAGGCAGCGCAACGGTCACTGTCTGTGTTGGGGAATGAAATGCACCATTTTTCAAGCTTTTCAAGCCACACAACTAAAGCACATACTTACTAATGAGTTACTCCTTGTAGCTGGGATAGAAAGGCTAATTTAAAGGATAAGTGTGCCCTTCTTAATCAGACTGTGTAAACAGGCAGTACAACTGTCAGTGTCGGTAAGAAATGAAATGCCCCATTACAGGTGCGGGGAACATGATGTGAGATTGATGCATTACCTGTAATGAAAGCTGTATATGTCTGTTGAATTGAACCTAGATACTACTAGCAGATGGACTTAGTGTAGACTGGACATTTCCACATATTGTTTTCTGGCTCTCATCTGGATATCCCAGTCTGTTTCTGGAGACTCTTATATTAAACTCATCATCTCTTTTTTTGGAATCTTTATTTGATCTTTGGGGCTCGCCTGACACAGCACATGTGTTTGTGCTACAAATCGATTGTTCTTAAAAAACTAGATGGGTTAAGAGCCCCCCTCTCCATTTATTGCTTGACTTTAACATCTCTCTCACTTCCCTGCTTCTTTTTGGTCAGAGGGACCATTTCCTTTTCGTGTGTTTGTTCTCTTGATGGTGCATGGACCTGATTCATTTCTTTATTGGTGTCTTTCCTCTGCTTGTACTTGGATTTCTAGCACTTTTTGATGCTTCCTCATTGTTATTGCTAAGTATTTGCTGCTTGCACCCACCCCTTCCCTCTCCATCCCTGTCGGTGTTGGTGTCTTACCATTTTGTTGAAGCACTCCCTCCCTCGTTGAACGTCACTTGACAGTGTAGCCCCCTACCTCACACTCTCCCTTCCGTTGTACATGTAGCCCCACTGGCAATAAGAAAGAAAGGCTATGACGGTTCTAGGCACATCATAATTGCAAGCTTGGGGTCTCTTTGGTCCAGGGAAGTCAATATTGACTGCCTTCATTATTTTTTGCACAGTGTGTGTTTGTTGTGCATTGTGAATATGATTATTTGAGACAATAGGTTGTGCTTTTTTAAATATTCTATTCTTAAGGGAGAAGGGGTTCTGCTATTGGAGTAATGATATGATAAGAGGCAACAGTGCATTTGACAGGTTTAATTTTATGTGCTGGATAGTGTACTGGATAATAATAACAATCGATTTTCCATAATGTGTCCTGCTAGAGAATACCAACTGCATAGTTCTGCCAAAGGCACAACACTTGATGCAGAATAAGCCCAGGCAGGTTGTTGGGATGGCTCCTTTGGCGGCAGTGGCATGAGACAGCTGCTTTCGTGGTGCAGTCAAGCTAACGTGGTGCACCCGCTGGAAGTCAGCTCATGGCACCAGTTGTGAATGCCAGGCTGGAGAGCTGCTAGGTGGCAGCCTAGTCTGGAAAAGCAGAGCATAAAAGTATCTCTATGTTATCTCTCTCATGTACTCCAGAGTCCAGAGTACACCAATGGTGTCACTGTCCTCAGCCACAATTATCTACACTGTGTACAGTGTGAAAATGTATGTTTATTTATTTTTACCTACTATTGAAGTTGGAGTGCTGCAAGGCATGGATCTGCTCCGAGAGTAATGGCAGAGAGCGCGAGGAGGAAAAACGTGGCTCATGTTGTTGTGTGAGTGCACAAGCGCTGTCACTGGATCGAATCATGAGCGCTGTTACTGCCAAGGGAAGTGCCTGCCTGCGTACATCATGAAGCTTGGAAAGAGGAGCCTATGGTTGCGCAACGTGTACTGTGACGTGATACGTTGTTTACGTCTTTAGTCTTCCTGTTACCAGCAGTAAAACCCGGCTCCTAACGTATTGCGAAGGATACGAGTGCAGCAGCAGCAAGAGTGTGGACCAAAGGAACAAGCACACTGTTTTCCTGAACTTGTTGTAGGTTCTTCAGAAACATTCTGCATCACACGTACTGGCAGTGTGCATCCAGTAATACACACATCATCCTGAAGGATTGGAAGCCTACAGAAACATTCACACGCCTTAGCTTGCTGGCGGTGTGTATTCGGTGATGCACACACCTGGGGTCTGAAGTAAGAGAAGTGTGCAGAAATAATTTTAGCCCATGCGGTGATGCGCACACCATCAAATAAAATAATTGAGATGCACATTTTTCAGTCTCCCTAAGTCTATTGTGTGATGATCATGGGATAATACTGCAGTCGAGTACAGTGTTATTAAACTGAAATTATACCAGCCTTATTGAATTGACATTTATGAGACAACAGGTGTAGTACAATTGAATTGTTATTTTAGTTTTACCTAAGCATAGCGTGCTGGGTTATTAGATAGTGATTAAAATGTTGTCCACAGGTATGATGTTGCAACCTCCACAATTTTTGAGTGATGTGGGTGAACCAACATTGCCGTTGGCAAGATGGAAAAAGTGTTTTTACCTTTATTTAGTTGCGATTGGTAGAGAGAAGTTCTCTCCTTCTAGTAAACAAAGTGGATTACTATACAACCATGGTGTGAAGGGTAGAAATATATATGACAATTTGGATGAAATTCCTGTGGAGAATGCAGAGGGGGACCCTAGAGATATTTATGAGATGTCAGTAAAAAATTTAGAACTGCATTCTGGAACCCAAACTAATGTTGTTTAGAGCGCCACAAGTTTTTTTGCCCGTCAGCAGGCTAGAACAGAACATATTGGGAATTACATAGTGAGTCTTAGAAATTTGGGCTAAAACATGTGAATTTGAGGAATTAACTGATTCACGAATTTGTGACCAATTGGTACGCTGTAAGAAAAATCTCAAGGTGCAGGAAATGTTATTATCGAAAAATCCCAATTTAAAGGAAGCTATTGTCATCATTGAAGGTATTGAACATACTGCTAGTTGGGTGAAAGTAATGCGAGGAGAAGACCGTGAAGAAGGAGCGGTAGCTAAAGTTACTACTTCTAAGAAAGATGACAAAAATGTGAAAGACAACAAATCTAAGAACAAGAACAAACTCAAATGTTATCATTGTGGCAGCGGATATCATACAGCAAATAACCAAGATTGTTTTCCTAGGAATGCAATATGTAGTAAATGTAGGAAGAACTGGCACTTTGCAAGAGTTTTCAAGGGTGCACTGGAATTTAGTAATGAAAACAAAGTGATGCATCAAGTCGATGATGTGGAAGAAGGAGTTAAGAACTTTGGGCCATATTTATACTCTGCGCTGAATTAGCATCATTTTTTATGCTAATTCAGCGCAAACTTAACTCCATATTCATATTTTGGCGCTAGACATGTCTAGCGCGAAAATATTGGAGTTAAAGTCATATTTTGCCTGCGGAAAATGACCTTACGTCAATGAGATGCAAGGTAGGCGTTCCTGGGCAAAAAATGACGATATGGCCTTAGCGCCATATATATCCCCCATGCTAAAATCAAGCACAGGGGAATGGGACCTTAAATAATGGAGCTAAGCGTGCTTAGCACCGTTATTTAACACCTGGGTCAGGGCAGACATTAAGTATTATTTTTCTATTTTTTGTAGTGCCATAGGGGGGTCTAACTTGAGCCCCCCTACATGGCACTGGGCCCAATGGCCATTAGGGTGGTGGACATGACTCCTGGCTTAACTAAGACATGAGTCATGTCCATGGGGTTTTAATGTCAGAAAATGATGCTTATCTGGTTGGAAGCATTTTTATGCCTCCGCCCATACTAGTGTCATCCTTTGACGCAAAACCTCCTGTTCCCCGTATGCCTCCCCCACCCAGCTAGCGTCCTTTCTCAGGACGCTAGCCTGGCCTTACCACTGGCTACCGTCATACCATAAATATGATGCCCGGCTGGCGTCTTTGGATGCCACTAGCCCACGCTATACTTTTTGATGCTAAACTGCCTTAGCGCAGCTTAGCATCAAAAAGTATAAATCAAGGCCCTCGTGTTTTCAATTGCATACAAAGTTATCTCTAAAGAGGTGTTGTGTGATAAATGGGGTGTGAGAATGCCTGAGTGTGAAATATTGATTGGAGACAAACAATTGACAGTGTTGGCAGATTTGGGTTTTCATTATACTCTTCTGTGTGATCCCCTATGGGAAAAAGTATCCTGAAGTGAAGGAATGGAACTTATCAAGCCGGATATTAAACCGTTTGGTTATGATGGTACTACCATTAATGTAATAGGGTATGTCCCCATGTGAATTGACTTCAAAGGAAGGAAGACATGGGGAAATATATGTGGCAAAAAGAGGCGACTGTTTGTTAGGGTGAAGATACCAGAGAGATTTGGGTATCATTCTCGATACTAATGCATGTGAACAAGTTATGTTGGTGAATGGTGAGCAAGGAAGTGAAGACATTATTGGGAAGTTTCCTGCGGTGTTTGAAGAAAGGTTGGAAAGATTGGAAGGGTTTGAACATTGTATTAAACTGAAGTATGATGAGAGACTGGTAGTACACAGAGTGAGAAAAGTGCCACATTTGATGTTAGATCCCTAGAAAAAGGAGCTGAACAGGTTACTGAGCTTAGGTCTGATCAAAGAGATTGAGTCTTCGGAATGGTTACCTCCTATTGTACTGGCATCGAAGGACAATTGGAAGAGTTTAAGAATGTGTGTAGATTTCAGGGATCTCAATAAAAATATCTGAGTGGATAGACAGCCCTTGCCTAATATAGGAAAAGAGTTGTCTATGTTAGAAGGCGCAACACTGTTTAGTGTAATGGACCTCTCGACAGCTTATCATCAAGTAGTATTGAGTGAAGAATCCAGACACCTCACCTCTTTCATCACTCCTCTGGGAGTTTATCATTTTATCTGTATGCCATTCGGGCTTGCATCTGCCACTGCGTGTTTTCGGAGAGTGATGATGAAAGCATTGGAAGGAATCACTCAGATTAAAGTTTTTGAGGATGATATTTTGGTGTATGGTAAAAATAAAGAAGATGATGGTGTCAAATTGTTTGAAGCACTAATTAGAGAAGGGACTGACAGTAAAAAGAGAGAAGTGCAGCTTCAGGCTGTTGTCAGTATCTTACGTAGGAAATACCATTTCCAGAGATGGAATAAGTCCTAAATCGGATTTGGCTACTAAGTCAGTGGTTGATGCTCCTGAGCCCAATAGGAAGGATGAGTAGTGTTCATTTTTGGGACCGGTGGAATATTACCATTAGTTCATTGAGGATTTTGCAAGTGTAGAGCAACCTACAAGATTACTTTTGAAGAAAGGTGAGTAATTTGTGTGGTCGGAAGAGTGTAGCAAGGCATTTCATATTGGCAAGAGAAGTATTGGTGACTTGCCCACGCTTGGACATTTTGATGTACTAGAGAAAACCATTTTTACCACTGATGCTAGCTTGAAAGGTCTAGGCACAGTTCTTTCACAAATGGTTTATGGTGAAGAGAATGTGGTGGAATTTGCTTCTAGAGCTTTGAAGGGAGCAGAAATGAATTACTCAGTTATTGAGACAGAAGCTCTGGCTTGCACATGGGGCATTTTACATTTTAAATTCTATTTCTGGGGTTTACATTTTGTAGTGAGGTCAGACCCTAACCCCTTAGTAACATTTACTTGTAAAGGTAGTGCGAGAGCTATATCTTGCATCAACAGGTGGATAGAAGGGGTGAGAGAGTACAACTTTCAGGTAGATTATTTGAGTGGGTCTTGCAATAAGACTGCTGATTGTTTATCACACCTTCCTGTGCTAGGAAGCATAGATGGTTGTGGAGAACTTAATGTCTCTTGGGTACAAGAAGAAGCCTTATTAAAGTCAGAATGGAGTATGGCAGTATGGCAGCTGGGAAAGATGAATCAATGGCCCGCATGAAAGAATATGCGGTTAAAGGGAGGCCGGAGAGGAGATTTTTTTAATACTAACTTATATGACTATTGGATGATGCAAGATGAATTGACGGTGATGGGTGATTTTTTGTACAGGGGTGAAAGACTGGTGCCCCCAGAAAGTTTGAGGGACAACATTGTGAATCTTGCACGTGAGAGTCATTTGGGTCAAAATAAAACCAAAACTCAGGTGAGAGAATGCTATTGGTGGCCACATATGGATCACATGGTAGAGAAAACTGTTAAGAAATGTGTTCAGTGTGCATACAGTGACAAGAGTAAAATAACTAGAACAGTCCCTCTATCACAGGAAAAGTCATGGAGCAAGTTGGCTTTGGACATTGTGGGGCCTTCTAATTTGCTTGCTCAAGTGGAGAAATTTGTTATAGTCTTAGTTGACTACATTTTGAAGTACATTTCTGCAGTGTGTTTTAATAAAGTCAGCACTCATGTAGTAATTGAATTTTTGAAGAATGAATTTGTGAGGGAAGGTGTGCCTGAATGCATAGTTACTGATAATGGTGTGCAATTCGTCTCTGCCCAGATAGAGAAATTCTTGAAAGAGAGCAATGTTAAACATTATAAGACCGCACTATACTCCCCTCAAGCCAACGGACTAATTAAAAGTATGAATCGATTGATAAAAGCATGCATTCAACAAGCAGTGAATGTTGGTTTATCACTTAAAGATGTACAGAGAGAGAAGTTGTGGGTGCACAGGACCACACCTAATGCCATTAAGAATTTACTCAATTTTGTGTATTGAAAGGAAGAAGAGCTGCCACCAAGATTAATCCTAAGCGGCTGAAAGGGGAAGAGGTGCATGGCAGAGTGTGGGATGAGAAAGTAAAAGGAAAAATTGATGAATACCAAAGGAAGCATAAGGAAAGGTTTGACCAAAGGCAGAGAGTTAAGAACAGAGTGTGGAGTGTTGGAGATTAAGTATGGATCAAAAAGCCGTGGTTCTATGAAAAAGGGAAAAGTGTATTTTTTGGACCTTTCCGAATTACTGAAGTGAAACTCAGTGTGATGCGTGTAAATATTGGTGAATGGTGGAGTATGTAGAGGCTACTAATAAGGAGGAAAGAGAGTGCAGGAGTCTGGAAAGAGAATGAAATTGCCAGGAAACTAAGAAATGGTCATGGACAAGAGGTTGGCAGAGATACACAATCTGTAAGAGGCAGGAGACCACAAGGTTGAGGGAAATCCCCAGTGTGGATGAAAGATTACTACAAAGAATAAAAGCATTAATTGACCTTCTATAAAATAGATTAGACAATGCTAGTATGGCATAAGTGATGCCACAGATTAAAGTTCATCACTTGTTTTAAAAGTTGTCAACATTTTATTAATTTTTCTTCATTTATATTATTGCTTTCTGTATTTATGGGGAAGGGATGCGTTATGTTTTACTGGTCATGCACTTGTGCTGTTATGTCATAACGGCAATCATGTCATGGGGTTCTAGGGAGAATGTTGAGGGAAGGTAAAAAAGACAGCTGGAGGGTGGCTGCAGTATTGGCAGGACCTATTTGGTGTTGTTACAGTTTCTAAGGCATTAAACCTTCCTGGCCATCTTGAAGGTGCTTTGGTGTATTTATTGGGAACACAGTACATACCTCGGCCATACCCCAAGAACACGCTGCAACTGGTGAAGTCTAAAAAACACACAGAGTCCAGGAAATAAACAATGATCATTTGTCAGCTCTTCCCTGGCTCAGATTTACTAAGCAATTTGTTGGGATGTAAGGTAATGTGTTATCACACTATGTATGCCCTAGAGCATGTCTTCATTGTGATATCATTATAGTCTGTAGAAAGGGAAAAGGCTTGAGAGAGAGGAAGAGGGATGCCAGTTGGAAGATGGTTGGAGATTGTGAGGAGTCGGTTGCCATCCTGCTATCAAAGAAAATAAACTTGTTTCAACCTACCAAGCAGTAATCTTCTTATTGCAATTCTTCACTAACACCAGTGCAGTTGTGTGGGAGCAAGTGATTCCTTTAAAAAAAGCTCCTCCTCCATCTGCCTCTCACCGCCTCTACTCTCACACCACGATGGGCACCACCACCGGTCGACGTTGATTATGTCCGTTCAATTGCAATACATTCACTTTGTCCCAGGCTTAAAATATAGCGTCCCCAGCCAGTATCGCCATACCGTCTGATGAGTGCAACTCTGGCACAGAACCTGTCCTATCTGAGCCAAGCCGTGCCTTGTTCAACCTACTTGCCAGAGCAGGAAGAGACTCTTTTGTGTAGTGACACATGGCACCAATCCAGAATGACTACAGCGTCACGTGGCGCACTCCCACTTCATTGGTAGGGACCACAATACCCTCACACAAATGGGGTCCCAACAGCCTGGAAATAGAGCCTTCTGCTAATGCTGTAGAATGTGGTAGAATCTTAATTGGTAAAATTTGAATGTTTCTCGAAGGTGGCACACACCCGCAATACTAACCCAATAAATTACGTTTGACGTAATTCGATAAACAGCACTTGAACTTAAGCGAACCATACATATCGTATGTTAGATTTAAATTAAACTGTAATAGGGGAGTAAGGGGAATGGATATCCCGTTCAATTGTAACGTTTGAAACGCTACTGCTTCTCCATGTTTTAAAAGGTATGCAGGCCAATTCGGCATATTCTTCATGCAATTGCAACTAATTATTAAATATTTATGTCTTACACAGGTATTTTTCTTAATCTGTCGACAGCAGAGTTATGAATGCGGGCAACATATGTGAGCTAAATCCATTAAAGGCGGAAAATAAGTTTAACACAGTAGGCCAGTTAAGCACTTATCGCTCAATGGCAAAAACCCATGCAGCTTATAAAACAAATTAAGGCCTTAAAAGCTACATTAACCCAAACCAAAAATATCAAATGTGGACAGATGCGGGCTATCAATAAATGAATCAGGGGGGCGCACAAAACGTAAAAGGCTTGAGTCCTGATAAACATCTTAAATTGGTTCGTACTCCGTGGGTAACAATTAGTTTATACTTGTAGTAGTAGGGGGCATTTTACATTGAATCAATTAAAGGGGCATTTTCGAAACTCTTTCCTGAAAGGGCCTTTTCAAGCTAACAGGTGAGTTTAATTGGAACCCCGGGAGATGCATCATGTTTTGAAGCGTTCATTGAATAAAAGGGAAAAAAAATCAATAGATTTCCATCAGCGCTGGAACTCCTAGAGTTTAAGAAGTACCGCCTAAGAAAGGCAGGAGCGGCGTTCTGCTGTGGTTTAATGGCAATTTCCCATTAGTTCAGTTTGTTTCTAAATAGCAATGCCCGCGCGGGGATATGAAAGAGCCTGGGAGAATAATTAGACGTGTTTACAAGTTTATTAGGAATATATAGAGATAATGAGGGCAAACAACTCAGCGTTTGAGGGCACGTCCAGTCATATCGTTCAAATTAACTGGAGGGCCCAGTGACCTTTTGAAATGTAGGTCCTCACCGTACCTTGTCTGTGGATGTTACCGGCTGCTACTGCCACATTGTGACAAGGGTAGGGAACATACCAAAATGGCGGATTACTAGAAACTTTGACGTATCGCACTAAGACCCACAAAGCAATGCGCACGTTGAAGTACAACCTATATATACAAATATGTTGATTTATGAGTGTAACAATTTCCCAGAAGATCACTTTACACATTCCAGGGAGGGGGAATATTACAAATAGGTATAGCCACTTAAATAAGGGGGTACGAGGAAGCACAAGAGGAGAGCATTTTCTTGGGCAGGGATGCATATACGTTTTGGAAACACCAGGGTTTGCGAGTCCTTTTAAACAGTTTCGATTAATTCCCACCATGGAAACAACTGGAAATGTACTCCTATTAAGGGATGTAGTAAATTGCTTTCTTTAGTGAAAATGAGAAGGAAACAACTTCAAAACTGATAAGGGTGAAGGAGAAAGAAATGCATTTTTCAGCGGACAAAACAGCATTAAAAATAACATAATCGGACAAATGTGGTGACATTTCCACAAATTTATGCCAAAGCCATTTACACAAAGTAAATGAGCAATACTCTCTTTTGTTGCACAACTGTAAACTTTCACTGTTGCAGAATTCCCGGTGGAAATACATAATTCTGCAGCTGCAGATTTCTGAATACCGTCTTGAAATGGGCTAAATGCTCGGCTAATGTCAACCTAGGAAATGATTTGCACTCCCCCAATAACTCCCATTTATGTGCAACATTCAATTGATTCAGCTATCTGCATCTGACTTCAAACAAACCATGTGAGCGAGGCAGCGGCTTAGGATGCAAGGACTTGTAGGACTGAATGGGATGTTGGAAGGATAAGTGGATGTTCATCTAATGATTGCTGCTCTGCTGCTTTGCTTTGAACCTCTCAGAGCAAGCACCATGTCTGTTTGTCCAATTCCCCTGCTGCTCATGAGTGGACTCTTCGGGCATTTACCACAGATAGTCATATAATAGCTGCTGCTCTGATAATCCATTCTGGAACTTTTAGGACATATGCCAATGTGGAGGGTAATGCTTTTCCTATTGGTTGCTCCATTGCCTCTTGTGAGTGGGCCCCCTAGAGCACATACTAAGTGTGGTTACATAATTACACATTCCTGTGGGTTACCCTCTACCAACCAAAGCGACCTGCTTGGGCATGTACTATGGCTGGTCCTGTAGTGACCGATTCTCTACTGTTGCACTGTGCACCTAAGAACAGATACTATGGCTTGATTTACAATGTTCGTTTGTATGTGTTGTTCTCTGCTGCTTCTGCATGGACACTAGAGCTTTTAGCAGTTAACCATGTTTCTAAACAGTGTGGTTTCAAATGTAAATCACAGTCACTCTAAAGATGGTAGACATCCACATGTACATCTCCATCTGTATTCATCATCATTATTAGCTTTATTTCGGTAAATATAAATACCATAAAAGCACATCACATAAAAAAGGAACAGCAAACTACATAATAGACAGTTTTAGTCATAAAAGGTTAAAAAGAAAAGGAAAAAGAAGAGAGAAATATTTAAACATGAGCAATTCCCTACTGGAAAATCGCACCTTATAGTTTTGCATAAAAGCACATTGTGGGTGTTAAAAAATCAAAATACAAGCCTGGCAAACCATATCAGATAAAAAAGACGTTTCTATTTAAAAAGTATCTAAGAACAAAACGAAATAAAAACAGCAGATGGGGGATACGTCTAAACCAATTAAGATAGTAAGTGAATACAATAATAGATTCATCGATTGTTGCTCCCCACATTCGTTGTTAAATTTCCCTCTGCTTTTTTGAGCGTGTTCAGTCTGATACGCCAGATTGAATCTAAATATTTTGACAGACAACAAACCACTAAAACCGATAAATCAGATTAAAAAATTCTCAGAGCTAGCGAGCAGTTTTTAAAACCCATTATCCTGCATAGGGGAATAATCCAACGGGCTCTTTGTTTGTGGTATGCGGGGCATTGGAAGAAAATGTGAGTTACTGATTCTTCTCTGGCACAGCCCATCGGACACATCTTAGAAGAACAACTAAAATTAGACCATTTATATGTGAGGGAACGCAAAGGAAGGGAGCCCACCCTGAATCTAATGTATAATGCACGAGCGAACGGAGAAGATAGTATATCCATATATTGGGCAAATTCATAATGGCATTTAAAATATAGAAAATTTCCCGTCATGGACGATGGCGAGACAGCAGACAGTTGAGAAAGTTGAACGTGGAGCCAGAATGCATCCTTTAATGTCTGGGTTGCGTTCTTTGGGATGGATAATGGTTCCTTCCAATAAGACCCCAAGCCAAGTAGCGAGAGGGTCCGTTCTACATATGCACACCACTTGATTTTGGAGCTGGTGTTATTGACCATCAAGTTAACTAACGCACATCTATAGTGGACGAGAGAATCTGATGACCATAAGCGAATCCAGTACAACAGGGGCTTAAGTGCAACGATCTGACTGATGGAAGGGAGATTTAGGTCCATTCGTATTGGAAGCAGTGGGGTGCTGGAAGGAACTCTTAGCAGTGACCTTAAAAAAGAGTTCTCCACTTTTATCAAGTCATCTAGGCAACAATGGTCCCACAATTCAGCTCCGTAAATTGCTCCCCCTCTTGCTTGTAGTTTATAGATATCTACAGCGGGCGTCATGGCAAAGCTGGGGGATCTAGCTGCAAATCTTACAATGCCACTTGCTCGCTGTTGCAATCGTAAAGTTGCCTTCTGGATGTGGCACTGCCACTTGTGCGAGTCTTCTAATTTCAGGCCTAAATAATCAAAGTCGCTGACTCTTTCCAGCGCGGCACCCTCTAAATAAATAGGTCGTCGCATTCTGCCTTTCCTATCGCCAAACACCATGCACTTAGTTTTTGATCGGTTAATTTCAAGGCCATAGTCATTGCAAAAGTCCATGAATCTTGAGAGCAAGGTTGAGAGGCCTGTGGCTGTTTGAGATACCAGCAGGGTGTCATCGGCAAAAAGGAGGCAGGGAATCTTCTGCCCTCCTAATTTAGGAGAGTCGTTAGAGCACTCCATAAGATAAGGGATGCATGCGTTTATGAAGAGGAGAAATAAGGTAGGGGCAAGCACACAACCTTGTCTTACACCTCGGGCAGTAAGGAATTTTTCTGTTAATTCACCTTGTGGGCCCCATCTGATTCTTCCATAGTTGCCAGTATAAAGATCTCTGATAATATTTAAGATAGAGCGTGGGACTCCTGTTTTAGACAAGACTTCCCACAGTTTTTGGCGGGGTACTAGATCGAAGGCCGATTTTAGGTCCACAAATGCTACATTTAGGTGGCCTAAGTCAACATCGACAACTTTCCATTTAATAGAAGTAAAACAAAATATCTGATCTGTTGTGCTAATTTTTTCTCTGAAGCCCGCTTGGAGATGATTTAAGATTTGGTTTTCAACTAGCCACTTATTCAGCCTGCTCAACAACTGATAACAAAAAAAATTTGGGAGGTTGTCGAGGAGGCTGATAGGTCTATAATTACCAGGGTTGTTCCTCTCTCCTTTCTTGTGGATAGGCACTATGATTGCCTCTTTCCATGAGTCAGGATACATTCTGGTAATCAAGATGGCGTTAGAAAGTCTGTTGATATATGGGCCCCAGGTACTCTGGTCCACTTTAAACATATCAGAGGGGATCCCATCCAACCCAGGGGCTTTCGCTGCTTTCTGGGCTGCAATGGCCGACACAGTTTCGTTCAATGAAAAAGGAGGCAAAAAGGACATGGGCTCGTCAAAAGTTATTAGCTCCCCCGAGATTATGTCAGGAATATGACTGGCCAGCAATGGTCCATACAATTCCTTAAAGTAGGAGAGCCAAATATCAGGAGGGATATGAGACTCCAGGTGAGGTGCTCGGTTCTGATCACCGCAGGAAACTAGAAGCCAGAACCGTTTGGAGTCATGGACGGTAGCTGCCTCAAGTAGATTGCTCCATAGCCCCTCTTCATACTCGAGTTTACTTTTATTACAAGTAGAGGCATAATGGCGTCTAGCATTGATGATACCTAATCTATCCTTAGTCCTTAGCGCGATGGCCAAAGTGTTTTTGGCCTCCCTACACCTCTTGTTAAACCATTTAGTGTGTGGTCGAGTACAAGAGATAGTCAGTGGCCTAGGACATTTAGTAAACAGCTCTTTCAAGGTAGCAAAGAGGTCCAGATGAAGAGGCAATATTTCTATGGAGCCAAAATGAGATTGGTATCAAATAACTGATGGGAAGAGGTTAGGGCACGCAGATTTCCTTGAAGCTTGTTTGATTGCACAAAAGAGTCCCACCTGACTGTACGCCTGTTACTAGACAACTCCATAACAGTAGAGGAGACAGGAGGAAGTGCGACCCCTACTAGGAGAGGTATCTTGTATGTGATCTGGAGGGGAGCATGATCCCTAGTATGGGGAGTACCCACCTCTAGGTCTAAAATGTAGTGCCAAACTCTTAAGTCGAAAAATATATAATCCAATTTGTTGCTGTTTGAGCCCCTGAAAAAGGTTGATCTGGCCGGACTGTCCGCTGGAAAGCGGCCATTGCCCAAACGAAGGCCATGGGATATCATAAGATCCACTATCTGTGTGTCCCTGACACATGGTTTATATAAGTTTTGCTGGATGGAATGAGAAATCACAGGAGGAGGGATATTCCATACACTATCTTCGGTCTGCATGACCTCTATGTGGTCTGCATTAAGTTCAAGTAGAAACATTAAAGTCACCAGCTATTATAATATGATATTTGAGACGGAGGTCTGAGATTAAGGTATTCAATAGCTCGATAGTGGGAGAGCGGTGATTGGAGGGTCCCGGTCTACTGTAAATATTTACACAAAGGACTGGAGAGCCTGAGGCTGGGTAGATGGCAACAGCCAAAATATCATGAGAATCCACATATATCTCCTTTGTACCTCTCCACTCTGTAGATTTTACCCATGTGATTAGACCCCCTGCCGCCCTGCCAGCTAAAGATGGCTTAGCAGGTTTGAAGAAAGAGCTGTACCCTTGTTTATATGTGCAATGTGTTGCCCATTTTTCCTGGAACATGCAGACGTTAAAATTTCCAACGAATGCCCCCCACTCAGTGTCAACAAGTTTGCTGTTGATGCCAGCCACCTTCCAGGACAAAAGTTTTGTTGTGTCCTGGGCGCTAAAGATATTTAAGTTCGTGGTAGTGTCAACTTGGACGTAACTGGCAACAGGGTTCGCCTTAGGTGAACTTGTGGTTTTGTTGATAGTTCCAGGTTGTGAGTCTGTATTCATATTGTCCACTTAAATCAGTGCAGTATGGTTTGAACAGTCTTAGTATTCAGTGGAAACAAAGAACAAGTCACACCACATAGGCAACACTGCACTCACACTTTTTCCATCCATAAACTAGAGCCTAATGTTTAGAGTTCTAGCCACACATTTTTACTTCTATAAATGGAAATGTGCAGTGAAAAAATACAATGAGAGCACAACTCTGGTACTTATGTGTGTTATCAGAATGTTGCCCAAATATGCAGCATGACAGACCTACGCCCTTCCACCCAAACCATTCCCAACAACTAACTTATTATCCTTCTAAAAATGCATTTGGGCCACGTCAGGGATAAGTTATAATAGAAATGCAACAAACTTCATTGAAATAGTTGCATTGTCTCTGAAATATGCCAGGACAGGAACTCAGCCCTACAATAGGGAGAAGTGAGCTTGGCTGTATGTAGGGATTTAAAAATTGATATATTAGTAGGGCTATATTGATGCATGGTAATTATTTTAAACGTCAATATTTGCAGCCTATGGACAAGATTCAAAGGTCGGTGGTAACAAAACTCCCACCAAAAAGGTTATTTAATCCCTTATATTGGTGGGCTGCTGCGGAAGAGTGTGTTACATTATTGATTTCCTAAAATTTAGGGGCATATTTAAGGAGAGTGGTGCTGTACCCAGTGCAGTGACACTTTCCTTGCCCCACCTTATCACCCCCTAACACTACCATGTGTACACCTTATTTAACATACGGTGCACCATGGCGGTTGTTAGGGAACTAGCTTAAGAATTTTTGATGCTAGTTTGGTGCTTTGCAGGATTAGCATCAGAAATGTTGACGCTAATCCTGCAAAGCACCTAAAGGCTAATTGAAAACAATGGGAGCCTAATTTTAACACCTGCTCTATGCAGGAATTAAAAATGCTGAAGAAAATGGCGCAAATAAATCTTTTAGATTTCTTTGCACCCATTTTTTATGCCCTCTTAACAGGGTCATGCCCACCCTGCATACATTATGTCTGGCGCAGCCATAATGTGACGCAAGGGGTTACAAAATGGCGCAATGCATGCATTGCACAACTTTGTACATATGGAGCATGGGAAAAGACACTTTAGCGCCACCTTAGCATCAACAAATTGACGCTATGGCAGCGCTGAGGTGGCGCTGGGGGCTTTTAAATATGCCCCTCAGTGTCTTTCTTCCTCGAGACGCTCTGTTCTTAACACATACATAGTCCGTTTCAGTCAAATATTTATTGTAGCTATCAGTCCAATATACACTGCTGGGTAAATATAGGGACTCTTCTAGTGAAATGTGGATGGCAAATGTGTTCTGGAACAATGACATGCAAATTCTTAGTCTTCATTAATTTGTTTTTTTATATATCAAAGTCTACTACAGCCTCGTGCTAAAGAAGGTGATGCTTTTAACGCACATACGCATATTCTTCAGAAAAACTTTCTTCAATTCTGTTAATGCTACTAATTCAATTAAACAAATAATCACATTCAGGAAAGGAATCACAATCAAAACAAACAATTATTGACTAGTAATGTTCTCAAATGAAACATTATTTCTATACAACAATAAATAAAAAAAATTGAATGAATAAATCACGTGCATTTTGCACCAATGTTACTTGTAGAAATACCTTGTTAGAACATTGGAATGTCTAGAGCTCTATTGAAGACAATGGAGTGGCCCTGGGCTTATAACAGCTGGAATAAGTCTTCTGCTTCAACATTCCAGTGTTAGTCTTTCTGTTTCTCCCTTTTACATTTAGAACATTCTCCGTTAGTGGTTGAATTGTTCTAATAGCCTTATAGCCCTTCTGCCTCGGGCATACCAGTTGTTAAAGGCCCTCATCCTCGTTATAGGCCCTACATGGGTTCAGGGTCTTTAACAAGTGATATAACCCTTGGCAACAGACTATAAGGCATTATGCTGACACAGTATACTTCCCACTCAGTGATATTCGGCACAAATGGGTGCATTTCATTTTCTTTCATCATGTGTGTTGAGTACCTCCAACTGTTTCAATCTACTTCTAAAATTAAATGGTGATTCCGTGTCTCCTTCTTTTAGGAGTGTCAAATTCTATTTGCCTGTTGTGCTCTCTGTGCCAATGTTTCGGATCTTTTCCATTGTTTGTTTCGCTTTCTCACGTGACATTCTTTTATACGTGTGCTGCTTAACCAGACATATGCCAGTAGCACATAGCTCCAGTCAAAAACTCCATTGGTAGTACCCTGTGATTTAATGGTTATTTTTTAGGTTGGATATTTGGTTGACAATTTGCTAATAGTCTTCGTCAGTATCCAATATCACATTAACCACACATTCACTGACCCACTGTGGCTATCTTTTAAAAATACTAACAATTGATGGGACGACTGCTAAATACAACACAAATAAAAGTGGTCTAACACACAGCCTTGTTTGAGGCCGTTCACATTTCACATTTCTCAGTGAATTTCTACATGGGAACCACCTTCAGTTTGGTCCACGACTCATCAAAAAGGCAGCTAATAACAGCAAAAGGACCTGCTGGGATCCCAAATCCATGCAACACAATAATTTTCGAGCCACACAATCAAACCCTGTACAGAATTTTACAAAGCAAGTAAATACCTTGGATGAACAATCCTACTCTTAAATACATTGATAAACTGAGGGATGCTTAGGTTACTTTTCTTCTTATAAATGGGGTTGATAATGGGGTTGATAATAGTTCAGGAGTATTTTGCCTCTTAGCACCATATTTAAAAATACAGAACACTTTATATATACCTGCAATTGTGTGTAGATCTACACTTTTGTGTTAACCACATTTCACAGTGTAGATGTACACCTAAAAGTGGACTGACACTTGGCCACCCCTTCATTTAAAGAGGTAAAGACATCAAAGACTGAATTTATTAGTGTAGTAACTTATTAACATAGTTTGTTGGATTTTTCCACCCCTGTAGCCTAAGCCTCCCTATTGAAAAATATGAGGAAAGTTAATAAAGTTTATTATTCTTTAAAACGTATTACAACACGGTTCCATAAAAAATAAAAATACATATTTAATATTAACAAAGAATTGGTAAAATATGTTTTCCATCACATTAGCTAAGTAAATTAAATGTGTATTAAATATATTTCAATGTAAACATATTTATTTAAATAGTAGTACTTAAAGAATGAAGTAAAAGCCATTCCCAACTAGAGTAACATTTTTATTTATTATGTATTACATTTTGTAAAGCTTTAAGTGTTGATTTAATTTGTGTTTTTGTTAGGGATCCTGGTTTTATGGTGTTCTGTCTGTATTTACCCATATTTATTTTTTGGCCATCTCATAGGTATTTATCCATATTTATTTTGTGTTTTATGTATAAATAAAGTTGTAAACTTGTATATTTCCCCATTTATTAACTGATAAACATGCACTCATACTTTGACGCCTGTCATATTTGAGCAAATTAAGCAGTCAAATGTAACATAACTATACACCCACAGGTAAATATTATCATTGTACTGCCAATGTATGTTGACACATGCTGGTATTTCAAGAAATGTCATGCTGTTTTTTTACCTACCCATGATGTCAATCAGCTCAGCTGTTGGCCTGGAATGCACGAAAGACCGCATGGAGAGTCACTTAAGAGACTCCCAGTTTTTTCTATTTATCTGCTTTTCAAAATAAATGCAGACAGAAAGGTTTCTGTCTGTATTTATGTGTAAAAATCAGGAAGAGCAGAAAACTGAGAGCCTTAGCTATTGTGATTGTAATTAGATATATATAGCACTTACTAACCCTGACAAGGTGTTGAAGTGATTTTTGGTGAGTAGCACGCTACTCTGGAACTCAAAAGGATTAGCGGTGGATAAGAATAGGGGAACATGAGTATAATATTAGTATTAGTATTGATAGGTATGAGTTACTTTGTAGTGAATCCTGGTTTGTTTTAATGGGATACAGGAGATAGCTTAGCCTTTGACTTGCAGACTCGTGCCCCCCTGTCACCTAGTGACTTTTACCCTACTTAGCTTGCTCTGTTTTAGCGCATTTATTTAATTAAATCTTTTAAGATGGCTGCCTTGTTTTTAGTTCGGCCCATGTTTTTGTTTTGCATTATAAGTGCCACCACGCTATGGCATCAATATCAAGCGACAAAGATAAACAAACTGCAGGTGTTCACATTAGTTACTTTCCCTCTTCACGCTTTCAAGGGAATTATTTATATAAATTACCACCCCAAGCATGTCTTGTTATCTATTGTTTGGGAACAGACCTATGTCAGGGGTCCAAGCAGATCTGTATAAATACTCCTCACTTAAACAGATAATCAGAGGAATTCCGACCAGTTGCCATTGCTGCTATCGATGCTCACGTCACCTTGACGCTGACCCAGTTGCATGTCCCTACGGAGTCTGAGCCAGAGACCTCATTTCAAGGTAACGAGGGTTGGGGGACGCTTCTCATGGACATGGCATTGGCAGATTAGGTTTAACATACCTAGCTCTCTTTTAGTATAGAGGTTATGCTCATTATACTAGGGTATTAGGACTTATCTCATACTTCATGCATTACAAATTATTGCAAGACGGTAGGGGTCTTTGTATTAATGACTCTTGTCTTTACCATTCTGTTTCTTGCACTGTTCATTATCCTAATCATTGCAGCCCATGCAACTTATCGCAGTTTGCTTTTTTTTGCTAAATAAAACGTATTGAAACTTTACTGCATCTCCTTTATTGCCTGTGCTTGATTGAGACATGTTGTTCATGTGAGAAAGGGATCATCTCAATTTAACCACGACACTCCCTAAGGTGTCACATTCTTGAGTCCATGTGTAAAGGCTGCCACAAATCACCTTTTACTGTTTAGGTTTTTGGTGAGGTGCTGCTTGTGAGCCGGGAGGGTTGAGATGACAGTTGCAACTTGTTGTAGGACTAGCATAGTCGCCTACAAACATAAGTACTGTCATCCCTAAACCAGCAGTCTTGCCTAGAGCAAGAGTCAAACTATGACAACTTTAAGCGTATGTCATGTGAGTCTGTTAGCTGACTTGAAATAGAATAATATAGTGATAGAAGAAGGACGAATCCAGAAAGTGTTAATTGGGAGATCATAGTAGTAAAATGAGGTTTGGGATGAGTAAGGGTGAGATGGAAGAGGGAGAGTCTATAGAAAGGGAGTAGGGAGATCACAGTGGTAAAATGAGGTTTGGACCAAAGGAGAGATACATTATGGAGAATTTAGTATGGTTGTTTGGGAGAACATAGGAGTAATCTGAGGTTCGGGATGAGCCAGGAGAGATAGGGGAGGGAAGAGTCTATGAAGGATTATTTTGGAGATCATAGTAGTAGAATGAGGTTTGGGATGAGTGGAGATAGAGGATAGATTGATAGAGGTATAGGGTGAGACAGAGTAATGGGCTGGAGAGAGTGATTTTTTACCCCTTTTTTCTCTTGTACAGTAAGACTAAAGTATTAAATATATAGATACATGATTACATATAAAGGGACTATATGTGTAAGGAAGATAAATATATTGTGATTTAAAGTTGTATTTATAAATAAAAACTTTCAGGTGTTGCAGTATTTGAAGTGAGTTTATTTGTGTACTTTTTTACCAATATTTTTATCTTTCCTCGATATTTCAATATTGGCATGCTTGTAGATAAATAGCTAAAATAATATATACCGTTTGTGATAGATAAACAAAACAGAGACCCATAAGCATGTAATCAAACATATTCCATAGAAACTATGCAATTACTTATGAACATGTTAAGCACACACACATCACGCCCTAAGGTAACTATAACTCGCACACAGTTTTCTGATCAATAATGTTATTGGAAACGTTGCAGTAGTATCAAAGATGCCATACAAGATCTCATCAATTATATTATATGTGGATTAATTAGCTGTGCATGCCCTATGGCCCTAGTTATAGTTACCTTAGGGCATGAGTTATAGTTACTTGAAAGAACACTAACTATAACTTCTGAATTTCTATGGTTTTGTACAAGCAAATTCAGAACCTAACTATAACATACCTGTAACCTTTGTTTTTTTCAGTGATTTTCTGTGGTTTTTAGCACAAAGTCATTTTAATTACTATACGTTATTCCAAAGTGCACAGCGGGGGTTGGTCCCCTTGCAGTGAAACCCTTATAACCACCCACCCCCTGCCATGCAATGCCTTTGGCCATGCACAGCACAGGCTGGACACAGGGCCGGTCTCTGTCATTAGATGTGTGAGTGGGTGTGTGAGTGTCTGAGTGGGTCTGAAAGTAGGTGTGTGAGTCTATGAGTGGCTCTGAGTGGGTGCATGAGTGTCTGAGTGAGTGTGTGATTGGGTGCATGAGCCTCTGAGTGCACTTATGAGTGAATTAATTAGTGTACGAATGAGTCTGTGGTTTTTCTTTAAAGTTTTTCCATTATAGCAAATATTTTGTGAATAAGTCATGAAAAATCATGAAAATTGACAAAGTTTCTCGAATATCACACGCTGAGATGAAAAATTACATTAAACCTATAATTTTCCCCTAAAACACACCAACATCACATCCCTGGGCTCAGGGTGGCTTCACCCTGACCCCTTATGCCAATTTCAATTGGAATTTTCACTCCTGGGGACCGTGTCCTGTGAAATAAAATGGCGGTTGCAACTTTCTAGTCAGGTTGTGGGCAGCAATGCTAGATAGATAGATAGATAGATAGATAGATAGATAGATAGATAGATAGACAGACAGACAGACAGACAGACAGACAGACAGATAGATAGATAGATAGATAGATAGATAGATAGATAGATAGATAGATAGATAGATAGATAGATAGATAGAATGATAGATAGATAGATAGATAGATAGATAGATAGATAGATAGATAGATAGATAGATAGATAGATAGATAGATAGATAGATAGATAGATAGATAGATAGATATAAAACCATAACTAGTATATATATTTGTTCAGCAGGCCTAAAGAGTGTGTGTTAGAAATGGGGTTTTTGGTTGGCAGTCAGGTTACCCTCTGTCCAAGCAAGAACCCTCACTCTAGTCAGGGTAAGTCACACACAATCCAAATTATCCTGTGCCCACCCTCTGGTAGCTTGGCACGAGCAGTCAGGCTTAACTTAGAAGGCAATGCTTAAAGTATTTGTGCAATAAATCATACAATAACACCATAAAGCACCACAAAAATACACCACACAATGTTTAGAAAAATATGGAATATTTATCTGGATATTTGTAGATCAACACAATAAAAGATGCAATAAGGATTTGTAGAAGTATCACTGAAAAGTGATATAAAGTGTCTTAAGTCTTTAAAAAGAAAACAAAGTCTCTTTCAAGCACAAAGTACCTGGTTTGGAGTGGAAAATCTCCGCTGAGGGCCGCAGAGGAGGAGATGCGTGGAAAAATGGTGTGTGCATCGGTTTCGCCCCTTCACACACGGACTTGCGTCGTTATTTTTCACTCAGGGAAGACGTGCGTAGTTTTCAGGCACGCGGGCCGACTCCTTCTATGGTTCACGGGATTACCAGATGTCCCAGGGTCTGTGCGTGGATTCCTCTGCTTGTTATCCGGATGCGCGTCGTTCCGGGAGGCTGCGCGTGGAATTTTCTTTCTCACGGCAGGCGTCGCGTCGATTTCCTCTCTGGAAGCCGGGCGGCGTTGTCCATGCGAGGCCATGCGTCGAAGTTCCGGTCGCCCCATAGGCGTTGCGTCAGGCAGCGTCGGCGTGCAGCGATTTTCTCACCGCGGAGCAAGCTGTGCGTTGAATTTGTCAGCGCACGAGGAGTCTAAATGAAAAAGAAAAGTCTTTTTGGTCCTGATACTTCAGGGAAAAGGAGGCAAGCTCCTATTGGAGAGCACTTTGGCAGCCAGACAAGAGTTCAGCAAGGCAGCAGGCCAACAGCAAGTCAGCAGTCCTTTGTAGAAAGCAGACAGGTGAGTCCTTTGAGCAGCCAGGCAGTTCTTCTTGGCAGGATGCAGGTTCTGGTTCAGGTTTCTTCTCCAGCAAGTGTATGAGGAGGTAGGGCAGAGGCCCTGTTTTATACCCAAATGTGCCTTTGAAGTGGGGGAGACTTCAAAGAGTGGTTTAGAAGTGCACCAGGTCCCCTTTCAGTTCAATCCTGTCTGCCAGGGTCCCAGTAGGAGGGGTGGCAGTCCTTTGTGTCAGAGCAGGCCCTCCACCCTCCCAGCCAAGGAAGACCCATTCAAAATGCAGATGTATGCAAGTGAGGCTGAGTACCCTGTGTTTGGGGTGTGTCTGAGTGAATGCACAAGGAGCTGTCCACTAAACCTAGCCAGACTTGGATTGTAAGGCACAGAAAGATTTAAGTGCAGAGAAATGTTCACTTTCTAAAAGTGGCATTTCTAAAATAGTAATATTAAATCCAACTTCACCAGTCAGTAGGATTTTGTATTACCATTCTGGCCATACTAAATATGACCTTCCTACTCCCTTCAGATCAGCAGCTGCCACTTCAACAATGTATGAGGGCAGCCCCAATGTTAGCCAATGAAGGGAGCAGGCCTCACAGTAGTGTAAAAACGAATTTAGGAGTTTTACACTACCAGGACATGTAAACTACACAGGTACATGTCCTGCCTTTTACCCACACAGCACCCTGCTTTAGGGGTTACCTAGGGCACACATTAGAGGTGACTTATGTGTAGAAAAAGGGGAGCTTTAGGCTTGGCAAGTACTTTTAAATGCCAAGTCGAAGTGGCAGTGAAACTGCACACACATGCCTTGCCATGGCGGGCCTGGGACAAGGTAAAGGGGCTACTTGAGTGGGTGGCACAACCAGTGCTGCAGGTCCACTAGTAGCATTTAATCTACAGGCCCTAGGCACATACAGTGCACATTACTAGGGACTTATAAGTATATTAAATAGTCCAAGTGGGTATGATCCAAAGTTACCATGTTTAAAGGGAGAGAGCATATGCACTTTAGCACTGGTTAACAGTGGTAAAGTGCGCAGAGTCAAAAAGCCAGCAAAAACAGAGTCCAAAAAGTGGAGGGAGGCAGGCAAAAAGTTAAGGGTGACCACCCTAAGGCATGTCAGGTCTAGCAGTGTGTACATATTGTTATTTTACATATTTGTACAAAGAAATACACTTATCTAGATATATACTTGCAATCATATTATAAATGTTTACATATACAGGGATGTGCAGTACATTGCTGTTTGTGTATGGTGGTTATATAGGACAGAGCCAACTCTTGAGTAGTCTTCTAAATATAAGATAGTTATTTGTGGATCTTATATTTGGGTATAGGGAATTCCATAGTTTGGCAGCTTGAGCAGAGAAAGATGTACCACCTATTGTCTTTTTCTTGTACGGTGGGGTTTTGAGACAAAGTGCCAATCTTGAGTGGAGGCTCCTTTGTTGAATGTATTTGGTGATTTGATTCCTGATGAAAAGCGGTCCTGTTCCACATATTGCTTTGTGGATGATACAAAGCAGCTTGAAGATGGATCATCTGGCAACCAGTAACCAATGCAGGGCCCACAAGCCAAAGGAGATGTGGGTTTGTGCCCTTACATGTAGAAGTAGTCTGGCAGCAGAAGTCTAAATCCTTTGTAGTCTTTTCATAGAAGATAGAGATGATCCATAGTAGAAGCTATTGACGTAATCGAGTTTAGACATTACAAGAGAGATAGTCACTTGGACTTTGTTTGGAAATTCGAGATGGGGAAAGATGCGTTGCAGATATTTCATGGTGATGAAGCTTGATCTTGCTAATTTGTCACCGTGGGCATTCAGTCCACAGTAATTCCAAGGTTTCTTACTTCCTTAGATACTCTAGGCGGTGGTCCCAGGTTGTCAGGCCAGATGCAGACTAGGTCATATGTTTTCCAATCACCACTTGTGAGTATTTCTGTTTTGGAGGCAATGGCTCCATGTCATCCACTGATCAATGGTGTTGAGGCAACTGAAGATTTGTGAGTTTCCAATTTCTTTGGGGCTTTACAGTTTAAGGAGTATTTGTGTGTCATCTGTATAGTTAGCACATGAGCTGAAATTCATAGATCATTGGCTTTTGATGACTTCATGTAGATGTTGAAAAGCATGAATGAGATGATTGAGATTTGAGGGTCTCCCCAGCTTTTGTGAAGTACGGTTTGGATGAGTAAGGTTTAGTAGGATGACATCAGTTCTGTTTTGAGGGTAGGGTGCGATCCAGTTGAGAGCAGTCCTCTCTATGCCAGTTTTGCAGAGTCTTTATATTAGGGTGTAATGGTCATCTGAATCAAAGGTAGCTGAGAGGTCTAAGAGAAGTAGTGCAGCAACTCTATTACTGCCTACTGTATTTTTAAGGTAATCCCAGATGGACATGAGGGCAGATTGTGTGCCTCTTCCTGGCCGGAATCCAGTTTGGTAGCCTTAAAGTGTGGAGTTACCTTCAATGAACTGTGACATCTGGGCAAATGCTGCTCTTTCTATCAGTTTGCCCAGGAAAGGTCAATTTGTAATAGTTCTGTAGTTGGTGGGGGTCATGAGGGTCTAAGTTTGTTTTCTTTAATAACGGGCATGTACATGCCTTTTTCAGGTCTTTCTGAAAGATTCCCACAGTTAAAGAAATATTGATGAATCTTTTTTTTTTCTTTTTTTAAACTTTATTTTCAAGTTTTCCTGTTTAACAATGCAGCATCAGGCATTCCCATTTACATCACAAGCAGGGCACTGTTGATAAATATGTGTAGTCAACAATGAACATGATATTCAATAAGGCATACGAATGAGAGTATGACATCTCTTCCAGATACATGGTACATTTTAGGGTGTTACTAACAGTATACTCTAAGCCATATAGGTGTTTCTAGGATGAACGACAGAGATCAAGGGTTACAATGGTACATTTATCAAACTTTAACACATACATCCTACTGCGGAAATGTCTCATCGGTATAATGACTTATAGTGGTGCCACCAATCCCATAGCTCCTACCTCATGCCTACACCCTCATCTGTATCTTCTGAGTTTCTCGTCAGATAGTCCGATGCAGACCCCAGAAATTTCGGGAGCGACTGCGGGGCGGGATAAGAATGTGGATTACAGTACGCCATATCTGCACACCATTTCATGAGCATAGGCAAGGGCAATGGTCCCTTCATCCAGCGCATTGTGACCCTATGCTTGGCTAGCAGAAGTCCAACTGCCACAGGCCGACCACATCTGTGCAGCATGTCACAGTCATAATCCAGCAGCGCCAGAAGCGGAGCATTTTCTAATTTCTCTTCTGTGATGTCCTCCGAGACACTTAGCACAGTCAAACATAGTGCCTGTACATCTGGGCAACTCCATGCCGTGTGCGTAAAGCCAGCATCCACAGTGCCAGAGCGAGAACAACAAGAATTCTCACTCAGACCGTACTTAAACAGTCGAGACTGGGTGTAATACACCCTATTAGGGTATTTGAAATGAACTGGCCAATGATGACCATTCAGGAATATAGTGCCATTCAGTGAGCCCACTGCCTTTCAGTAATATTGATGCCTAAGTCTGCCTGCCACTCCTGCCACACCCTGGGGATGACAGGCCTTCCAACTCCCAGGGCATAAGAGTATAAGATTGACACCTGTTGTGGTGATGACGACTGCAGTAAATATGTGAGGGCCAGAATCTCAGGAGGCTCAGAGAGGTCAGCAGGCAACATCGCTCTCCAGGTATGATGCGCCCTATCATACTGAAATTGAGTGACTGCATTCAGAGCAGGCGCCTGCCCCAGGATCTGCTCTCAGGTGCGCAGCAGCCTGCCCTCAAAAAAGTCTGCCATGCAACATATGCCCAGAGCATGCAATTGTTCCAGCATCGCTAGTTCCCTCTCCACTGAATACCAAGTGAATACCAAGTCCACCATTCTATTGGCAACCACGGGGATTAAAGCAAGGAAACAAGGGTGCTTGCTGTGCATCTGCCAGCCTGTGCAGAAGGTACCACGTGCTTCCCACTGGGTCTAAAATGCGATAGTGATGAACTGGCTTGTCAAGCAAAAAATGGGGGAGCGACAACGGAACTGTGCCGACTCGCTCAAACCACAGATGCAGCAAGTCAGACAGTTCATGCAGCCAGAAATATGCAAACATGGCCTGTGCTTCTCTATAATAGGCCTCAAAGTTCAGTGCATTTGGGCCGCCAGCTGAATAAGGGAGAGTGAGCATGTCCCAACGTACTCGCAGCAGTTTGCCAGCCTACACCAAGTGCAGCATCTGTGAGCTCAGTGAGCAAAATACCTCTCCCAGTAGTAATATCGGAATGGGAAGGAAAAGGAACAAGAAGCGCAGCAGTACAACCATCTTCATGATGAATATCCGAATGATAAGTGAGAGCAGGAGGCGAGCCTTGTGGTCCACCACATCTGCTAAATGCTGCATGGCTTTCCCGTAGTACTCACGCATGACCACTTCGGGATCTGTATGAACCTGAATACCTAAATAGAGCCCTGATTCTGCAGTCCATTTGAGTGGGAAATCCAGTGGCACAGGCCTAGAATCCTCAGTAAGTGGGAAAATTAGACATTTATCACCATTTTGCCGCAAGCCAGAATGGCCACCAAGTCACACCTAAGGACAGCCAATAGGTTTCGCTCCGGTTCATGGATATATAAGAGAGTATTGTCAGCAAATGCTGATTTAATTAAATTGTAAGATGGGAAGTGAATGCCGCAATGAGCATGGTATTCATACAATGCACAGGCCAGGGGCTCAGCCAGCAGGGCATATAGCAGTGAACATAGGGGGCAACCATGTCACATGCCTCTGGTGATATCAACGGGTTCGGATACCACTCCATTGATGCATATGCGTGCGTGTGTCCTTATTCACCATGCCAACAAGTTTCAGAAATACCTCTCCCACTCCAGTGGTGCACAATACAGTCATCATAAAGCCTCATTCGACAGAATCAAAGGCTTTTTCCACATCCAAAAAAATGGCTGCCACTCGAACAGCAGGATCAATTCGTGAGATGATACCAAAAGGGTCCAGACGTTGTAACTGAGAGTGTGATCATGTATGAACCTCAATTGCTCCCTGTCCATTATACCAGGGAGCAGGGGAGCCAAGCTATTAGCCCAAATTTTTGTGAATAGTTTTGTGTCTGTATTTAGTAGCAGCTGTGGCGGATAAGAAGAGCAGTGTTCAGCATGCTTGCCTGACTTAAGTAATGTGATCTGTAATTCTTCATGGATGGTGGAGGCATGCAGCCATCTCCTCGAAGAGGCTAACCAAATGTGGGATAACTTATCCTGATAGGCTTTATAAAAAGCGACAGTCAACCCGTCGGATCCTGGTGCCTTTCCATTAGGCATATCCTTTAATGCAACAGCAATCTCTCCCGGACAAAGGAGTGCCATACGCTGCTCCCTATGGAAGTCAGACAACCACTTCATAGTAATATGCTCAAGATAATCAGTCGTGGCTTGCTCATCCTATAAATCTCTGGACATATACATGTCCGTATAGTAATTTTTAAACCTTTCAGTCACCTGTAAAACGCCTCCACCAGTGCCCCAAGCTCATCTAGCACTGACAACACTTTACTGTCTTCTTGACTTCCTCTCATGAGAGCAGCCAATATTGCCCTTGGTCGTCCCCCCTCCCCATAGTGTCTAGCGACTGTATATTTGCCAAAGTGTGTTACCTCATCCTGGGCCAACTCATTGTACTCATCTAGTTTTTTTACGTATCTGCCCGAGCAGCATGTCATCAGCAGTAGTCACATGCGCCTGCTCTGACATTGCTATTTCTGTCTCTAATTTTTGCCTAAGGTCCCATATGGAACATAATAACTCTGCATGCTTCATGATACTAACCCCTTGAATATAAACCTTAAAAGCTTCTGATATGGTAGCAAAGTTAGCGACGGAACCCAGATTACTACGAAAAAAATTGTCAACCGCCTGTGCAAGGTCACCCTGAAATACTGTATCTTGTAGGGAATACTGTGGGAAATGGCTTGTAAAAGCCTGTGTATAGGTCCCTGCAGGTTCTAGAGATAGCAGGCCTGGGAATGATGAGAGTATGTGTGAGGTAGATGGTCGCACCCTAGACAGTAGGCTACGCGACATGAACCAGTAATCGCTACTCGTGTGTATATCATGAAGAGATTAACAATGAGTGTAGCCTCTACTCTGACGCAAATGAAATCACCCAGCCTTGGCCACCTCTGCCATTGCGCGAGCTGCCTGGGAGGGTCTCTGGAGGGGCCTCTAGAACGGTCCAGATCTGGGATCTGAACACATTTGAAATCCCTCCCCCCCAAATCTGGGGCAAGCTGCCGTAAGCAACCAGTCTGCCCTGCAATGAATAATAAAACTGAGGGTCATCATAATTGGGACCATCGATCCCTACCAGGAGCACCTCAAAATAGTCTTTGTAGCAGTGAGGCACAACATAGCTGCTATTTGGATCTACGCACAGTTCCTGCAATTTAACTCCTGAACATGTTGCACCTAGACTAGGATACCACACGCATCTGTGGTGAACCCCACAGCACAGCACACCCAATTAATTTGTCATGTGGTAAGTACCCAGGCACCGGGAATCAGATGGGTCTCCTGCCAAATAGCCATGTCTATCTTATGTCGCTGTAGATAAAGCACTATATTTCGGATTTTGTGACTGTCATTCAACACTCTAACATTCCAAGTTACGAAATTCAAACTAGGCAGCCACGCTGGTATGGCATCACTATAATCCATCATACCAATATGCACCATTCGTATCCATTCTCAACCAGGAGACACGACACTCCTTGCTGTATCGATCCAGATGTGATATACATAACTTGAACACCTGAATGCTGTAAACCCCTCCAAGGCCATGTTCCCCAACATGGAACATGGTAGAATATTACCCACCCCAGCCCTCCCAATCACCTAACCAAAAGCTCCAAAAGAGCTGTTTTTTTGTTCTGAGTGGTATTAGGAAATCAAAAGCTTCCTGTATCCACTCATAAAGTTATTGAACTGAATGTATTGTGTCTAGATCTGTGTTGGTAGTTAGTTGTGTTTCTAAGTATTCACAATTGAGTTTGTTCCATGGTTTATAGGTTGATGCATGTAAGGTGATCATGGGTGTGTTGATTTTTGATGTTTTATGTTGGAAAGCTACCAAATGGTGGTCTGACCATGTGACTGGTGTGATGCTTTGAAAGTTAACTAGTTCTAAATTTGCAACGATGACACTGAGATTGTGTCCAGTGGTGTGTGTGGGATTGTGTATGATCTGATGTAGGTCAGTGTGACTAGGCCAGTGATAATCGTTTTTGGATGTTGCATACTGGGTCTGTCAAACCAAATATTTAGGTCCCAAAGAATGCATAGGCTGGAGTATAGTATTGTAAGGTTTGAAACTGTGTCTAGAAACATGTCTGGGAATGTTGAATGGCTAGGTGGTAGTCTGTAAAGGAGGAATAAGTAACAGGAGAAAGTTGGTGTAGGGTTGCATCTGGTGATGAGGACCTCGCACCTTTGTATGAAATATCATCCGTTTTGCTGAGATTTATTGTTAGCTTGAATATAACAGCTAGTCCACCTCCTCTTTTGCCTACACGGTTTTGTGTGATGGTTTGATAGCCTAGAGGAATAGCTTCATGCAACACTGGAGCCATGTCATCTCTGAACCATTACTCAGTTATGAAGAGTAAGTCAGGTTGTGTGTCAGTGAGTAGGTCGTAGATGTGGTGTTTGTTTTTAGAGAGTAATCAGCATTTATTATTAGGAAGTTTAGAGATTGTGTTTTGGTGGTGGTATGACTTTGTTTTGTAGAAGAGTGAGCAGTATATTTTAAATTTGTAGCAGGTATATAATTAGTGCTGATATTAACTGTATGAGGGTCACAATAGTGTTGTTTTTCCATATCGTGTTCCTCGTTCATCAGGCTTAGAAGGCATTTTCCTTAGCCACAGAAAACAATCAGAGCACAAGATTCAACAGCCAGTAAAAACTTATATAAGGGGCAACAGGCCTTGAGCACAGGTTGCTGGTGCAGGGGCCAGCGAGGTGCTGCTCTATTCAGAATCTCCTTGGATACACACAGGGTCAATCCGCAGTTTCCAACTTCCTGATTCGCCTATTCAGGTAAGGCTCAATTCCTCAGCCACTAAAATACTGCTTTTCATGCACTTAAAATAATCACTTTTCATGCCGAAAACAAGTGCGGCATACACTTTACAAAGACAGTTGAAACCATAAAGCAGATTAAGCAGTCTCTTAAACACACTCTGGTTAGCCACCAATGTGTTCTTTGCCTATTTACCTTGTAAGGGAGGGGCAGAAGCCTAACACAGTATAGGGGAAAACTAGGAGAGAAATTCAAGCAGTCATGGGCAGAAACAAAACAGGAGTTTTAAAGTAAAAAATTCACAGAAACCAAGAGGTAAGTTTAAATGTAAACAGTCAGAGGTAGGGGAAAAATCACTTTTTAGGGAAAAAAAGAAGCATACACAGAAAGTCTGTTTTCTTACCACCATCTTTGTCTCTTGCTCACTGTGCTGCTTAGGGAACAGAGAAGATGGGCTCATAAAATGGAGGTGTCTGTCTTTGAGTTCCCTCCACAAACGTAAAGGGCCATTACAGGTATGAGAGGAGGGCTCAGGGTTGCCTAGGAGCTAAAGAGTCAATCAGCAAGCACAGGATGCTGGTGAAGGGGGCAGGGAGGCGCTGCTCTATCCAGAATCTCCTTGGATTCAGACAAGCTCAATCCACACTTTCCACTATTGTTCATTTTATAACAAAAGTTTATTTAATTCCTTTTTTAAATTGAATTAGGGCCAACAAAGTAAAATCAGTATTTAAAAATTGTGTATAATTTTTAACATTAAACAAAAAATAGATATAGTTTGAAAGTAGAATTCATGTTATCTATTTAAGAGTATTTTCTAAGGGTATTATTTCAAGTCCCTGCCTCCATTATTTTTTTTAAGGAGGTCTTGAGGAACCTGTTCCCTGCCATGTGTAGTGCTTGACTTCCTCTAAGGCTGGGTTGGAGGACATTTACTACTATTTTGTTACCTTTAGGACTGTAGTAAATTGAGAATTGTAGCATGTGAATAGCAATAGGATTACTCTTTTGAAAGTTGGTGTTTGTAGGACTCTGTATTATCCTTAACACCTCCTTACATTTTTCTAAAAACCTCCTTACTTTTACCTAAGTCCCTTTCATGTTGTAGTAGATATTCCCCATTTCCCCCCGCTCCCTCCTTACAATTACTAAAAAGTAATAAACTTACATGTGTATAAACTTCCCTATGGACAAGATAGGAGAGGTGGAAGTCAGGCTGACTACCTTTAGGCTTGTGAATTGCATTTTGTATGTCATAAGTAGTAATCTTGCAGTACTGCTTCATCTACTACAAAATGTAAATTGTGATTGGACAATAAAATCTATTTTAACCACAAATTTATGTATACCATCAGGATCTTGGGCATTACCTCAACTTACTTTAGATATATGGTGCAACTGCCAGTGCTGCTCACATTGGAATTGGAGAATCAGGTTCAAGTTTTGGAGTCTGCTCAACATCCTGTGAGTCTGGGCAAATCACTCAGGGCCCTGATTTAGATCTTGATGATAATGGTCCCGCCGTTGATTTTCTCTCTGAAAACCAGTCTTCCTGCATGAAGCTCTGCCTGCTCTATCTAGATGTTAGCAGGAGAATAGGCAAAAGACCACTGATGGTCCGCCGTCACTGCAGAGAATCTCCATCTGCATCAATAGCACCATAGGCTAAAGCGGTTGGAGATATGTCTCCAGCCCCTTTTCTCACCGAGCCAATCACAATGTGCATTCCCGCCGATGCAACTGTGGCAGCTAAACCTCCACAATTAAGTTGGTGCATTGGGAGAGATAAAAGTATGAAACTCACCTTTTTCCACTTTTTCCATTTCCTGCCGCCATGAACATGGTCATTAAATTCCTGCTGTTGTTGCTGCTGCTCCTCGACCAAGAAGAATATCAACCCTGTCATTGGTGGAGCAGAAGGTAAGTCACTGTTATACCTGTAATTATCAGAACTGTTTCTGTACAGTAGCACTACACTCATGCATTTGTAAAAAAGTTTGGCGAACAACACCATAATGATGCGCAATGCATATGTGTGCAATGTCGTACTTAAAAAATTGTATCACAACACACCTCGAGATATTAGTAGCACCCACCAATCTTGTTCTAGCTGCCTTCATCGCAATGGACATCTACATAAAAAGTCACAGCTATCACAAATATAAATGTGTCCATACAGGTGTGTGCAACGAATTCTCAGTGAATTGGACATCATAAACACAAAGGGTATACCCTATAGGAACCACTCAATCCCATGATAATGTAGCAATTTTACTACAAAGTGCTACAAGTGGGTGTACACATAGGGGGTTATTCTAACTTTGGAGGAGGTGTTAATCTGTCCCAAAAGTGACGGAAAAGTGACGGATTTACCACCAGCCGTATTACGAGTCCATTATATCCTATGGAACTCGTAATACGGCTGATGGTATATCCGTCACTTTACCGTCACTTTTGGGACGGATTAACACTCCTCCAAAGTTAGAATAACCCCCATAATGTACTACACTTAACTCTAAACTGCAAACATGGCAGGTATGTATGAAGGTAACATGTCCCCTTGGTGTGTGCAATTTATAACAAACATTAGATGTAATTTAACTGCAAAGTGCCAGGTTTGCTGTGTAATGAATATGTGCATATTACTGACACCAAAATAGACACACATGCATTCTCCAGTCACAATATCAGAAACACATTTAATTTTGGTATAAGTGTCCACCAACATCATCTAGGTGAGGGCCTAAAACCTTTCCTGTTGTGAGACTCACTCCTGATTAGTCACAATCATTACGACCTACTAAAGATGAAACCTGTACATTCTTTGCACATAACCCCATGCAGAGATACACTGGCTTCATGCCTAGCCTTCTAAGAGTCAGGCCCAATGGTTTGCATTGCATACAGTGACTAAGGGCAGTATGGAAGGGCTGCTATGTGTCAGTGAAAGCATGGATTTTGGGAATGTATGAACAAGTGTGTGTAGGAATGAGTCATACTTGTGTGGATGATTGAGAGCCTGTGTCATTTGAACTTACAGCACAGGAATTAACTTTCCCTATATGTGGCACCAGGATGCATTTAAACCATACAGTTAATCCTGTTCCACAATGTGGGCTGTAATCCCACTTGACAAGACAGCATCAGACAACTCCATAACTTTAGAGAACCTTTTTTGCACGTATTTCTCTCATGTTGACATGGGGTGTATGTTTTCACTTTTACTTCTGGTACACTGTCTACTGACCACTGGTAGTAAGGGGCCAGCAGTTTGTTTGATGAAATCTGGAATTGTGAGTTACATGGACAGATATTTCCGCTGCTCCTTTCAGGTGACTTTTCATTTTCATGTACAGACATGTGTAACATTATCAAGGAACGTTCAATCAATCAATAGTTTATTCGGTCCAGGTTTGGACCATTTGAGAAATTAAAAAATAATCATACATACAGAAGGATAAAAACCATAGACCATCAGGTAAAAAGAGACATTAGCAATTAGTACACTGCTTATATAAAAAAAGGGTTCATAAAACTACATAAAAAGTTTCATAAATAATTAAGACAAGACTCTTAAAATAGTGTCTGGATCTTGCCCTATACAAGAAGCTAAATGCTAAAATAATACGAATCAATTGTTAAAAACATATAGACTATTCTAAGACGGATTTGTACATAAGATAAGACATAGAAACTACATACAATAGGTCCTGTTTAAAAAAGTTAGAAGTCAATCAGTGGAAAATGGAGCCCTAAGTTAGTCAGTTCTCTTAAATAAGTTGAATAAGTTGATCAGATAAATTGCATCTTGCCATTTATAAAATTATGTGCGCCAAGGGGCTTCTGAGTCACTTCAATTGGGGTAACCCACTAGACAACATGCTCGGAGATACAGTCTTATCAAGGAACGTTCTGCCCCCAGCTAAATCATTCAGTTCACTACACTCCAGTCACAACATTTCACCAGTGCACAAAAAGGAACTGTGGCCGAAAAAAGAACCGGTTACTTAGCCAAACATTTCCCAATCAGACGTGCACCTGTTCCTGTGTCTTCCATGTAGTTGGCTGTACAGAGATAGGACCTCCAGCTCCTCCTTGCTAATGGCAGCAGTCCTGTCACCTGCTTTGCCTTCCATCCTCACTCCCAAAGGACAGTAACAGCAACAAACAAATAGAAGGTCCTGTTGGCTGCATTGTTAGGAGGCAAGTGAGCTTTATTCAATATGCTGCATACAAGTACACATGGGATGGGATATGTGACAGAGATGGACACAGCCATTGGCTTTTGTGCATAACTGTCATACACATTAGCCTATGGCAGGGTCTGTCACGGACTGTTCCACCTACTTTGCTGTCAACTTCCATCAACAGCCATCAGGTAGCCAACGGCAAGGTCAGTCAGTCACCATTGTAGAGTGTGAAGCTGTGTATTGGTAAATTGGTAGTGCATCTCCAGCACTCAAAATGGAAGCTTGTGTTTATACAAATGCCAGATACGAACAACACTGTTTTTGGCAAGATATGACACTTTAAGGAATGAACCGAGATTGGTTTTGACATCTATAGTGCCACAGGGAAGGTCATACCTGAGTTGATGGTATTTAGGAAAACATGGAGTGTGAATATTGCATTTCAAAAGTATTATTTGCACATAATTTTAAAACATAAACATGTGAAAAAATGAGCTTTTAAGTTAAAGAATGTGTACCATTGTGTGTTTATGTATGACACAATCACATTCTTAATGTTCCCAAGACTTAAGATGTGTGTTGATCATCAAAGTATGGTGTGACAATTTAAGCTGATATTTTCTTTTCTACACATGCAAACCTTTGAACCCAGGCATGGGTAGGAGACAACAACCTCTGGTCCTCCGGCCATTTCCAGACCTTACTACCATGGAAGAAAGGGATGTCATTAAGAAGTTCAGGTTAATTAGGCAAACTATTGGGGATATGTGCCTGATGTTCTGCCTCACAGTATGAATACAGCAGAAATAACACCAATAGTGAAACTCATGGCAATTTTTCATTTTGTACTCCCTGGCTGTTTTCAATACACTGTGGCAGTATCTGGGGGCATGCTAAAACCATCTTTCAGCGTTATGCTACAAGACATCCTGAGACATATCAACAGCTACATCCAGTTCCCACAACAACAGGATTTAGCCACCATGAAGGGAGAATTGTATACTTTGGGTGCACTACCACATGTGGTTGGAGCAATAGATGGCATGCATATTGCCTTGGTGCCACCACACACAAGTGAACAGGACTACCGCAATTAGAAGAACTTCCATTCCATCAATATGCAAGTTGTCTGCTTACTGGATTTATGTATCTCAAGGGTCTATGCCTGCTTTCCAGGGTCAACATGATTCATTTGTACTAAGGAACAGCACCATACCCATGCAAATGTCACAACTTGGATCTGAGACGGCCTAGCCTGTTGATGAGTACAATATGACTTCAGGATCATTTGCTTGAATCCTAGTTTAGGACGGTACAATAGTTTGTTATGATTTTAATCTATTGATATGTTGCTTCCATGTAGCAGACTCAGTTTATCCTAACACACCATGGTTGCTAGCACCGCTGAGAAATCCAACAATGCCAGGGGAAGTCTGTTTCATTGAGACCCATGATGGAAGACAAAGGCCAGTGGAGCGGGCTTTTGGGCTCTTCAAGGCCAGTTTTAGGTGTATGAGTATGGGTCCTTGTGACATAGGGAACATATCAGTTTGCAATGGTAATTTGGTAGAAATGCTCCGTTCAGGAAAGTCCAAGGCAAAGATGTTTGTCAATCAGAATTTCCCTAAATTGATTACTGTGTCCATTGACATTGCATGTGCTAAGTATATGTGCTCTCCTAACTAGTCATTTGAGTCAAATGTATTATGTGAAATCATTAATTATCCCTTGTTATTCTGTTTTAGAGTCCTGCACCATGGCATCTTCATTTGGAGATTTCAAAGTTGTGACATTTGCAGTAATATATTGCTGTTGGAAAGTACAAAGAGAATATGTGTTGATCCTAGGATAGACACTCACTTGAAATGGACAGATCTTGTACAGAGACAACTTGCATGGTGATTGAATAGAAGTTCAGGAGATTGTATCAGACCTGTTCTCTGTGTGATGTTGCCATCAGGGTAATATGTGCCACTTAACTTGCTCAAACCACATGTGTGTGTCAAGCAATAGCATACTGTTCTTCCTTCACTTTGGCTACATTTTCGATTTGTGTTCAGTGGAGGTAGCTGTTGATGTGTTTCCTCATAGTTGATAGAACTTCTTTTAGCACACTACTGGAAGGTGGTAATATCATTGCACCAGATACTGTCACTGTGTCCTGTAATGGTCATGTGGCCTCAAATGGTGTTACTGACGTGATGTTGATTATTGGTGGTATTGATGTAGGATTCCTATTGTGAAGGCAGGATGTATGGCTCCAGCTGAGGTCATGCATCAACGACAGTTTGACTATGTAATTTGATCCCAAGCCATATTCAATTTCTTTCATGATGTCAGGGTTGTGGAGTGCCCACCACTAAATGCCACAAACAACTGGGGCTATGCATGGTTTATGAAACTCATTTCCAAATTTGCCTATGACTTGTTGTTACTTACATATGAATGTTACCAATACATTGGGAGTTTGATTTGTTTGAAATAGGTACCACATTACATTACATTGTTTCTAATTTTCCTTTGCAAATCATTTTTCAAAAGATTTGACAAAATTATGTTGGAAGACAGAAATGAAAAATGAAATGCCACAATAAATGCAAAAACAGTCTGGTAGTCTGTGTCCAAATCATTTACTTGCATGCCCCAAAGAAACACCAAGGTGTTTCAAATAATGAGACAATGGACTAAAAAACTGCATCATGGTAGATGAAAGTATAGTAGTAGAGGTAAAACAGGTTGGAGTACAATGTACAAAATACAACTGTCCTCAAATAATGTAAATGTGTCCCTAAAATAGTCCACAGAGTGAATGCTAGACACACACTGGAGGAAATTAGAATCTGGGTCTTGCCATCCTCTCCTGGTAATCCAGATGACCATCCCCTTCAAGGAGGTTGGGGGCACAGGTGCAGGGACTGGGTGGGAAGAGCAGGCTCCTCTTATGGCAGTGCCTCTCTATCTGTGGATTGCAGTGATGTACTTGGTCCAGATGTAGAAGGACCCCAGACAAGGCATACGGTATGGGAAAAGCCTTGCACATGTGGTGATACGTGTTGAAAAGCACCTCAGTCAGGGAGCTCATTTTGTCACTGAGGTTGCATATTTCCAACATGAGCTCCCTCTGCACCTCCTTGATCTCCCTGAGATCAGTAACGACCTGGCCCATCATGACTTGGGACTGCTGTACTGCTCACGAGACTCAGTCAATGGTGGTATGGCTGATAAAGAACCTGTGGCCTCACTTTCCTGGCCCACTGATTCCCTCCCAAAATGCCTACCCCCTCTACCCTGTGCCCTGAAGGCAGTGTGCCCCATCCCACTGGGTCCTGGCACAACTTGAGGTGGTTTTGGTGTTGTTTCAGAGCAGCCAGGACTGGGGGATATAAGATTGCTGGGTAGTTCCTCAGTACACAGGAAGTGGAGGTATCCTGATGCTAACACGTGGTTGCAGCTGGGGTGTGAGGTGTGGGCCAAGTGTGACTTTCTGGAGCTGTCTGGCCAGACAGACCAGATGGACTAGGCTGTTCTCGATCATCCGGGATTACAGAAGTGGAGTTCTCACTGAAGGCTTGATCATGGTCTGGAGTGGAGGTGTCTTGAGTGGCAGACAGTGGTATACTGGCCTCGGGGTTGGACCTGAGAAGAAAGCAGACAATATCAATTTATAAACTGGTTGGTACCTCATATGTGTCTTTAGCTACAAATGGGGCAACCTAAAAAAGCAAAGTCAAACTGATAGAATGATTAGGCTTCTGTTTGGTTTTCATTTTTTTTACACATGTAGGCTGATTTACACAGACGCAAACGCCAGAGATGATGTTGAAGAGATGTCCTGAAATGCAAAAATGTTATTTCAATAATTGTACATTACATGTACTAGACATTTGACCCAACATAAGAATACTGAACCATACGAAGGCCTAGTAGGCTACAAAACATTACACAAACTGTGAATCAGCTTAATTGTAAAACTGTCATCGGTCATCATGTGGACAGTGCAAAGTAAATTGTGTGTGGACACATCTTCTATTAGGCATGCCACATCACATGGTAGGAAAATCTTGGATTCAACAGACTATGAATTATGTGAGCATGTACATCACTTCAATGTAGCTATGAGAAGGTGTCAACATGCTTGAGGTATACAACAACTGACATTTTCATCCATAGCATGAAATGGTGACTGTCAAACGCACATGTTTTTGAGATGTGTGCATATATGGAAGCAAAGGAAAGTAGAGCAACATTACTTTTCACTGCTTTTGCAGGTACAAAAACAGGGAATCATAGTGGTTGTCGTCATCTGTTGACACTATAAACAATAGTTGTTAAAAAGTGAGTTACACATTTACATTTCAATAACTATAGTGGAGATTAACACACATATACAACATGTACACATGTGCATAGGTGAACATACCACTTACAAGCAGTATACCCTCATGTGTAAATTGGACCTGTTGTGGGGAGAACAACAACTTACATGACTTAAGGGCAGAACTCCATTTGTGATTGTTGAGACATTGTTAAGTGCAACTTACTGCTCATTGTTAAGTGCAACTTACTGCTCTCCACTCAACCAGGGAGTCCTGTCTAGCCTTCAGGATGTAGAATCTGCAGGACCTTCTCCTTCCAGGGAAAGAGTTGTAATGGGCGGATGGGAGAACCACCACCAGTCCTCTGGGCCTCCAGGTGATTCTCCCCCACAACAATATCTCAGAAAAGGCAAATGTGGGCCACTATGGTTGACAGAGTGAATGCCCTATCTAACAACCTGCGTGCACAGGAGGAGATTAGGAAGAGGTGGAATGACCTGTGGGAGAGAATCACAGGAGACAGCCTCCTATATGCCCCACATATTGTGTGCAAAATTATACTTACCTGTGCTATCCTGCTCAACATTTATGTGAGGAGGTACATCCCTCTATAAGAGCCAGAGCAAGAACTGCCTGAGGGGGAACAGCAAAACACAGCTGCAGGAATGCGCCGCAGACAGCTAATTGTACAAAACGTTTTCAACCAATACTCACTCTATACACCTTGTTAAGATATGTAAATAAACACCTTACTTGATCACACAATCTTGCTCTGGTTTCCTCCTTCTCCATCACATGTTCATTAAGAATGTGATTATTACCTCAGGCAGCATGTTACAAAGACAAATCTGAATACTTCTGATGCAACATCACATGTGATGCGTATGATTGTACAGCAAACATCACACACATATCAAAAAAATACTAATCTTTTGAATTTCACATATGAAGGACAAAATCAATGGACCACAGCATATGACTCACATCCACGTTGCCAACATGGTCTACTGTAGCACATGACACACAACTATGAAATCTCCAATCATAAGGTAAATAAAAGCACCATACATGAGGCAGTGGATGTGAAATATCAGTGGAAACAGGAATGTATGAACAGGCCCCTGACATTAGTAAGTGTGACATTTGCACTCTCTGCAAGGAGCTTGTGTGACAAGGGGGGTGTCATTTGTGAAAATGGATAACATGAGTGTCCCAGATATGACAAGCAATGTTCACAACACATGCCCTGCGCAGTCCATCCCTGGAAATAAGTCCTGCCACTGCCATGTGTTACATCTCTGCCCTCCCATCTCTAGGGGGTGCTGTAAACAGACTATCTGTACCCTGGGAATCATCATTAACACTCACCCAGAGTCCCTTTCTGACTCCTGTTTGCTTCCCTTTTCCATATGGCATGCTATAGAAGAACTACATTAGCTTGCATGGACTTCAGGTCCCATAATGCACTGCCTGGTAATCAGTAAGACCAGTTATCTTCTGTCAATTGCTTCCTATGGGAAAAGTCAGTTTGTCCCTTTATACTGGATTGTCTCCTTCAGGACTTGTGAGAGACTGAAACTGCACACACCTGTGACCTCTCTTGTTCAGCCCAGCCATGTGCTGTCCTGACCTTGCTGCTGCCTGGAACTGCTTATAAGCTGCCATTCCCTGAAGCTCCTTGTCGTGCATTGGAGGTTGATTCCTTTGTGTTCCAGACTCCTTGTCCTGATTCGGCCTGAACCTGCTCTCTGTTTACCCAGTCCTGTTCCTGCTTGTTCCAGTCAGAATCCACTCCCTGTTTCTCAACCTTGTTCATGTTTGTTTCTGCCAGAGCCTGCTTTCTATTTCCCAGATGTGTTCCAGCCTTGCATCAGCCTGAGCCTGTTCCCTGTGCCTGGCTTTGCCTCCTAGTTGGTTCCTTCGCTTTCTGTTTCCTCTTGGGTTATCGTGGCTGGTAAGTGTCTTATCAGTCCTCACCTGTGTAGAAGTGTTTTCCTTTGTACTTGGGTTGGCACCTGGTTTCCAGGAGGCAAATCCAGCCCCCATCCTTTGTCTAGTGTTGTATTTAGTCTTTAGTGCCTAACAGTGACAGTGTGCTATGGCTGTATTCCAGGAATTGCCACTGTGTCTCTAGTGGGACCCACAAGGGCTAGTCTTGGGTATGTAAGTACAATCCTTGTTTGTGCCCTAAGGGTCCAGACACAGAATCACTTCTGCTGCCTCCTTTCTATGGGGCTTGCGTGGTGACCATCTGTATTAATTAGATTAATCTGCACAGAGGCACTGAAGTTCCCTGTTGCTATGGAAAGTTCTGAGCCATACCCTGTGTACAACCTTAGTGATAACCCCAGCGTGTTTGTCCATTACTGACCCGTTCCATATTTGTTCACACTAAAGTTTCTCTGCCTTCACATTTCTGTTTTCTCTGCTTTACCATAGCTGGCCTTTCCCCTTGTATGCCTTTAGCTGCTCTTCTGCTTTGGTACACTACCTCCTTGCAAGATACTCTGTGAACTCAAGGGGTGCAACTAACAGAGTACTGACTAGACCCGCCTGAAACCGTAACACCATGAAGCCCAATCCTGACACAGGGTATACATGCCCACACACTTGAACTGGACACTTCTGTGGAAAGCACATCTGAAAATATGTGAACACATGCAGCCAGGAAAGCAGGTCCACCCCAGCAACATAAGTAACATAGTTAATTGTTATGAGTCTAACTGATGTGTACCAAACATTTTATGGGTGGAATTAATGCACAATGTCTCAAACACAGTACATACCAAACATTTACACATGTCCGACATTTGTGTATTTCACACACAAGTCACCATGAAGTCGTTACCAACAAGTAATGACATATGAGGGGTAACATATCCTACATAACACTCATCAGCCATCCTCAATCATCCCTGAGTTTTGTTTGTCATGTGAAATGTAATGTCCCCAAAGTCAAACAACTACACACATCACATGAGTCAACACATATTACAAACACATATCATGACTGTTGTAGATCACTGATGGCCATCAGATGCAGATACCCATTTGGAACACATTCATACATTAGCATTACATCCAATGTATTGCATGCCGTTCCTTCAGAAACACACATATTGTTGTTACAGACCATTCACACCCAAAACACACGTTGCAGTCTCTACCACACGTGGCCAACCACTATTCCACACACTGCAGGCCATACCATCCCTCTTCATGTTGATACAGGGTGCATGCATGTTAAATATTAGAAAATCACAGATTGAGTCAAAAAGTTTGATGCCAATGCGTCGAAAAATCACACAAACGCTAACTAACCATACATGGGCCCTTAGCATGAATTCCACCTGCGCACCACACCCATGCGGATATCCATTGAAATTGAAGTCTACAGGTAATGCATGGTATTTTGCCACACATGTAGGTTATGCGTCGAAAATCTTCACGCAAACATCGTATGCATCAAAACAATATGGAATACGGATCGCAAAGGAGACAGGAAGTGATGTAATAGGAAATGCTGTTTACAGGCATGGTACAGTGGGTGAACTTTCACTTTACAGTCTGATTTTTCTTGACTGTGTGGCTGTGTCTCGGTGTTGCTGGTATCTTGATTGCGTTTCTTGTATGTGCTTTTGTGTAGTTTAGTGTCTTTCAGATTATCTTTGTACTGTCGGGTGTCTGTCTGGGGGTTAGATTCGTTGGGTTTGTTGGGGTTCTTAGGTTTGGGCTGTAAGATTCCTTTTTTTACATTTATTTTCCTTCTTTTTTACACTTTAACAGTTTCATTTGTTGTGCAAGGATATGTCCTTCCTTTGATGCTGGAGATGGGTGGGCGTGTGATACAGGGGTATCACACCAAGGCAAGGTGGCGGCGGTGGAGCAAGGTGCTCTACCACCTCAAAAGAGTCTACCATACGAGCAGGAATGAGCACCAGCTGAAGCATTGCTGGGCTGACCTGGTGGCCAAAGAGCAGGATCTGCTGGACCACCTGGGTGTGTTGATTGGTGGCCCTGTTGGTGAGTATCACACTGACAAATGTGTACAGTAGAATGCTCCTGAGTGACAGTTGCATGCAGCATTGATATGCTGCATGCAATGTTTGTGGCCATGTTGAATGCAAGCAGAACAAAGGGCCAGAAGTATGAAACTTTTTTGCACTCGCAAACGGTGTGAATCGCAAAAATCGGCCGTTTGTGAGTGCAAAAAAGTGGTCTGCGATGCATGAAAGGCATTCGCAGACCAAAAATAAGAAATCGCAAAATTAGCGATTTTTTGCGTTGCGACCTGGTTTTGCGAGTCGCATTTTGCGATTCGGTATTTCCAGTAGGGAATTGCGAGGTGCAAATTGCGTCTTGCAAAATCCAAGTCGCAAAGAGATGCATCAAAAAATCGCAAATTGTGATTTTTCAAAGAATGCCATTTTGCACATGCAAAATACCATGAACTGAAACCAGGTGGTAACCAGGTGCAACCTATATAAAGAGGCCCAGAATGCCTCAAACTCTTTTCACCAATGGCTGCACTCTACGTCATGGCGAGGAGGATGAGGATCTTGGCAGGTTTGAGGAGAGGGAGGAGGAGACAGGAGCGCATTTTCAGAGTGCGCATTACACTTTTGAACCTGAAAGAGGAGGAAATATTTGAGAGGCATAGGTTGAACTCAGCCATGATACTTGATCTGATAGCTGAGCTACAACCCATACTGCAGCGCAGAACACTAAGGACTCACAGCATACCCACCCATGTGCAGGTATTATGCTCCCTCCACCTACTCGCCTCAGGGAGCTATCAAGGGGTCATAGCAGCAGCTGGAGGGGTCTCACAGAGTACCCTCTCTAGATTTTTCAATACATTCATCAACGGCATGCTGAGCAAACTACAACAGTACATCACATTCCCCCACACCCCACAGGAATTACAGCAGACAAAAATAGAGTTTTACCAGATAGCACAGTTCCCCCACGTCCTAGGTGCCATAGATGGCACACATGTGGCAATCTGTCCACCATCAGCCACAGAGTATGTGTACCGCAACAGGAAATACCAACATTCCATGAATATACAGGTGATATGCAATGCCTCCTACATCATTACTGATCTCGTGGCCAGGTACCCAGGGAGCACACATGATTCGTACATCTTTCACCACAGCGGGATTCACACAAGACTGCTAGCTGGGGAGTTTGGTGAAGGATATCTACTAGGTATTGTCCCTCTGTACACTGCCGCATTGATGGCGTTGTGACGTCAGATGGCTCAGTTACTCATCATACCCTCTGTCCCTTCCAGGAGACAGTGCATACGCAGTGCACACCTACATGATGACACCCTACCTCAATCCTACAACACCTGCTGATCGGAGATACAATGCAGCACACGGGACGACCCGCAACGTGGTGGAGTGCACATTTGGACTGCTGAAGAGTCGCTTCCGGTGCCTCCACAAAAGTGGAGGGGCACTACAGTACAGTCCGGAGACTACATGTAGAATAGTGGCTACTTGTGCAATCTTGCACAATATAGCTACCACCAGGGGCATACCTGTAGAAATATGTGAAACTGAAACTGAATCAGATGAGGATGATGATCCCATACCACCTCTACAGCCAGCAGACAGGAGCAGTGCAGCAGAGGGAAGGCAAAGGTGTGCCGACATCACACACAACCATTTCAGACGTGAGTATTAATTACACAAATCCTCTGACAACTGTACATGTAGTGAAATACATTTATTACCTTAAGTCAGGTAATGTACTTGTGAGTAATAACAAAAAACAGGTAATGTGATAAACGCAAAACAATGAAGGACCAGAGTTATGCGCTATTACTTCATAGTGTCAACAGCAGTCCACTGGCAGCTAGAGTCATTTTTTGCGCCCACGCACACCACTCGGGTGCCCAGTTACATCACTGGCATCTCTATTGTTACCCTCAGTGGCAGTGTTGTGCCTGGCACTGTGCCGTCTGGTGTCTGCTGCTGGTACGGCAAAACTGCTGAGGCTGGGACTGTCCTCAGTGTCGCCCAGTGCCAGCTCACTCGGAGTGGCTGACCTTGGTCCCATAATGTGTTCGATCACATTGGTGATCTGCACAAGTCCATTTACAACATCCCTGCTGCTGTGTGCTGCCTCCACTTGCACAGCCACTGCACGACGGGCAATCAGTGCTGTAGAATTTGCCAACCTGTTAGAGGAACGACAGAAGCTGCCAAACATGGTACGAAATCTGCGCTCCTGTCTGCGCTGGCTCACCCTTTCATGACGCAGCTCCTGGCAGAGTTCAAGGACAGCACTTGTGAGGTCCCTGGTGTCCTGTGATGCCTGCACCTGTCCCTCACGCAGCTGTACAATGTTATTATTGAGGGAGTCAAGTTGGCGATGCAGGCCCATCATGTTGCGGTTATGTCTGCGCAAGTTCTTATCTAATGCAAGGATCTGCTTATTTTGTAGACGCTGCTGCTGCAACATAGCAGCTTCCAGGCCACCAAATAAGGAGGGAGCCTCACCTGCCTCATGCTGCTGGGCCCAGGAATCTATCGCCATCCTGCGTGGTGCTGTGGTTGGATGACACCTGACCTCCTGAATCTGGCTGCGCCTGTCTGTTGCTGATGGGGTACTTGGCCCTTCCTGCTGCTCATCGGAGTCGTTGCTGAGCTCTGGCAGTGGCAGTGCCCTGGGCCTGCGTCGTACAGTCGCTATTTTGAGGGACCCACTGGTGTTAGAATCGGAGGCCAGATGGGTGTCTGTTTCGCCTATCCGTGCAGATGCTGTGGCTGCTGGGCCTGGCCCACCTGCAACAACAATATGCAGCATGTCAGTTATGTATGTTACATTTACGGTCAGACAATGCTAATAAAAGTACAGGTACTTCTCTACACTGTGTTGTGTGTGTTGTGCTCCTCTGGGTGTCACTCGACTTACATACATTGTATGTGCTACTTTTAGTTCTGGGTTGTGGACTGCCACTCCCATAATGCACTGTAGTGGTGCTTCTAAGATGTGGACTGGACTACTTCTCACAATGTTTAACATTACTTGCTAATTCCTATGTGGCTTTTGTGCATACACATATGGGGTTACAAATCAATATTGCACTTACCTAGGCTGGTACTTGGTGTGCCGGAGGTGTCGATCTCTGTGACCCCAGTCACAGCTTCAGGGAGGAGTGTGGACTCGACTAGGTCCTCCAATGGTGTGGATGATGCCTCTGTTGGTGGACCACCTCCTGTGCCCCTGGCCTCTGCAAGTCTCCTTGCCACCCTCTCCTTTGCACGGGACCGCAGGTCATACCACCTTTTTTTGATCTCTTCGATGGAGCGCTGTGCCACTCCAATTGCGCAGATTTTTGACTGTATGTTCAATCATAGTCTCCTCTTCTCACTCTCAGGCACCTGGAGTGAGCTTTTTCCAAAAAGGCGGTCATGGCTTCTGACCACCTCCTCAGTTAGCACCTCAAGCTCCTGCTCGCTGAATTTCAGCTTTCGCTTTCTTTCTCCCTTCTCCTGTGCTTGGCCTGGGGTATCCATCCTTGCTCAGGCGTTCTGGCTCCTTCTGAGTGCTGCTCTGTGTGGCTGGGCGGCTCTCTCTCAGGATGCTGGTTTGGGTGTGTCACCTGAAACTGCCTGGGATGACTCATTTCCTTCTGGTGATGTCATCAGGCTCCTCCAGGTGTGCATTCTCGAACTTTCTCGCAATTTGCGATTTTTTACCGAATCGCAAAATAATCGCAATTTGCGAAAATGCAAATTGCGATTCGGTAAAGAGGCCTCACAAATCACAAATAGCGATTTTTAAGAAATCACTATTTCCGAATCGCAATATTGTTACATGGCCAATTGCCACTCGGAAATAGCAATTTCTTAAAAATCACTATTTGCGATTCGCAAGCTCCTGTTTTCATACAAATGGCCCAAAGTGTTAGTGTCTCAGTACTGAGATGGTGTCCACATGTCTATATATATTAACAATGCAGTCTTGAGGTTTGTTGAGTCATGTACGACTGTCACTTAGGGCCACATGTACCAAGCTATTTTTAATGGTCACAAACAGCCTAGTTTTCAGAATTTGTGTATTTACATCAAGAAAAAATGTTTATTCCAACGCATGTTGCCATTCTGCAATCACATCCCCGAATCACAAACAGGGTTTGCTAGTGGCATTTAAGAAGGGGCGTTCCCTTCCTATTTGTGAGTCGCAATCCGCTGATTGATTGATTGGTGACTGCGAATGCCGTCACAAAATAATTACAGTTACTACCCGCTTCAAGTTGGTGCTAACCCAGTCGCAAAAGGGGAGTGCTCCCCATGGGATCCCTTCCCTTTTGTGAATGCATGCCAAACAATTGTTTCAGGGCAGGCAGTGGTCCCACCGACCACTGTCTGCTTTAAAAAATAAATATTAAAGTTATAATATTTGTTTTTGACATGTTTTCTGTTTTCACCTAATGAAATAAGGCTGCATTTTTAAAAATAAAATACATCTTTATTTGAAAGCAGTCACAGACATGGTGGTCTGCTGAGCCCAGCAGGCCAGCATCCCTGTGAGTGCTGCCAATCCCAAGGGGTTTGCACAATTAGACCTACCTCATTAAAATTCATGAGGTTTTGACACCCCATTTGTGATTTGCAAACAGTGTCAGACATTTCAGTTGCAATGGCAACACCTGTGCCCATGTCAATGATGATCAGGTAATACACTGTAAGCATACCACATTTCACTGTATCAGGACAGCAAAGTGGACAATCCATGTTTAGCGCTACCTTGTCATCATTACACACACATGATCCCTGCCATTATGTTTGCAAAAGGGGAATACACAGCTTATAGGTCACTGCCAATGGAGCATTAGTTACCTACTTACAACTGTGCCACATCTCTCATGGACCACTGAATGCATGATAATGGCAGACTGAAAATTGAGCCCCATGTCCATCACACAGTTACTCAGTGTCCCTTGATGCACAAGCCACAATACCTGAGTCACTTGTATTGCAGTGCACCAGGGAAGTGCCATTGAAATTGTTACCACAATATAAATCATGACATGGAGGACCATCTGAAATGGATTAGCCACAAATGGTTGTAGTTGGGTTGAGCACCACATGATTGTTAGGCCCAGTACATGTGTGCAGATGTGTGGCTATCAATCACTGGAGTGTCAGTGCCAATGTGGGTTTGCAGTGGTATGTCTGTTGGACTGTCTACATGCAGGATCACCAGCTCACTCATGTATAATGTTACACACTGTGATATGTTGTCCACATGTTTGTACAGTGATCTGACATTGAGCATATATTTCCTTTCTATGTCTTACAGGTGGACCTGACCCCTATAACATTGGGGAAGTGGCTCGATTTCAGGACCCAGACGTATCCAGTAAGTGTGATAATGTCTGTCCTATGTAGTGATTGCAGCTGGTGTGTGAGTGACTCTTGTGTGTTGCACTCATTGCAAGATATGATGAGCTGGCACGTGATCTGATATATTACTTAACTGGATGTTGACATACTGTTCCGTGAAAGGGTTAGACATTCACAGGCAGAGAGTCATATCTTGGGAGTCTTGTGCTGCACAATAGGCAGCAGCGTGTGGACAAGGTGATTACTAGCCACATGTAAGCACACATGTGACTTGGAAGTGCTCCAGTGTCAGTATATTGGCACTGGGTCATTCCCTCATTCTCACAACACAGTGATGCATCAGTTTTCCACACAACATTGTGCATCCCTGCGCTGTAATGTACATGTAGAACTGCATGGGTCCCTGTCCCTTAGCATCTAGCCCCATAAGTTGTACTCCATTTACGTGACACCTATGTGGTATGAAATAGGCGTGCATGCAGGTCAAGGCCAGACGTGTGCTGGCATCAATGTGGGTGTTTTGTGAATTGTGTTGGCAAATCAGGTGTTGATGGTTGTCCACTACTGTACACATGAATGTAGATGTGAATGACCTATGGATACCTTATTCCTAGATGGCAGCCCTCCTCACATGTGTTCCACTCACTAAATCCATGTATAAGTGGACATGCCTTTGTGGTTGTCCTTGACAGTTGTGATGATGTATTGCATTCCCATCCCTCCTGAGGCACAAGCCTAGGGGAACAACATATATGTAGGTAGATGTGATGGTCACGGTGTAGAAGACAGTAATCTCATTCAAGCATGCATGTGTCCCAAACAACAATGACCCCTTATGATTAGCAACTGCATTCCATCCTGCCAATTACATCTACAAGTCACTGGTCTTGTGCGCGTTGAAGTTTACTCAGATGATAAAGATTAGTCGCCTGGCCCATGTGAAGTAGTTGCTGCCTTTGCATTGTGAGACATTGCACTACATCAATGCACAGATCACTTTATTTGGTCCAGCTCTTGTTGTACTTTGCTGTGGTGTAAAAGACATGATGGGTAGGAAGCATTGCCATTACATATATCAGGGACATTGTATTGTCTGGACTGTGATTTGGACTGCATGTGCAAATTGAGGCAGAGTATTAGATTATCATCTGTACATTCATCACACAATGATGACACTGATGGTTGCCTGTCTCATTTTTGCAGCTGCCAACATGGATGTAGTGGAAATCAGGGCTTTCCAGAAGTGGACAGTGACATACCGACACATCTTGGATGTGGAGTCTGGGTACTGAAAGATGGCAAGATGATATCAAAGAGAGCGAGCCACAGGGGAATGGCAGGCTTTCAGCCTAGGATGACCGGCATTGGCCACAAAGGCTGTAGCCACCACCACAACTACACAGAGTACCACAGCAGCCACCGTCACATCTGCCCCACCTGCTGCACCGTCAACCTCTGCACTACAGACCCCAACACCTGCTGCTCCATCAACCTCCGGAACACAGACCACCCCACCTGCTGAAATGGACATGGCTGCAATTGGTGAGCTCCAGAGGGACATGAAGGTGTTAAAAAAGCTTGACACCATTCAAAAGGATGTGGACAAAAACACATGGCGACTGAAGGCAATTAAAAAAACACTGAGGAGGGCCAACCTGTGAACTCTTGCCTCCCCTCGCCCCTAATTCAGCCCCCTCCCTCCTCATTCCTCATCCTGTTTTGTAGTGGGTTTACGGGGTTTAATGATAGTTTAGAGTAGGGTAGTTGTTTAGATAGGATAAGTAGGTTTGTGGGGTGGTTTTTCATATTATTACATGTTAGTTTGTGTTTGGGTGAGGGTTAATGTTGGGGCTTTTGTGTATTTTATATATATATATATATATATATATATATATATATAAGCATTTCAAAGATTGTCCCTGTTTTGGCATGTACTAGCGCGCTTAGTTCAGCGGTGGTGCTGGTGACGGCAGGACACTCCGTAATTTATCAACAACATTCATGAAATACTTCACGAACGACCGCGCTCCGGGATCTCTTATTTCACAAAATTCATTTATTCAGGCTCCGTTAACTTCGTTTACAGCTCAACAATCACCTGCCCTACGCGTTTCAGTCGGAGAGACCTTGATCACGGGCATTTCCGGTAGGGGGTTTCTGTTTCCACATTTATATCTACAAATAACAATTCATTAAGACTCAACATATTTCTAAATACACTTAGAAACTACTTCTCTCTGCTTGTTAAGTTTAATAACTGCGGTCTGCACAACTAAAACTCGCCCATAATTTCCAAATAAATTCAATTATTAACTAGTGCACTATAAACTTATAATGCTGCATTCTGGGAGTTGTAGTTACCACAAAACATAACCAATTTAACCAATATGTTGATTCACCTCATAAATGTGCATATGTGACATACTGTCCGTGTCTCCCCCATAATAAAAAAACTAAAATATTAACCAAACTGAATATTAGCTGAAAATGCTACAGAATAGAAAATAGAAAATAGAAAAAACGGTGTTTTATGATTATTTGCAATGGCTGCCATGTAAAATTACAAATGTACAAATAACTCCTCATCCTTATTCATTCCCAGAGGGGTCAAGGTTCGAATCTCCAAGATGTGTTTAGACTCCAATTGTCGTAGTCTCTTTTCTCTGTCCCCTCCTCGTTCACTTATGGGTACATGGTCAATTGCATAAAAAGTCATTGTTTCCCATTGGCTATCATGTGCCAACTCCATATGCTTAGCCGTGGCATAACTTCTGTCTGTGTTGACGATGGCACGAATATGTTCAAGGATCCTTTTCTTTGTTTCACATATGGTGCTCCCAACATACTTTAAACCACAGGGGCATTCAATAACATATACTGTGAACCAGCTCTTACAAGTGATATGTTGTTTAATGCTTTTTGTGACACCATTACCAATGGTGTATTCCTTAGTGTTTTTTGCAATTTTGCAAGCCTTGCAATTGCCACATTTCCAAAAACCTGTTTTTTTGAGCCAGTAGCCCCTTTTCCGAGAGCTAAAGTGACTTTTCGTGATACTGTCCCGCAAATTTGGTGCTCTTCTAAAAGTCATTCGAGGAAAGTCTCCCATAATCTCCTTTACTATAGGATCTAATTGGAGAATAGACCAGTGTTTGGTTAGAATCTTCCGTAACTGGGAGACATTATTGGAGTATGTTGTGATGAAACGTACAGGATCCTCCGATTGACCTTCCAACACAGAAGTTTTTTTATGAACTAATTCTGTTCTCGAAATCTTTTCGCTGTTTTGCCTTATTAATACATTTCCTGGGATATTGTCTTGAGATAAATCCATCTTCTGAGGCCTTCATATGTTTAGCAAATTCTCCAGATTCTAAACAAATTCTTTTTATCCGTAAGAATTCGCCATATGGTATGTTCCATTTAGTGTTGGGTGGGTGAAAACTATTGGCATGTAACACTGAATTTGTGGCAGTAGATTTTCTGTGTAATGTGGTATGTATCTCTCCTTCTCTTATATAGATTTCTGTATCCAGGAACGTCACTCGTGTGCCACTGATTTCATAAGTGAATTGCAGTTTGGCAACAGTATTGTTCAAAACGTTAAAATATTCCTTAAATTCAATTTCTGTGCCATCCCAAATTAGAAATAAATCATCAATGAATCTTAAACAGCTAATGACTTTCTGCTGGAATCTTTCATTTTCTTCTGCCCATGCTATTCTCTGTTCAAACCAGCCCATTGTTAAGTTTGCAAAATTTGGAGAAAAGGAAAAGCCCATGGCTGTTCCTTTTATCTGTAAAAATAACTGTTGGTCAAACTGAAAGAAATTATTGGTAAGGCAGAGATGGATCATTTCTAAAAGCATTTCATTATGTTGGGCAAATTGAATATTTCTTTGGCTCAGAAAGTGCCTACATGCCTGGATGCCAATCTGATGTTCAATATTGTTGTATAGTGAAATGACATCCATTGTTATCAACTTATATGAATCCTGCCACGGAATGCCATCCAAATGTCTCAATAAATCCCCTGTGTCTTTCAAATATGAATTTAAGTTACATGCCACTGGTGCTAAAAAGAAATCAATATAATTTGATATTGGTTCCAATGAAGATTGATTCGCTGAAACTATTACCCTCCCAGGTGGATTTTTGGGATCGTTGTGAATTTTGGGAAGAAAATAAATTGTGGGAGTGACCGGATGTTCAACTGTCAGGTATTTAGCCTCCTCTTCATCCCAGGAAATGTATTAATAAGGCAAAACAGAGAGTGGAAAAGATTTCGAGAACAGAATTAGTTCATAAAAAAACTTCTGTTTTGGAAGGTCAATCGGAGGATCCTATACGTTTCATCACAACATACTCCAATAATGTCTCCCAGTTGCGGAAGATTCTAACCAAACACTGGTCTATTCTCCAATTGGATCCTATAGTAAAGGAGATTATGGGAGACTTTCCTCAAATGACTTTTAGAAGAGCACCAAATTTGCGGGACAGAATCACGAAAAGTCACTTTAGCTCTCGGAAAAGGGGCAACTGGCTCAAAAAAACAGGTTTTTGGAAATGTGGCAATTGCAAGGCTTGTAAAATTGCAAAAAACACTAAGGAATACACCATTGGTAATGGTGTCACAAAAAGCATTAAACAACATATCACTTGTAAGAGCCGGTTCACAGTATATGTTATTGAATGCCCCTGCGGTTTAAAGTATGTTGGGAGCACCATATGTGAAACAAAGAAAAGGATCCTTGAACATATTCGTGCCATCGTCAACACAGACAGAAGTTATGCCACGGCTAAGCATATGGAGTTGGCACATGATAGCCAATGGGAAACAGTGACTTTTTATGCGATTGACCATGTCCCCATAAGTGAACGAGGAGGGGACAGAGAAAAGAGACTACGACAATTGGAGTCTAAACACATCTTGGAGATTCGAACCTTGACCCCTCTGGGGATGAATCAGGATGAGGAGTTATTTGTACATTTGTAATTTTACATGGCAGCCATTGCAAATAATCATAAAACACAGTTTTTTCTATTTTCTATTTTCTTTTCTGTAGCATTTTCAGCTAATATTCAGTTTGGTTAATATTTTAGTTTTTTTATTATGGGGGTAGACACGGACAGTATGTCACATACGCACATTTATGAGGTGTATCAACATATTGGTTAAATTGGTTTTGTTTTGCGGTAACTACAACTCCCAGAATGCAGCATTATAAGTTTATAGTGCACTAGTTAATAATTGAATTTATTTGGAAATTATGGGTGAGTTTTAGTTGTGCAGACCGCAGTTATTAAACTTAACAAGCAGAGAGAAGTAGTTTCTAAGTGTATTTAGAAATATGTTGAGTCTTAATGAATTGTTATTTGTAGATATAAATGTGGAAACAGAAACCCCCTACCGGAAATGCCCGTGATCAAGGTCTCTCCGACCGAAACGCGTAGGGCAGGTGACTGTTGAGCTGTAAACAAAGTTAACGGAGCCTGAATAAATGAATTTTGTGAAATAAGAGATCCCGGAGTGCGGTCGTTCGTGAAGTATTTCATGAATGTTGTTGATATATATATATATATATATATATATATATATATATATATATCAACAACATTCATATATATATATATTTGTTTAGTATTAGGTAGTATATGTTGTCCTGCATGTGTCTTGTCATATAAGGGTGGTGGGCGCAAGTGTGTTGTTAAACGTGGTAAGTAAGCTTAACATAGGGTAGTTAGGGACAGTTGTGGGTAGTGCATAGTTAGGATAGATTAGGTTAATATAGGTGTGTTCCATAGTTTTAAATTCTGTTCTGTACAGAGTTATTAAACATTTAGGTACTGCCTTACTGCATGTGTCATATGCTTGGGGCTCAGGGTCTTTGCATGAGTGTACAGTGTCAATTGCCTGTTGGCCTGTGCATTCCATCCTGCATCCACATCCCTTTCTTGACATGTTAATTCCCAACTGAGTTGTCACATTGGCAGCTACAAGAAATCTAAATCTCAATGCATCTGCCATTCATTGTACCCACCACTCAACGTGACTATGGTTCCCATGTATTGGACAGGTAGGTGTGCTTTTTAAGCTGTAATTGTTTTGATCCTGTGTCGTGATGTTGGGCACTGTGGGATGTCTGCCTGCAGCCTGAAGTTCATGTGAACACTGCTAAACTGAGAAGTGCCAATTTCAGATGAGGTCAAGCATACAAATTTCACGCCAATGTGTTTTATTTGTACTCCCACCTGACGTTATTAGCTGAGCACTCTTAAACAGCCATTCCTTTTGTATGTTGCGGGTGAGACATGTATGTTTTAAAGCAAATGTCACATACACAGTGACTTGCTTGTAGGGAATGTGCCAGAATTGATGTTCATCTTGTAGATACCTTGTGCATAGATATCTGCCCACATTATTTCTGCACTCTGGTCTTGACACTCTGTGACCATAGACATGTTTCACGCATCACAAATCCCCAGAAAAGTAGGTGTGTCACATTACACAGAGACAAAGTGGGTGTGTAGGTGCTGTTTATTTTAAAGTGCTGTGGAGCAATATTTAAATAGTCCAGGTCTGTGACCCCATTAGTGTAAAGCATTCTATTGTGACACAACACAAGTGCAAGGTTGAGGGACGTCATTGGACATGCTGAGGTGAGGTGTCGTTCAGTGCAGAGGAACATGAATTGCCAATTGAGTAGGGAGAGACAATTGCAGTCCATAGTGGAAAGGTTAACAGTGTGTCGGTTGAAGAGTGCATGTCACCAACTGTAGCAACACTGGAATGTTGTCAAGCACAGGACAAAGGAAAATCAGTGCCCATGTGGCATGGGCTGGTGCTACCAAGTACTCCTACGGGTGAAGATGATCTGTTCCACATCTTCATCCTCTGATGTGTGTGTCGTCTCCTCAGCCCTTGATGGTGGTGCTGGTGGGATTGAGGGGGCCACACAAACTTCAGTGATTGGAGAGGTGGACACCAAATTCCCGGCAGCTGCCTTCTGTGGAACTACATATGGCATCACTGCAGCAAGGAGGAGCTGCTGATTATTGAGTATGGCAACAACATTCGTGTGGTAGGCAGCCATGTCTGCCCTGAGGGAGGCCAGTTCCTGGTGCATGGAGTCCAGCTTGCTGTCGTGCATGCAGCAGCAAGATTGGGAGGTCTGGTGTTGTGGAAACTGCCTCACAGCAGTGGTTAGGTCCCTCACACACTGTTACAGGCTGACAAACCTTGGAAATAATCTCGACAAAATATTTATCATTAAACATTCAAGAACCACCATGTAGAATAATAACAGTAACAGATGAGTGTTGGAAACAGAATACATTTAGTTATCACAGATTAATTGTTTACAATCAAAATATGTGAAACAGACGAATTTAGAATTTGACATCCTTAACTAGTACTCTAATTTGCTGAGCATGTGTGGGCTCCATGCAAAAAGAAAAGAAGGCAAAAATAAATTTAAAAAACATCTAACTAAGGCGCTAACCAGAAATAGCGGTTGGGTTTTCTAAAAAGAGAAAACATAAAAATCTGCAAGTAAGTCAAATGCACATTTGGTTATACCTCTCCTAACTGGATCAGCAGGCAGCGATGTCTTCATCAGTGGAGCACCTTGTGGTCTTCTTCACAGGGCAATGACATAATAGGGAACAGTTCAGTAGTGTTTTGCCTTAAAGCATCTGAAATGTCAATGACAGAAAGCTAAGGACACAGAACATCATTACACTAGCAGAGTAAAAGAAAAATCTGAACTTACATCACCTACATTTTGTCATATCAAAGTCCTAGAAAGCAACTAACTAAAATGCCATTGGTCAGTCTATCGGGTGGTTTAGGTCAGAACCAATTTGAATTATTCCACATTTCAGAAGTCTCTTTTCTTCATTTTCTGCATTCACGTTCGGACCATCATCTGTAACTGTAGTCACCAGCTTTTGCAGTAGAATACTATTGTTGCAGGTTATACATGAGCACTGAAGACTATTGTTCCTGTGTACACATTATCTCATCCCAGTAAGACAGACAAAACTTACATCATAAGAACATACATTTTTCACAGTGTGAGAGTTACACAGGATGCTTAGAGAAACATAATTTGCAGAGTTAAAATTTTTAAAACATTGCCTCTGGAAAATTCCTAAAACGTGAGGCCTTTTTAAAACCAATGCTAAAACATGAAGAATAAAACATTTTAGAATATTTAAACTGTTAATCCTTTTACTACATATTAATATTCATCTTTCAGTACATTTAATTATCAATAAACAAAAATAAATTTTCAATAGGCAGTTATTTTCTCGTATTTATACATGTTGCTTATGGTGTCAACCATATCAGGGACACAATTTTATTCATTCATACATGTTTTTTAATTAATTTTTTAATTCATGTTATTTCGCACTATTAATCAAGTGACACAATTTTTATTAATAATATTTGCACTCCAACAGAAGACTGCGAATTAAACATTACTAAGGTCTTTGGTGGGTATTTTTCTTCGGAATGCCTCAATCACTCTTGTGCTCCTTAGGGCCCTTCCACCTGCCGTCTCCAGATTAGACACTTTTGCCCATTTTCTCCAGATTTTGTACTGAAACACTCACATCTGCATATCTCACATCTCATCTCAGTCCTTGTCAGTGCTCACTTTTCAATCTCTCCTGCATGTACTTCCTTTCATCTCCTTAACTTCACAACCTATACAGACATCATACCCACTCAGCTGTGAGCACCGCATTTTCATTAATGTTAACTGTCGCTCTGCTAATATTTTGCCAGCTTTGTACATCCTTCAAACACTTTCACAAAGAACCATAATTACAAATGGCACACATGACTATTGCTCAGTGCATTTTGCTTCTCACTGGAAGTTTCAAACCCTGCCCATTCAATCAATTGTTAGCCTCATTGCGGAGGCAGCGAGTGAAAACGCAATGTAGTGATAATTTGCAACAGAGTAGGAATTACAAGTCCAATGAGTAGTGGGTTGCACACATCTAATATTGTATTTCAGCTGCCAAATTATGGGCCATTCTGGAATGTGAACACTCAGATTCTAGATGACCTAACTATCGGCCCACTCACTGCTTGGACTAGTAAAGAAGGGGCATGAGTGTGTCTGTGCAGTAGGAAAAGTAATCAAAATGTGTGTTCACAAGGTGCTTAAGCATGGACTAAGAATTATGTTTGATGCCAGTTTTAAATACATAAATGCTCAATGTTATATCAAGGCTGTTGCGTAAGTTATGACTTGGGTGTAAATCTACAAGGAGAGCTTGATTCAATGCACCAGCGATGAATGTGAAAGACAGGTTATTGTAGCCCTGCCAAACACTACTCAATGTGTAATTGAGATAGAGGCACTGCTTTTGGGTTATTAACAATCCCATCAAGAGATAAGGGGCACCATGGAAACAGCAAGAAATCCTATTTCGTTATTCATATTGTCATGCACTGGACTCAGAAGAAATAACACTTTCAAGTTAAAAGTATTTATTACTAGAGAAAGAATCTGTTTCTCAGTATATCTAAAATAACTACACATAATATTATTTTAAAAAGCAAGAAGGCACATTATAAATAAGAATAAAATAAACATATTGCCATCTAAAGCTAAAACCTACCACCCTGTTGCCTATTTCTATGTGCTACACTAAGATAATATGGGAGGCAGAGCAGCTTGAAGTCAAGAGTTTCTTAGGGAGAAGAGACACACTGCGCACCTTGTTGGCAGCAAAGTCTATCTTTATCAGCGGAGGCGTGAAGACAGGGTTCCCCAAGAAGGCAAACACACTCTGCTGTCTTCCTCCGGAACTCAGCTTTTATCAGCTTCAGGCTTCAGGTGAGATGTAGCATCTGTGAAGTGTGCTGGCAGTAGGTGAGACCATCTCTGGAAAAATCTCAGATGCTAATCTGGGCGAAGGACCTCTCCTGACAAGTGCTCAGTTGGTAGTCCTTTTATAGTAAGGCCCAAATTCTGAAACCTGTCATCCAAGGAGAGAGCAGGAGAGCACCATATTCACATAGAAATGGCACTCTCCTCTCCTCTTCCGAGCACCAGAACTGATTTCAGCTCCTGTGCCCCACACACACACATTAGCACCATCCTAGGGTATGTGCTTGAGTCTAGCATAGGTTTTGTACAGGAATGTGCCGTTCCTGTGCAAAATACTATGCCTAGGCAAGTGAGAATGCTTTTCCTACTTTGTATGTGTGCTGTACAGTGCAGAACACATGCAAAATCTGTACAGAACAGAGAAATAAAAAGATTCACCCACACTACCTCCCTGGTGAGGGTCATGACCAGTAGCCGACACCAGGGAGGGGGTTAAAAAATCCTTCTATGCGTCGGACCGGAGAATTTATTTTTATTTAATTCCCCATCGGGAGACACGGAAGAGCTTTCGTGTCTCCACCCACCCCCCATCCGCCCCTTTGTGATGTCAGTGTGCCGTCACAATCTGTTTTTCCCACCGGATGGAAAACGGGCCCAAAAGGGCCTCCACACTGTTCAGGAAGGCCTCCTTTGAAAGGGGAGATTCTCCTCTTTCAAAGGAGGCCTTCCTGAAATGGTTTCCTGGCCCTCGATTGCAGCACAGCTGCGATCGAGGGCCAGAAAACCCCAATAGACACCAGGGATTTCACTTGTGGGGGGCTCGGCCCCCTCTGAAAACAGGCTGCTCCCACACCCTCCGGGGGTAAATATTTGTAAAAAAAGTATGTTTACCCATGGGGGTGGGGGCGCAATCGCGCTGAAAAAAAAAAATATGGATATATATATTTTTTTTTTAATGAAATTGACAGAGGGTCACCTGTGAGCAAGGCGACCCCCTGTGGGGACAATTTTCTTCTTAATAGTTGTATGGTTTCCCTGGGGACCACCAGGGCCCCCAGGGAAACCATACAGCTATATATAGATTTACCTACCTATATAGATAGATAAATCTATATATAGCTATGCATATCTACAGTATATATATAGACATATGTATATTTATATATATAAATAGAGAGAGAAAGCACTTTTGTCAATGCATGTGTGGTTTCCCTGGCGGCTGTGTTCGGCCCCCAGGAAAACCAAACCCACATATAAAAGTGGTCTCTTTACACATATATATATATATATATATATATATATATATATATATATATGTATATATATATATATATATATATATATATATATATATATATATATATATATACATATATTCACCACCAGTTCTCTTGCAGTTACATCTTGTGTCTTCAAAGCAATGCACATACTTCAACTGACGCGTTTCAACTGTAGCTTTTAGGCAGCAATAAAAAAGTCAAGTAACTCTTGTGATTATGGCGGTCATTGTGAACACGGCGGTAAACATCGCCAACCGCCATGGCGGTGGTGAACAGAAGCCCGCCGTTCACGGTGAATGGAAACCCGCCATATAATGAACGGAAATTCCAACCCCACCAAAAATCACCAGTCCCCATCATGACCTTGTCGGTGGGAATGCTGGACCGCCCCACCCCGCCACCGCCGAGCACACCCACCTCCCGCCCTCCAAATAATGATGCACAAATCACCTTGGCGGATAGTGGAGGCCGGATGACCATTGGCGGTGCCGACCGCCACGGGGGCGGCAAGTGGACTTAACAGCAAGAAGTGCACACATTGGATAAGCGTGAAACCCACACACCTGACACACAGTCATAACCCCATTAAACACTCCTAGACACACCCCACAATCCTTTGCAACGAAACCAGGCCAAAGAAGACGGAGAGCACCAGAAGCAGACACCGAACGCCACCATACACGAGACTCACACCGACCCACAGAAGAGCACCCTCATCGCGTTTACAGCCCGACACCATTCACCACACTCACCATGTCCCCCCCAAACATCCACGCTTCATAGAAAGGGAGTTAAGGACCATGGTGGACGAGATCCTGAAGATGGAGCCACAAGTATTTGGGGCCGAGGTGCAGCACACACCCATCACAAGGAAGATGGAGCTATGGCAGACCATTGTGAACAGGGTCAATGCAGCAGGACACCATCCACGCACCAGGGACGACATCCGGAAGAGATGGAATGACCTGCGGGGGAAGGTCAGGGGCATGGCATCAAGGTACCACATTGCAGTCCAGAAGACTGGGGGAGGACCGCCACCAACACCACCCGAATGCACAGACTAGGAGGAAAAGGTACTGGCCATCCTGCACCCTGAGGGACTCATTGGACTCACTGGAGGAATGGACTCGGGTAAGTCGTCCACATTTACCCCATATACACCATACCTGTAATGCATGCATCACCCCCACCCCACCCACACCAACCAGGACCAATACCCCACCTAGACAACAGCCACTGAATCCACCCCCCACATGACCACAAACCCACTAACAGGACCACATCCCTCCCCCTGTGCACAGCCACCTACCCCTGCAAGGATCCACAATGGAACTACACCCCCCCAGTGCAACCCCACACCCGAAGCAAAATGCAGTGTAAACCTCACAAAGGCACCCGGGATGGCCAATTAAAGTAACACCAGCACAAAATAGCCCAGTCCTGTGCACCCCAAACGCAGCCCAGGATGTGATATCTGAGGTATTGGGGGCCTACCAGCATACCCATGCAGGCCATGGAGCAGTGGAAACAGCCACAATGGCCAGCATAGCAGGAGTACTGCTGCAGTTGGTACAAACCCAGGCTAAGACCCACACAGAACAGGAGGCCCCCACTACAGCACCGGACACCACCCTGGCAATTACACCATCATCAGAAACATCCCAGGAACTACCCTCACAGGAAACCCAAGGGCCAACCAGGTCATTCCCGCAAGACCAACAGCAGGCGCCCAAACGGACCCTCAGGCCAAGATATGGCACTGAAACCCCAGCAAAGAACAAGGCCCCCTTCAAGAAGTAACTCATCAACAATCTGCACAGTAACCATCCCACTCAATCAACCACCACACATCGCTAAGAGGCAATATGAATTAATGTAAGAAATGATGGACCCATCAGTACTACCAATAAGGCTGCCACCATGTTGGCATTGAGGACACCCACCCATGACGACTTGCCATCACTGTAAATAGCACTATTCACTCCCTGCCACCAATAAAACACATATCACACCTGTAACACTGTCCCCTGTGTTAAAATGTGAACAAAGTGAAGTATGGATGCAACTGGGTGATAACCACTTTATTGTCAAATCGTTGTATGAAAGGACTCCTGTGTGACTAAATGAGGGCCCAGAGTAAATGCACTAAATTTAAATCTGTACCATGCAGAACTGCTCCCTGTTTCAGTTATCATTAATCAAACCCCCCCTACATGATTAAGCACACTGACAGTATGTGTCACAAACCCCAATGTCAGCCCTAAGTCCCACACAGTTACTGGAAGTAGAGTTGTATCAGTTGGGTCCTGGAATTTACATCTTCCCTTTCCACATCATCACCATCACTCTCCTCCCCTCTCTGAGGTAGCTGGTCAGGACATACAGCACCCTCCACCTCCAAGAGGGAGATAGAATGTCTCACTGCCAAGTTGTGCAGCATGCAGCAGGCCACCACTAACCTACACACCTTTTCAGGCCCCTAGGCCAGGGAACCCCCAGAGATATGTAGAAAACGAGATCTAGCCTTCAGGAGACCTATTGTGCGCTCTATCACCCTCCTAGAACGTCCATGGGCCTCATTGTAATTTCTCTCTGCATCCATCCTAGGATTCCTCATTGGTGTCTGGGGCCAACACAAGTTTGGATAGCCAGAATCACCTAGAAAAAGGTGCAATACAGAGTAGTCATTGTTAAGCCCCTTAGTCAGACAGCCTGGCTGTCTGATATGTGTCAGTTAGTGACAGAAACACTTGCCTATGGCCCACCCTCTGTCCTCTTGGAGTTGTTCCATCTTCTGTGGCACACAACTGTTCCTCAGCACAAAGGAATCATGGACTGAACCTGGGAACATGGCATTCACATGTGAGATGTACTGGTCTGCAGTACATACCAATTGGATGTTCATGGAATGAAATTTCTTTCTGTTTCTGTGCACCTGTTTACTGTCTCTTTGGGGTATGATCGGTATGTGGGTGCCATCGCTGGCACCTATCACATGGGGTATGTTGGCAAAGGCATAGAAATCAGACTTGATTGCAGGGAGGTCAGTACTTTTGGGAAATTTCACATAGGTCTGCAGGTGTAGTACAAATGCATTTAGAAATCTTGTCAGTACCATGGTGAACATTGGCTGTGAAAATCCATCACCCATGCCCACTGTCACTTGAAATGATCCAGTGGCCAGGAAATGGAGTGCGGAGAGCACCTGCACTTCAGCAGGTATGGCATGCTTATTACGATTTCCCAGAGTTAGTGCAGGATCCAGTAAAGCACAAAGTTCCTGAATTGTTGCACGTGTGAGTCTGTAATTGATTATGATCTGACACTCCACCATGGTCCTCACATCCACAAGTGGTCTGTACACTGATTATGCCCTTCCTCGCCACAAGGGTTGGTACCTACGAGGGATATCAAAAAGGTGTGAAGAACGCACGTACATAGGCACACATTGTCATCAATTGTGCACTGCATACTTCATTGTAGTGACTCAACAGTAACAAGTTCTTGACAGATCTACATCTACACCTCAATGAGGGAAGAGTGTTTTTCATGTGTGTTATATTACGAAATGGTCACATGCATAGGTGCTTCATGTGGCAAGTAGGGCCTGCATTGTGCACAATTTTATTTATAGATGAGTAGTTACTGCCAAATTGTCTGCCCACTGTAATCCAGGCCTGTCAATGTGGAAGTGACCTCATACTGCTAGCGGTTGACGTAACAGCGTAAGGCGGTGTTTACCGCCGTTCACATCATCATTGGTTAACATGGATGCAAATGGGGAATCCTGGCGCATCATGGTCGCTGCCGCCGGTGGCGGTGCTCCACTGTGTGTACTGCTGTGTCCTGCCTCTGGTCATCGATGTGGCTCGTGTTGCATGGGAAAAGGCCCCAGCCTTCACCCAGGAGGAACTGTATGCAAAACTCTATGGACAGCCAGAGGTACAGGTGAGTCTGGGTTTGGGATGCACTGTTTGGGTGTAATGGATGGGGTTGTAAGGACATATGTGTGCACCTCTGAGCCTGCATGGGCCATGGTGCATGGCATGCTGCATGCGTATGTCCTGCAAGTCTGACAGTACTGTCTGGCCCATAGTGGACGAATAGCCAGCTGTACCTATCTTGCAAGTGCCTGACCTCTGTGTTCCATTTCTGTGTCACACTTTTAGGTCAGCGCCCACCAGAAGAGGGCACTTTGGCATTACATTGCCAAGGAGGTGTGGACCCTGGGGGTCTACAACCGGCGGACCACCCACTGCAGGAAGGGGTGGGAGGAACTGCAGCGCTGGGCGCGTAAAATCTGTGAGGCCCAGCTGGGGAAGTCCTCCCAACGTGGAAGGGGTGCCCGTCGGGCACTGACCCTTCTCATGCAACGTATCCTGGCGGTGGCGTACCCAGACCTGGATGGGCGCTTGAAGGCTTCACAGCAGTCACAAGGGGGTGATTACTCATGTTACAAACTTAAGTCTGGAAGGATGTCTGTGTGTTCATTAGGGTTCATTCTGCTTAGAGGCAGGGACTCTGACTGGTGTCCATCTACATGACGGTCCCCAAAGGGTGTAGGGGTGTCTTTGTCAGGTCTCCCACACGTTGCCTCCTTAGGTAGTTCAGGGGATGGGTGTAGAGAAGTGTTCTGGTCAGTAGACAGGGGCATGGCCATGGGCATAGTGGAGGGTGCTGCCTGTTGGGTGTGTCTTCTGGGTGGGTGTATGTCTGGCCACTATGTACATCCATTCAGCTATTTACAAGTGTCTCTCCTGTTTTGTCTCCCCATCCCTGTTCTCTTCTGTTGGTTTTGTACAGCAGCAACATCTGGTGAGGGAGCTGAGGCACCGGTAAGTGGGGAAGCAGCGGCCCACGGATCCTCGGAGGCAGAGACATCCGACGGAGGGTGAGGGGAGTACCAGGGGGGAGGCAACTACCACTGGAGGTAGTGACTCCAATACCTCCTCTGATGGGGGCTCCCCGGTGGTGGCGGACCCTAGTGGCCACACCACTACAGTGACATCTTCTGCCACCCCCCATTCCATCACCGACCTCCATTCTGCTCCCCACCGAGTTGCCTGTGCCCGCTCACCCACAAAGGTGGGCGTCTCCTTCGCCCCAGGCACCTCCTCACCTGCCCCAGGCAGCCCTGCTGCCCTCACAGAAGAGTCTATTGACCTCCTAAGAACCCTCTCTGTAGGGCGGACAACCATTGTGAATGCCATCAAGGGGCTAGCATCAGAGGTGCAGCAGACAAATGCCTATCTTGATGGCATTCACAGTGCCGTGTCTGCCCTACAGAGATCTTTTCAGGATCTGGCCTGCTCTTGGACGGCAGCCAGTTGCCCTGGCCATTCCGTCCCCCATCCAACCTCCTTTACCCCTTCCAGCACCCCACTCCATTCACCCGTCCAAAGCACACAATCTGACATGCAGTCAAGGACATCAACACACAAGAAGCACACTTCAAAACACAAGCATCACACCTCCCACCATAAGCATTCACACAGCCAACATACACATGCACACACAATAACATCCACTTCCCCCAGTGTACCCACCTCTTCCGCCTCCCTGTCTGTCCTCTCTACATCCACACCCTCATGCACTGCACCTTCAGTCCCTGTTGCTGCTCCTCTTACTGCACTCACCACAATAGCAGACATCCATACATACATACATACATGCACCCCAGACACCACACCTGCACTCAACACAACTACTGTATTTGACGCATGCAGCACACTCATCAGACTTGCAAACACCCACACAGCATACATCCACACTGGCAGCCTGTCTTCTCCGACTGTGTCCACCCCCCCTCCAAAAACACACAAACGCATCAAGACACCCACCCATCACACATCCACCACACCACAGCATACTGTCCAGTCACCTGCACCCACTACACGCACCCCTACACCACATACATCCACAGCCTCTGCCTCCACTCCCACGCCCTCATCCAGGACCACCCCAATGGCTCTGAAGAAACTTTTCCTCTCCCGTGCTGACCTCTTCCAACCCATTGGCCCACCCCGCCTTGTCCCTAAGCGTGCACACCTCATTGCCCTTTCCACTCCTTCCACCCCTGTCCGTCCCTCACATCCCCGTGCCCCTTCCCTGGAGAAGAAGAAGCCCCGTGCAGAGCCAAGTCCATCTGGCTCCACCCGCTCAAAGCAACCTCCCCATCCTTCAAAGGCCAAGCCCATACCCCCTCCACCTTCCAAGCGCAAGTCCAAGCCACACCCCCATCGCAAGTCCCCACCCCCACCACCCCCTGCCCCCATTCCGTGTGGTGCCTGGATGCCCCTTTGTTGCCCCATTAGATGGAGTACCATGCACTTTTGGGAGTCAGGTTGAGTCCGTTGTGGCCCATGGCACTTGTAGCGCTACGGACTGGCCATTGGCCTTGTTTGAAGTGGTTAGCTTTGTGAGCTTTAATAAAATATTTTTGTGTGACCTCTGTTTTGGCAGCACACTGTTGCACCCTGGTCTATCGTTTCATTGTTTGTGGATGTGGGGCATTTGTATGTACTATGGTCAAGTTGGATTTGCCTTGTGTCGGGTAAGTACCTCTTGCTGTGGGGTGTATGACTTGTGCTGCTGCGAAGGGTTGGGGGGTGTTGCAGGGTGGGTGGAGTGGGTGGGTTATGTAACTGTGCCCTTTCCTCCCTTGTTTCGTAGGTTGCAGTACCTACCGTCGTCATCTTCGTCGGCGGTCTCGGTCGTGGAGGTATATGTCAAGGAGCAGGGCTGGCATGATCTGCAGCTCTCTATTCATGTCTGCTTCAGCGCGTTGTGTGGGCCTCCAGTGAGTGTTTCATTGGATTTGGTTAATTTCCGCCTGGCTTTCCGTGGCGGTGGTTCCTGCCCCGGAACTGGCAGCAGACTAGTAGTTCATAGTTTGATGGGCGGGTAGGTCCTTTCCGTCGGCCTGTGGGTGGACTCTGCCGTCGTCGTCAGCACTCCTCTACTGGTGGTAGGTGGTTTTCGTGATGCCAGTGTTTCGATTGGTTCATTATTTGGTGGTCCGGACCGCTCCTCTGTTGGCGGTTTTTACCACCATGCCGGCGGCGCGGTACAGACCGTCGTGTTCATAATGAGGGCCTATGTTTCTGCGACAAAAGGATCTCACTTTTGTCTAGTGGCAGTTTTAATGCCATAAAGTAGCGCAGAAGGTTTATATGCCTACTGCAAAGATCAAATCTGTATTTTATGTAAATAGCTGAGTGAATTAGTAAAGCCAGCTATTATCTCCGCTATGATAAAAATTAAATGTATGTGTGAGGGGGGCTATGGAGAGATTAAGGGCACTTTTGCTGGGTGGTAGTGAGGGAATCCGAGGAGGAGGTCATGGGAGCACCAATAATGATTGTTGGACTAAGCACCAGAGGCGCTAAAGACTGTGACGATTGGTATGTGACAAGGTGAGATAATAGTGTGTCTTTTTTGTTTTTTTGAGTGTCTTGAGAGAACGTGCTGATTGAGGGAAGAAGCGAAGGTAAGGTGACTGGCCTTTACTGTTGCACGCATCACACACACACCCACCAGCAACTTTGTGACTGTCTACGTAGGCTAGTGTTTTAGAGCGAGAGTTTAGCCGGTAGCCGGGATGGCGTCTTGTTGGATGACTGCTGCTCAAGCCCTAACTCGAGTTATAGAGGACAGCTCTGACGTAGGATCAGAGACTGAGACAGCAGATACTGAGACAGCAACTGAGGGATAGGATAATGGCACAGACTCTGGGTTGCCAGTGATTCTGAGAGAGGTGATGAGGACAGTCCTGCTGTCCCTTTGCAAGCACAGTCTGTGCAGCAGGACTATAGCGGGTTAGCCCAACCCACAGAGCAGGTTCATGTGCCGGCAAGCACAGAGAGAGTTCTCTCTTGGGAGCTCCCCAATTTAGTTCAGCCTCAAATTCCACCGCCCAAATCGTATTGTGACATCAATATTATCTTTCACAAAACAACCTGTTTTTGTAAGGCAGGCACCTGCGTTTTTGGTCCTGGGCTCGGCGGCCATATAGGGAAACCTACCAAACCAATACATTTCTGGTAACTAGACATCTGGGGGAGTCCACAGAGGTGTGACTTGTGTGGATTCCCCAAAGTTTTCTTACCCAGAATACCCTTCAAAGGTGAAATAGAATAAAAACTATAGTTTTCTTGCATTTCTGTCACACAAACTACAGGAATATGCTGGTATCCACAAAATTCCTACCACCCAGTGTTTCCCCACCTGTCCTGATAAAAACGATATCCCACTTGAGTGCCTGTACATAGTGCCTGCATCAGGAATGGATCACCCCAGGTTCAACAGTTGCCCTCATGTAAGGACTGACATTGACCGTTGTGTGATCCACTCCTGACACGGGCACTAGGCCTTCCCACACAAGTAATGTACCATTTTTATCAGGAAACTTGGGGAAATGCTGGGTGGAAGGAAATTTGTAGCTCCTCTCAGATTCCAGCACTTTCTATCACCGAAATGGGAGGAAAAAGTTTTTTTTTTTTGCCAAATGTTGAATTTTGCAAAGGATTCTGGGTAGTAGAACCTGGTGAGAGCCCCACAAGTCACCCCATTCTGAATTTCCCTAGATGTCTAGCATAAAAAAATGTATAGGTGTGCTAGGGTTCTCTGGGTGCCGGCTGAGCTAGAGGCCAAAATCCACAGCTAGGCACTTTCCAAAAAGCACGTCAGTTTTAAATGTAAAGATTTGATGTGTTCATGTTGCATTTTGGGGCGTTTCCTGTCATGGGAACTAGGCCTATGTAGTGGCAAGTATGAAGGATGCAAGGGGGCCGGATTTCATGTTAATATCTTTTATTCTTGCCACAAGAAATAAGGCCCACGAGGAGCCGGCCGGCCGCAACACCGCGCTTTGTTCGCGCCTCTGCCTTTCCGCCGCGCCGCCCCCTGACGTCACGACCGTCCTCGCTACGGATTGGTCGTGGCGTCATGAGGCGCCTAAACATAGAAGACAGACCAGTTCTGTCCCTGCGGCCTCGTACGTTAACTCACGTACGACATCTCCCTTTTCAACAGAACAAGAAAACTTAAGGAACTTCACCTCATAACAAAATCTTCGAACCTCTTGGGGGCTCGGATACGCCTAATTGGCCTGCTCGGAGTAACATACTGAAGTGAATTCGCCTTGACGGCGCACGCACCCTCTCGGCTTGACACCATTACATTGTGACTGTCGCTCTCCACAGATTCGGGCCTGCAGCCATTCTGTCCTGAGGCATCCGTCAAGCCACGCCATGCCTTCTCGCATCGCTCTGCACTCCCCTGTCCACTTATTCCTCGCCTGGAAGGCGTATTCGCACATTCCTCCTCATCAATGACTACATCCCTGGCTTCGTGAGTTTGCCACTCGTCAACATCATCCGTGCATTCGGCCCCATCCACACGGACATCTTTCATGATGATTTTCTCTTGACCAGCCTTGAGCCTAACTATGTCGTCCTTGCTCCGCCACCCCGCTCCTTCCAGACAGACTGCCCCTCTTGTCACTCCTTGCACACGCACCGGGGTTTGAAACACAGACTCCCCCTTCATCACCCTGTTGGGTTTCTTCACCAATACCCAATCCCCTTGCGCTATATTTTTAGTTTTGGCTCTATTCGCCATGTCAGCGTACCGCTTATTGTTTTCCTGTTTGGCCACTATTCTTGCTTTGCCTCTCAACCTCTCATCAGATTCTGCCTCAATTTCCCAGTTCATGTCATACCACTTATTGAATTTGGGGGTAAGCTCACTCATGCATCTTCTCCCTCTCATCAAATAAAACGGAGTGTGTCCAGTAACCTCACTGGGCATGTTGTGGAAAGTGTGCACCTTGTTCGCCAGAAACGCTTTCACATTCATGTTGGAAGCGATCGCCTGTTGCACGCCCTCTTTGAGGAATCTATTCATACGCTCAACCTGCCCATTGCTCTTCGGGCTGTACAGCGGGGTCTTCTCCTGCTTAATCCCCAACCTGGACAGAAAATCCGTCATCTGCCTGGACACTAGCTGCGTGCCGTTGTCCGACACCATGATCTTCGGCTGTCCCTCAATCGCGAAAATTTTCGTCAATGCCTTGATCACTCGTTCAGTGGTAACTTCCCTGACGAACTTGTAGTGAATCCATTTGGAGAAGTAATCCGTAAGGACGATGAGATGTCTACACTCGTCAGGTAGCATTGTAAATGGGCCCGCAAAATCAATGGCAACCTTGTTCCACGGGCCAGCAGGAATGTCCACCAGCAGCAACTCTCCTTTTGTCGTCTTCCAGTGCTTATCGGCCCTTAAGCACGGTCCACACCGATCAATGAATCTGCTGACGTCGCTGCACATCCCTGGCCACCAGTAGTACTGCTTGAGGAGATTCTTTGTAGCGGTATTGCCCGGGTGGCCCTTATGGGCAATCCTGATTAGCTTGTCTCTTAAACTTTCCAGAGGTACAAACAGCTCGTGTCTCTTCACAAAGCCGCCTTCGATGGTGAGTTCGGAACTAATCTGTTGGAAACTTCTGAGTGCCCCGTGCAAGTTCCGGATAGGGGGCCAATGAGCCTTCATGTGGTCCATCACCCTCCGCATAGTCACGTCCTTCTCCTGAGCCGTCAACCATTCTTCCTCTGATATGGATCCCTCGCACATGGCACTAGCGTCAACCGTGATTACATTCCGGAGGTCCTTGTTGTACGGTCGTAATACTGGGGCCGCGGCGATTGCCTGTTTGACGGATTCGAAGGCAGTGCTTTGTTCCTGTGTCCACGTATATTTTTCGTTCTTCCGTAGCAGTTTCCTTAGAGGCTCCACAGTGGTTGCGTATCCTTGCATGAACTTGGAATAGTATTCGCTGAGTCCCAGGAACGATCGCAAGGCGTCTTTGTCTCCTGGGCAAGGGGCATCTCGTATGGCCCTCACTAAATCATCTTTCAGAACTATGGGATCTTCTGCCCCAGGGACTAGCATCACACCTAGCTTCGCCAGGTCCTTCCATCCCACAAGGCTCCTCCCATTTTCAGCCACATATATCTTTGTTCTCACAGTGCGCCCTCGAAAGGTGAGGGAGTCCCAGAAGTAACCTTTCATCACTATGTTGTGTTCCCCGAAGGCCTTTGGACTCACATCCGTCTCATGCAGTCGTACATCTTGCCATTTCGAATCAAATGTCCTATCAGAGATCAGGGTAAGGGGGGAACCAGAATCAGCCATAAATGGCAATTTTATCACACCAATCATGACGGAGCCAATGGGGCCCTTCACTCTACCGTCCTCACCATCAATGGACAACACAATGTCCGCATCCGCATCAGTGTCACTCTCGCTTACCGAGCTCACTTTCATGCCCGTATTATATTTTTTTGCTTTACATACTGCCGCAAAGTGGCCCAACTTCCTGCATTTAGAACAGCTTTTGTGCACGGCAGGGCAGGCCCTGCTATCCGCTAAGTGATCCTTTGACCCACATCTAAAACAGATGAGCTGCCTCCTGCCTCCCCTTCTATCACTCGCCGCCCTGTCTGAAGCCTAGGGCACATGTTTACGGCTGTCCTGTACATAGAACACATTTGAAGCCTGACTAGTGTTCGCCAGTTCCTTGGAAGATACCATGGAGCGTTCCACTGCCTTTGCAATGGCTATTACGTCCTTCAGTGAAGGATTCCTGCATGAAAGCAAACGTTCCTGCACTTTCTTTGAATGGCAGTAGAACACCACCTGATCTCTAATGTACGTATCAGTCATCGCTGCAAATTCACAATCTTGAGCTAGAACACGTAGACATGCAATATACTCTTCGATAGTCTCTCCTTCCTCTTGTTTCCGCAGTGCGAATTTATGGCGCCCCACCATGATGTTGCACTCCTCCGCATACTGCAACTCAAGCCGCCGTACAGCCTCCTGGTACTCATTCAGCGGAGCTGTGGCTCCATGGGGATTCACATAAACCGGCATGCTATCGAAAACCTCTTGTCCAGCCTTCCCCAACAGTCCGAAAAACAAAGACTTTTTCCGTTCGGGGCTATACCCCTGACCATCAATTGAGATAATATAGTTCTCAAATGCGCGCAGCCATCCTTTCCACTTCATGCATGGCTTACCAGGAGAGTCCAGGAAGAGAGGAGGTACGCAGATATGACCTGTCTGCGACATGGCCGGAAAGCGGGCGCCACACTTGGAAGGACCGCGTGATACAGGTGCAGCATCCACTATGGGAGGCTACTGGGCTGCGCAGAACGGTAGGAGTCGTCAAAATCAATCGTGTGGAGATCGCAGCATCAGCGCCTTAGGGGTTGCATGTAGTCTCACGTGAAGAGATATCAGCGCTTTCCACTGGCCTCCCGAAACACCAGGTAAGGTGGGCTACACTCGTGGGCCTTGGTAGAAGCTGTGACCCTCGTCGCCATTTGTAGTGGCAAGTATGAAGGATGCAAGGGGGCCGGATTTCATGTTAATATCTTTTATTCTTGCCACAAGAAATAAGGCCCACGAGGAGCCGGCCGGCCGCAACACCGCGCTTTGTTCGCGCCTCTGCCTTTCCGCCGCACCGCCCCCTGACGTCACGACCATCCTCGCTACGGATTGGTCGTGGCGTCATGAGGCGCCTAAACATAGAAGACAGACCAGTTCTGTCCCTGCGGCCTCGTACGTTAACTCACGTACGACAGCCTACCAACACAAGTGAGGTACCGTTTTATATCAAGAGACTTGGGGGAATGCTGGGTGGAAGGACGTTTATGACTTCTCTCAGATTTAGAACTTTTCAGCACTGAAATCTGAGGGAAAAGTTTTTTTTTGCCAAATTTGAGGTTTGCAAAGTATTCTGGGTAACAGAACCTGATGGGAGCCCCACAACTCACCCCATCCTGGATTCCCATTGGTGTATAGTTTTTAAAAATGCACAGGTTTGGTAGGTTTCCCTAGGTGCCGGCTGAGCTAGAGGTCAAAATCCACAGATAGGCACTTTCCAAAAAACATGTCAGATTTCAATATAAAAATGTGATGTGTCTATGTTGCTTTTCCTGTCGTGGGCAGAAGGCCTACCCACACAAGTGAGGTACCATTTATATCTGGAGGCTTTGGGGAACACAGAATAGAAGAACAAGTGTTATTGCCCCTTGTCTTTCTCTACATTTTTTCCTTCCAAATGTAAGACAGTGTGTAAGAAAAAAGTCTATTTAAGAAATTCCCTGTGATTCACATGCCAGTATGGGGACCCTGGAATTCAGAGATGTGCAAATAACCACTGCTTCTCAACACCTTCTCTTGTACCCATTTTGGAAATACAAAGGTTTCCTTGATACCTGTTTCTGACTCTTTGTATTTCACCAAATGAATTGCAGTATACCCGGTATACAAAAAAAAACCATTGCAAGGTGCAGCTCATTTATTGGCTTTGGGTACCTAGGGTTTTGATGAACCTACAAGCCCTATATATCCCCGCAACCAGAAGAGTCAGCAGACGTAACAATATATTGTTTTCAAAAATCTGTCATAGCTGGAAAAAGTTATAGAAGAAAACATGGACAGAAATGGCTCTTTTTCACCTCAATTTCAATATTTTTTAATTTTAGCTGTTACTTTCTGCAGGAAAACCCTGGAGGGTCTACACAAATTACCCCTTGCTGAAGATAAAGCTGGTGACCATTGTTTGAGAGTGAGAAAATGCCTGAATGTGACATCATAGAGGAGTGTCTAACAAACAAGGATTTTTATGCTGTGTAGGGAAATCCATGCTATCACGTTACTGTGATGTAAAATACCTAAAATAAAATATGCACTTGATCCAACTATGTGTGTAAAATATAATAAAAATCATTTAATATCAATCATATAGATGCAACATAAACAAAGACAATTAGTACAGTATAGATATTTTATGCGTGTTGACGATAAAACATACAAGTGATGATATGAAAAGAGGCCTGATTAAAAATATGCAGTATAAAAAAGTGAAGCAAGAACTAAAAAGAGTCTCATTAAAAAGAACATAGTTCATTCACACTTTTGTGGTATATTTGTAGAATTCTTGTCATTGCTCAACTTACTTGTTGAGTTCATTCGTCATCAAAGGACATGTCAACATCATTGGCTACAAATACAGCATACCTATGATCTTTACTAAAAACAAACAGAGCATGTTCATAGTTTGTTGGACCAGAAATTGGTTGCTCATCTTGAGCATTCAATGGTAGTTGCGGATCCTCTCCAGGGGGCTCAAAAAATAAAGGTGAGTCAAGCCACACACTAAGAGCTGTGTCGAAGAGTGCAATCAGTAATATTGCTCTGTCATAGGAAGCATCTTGTAGAAGGGATAGAGGCATTGCTCGCCATTGTTTCTGGTGCTCATGTAAAGGTTGAATACTTGTTTTTTATATCAAGGTAAGCCAGTGGGTGCTGTTCCAGATGTAAGTCCAAGATGATTTCAGTCAGACAGGTTCAGGTTGTGCACCAGAACATAGATTTTACTTGTGTAGCATCCAGTTTGCAAAGTGTGAGCACCCCGTGTGTGCTGAGTTCAGATAGCCAAGCTTGTTCCATGTAGCATGCTAAAGTGTCTCTGCAGCTTTGCTTAGCTGGATACATGTACTCCATGTTGTTGATTTCCTATTCGGAAAAGGAGAAATATGATGATACCACAGCCAATTAGCAGTATCGTGACTTGAAATCCTTCAAAAAGGTTGGATAACATAGACTGAAAAAATGCCAGAATCAGTCCAAACACTGCTTTAAATCCAGTCAGTAGCCCAAAGCCAATGTCCTTAAAAAGATGCACAACACCACTTGTCGCAGACAAAATGAATATCATGTGTACGATATCTGAAAAATGCATCAGGTATTATGTGTGCAACAGCCTCTGAATTTCTGAAGCAGTTCTGGCTGGCTGGCTGGAGATTATAACCTTCAATCGCTGAAGTCAAAGAGACTTTTTTTAATATGTTTATTTTAATTTTAACATAAATACATGAACCAACTAAGGTCACATGGTCACTCGCTTTTGCATTAACATCAGTGGGCATCCACCATTAGGATCTAATGTTGCAACTGGCGGTGTGTTACATTCTTTAGGTCATCCAAGCATGTTGAACATAGAGGATATCATGTCATAAATAGTGGGGGACAGCCCAGTAACAGTTATCTTTGGCTCGTGGAGGGGTCTCCTGTCCTTGCAGAGTCTCCTTTCAGGGACTCCAACCCATAGTGGGTCATCCAACAACCTCAAATCTTTTATAACTTGTGGGGACAACCTCTACTACTATCTATCACCTTCTCGGCCACCATATATAGGTACATTACTCATTGCCGTTCTTGTATGGAGGGCACCTTGGCCGCTCCCCAGTACCAGCCCAGTTCTCTCTTGGCCACTACCAAAGCTAGTGAACTAAAGATCAGCTAGGGGCACAGTACATCTATGTCGCAAGGGATCCCCAGCAAAACAAACTGAGGTTTAGGCGGGAGCGGGACCTCCAAGATGGCCAATATCTCTAGGAGGATCATGGTCCAGTATTTTCTTATGCCGGGGCTTTCCCAGATTGTGTGTATAAATGTGCCCACAATGTTCTCACAGTGCAAATAGTTTCGAGCAAGCGCCATCTCCATGGTGTGTCACTTACTACGATTGAAAGAGACCCTGTGGAGGATTTTGAACTGTATTAGGCGGAGGCGAGCTTTGCTAGCAACCTTACGCAGATGCACCAAAGCCACTTCCCAGTCTATATCCTCAAACTTGCCCATGTCTCTTTGCCACCTCTCTCGCAGCTGGCCCAGGGTGTCTGGCATGTTGTTGTTTATTGTTCTGGGTGTTGTGGAAATCACCCCTTTGCCTAGTTTATCCATTAGGATTCGACCCTCCAGTAGGGCATTGTTTGGAAATTCGGGCCCATCAGCCTCTCAGCCTCCCAGGCATGTCTCAGTTGTGCATATTTTGGAAATTGATTCAGGTGCATACTGAACTCTCTTTACATTGAGGAAAAGGGCATGATGTCCCCCTATTCCAATATGTCTCCCACTCTGGAGATGCCTATTGTATCGTACAGTTTGAATACCAGCAATTTAGTAAACTTTTGCAACCAAGGCCCACTCCAAAGTGGAGTTTCCTTGGTTATCCTGGCATCCCAACCTGTAGTTCTGGTGGCTTTACCCCCAGGCTGTCAGTGAGACCTTCATCACCAGCAGCAACATTTGGGAGTTCCCATCATAGCCCGTGGCCTGCCCTTTTACTACAAAATGATAATAAAAATAGTTTATTATTGTTTTGTAGTAAATGTTTTGCTGCTGCTGCTGCTGGTGGGGGTGATGCTCCTCCGCCATAGTGGAGGAGCCCCACCTGGCATTGCAGTGTTTTGAGCGAGATTCTCGGTTGTCCTCATCCCAAAGCAGGATCCTCAGTTCCCCATCTGTTTTGGTGAACAGTGTCTGGGACATTGGGTAGTAGCTGCCCTGGAGCACGTAAAGAAATTTGGAGAGTGTAATCATTTTGAAGAGAGCTGCCCACTGCATCAGACTGAGCGGTAGGCCCCCTCAGTGGACAGCATCGGCTTGAAACTCTGAAAGAACCCTCCCTATGTTGCGGTTCATGCATATATCTTTTGGGACGTAACAAAGACCACCACCTACTGGAAGCCATCCCTGGCCACCCAAAGCCCATACGACAGTGGCAGTCAGTCTCGGGAGCAGTTTGGTGTATACAACATGGACTTGCCCCAATTGATCTTGTATCCCAAATGAGTACCATACTCTCCCAGTAGCTGATAAAGTGTTCAGATAGTAGTTTCCGGGTTGGTGACATATAAAAGAATGTCATCCGCATATAGCAATATTTTTTCCTCTTGTACATCTGTGTCAGAAACACTGAACCCACCAACCCCATGGTGTAACCGTACTGCCAGAGATTCCAATGTTAGGGCAAATAATAGTTGGGATAGTGGGCAGTCTTGTCTTGCGCTCTTACAGATTGAAAATTCAGCCGACGTTTTCCCATTAACTCTGACTGACATGACTGGGTTTTTATTGAGTACCATTACCCATTTCCTGAACTGAGAACTGAATCCAAATTTTTGTAGTGTTTGCTCAAGGAAAGGCCAGTGGGCCACAATGAATACTTTTTCCTTGTCCAGGGAGAGGAAGACGTGAGGGTCCGACTGTGTCTGTGTGGCATTTAGCCAATTATGGGCATGCTGCAATTTGAGGCGGTTGACCTGCCAGGCATAAATCCTGGCTGGTCCCAGTGTATCAGGGGAGAGATTACCTGTATCAGTTGATTGGCCAATATTCTGGCCAGTATCTTGGTCTCGATGTTAATTAGCGAGATGAGGCAGTATGAACTGCATTGATCTCTAGGTTTCCCATCTTTTGGTGGCTCTTCCTAGGTCTGGAGGAAGCTCCCCCACATCTCGTGCCTCTAAAAAGAGGTTCTGGAGGTGGGGCTCAAGTAGGTTAACTTAGCTCTTGTATATTTCTGCCGGGATCTCATTAGGACCCGGGGTCTTTGCCAAACACAATTTGGACACAGCAGACTGTGCTTCAGAGAGTGTTATTGCCTCTTCCAAAAAGTCCTGGGCCTTTGTGCCCAGGGCCAGAGTGGGAATTGCAGCCAGGTATTGGGCAATGGCTTCTGAGTCTTGAAGGGGTCTTGCTTGTATAACTCCTTATAGTAGCAGGAGAATTATTTAACAATGAGGGTGTCATGTCCTGGACCACGCTACCAGGGCTGAGTATTGTTCTTTTCTAATTAGCCATGTCAGGATTCTGCTGGACTTGTCTCATGCTTCGTAAAGGTGGTGTAATGTGGCCAACATCTGTTTTTTGGCTACCTTCTGTCTGCAATCCCTATATTCTGTTTGTCGGGACGCAATTTGTCAGAGCATTTTAGGATAAGCATCTGTTCCCAGGAATCCTTCAAGTTGGAGGGTTTCAGCTTCCAGGCTTTCGAGATCTGCCACCTCCTTTTTCTTTTTTTGTGCAATCCTGTTCTGGGCTCTGTCACGTAGCACTGTTTTGGAGGCTTCCCATTGTGTGGCCTTGGACTCCATGCAAAAAAACCGACCAGACAATAGCTTTTTAAAATTATCAAAATGCATGGATTTCAATGCTGATACCTTCCAAGAGGTGTTCCTAATGATATTTCTAGGCAGAGGACACAAGGCCCTTCCACAACACTTTATTGTTTCTGAAACTGTTATTAGATATGTCTGGCCAGGTTCCAATCCAGAGCAAATAAATTTGTTAAAAATAAATGATAACCGTTATTCTGAAGTTCATGATGTGAGGGAATGAATGCAATGGGGAATCAAAGCTCTATACAGTCTTTGCAATGACATGGTGTAACATAGAAAGGAGTGTCCAAAGGGATTTCTACAATTTGCTGTACTGATATACACAAGTTCATCTTTACTTTCATTTAAAAGGATGTGGGAAAAAGAACATATCCATGAATGGAATAATTGTGAAGTGTCTCTGGTTTCATACCAGCCAATGCGTTTAAAATAACTGCAAACTGTTATTCAGAAGTTCATGATGTGAGGGAATGGATGCAATGGGGGAATCAAAGCCCTATACATTCTTTTCAATGACATGGTATCACATAGAAAGGAGTGTCCAAAGGAATTTCTATAATTTGCTGTACTGATATACACAGGGTCAGGGTCAGGGTTTGCATGTTTTCTCGTTCTATTTGCCTGATCCTTTGTCCAGCTTTTTTTTTAAAAATGTATTTAGTTTATTGTTCTACAAGTGTTGTGTGTTGTAGCGTGGGTGAGGATGATTAATTTTCGGTATAGGTGTGTTAGATTGGAAACGCTACAAAGAGGTGTTAGAATCATAAGGCTAAACCTTCAACATGAAATTGAGTTGAATTATAGCTTCCATTCTGTATCATATCAATTATGTTCCTTTCTGACTAATTTATTTGAGATTGCTAATTACTAAACATGGTCAGATTGATTTTTGGAATAGAAGGTTTTTTTAAGTGCTTCATTGTTCGAAATCGCAAATGATCAAAGCATAGGAGCATGGAGGAGTCAAATACTTGTGATAAAGCCATTGACAAGCACAAAAACATTTCTGTTGATGAGTAACTATAAAATGGACTGAAAAGTCTTCTGCTAAATATCCAGAGTCATTTTCAATATCATTGGTCTCTCAACACTAATGCAAGGGTACCAGTTCAAATGACATAACGTCAGGTGGAATTTCATAGAAACCTTGGAATTACGTTGGAAGGCATCCACTGTCATGCTTCAGCATAGCTGTGTTTGTTGCACTCAATGTTCTGAATAGAGTGTTAAACTCAGATGTCCCCTGCTGGGAACTTGAGCTAGAAATGTTTCTGCTTTGTTCAGGGGGTATGGTATTCAGAGTAGACAGAGGCTGGGAGGCATTACTCTGAATCCTTCTTGCCTGTCATGGTTGTCTGTAGAGGACTGGCCACGCAGTGCTTTTTAACCTGGTCCATAGACACCTGTCTGTTTCACCTTGATTAGGCAGAGGAGGAGGAATAGCAGTTCTGTTGGCTTTTATCCCTAGAACAGTATCCAGTGGTCTGTAAGATTAGATTAGTTTGTTAAATTATATGGTATTTGTAAAGCACATAGCTACCTTATAAGGCATCCCAGTGCTAACAAAACCCATCAGCAGAGGCAGCACAAGCCTCCTGGTAAGATTAAAATAGGTATGTTTTCAAAAGTCTCCTAAGCTTAGTTTCTGACTGCTGACATTTCAGGTCTCCGGGCAGACCATTCCATAGTTTAGCTACAAGGTGAACAAATGAGCAACCATCATATCTAGCTTTCCTGATTTTGGTGACTGTCAGGAGTCCATGTGTTTGTGATGGAAGTAATTTTTTTGGAGCATAGGGTGAGATCAGTTTCCTAATGATAAGAGGGCCTCTAACATGTAGGATCATACAGGTAAAGCATAGTGCCATAAACTGAATCCTTTTCTGAACAGGCAGCCAATAAAAGGCTGCCAATGCCCCACCTGTTGATTGATGGTTCAGGATTTTAAATAGGGTCTTGGCAGCAGTGTCCTGGACTACCTGAAGCCTGTTGATAACATATTTTGGACTCCCTATATAAAGGGAGTTCGTATAATCCAGTCTCAAGCAGATAAGGCTCTGTATTACTACGCTCTCGTGGTGGGAGGTAGCCTTTGCAGGCATTTCCTAAGAAATCTCAAAATGTTGCAGCAGGAGCCTGCCAGTTTTTGAGCCTTTGTTTCCATGCTCAGCTTTTCACTGATTCAGATTTGTGGCATGGGCTGGTTTAGGACTCTTGCCTAGATGTTCTGGAAGGACTACTTCTATCCATTTTGCAGGGTCGTTCCCTACCACCAGTACTTTAGTCTTTCCGTCATTCAGTTTCAGGCAGCTTGCCAACATCCATTCAGTGACCTTCCTTGAACACTGAATGAACTGGGGTGAGGTGGACCTGAAAATAGGGTTCAATGCCACAATGATTTGCCATCTGCATAAGACACGAGTTTCAATCCAAATGACCAGACAATCTCTGCCAGGGGGGGCACATACATTTTAAAAAATATGGGGCTCAGGGATGAGCCCTGAGGTACCCCACACATAGGAGCAAATACATCTAAGGAGAATATCTCCTCACATACCTGGAAGCTTCTGTTGCCCAAAAAAGCTTCAAGCTATCAAAAGCCCAGTCCTGAATTCTGAATGTTACCCAGAATCCTTTGCAAACCGCAAAATTTGGCTAAAAAAACACATTTTCCTCACATTTCGGTGACAGAAAGTTATGGAATCTGAGAGGAGCCACAAATTTCCTTCCACCCAGTGTTCCCCCAAGTCTCCAGATAAAAATGATACCTCACTTGTGTGGGTAGGCCTAGCGCCCACGAAAGGAAATGACCCAAAACACAACGTGGACACATCAAATTTTTTCACAGAAAACAGAGGTGTTTTTTACAAAGTGCCTACGTGTGGATTTTGGCCTCTAGCTCAGCCGGCCCCAGGGGGGCAGAAATGACCTAAAATAAATATGCCCCCCCAAGCCCCCCAGGGGCCGACCCTAGCCTACGGAGTCGCTCCCCCTGCGTGACATTGGCGCAAAAAAAAAGATCCCCGGTGCCTAGTTGTTTCTGCCCCCCTTGGGGGCAGATTGACCTCAAATCGGCCAATCTGCCCCCAAGGGGGGCAGAAATGGTCTAAATACAATTTGTCCCGCAGGGGAGCGACCCTTGCCTAATAGGTCGCTCCCCATCTCTAAAAAAACTAACAAACAAAAAAAAAACACACAAAAAAATTTAGCCCTGGCGCCTAGAGGTTTCTGCCCCCCCTGGGGGCAGATTGGCCTCATAACAATAGGCCGATCTGCCCCCAGGGGGGCAGAAATGGCCTAAAATAAATTTCACCCCCCAACCCTCCCCCTTCCAGGAGCGACCCTTGCCTACGGGGTCGCTCCCCTTGCGTGACATTGGTGCAAAAAACAAATCCCCGGTGCCTAGTGGTTTCTGCCCCCCTTGGGGGCAGATTGACCTAAAATCGGCCGATCTGACACCCAAGGGGGGCAGAAATGGTCTAAATACAATTTGCCCCTCCAGGGGAGCAACCCTTGCCTAAGGGGTCGCTCACCGTCTGTAAAACAACAACAACAAAAAATTCCCCGGTGCCTAGTGGTTTCTGACCCCTTGGGGGCAGATCGGCCTAATTAAAATAGGCTGATCTGCCCCCCAGGGGGGCCGAAATGGCCTAAAATAAATTTACCCCCCAGGGGAACGACCCTTGCCTAAGGGGTCGCTCCCCTTGCGTGAAATTCACGAAGAAAAAAAAACCTCCCTGGTGTCTAGTGGTTTCTGTCCCCCTTGTGGGCAGATTGGCCTCATAAAAGTAGGTCAATCTGCCCCCAAAGGGGGCAGAAATGGCCTAAATGTAATTTGCCCCCTAGGGGAGCGACCCTTGCCTAAGGGGTCGCTCCCCACCTCTAAAAAACAACAACAAAAAAAACTAAACAAACAAAAAAAAGAGATCCCTGGTGCCAAGAGGTTTCTGCCCCCCCCGGGGGCAGAAAAGGCCTTAAAAAAAAAGGAGGCCTCTGTGACAATCAGCGCACGATGCGCACTGACGTCACAGGAGGGTGGGGGGGTCGGAGGTGGAAGGGGAAGGGATTCCCCTTCCATCCACGACCGGGGGGGTGGTTGGGGGCCCCATGGGGGGAGCGCTAGCACTCCCCCCATTTCCCAGGTGCAGGACAAGGTGATCTCGTCCAAGGTGCCTGGGAACCGGTGCCTTGGACGAGATCACCTCATCCAAGGCACCTTAGGGGTTAAGTAAATCTCTTTAAGAAATATAGGCCCTCATTGAGACAATGGCGGTAAAAACCGCCTACTGCCGCGGCGACGGCCGCCAAAAGACTGTCGCCGCGGCTACCAGCTGTCCACCGTATTATGACCACAGCCTGATTTCTGCCAGAAGGATGGCAGAAATCTGGCTGTGACCATCCCGGGGGATGGTGGTAAAGTGGCGCTGCTGCCAGCAGCAGCGCCACGCCAGTAGACCACCGCCAGACGTATTATGACCAATAATACGGCCTGGCTGTGTTCTGCTGGCAGACGCTGCTGCTGGCAGCAGCGCCCCGTCCCGTCTCCTGCCGGTGGACGCCCTGAACACAGGTGTGCGTGTGTGGGTGTGTGTGTGAATGTTTGTGGGTGCGTGTATGCGTGTATGTGTTTTGTATAGAATGTGTGTGCATGTATGGTGGCGTGAGTGCGTGTATGTTGTATAATGTGAATGTGTGTCTGCATGTATGTATGTAAGTGTGTGCAGATGTGTGTCTGAATGGATGTATGCATGCGTCGATGCATGTGGGTATGGGTGTGTGCATGCGTGTGTGTTTGTGTGAAGGGGCGTGAATGTAGGGGAGGTTTGGCGAGGAAGGGGGGTGGTGGAGGACTCTGGGAGGGGGATGGGGTGATGAAGACCTCTATCAGTGACAGGGAAGGGATTCCTTGTCACTAATACTGCCAACCGCCATGGTTTTCGTGACGGTATGGAAGCCACAAAAACCATGGCGGAAGACGGGGTCATCATACCGGCAGCGGTACAGTGACGGCCCCCGAGCTGGAGGTTGCTATCTCCAGCCCAGCGGCTGTTACCGCCGTGGCGGTCGGTGTGGTACATTGGAGGTTTGGCTTCAGCCAAACTGCCAGTGTCATAATACGGTGGAAAGTACTGCCAGCCTGTTGGCAGTACTTTCCACCATATTACCGCTGATTGCCAGGGTTGTAATGAGGGCCATAATGTGTTTTATGTTGTTTGGGCTTTGAGCTAAGCAAAAGTTGGATACCTAGTTCCACTCGACAGATATAGCATGCTTTAGGTTTGTGCTTTCGACATAGATCTCTACCTCCTTTATTATGGTGGCGTACTTTTTTTGGAGTTTTTTTTATAATGGAACAAGTATCCCTTAGATAAAAGGACTGTAGATGTAAATACCACATAGAATCACAACGAAGTCTCTGGAAAACCTGCAATAAACCACTATAATTATTCCAAACAAAAGTAAGAAAACAGTGTAGTGGGAAAACAAAATCATCTTGGAAACCATAAATCATAATTACTCAGGCATACCCCATGTGTCAGAAAGCACGGTTAAGGTCACAATTTAAAGTACTGTTGCTCATGACAAAACATGTATTATTGTACAGAGTCCCAGTACTAAATGCTGACGATGTTTCGATCCCATATTTAATTGTTGGGATCATGATCAGGACATACAAATTATGCTTGAGCCAAGACCAGAATAAACCTTTGTAGGGACATCTGTGAATTAAGAAGTCCTCAAAAAATCGATCGTAGTTATTGACCTCAAACAAGGCCCACAATGGGCAGTAAGCAGTAATTACTTAGGGCAAAACAAGTTACTGGATGTCCCCATCAGAACCAACAGAGTGTCAACAGTATGAGGTGTATGCCAGCATGCAAGTGAAATATTGGCAAAGAAAGCCTGGAGCCAAAAGCAGTTATGTGTCTTTTGCAGAGCATGCCAGCCTCTTCTGTGGCACGGGCAGCATCTCTGGCCCCTGGCCCTACCTGAACATGGACAGACACATGGACAGGCACAGATGACCTTGCCTTTGGTGTGGCTTTGGCACACCAGCGGTCTGCCTCCTGTTTGTGTCTGCTGAGCATCTGCACCGCAGTACTGACTAAATACTGGGCCGGGCTAAGCTGAGTCCCAGCAAAAACAGCTATAATACCTCTCAAGTTGACATTTGTGAGTGGCAACAGGGAGTGGCTCTACACCTGTAAGTTAAAAAATTAAAATGCCCCAAATCTTCAGTAAAACGATTAAAAGTAGATGCCACAAAGTGTCAATACAAAATGAAAACATCAACACAATGTTAAAAATATCCACGTATGTAGGAGGATGGCTTGGTTTGTAGTGGGTATCTATGGTATTTACACCATATACCAGGTCCAGTTATCCCTTATTAGTGAAATGTAGGCAGTGTCTTGAAGCCAGACTCGCTAGAGGTAGCTGAGCAGCCAAGGCATATCTAGGAGGCATGCAAAGCTCATGCAATACCAGTGTATACACACAGTACTCACACACATGAAAGAAAATACTCAGTGTTACAAAAATAAAGGTACTTTATTTTGGTGACACAACTGCCAAAAATACCATAGAGACTAATATCCCTTAGGAGGTAAGTAATACACAAATTATATACACTAGTATGCAGAAACAGGTGTAAAAACTGTTAAAAAACAGAGCAATTAGTGAAAATCACAATAGTTAGAAATGGTCCTAGGGGGAACACAAACCATATACTAAGAAAGTGGAATGCGAATGTCGGTTTCCCACCTAGGCAAGTGTAGTGTTTAGAGGGGAGCTGGGAGTACTAGAAAACACCAAAGATAAGTAATATAATCTAATCCAGAGCCCAGGAAAGCAGGAGTAAAACACAGTACCTTTCCTAGAACACACAGAAACATGAGGAAGAAGATTATGCAAGAACCAGAAGAGACTGCAAGACACCAACAGTGGATTCCTGGACCTGAAGACCTGTGGAAGAAGGGGACCAAGTCCAAGAAGCACAAAAGAGTCCAGTGAGGACAGGGGCCCCTGCTAACCCAGATGAAGGTGCAAAAGAAGTACCACAGGTGAAGAAGAACAGTCAGTACTGCACACAAGAAGACGGATTCGGTTTCTTAGTTGGTGCAGATGATGTCCCACGCCGAATGGAAGATTGCAGTCTGGTTTGTGTCGCTGGAGTCCGCCAACAAGCCTTGGCACACGCAAACTTCGCAGTTAGTGGAAAATGGCGTTTCCCAGGACGAGGAGGGACTTCTTGGACTCTACCCAGGAGGATGAGTCAGAGGGGGCTCTCAGCAACTCAGAGAGCCCACAGAAGACCAGGCAGCACGCACAGGAGTCCCACAGCATGGGGACAAAGGAGGTGGAAAAGGAGGCCCATGCAGCACTATAATAAAGGCTCCCACGCCACCGGAGAATCACTCAGGAAGATGTGCATTGCAGGATAGAGTGTTGGGGGCTGGAGCTGCAAGGTGCATGAAAATATTCGTGGAAGGATGCCAGCAAGCCTTGGCAACTACAAAAGACACGGTGCACGGGGGTACTGTCTTGCATGGGGAGGCAAGCTCTTACCTCCACCAAAGTTGAACAGTAGGACGTCAGGACCATCAGAACCACTTCAGTCCACCACCGTGATGCAGGATCCACACAGCTCGTCAGGAGAAGGGATCCATGCAGCCATTCATCGATGCAGAAAGGTACTTTCTGTAAGAAAGTACCCTCTTTTTGGCATGTTACCCCCAATTTCTGCCTGATGTCAATGTGTTTTTGATTGTGTCACTAGGATCCTGCTATTAAGGACCCCAGTGCTTATGGCTTATGGCCTGCTTCTCAGTGTGTTTCACTGTTTTCTAAATTGTCACTGGAGTCCTGCTAATCAGGACCCAATAGCTCATGTTCTCTCTGTTTCCAAACTTGTCACTACATACTGGTAACTCAGTATTTCACTCCAAATTGGCATACTGGCCCCCCTTATAAGTCCCTAGTATATAGCACCTAGGTACCCAGGGCATTGGGATTCCAGGGGAAGCCTATGGGCTTCAGCATTTCTTTTGCCACCCATAGGGAGCCCATGCAAAGGCTTCAACAGGACTGCCATTGCAGCCTCTGTGAAATAGTGTGTGCACTATTTCACAGCCATTTTCACTGCACCAGGTAACTGATAAGTCACCTATACATCGGGTCTTCCAACCCTGAAGTCTAGGTGCAAAGTACCTGTGAGTGAGGGCACCCCTGCACTAGCAGAGGTGCCCCCACATCATCCAGGCCCATTTTCCTGGACTTGGTGAGTGCGGGGACGCCATTTTACTTGTGCACTGGACATAGGTCAATACCTATGTCCAGTTTCACAATGGTAACCACAAATATGGCCATGTAAGGTGTCTAACAACTTGGAATTGTACCCCAATACTGATTCCAGTATTGGTTGCACTATCCCATGCACTCTGGGGGCTCCACAGTGGACCCCCAGTACTGCCAAACCAGCCTTCTGAGGTTTTCCAGGCAGCCCCAGCTGCTGTCGCCTCACAGTCCTGTTTCTGCCCTCCTGTTGCTTGAGCAGCTCAAGCCCAGGAAGGCAGAACAAAGGATTTTCTTTGGGAGGGGAGTGTTTCACCCTCTCCCTTTGGAAATAGGTATTACAGGCATGGGCGGGGCAGCCTCCCAGAGCCTCTAGAAATGCTTTGAAGGGTACAGATGGTGCCCTCCTTGCATAATCCAGTCTACACCAGTTCAGGGACCCCCAGTCCCTGCTCTGGTGTGAAACTGGACAAAGGAAAGGGAAGTGACCACTCCCCCATCCATCACCACCCCAGGGGTGGTGCCCAGAGCTCCTCCAGAGTGTCCCATCTTGGATTCCAAGGTGGTGTGGCACTCTGGAAGTATCTGAGTGGCCAGTGCCAGGAGGGGGTGTCAGAGACCCCTCCTGATAGGTGCTTACCTGGTTAAATGACCAATCCCCCTCTCAGGGCTATTTAGGGTCTCCCCTCTGGGTGTTTCTTCAGATTTGGATTGCAAGACTCCAGCAGGAATCCTCTGCATCCTTTACTTCATCTTCTACCAATGGAACAACCGCAGACCGCTCCAGGAACTCGACAAAACTGCAACAAAGAAGTAGAGATGACTTTTGCAACATTGTATCTTCAGCTCCTGCCAGCAACTGCAACATTTTACAGGTTGTGCATCCTCTGAAGACTACCTGTCTTCAGCCTGCACCAGAAGAACCAACGGAATCTCCCTTGGAGTGACTTCCCTGCTTCAGCAGGCACTTCTCTGCAGTAATGATCGGTGGCATGGGTCCCCTCTCCAGATGACAGACGCGGATCCAGCAACATCAGTAGTGGACTAAAGTGACTCCGACAGTCCCAACGTCCAGCTGTGAAACTTTGGTGGAGGTAAGAGCTTTCCTCCACACGCAAGCAGTACCCCCGTGCAATGCATGACTTGCAGTTGCCAAGGCTTGTGTGCAACCTTCCAAGAAGTTCTTCATGTAGAGCACAGCTTAGGCCCCCAGCACTCCATACTGCGATGCACAGCGTGGGAATCCTTTGGTCGTGCTCCATGGGCCTGCATTCGTACCTTCTTTGTCCCTGTGCTGAGGGACTCCTGCCTGGTCTTCTGAGGGCTCTCTGAGTTGCTGAGAGCCCCCTCTGGCTCCCCCTTCTTGGTAGAGGCCACCAAGTCCCTCCTCGTCCCAGGCACCACCATTTTCCGCTAACTGCAAGCTTTGCATGTCGAAGGATTTTTGGCGGAATCCAGCGGCGCAAACCAGACTGCATTCATCCATCCGGCGTGGGACAACTTCTGCACCAACCAGGAACCCACATCTGTCTTCTTTGATGCAATACTGACTTTGTCTTCTCACCAGTGGTTCTTCTTTTGCTCCTTCATCCGGGTTAGCGAGGGCTCCTGTTCTCCCTGGACTCTTCAGTGCTTCTTGGACTTGGCCCCCTCCTTCCACCGGTCTTCAGGTCCAGGAATCCATTGTTGGCGTCTTGCAGTCTCTTCTGGTTCTTGCATAATGTTCCATCACAACTTCTTGTGTGTTTCAGGAAACCTACTGTGATTTACTCCTGTTTTCCTGGGCTCTGGGGTATGGTCTAGTACTTACCTTCTTACACTATTGCCCTAGTGCCCCTCTACACAGTACACTTGCCTAGGAGGGAAACTGACTTTCGCATTCCACTATTTTAGTATATGGTTTGTGTTCCCCTTAGGCCCATTGCAACCTATTGTGATTTTCACTATTTGCACTGTTGTCTGACTGTGTACTTATCTGTTTTTGGTTACTAGTGTATATATTGTGTATATAACTTATCTCCTAAGGGAGTATAGTCTCTAAGGTATTTTTGCCATTGTGTCACTAAAATAAAGTACCTTTATTTTTGTAGCACTGAGTATTGTCTTTTATGTGTGTGAATACTGTGTGACTACAGTGGTATTGCAAGAGCTTTGCATGTCTCCTAGTTCAGCCTTGGCTGCTCTGACTACATCTATCTCTAGACAGCCTGGCTTCTAGACACTTACTTTGTTTCACTAATAAGGGATAACTGGACCTGGTATAAGGTGTATGTACCTTTGGCACCCACTACAAACCAGGCCAGCCTCCTACATTGGTGGTGCAGCGGTGGGATAAGTACTTGCTATTGCCTTATCACTCTGTCACCGGTGCTTTCCACAGGAAAGTGTACTCTGTAACTGAATCTATACAAATGTATACTTAGACTTTTCACTTGCTTTCTAAAAGTCTAAAAGTTATGTAAAGTAGGTATTTCTCTTTCCTTTCACTTCACTCTAACTTTCTATCACTATGTCTTCCTCTGAGGCCAACCCTAGGGTCATAACCTCTTATGAGAACATAACCATTTAAGTTTTGGGGGGCTCTGCTCAGAGAGAAGCCTAGAGATAGGGAAGAACCCTAACAAGGATTTCCTTTAATATCTCCTTCTCCTGGATGACCAGGAGCAGTCTGGTAACCAGGAGGAGGAGAAAGAGGGGGATTCTAACCCATTAGAATCAGGGTAGCAGCCTGAGGATTTAGGGGAGGGTACTTGACAAAACCTCCCCCCTAGCAAACTATCTAGTAAAGCTGGCAGTGCCAGGGGTTCATACACAGGTAGAGCTCACTTCACACCTAGAGGTCAGGTTACTATGGTTTCAAAAGCTAGGGAAAGATATGTCTCTACTCATACCCATGTCATACCCATGTCACTTCAGTCTCTGAGGTGTTCAACACATCCAATCTTGAGGATAACTCCCTAGACAGTGAACTCAGAAAGCTGAGATTGGAGGAGGCTAGACTGGGGCAGCAACAGCAACAGTTGGCCTTAGATAGGGAAGCCTTAGCAGTGGAAAGAGAAAGGCAGGGGTTGGGGTTAGTTCCCATGGTGGCAGCAGCAATAGCAGTTTCAGGAGTTATAGTGTTAGGGAAAACACTTTTGATTCCAGAAATTTGCAAAACATTGATGATATATACAAGTGGTTTCCTACACTTGAAAGGGCCTGCAAAGTTCAGAAGGTCCCTCAGATGCAGTGGGCTGCTATTCTGTGGTTGACCTTTTCTGGCAAGGGGAGAGATAGACTCCTTCCTGTCAGGGAGGAGGATACAGATAACTACAATGTTTTGAAGACAGCACTCTTGGATGGATTTGGCTTAACCACTGAACAATACAGAATTAAGTTCAGAGGAACCAGAAAAGAGTCTTCACAAGATTGGATAGACTTTGTGGACTGTTTAGTGAAGGCTTTAGAAGGATGGTTACATGGCAGCAAAGTGTCTGACTATGAGGGTCTATATAATCTGATTTTGAGAGAGCATATTCGTAACAATTGTGTGTCTGACTTGTTGCACCAATATTTGGTAGACTCAGATCTGACCTCTCCCCAAGAATTGGGAAAGAAGGCAGACAAACGGGTCAGAACAAGGGTGAGCAGAAAAGCTCACACAGGGGGTGTCAATGACAAGAAGAAGGATGGTAAGTCTCATGGTTAGGATGGGGACAAAGATAAAGAGTCAGAGTCTTCATCAGGCTCACAAAAATCGTCTGGGGTGGGCATAAATCCTCTTCCAACCAACAGAAAAAGCCTTGGTGTTACCTGTGTAAAAACAAAGGCCATTGGGCAAGTGACCCCACTTGTCCCAAGAGGAACACCAAACCACAACTCTGACTACTTCCACTAGTGCCCCTAGTAATAGTAGCGGTGGTGGGAAAAACACTACAAATAACTAGTCCAAGGGTGTAGCTGGGTTCACTTTGGGTAATGTGGTGGGGATTAGTTTAGTTACGTAAACCACTGAGGCTGTTTTAGTCTCTGATGGTGGCACTGATCTTGCCACCTTTGTTGCTTGTCCCCTTAATATGGATAAGTACAAGCAACGTTGTTCACGTTGAGGCCTATAGGGACACAGGTGCCAGTGTTACTATGGTGATGGAGAAACTGGTGCCCCCTGAGAAACACCTACTTGGTCATCAGTACCAAGTGACTGACGCCCATAACACAGTTAGCCACCCCATGGCTGTTGTGAATCTCAACCGGGGGGGTGGGTTACTTGTCCAAAGAAAGTTGTGCAATCCACGGACCGACCTGTAGAATGTCTACTGGGCAATGATTTGGAGACTTCAGATTGTGCTGAAGTGGAATTGAAGGCTCATGAAGTAATGCTAGGCATTCCTGGGCGCATCTTTGCTCTCACCAGGGCTCAGGCCAAGAAGCAAAGAGGACAGGGAAACTTGGATCCTAGAACAATGAACAAAGTGCTCCTAAAAACTAGGGGTAGAAAGGGAAAACCCTTGTCCACTTTCCCACCCTCTCCTGAAGATTCCTCTTTTGATGAGGAGGAGTCTACTCCCTGTGCAGAACCTTCACCAGAGGAGCTCCAATCTGACACAGCTGAGCTTTTGGGTGTAGGGGGGCCTGCCAGGGAGGAATTGAATGTGGCACAGTAGACCTGTCCCACTTTAGAGGGTTTGAGACAGCAAGGTGTCAAACAGGAAGCAGAGGATGTCAGTGATTCTCACAGGGTTTACTGGGAGAACAACCTCATGTATACAGAGGCCAGGGACCCAAGACCTGGTGCTACCAGGAGACTGGTCTTTCCCTTACAGTATAGGAAATTCTACCTAACACTGGCACATGACATTCCCCTGGCTGGAAATTTGGGGCAAAGCAAGACTTGGGGCAGACTGCTACCTCATTTTCACTGGCCTCACATGTGAGAAGACACAAAAGAGTTTTGTTGCTCTTGTGTCACTTGCCAAGCTAGAGGCAAGACTGGTGGCACTCCAAAGACCCCCTTGATCCCACTGCCTGTGGTTGGGGTTCCCTTTGAGAGGGTTGGGTTTGACATTGTTGGCCCCCCTGACCCTCCTATTGCTTCTGGCAATAGATTAATCTAAGTTGTAGTTGATAATTCCTCTAGATATCCCGAAGCTATCCCTCTAAGGACCACTACAGCTCCTGCAGTGTCAAAGACCCTACTGGTAATGTTTTCCAGGGTGGGTTTCCCCAGAGAGGTGCTATCAGACAGGGGTAGCAACTTCATGTCTACATACTTGAAGGCAATGTGGAAGGAATGTGGTGTAACATACAAATTCACTACACCATTTCACCCACAGACAAATGGATTGGTTGAGAGGTTTAACAAAACTCTCAAAGGCATGATCATGGGACTCTCTGAAAAACTCAGGAGGAGGTGGGATGTCCTACTGCCATGCCTTCTTTTTGCCTAAAGGGAGGAACCCCAGAAGGGTGTGTGCTACAGGCCATTTGAACTCCTTTTTGGTCAGCCTGATAGGGGTCCACTTGCACTTGTCAAAGACGGGTGGGTGCAACCCTTGAAGCCTCCTAAACAAGACATTGTGGATTATGTGCTTGGCCTAAGATCAAGAATGTCTGAGTACATGAAAAAAGCCACTAAAAACCTTCAGGCAAGCCAAGAGTTACAGAAATAATGGCATGACCAGAAGGCTGTCCTGACTAAGTACCACCCAGGACAGAAGGTGTGGGTATTGGAGCCTGTGGCACCAAGAGCACTCCAGGACAAATGGAGTAGTCCACATCTCGTAGTGGAAAAGAAGGGTGAGGACACCTATATGGTGGACATAGGCACTCCCAGAGGTCCTCTAAGAGTACTTCATCTGAACCGCCTAAAACCCTACTATGATAGGGCAGATTTGACTCTACTCATTGCCACTGATGAGGGTCAGGAGGAAGAGAGTTTCCCTCTCCTTGACCTCTTCTCCAACACTGCAGCTGATGGCTCAGTGGAAGGAGTTGTCCTCGCAGACTGCCTTACAGCAGAGCAAAAAGAGTCCTGCAGGAACCTCCTAGGTCAATATTCTGAGGTCTTTTCTCTGACACCTGGTCAGACCACTTGGTGTGAAAACACCATAGATACTGGAGACATTTTGCTTGTGAAAAGAAAGATTTACAGACAGTCTGACCATGTCAGGAACTGTATTAAATCTGAAGTTCAGAAGATGTTAGACTTAGGAGTGATTGAGCGCTCAGATAACCCCTGGTCCAGCCAAGTGGTGCTAGTACCAAAGCCTCATTCTCAAAATGGGAAAAAGGAGATTAGGTTTTGTGTTGATTATAGAGGGCTCAACACAGTCACCAAGACTGATGCTCACCCTATACCCAGGGCAGATGAGCTGATAGATACACGGGCATCTGCCAAGTTTTGAGCACTTTTGACTTGACTGCAGGGTATTGGCAGATCAAGCTATCAGAAGATGCTAAACCTACAACTTCATTCTCAACCATTGGAGGGCATTACCAATTTACAATTATGCCCCTTGGCCTGAAAAATGCACCTGCCACTTTCCAAAGGCTGGTGAATACAGTCCTCCATGGTCTGGAAGCTTTCAGTGTAGCATATCTAGATGATATTGCTGTATTTAGCTCCACCTGGGGTGACCACCTGGTCCACCTGTGGAAGGTTTTGGAGGCCCCACGAAAGGCAGGCCTCACTATCAACGCTTCAGAATGCCAGATAGGGCAGGGGAAGGTCATTTATCTTGGACACCTAGTTGGTGGGGAACAGATTAAACCACTGCAGGGGAAGATGCAGACTATTTTAGACTGGTCTCCCCCTACTACTCAGACCCAGGTCAGAGCCTTTCTTGATCTCATTGGGTATTACAGGAGGTTCATTAAGAACTATGGCTCAATTGTTGACCCTCTTAATAACCTCACTTCCAAGAAAATGTCCAAGAAAGTATTTTGACAGCCAGCTGTCAAAAAGCTTTTGCGGAGCTTAACAGGCTACGTGTACTGCACCTGTCCTGGAAAGCCAAACTGTTCTAAGAAGTTGATTGTCCAGACAGATGCTTCTGAGGTAGAGGTTGGGGTAGTGTTATCAGAACTAAACTCAGAGGGCCAGGATCAATCTGTTGCTTTTATTAGTAGAAGGTTGACCCTTAGCGAAAAGCATTGGTCAGCCATAGAGAGGGAGGCCTTTGCTGTGGTCTGGGTCCTGAAGAAGCGAAGACCCTACTCCTTTGAGACTCACTTCATAGTTCAGACAGACCACAAACCTCTCTTATGGTTAAAACAAATTAAAGGAGAAAACCCTAAATTGTTGAAGTGGTCCATTTTTTACAGGAGATGGACTTTACAGTGGAAAATAGACCTGGGAGTGACCACTCCAATGCAGATAGACTCTCCAGATATTTCCACTTAGACAATGAATACTAATCTGGGTAAGGTTAGCCTTATTGTCCCTTGTTTGGGGGTGGGGGTTGTATAGGAAAGTACCCTCTTTTTGGCATGTTACCCCCAATTTCTGCCTGATGTCAGTGTGTTTTTGACTGTGTCACTGGGATCCTGATAGTCAGGACCCCAGTGCATATGGTTTATGCATGTGTGTCACTGTTTTCGAAATTGTCACTGGAGTCCTGCTAATCAGGACCCCTGTGCTCATGCTCTCTCTGTTTTTCACTACATACTGGTAACTCTGTGTTTCACTCCAAATTGGCATACTGGTCCCCACTTATAAGTCCCTAGTATATAGTACCTAGGTACCCAGAGCATTGAGGTTCCAGGGGATCACCAAGGGGTTGCAGCATTTCTTTTGCCACCTATAGGGAGCCTATGCAAAAGCTTAAACAGGACTGACATTGCAGCCTGTGTGAAATAGTGCATGCACTATTTCACAGCCATTTTCACTGCACCAGGTCACTTATAAGTCACCTATATATCAGGTCTTCCAACCCTGAAAGCTGGGAGCAATGTACTTGTGTGTGAGGGCACCCGTGCACTAGAAGAGGTGCCCCACATCATCAAGGTCCATTTTCCCAGACTTTATGAATGCTGGGAAGCCATTTTACACGTGAACTGGACATAGGTCAATACCTGTGTCCAGCTTCACAATGGTAACCCCGAATATGGCCATGTAAGATGTCTAACAACTGGGAATTGTACCCCAATACTGGTTCCAGTATTGGTTGCGCAATCCCATGCACTCTGGGGGCTCCACAGTGGACCCCCAGTACTGCCATACCAGCCTTCTGTGGATTTCCAGGCAGCCCCAGCTGCTGCCACCTCACAGTCCGTTTCTGCCCTCCTGTTGCTTGCAGCAGCTCAAGCCCAGGAAGGCAGAACAAAGGATTTCCTTTGGGAGAGGGGTGTTACACGCTCTCCCTTTGGAAATAGGTATTACAGGCATGGTAGGGCTAGCCTCCCAGAGCCTCTAGAAATGCTTTGAAAGTCACAGATGGTGCCTCCTTGCCTAATCCAGTCTGCACTGGTTCAAGGACTTGTAACTGGGAATTGTACCCCAGTACTGATTCCAGTATTGGTTGCTCAATCCCATGCCCTCTGGGGGCTCTGGGGAGCTATGCGCACCACCCCTGGGGTGATGATGGACAGGGGAGTGGTCCCTCCCCTTTCCATTGTCCAGTTTAGCAACAGAGCAGGGGACAGGGGGTCCCTGAACCGGTGTAGACTGGATTATGCAAGGAGGGCACCAAATGTGTCTTTCAAAGCATTTCTAGTGGCTTGGGGAGGCTACCCCTCCCAAGCCTGTAACACCTATTTCCAAAGGGAGAGGATGTCACACCCCTCTCCTAAAGGAAATCCTTTGTTCTTCCTTCCTGGGCTTGAGCTGCTCAAGCAACAGGAGGGCAGAAACCTGTCTGAGAGGTGGCAGCAGCTAGGGCTGGCTGGAAAACCCCAGAAGGCTGGAATGGCAATACGGAGAGTCCTCTAAGGAGCCCCCGTAGTGCATGGAATCATACAACCAATGCTTGCAAAAGCATTGGCGTATGATTCCAACATGTTTGATACCAAACATGCCTATGTTCGGAGTTACCATTATGTAGCTGGACATAGGTAGTGACCTATGTCCAGTACATGCCTAAAATGGCGTCCCCGCACTCATGAAGTCTGGGAAAATGGTTCTGGAGGTTGTGGGGGCACCTATGCTAGTGCAGGGGTGCCCTCACACACAGGTACTCCGCCTCCTGCCCTCAGCGGTGGAGGAGCCTGCTATGGGGGTGACTTATAAGTGACCTGATGCAGTGTGAATGGCAGTGAAAGGGTGCATGCACCTTTACACGCAGGCTGCAATGGCAGTCCTGCAGATTCCTTTGCATGGGCTCCTTACGGATAAAGATATGCCACAGCCCATAGGGATCCCCTGGAACCCCAATGCCCTGGGTACCTAAGTACCATAGACTAGGGACTTATAAGGGGGCACCAGTATGCCAATTGTGGGTGATATACGGGGTTACCAGTATGCAACAACCATAATTTAAGGGAGAGAGCATAACTACTTAGATCATGATTAGCAGGATCCCAGTAGGCACAGTCCAACACACTGACAAACAGGCCAAAAGTGGGGGTAACCAAGCTAGAAAGAGTCTACTTTCCTACAACATACTTGTGTGCCTTGAGGTGTTTCAAAATCTTGCTTTTGTGGATTTTCTCCCCAGCTAGGTCCCCAACCTTGGGAACTCACCCATCAGCAGCAGTGGTAAACATCTCTTCAAAGGTGGCAGCGTTAGAGTGGTTTGTGCTAGACAGCTTGTCTCTGACTTCTTGGATACTCTGTAAAACATTCAAACACTTCTCCAAGCCAAATTTATCAGTGCCCGTCATCTTCCCAGAATTATCTAAGCCAGGCACATACACGGGAACTCCAAAATAAACCTTGTATAGAGTGTGTTCTTTCCTCTGCAAGATATTTAATGCTTTCTGAACTACATACACATTATGGTACTAACTAAGGCCTGAGCTTATCACCCTAGAAGTCAAAGCTTCATTAATTATTCCATTGGCCCTCTAAACAACGCTGTTCAATTCAGCTTTGGAGAGGTTGCTGACTTGCAGACAAACTCCCAGAGCAGACTTGGAATCCCTGTAAGCCTTACAGCTAACAGTATGAGACTGTTAGCTGAATGAAAGGAATGAACTACCCCCATTGAAAATAAGCACTGCACATTTTTTTATTACTGCTGAAGAACTGGCATTTCTCTGTGGACAAACACATAGGAATCAAGAACATGAATCAGTTACTACCAATATGTGCTTAGATCAGCTACCTGAATAAAATGAATGAAGGTGACCAATGTGGTCCAAGTAAATCACCCAGAAGGGAATATTTGAAATATGAGTGCCGTTGGTGAGGGTCTTTTGACACTGGAGGGTTTAATCTGCTGACAAATGTCACACTGCCTAACTTAGTCCCCAGCCTGTTTATATAAACATGGCCACCACTAGCATTGCTATATCATGGCTATGGATACGTTAATTCTTGCATGTGCAGAAACCACCCACTCATGTGCTTCCTTGACTAATCTAATCTAGGCAGACTATTATGTGTTACAACCCCTAATGGACTTCTTTGATCACATCTAATCTAGACAGACTACTAGGTGTTATTCTATCTCCCACTCCTGGAATCATAACTACAGGAATTTGATCTGAATTGATGGTTTAGGAGTATTTAGGAGGAAAGCACGTAGGAGGTTTCACACCTTGCATTTAGGGCTGTTAAAATACCTGTGTCAATTTTGGTTTGATATCTAGTGGGGACTGCGACTCTGACAGTTTTAATTGCAGCTTTTGCAGCCAGGTCAGCTGCACAGTTCCCTTTGGTGTGAATGTCATCACGCTGATTGCCCAAGGTGTGCCTCACATGGGCCAAATGAATGGAAGCTTATATTGTAAGACACCTACCATTGCCCAGAGCTTTCTATTTTTTATAGGTTTTCTCTTTCAATCCCTGCATCCATTCAACGTCCAATGTTGCAAATCTACATTGCAACCTTGTACACAGAAGGATGAGTTGGACACAGTAAGAATGGGAACAGAAGAGTCAGCCTTTTGTAATGCAAGTAGCAGGGCATGTAATCCTACATGTTGTGCAGTACTATCATCTATAATTCTACTGTGGGTACGCTGTGGGATGAATTTACCATTCTTATCTATACCTTCCACTGAAGAATATTTGTATTTTGTTCCTACCGCTGGTTGCACAGAGCCATCTGTATAAAAGATGCTCTTGTAAGACTCAGCTGGCAAAGTTGATAGAATGAGAGCAGTATCCTGTTCATAGTGGAGAAAGGTTTGTGCATGAAGAGAAGAGGTCCACTGTACCCATCTCAGGTGTAGGGCACAAACATTGGGAACACTAGTGCAGGTACAGGAGAAAAAATGATGATATGTTTTTGTTTAAGATAGTCGTTAGCATGGCCGCCATGAATTTTTGAATGGAAGCAAAACGTGCTTCAGCCATGGAATACAAGTGAATCTTGTAAGCATCTAGGAAAATGTGTCCTTCATTGTACGTCACATAGGTATATCCCTAGTGATGCAGTATGATTCTGATAACCAGGTTGGTTTTGTTATCCCTAGTTTATAAATATTTAGTTTCAAGCATGTCTGCTTGTTGGGCATGTTCAGTGTGCACGTTCAGCCATTGTTCAGATGAAAACATGGGAGAAATCATGTCCTGCAAGGGCTTCACTCTCTCCGAGTAATTAGGCAAATAATTGCATCCAAAGTCAAGAAATCCCAGCAGGGACTCAACATTTTCAGTGTATTGGGAGGCTGCAAAGTAGTGCACTTTTGAAGGAAGTCAGGAGCAGGATCCTTGCCTCTGCTGCTTAACTTGTATCTTAGGAATGTCACCATCAGATAGGCAATCTTTGATTTTTTTTAAATTTATCTTGCAACCATGTGATGTAAATGTGTTCACCACCCTATCCTGGTCGGGTAGATTCAAATCATTGTTAGTTAGGTGAATATCATTGATGTATGACAATACCTCAGAGTCTGGTTATATGATCTCCATGAATCACACTGAAAACAAGCCAGCACTGTTCCTAAAGCCCATGGGCAAGTGTTGGAATGAAAACTGCACTCTGCTGAACCTAAGAACCATTAGATACTCACTTTTAAGTACTATGGGCCAGATGTGGGAAGGAAAAAATTTGCGAGTCGGAAATTGCGAGTCATTGCGACTCGCAATTTCCGACTCGCAAAATGGGATCCAACAAAAAAAAGCGACATCAATTTGCGACTCGCAAATGATGTCGCACCGCAGATTGCGAGTCCGCTGTTAGCGACCTCGCTAAAAACGAACTCGCAAATTGCGAGTCGGGTATCGCAAATTGCGACTGTGCTGCAAATTGCATGCAGGTGCAGCAAAACAGTTTGAAAAACACTTCCTGGCTCCTGCTGATGACATCAGAGCCAGGAAGACATCAAATACACCTGGGAGAGGGAGGACCACACCCTTTTCTAACTGCTGAGCAACTACCTGGAGGAACAGCTGCAACAATGGATGACACAGGCAGTCCAGGCAGGAAGAGGAAATTGAAATTCTTTGAAAAGGAACTTGAGGTGCTGACAGAGGAATGCTGCCAGCACCATGACCAGCTGTTTGGAAAGGCAGCCCTGAGTGTCCCAGACACTGAAAAGAGGAGAATCTGGCAGGACATCCAGGAGAGGGTCAATGCCATAGGGGTGAGCCACAGAAGCATAGAGGAAATAAAAAAACGGTGGTATGACCTGCGCTCCAGGACAAAGGAGAGGGTGGCAGAGCGCCTCAGGGAGATGAGGGGCACAGGAGGATGCCCATCCACCATCCCACTACCCAAAGCCATGGAGGAACTGGTTGAGCAGACCCTGGAGCCTGAGGCAGTGTCAGGAATGGGAGCACTGGACACGTCAGCGCAAGGGACATCAAAAAGTGAGCACCATGAAACATGCATGTACACCTATAAATGCTATACCCGCACTCACCCAGTACACAGCAGCATGCACAACCAGACTAGCTCCATTCCAGACTAGCAACCACCAGCATGGTGCATTATGGGCAATGTAGTACAGTAGTCAGCTTATAGGCAACTGTTTATTAGGAGGCATACAACAGATGTTAGATACTGACAGTGTGTTCCCTATGTCCCACAGGTCTCCCACAAGACACCCCCACCAGCCACACCATCCAGGGTGAAGAAAGAAGGCCACAGGCAGGGCAGGAGGCTGCAGCAGCCACTACAGGGCCCAGCACCACACCACCACAGTTCCCTCCAGCTGAAAAAGTGGACATGGAGGAAAGAGACACAGTACCTGGTCCCAGCCACAGTGTGAGACAGCAAGACCCAGAAGCACCACTGCGTCGCAGACTCCATGTCCAGGCATTGTCCCAGGAGGATATAGGTGACGCATCCATGTCTGCAGTTAAGGCATCCCTCCTATCTGGTCAGCGCCTGCAAACAAGGCAGTTGAGAATTATTTCTGGGGCAATGCAGAGGATGGACCACAATTTTACACATGGCCTGGCAGAAGTGAACACACAGTTCACAAGATTGAATGACAATGTCAGTGACCTAGCACTATCCATACGCCAACTGGTGACGGAACTGGTGTCAGAGAGACAAAGTGCAAGGCGCCGTGAGCGCCAACTGGTGCAGAGATTGGACTGCATGGCTGCATCCATTGTCCGTCTTGCAGTGAACACCACAGGGCTGTCACGACGTACTGTGAGCTTGCAGGTGGACCTGGGCCACTTTGCAGGGGATGTGGTTCGGGGACTGGGCCGCATTAGCCACGCTGTGGACATGCTGGAGGCCAGGCAGGTGGCAAGGGGCACAGCTGAGACACTTCAGGACAGGGAGGAGGGGTCTACCATCAGCAGCGCATCTGCCACAGACACACGTGTCTTGCGGAGTGGCAGTGCATGCCAGGGGTCTGCTGACCCACCTAGCACAAGCCATGCTGGGCATACCAGGAGGAGGTGTTAGGCCCAAAGACTGCAGGACTCATGAGGCACATGGAGTTAATGTGTCCTCATTGAGGGTAGACATGTGCAGCCCCTTACCAACAGTTCAGTTATATAGTTATTAGGTTCACTTATTAACCCGTTCTGTGCCTTGGACGAGGTGACCTGGTCCAAGGCTACAGTTCCCCTGTGCCTTGGACGAGGTCACCTCGTCCAAGGCACACGGGAACTTGGGGGAGCGCTAGCGTGCCCCCCCTGTGCACCCCTCTCCCCCCAAGGTGGGGATGGAAGGGGAAGACCCCCACCCCTCCTGTGACATCAGCGCGCGAGCCCACGCTGATTTGTCACAGGGGCCTCCCCCATCGCGCTGGAAGCTCTGCTTCCAGCGCGATTGAAAGAGAAATGCAAAGCATTTCTCTTTCAATCACGTGGGGGAGGCCCGGAGGGGCTTCAAAGGGAAGGAAATGTATTTCCTTCCCTTTGAAGTCTCTCCCAGGGTTTCAAAAGCCGGATTGCTTGCAATCCGGCTTTTGAAACCCCACTAGACACAAGGGATTTTTTTTTCCAGATATTGACATAAGGGAGCGACCCCTTGGGCAAGGGTCGCTCCCGGGGGGGGCATTTTTCGGGAAGGCCTTTTGTGCCCCCCCTGGGGGCAGAAACCTCTAGGCACCAGGGATAATTTTTTTTGTTTTTTTTGTTATTTTTTTTAGGTGGGGAGCGACCCCTAGGGGGCAAATTATATTTAGGCCATTTCTGCCCCCCTTGGGGGCAGATTGGCCTATTTTGATGAGGCCAATCTGCCCCCAAGGGGGGCAGAAACCACTAGACACCAGGGAGTTTTTTCTTTGCGTGAATTTCACGCAAGGGGAGCGACCCCTTAGGCATGGGTCGCTCCCTGTGGGGGGGGGAATTATTTTAGGCCATTTCTGCCCCCACTGGGGGGGCAGAAACCTCTAGGCGGCAGGGCAATTTTTTTTGTGTGTTTTTTTTTTTGTTTGTTTGTTTTTTTAGAGGTGGGGAGCGACCCATTAGGCAAGGGTCGCTCCCCTGGGGGGCAAATTATATTTAGACCATTTCTGCCCCCCTTGGGGGCAGATTGGCCGATTTTAGGTCAATCTGCCCCCAAGGGGGCAGAAACCACTAGGCACCGGGGATTTGTTTTTTGGCGCCAATGTCACGTAGGGGGAGCGACCCCGTAGGCAAGGGTCGCTCCCGGGGGGTGGGGTGGGGGTTGGGGGGGGAAATTTATTTTAGGCCATTTCTGCCCCCCCGGGGGCAGAAACCTCTAGGCACCAGGGCAAATATTTTTTTTGGTGTTTTTTTTTTGTTTGTTTTTTTTTTTTAGAGATGGGGAGCGACCCATCAGGCAAGGGTCGCTGCCCTGGGGGGCAAATTGTATTTAGACCATTTCTGCCCCCCTTGGGGGCAGATTGGCCGATTTTAGGTCAATGTGACACCAAGAGGGCAGAAACCACTAGGCACAGGGGATTTGTTTTTTGGCGCCAATGTCACGCAGGGGGAGCGACCCCGTAGGCAAGGGTCGCTCCCGGGGGAGGGGGTGGGGGTTGGGGGGGCAAATTTATTTTAGGCCATTTCTGCCCCCCCGGGGACAGATCGGCCTATTATTAGGCCGATCTGCCCCCGGGGGGGCAGAAACCTCTATGCGCCAGGGCAAATTTTTTGGGGGGTGTTTTTTTTTTTTGTTTGTTTTTTAGAGATGGGGAGCGACCCATCAGGCAAGGGTCGCTGCCCTGGGGGGCAAATTGTATTTAGACCATTTCTGCCCCCCTTGGGTGCAGATTGGCCTATTTTAGGTCAATCTGCCCCCAAGGGGGCAGAAACCACTAGACACCGGGGAGTTGTTTTTTGGCGCCAATGTCACGCAGGGGGAGCGACCCCGTAGGCAAGGGTCGCTCCCGTGCAGGAAGGGGATTGGGGGGGGTCACATTTATTTTAGGGCATTTCTGCCCCCCCCTGGGGCCGGCTGAGCTAGAGGCCAAAATCCACAGGCAGGCACTTTGCAAAAAACATCTCTGTTTTCTGTGAAAAAATATGTTGTGTCCACGTTGTGTTTTGGGGCATTTCCTTTCGTGGGCGCTAGGCCTACCCACAGAAGTGAGGTACCATTTTATCGAGAGCCTTAGGGGAATGCTGGGTGGGAGGAAATTTGTGGCTCCTCTCAGATTCCAGAACTTTCTGTCACCAAAATGTGAGGAAAATGTGTTTTTTTAGCCAAATTATTTGGTTTGCAGAGGATTCTGGGTAACAAAACCTGGTCAGAGCCCCACAGGTCACCCCATCTTGGATTCTCCTGGGTTTCTAGTTTTCAAAAATGCGCTGGTTTCTAGGTTTCCCTAGGTGCCGGCTGAGCTACAGGCCAAAATCCACAGGTAGGCACTGTTTTCTATGAAAAAATGTGATGTGTCCACGTTGTGTTTTGGGCCATTTCCTTTCGTGGGCGCTAGGCCTACCCACACAAGTGAGGTATCATTTTTATCGGGAGACTTGGGGGAACACTGGGTAGAAGGAAATTTGTGGCTCCTCTCAGATTCCAGAACTTTCTGCCACAGAAATGTGAGGAACATGTGTTTTTTTTGCCAAATTTTGAGGTTTGCAAAGGATTCTGGGTAACAGAACCTGGTCAGAGCCCCACAAGTCACCCCATCATTGATTCCCCTAGGTCTCTAGTTTTCAGAAATGCACAGGTTTGGTAGGTTTCCCTAGGTGCCGGCTGAGCTAGAGGCCAAAATCTACAGGTAGGCACTTTGCAAAAAACACCTCTGTTTTCTTTCAAAAAATTGGATGTGTCCGCGTTGCGCTTTGGGGCATTTCCTGTCACGGGTGCTAGGCCTACCCACACAAGTGAGGTATCATTTTTATCGGGAGAATTGGGGGAACGCTGGGTGGAAGGAAATTTGTGGCTCCTATCAGATTCCAGAACTTTCTGCCACAGAAATGTGAGGAACATGCGTTTTTTAGCCAAATTTTGAGGTTTGCAAAGGATTCTGGGTAACAGAACCTGGTCAGAGCCCCACAAGTCACCCCATCTTGGATTCCCCTAGGTCTCTAGTTTTCAGAAATGCACAGGTTTGGTAGGTTTCCCTAGGTGCCGGCTGAGCTAGAGGCCAAAATCTACAGGTAGGCACTTTGCAAAAAACACCTCTGTTTTCTTTAAAAAAATTGGATGTGTCCACGTTGCGCTTTGTGGCATTTCCTGTCGCGGGCGCTAGGCCTACCCACACAAGTGAGGTATCATTTTTATCGGGAGACTTGGGGGAACGCTGGGTGGAAGGAAATTTGTGGCTCCTCTCAGATTCCAGAACTTTCTGCCACAGAAATGTGAGGAACATGTGTTTTTTTAGCCAAAGTTTGAGGTTTGCAAAGGATTCTGGGTAACAGAACCTGGTCAGAGCCCCACAAGTCACCCCATCTTGGATTCCCCTAGGTCTCTAGTTTTCAGAAATGCACAGGTTTGGTAGGTTTCCCTAGGTGCCGGCTGAGCTAGAGGCCAAAATCTACAGGTAGGCACTTTGCAAAAAACACCTCTGTTTTCTTTCAAAAAATTGGATGTGTCCACGTTGCGCTTTGGGGCATTTCCTGTCGCGGGCGCTAGGCCTACCCACACAAGTGAGGTATCATTTTTATCGGGAGACTTGGGGGAAAGCTGGGTGGAAGGAAATTTGTGGCTCCTCTCAGATTCCAGAACTTTCTGCCACAGAAATGTGAGGAACATGTGTTTTTTAAGCCAAATTTTGAGGTTTGCAAAGGATTCTGGGTAACAGAACCTGGTCAGAGCCCCACAATCACCCCATCTTGGATTCCCCTAGGTCTCTAGTTTTCAAAAATGCACAGGTTTGGTAGGTTTCCCTAGGTGCCAGCTGAGCTAGAGGCCAAAATCTACAGTTAGGCACTTTGCAAAAAATACCTCTGTTTTCTTTAAAAAAAATGGGATGTGTCCACGTTGCGTTTTGGGGCGTTTCCTGTCGCGGGCGCTAGGCCTACCCACACAAGTGAGGTATCATTGTTATTGGGAGACTTGTGGGAACCTAGATTAGCAAAACAAGTGTTATTGCCCCTTGTCTTTCCCTACATTTTTTCCTTCCAAATATAGGAGAGTGTGTAAAAAAGACATCTATTTGAGAAATGCCCTGTAATTCACATGCTAGTATGGTCACCCTGAAATTCAGAGATGTGCAAATAACCACTGCTCCTCAACACCTTATCTTGTGCCCTTTCTGGAAATACAAAGGTTTTCTTGATAGCTATTTTTTACTCTTTATATTTCAGCAAATTAATTGCTGTATACCCGGTATAGAATGAAAACGCACTGCAGGGTGCAGCTCATTTATTGGCTCTGGGTACCTAGGGTTCTTGATGAACCTACAAGCCCTATATATCCCCGCAAGCAGAGGAGTCCAGCAGACGTAACGGTATATTTCTTTCGATAATCTGACATTGCAGGGAAAAGTTACAGAGTAAAACGTAGATAAATATTTATGTTTTTTTAACCTCAATTTCAATATTTTTCTTTTTCAGTTGTTATTTTCTGTAGGAAACCCTTGTAGGATCTACACAAATGACCCCTTGCTGAATTCAAAATGTTGTCTACTTTTCAGAAATGTTTAGGTTTCTGGGATCCAGCATTGGTTTCATGCCCATTTCTGTCACTGACTGGAAGGAGGCTGAAAGCACAAAAAATTGCTAAAATGGGGTATGTCCCAGTAAAATGCCAAAATTGTGTTGAAAGATTGGGTTTTCTGATTCAAGTCTGCCTGTTCCTGAAAGCTGGGAAGCTGCTGAGTTTAGCACCGCAAACCCTTTGTTGATGCCATTTTCAGGGGGAAAACCACAAGCCTTCTTCTGCAGCCACTTTTCCCCATTTTTTTGAAAAAAACGAAATTTTCACTGTATTTTGGCCTACTTCAGGGGAACCCACAAAGTCTGGGTACCTCTAGAATCCCTAGGATGTTGGAAAAAAGGACGCAAATTTGGCTTGGTTAGCTTATGTGGACAAAAAGTTATGAGGGCCTAAGCGCGAACTGCCCCACGTAGGCAAAAAAAGGCCTGGCACAGGAGGGGGAAAAGGCCTGGCAGCGAAGGGGTTAAAATGTTTTGTTTGATCCACTTCACAACTGGGCTCTTTGTGTGTGACATTAGTGTGTGTGGTGACAGTTACCACGTACCTTCCAGAGTATTGGTTTGCAATGTGGTTCCGTCTCTGTCTGCCTTGATTTGCAATGCTTCAATCCCCAGGCTGGCGATGTGGTAGCTCTTGCTCGTCATCCTCCGAATCTGGGTCTTCAGGGGTGAGATGTAGCCCACGTCTGGTGGCAATGTTGTGCAGTATAGCGCATGCGCCAACTATCTTGAAAGCTGTTATTGGGGCATACTGGAGCGCACCTCCACTTCTGTGGAGGCAACGGAATCTTGCCTTTAACAGTCCAAAGGTCCTCTCTATGACATTTCTGGTCCGCCTATGTGCACTGTTATATCGCCTCTCATTCTTATTGCTGGGTGTTAGGTACGGGGTAAGTATCCATGGTCATAGCGCATATGCACTGTCACTTGTGTGGCAAAATTTAACAATGTTAGCAGGGCATGGATGGTTTCTACAGTGACCTGTGTGTATGGCTTCAGGGTGTCTGCAGCAATACCTAATAGATATCCGTCTCCAAACTCCCCACGTTCTAGGCGTTGGTGTATCCCACTGTGCCTGAAAATGTAAGAGTCATGTGTACTCCCTGGAAATTTGGCTACCATGTCAGTGATGACATAATGGGTGTCACATACCACCTGGATGTTCAGTGAGTGGGTACACTTCCAATTGTGGAACAGATATTCCAGATTTGCAGGAGGGCATATTTGTATATGTGTCCCATCTACACACCCTATTACATGTGGAAAGTTGGCAATTCTGTAGAATTCCAACTTGGTGCTGTTGATTTCTGCCTCATTCCTGGGCAGGTATATGTATCTGGACATGTGTGTGAGTATGCCATCTAGGAAACATCTGACGAATCGTGAGAGTGCACTTTGGGATACCTCACCTGCCACTGCAATGACCCCCTGATAGCTACCCGAGGCCAAGAGGTGCAGTGAGCATAGCACTTGCACAGGTGTGGGGATGGCGCAGCCGCGCACAGTCTGTCGTTGAAGCTACGGATTGAGTAGATCAATTAATTCTAAAATTGCTGCACTGCTGAGTCTGTATTTGTCATAAATCTCCTCCTCATTTTGTTGGAAAAGTGTCTGCCTGGTTCTGTATATCCTCTCCTGTCTCTGGCTCCTCCTCCTCCTCTGCTGTGCGGCGTGGACTCTCCTCCTCCTTGCTATCACATATATTTCAGCCATTTTGAGTAACCCAGATGCCTTCTGGGTCTCCTTTTATACTTTGGTTATTGTTACCACCTGCTCTGACTTAGTGGTAATTTGGGTGTGCAAAATGGGCTTTTTGCGACTAGTCGCAATTTGCGAGTGGCTTTTTCAAATGGTTTGCGACTCACAAATTGCGTCTACCTATTTGCGGGTCGCACAATGGGGTCACAAATTGTGCGAGTCGGTAATGGCTCACGTCGCAATTTGTGCTTCGGAAATGGGATTTTTGCATCCCATTTCCGATTTTGCGGGGTTGCAAATTGCGATTCGGGCCATTTGCAACTCGCAATTTTTTGCTACATCTGGCCCTATGTTCTGACTAAAGAAAACGTTGGGAATAAACATGGTTGTGTTGTATTTTTTCCACACCCGGTTAGTCATTAACCCTGTGCTGTGTACATTTTGTACTGCTTGTTTGCGGGGGCAAATTCAAATTTCTATAATCTAACTTTATTCTATAGGAGCCATCTGGTTTGAAGACAGTAAAAGAGAGCATGTCCAATGCTGAGAGACAAGGCACTATTATGCCTGGTACTGCAACTGATCTAGTGTTGCTTTTACACCATGTTTTTCTTAAAGGGTATTGTGCTTGTGGTTGTGATTTACTGCGTAAGGGAATGACATGTGGACTAGAGTGTTCGTAACAACCTGCTTGATTTCTTTTTGAGGCTGAAGCTTGTCTCATGAACCATTCACTGGCATAAATTTCCCTGATATCCTCAGGTACTATTGGAGAGAAGGCTACTCTAATGAATTCCTACCCCCGGGGTGCTTCCCTAATGAAGACCAGAGGCCAGACTTCTTCCACTTGCCCTACGATGATGTCATAATCATCAGATAATTGAGTCCAGAAAAGGGCTTTGAATATACATGGCATGTCTACTTAAATCTGTTTATTTAAGTTGTAAACCCTATCAGGATGATTTAAATGTTGATCTGGAGTCTCGATCTCTATAAAGTCATCAGTTGGATTAATATCCAGAAATCTCTGAAGTGTCTGATAAACTACTGTAACTTCTTTAGTACTGTCTAGGAACCCTCTCGCCAAAGTCCTGTTTCCCAGAAGGACTCATAGTTGTACTTGCATTTTTCTTGGAAAGTCCTGCTATTTTTTTCTCTTTTACTGGGGTTTTAGAGTCCAATCCTTTCTCTTCCCTTTTAACCATGATGTCAGTATTATGTCCTGCTTCACTTCACCTACTGTACTCCTCTTTTTTTTGGTATTCAGGTCTGCTCCCCCTTTCTGTTCTTTTACCATCAGTGTCCTGAAAAGAATGTGAAGAATGGCTATCAGAATACTAATACTGTTCAGGCTTTTTAATTTTCTCAATGTCTCTTTAGTTATAACCACCCCTGATGGGTTACCGAGAAGCAAGTGATACAATCTGTCTTTTATCTTTGTGTTTCTGTTCTTTCTTTCCTTCTGTTGCAGATTTCTCTCTAGCACAACCCTTGATGTCATTTTTAGGTTTTAATTGTGGCTTAAGGGGTTACGTACCTAAGGTATCTCTACCTACAGAGGTATAAACCTGTGTGATTATTCTTGATAGTTTCTGATCATGGTCCTGAACTGGAACTGCTTCTAGCTTCTGATGTATAGCCAGAACTGACGCCTCTCCCTTAAAGGTGCTTAGGATGACAGAGGATACCGTAGGGAAGTTCCCCATTAACTTAATTAATAAATTCAAAGCTAGTAGTGCTCATTCCATACCTGTCTAAGTACATCAGGGAGGACTGCCAGTGAAGGTATACCACGCATGCTTATGTAAGTTAACGCAAAGATGACTCCCCATGTATAACACTCCTCTACGGGAGGCACAATTCCAAGACGGAGACAAAGAGTCAGTATCCTGTGTTTATCTTGGATAGATAGATAAGTTGACTACATGCTGACATGTTGCACTTTGGATTTGAATATGTTTATTCTCTGATGGTTTTTAGCTGTTTTTATGTCATAGGTTTTTAATAGGAATAATACTTGTAGTTCAGAGCGCCTGTATTGCCAAATTTCACTCTATTTATTTTTACCTTCATTGTATTGTGGGGCATTTGGTTTTAAAATGTGCACTTGCACTTTGCTTTTGTGAGAGGGCAGGCTGGTGTTTTAACACTTGTTTGGTTTTCTTGGACTCCTTCCTGTGAGCCAGTTGGAGACTTCCTCTTGTGCCATACTAGCTTAATTTTGGAAGGCAGCCAGTGGTCTAGTTGTTTGGCAAGGGATGCCCTTATCCCATTTAAGGTGAACAGATGTGCGGACGTCCAGGAGGCATGTGGCTGGCACGCCAGAGATGTGCCTAAGGCAAGCCTGTCTGCACCCGTCCACGCTTGGCCTACACTTAGCCCCAGCCATGCTCCCTGTTTTAACCTAGCTCAAGACCCATGCTTAGCCTACTCCTCTTCTGAACCTCACTTGTTACACTCGGGATCCCAGTGCAGAGGTATGTATTTAACACCAGACATTTCAGGATTATGGATGGGGTAGATTGTCAGCACACTCTGCTTAGAATGTCTTACTGTATAATGCATGGAGGCATCTGTAATACCTAGGGGGAACAATTCAAGCCTTAGTGAGGTCTGAAGTTCCCTGTCTGACTTTGGGTATTTACTTTGCAGCACTTTGTTGGTGTTTTATTGGTTTTGGCCTTTCCGTCACATTTCTGTTGGGTCATTATCTAAGTAGTTTAGGATTCTTGTAGCTTGGTACTGACAAAATGCTACCAATCTTTATCACACTTAAAAAAGAAACTGTCAACCTTATTGAACACAAACACAAAGGTACTTTATTTCCCTTCATTGTCAACCCCTGCTTTTAATCATGACAATGGCCACCTTTAGAATAAACACAGATTAGGGGTCCCTTAGTCATTTTTAAATTTCATTATTTCCAATCTACACACCAGACATTTCCACCTGACTTTTGATACAGCACTTTTCATAAAAGATCCCCGGCAAGGAACCACCTTGTGAGTGCCCTTTAGGGCTCTTGCTCCTAAATTAAGTAATTTCAGCCTGACCTGCTAAAGACCAGGGATAATGAGCTGTCTCTCCACCCTGTTCTTCTTAGGAACTGCACATCATTTTTTCATTATCTTATGTCAAGGAGCATATTAGCTGGACTTGAAGGCTCCCAGTCCCTCTTGTTTTTTATATATAACTCCAGGCAATATCTTATCCATGTTTGTTGTATTCTCATGCTCCCTGCCAGGACCAAAAAGGACAGAAGGTTACTCACACATGCCTCCCCTTCTTGCTAAGAAGTCTAGGAGCTCTTTAGAGATCTTGGCAGCACTGGTAAAGTTGTGATGCCTTCATAAAATGGTTTGTGCAGTTTACTACTTAGGGAGGAACAGTTTGACATTCTCTTCCTTACTTGAACCTAGATGTTGGATAGCTTGTCCCCTGACATCGCAGTGGCGATCCCTGGAGGATACACCATGCTTCACTGTGATAGAGTAGGAAAAAGGGGAGGTGGTGTAGCTATTGTTTTTAAACAGTACCTCAAATGTATCTCCTTTGAGCTTATTTAGCTCCAGGGGAGAGAATTGCTTCGTTTCTGTCTAACATTATTGCCCAAGAAATCCTTGGGGGTGTTTTAGGATATCGACCCCCGGGCTATCCTGGATAATTTTTGCCATCAGTGGATGAATGTTTATCCAAAACCTTCTTAAATTCTCCTGCTTAATGGTGTTAGGTGATTTGGATCTACATCTGGATAAGGTCTCAGACCAACGAGGTATGCTCCTACTAGAGAACATGGCCTCTTGGAATATCAAGTAATTTGTCAACCAACCCACGCACTCTGCAGGTCATAGCCTCAACAATATTTTCTCAAATTGCCAGGTTGTTCTATCTGGTATTAAGGTGATTGATTGGTCAGATCACACCATTTTTCACTTTGCAAGGAATGTGGACAGGGTCCTCTAGACAGGAGGTTTATTCCTTCTTTACCATATAGGAACTGGGCTAAAGTTTTTAGTGCGCATTTAGAATTCACCCTTGGTGATAACATGCCACATATGAGTGGAAATATTGAGGCTAACTGTCTGGCTGTTAATACTTAGATTCTGCACATGGCAGACACTGTTGCTCCTCTTAAGGAGAAGTCTGTCTTTTCCAAGAGCAGATTTCCTTCAGCTCCATGGTTTAATGATGAACTCAGGGAGCTGTATAAGCAGTGCAAAAAATTCAAAAGAGGTTAGAGAAAGAACTACCTGCCTTCAAAAAAGGAACAATACAAAAAAAGCGCAGAGTAATTATCATTTGTCTTTCAAGAGTGCCCAAGCTGACTTTTTTTGCCAATCAAATTGCTGAATCTGGCACAAATAGAGAGACATTTTTAAGATTGTCAAACAATTCTCCCACACTGATGTGCTCCAACAGCCGCTAGAGGCTTCTCCAAAGCTGTGTGCACAGCTATCTGATTTATTTGATAGCAAAGCCAGGGGCATTGTGGATACACTTGCAGTTTCAGATGGTTCCCTAAAAATTGGTTGGTCAGAGTTGGATCCATCGAAGACATCACTCTGCTCACTTCTCTAGAGGAATCTGAGCAGTCCTCAAAAGCCTGTACGTCTGGCATGCCAGATGACCTGTGTCCTCCACGCATCCTCATTCCTAGTTGCATTACAATCAATCCCATCCTTAACCTTTTCATAAATAGCTACATTACCTAGATGCAGGAAATAAGCTAAGCTGATTCCAATACTGAAAAATCTATCTGCAGATAGATCTATTCTGACCAACTTCAGACCTATCTGTTCATTACAGGCTTTTGTCCAAGAAATTAGAGAAGTTGGCCAATCACCCAATTGCCTAATTATTCAGAACAAGGACAGCTGCTGCATCCTTCTAAATTCAGGTTTCCGCCCTAGCTTTAGCACAGAATCTACCATAGTAGGGGTTACTGACACCATGAAGCTAGCAGTGGAACAAGGGAAAGAAGTTACATTATTACTTCCAGATTTATCGGCAGGCTTTGATATAGTGTCTCATCCCTATTCGCTGGCTTGGACTTGCTCATTTCTGTCTGACAGAAGACAGTTGGTTTTGGTGGCACCTTATGCCTTTGATCCCAAGCCATTAAAGTTTGGTGTTCCTGAGGGCTGTGCCTTGAGCCCGATTCTGTTCAATACATACATGACCACCGTGGCTGTATTGGTGGAATCTTTCAGCATCCAGATAGTGTCCTATGCTGACAATACTCAGATCATCCTCACTCTCAACAGAAACCCACCAAATGTCTTCAGCAGATTTAAGACCCGTTTGAATGCCGTTTTCCATTGGCTGTGTCACAGCAACTTACAGTGCAATGCAAGCAAACTGGAATGGTGAACGTTGGCCCAGACTGGTCCCTCCCCGCCAGCTCCCACCATACCCTGACATCATATCATGAAATTTAGAGGTGAAGTTTGACAATCAAACTTTCTTTGGCGTACACATGGATGGTGTGGTAGGTTCCTGCTTTGAACTTCTAAAATCTCTAAAGACATTTTTATACCTGCTGCCTATTCAGTTTCAGAAGATGGTCATACATGCCCTCATCACTTCCCAGCTCAACTATGCCAACTCTCTTTACTGGGGTCTACTGGCATATCATGTTCAGAATCTGGCTACCCAGCTTTTATTCAAACTTCCTAGAAGGGCTCAAACTCACCAACATCTTAAGGAGCTGCACTGGCTGCAGATTAAGGAGAGAGCATAGTTCAAAGGGCTAATGCTGGCCCATTGAGCCTTCGAGCAGTAGGTCCTCGGTACCTGGCCAATTGGATTATGCCATACCATCTAGGAAGAACCCTGCACTCCTTTGATGCTGTGCTGGTAGTGATCCCAAGAATGAAGAGTTAAAAATGGGGTAGCACCTCTTTCACCTTTCTTGCTATCAGGGGATGAAATGCCCTCCCAAATTCATCTACTGGCTATGAAAGATAAATTCTCTTTCAAACGCAACCTTAAACCTGGCTGTTTGAATTCCTGTATCAGTAACTGTTTCAGTTACAAGTGGGCAACGAGTCTGTCATTGCTGGGACAATCCTTGAGTGGCTGTGTGCTCTACAAAACATTTGAATGATTGTAAGGAAATGCCTCCTTGGCATGGTGACCCCCTGACTTTTTGCCTTTGCTGATGCCAAGTTATGATTGGAAAGCGTGCTGAGGCCTGCTAACCAGGCCCCAGCACCAGTGTTCTTTCCGTAAAACTGTACCTTTGTCTCCACAATTGGCACACCCTGGCATCCAGGTAAGTCCCTTGTAACTGGTACCCCTGGTACCAAGGGCCCTGATGCCAGGGAAGGTCTCTAAGGGCTGCAGCATGTCTTATGCCACCCTGGGGACCCCTCACTCAGCACAGACACACTGCTTGCCAGCTTGTGTGTGCTGGTGGGGAGAAAATGACCAGGTCGACATGGCACTCCCCTCAGAGTGCCATGCCAACCTCACACTGCCTATGGCATAGATAAGTCACCCCTCTAGCAGTCCTTACAGCCCTAAGGCAGGGTGCACTATACCACAGGTGAAGGCATAGGTGCATGAGCACTATGCCCCTACAGTGTCTAAGCAAAACCTTAGACATTGTAAGTGCAGGGTAGCCATAAGAGAATATGGTCTGGGAGTCTGTCATACACGAACTCCACAGCACCATAATGGCTACACTGAAAACTGGGAAGTTTGGTACCAAACTTCTCAGCACAATAAATGCACACTGATGCCAGTGTACATTTTATTGTGAAATACACCCAGAGGGCACCTTAGAGATGCCCCCTGAAAACATACCCGACTTCCAGTGTGGGCTGACTAGTTTTGCCAGCCTGCCACACACCAGACATGTTGCTGGCCACATGGGGAGAGTGCCTTTGTCACTCTGTGGCTAGTAACAAAGCCTGTACTGGGTGGAGGTGCTTCTCACCTCCCCCTGCAGGAACTGTAACACCTGGCGGTGAGCCTCCAAGGCTTGCCCCCTTTCTTACAGCACCACAGGGCATCCCAGCTAGTGGAGATGCCAGCCCCCTCTGGCCATGGCCCCACTTTTGGCGGCAAGGCCGGAGGAGAGAATGAGAAAAACAAGGAGGAGTCACTGGCCAGTCAGGACAACCCCTAAGGTGTCCTGAACTGAGGTGACTCTGACTTTTAGAAATCCTCCATCTTGCAGATGGAGGATTCCCCCAATAGGATTAGGGATGTGCCCCCCTCCCCTCAGGGAGGAGGCACAAAGAGGGTGTAGCCACCCTCAGGGCTAGTAGCCATTGGCTACTAACCCCCCAGACCTAAACACACCCCTAAATTGAGTATTTAGGGGCTCCCAGAACTAGGAAAATAGATTCCTGCAACCTGAAGACGAAGAAGGACTGCTGACCTGAAGCCCGGCAGAGAAGACGGAGACACCAACTGCTTTGGCCGCAGCCCTACCGGCCTGTCTCCCACTTCAAGAAAAACTGCAACAGCGACGCGTCCCCAAGGGTCCAGCGACCTCTGAAGCCTCAGAGGACTACCCTGCATCTAAAAGGACCAAGAACTCCTGAGGACAGCCGCCCTGTTCCAAAGAAACTGCAACTTTGCAACAAAGAAGCAACTTTTAAAGACCACATGTTTCCCGTCGGAAGCGCAAGACTTTCCACTCTGCACCCGACACCCCCGGCTCGACCTGCGGTAAACTAACTCTACAGGGAGGACTCCCCGGCGACTGTGAGCCCGTGAGAACTGTTAGAATTTTGGGAAGCGGGAACTTCTCCATCATCATCAATATTCATCACCACATTCATAAATACAGGATGAAGTATCTTGCTAAATGTTTTTTAAAATTCCAAAGAGAGAGTGTCCTCTCCGCTGCATTTCCCATCGACAGAGATCTAATTGCCATCTCAACCTTTTGGATAGTAATATCCCCCTCTAGTACTAGAGCCTGATATGGATCAAGGTGAGGTAAACTCACATTCTGCAGATATTCATCTATCTCAGACTGTCTGGTTGGTAATGTGAGGTCGTAGATGTCTTTATAAAAATCACTAAACTGCTTTTCTATAGCTTGGGTGCGTAGTGAGAGATACCATTTTTATCTTTAACGCTTTGAATTGAGTTTCTGTGTTCCTTTTCTGCAATTTGATGTGCTAGCACCCCCTACTGATATTCTCCCCATATTCACATTGAGCCATCTTGTTACTATAATATTTAGCAGTTACCTTTTCTCTAAATTCCCCATTCAGTATATAGCAGAGTTACAACAGCTGTAGATAAATTAATGGCTTATCCTAACTTTTACCCTCAACTGCTTGCGCATGCTGATGCTCTAACTCCTGCATTTGCATGCACAGTTTAAATGCCTCATCCTTCTTTAACTTATTCATTTCCAGAATAAATTGCAACATGACCTCATGTATGTAAGGCTTCATTATGTCCCAAACAACATGAGGCAAAGCTGAGCCAGAATTCAATGTTCTAAATTGCCCCAGCAGACCAGTCATATGAGTTCTATAGGCAGAGTTGGTGAGAAATGGACAGGGAAACATGAAGCAAAGCCCCTCCTTGCTAGCATTATGTATCTGCAATGTCAGTAAGACTCGGTTATGGTCTGAGGCTAACTTTGGACACACCTCCATATTGGCAAATTGAATTAGTCTTTGTCCAATAAAGTCCATATTGATTCTAGAGCATTGTCTTTGTGGTGAGGAATAAAGAGTATATTCAGGTTTTACAGGTTTCAGGGTCCTCCATACATCAACTAAACCATGTACCTGATCTATCTTAAGGATGGATCCTCTAGTTTTAACCATGCAGCAATGGATGGCATGATTGGTAGTATCAACCACATAGTCCATATTGCAGTTAACCTCTTTGCTGCTAAGCCACCCCTCCTCCGTCCCAAGCCTTTTTGGTCTATTTAGGGTAGCTTGCACTTAGGTACCCAAAACTTTTTGTCCACATTAGCAATCCACGCCAAATTAGAGTCCTTTTTTTCCACCATCCTGAGTATTGTAAAAGTATCCCTTGGATGGGACTCAGAAATTAGTCAAAATTAAGCTAAATTTGCGGTTTCTGGGGGGAAATGGGAAAAGGGCTTCAGAAGAAAGCATCTGTTTTTTCCCTGCAAATAGCATCAATGAAGGATTTATGGTACTCAAATCACCACGTTGCCAGCTTTCAGGAAAGGGCAAACTTGAATCAGAAAACCACATTTTTCAATGCTGTTTTGGCATTTTGCTGGGGCATACCCCATTTTCGTGCTTTCAACCTACTTCCAGTTAGTGGTAGATTTGGGTATGAAACCAATGGTGGATCCCAGAAAGCTATACATTTCTGTAAAGTAGACAAAATTCTAAACTAAGGCAAATGTCATTTGTGTACATCCTTCAAGATGTTCTTAAAGAAAGTGACACTTGAAATAAAAAAATATTGAAATTGAGTTGAAAAAAAGCCATTTGTGTCTGTTTTCTTCTGTAACTTTTTCTCAGAATGACAGATTTTCAAAAGCCAAATACTGTTACGTCTGCTGGGCCCTTCTGGTTGTGCGGTTATATTAGGCTTGTAGGTTCACCAATAACCTAAGGTACCCAGAACCAATAACTAAGATGCACCTTGGAATGGTTTTTCATTGTGTACCAGAGCAACAGCAAATCTATTGGTAAAATATCATGAGTGAAAAATAGGCATCAATGAAATCTTTGTATTTCCAAAATGGGCACAAAATATGCAGTTTAGAAGCAGTGTTTATTTGAACATCTCTTAATTTGGGGGTACCCATACATGCATGTAAATTAGAGGGTGTTTCTCAAAATGACTTATTTCTTACACACTGCTTTACACTTGGAAGGGGCAAATGCAGAGAGTGATGATAGGTGATAACACTTATTCCGCTATTCTGTGTTCTCACAGGTCTCCCAATAAAAGTGGTACCTCACTTGTGGGTCGGCTTAGTGCCCACAACAGGAAATGGTGCAAAACACAACGTGGACACATCACATTTTTCCACTGACTAATGTTTTGCAATGTGCCTAGCTGTGGATTTTGGGCCCTAGCACAGCTGGCAACTACGGGAAACCTAGCAAACCTGTACAATTTTTAAAAATTAGACACCTGGGGGAATCTATGGGGTGGTTTCTCTGGCTCCTACCAGGTTTTGTACCCAGAATCCCCTGTAAACTTCCAAATCTGTCTAAGAAAAGCACTTTCCTCACATTTCTGTGATGGAAAGTTCTGGAATCTGAGGGGAGCCACAAACATCCTTCCACCCAGCATTCCCCCATGTCTCCCAATATAAACGAGACCTCACTTGTGTGGGTAGGCCTAGTGCCCACAACAGTAAATGGCCCAAAACGCAACGTGTGCACACAACATTTTTCCACTATAAAACTGACTTGTTTTGTGCAATGGGCATAACTGTGGATTTTGGGGCCTAGCACAGCCTGCACCTAGGGAAACCTAGCAAACCTTTTTGAAAACGAGATACCTAGGTTAACCCAGGATGGCGTGCCTTGTGCGGCTCAAACCAAGTTCTGTTACCCAGGGGCCGTGCAAACCTCAAACGTTGTTTAAGAAAACACATTTTCCTCACATTTCTGTGATGGAAAGTTCTGGAATCTGAGGAGAGCCACAAACATCCTTCCATCCAGCATTTCCACAAGTCGCCCGATAAAACACGGTACCTCACTTGTGTGGGTAGGCCTAGTGCCCACGACTGAAAACAGTCCAAACCACAATTTGGGCACAATGCATTTTTCCACTGAAAACTAATTCATTTCTTGCAATGTGCCTAGCTGTGGATTTTGGGCCCTAGCACAGGGGCACCTAGGGAAACCAAGCAAACCTGTATAGTTTTTTAAAAGTAGACACCAAGGAAAATCCTGGAAGGGGTAACTTGTGTAGCTCTGACCAGGTTCTGTTACACAAAATCCCTTGCAAAAAATCAACAATTGCCTAAAAACACATTTTCCTCATATTTCTGTGATAGAAAGTTCTGGGATCTTAAAGGAGCTCCTGTTAAAGATGATATCTCACTTGTGCAGGTGGGCCAAGTGCCTGTGACAGGGAAGGGCAAAAAATGTCCAGAGTTTGAGGGGGAACCAAAGTGTGTTCAAAAGGCCAGTTTTTTAAATACGTTTTTAGGCTGCCTCTGCTTTGGGCACCCACACAAGTTAGCAATCATTTTTATCAGGAGATCGAGGGGTATGCTGGGTGGTAGGAAATTTGTACTATATTTTTTGTTTCTGGAAGCATATGGCACACAAATGCATGGAAAAGGTGTGATTTTAGTCACATTTTGAGGTTTGCGGGCCTTTGTGGGTAAGAAAACTTGTTGGAATCCCTAGACAACAAGCAAGCACGCTACCAAGTCTCTTACTTCTGTAATGTACCAAACACTCAAACTGTGAAAACAACGACCTTAGGTTTTGTTAAAAAGACCCACCAACCTAGTTGGTTGGATGCTTCATCACTGGGGTCCCACCCGAGACACCTCAGGTGAGCTTCGATGCCTGATGATAGCAGAGTGGGTTTTCTGTGAGTTGAGTTCCCAACTGAGAGGAGAAATGCAATAAAATGGTCTTATGGCTACCCGCTGTTCTTATAACATAAACATACTGTTTGGATTTGGCACTAAGGTGAGTGATGGCTCAAGTGTTAAAACTTAATTAACAAGAGATTTAACAAAAATGAAATGCTCTGTTAATAATTGATAGGTCAAAAAACTAAACCAATGACTCACAGCTCGTGAGCTGTAAAGCTGCGAAAAGGCGCCCACCGCTTTAGAGGCTATTCACACTCCTTTCATATGTGACACACACAAGACCATTCACACCACCAGCTGTGGGCCCAGCACATTACAACATTCTCAACAAGAGGCAATGTAGAGACAATGCACACCCTGGCAGAGAAAGACAGAAAAGACAATTGTTACTGCACAACAATATATTCGTCTAGTACACACACATACTGGTTGGATTTGGCTCGAGGTAGAGTGATGGTTCAATACATGAAATGTTATTATCAAGAGATTTCTTAAAATGAATCTCACTGTTGATAACTGAAAGGTAATAAAAACACTGACCAATGACTCACAGATTGTGAGCTATAAAGCTGCAACAAGGCACCAACCGCTTTACAGTCCATTCACACATCTTCCATACATGACACAAACAAGACCATTCAGCCACGGGCACAGCACATTACAACACTCACATCAACAGACAATTCCATTGAAGGACCCATCACTTTCATATGCCCACATGCCTGAAACAGCAATCACACCAGTTCATGGAGTGCGTGGACTGATGTTTGGCTGACAGTGTGTGTAGTGAGCAGCAGCAAGTCAATACTCACACACTACAATGCAAGCTCACACACACCGCCAGCCATGCTCCAGTCCACACACACCGCTAGCCAAGCACTAGTCCACGCACACCTCCAGCCAAGCATCAGTCCACACACACCACCAGGCAAGGGCCAATCCGCGAACACCAAAAGCCAAGCGCCAATCCATGCATACAGGTGTCACATTTTTTTAACAAAAAGGAAAGCACAAACCAATTACAAGTAAATATAAAACTACAAGCACAACAGTCTAATTAAATATTTCACACTAATGCTAACCGTAAAACTGAACAAAAAATAGAAAACGATACAGACCAAGCAGTTCACTTTTACGCTCATGGTTGCTCCCAAAAACTCTTTTCCATGTATACTGTCAAAAACATGCGGGCACACACAGCCCAGGTTTAGAAGGACAGTCAGGGCAGTACACATGAGTCTCCTACGGCATACCTCTTTGCATAAAGACTCTACATCTCCTACTGGGAAAATCCTTTTTGGGTTTGACAGGAATGTGATCAGCAAAGTGGCGATCTTTCAATCTAGCCACATCCTTCGTCACTTCAACTTTAGGGAAACATGCCTGTTCCACTACAACAAGGCTGCCTATCACAGACTCCTGAAACTGAACAAATGTCATCTTTGACTTTGGAGACCATTCCTGGAACTTCACAAGAGAATTAAAGGTTGCTAAGTGGCAAAGATGGATAGCCAACTTCTTATACCAAATGTAAGTCTGACGAACAGCAGTGTAAATTTCCAACCCCTGATATACTCTATCAATACCACCCATGTACTTATTATAGTATAAAAGACACACAGATTTGCGCACTACAGCAACCTGACCCCAAAACAGTGACAAGTGAAGTACTTTCATCATGGTCGGTAGTCAGCATGTCGACATCTCTCCTGTCTGCAAATTTCTCAGCTAGAAGTTCATTACGTGTTTTGCTGGCATTTTTCACCTTGCTCTTTTACCTTGTGTATGCGATGTTCCGGATTTAACCTGGGACCATAATGAGACAGATTATTTGGTCATATATATGGGTTCTTAGCTGGAAACCTGTTTAATCTGTACTAATCCAAAATAAACAGATATTCCTCACTGTATCTAGAGCATTGAGAAAGCCCCAGGTACACATACCATCTAGGGGGCGAAACACATGACGGCTGGCTGTTGCTCCTGAAGCTTTTGTAACAAAAGTTTGTTGGATTTGCCGATATAATTTTGCTTATTGATTGAAAAGACTGCCTGTGAAACTTAGACCCTTTCATTTGAACCAGGGTGGGTTCACTAATCTTTTTCTGATACAAGGAACTTACCTGAGGAAAAGTAGTCCACACCTCAACTGGGGACCCACAGTTTTATGCAAATGGACATTTGCTAAATAGAAGAGAGCATTAGACTATTGGCACAAGCTCTTTTGGGTAACCTTTACAGTTACATTGGATTGTGCCACATGCAACAGTGTCCACTTTGACCAATTTCCTGAACAATTGCACACCACTGTACAAGTTATCTACAAATACATTGTGACCTTAGTTAAAATGTCCACTACCAAATTCCCACACACTTTTCACACTAACTCTGAAAGTGGATAGACAAATGGGGGGGGTCAAGACTTAAATCCATACCAGCGTACACCCTGAAGTTATAGACAGATCTATTCCTACTCTCAGATAGCATATACATTTTAATTCCATAGCATGCCCTCTTGCTAGAAATGTACTGCCTAAACAAAATGCAGCATCCAAAGCAGAAGCAAATATCAATCATGACTCATGGTTGCAGGAAATATACCGGGTGCCATCAAGGGACTAGGAAACCAATATGAAGACAGCAACAGCTTCCTTATCAAGCCCTTTAAAAAAGTTAAACCCAAGAACTTATTCAGCTCATCCAGATTTATCGGAGCCCACTGGCTAGCTCTAGAGTGGGGCTTAAGTCAGGCACTGTTGTCCCTCAAATACTGTTCAGCATACAAATAAGTACGTTCAACAATCTCATCCAAAAATACATCGTCCATAAACAACTGAAAGAAATTTATAGAAAAAGGGCCATATTTACAAGAAAGTGGCACATCACTAGTGATGCGCCACTTTTCTTGCGGCTCCCTTGCATCCCCGATCGTCACCATGGTAGCGTCGTATTTCCAAAACAGAGCACAATGGTGCATGTTAGGGGCAATAGCTTCATTTTTTGACACTATTGTAACACAATACTGATTAGAGTAAAAAAAAAAAAAGACACTAAACCAGTATAGTATTAAGAGGCCCATTGAAATCAATGGGAGCCTCGTTTTAACACCTGCTTGAAGCAGGCGTTAAAAATGACAATAGAAGTGGTGCAATGGAATGGCCATTGTGCCATGTTTAGTGACTTCTAACAAGGGAACGCCCCCTTTGCATACATCATGCAGAAATTTACTGCCTAAACAAAATGCAGCACCCAAAGCAGAAGCAAATATCAATCATGACTCATGGTTGCAGGAAATATACCGGGTGCCATCAAGGGACTAGGAAACCAATATGAAGACAGCGACAGCTTCCTTATCAAGCCCTTTAAAAAAGTTAAACCCAAGAACTTATTCAACTCATCCAGATTTGTCGGAGCCCACTGGCTAGCTCTAGAGTGGGGCTTAAGTCAGGCACTGTTGTCCCTCAAATACTGTTCAGCATACAAATAAGTATGTTCAACAATCTCATCCAAAAATACATCGTCCATAAACAACTGAAAGAAATTTATAGAAAAAGGGCCATATTTACAAGAAAGTGGCACATCACTAGTGATGCGCCACTTTTCTTGCGGCTCCCTTGCATCCCCGATCGCCACCATGGTAGCGTCTTATTTCCAAAACAGAGCACAATGGTGCATGTTAGGGGCAATAGCTTCATTTTTTGACACTATTGTAACACAATACTGGATTAGAGTAAAAAAAAAAGACACTAAACCAGTATAGTATTAAGAGGCCCATTGAAATCAATGGGGGCCTCGTTTTAACACCTGCTTGAAGCAGGCGTTAAAAATGACAATAGAAATGGTGCAATGGAATGGCCATTGTGCCATGTTTAGTGACTTCTAACAAGGGAACGCCCCCTTTGCATACATCATGCAAACCTAGTTTGCACCACCTTGTAAATATGGCGCTATGGCAGTGGCCTGTTAGCATCACATTAGTGGCAAAAATGTGCTGCATATGTGGCGCTTAGGGGCGCAAGGGCCTTGTAAATCGGGCCCAAAATGTTTTCAGTATTGCCTCTAGATCCTGCGATACCAGTAAAGGCAGACGACTCCAGCAGCGCCATGTCTGGGCAACCCAGAGTTGAGCTCTTCCAAAGGGAAGCCTTGCAGCCCCAGGCTGCAATCCAGATGTCTCTCGCAGCATTATTGGCACATCAGTATCCTCCTCTAAAACAGGCACTTCCTCTGCACTGAGAGTGACTTAATCATCAGATGATTCCTCTTGGACAGAAAATTCACTGCCAGAATCTTGAACTTCCTCCTCTGCTTCAGATGCAGAGTCAGTCTCATAATCGAAAAGCATACTAACAACCTGCTGAGCAGTAATCCTGTGGCTAGCTATAATCCTTACTAATAAAAGTAACATGACAAATAAGTAAACAATAGCCAACACAGTGTAAAATAAGTAATAAGCAAAGTGTGGGTTTATCACAAAGGCCTAATTACTCAAAAACACTACCACTCACCTGCCACAGACAGCTAGACTCACCAGCACCTACTCCGAACAGGCACAGCAAGCACCAACGATATCCCACTAGAAAGGAAAACCAAAAAAAAATACTCAAAAGACAACACAATGCACATTGTGTAGGAGAATTTCACACACAATTAAACAGAAGCTAAACATGCTGCTCTTATTACACCATTTACAAAAGGCACTTTAATGCAGGGAAATTGCACTCATTTAGAGTAAACAGTACAACAAAGTTCTCTTACCAAACACATGCAATTACACAAACTGCTAATCAACTGCATGCAGGAGTTGCAGGAAATCAAATGCTGACAATAAATAAAACATTTAGCTTGGTAAAACACTACCCATCACCACCCAAATGGCAGTGCTCTCACAGTCAGCCAATGGCCAATACACACAAACCAAAGCTTTCCCTGGTGTCTTGGAGCTTTCTACCCCCATTGGGAGCAGATAGGGGTAAAAATATATACAATCTGCCGTTGAGGGGGCAGAAAATGGCGAAAAGTATACCTAATATTTTCACCACTAATGGTCCCCAAGGATCCACCCTCGGTCATTTCAAAAAGAAACTCCCTGGTGTCTAGTGGGCTTGCCGAAGGGATCGCTCCCCACAAATTTATCAAAAGACATCACTGGTGGACTAGTGGGTTTGGATCCCTCACAGGGAGATCAGCTGATCTACCCCCTCGGGGGCGAAACACTAATGAAACATTGCCCACAGGGAACAACCCTTGCCTAAGGGGTTGCTCTCTTACTTTTTCATAAAATAAAAGATCCCTGGTGGTCTAGTTATTTTGACCCCCCCAGGGGCCAGATCGGCCACTAAAATGTCCGATCTTCCCCAGGGTGAGGGGCAAAATATGGAAGAAATATTGTCCCTAGGGAGCAACCCTTGCCTAATGGGTCACTCACTTACTTTTTCCTAAAAATATAAAATCTCTGGTGGCCTAGTGGTTCCGACCCCCTTGGGGGGAAGATTGACCAAAGAAATGGCTGACCTACTGTAGGAAAGTACCATCTTGCCTGGCATGTTACCCCCATATTTCACTGTATATATGTTGTTTTAGTCTATGTGTCACTGGGACCCTGCCAGGCAGGGCCCCAGTGCTCATAAGTATGTGCCTTGTATGTGTTCCCTGTGCGATGCCTAACTGTCTCACTGAGGCACTGCTAACCAGAACCTCAGTGGTTATGCTCTCTCTGCTTTCTAAATTTGTCACTAACAGGCTAGTGACTAAATTTACCAATTCACATTGGCATACTGGTACACCCATGTAATTCCCTAGTATATGGTACTGAGGTACCCAGGGTATTGGGGTTCCAGGAGATCCCTATGGGCGGCAGCATTTCTTTTGCCACCCATAGGGAGCTCTGACAATTCTTACACAGGCCCGCCAGTGCAGCCTGAGTGAAATAACGTCCACGTTATTTCACAGCCATTTACCACTGCACTTAAGTAACTTATAAGTCACCTATGTGTCTAACCTTCACCTGGTGAAGGTTGGGTGCAAAGTTACTTAGTGTGTGGGCACCCGGGCACTAGCCAAGGTGCCCCCACATCGTTCAGGGCATATTCCCCGGACTTTGTGAGTGCAGGGTCACCATTACACGCGTGCACTATACATAGGTCACTACCTATGTATATCGTCACAATGGTAACTCCGAACATGGCCATGTAACATGTCTAACATCATGGAATTGTCACCCCAATACCATTCTGGTATTGGGGGGACAATTCCGTGATCCCCCGGGTCTCTAGCACAGTACCCGGGTACTGCCAAACTGCCTTTCCGGGGTCTCCACTGCAGCTGCTGCTGCTGCCAACCCCTCAGGCAGGTTTCTGCCCTCCTGGGGTCCAGGCAGCCCTGGCTCAGGAAGGCAGAACAAAGGATTTCCTCTGAGAGAGGGTGTTACACCCTCTCCCTTTGGAAATATGTGTGAAGGCTGGGGAGGAGTAGCCTCCACCAGCCTCTGGAAATGCTTTGATGGGCACAGATGGTGCCCATCTCTGCATAAGCCAGTCTACACCGGTTCAGGGATCCCCCAGCCCTGCTCTAGCGCAAAACTGGACAAAGGAAAGGGGAGTGACCACTCCCCTGACCTGCACCTCCCAGGGGAGGTGCCCAGAGCTCATCCAGTGTGTCCCAGACCTCTGCCATCTTGGAAACAGAGGTGTTGGGGGCACACTGGACTGCTCTGAGTGGCCAGTGCCAGCTGGTGACATCAGAGGCTCCTTCTGATAGGCTCTTATCTCTCTTGGTAGCCAATCCTCCTTCCTTGGTAGCCAAACCTCCTTTTCTGGCTATTTAGGGTCTCTGCTTTGGGGAATTCTTCAGATAACGAATGCAAGAGCTCACCAGAGTTCCTCTGCATCTCCCTCTTCACCTTCTACCAAAGGATCGACCGCTGACTGCTCAGGACGCCTGCAAAACTGCAACAAAGTAGCCAGACGACTACTAGCAACATTGTAGCGCCTCATCCTGCCGGCTTTCTCGACTGTTTCCAGGTGGTGCATGCTCTGGGGGTAGCCTGCCTTCACCCTGCACCAGAAGCTCCGAAGAAATCTCCTGTGGGTCGAAAGAATCTTCCCCCGCTAACGCAGGCACCAAAAGACTGCATCACTGGTCCTCTGGGTACCCTCTCATCCTGACGAGCATGGTCCCTGGAACTCAGAAAATCTGTCCAAGTGACTCCCACAGTCCAGTGACTCTTCAGTCCAAGTTTGGTGGAGGTAAGTCCTTGCCTCCCCACGCTAGACTGCATTGCTGGGTACCGCGTGATTTGCAGCTGCTTCGGCTCCTGTGCACTCTTCCAGGATTTCCTTCATGCACAGCCAAGCCTGGGTCCCCGACACTCCTTCCTGCAGTGAACAACCTTCTGAGTTGTCCTCCGGTGTCGTGGGACTCCCTTTTGTGACTTCACGTGGACTCCACTTCACTTTCCTTCCAAGTGCCTGTTCAGGTACTTCTGCGGGTGCTGCCTGCTTCTGTGAGGGCTCCCTGAGTTGCTGGACACCCCCTCTGTCTCTTCCTCCAAGTGGCAACATCCTGATCCCTCCTGGGCTACAGCAGCACCCACAAACGTCCACCACAAGCCTTGCAGCTAGCAAGGCTTGTTTGCAGTCTTTCTGCATGGGAACACCTCTGCAAGCTTCATCGCAACGTGGGACTTCCATCCTCCAAAGGAGAAGTTCCTAGTCCTCTTCTTTCTTGCAGAACTCCAAGCTTCTTCCAAACCAGTGCCAGCTTCCTTGCATACTCAGCTGGCATTTCCTGGGCTCCTGCCCACTCTCGACACTGTCACGACAATTGGACTTGGTCCCCTTGTCTTACAGATACTCAGGTCTGGAAATCCACTGTTGTTGCATTGCTGGTGTGGGTTCTTCCTGCAGAATCCCCCTATCACGACTTCTGTGCTCTCTGGGGATAGTGGGTGCACTTTACACCTACCTTTCAGGGTCTTGGGTTGGGCTATTTTTCTAACCCTCACTGTTTTCTTACAGTCCCAGTGACCCTCTACAAGCTCACATAGGTTTGGGGTCCATTCGTGGTTCGCATTCCACTTTTGGAGTATATGGTTTGTGTTGCCCCTATACCTATGTGTCCTATTGCAATCCATTGTAATTCTACACTGTTTGCATTACTTTTCTTGCTATTACTTACCTTAGTTTGGTTTGTGTACATATATCTTGTGTATATAACTTATCCTCATACTGAGGGTACTCACTGAGATACTTATGGCATATTGTCATAAAAATAAAGGGGCATATTTATACTCCGTTTGCGCCGAATTAGCGTCGTTTTTTTCGACGCAAATTCGGCGCTAAACTAACGCCATATTTATACTTTGGCGTTAGACGCGTCTGGCGCCAAAGTATGAGGAAAGAGCGTCATTTTTTTGCGTGAACGCCTTCCTTGCGTTAATGAGATGCAAGGTAGGCGTTCCCGTCTAAAAAAATGACTGCGCCGCAAATGCGTCGTATTTATACTCCCGGGCAAAAATGACGCCCGGGAGTGGGCGGGGCAAAAAACCCCGCATTTGCGCCGGATTTTAGCGCCTGGGTCAGGGCAGGCGTTAAGGGACCTGTGGGCTCATAATGAGCCCACAGCTGCCCTCCCATGCCCCCAGGGACCCCCCCTGCCACCCTTGCCCACCCCAGGAGGACACCCAAGGATGGAGGGACCCACCCCAGGGACATTCAGGTAAGTTCAGGTAAGTATAATTATTTTTTTTTTTTATTTTATTTTTTGGCATAGGGGGGCCTGATTTGTGCCCCCCTACATGCCTCAATGCCCAATGACCATGCCCAGGGGACATAAGTCCCCTGGGCATGGCCATTGGGCAAGGGGGCATGACTCCTGTCTTTACTAAGACAGGAGTCATGTAAATGGCGTCTGGGCGTCGTTAAAAATGGCGCAAATCGGGTGGAGGCGATTTTTTCCGTCAACCTGACTTGCACCATTTTTAAGACGCCCTAGCGCCATTTTTCCCAACGCCGGCGCTGCCTGGTGTACGTGGTTTTTTTCCACGCACACCAGGCAGCGCCGGTCTGCTTGCGCCGGCTAACGCCATTCAATAAATACGGCGCCCGCATGGCGCTTCAGAATGGCGTTAGCCGGCGCAAAACTTTTTGACGCTAAACTGCGTTAGCGCAGTTTAGCGTCAAAAAGTATAAATACGGGCCAAAGTACCTTTATTTTTAGTAACTCTGTGTATTGTGTTTTCTTATGATATTGTGCATATGACACCAGTGGTATAGTAGGAGCTTTACATGTCTCCTAGTTCAGCCTACACTGCTTTGCCATAGCTACCTTCTATCAGCCTAAGCTGCTAGAAACACCTCTTCTACACTAATAAGGGATCACTGGACCTGGCACAAGGTGCAAGTACCTCTGGTGCCCACTACAAGCCAGGCCATCCTCCTACATCTACCCTCGGAGGGGGGTGCTGAAACATGGAAGAAATATTGCCCCCAGGAAACGACCCTTGCCTGAGGGGTCCCTCCCTTATTTTTTTCTAAAAATATAACATCCCCGATGGCCTAGTGGTTTTGATTGCCCAGGGGGCAGGTGGTTTTTAAAAAAGTCTGCTCTATTGCAGGGGAGGCTGAAACATGAAGATACATTGCACCCCGGGGACGGACCCTTGCCTAAGGGGTCGCTCCCCAACATACACCTAAAAAAATCCCTGGTGGCCTAGTGGATTGATTCCTGCTCCACAATCGCAGGCTCATCAGCGATTGCGGAGAATAAATCAGTTCAAAACAGGCACGGAGAAAAGGAACAAATCCTTCCTTTCCCCCATGTCTGTTTTAAAAATAAACCTCCTGCAGACCCTCGAAAAAGCACTTACCATGCCTCTCTCTACCCCGCTGGAAGCAGAAATGGATTCCAGTATGGGCTGCTGCATTTGATGATGTTGTCGCACTGTGCGGTTGCCACCATAATCAAATCGCCAACGGGCGGTAAGGGGTTGCAGCGAAAGCGCTTCCGCTGCCATCCCTAGTTAGCGGTGTAAATGGGTGACCCACAGGAGGCACCAGTGCTTCACTAGTGAGTGGATGCTATGATGTAATGGTTCTGTCCTCAGCACACGTCCAGTGCAGCTGAGAATGCAACTGTTTCTTCCTCAGCATGCAAGGGGTTAAAATCAACAAAAAGTAATAGATCCCCCGACCACTCCAATAGTTCTAAATTCAGTCAATGAAATAGCCCAGGGTCATCCATATTCGGGCCATACACCATACAGATAGTAAACGTCTTACTGAAGATCATAATCTGAGCTGCCGCCCACCTATCCTTGGAGTTGGAAGTGTTTTTTAGGATTTTATAATCAAAATGTCTAGAGCAACGTATTGCAGCCTCCCACATGGAAGTCAATAGTCTGGCACTAATAATACTGTTGTAGCTGAGCTGTCTTAGGAGGGACCCATCTTTATATGTAAGAGGAGTCTCTGTTAAGCACGCAACCTGATGCTTGGAGGAGGATATTTCCTCATTGACCAACAGGCGTTTTAAAGGGCAATAAAGACCAGCCATATTCCATCACATTAGCTTGAGCTGAGACATACTTGCCACCGAAGGTCACCTGTATGACATTCTGATAAAACTCAATAACAGAGCTAGTACCAATAACCAAGAAGAATATGTGATCATACCAACTAATTTTTTCTTGGTCCCTCCAAAGACCCCAAAAATCCCACCGAATGCAAAACACTGACAAAATACCCAAATCAAGTAACAAACTCCCCAACAAACAAAACTCCATGTCAGGTCTTGCCCAAACTAACACCATACTTCTCCCACAGAACATTTATGCTAGACTGAGCAGGCATATTTTAAAGGGTTCCTCAGCTGCATGATGCTGCAATCTGTCAACCTGGTGTTACAAGCGGCATCAGAGGATCATGAAGACTGCATCCACATTCAGTAGTGTTGAGGGACTAGTGTTTTTTCCGCTGAGATCTTGCAAGATTTCCAGGAACCCAGGGAGGTGCACTCGCAACGTTCTGAGTGGCACACTTCACCTAAGTAATTGCAATGGTAGCGTTGTGCCTCAAAGTGTGCGTATTAGATATTTTTGTAGTCAGAGTAGTTTTTGTTCGTTTTGCATGTGTGACAGGGAGGTAGTGTCTTATTTTGGCTTAGGTCTCATTGTTGTCTACAACTCAAACTTTTAGCTAATGAAAAACTCCTGTGAAGAAAAGAATACTTACCAGAAGGTTGTGGTCCTGGTGAAGAGAAAAAACCTCATCAACAGATCATCCATTGGGTCACGCAAGTACCACATCTTAGAGAGATAAAATGAAAATCAATATTGAGCACTGAAGTTAATTTTTGCTGTCAACCAGGTATGTATAACATAATGAGAGAGCAATAAAAAAAGAATTGAAGAAAATAAATATTAAAAAAAAACAGAAGGAAACAATAGAGATAACATTTAATCAAAGATAAGAAAGATTAAAGATAGACAGATAAAAGCAACAGAAAGAACAGAAAAGGTAAAGAAAGAATGTTGCCTTTTTAAGGACTTTTCAAAGATAAGTTGTCAAAAAGAAGAGAAGCTAAAAATCTTGGACTAGAGGGTACGAAAATTAAATAGAGATTTATCAATAAATGAGTAAATAGTTTAGAATGGGGAAGTGTGTAGGGATATTAATGGATTGATTTCGTCTTACAGTCTACATAGCATCACCATTACATTTTAAAGCCAGTAAGAGCAGGCTGTGGAAAATAGCGAGCGGAACTAGGCGAGGCAGTATATTCTCCCTATCCCCATCCTGTTTCAACCCTATGAGTACACTTAGCTCTTCATTATAGTAGTGAGGGTTGAGGAGGTTATGGGAGGGACATTGGGAACTGTGCTTCATTTTGCTCCAGTGAAGTACTGGGAACCACCCTGTGAGTATACTGATTTCTGACACCCCAACCAACCAACGGGAGAAAATCATCCCACTCCTCAGCTGTCAGAGCACAAGTAGTCCCCTAAGTGCATTTCTTCCCCTGTTCTTTCTACCCATGGAATAGAAACAGTTGAAAACATTTAAAGCCCTGAGCATCTGGGTATCTAAAGACCAAAAGGGGCTGAAGGCTAGAACAGATAGAATAAAAAAATAAAAAAGGGAAAACAAATAGCTTGACAGACATAAATATGCATCAAACAGTTACCATCTACCCTAGCCACTGACCAAAAACCCTAGCGGTATCAGTTTCAGTATAGCAGATCTGCGTTTGGCCATATCTAATTATATTCAACCTAGCAGGGTCCTGGAAAAAGACTTGGGCCCCCACTACTCTCAGTGGATCAATCAATCGTTGTAGCTTCCATTGCCGGTCCATCAGTAACTTGCAAAAGTCGGATCGCACAAAGAGAGTCGTGGAATCAACCAGGATTGGTGCTGATGGTCGAGCCTTCAGAAAAATTGCCTGTCTCAATAAGGAATTGGCAACATATATCAAAATTGGCCGGGGTGGGTTATATTGGCTTTAGACATATTGAGATAGGGCAGAAGCCAGTGTGCTAGTTGAATTTGACAATCCAAATCCTAGTCCTACAGATGGGGGAAGGCTCTCAAATACAGTTAAGTAATAAATTGCCAGGGATCATCCCCTTTCTTTTCACTAGGAATCCTGAACACCCTGAGGGTATTGCGGCGTTGGCGATTCTACAAGTCTTCAATCATAGATTGCACTTGGGTAAGCCAAACCTCCAGCTCCTTGAATTTCCTTGCAGAGGCCATTTCAACCTCTTCTGTATCTGCAACCTGCAGATGGAGCTCTGTCACCTGTGTAGTCACTACTGTGACCTTCTCTGTTAGGTCAGCTAAAGACTGCTGCAGCGTTATGCTATCCGATCTAACCTAGGCATAATGCTGAAGAGCCTCAGTACATTGAAACTGCATGAGTTGGATAATAGTAGTCAATGAAGGCTCAGATGTTGCAGGGGTAGCAGAGTTGTAAGAGATAACAGTGTCAGAATTAGAAGCAATCAGTCCCGCCACTATGCTGACCTTAGACTTAGAGAGCTCAAGGTTACTTTTTAACTCATTAGCGGCTGATGCCCTGGTCCCATTGTAGCAACCAGGGGTATCTGAAATATTAGCCTTGAGTCAAGAGCATTGCCAGACGGAGCCATGTTACTGCAATGAAAAGCAGGCTCATGCCTCCTCTGACTGTCACCAATACCATTCTGCTGACCATGCCACCCACCACTCCGGTTGTGAACATCCACCCAAGGAGCTGCAGCTTTCTTTGTTTTGGGGGTGATCCGTCTACCCTTATGTCGGACTGTAGGGGGTTATTTAGATTTGAGACACGTCTGTCTGCGTTGGTCCTCAACCTCATTATGTCCAATATGTCCAAAAAGGATCCCTTTTGCCTCTGCGACTCCCGTGGATTCATTACAATAGTCCTCGGAAGGCCGTTTACTCGTGTCAGCCATTTTGCACACCAAGGTGACTCATTGATCATTTTCATTTGAGAGACCCTCCACAGGTTTATTTGCCGCGTGATTACAAGGGGAATCCGCAGATCGCATTTATTTTACAATATCTGCGCTTCACCTATTGTGGGCCTCTGATTGCATGTCTAAATCTGGAAGGGAGAAGCAGTTATCATCAAAGTGCTATTCTCAGCTCCCTCTATCCTCTCTAAGTTAAAAGACTCATTTTGTTGAGTTACATTGTAACTGGCATGAGTAGAAAAAAAGTCAACAGCAGAAACAATGTTACCTTGTGCAGCAGGTGCCGAGATCACGGGGTATGCTACATCGTTGCTCATCTTCGGGCACTGAGGGTATTGAGGGAACAAGCTGGCTAATTGAGGGCGTCTCGCCACCTGCGACTGCTATCAGCAATATCTCAGCAATTCGTGCAGTTATTCTGGGGGAATAATCTATGTCCCAGACCATCAGGCCTCAGTCGACAACAGTTTAATTATTGGATGCCCAATCTGGAGGATGGATTGCCCCTCCGCTCCCTCCCAGGAGCCAGGCCAGCTAGTTAGGGAGGCAGTGGCTGAGATGTGCCCCCTGCCCTCCTCGGGACGCGCTTGGTTTAGTGACTTTAGTCGGTGCCATGTCTGCCCAGTGAGCGAGCCGGGGAAGAGGAATCTTCCAGGGCTGGTAAAACAGCCGGGGGATGCCCGTGGGCGAAGCAGGTAGGAGAGGAGTGCCCTCTCCTCCTGCAAGAAGAAGCCCATGGGCAGACAGGAAGTGGTAGATAGAAGCGTGGAGCAGCGAGGCACAGGGGAAGTACTCACAAAGGTATAAACCAGGCGCTTCCCACTGCCCCTATAATGTTTCTTTCTACATTCTTGCATCCTGAAACTGCATGATGTCGCAGAAATATTCTCTATATTCCTTAGATCCAGCATGAAAAACTGACCTTTAATTTAAAACTTCTGATTGTCGCTGTTCCTTTTTTCTTTTCTCTTTCAAATGTCCCTCTCCTTCCCTTCCAGTTAATTCATGCTTTCTCTCTTTGAGAACAACCTGCCTGACACACACATTTTTCTTATTCTCTATTAATGTTTGTTGTAACTTGCACACAACTCATTTACAAGATGACAATCTCTCCTCCGCGCTCTGAAGCTCTCACCTCTACAACCTAACAATACCTAAACTCCTCTATTTCATCCAGTAATCTCACAAACCATGTGCATGAGCTCGTATACCCCCCAGTAATAATCTCATCTAGCCCCAATTCATTTAGTCCACCATAAAGAAACTGGAATGACTGTATGGAATGGTTTGCTTGAGCGCACAAGACCAATCCTAACAACGAATATTAACAATAACCACTAACCATGGGTCCCTGAGCAGCATGCTGCCCAGCATAAAGCGCTCCGACGGCTCATCGGGGTAGTAAGCGCTTTACAAATGCAATTACAATTACAGTTCCCACACAGAGGCCAGTTCCTGCTGTCGCCCTGTGGTGGGGCAAAAGCAGAGGTGAGGTGCAGAACAGTTACAGATGGGGCACTGGCCCCACCTTCCAAGCAACACCTCTTTTCTGCAATTTAAATTGCAACAAAGTACAATACTGTAACATCATACTGTTAAGAGACTATTTTTTTTGTTTAAAACGCTTCGTTTTATTTCACAGCTCTAACAGAAGTATCCACTGTATTAGTTTACTGTTCAGAACGGATCTTGGATACGGAATTTGCGCTTTTTAATGCAGATAGGAATGCACAATTCCCGAATGGTAAAGTGTAATTTCATTTTAGGGGTTAAATATAGCCAATATAATTTTCAGTTTGAAATGTAGTCTTAACTGGGCTGACTGTTTTTGCTACAGGCAGTTATTTAATTTCATCAATGGGGACATTCTCAGGTCTGTGATGCCTCAATGTTTTTTCCTTTTTCACAGGCATACTACACAATGGAGACATGCATACATAAGCTTGGAGCAAATCTGCCATCTTGTGGCCAAATTCGATTTATTTTTTCTTTATTTTCTGGTTGAAATTGACACAAAGGTTTGCTGTAATTTGCCCCTCTCCCAGCGGTTCTCTCCGCGCCTCTTCTAACGGTATATAAGTGTCTGTTTTTAATTTTGATGTCTGTTTGCCATTGCTTTATCTGAGAAGAAAAAATGTGCCTGTATGTCTGTCTCTATAAAGGGTTGTGGTCTACCACGCTAACTCTGAATTCTCTTTAAGAGAGGTGGCCACTAAATGGTTTGACCTAATATATGTTATTAACAAATACCTAACTTGACAAATTCATGTAGTTTTAACGTCGAAAGAATAACCGAAATCACCAAACAACAAGAACTATACTTTATCATAAACAATAAAAATCAGTTTTGCAACGTCCTTATAAAATTAAGAGGCACAATGCAGAATTGTTTGATTTACTGTAATCATCAAAAGTCCTCCCTCAACGTCTAGGTCAATGAGAAATATTCATTCATGACCTTAAATTAATACATTCAGGGCCAGATTTACAAACCATGGGGCATATTTATCAGCGCCTTGTGCTGCCGTTACATCATTCATTTTGACGCGACGGCGGCATAGGCAGTACTCCCTATTTACAAGTCAACGGATATGGCCAAATGCATCAGTTTTTGTTGCCTACGTCAAAGAATACCTGCGTCTGAACCAGTTACACCACACAGAGGTTAAAATATGCATGGTCAGTGTTTCCTTGTAAAATCTAATGTAAAACTGGCGCAGCAATAATTATGGTTTCTGAATGTGTGACGCATAGTCGGTAAGCGGAGGAAATGCGTCGAAATACCTGTGCATCGGCAACCCAGGCGTAAGAAATGACGCAGTGGCTCTGGTACATAAAGACAACCCACACAAAACAGTTTGACAAGCTCAAATACACCAAGGAATTGCTTATTCTTCAGCTGGGAGTCACCAGAAGACCACCACTACATAGGCAATGCAGGAGAAGGGAGTGTGTCTTTCGCCAGTAGATTTCCCTCGTTGACCTCATGGAGGATGAGGTCATCAGATACTACAGACTCCGGAGGGAGTCCATCATTGAACTGCTGAACCAGACAGTGCCAAGGCTGCAGCCACCAACTGCCAGGCCCACAACATCCCTCCGCAGGTCAAGCTGATGGCAGTCCTCCACATGATGGCATCGGGTTCATTACAGATCACAACAGCCAGAGTGGTAGGAATATCCCAGCCATCTTTTTCAGCCTTCTTACCCTCTGTCCTGTATGCTATCATCAGCCTCACACCCCAATACCTCCTCTTCCACCAGACACAACAACACCAGCTGGACACCAGCAAGGTTTCTTTGCGGGATTTCCACATGAGCTATATGCTATGGACTGCACACATGGGCAACTGGTTCCCCCTGCACATACATCACACCTGTATAGGAACCAGAAGCACACATACTCCATCAATGTCCAGGCCATCGTGGACCGCCAGGGAATGTTCACCAATTAGATAGCTAGCTAAACTCCCGGGGAGTGCTCATGATTTTTACATCTTCAGGCACTCCATCATCAATGAGCGCTATCAGAATGGGAGCTATGGGAATGGCCTATTTCTTGGTAGTCAAATCGGAAGTATATGAGAGACCTACTAATAGTAAATAATGTGTGACAAAACAGCCAACTCTGTGTCTGTCAACTGAGGTAGGGCCATATGGTTGATGGGAGTATCTTATACTTGCACCATGCATTGTAGCACATGAGCAATGCAAACCCCAAGTCATACAGTAAGATAGGAAGAGCCACTGTGTGCACCTTTGAACGGTGTAAAGATCCAGAGCAATGCAAAGCTGTGCAAAATGCAGTGTTGCATCGTTCTGTGCAAGGGTTCCATAGCCATTGTGTGTGTGTGTCCTCATGCAACTTTCAAGGTTCATGAGGCATGTCATGAATCACAAACCAGGTGAATTTTGTAATATGTCAAATAAATTGCTCTCCCCAGGTTATGTGTACAAGGAAAATTAACTTAAGTCACCCCAAGACACTTCTGCAACCTATGTGTGCTGCATTCTGTGGTACAAATACATAGACTATCAGGCTTTGGAGGGTTCACCCTGTGCAAGACTGTGGTCCCTCCTGCACAAAGTCAATTCCACATGAAATGTAGGCACACAAGCACCATGTTGCAAGTGTGCCTGTGTCTGTGATAGTCAGCCCATTACGTTTAACTGCAGGTTAAAAATCAGGAATGTGTTGTATGGCTTGAATACTGTGCACCACTGCCCTTTCTCAAAGACGCAGTGCTGTGCTGATAGTGACATGCTGACCTGTACGGTGCTACATTTCAAAATATCTGGATCCTTGTGTCATGTGCACATAGTGGGCCCAATGCACTACAATGCATAGACAATGGTGTCCTACATTGACATGCCCTCACTAATCTGTCAAAGGCAGTAGCTACAGAACACCAATGACTAGTAATATGTCATTTCACTCTGTGTGTATCCTCAATGGTGTACCTACTATCCATATCAGTCAAGGCTCAACATTTTCAGGGGGGAACAATTCTTTTGTATATGAGAATGTGTCACACATGCCAGTATACTTGTATGTTAATGAAAGTGTCAGGAGCAGCACAGGAAGAAGTCTTTTGAAAGGTCATGTATGGCATGCTGTGTCAGTTTAGGCCCCAGACATGGGTAAATGTCAGTACTGGGTAACATTGTGGCATCAAAGGTATACACCACACATATGTCTCAGTCATACTGGCAGTCTATATACAGACATACTCTTAGGATTACAGTCCCATTGACAGATGTAACCAATGTGATTGCTCACCTGTTCTGTGGTGTAAGGTGCCCAAATGAAAAGCATACAAATTCAACTATGGTGAAACTCACAAACACAGTGCTGGCAAACAGCACATACATCAGTCATCAACACAGAATTAAATGCAACCTGGACAAGGTATCACAGTTGTAGGAAAGTACCATCTTTCTTGGCATGTTACCCTCAATTTCTACCTGTTTGTCAGTATGTTTTGCCTGTCTCACTAGGATCCTGCTGATCAGGACCCCAGTGCTCATAGTTTGTGGCCTAATGTGTGTGTTGTCAGTAGTGCTTAACTGTATCACTGAACTTCTGCTAACCAGAACTTCAGTGCTTATGCTCTCTCTGCTTCCAAATTAGTCACTATAGTTTGGTGACTTAATTTACCAATTCCAATTGGCACACTGGACCCCCCTTATTAGAACCTAGTGTATGGTATCTAGGTACCCAGGGCATTGGTGTTCCAGGAGATCCTTATGGGCTGCAGCATTTCTTTTGCCACCCATAATGAGCTCAGACAAACCCTTTCACAGGACTGCCACTGCAGCCTGTGTGAAATAGTGCATAGTAATAGTTTCACAGCCATTTTCACTGCACTTAAGTAACTTCTAAGTCACCTATATGTCTAACCTTCAGTAACTGAAGGCTAGGTGCAAAGTTACTAAGTGTGAGGGCACCCTTGCACTAGCAAAGGTGCCCCATGATGTCCAGGGCCAATTCCCCAGACTTCGTGAGTGCGGGGACACCATTACACACGTGCACTACATTTAGGTCAATACCTGTAACTCTGAATATGGCCATGTAAGGTGTCTAGGATCATGGAATTGTTCCCCCATTCCACATATGGTATTGGGGGCCCAATCCAATGCATCCTGGGGGCGCCACCATGGATCCCCAGTACTGCCAAACCAGTTCTCAGAAGCTAGCACTGCAGTTCCAGCTGCTGCCACCTCACAGACAGGGTTCTGCCCTCCTGGGGTCTGAGCAGCTCAGTCCCAGGAAGGCAGAACAAAGCATTTCCTTTGGGTGGAGGGTGTTACACCCTCTACCTTCTTTGGAAATATGTGTTACAGGCTTGGAAGGGGTAGCCTCCCACAGCCTCTGGAAATGCTTTGAAAGGCACAGATGGTGCCCTCCTTGCATAAACCAGTCTACACCGGTTCAGGGACCCCCAGTCCCTGCTCTGGTGCAAAACAGGACAAAGGAAAGGGGAGTGACCACTCCCCTGTCCATCACCACCCCAGGGGTGGTGCCCAGATCTCCTCCAGTGTGTCCCTTGCGCTAGCCATCTTGTTTTCCAAGGTGTGGGGACACTCTGAAGATCACTGAGTGGCCAGTGCCAGCAGGTGACGTCAGAGACCCCTCCTGATAGGTGCATACCTTGTTAGGTAGCCAATCCCCCTCTCAGGGCTATTTACAGTCTCTCCTGTGGGTTCCTCTTCAAAATTTGCTCGCAAGTTTCCATCAGGAATCCTCTGCAGCTCCTGCTTCATCCTCTGACCTCAACTGTAGACTGCTCCAGGAACTGCTGTAACTGAAACAAAGTATCCAAGAAGGCTACTGTGACTTTGCAACTTCAGCTCCAGCCAGCAACTGCAACAGTTTCCAATGTGTGCACACTCTGAGAACTCCCTGTCTTCACACTGCACCAGAAGGACCAAAGAAATCTCCTGTGGAGTGATGAAGTCACTTCCCTGCTCCAGCAGGCACCTTCCAAGACGACAACCTGTTCTCTGGGACTCCTCTCCTGGTGACGAGTGTGCTCCCTGGAACACAGGTGGTGGACCCCTTTGACACAGGCTGTCCTAAGGTCCAGCTGTCCAAATTTGGCAGAGGTAAGAGCTTGCTGTCCCCGTTTGCAACAGTTCCCCTGTGCACCATGTCATCTCTACCTCCTGAGGCCTCTGTGCACTATTTGCAAGAATCCTTCATGCACAGCTTGGCCCAGGTCCCCAGCACTCTATCCTGTGACAGTCAACTCGCTGAGTTGTTCTCCGGCGGCGTCGGACCTTCTTTTGTAGTTCTGCAGCAACCACAATTTGCACCTTCTTTGTCCCCATGTTCTGGGACTCCCGTTGGCGCTGCCCGGTCAACTGTGGGTTCCCTCCAGTGTTGGGAGCCGCCTCTGCCTCCTCAGTCTGAGTTGAGGCCCCCAGGTGTCTCCTGGGTCCAGGCAGCGCCATTTTGAAGCAATCCGTGACATTGTTTGAACCAAGGCTTGTTGGACGAATCCAGCAATGCAACTCACCTGCATCCAACATCTCGACGTGGGACATCCTTTGCATCATGCAGGAACCCGCAGCCATCTTCTTTGGTGCTCTTCTGCAGACTTCTTCCAACTGGAGAATCCTCTTTTGCACCATCTTCTAGGTTGGCAGGGGCTCCTGTCCTTCCTGGAATGTTCTAGGACTTCTGGACTTGGTCTCCTCTCTTCACAGGTCTTCAGCTCCAGGGATCCACCATTTGTTGCTTACAGTCTTGCTTGGTTCTTGCAATAATTCTAATCACGACTTGTAGTGTGTCCTAAGGAAACTTGCAGTACTTTACTCCTACTTTCCTGGGCTCTGGGGTGGGGTATTTTACTTACCTTTGGTATTTTCTTACACTCCCAGCGATCCTCTACACAGTTCACTTGCCTAGGGGGGAAGTTGTGATTTGCATTCCACTTTCTTAGTATATGGTTTGTGTTGCCCCTAGGCCTATTTCTTGCTATTGCATTCTATGGTATTTTCTATTGTTTGCCCTATTCTGTGACTATTTTCTTACCTGATTTTGGTCTCTAGTGTATATATTGTCTATAATACTTACCTCCAGAAGGAGTATTGCCTCTAAGATACTTTTGGCCTTGTGTCACTAAAATAAAGTACCTTTATTTTTGGTAACACTGAGTATTGTCTTTTATTGTGTATACGTACTGTGTAACTATAGTGGTATTGCAGGAACTTTGCATGTCTCCTAGTTCAGCCTAAGCTGCTCTGCTACAGCTACCTCTATCAGCCTAAACTGCTAGAAGACTACAAAATTTCACTAATAAGGGATAACTGGAGCTGGTATAAGGTGTAAGTACTCAAGGTACCCACTACAAGCTAGGCCAGCCTCCTACAACAGTGTACAGGATACATTTCTCAACATTCGTTTGGCACTCAAGTGATGAGAGAACCATGACACAGAAGTACCCAGTTCCCTACAAGCTACAGTAAAACACATTCATGTGAAGAGCAAAGTATTGTGTAGAAGTCTGTGGCATACAGATATTTGTTACATCAGTGAGTCCTACATAGAGATGTCCCAAATTGCAAAATCTATGTGTCAGTCCTAGTGCACCATAATAAATTGTCTGGTGAAAAGCAACAGATAAAGGCGGCTGACAATAAATCATAACAACCGTCAATTGAACATGTTTTGAATGCCTCACATGTACACATCAAAATCACATGCTAAAGTGATCAATTCAAAGGCTTTGTCATTGTCAGGTAGTGCGACAACAACTTCTCTGGGTCCACAGGGACCTATGTCTGTTTGAGTGTGAAACAGATTGGTACTGGCACAGTCTACGGAGGTATGACCAAAAGGGCAAAAATATGATCAACATACTGTCACCTACAGTGGCAATGAACCTCTCACAGACCTATCACAGTAAGCTACTGCCCAAAAATTATTGTCTGCATGTGTAATTGTCCAGAATTTCAGGGCATGCACATCTTTTGCTATGACATAGAGAACTAGAACAGACACAAGGGATATAATGGGCAATTGTGAATGTAATAAATATTGTCAAATACTTGTAGACATGTGTAAGAGTTATTCAGTGCACATGAGAGACATGTACAGGAATGACAGCATAACAATCATCATAATCATTGACAGAAATATGTTTTTTCTAATTTCAGCTGACCAAGGATATGGACCGCTGCCGTGGGTCATGAACCCAATTAGACATCCCCACACCGAGGCCGAACTGCACTACTACCAGGCACTGGACAAGAAAAGGGGCATTGTCGAGAGAACATTTGGTGTGCTGAAGTCCTGCTTTCACTGCTTGGATATGTCAGGACGGAGACTGCTATACCCCCTCTCCTATGGTGTGCAAAATAATACCGGTATGTTGTATCCTACAAAACATATGTGTATGGACAACTGTCATGTGGGACGTGGCCCATGAGTAGCAGGAAGTAATGGAGAAGAATAAGGGCAAGGACAGAGGAGATATAGAACACACAATGGCTGGTAGGCAGTGACACAATCACATTGTGCAGAATTTATTTTCCTAAATGTTCTTTTACTGGATGGACTAAATCTGAGATACGGTTTATTTCTTCAAAATGTAAATATATATATACACACAATCTTTGTATTTGCAATTTTATGTCACAGTAACTTTAAACTCAAAACATTCACATTTCCTTAACTTGAATTAGGCCTCAACAGTTAACAATCATGTTGTCAGAACTGTTTAGTTACCTCATAAAGACCATCCATACAGTAATGCCATGTGATGCAGTGCATTTCAGTAAAGGAACAAGCGAGGCATACCACATATCCACATGCAAATTTGTTATTCCTGACCTCACACACTTGAGTAGTGCAGTGCTGCACAGCTAGCAATCTTGCTGTAATCTGTAGCAGCAATGTATATGAGATGCCATTCTGTGAGCATTGGAACAGAAACCACCAACTATATCCACACCTAAAACAATCAACTCAATATAGTGTGTCTCACCAATGTGGTAGCATGCACAATGGTAGAACTTTGCAGAACCTTTTGGTGCAGCACATACCTTCACAGATCATGAGTGACAGTTGTCATGTACAAAAGACAAGTATGATGTATACAAGATGTAAGTGAGTTGTTACAGAATGAATACCTGCATGTCTGGGGAACTGCAAAACACTGTACATGTGTCTCAGTTCCAGGCCTAATTGTCATATATACCACCTCAGGCCACAGTTGTCAGTAAACACAACTCACAGACCTTGCACAGTCATGTCATGAGTGTCAAAGTCCTGTGACACAACAATATGAGCAGATGAATTTACATTGTGAGTAATTACCCAGAGAGGTATGATAACAGAGATGTCTTTATAAAACATCATACCACCTGAAGAGCACAGAGATGTCAAAAGTGTGATATGTCCATATGAAAAGTCTGTCAAAAACATGTGTTTGCACACACACACACACACACACATTCATTGAACACGGTTTGATGGAGGAAATAGGATTAACACTTACCTATGCATGGCTAGAGTAGGTAAACTACCATGCCCTGAGTGTATAAGTGCATAGTTGAGGGATTAGCTAATCTTGTTTTATACCAATGGGGAAATGGCATTTGAGTGTGCCACTACATAGGCCTGTTGCCAGGGAAGGCTGTCTTCTTGGACCAGGAGGACAACACAAAGACTTGTCCTCAGAGTAGATGCACTGCTACTGGTTTTGACAGGACTCACACAGAGTGAAAGCTGGGTTGGCAGCATGATGTTAACAGAACTGTAGTAGTAAACATGCCCATGTGTCTCTGGTTCACTGCAGTGAGGCCTACTGGCTCAATCACCTCTCATGGAGGACGGTTGATGTGGGTCACATCTACCTCTGACTGTTAGAGGTATTTAGAAAAATATGTGCATGGTAAACCCATGTGCAGAATGCTGCACACATATTATGCTAAAGTACGAAGGAGAACCTGAGGTAGTACACCTTGTTATCGCACTCTGGGAAGGTATTACTTATTGAGAAATGTCCAGGTTTACCTAGTTTGTTAAGTCTGGGAATGGCTCTTAATGTAAGGATGTTGCATGGTTTCACCCAAGCAATGATCATCGAATTTTTCTCTGCTGCTGAATAAAGCCATGCAGTGACCTCTAAAGCACTGCATCACACAAGATGAAATGACCCTCACAGGGCCTTGTAAAGCTGACTTGCTTTTGTGAGACAATATCATAATATATGTGCATTGCAGAAGTGCCATGTTGCATTGTGGATGGTCCACAAAACTCAAGTCATAAATTTCCCCCGAGTGCTGAAGTGGTTGTGCCACTGCATAACATGGAGTACCTTGCCTAGCTCTGTGTGTAGGACATGACTGAATCACAAAACAATGGTGAAAAAATGATTTACACATGATTTTGTCCATAAATCTTGAAAATGTGCATGCTGTGTGGGGCATACACTGCAGGAGTGGTGAGCCAGCTTGTTTTTGCACTTCCATAAGTGTGTGTTGCATCTATGACACAGCACAATGACGGATTGCCCACACATCGAGCATCACACGACCTCTACAGTTGAACAAACACATTAACCCAGGTGCATGGGTCACAACCAGCTCATTGTCCCTGTTGCATGGTGTATTGCAATACTTGCATTGATCAGAAGTTACTCATCCAAGCCAATGCATGGAAATGACAGCAGAAGTGCCAATGCTCAGTGTAGGAACAACGCATGGACAGTTTACTACCTATGCGTCATAAAAAAAATGCAATTGATGAAAACGTGCCAAATATACCCAAGAAATTATACAATGGGTGTGTCAGGCTGCAAACTAGGAAGTGTGAACTTACTTTCACTTTCACTTACAGTCTGCGCTGGCTGTTGGAGGTGTTATGGGGAGTGGATTTGTGAGTAAGGAGTATGTTGGTCTTGTCACTGTCTGTGCTGCCCCTGGGTTGTTCTAACTATATTAATTGGGTATTGTATTAGTTATTTGTAGTGTTTTTATCATTGTATTGTTGGGTGTTCATCCATTTAGGGGTTTCATATCTTAGATGTAGGGGTAAGGATAAGGGGTATACAGTGTTAAGGGGATGTAGAGTGAGTTGGGACATGTCGGAGAAGGGGAGAGCCAAGAACCTGTCTGAGGGAGAGTATGGGGACCTTCTTTGCCTGCTGGCACCTAAGGTGCTAAACATGATTGCTGCAGCGGTAGGGACAGCCAGGGCTACCACACCAAGAAGCGCAAGGAGCAGTGGGAGAGAGTGCATTGGCAGGACAAGGTGTTTGGTGTCGACCGCAATTTACAGCAGCTCAAGCACCAATGGGCAGATATGAACCCCTGCGAGGCCGTTTTCCTAGATCACCTTTGCATGGAAGTTGGTGACCCTGTAGGTAAGTACGTATTTACCATCTGCATGGATTTGTTTGTGTATCATAATAATTTGCAATCTATTTCATAACAGTAAGGGGCAGATAATCTAAGGTGTAGAATGTCAATATACAGGTTGAATCTGTCAGATTGTAATACCGTGCCTCAGGGGGCTGTTCACAGTGGCCTAACAACAGCCCCCGCAGCCCCCAGCAGCCTGTGCAGAGTGGGAGAACCCCAGAGCTCCAGGGGACCCCTTCTGGCACTGTGCATGAATGGTGGGTCCATGACCTGAGAGCTCATGACTGTGTCCAGAGCGTGGGGGTTCCCCTCCATATACGTTGCAGGGGGGCCCACTCACGTTTCGTAACACCACTGCGTGGATAAGATGTTGTAGTCTCCACAAATTATTTCACATACATGTATTTGTATACATGACCTGAATTTACATATGTGCCTGTACAGAGCATGAATGGTTGATGTTTTAAATGCCCTGTAGAAACACAAGAGGAAGCAAGAGGAAAACAGAGGCCAGACTTATCCTCTTAAATGGCTATGTCACGTAACAGAAGACCAGCCCGAATCAGCAAAATGAACCCAGGTATAATATGTACCTGCCTTCCTGGTCTACAGTTTCAAGGCTTTTCATCAGAAACAAGGATGCCTCCCTGGTACCACTCCTTAACCCCTCTGCAGCCAGGCCTTTTCCCCCTCAGGTGCCAGGCCTTCTCTGGCTATTTGGGGCAGTTTGCACTTAGGCCCGCATAACTTTTTGTCCACATTAGCTACCTACGCCAAATTTGCGTCCTTTTTTCCAACATCCTAGGTATTCTAGAGGTACCCAGAGCTTGTGGGTTCCCCTGAAGAAGACAAAAAAATTAGCCAAAATACAGCAAAAATTTAGTTTTTTTTAAAAAATGGGAAAAAACGGCTGCAGAAGAAAGCTTGTGTTTTTCCCCCCTGAAAATGGCATCAACAAAGGGCTTGCGGTGCTAAAATCACCATCTTTCCAGCTTTCAGGAACAGGTAGACTTGAATCAGAAAACCACATGTTTTAACACAATTTTGGCATTTTAGTGGGACATACCCCATTTTTACTATTTTTTGTGATTTCAGCCTCCTTCCAGTTAGTGACAGAAATGGGTGTGAAACCAATGCTGGATACTGGACAGGTAAACATTTCTGAAAAGTAGACAAAATTCTGAATTAAGCAAGGGGTCATTTCTGTAGATCCTTCAATGATTTCCTACAGAAAATAACATCTGAATTCAAAAAAATATCGAAATTGAGGTGAAAAAAACAGCCATTTCGTTCCACGTTTTACTCTGTAACACTGTCCTGCCATGTCAAATTGTCAAAAGCAATATACCATTACGTCTACTGGACTCTTCTGGTTGCGGGGATACATAAGGCTTGTAGGTTCATCAAGAACCCTAGGTACCCAGAGCCAATAAATGAGGTGCACCTTGCAATGGGTATATAGCAATTTATTTGGTAAATTAGAAAGAGCCAAAAATAGGTATCAAGGAAACCTTTGTATTTCCAAAATGAGCACAAGAGAGGGTGTTGAGAAGCAGTGGTTATTTGCACATCTCTGAATTCCGGGGTCCCCACACTAGCATGTGAATTTCAGAGCATTTCTCAAATAGACATCTTTTTTCCACACAGTCTTACATTTGGAAGGAAAAAATGTAGAGAAAGACAAGGGGCAATAACACTTGTTCTGCTATTTTGTGTTCCTCCAAGTTCCCGATAAAAATGGTACCTCACTTGTGTGGGTGGGCCTAATGCCTACAACAGGAAAAGCAACATGGACATATCACATTTTTACATTGAAATCTGACAGTGTTTTTTGGAAATTGCCTAGCTGGGGATTTTGGCCTCTAGCTCAGCCGGCACCCCGGGAAACCTACCAAACCTGTGCATTTATCAAAACTAGACACCTGGGAGAATCCAGAATGGGGTGAATTGTGGATCTCTCACCAAGTTCTGTTACCCAGAATCCTTTGCAAACCTCAAAATTTGGCCAATACACTTTTTCCTCACATTTCAGTGATAGAAAGTTCTGGAATCTGAGAGAAGCCACAAATTTCCTTCCACCCAGCATTCCCCCAACTCTGTCAATAAAAATGGTACCACACTTGTGTGGATAGGCCTAGTGCCGGCAACAGGAAATGCCCCAAAACACAACATGGACACACCACATTTGTCAAGAACCCTCAGAGTTGCAATGCTTTGACTCCTGTGAAGGGTGAAAGAAGAGCAAAATATTTACAATTCAAAAAGTATCCACAGTGGCAGAGGCAGCATTCTTATTGGAAGGTATTGTGTCGAGTTGTATTGCAGTCATTCCACAGAGAGAGGCATCAAAGATGGCCGACAGGTTGTTCTGGCACAAGTTGCAGTTCTAGTGTTGCTCTTCCAAAATTGAGTTGTTAATAGGCACGCGCGGCTTGAGCGCTGCACACTTCCACTGAGTTCTGACTGGAGTTCAGAGGCGAAATGAGAGAGCGCTCATCCTGAGGTAAAAGTTTTCAGCGAAGGCACCGTAGTTAAAAGGATTTGACTAACAATTCAAGTAAGCCACAGAAATCTTTAACTATGTGAAGTCGACGAAGGTCTCAAAGCAATTCGCAGCATTCTGAGAGTTCCGACTGGGTTCAAGGTTAAACACTTGATAAGAGCAATTCGGGTACGTCAGAGAGCATATTGATAACTGTATTAAGACTTTAAAGGCTTCGAAGTAGACAGCAGGGTTTTCGAGAATTGTCGGCGGGGTTTCAAGAATCGGACATGACAAGAATATTTCAAATGCATCGTAGAAGGTGTTCTTAACTGTTTTAAGGTCCAAAGGTATCTGAAGGCCTTGGTGATAACATATCATAAAGAAAGCCTTAAACAATATTGTTACCTACGAATAAATATTTAAAAGACAGTCAATAAGAATACCAGTTTCATAAGTCAAATTACAATATTTAATTATATGTATATATATATAAATAAAAATATATATATAGCAACCACTATTTACAAAAAAAGGTAAGATTAAGGCAAGAATGAACTAATGATACATGCCTACAGGAACAGTGATACTCAACAAGAAAAAGTCAAATTGATTATTATCTCAATCATAAACAGATAGTCCTTCATATAATCTATTTATTATTAGCAGTGATATATGCCAGTTGAGAGTTAGAGAGGCAAATTCCTCAGAAAATTCTGGTAAAGAGTGTGGAGTATAATAGAAGAAAAATCCTAATTAATTGTTGGTAATGGTATAGGTGTTAGAGAAAACAATGTGTCCCTAGTAAGTGTGATTGTAATCTTTCAGGTGTCACTTCAAGATAAATATAGAAGAGTCTAGCAGACTGAACAAAAAGAAGAAGCGGACCTCTGAGGCAGTCTCTCTTTATCCCACTCCCCTTTCCCCTTCCAGGGTGCTCAAAACGAGGAACTATTTGTTGCGAGTAGTCTGGGTTGAGAATTGAGGATAAATCTTCTGCTCCTGAGTGAATCGAACCAAGGCACTATGACAGATTGAAGTGCCTCCCAAGTATTTACTGGGAAAATAGATGACCTCCCGAGCAGAATGGCCGAGGGAATTGATGTAAAGGATTAAGCTACCGTTTTAGAAGGGTTGCAGAAACAGTTACACCATACTATAGAAGAGACAGTACAGATTAAACAAAGAATAAATTAGCTAGGAGCCATTCCCAAGTCTAGTGACGTAGCATTTTCAGAAAACCAAAGTACGTCACAAACTCCAAGGGGGCATATTTATACCTGTTTTGCACTGAATGTGTGTCATTTTTTTTATGCAAATTCGGTGCAAAACTAACTCCATATTTATACTTTGGCGCTCGACCTGTCTAGCGCCAAATTTATGGAGTTAAATTCATTTTTTGGATGTGGAAACCTACTTTGTGTTCATGAGATGCAAAGTAGGCGTTTGCATGCAAAAAATGACTCAAAGGCCCTAGCGCCTTATTTATCCTCCTGTGCAAAAATCAAGCATGGGGGGAAGGAGGGGTCAAAAAATGGTGCAAAGCTTGCTCAGGGCAGGCATTAGGGGATCTGTGGGCCTATTTCCATGGTGGAACATCATGAAATAAGCCCACAGGTACCTTCCCAAGGCCCCAGGGACACCCCCACCCACACCAGAGGGACAGCGGAGGATGGGGGAGCCCATCCCAGTCAAGTATGGGTAAGTACAGGTACGTTTTTGTTTGTTTTTTTGAAGTGCCTTTGGAGGCCCTGAAATGGGCCCCCATACATGGCACTGGGTGCAATGGCCATGACCAGGGGACCCTGGTCCCCTGTTCTGGCCATTGGGGTGGTGGGAATGACTCCGGTCTTTTCTAAGACAGGAGTCATGTGGTATGGATGGTTTTGCATCAGAAAATGACTCTAGGCAGGTTAGAGTAATCTTTTTTTTTTTACTCTAACCTGCCTAACTTCATTTTTTGGTGCAAATCCCCTTCTTCCATACCGCCAGCACCACCCGAGTAACGTCATTTTTTTTTTACACTAGCCTACCCTTTGCACCGCCTTGCACCATTCCATAAACATGGTGCCCGGCTGGTGCACAGAAATGGTGCAAGCTGGTGCTAAACTTTTTGGTGCAAAACTGCGTTAGTGCAGTTTTGCACCAAAAAGTATAAATCAGGGCCAAAGTGTTTCTACTCAAGTGATTCATGCCTTTTCTCCCATCATTCCCCTTGCACAGCCTGAACGTTTTGGTGGAGATCCAAATAAATCGCAATTTTTTTTAACCCAATGCTCATTACGTTTTTTGTGTAGGCCCATAATTTTTTCTGAGAACCAGTCCAAGGTGGCATTTATATTGTCTTATCTGACTAGTGATGCAGCTGCTTGGTCCATGCCAATTGTTTCCAGCAATGATCCAATTTTATATAATTATCAAAATTTCAAGGAAGAGTTTCTGCGAATATTTGACCGGCGAACTGCAGCTCAGGCCACAGATAATTCACTTTTTGAAATAAAGCAAGGAAACAAAGACTTTATTGGTTACATTTCCCATTTTAATTAGCTCATAGTAGAAACCAACTGGCCAGAATAAAAAAAGACTGCCATATTTTATTGTGGTTTAAAAGATGGATTGAAGGATGCACTGGCGCAAATCCCAAATAGACCTACTGAAGTCTTGGAATTAATTGATTTAGGGCCTCATTACAACTTCAGCGGTCTTTATTAAAGACCACTGAAGCTGCAGGCACCAGTATGCCGCCAGTGCTGATGGTACATCTGGCTCTCTATTTTGACTTTTCCGATGGGCCAGCAGACGGTAACAGTGTTACCATCCGCTGGCCCAGCGGTAAAGTCACATCAACAATGCAGCCGGCTCGTAATAGAGCTGGCAGCAATGATGATGTGCAGGGGGTGCAGTAGCACCCGTAGCGCATTTCGGGCAGTGAAATGTGCGATGGGGCTGTGCCTGGGGGCCCCTGCACTGCCCATGCGAACTGCATGGGCAGTGCAGGGGCCCCAGGGGCACCCCGAATCCCCCTTACCGCCAGCCTTTCCATGGCGGTGTTTACGGCCGTGGCCAGGCTGGCGGTTGGGGACTCATAATCCACAGGGCAGCGGTGCTTGCACCGCTGCCCTGGAGATTATGCCTGGCAGTATGTTGGAGGGGCCGGCGGTATGGCCGTGGCTATTGCGCCATGGGTATAATAGCTGGCGGAACACCGCCAGCCTGTTGGCGGTGTTACCGCCAGCTTACCTCTGGCTGCCAGGGTCATAATAAGGCCCTTAGTATTGCTAATTGACCATTGATTAACTGAAAGGAGAGCTGATAAGAGAAGAGCTAATCGTCCCCTCCCACCAAGATTTGACAGAGTAAAGAATGAACATACAAGAGGAGGAGATGGGGTAGCGATGGAGGAACCAATGCATATCGGTTCAATACGAGGACCTTTGACCAAGGAAGAAAAGGAAAAACGAAAAGCAAACCAATTGTGTCTATACTGTGGATCATCCAGACATTTTGTGAAAGAATGTTCTGAGAAACCAAAAGATTGGGCAGTCGGGAAAAGGCAAGCTTCACCAGTAGGATGAGTTGCCCTGATGAAAGCAGAAACCAAGACAATTCCGACAGAACAGCATGTGGCAAATACCTTGCAGGTGGCTGCGCCGCATTTGGTACAATAAGTTTCAGCCAAAATTCAAGATAAAGAAATTCAGGGAATCTCAGTCATATTTGATTCTGAAGGTACGGGCAACTTTTGTGATATTAAATACGCCCGAAAGATAGGAATTTGATTTATCAAGAAGACTGCCTTGCAAGTGGTGAGAGCAGCAGATGGGCCCAATCACCCATGAAACTGAACCCATTTGATTACAAGGGTTTGGAGGACATCAGAAGCAAATCATTTTAAACTTAAATGATGCCCCACAATTTCAATTGATCTTGGGCTTCCCTTGGCTCACTGAGCATAACCCTCAGATTGACTGGAGTAAGAGAACGATTGAAATTTATTGTAAAGAAAATTGTTTTCATGACCGAGTGGGGGTGTCTGCAAGATTGCAAGTGACCTGTTTGACATTGCATGATCCTACGATCTGTGCTATAGAAACTACAGAAATCACAAAAGAATACAAGGATCTAATTACCATCTTCGACAGAAAAGAGGCTGAGAAATGATTGCAAAATTGAGTTGGAGCCAGTAGCAATTCTGCCATGTAGTCGAATATATGCGCTAACTGAAACAGAGAATCTTCATCTGAAAGAATATTTAGACCAATATTTAGCCAATGGTTTTATTTGTCCTTCCCAGTCTCCAGTATCTTCCCCTCTATTTTTCATTCCAAAGAAGGATGGGGGTCTTCGGGCCTGTATAGACTATCGAGCCCTCAATCAGGTTACCATCAAGAACCGTTATACTCTGGTGTCAGTTCTCCTTGACCAAGTACAAAATGCTAAAATAAACACCAAATTGGATCTAAGAGGTGCGCATGATTTAATACAAGTGGCATCTGGAGATGAATTGAAGACAGCCTTCCAAACTCGTTATGGATTATTTGAATACCAAGTGATGCCCTATGGGCTCTGTAACGCCCCCGCGGCTTTTCAACATTTTGTAAATGACATATTGCGAGAATATCTTGACAGAATTGCAGTGGTGTACATAGATGATATCTTAATTTTCTCTGACAATTTGCAGCAACATGTATTACATGTCCGATCAATCCTCACAAGATTGCAAGAACACAATCTTTCTGTAAGATTGGGAAAGTGTGCATTTCATGTGAAACGAGTTAAATTTCTTGTATTTATTTTGTCACCTGAAGGGGTCAGTATGGATCCAGCTAAGATTAAGGCAGTGCAAGACAGGCCACCTCCTTGCAGCGTTAAGGAGATCCAAAGTTTTTGTGACATTTGAGTGGTCCAGGGAAGCAGATGAAGCTTTCAATTTTTTTAAAGATTCCTTCACCAAAGCTCCAATTCTACTACACCCCAATTCATATTATGTGGAAGCTGATGCTTCTGATGCCGAAATTGGGGGTATTCTTTCTCAGCATCATAAAAATACAGAGGGGGTGTGGCTAAGATGGCGGCTGAGACGGACGCTTGAAAGCGAGCTCCGCTTTGGGCCTTTGTAATTATCCTATCGGACACTGCCGCAGCACCAGCCACATGGCATGGATGGTGGCGGAGGCGGCCTGGAGGAGCCTAGACCAATATGATGGAGAGAAACAGCGCTCTTAGCAGTCGCAGGGAGCGTGAGGTCATGCACTTGTTGAGGCGAGTGGGGCCTTCCCCCGAGCTGGGGGCCTGAGGCCAGTAGCCGCGAGCGTGGCCTGCCGGAGTGGTGTGCCGTGTTGGGGATTGGCCGGGACACAGCGCCGCACTGGGCTGAAGATGGATTGGTGCCGCAGTGGTGCTGCAAAGACCTGGAGCGGACGCACTGGTGTCCTCCTGCCTGTCGGGCGCTGCCTAGCGGACGCGGCTGGGGGAAGGAGCCGAGGAGAGTGGGGGGCGCGCCCTGCGGGCCTTGGGGTTGCCACGCGCTCCTAGGGGGTGCTATAGATGCGAGGCCTACCCCCTTTCCCCCCACTCTTCCCCCATGCCTTGACTTACTGTATTGGGGTGTGACCGGATGCGGGGGCCCATCCCCTGACACATCGACCCCAGGTAGATGAAAAGCACTAGCGGCCGCAGATAAATGAGGCTGTGTCTGGAGGCCGTATATTGGAGATGCTGATTGGAAGTGGCAGCAAAAATGCACAGGGAAGTACTGCAGCTGGGGAATCAGGAGATATTGGCCTGAGTGTGGTGGGTCCCCTCTACCTACCTGTAAAGGGGATTTGAGTACTAAAGTGGAGAGCTGAGGCAAACTGAACAATAATAACGTTATATTGAATAAATCTGCGCCTGTCTCTCGGCTGATCAGAGGAGTACTTCTCCTTGGAACCAGTGGTGTGCCTACTTTCCTGGGGTCTTTGCATGGAGCTGATGCTAATCATATCACTTGCAAGAGGACATTGGTCCATGCGGTGGTTGCAGAGCTTGTTGCCTTTCTGATTATGCGGTAGAGGAGAGTGCATGTTGGACAAAGACAGCCCACTCTGCCTGGGCGGCACACTGCGTGGATAGAATGATGGAAGACTAAGAACCCCAAGCCCCAGGAGCGATCTGGGCATGCAGTCCTTCCTGAAGCACCACCAGAGAAATCGAGTCTGCGCTCTCTGGAAAGCACCCTACAGACATATTTGGGCCAATTTGAATACAGGCATTTATAGACACCACTCTGTGTCTTGGAAACAGAATAGACACGGTCTCCCAGGACCTCAACCTGCTCAGAGTGGATCATCACAACTTGGCGGAGAGGGTAAAAGCGACGGAGACCACCCTGAGCATCATGGATCCTATTGTATCCAAAACCCAGAAGCAAGTACAGAGATTGGACTTTGAAGTGAAAACCTTACAGAAACGTGCTGAGGATGCTGAGGGGAGATCTCGCCGCAACAATGTGTGGTTCCTGGGGTTTCCGGAGGGAGTGGAGGGGCCCAGCACGGAATTATTCCTGGAGCAGTGGCTCATCAAAGAGGTGCTGAATGGAATAGCACCGAAATTCTTTTCTGTGGAAAGGGCACACAGAATACCGGGCAGGCAGCCGGCTCCACGGTTACTCCATCGCGCGCTAATAGCGCGCTTTCTTTACTACAAAGACCGTGACAAGATACTGCAGTACTTTCGAAACAATGGCCCGATAAGACACGAGGGGGTTTCCATAACGGCCTATCCAGATTTTACAGCAGAAGTGCAGCACCAGCGCTATAGCTACATGAAAATAAAACAGTGCCTCTGGGAGCACAATTTCAAATATGCCCTGATGTTTTCCTGCCAAGCTCCAGCGGATCGCGGAGGACCGCACTCATATCTTTGCTACGCCGGCCGATGCCTGGACATGGATGCACGCTAAGGGTATTTCCCAGCCTTGGGAGGAAGATAGGGAACATGGAGAATGGCTGACCTCTCCGGCTCGCAGGAGATCCAGGAGGAGGTCGAAAGCACAGCCTACGAAAACACAAGCAGCTGCAGAAAGGGCAAGGGCGCTGAGGGACGTGACGCTTCATACTCAAAATTATTTTGCGCCGCCCCAGCCCACCTTGCAGGTGCAAACAGACTCAGACTCTGGGGGTTCTGACTCGACCATCATGGGTGTGACAAAGGGACCGGCGGTTACTCCCAGACTGCAGATGAGTTATAATAATCGAACAATCATTTCTTCATCTTGTGGTGGTCTGGTGTGGGGCTCTGGCTGCTATTGTAGCACCAGCATGTATGTTCTTGGCTGTGGGATCATGAAGTGTGAGGTAGTAATGATACTCAGTGGGCCTAGTAGCTGGGATCCATAGTGCTGAAATGTTCCTTGGCTCTCTGTGTTGGTGGGTTTTCTGTTCCTCATCGTCAGAGGGTCCTTGTGATATTGTGGCTGTGGCTGGTGGGGGCGCTGTCACAATTATTTTTATCCTGTAGTGGGAGCCCTAAAGCAGGCTCCCTATGACAGTTACCATGTTCCCCCAGATGGTATCCAAATGGACAAAGTTTTTTTGTTATCAACGCGTGTTTTTTTTTTGCTATTCTTGGAAGTGCCTAGAGATGTGCAAATGCGTCACCATTTTTTGGGTTTGAGGTTATTGTTGAGGGATGGGGGGTTATATTCATTATGTTTATCTGGGTCACAACATATGTTCACACAATTGTCAAGCAGATACTTTTTCCAATGTTGCAGGCGAGTGCTCCCTCTGGGAGTTGGGCACACGACAAGACAAGCACAAATGTACTGTTTAGTGCGTTATAGGTTCACACAAATCGTACACTATGCAGGAATATAATATCATAACGTGGAATGTGCGCAGGATGGTTATGCTGAGTAGGAGGCATCATATATACACTTATCTCAAACAACAAAGGGTTCATTTTGCCATACTACAAGAAACACACTTGCTGAGTAGTGATTTGCAGGCTCTGAGGAAGCGCTGGCGAGGACAGATATATGGTACGTCTTTTTCGGCATATGCAAGGGGGGTATTGGTGTGGATAACACCTGGGGTGCCATATGTGCAGCACATGCAAAGGGTAGATGAGGAGGGTAGATATATAGTGCTAGAGGGGCAGTTGGATGGCAAGCCATTAACCATAGTGGGGGTTTATGCCCCCAATAGCGCGCTAGGTGAATTCCTCCAGGCGCTGACCCCTGCTCTGTTGACTGACCCTGCTGTGCCTTCCATTTGGGGTGGGGACTTTAATTGTGTGCCGGACGTGCTGGTAGATCGCTCATCCCTGCCATTGCAGGGAGCAATGAGCAGACGGAATTCCAAATTGTTAATGACTTGGGCTAAGGATATCCGGGGTGTATGACATGTGGCGCATGGGTCACTCGACACACAGGGAGTATTCTTTTTATTCCTCAATACATAATATACATACCAGAATAGATTTGTTGTGGGGAACTCCTACTGTGTGCTCTTTGATTAAGGACTCGGGGTACCTGGCTAGGACGTTGTCCGATCACTCCCCATTGCTGTTGACTATAAAGTGGGGAAGAAAATGTTCCACAATACCACTTGGCATACAGGAAATGAGGCCTTGTTAGATAATCCCTTTAGAGAGGAATTAAACACCTGTATTAAGCACTACAGGGAGTTAAACACTGGGTCACCTGAATTGAGGGTTACAGAATGGGATGCGCATAAAGTTGTGGTGAGGGGACATTGCCTCTCGGCCTCTTGGGGGGTGCGCCGGTCACTGCATGCTGCAGTCGTCACTCTGGAGAAAGATATGCGTGCATTGGAAATAGCAGCCACGCAGCATAGGGCGATATTCGAACCACTTTGTGTTAAGCACGAGATGTACGAAGAGGCGGATCAGCGCCTCCGCCATCCTGATTATAATTATCACCTAATGCGGCTACAAGCGGAGGGCTATCGATAGGGGAGTTTTCTGGCATGGTTGTTACGAGAAGAACAGCAACATACCCCAATTAGGGCTATACACCTGACTGATGGCACTATGGTTTCCTCACAATTAGCAATTAACAATGCTTTTAAAGATTACTACATGGGGCTATATCACAGGCAAGCCACATGCGACACTCAGCGCTTGGAATCCTTCCTTTGGGAAGCACCAATCCCGAAGTTATCAGCATCGATATGGCGGTGCTTGAAGAGCCCCTCAAATTAGAGGAAATTGGTGTAGCCATAGCACAAATAGTCCATAATAAAACCCCTGGCGTGGATGGCCTGGCGATAGAGTATTATGCCACTTATGCACAGCACCTGTCGCGTCCTTTGCTGTCAGTGTTCGAGGAGGCATGGAACCGCGGGTTACCCCCAACAAATCAGAGAGAGGCGCTGATTGTAATACTCCCCAAACCTGGCAGCGATCCCACGGATGTGAAATCATATAGGCCGTTGTCTCTTCTTAATCTAGACTGTGAAATTTTGGGCAAAGTGTTAGCAAACAGACTCACCCCTGTGATATACACTCTGATTCATGAAGACCAAAATGGCTTCATGCCACAGCGGAACATGTTCTTGAATATCCGTAGACTAGTAAGCATTATTGGCGACACCCCGAAAGAGGAATATGAAAATGTGGCAGTGTCCTTAGACAGAGAGAAGGCATTTGATACTCTGGGCTGGGACTTCTTGTTTGCCACTTTGCATCGCATGGGATTTGGGCGGGGTTTCGTACGATGGGTGCAGACTCTGTATGCTGAGCCCACAGCTAGGGTAAAAACGGGAGGAATAATATCGGAAAGCTTCTCTATTGGCAGAGGGACCAGACAAGGGTGCCCACTACCGCCTTTGTTGTTTGCCATTGCAATGGAGCCGCTGGTGGCTCGGCTGCGTGCTATGGCCGAGCAGGGGGATATGCCGGATGGGGACATTTCATATTATATCGCTATATGCAGACGATGCATTGATTTATTTGGAGAGAGGATGGGCCACATTGCCCGCAGTGATGTCTTTGTTGGATACATATGGAGCAATCTCGGGCTGAGGGTTAACTGGTCCAAATCCTGCTTATTCCCTGTGGTTGAACTGCCTGCAGGGATGAAAGAGGCGCTTCCCCCAAGTAAGTTGAGGTGGTGCCTGGATACCTTTAAATACTTGGGTACACAAATATATCATAAAATTGAAGACCTGAGGGATGGTAACCTGGGACACACGCTTTGCTCTATGAAGGACTCGCTCTGGTTTTAGTGCTCGCTTCCTCCCTCTCCCCTGGGCAGGGTGGCAGTGGCAAACATGTTGGTGCTTCCAAGGCTCCTCTATTACTTTGCAGCTCTGCCTATAGTTGTCTCCAGGAGTTTTTTCTGTGAGCTAAATAGATTGTTGTCTGGACTTATTTGGGGGAGTGATAGACCCCGAGTAGCACTCACCACTCTGCAGCGACCATTGCGTGAGGGGGGGATGGGTGCGCTGAATCTTTAATATTACTATGCAGCAGCACAGTTGCAGTGGCCGCTATACTGGATGAACAGACCTTAGTCGTCTGAAGCAGTGTGGGTGCATACACAGCTGAAAGGTGTCCCTATCTACAGATAGCTAACTGACCGTACAGTGAAGCACATTACTGTCAATTATTTGCTGATGGCAGCATACGCCTTTTGGCGGCGATACATACAGGACAGAAGGTCTGGCTCCCCATACTCACCCCTCATTCTCTTGGGCCAGATACCGGGAGGTGCACATTTACTCAAGACTCACTTCCTAACACCATGGGTGGAGGCAGGGATAGAGACAGTGGGGAATTGTTTTGATGATGGTGTTTTGATGTCTTTTGACATTATTAGGGACCTTGCCTCGGTGGAACCGGGACACTTTATGACATACTATACCATATGTCATCTGATTAAAAAAGCATGGGTGGGGCGGCCAAGAACCTGAGACTCCTCCCACTCTACATCTATTGCTCTCAGATAGTGGCTCAACAAAAGTAATGACTAACTTATACAAAGCCCTGACTAAAGTGGATGTCGATAGTCTTGAGGCAGCAAAACGGAGATGGAATGCAGTTCTCCCCACACCCTTGACCTCCGAGGCGTGGTCTGTGGCCCTTCAACAGGTGCAAAGAGTATCATGGAACCCTAGGTTCCGCTACACCCAGTTTAACTTTGTACACCAGATGTATTTATCCCCACTCTGTATTCAGCGCATGCACCCTGCATCCAATCAGGTATGCCCCTGATGTGGGCTCCAAACAGCACACTTTTATCATATGGTGTGGGATTGTAGGCCCCTGCAGACAGTTTGGCATGACATAGTGACAGCAGTTACCGACATTACGGAACATGTGTTCCCACTGGAACCAGAATCTTGTCTGTTGGGATACGAACTAGAAGTAAGCAACATATACACATTCATAGGTTTGCTGACTTGGCGTTCATTATGTACAAACGGTTGATTGCCATGAACTGGAAGACTCTGTGAGTGCTGGAGATGTCTAGCTGGCGTGTCATGACGCTGCGATGGGCACGGACGGAGACACAAGTGTTGCGGTCCTTGTGGGACAAAGGACAGGTACACACAGGTTATGACACACGAGAGGCGTTAGTGACTAAGATGGAAACCAAAAATGACGAGCGCCCGCCGTGACTCACTGCATTGTGGGAGCGACGTCCGAAGGGTCTAAAGCTCCGGAGTTTTCATGGGATAATGAGGGGCATCGGGAGGTTGGGGGTTTTTGTGTTGTTGATGCATGCACTATAATGACACCAAAATTGATCTGCTTAATTGTTTGAACCTTCGCTTGTAAGACAGAAAGGAGCTGGACTGGCTATACCGGACTCAATGCTTGTAACATGTATTGGAGACCAAGACAATGAGTGGGAAGCGGAATGGGCAGGACACACTCAAGTCATTCAGGGGTGACACATGATACTGCAATGATTCATGTAGCTATCTCTTGTCTGTATTACTTACTGTCTAATGTTAGACCTGAAGTATGAATCAGAGAACAGATGCTCTGTTAACCTATGGAATATGGTACGCATTAACACAGTTTCTGTATTTGTGACTGACAATTTGTGTTGGAATTAATAAAATAGAATAAAAAAAAATACAGGACAACTACATCCAGTAGCTTTCTTCTCTTGAAAATTGACCCCACCAGAAGTAAATTATTCCATCGCTGATAAGGAACTTTAGGCAGACAAGGAAACCTTTTGTGAATGGAGACATTACATATTGGGGGCTCGGCATAAGGTCACTGTCTACACTAATCATAAAAATTTACATTTTTAAAAATCTTCCCGCACATTAACAGCCAGACAATTGCATTGGTCCCTTTATTTTGCAGACTTTGATTTTGTCATTACCTTTTGGCCTGGAACAGCCAATGGTAAAGCAGATGCATTGTCTTGGATGGATGTTAATCTACCTAAGGAAATTCCAGAAAAAAAGTTTGATCATTCCCAAGGAGAAGCTTGTATCCACTATCCATTATGCAGACTTGACTCTAAAGATTCAAGAAGCTTTAACACAAGAAAAGATGTTGAAGTGGTCCAACGAAGCACCAGAAAGAGTGATCAAGGATGGATTACCTTATCATAAAGGCACATTATATATACCAACCTTAGATTTACAACAAAAGGTCCTTCAAGCTTGCCATGGTGATAAATTGGCTGGACACAAAGGGTTTCAAGAAACTCAAGAGTTGGTACAAATAAATCTTTGGTGGCCACAAATGAAAGCTCAGATAAGACAATATGTGTCAACTTGCGAAAAATGTCAAAGGGGAAAATCCAACAGATCAGCTCCACAGGGGCTTCTAAGACCATTACCTACAGCTCCTCACCCATGGCATACTGTTACTATGGATCTTATAGTACATCTTCCCAGTAGTCAGGGTTATAATACTATTCTGTTTTTTATAGACACTTTCACTAAGATGGCACATTTCATTACTTTAAAGAATTTCCCTCGAGCCTCGCAAGTTGCTCAGCTATTTACACAACATATAGTACAAGCTCATGCGATTTCAAAAATTATTGTATCTGACCGGGGATCCCAATTCATTTCCCACTTTTCGAGAGCTTTAACTAAGCGGTTAGGAATTGAGTCTCATTTTTCTACCAGCTATCACCCAGAAACCGATGGGCTAACAGAGAGAGTAAATCAAGAGTTAGAGCAATACTTGAGACTCTCCCTGTTTGATCAGAAGGAGGAATGGTCGGAGTTGGTTTGGACAGCTGAATTTGCCTATAATAATGCTGTGCACTCCACCAACGGGTTTAACCCCTTTTAATCTAAATCAAGGCAGGCATCCTAATGTAATTTTGGAAAAAGTAGACAACACAGTTCCAGCAGCTGAAGATTTAGTAAAAAATTGCAAACTACCTTAGTGAGTGCTAAGAAAAACATAACCCAAGCAAAGATTTCATGTAAAGTTCAGGCAGAGAAAAAAAAAGAGAGAGTCCCATTTTCACAAGAGGTGACAAAGTTTGGTTATCCACAAGACATTTACATCTTAAAGGGAATCGTAAGTCTCAACCTCAATTCATAGGTCCATTTAAATGGATAAAATGATTAATTCAGTGGCAGCTAAACCTACAGTTGCGATCACATTTAAAAATACATCCAGTCTTTCATGTTTCGTTGTTAAAGAACAGTCCTCCAGGTTTATGATCTAACACTCCTCAAATTCCAACTCAGATGAATTCTGCTGATGAATATGAAGTACATCAGATTTTGGATTCCAAAATAAGAAAGGGCAACTTGTACTATTTAATTGCCTGGAAAGGATGTGGTCCGGAAGAAAGATCTAGGAAACCTCAGAATAATGTGGATGCTTCAAGATTGATAAATAACTTTCACAAAACGAATCCAGACAAACCTAAACTGGAGAACTGTTCTTTGAGGGGGAGTACTGTCATGAACCCTCAGAGCTGCAATGCTTTGACTCCTGTGAAGGGTGGAAGAAGAGCAAAATATTTACAATTCAAAAAGTATCCACAGTGGCAGAGGCGGCGACCTTATTGGAAGGTATTGTGTCAAGTTGTATTGCAGTCATTGCACACAGAGAGGCATCCAAGATGGCCGGCAGGTTGTTCAGGCACAAGTTGTTGCTCTTTCAAAATCGAGTTGTTAATAGGCACGCGCAGCACTTCAACTGAGTTCAGAGCGCTTATCCTGAGGTTAAAGTTTTCTGTGAAGGCACCTTAGTTCAAAGGATTTGACGAACAATTCAAGTAAGCCACAGAAATCTTTAACCATGTAAAATCGACGAAGGTCTCAAAGCACTTTGCAGCATTCTGAGAGTTCTGACTGGGTTAAATGTTAAACACCTGATAAGAGCAATTCAAAAGACATCAGAGAGCATATTGATAACTGTATTAAGACGTTAAAGGCTTCGATGTAGACAACAGGGTTTTCAAGAGTTATCAGCTGGGTTTCAAGAATCGGACGTGACAAGAACATTTCAAATGCATCGTAGAAGGTGTTGTTAACTGTTTTAACGACAATAAGGTCCAGAGTTATCCGAAGGCCTTGGTGTTAACATATCATAAAGAAAGCCTTAAACAATATTGTTATCTACAAATAAATATTTAGAAGACAGTCAATAAGATCACCAGTTTCATAAGTCATATGACAATATTTAATTATATATATATATATATATATATATATATATATATATATATATATATATGAAAGAAAAGATGTCCTGATCTGCGTGTTACGGCGCACTTAATTCTCCAGTGGTGCTGGTTTGAGGCAGGACAACCATATTTTCAAAAAACAAGATTCTCTTTCTGTTTTAGCAAGAGAAAACCGCACTCTGTCGTTGTGCCAAAAATACCTTAACTTTTAATACATTAGTGAGATCATAAACAAACAAACAGGAATCCCCTAATATATATATATATATATATAGCAACCACTATTTACAAAAAAAAGGAAGATTAAGGCAAGAATGAACTAATGATATATGCCTACAGAAACAGTAATACTCAACAAGAAAAAGTCAAATTGATTATTATCTCAAACATACAGAGATAGTCCTTCATATAATCTATTTATTATTAACACTAGTATATGCAGTTGAGAGAGAGAGAGGCAAATTCCTCAGAAACTTCAGGTAAAGAGTGTGGAGTATAATAGAAGAAAAAACCTAATTAATTGTTGGTAATGTTATAGGTGTTAGAGAAAACAATGTGTCCCCAGTAATTGTGATTGTAACCTTTTAGGTGTCGCTTCAAGATAAATATACAGTAGAAGAGTCTAGCAGACTGAACAAAAGAAGAAGCAGACCTCTGAGGCAGTCTCTCTTTATCCCACTCCCCTTTCCCCTTCCAGGGTGCTCAAAAGGAGGAACTGTTCATTGCGAGTAGTCTGGGTTGGAAATTGAGGATAAATCTTCTGCTCCTGAGGGAATCGAACCAAGGTACTGTGACATCATTTTCCCAAAGAAAACTGACCTGTTTTTCGCCTCTAGTTCAGCCGGCACCTAGAGAAACCTAGCAAACCTATGCATTTTTTAAAACTAGACACCTATGGAAATTCAGAATAGGGTGACTTGTGGGGCTCTCACCAGGTTCTGTCACCCAGAATCCTTTCCAAACCTCAAAATTTGGCAAAAAAAACACTTTTTCCTCACATTTCGGTGATAGAAAGTTCTGAAATCTGGGATGAGTCACAAATTTCTGTCTACCAAGCATTCCCCCAAGTCTTCCAAAAAAAATGGTACCTCACTTGTGCCGGTAGGCCTAGTTCCCGCGACAGGAAACGCCCTAAAGCACAACATGGACACATCACATTTTTACATTGACAACTGACGTGTTTTTTGGAAAGTGCCTAGCTGTGGATTTTGGTCTCTAGCTCAGCCGGCACCTAGGAAAACCTAGCAAACTTGGACATTTCTGAAAACTAGACACCTAGGTGAACCCAGGATGGGGTAACTTGTGGCACTCTCACCAGGTTCTGTTACCCAGAATCCTTAGCAAACCTCACAATTTGGCAAAAAAAACACTTTTCCCTCACATTTCAGTGATAGAAAGTTCTGGAACTTGAGAGAAGTCACAAATTTCCTTCCACCCAGCATTCCCCCAAGTCTCCCTATACAAAATGGTACCTCACTTGTGTGGGTAGGTCTAGTGCCCGCGACAGGAAATACCCCAAAACACTACATGGACAGATCAGAATTATCAAATACAAAACAACCTGTTTTTGCAGGGGGGCACCTGCGTTTTTGGTCCTGGGCTGAGCAGCCATCTAGGGAAATCTACCAAACCCAGAAATTTCTGAAAATGAGATACCCGAGGGACTCCAGGGAAGTGTGACTTGCATTGATCCCCCAGTGTTTTCTTACCCATAATCCTCTGTAAACCTCTAATTTAGCTAAAAAATCACATTTTTCTGACATTTCTCTATGGGATCACCACACCAGCACAAATTTCCTAGTCCCCAACATTGCCCTCAGTCTCCTGATAAAAATGATACCTCACTTATGTAGGTGGGCCAAGTGCTTGTGACAGGGAAGAGCCAAAAACATGGCAAAATTGAGGGGGAACCAAAGCGGGTTCAAAAGGGCAGTTTGGGAAAAAATGTTTTTAGGCCGACAAGTGGGGCAGAATTTTTATCGGTATAGATGTGACAATGCTGGGTGGTAGGAATTTTGTGGATTCCCGCAGATTCCGGAAGGCTCCATCACAAAAATGTGGGTTAATTATGTGATTTCAAGCAAAGTTGGAGGTTTGCAGGGCATTGTGGGTAGGAAAATGGTGCGGGGTGCATGTGAAGCACACCACCGTGGACTCACCAAGATGTTTCGTTTTCAGATGTGTCTAGGTCTCGTAGATTTTTCTACAAGGCTGCATCCCAAAGTCCAAAAGTGCACCCCTCACCATTCCAAGTGGGATGATTTTCAGAGCTAGACAAGCGCTCATGGCCCAAATGTAAAACCAAAACCAAAAATAATCAAATGTCCTCTTGCTTGCTGTTAGGATAAGATCTTTTAGTGAGTGGGGGCGAGCTGAAAGACTGTTACCCCCTTTAGTTGTGGTGGTTCTGCCCATACTGGTTGGTAGCCACCACCCCACTATTTGTTTTTTTAATTTTCTGGCACCTAGTAGTTTTTCTGCCCCCTGTGGAGTGGATCGGGGTAATTGCCCCATCTGCCCACCGGTGGGCAGAACAACTTTCTCCCCATTTATTTGGGGTGGGGGTATGGCCATACCCCACCCTCTTTTAAAAAAAAAAAATCTTCCCTGGTCTCTGCTGGACTTTCTACCGCCCTTGGGGGCAGATGGGCCTTCCAAAAAGAAAGATGGACAACAGTAATGTGCCCCCATGGAGAGCAACCCTTGCCCAAGGGGCAGCCCCCCCCCCCAAACAACACACACGCCAATCCTTGGTGCCTAAGAGGTTCGGCCTAATAAAAATAGGCCGATCTGCCCCCAAGGGGGGCAGAAATGGCCTAAAATAAAATTTGCCCCCAGGGGAGCAACCATTGACTAAGGGGTCACTCCCAATTTGTAAAAAATGAAAAAAATAAAAAATCCCTGTTGCCTAGTGGTTTCTACCTTCTTTGAGGGCAGATCGGCCTAAAGAAAATAGGCCAATCTGCCCCCAAAGGAGGCAGAAATGGCCTAAAATAAATTTGCCCCCCAGGGGAGTGACCCTTGCCTAAGGGGTCGCTCCCCTTGCGTGTAACTGACCTGATTAACAAAATCCCTGGTGTCTAGTGGTTTCTGCCCCCCTAAGGGGCAGATTGGCCTAAGAAAAATAGAAATGCTGAAAGAGACATGAAAGGAAAGGAAGAAAAGGAAAGAGTTCCCTTAAAACTGTTGAGGAGGGTTAATTTTGCTGATTCGGGCTGGGCTTCTGTTATGTTAAAATTCCCAACACAGGTAATATTGTAAGGCGCAAAGTAACGATCAATATCCTATCATGTTGACCTTCTAATGTGTGCTGCATTGTTCAGCACACGTAGATAGTTGGACATGCCCCTAGGAAGATAATCCGCTTCCAGATGGCGGCCCTTTCAGGATAAGAATTTGATGTAGCCATCGAGTGCAAGGAAGCATGTTTTGCACCTCCTCTGCACTCTGTGAACCAGTCACATGAATATTCTGAAATTTTCCTTACAATCTTCCATACAGCGTATACATGTTGTATATTATCTCATCTCTACTTTGTCACATGCTACATGTCTCACATGCTGAATATACCAGATCATTGTGATGTCATAGTACTGCGCATCATATGTAGACAGTGTGTATTTGCAATATTCACTAAGCAATTTTTTGCCTTGTAGGTGGTCCTGCACCATACACCCGGGCCGAAGCAGAGAACTTCAAGGATCCCAATGATATCAGTGAGTGTAAATAGTTAATGTTTGTAGCTCTGTAAGGATTATTTGTGCTCTATGATAGTCATAACATTGTGATGTGTATGGTGTAGCATCATTCACATGTAACCAATGAACAGAACATGTAAAATCACAACTGAGGTTGCACACAGTAAAAAGTTAAATGAACAAGGACTTATGTCAATATGCATGTAGGGGCATGTAGGGGCAATGTATGCAGACCCACATTATTCATGCTTCTTTACCTGCTTTGGTGATGTATGCTCATCTACTGTTTGGGTGCTTATGGCACATGTACCATTACCTAGCACTAGATGTACAGATGGTCAGAAGTTTTATTGTCTTGCACCCATACCCTGGCACTAACAAACTATGGTTCAACAAATGTTGCAGCAAAGTAGAAGGAGCTAGGCTGAGCTTGTGTGTACCCTTTATGCTTGCCTGTGTCCATATTGGATCTTGAGACAAGTGCTGGTGAGGTGTAACACATATCCCAGACAGCATTAACAATAGTTAACATTACAGTGTCATGTAATCATATTTACAGGAAAAAGTGTGTTTAAAATGCAACTAATACTATTGTTATTTAGCATCATACTATGCACATACATGCACCATACTTTTAACCTCACCTCCAAAATGAGTTAATTGTGAAAGACTATAGGCATGATCAGACATTCATACTAATCAGCAACTAAAATGTCTTGTGATCCAAACGTGTACCTGTAGTTATGTGTGATGTCAAGATTCACATTCAGACAAACTGGTATGACCATGTCAGCTGGCTAGCCGTCACAAACCAGCAATCTTTCCTAGGACAGATGTGGCATATATAGTTGTGAGAGGGCAAAGTTATCTCTAATCATTGATTAGATTCATCACAGCGGACATATAGTATATCAACGTGTGTTACTGTAAGGGTGCAAGTACAATGTTAATAGGATTCATTTACTTTGTTTAACTACTTTTGCCACAATTGAGCTGGGGTATGACATCTGTTCTCCTGCCTCAGGGTTACATGAGCATCCCTCAGAGTAGGCCATATCATGCATATGCGAGATGGGTTGACAGAGGAATGATTACACAGATGCCATTGGGATGTACGAATGTAGGACACCAACTCTATTTTGCCATGGTATTGGACAATTCATCTTAAGACTGCCTGTCTGATGCACATTGCGTGTAGATGTCAACATTGCAGGGTATGAACATATGGCTTGGCAGGTCGTGACAGGATGCAGGGAATCTTACCTCAGTGCAGACAGATTAGGTTGGAATACATGTGTCACTTGTCACAAGTCTGCACATGGAAATGCAGTTAAATGCCTAACTCATGACCTCATATACCCAATTACCTATTTCTGGGAAACATTCGTACCTTAGCAGGTAGTTGTCGATTTTGATGCAATGTGGAAAGGATCACATGCAGGTTTGCACTGCGTCAACAGCATACAGCCCATTACACTGCTCACCTATTGGTGGTGTTACTTCTACGGGTTAGCACTAAACCTGTCACCCTTGACTCATGGTGAAATGTTACCTGTTAGATATAGCACAAAGTACTTGTACACATGAGATTTGCAGCGTGCATGTACACATGCCTTTTTCTTAATGTGCATCAAGGAAAGCAGTGCTGCTGTTGTGTGGACAGACACTATGATATGTAAAGGTCACCATGGTATTGCTAGAACTGTGGACCATAAGCTATGTGTTAGAGTTCCTGTTATTTGCTTGAGTCAATATTGGTGAAGTGTCCAATATGTCTGTTTAACGGGAGGTAGCAACCCACCCTCTATCTTTGTTTTGACTATCTGGCACAGTCATTCAGTGCAGCAATGTGTGTTGCCCTGTGTATTTGCCAGATGAGTAAACCAAAGCTGTCAAGCTACCTGTATTTGCTTGAAATAACTAATTTCACATAGGTTATTGATGACAAAATTACCCAATTGCATGTTGCTACACAGATACCAAAGTGTCCATACCTGGACCCTGTGTTCAATTACATGTGTATACAACATCATGCTTGGAACTGAGTATCAGGATTGATATGGTTATAAGTATATAGGTGCCATAACATATACCTACACTGCCAGAACTTGAGTATGTTTGCCTTGATTCATTAGGAAAGGTATATGTTTAGAAGGTATATTGTTCCTATCACTTTCGCAATATGTGGTTTTGGGCTGACTTGCCACATGTGATGTTCAGAAAATGTGATCCTATTATTGGAGACTGCAAGTTCAATTTCACGTTTAGATGATACATATTTTCTTCACCTCCCTGGACAAGATGACGGCAGAAGAGGGTAAGCAGCACTACATCAGACTGAAGCACTACTGTCACATCAGTCACATGACAAAAGTATACAAGAAGATGGCAAAATTTTATGAAGATGGAAAGGCAACCATTACATGGAATGCAGGGAGGCAGGATCAATTGGGACCTTCAAAGGCCAAAGGACATCAGGAAGGTGCACCACAACTGACCAGAGTTCCACATGCAATTCCAGAAACATCCTCTGCCCAGCTGGTGAAAGCAACACAGCCCATGGACACTACACCTGCAGTAGGCTCAACTTCTGAGGCACAGGATTTCGGCATTCACGATATCTGTCACATTTGTGATGACGTTACCTGTCCGATGAGTACTAAATCTGGCCCTTAGTTGCAGTTAATGTTTACTGAAATCCAAGGTGTAGCACTGAGCTTCAAAATCCTTCAGCGGGCTAGCACAATCTTAAGGAGTCTGGCCCTAGTATCTGTCTGTGTCAGTATATACATAATTAAAGAACTTATGAGATATCTTCAATGTAAGCACTGGGGCTGACATATGGGTGTGAACACATTTTCAAGATCACTGAGAAAGATATCTGTCATTGTGTGAAACTGTGTTATTGACCCACATGCTTCACCGAGCCCATTTTGCGCAGGTAGGAATTTCTGTGATTAGTTTGCCTTTTTTTAGTGTGTGCCACTAAAGTTACTGATGGTTATTGTTTCACCATGACGTTCAGTATGTAAATGGGACTTCCCACATAGTGCCTTGGCAGTGGATGTACATGATGCTTGCCCATGTCCACCCAGAGCATGTAATTGGGACTGTGGCGCAATTACATTGAGATGCTAAGAAGTGGTTTTTGTATTGACACATTCACCATGGTCTAGCTGGTCCCATCGTTCATAATCAGACAACATGCTGGTTCATAGTATTGCATTTATTTACAGATGTGTACATATTCAATTTCAAAGTAGCAGTTCTTGCAGCAACAACCCCAACCTTGTTCAAGTAAAAAGGATGTCCAGACAGGGTCCACAGGGGATACATGCCACTCTCAGGAGAGGAGTTTATCCACTGGCAATGCCATTCCAATCCATTACTTTAAAGTCCACATTTAACAACATAGTCCCAAGAAAGGCACACTAGCATGATGGTGCAAGGGGGCCTGCATTGTCACAGTCTGCTTGGGAAGGTTTCAATTGTCCATGTATGATGTGCTGTTCCGGTCCAGGTATTTTTTCTTTGTATTATGGGACTTGTAGTACTAGTCACTCCTGTTGTACGTTCCACTACAAATCTCAGTATACAAAGGTATACCTGAACTGGTGCTGCACATCACACATGAAAGGACAAAGTTGATGGAGCTGGACTGGGCTGTACAACATGCGGCTAATCAGTATGACTAGCATTTATGTGGTATATGACTGGACATGTAAGAGATTTCTGCCCTTTCCCTTGCCCATAGCACATGACCATACCTTGCTGCGCTAGACAGTGTTAGATATGGGGTCTCTGGTTGGAATCAGTTTGCACTCTGTCCAAGCAGGGACCCTCACTCTAGTCAGGGCAAGGGAGATACTTACTTAAGATAACCCCTGCTCACCCCCATGGCAATTTGTTAAGTATGTGTACGAACACACACAGTGATACAGTGAAAACGTGAGGCCGTCGTTTCTTTTCCGGGCGGGTAGGCGATGCATCGTTTTTCTCTCCTGCAAGAAAGTGATGCATTGAATTCTGGACGGGGCACCTCAGATACACAAAGGTTCATGTTGATTTTGATGCCCAGCGATGATGCGTGCAAAATCCGGCCGCATGGTGATGGAAAACCGCGCTGCATGGGGTTGCGTTGTTTTCAGCAGCCGCAAGCACATGTTGTGACACTTCTCTAACCGAAATGCAGGTGATGTGTGGATTTCCCAGTCGCGATGCAGGTGGTGCGATGATTTCTCAGCCGCAATGCAGGTGGTATGTCATTTATACAGCCGTGTTGCAGGTGATGTGTCAACATTTTCCCCACACAACTCTTGTGAGTGGATTTCCACCTTGGTTCCACCAGCTTCACCTTTCAAGGTCCCAGGGACTGGATAGGGCACCACTTGGCAGGTTAGGAGTCTCAGCAGAGAGTCCCGGTGCTGGCATAGGAAGTCTTTAATGGCCCTGAGACTTCAAAACAGGAGGCAAGCTCAGTCCAAGCCCTTGGAGACACTTCACAAGCAGGAATATAGCACAAACTCCAGTCTTTGTCCTCTTGCAGGCAGAAGAAATAACTGCAGGCCAACCCACCAAAGCACAGTCACAGCCAAAGGGGCAGTACTCCTCCTCCAGTTCTTCAGCTCTTCTCCTTGGCAGAGGTTCCTCTGGATCCAGAAATAATCTGAAAATCTGGGGTTTTGGGTCTACTACTTATACTCCTTTCTGCCTTTGAAGTCTGTTGTTCACAAAATCCTGCCTTGCCCAGGCCTGGCTCCAGACTCACACCAGGGGGTTGGAGACTGCATTGTGTAAGGACAGGCACAGCCCATTCAGGTGTGTCAGCTCCTCCCTCCACTTTAGCCCAGATGACTCATCAGGATATGCAGGCTACACCTCAGCTCCCTTTGTGTCACTGTCTAGAGGGAATTCACAAACAGCTGAATTGTCAGTCTGAACCAGACGTGGAATACAGAAGCAGGCAGAGGCACAGAATGGTTTAAGCAAGAGAATGCCCACTTTCTAAAAGTGGCATTTTCAAACCGACAATCTAAAAACCAACTTTACCAAGAGATGTATTTTTTAATTGTGAGTTCAGAGACCTGAAACTCCATATCTCTATCTGCTCCCAATGGGAAACTACACTTAAAAGATATTTAACAGACGTCCCCATGTTAACCTATGAGAGAGATAGGCCTAGCAACAGTGAAAACCAAATTTGGCAGTATTGCACTGTCCGGACATGTAAAACACATCAGTGCTTGTCCTACCTTTAACATCCACTGCACCCTGCCCATGGGGCTACCTAGGATCTACCTTGGGGGTGCCTTACATGTACAAAAAGGGAAGGTTTGGGCCTGGCAAGTGGGTACACTTGCCAGGTCGAATTGGCAGTGTAACACTGCATACACAGACATTGCAGTGGCAGGTCTGAGACATGTTTACAGGGCAACTCATGTGGGTGGCACAGTCAGTGCTGCAGGCGCACTAGTAGCATTTGATTTACAGGCCCTGGGTACCTACAGTGGATTTACTAGGGACTTACTGGTAAACCAAGTATGTCAATCACGGAAAAGCCAATCACCAGTACAATTGACACAAAGAGCATATGCACTTTAGCAGTGGTAAAGTGGCCAGAGCACTAAAGCCAACAAAAATTGGTCAGACAAATAGCAGGAAGAAGGCAAAAAGTTTGGGGATAACCTTGCAAAAAGGGCCAGGTCCAATAGACAGCATCACATTTTTATGCATATTGTCCCATGTTGCCACTTACCCTGTTGGTCTCGCTGGTCCTCCACTGCAGCACTGTTGAGTCCTTCCACTCCTGCCACCAACTCTGCTGGGATGCCTGATGCCACCTGCTCCTCCAATGGGTCCAGCTCCTCAGGTCCTCAGGTTCTCCTCCGGTCCTCATGGCTGCCCTCAGGTTATTGGCCAGTTTCTCCTTTGTCCTATGCTTATAATCATGCCAGCACTTCTTGCACTCTGACACTGTTCTCTTAGTTTGCCCTACTCTTGATCTCCTCTACTATGGACTGCCAAAAGGCTTCATTCTTTCCTTCTAGCAATTTAGAGGTGACAAAGGGCTGATGTTCATGCTTTGTCACCTCTCTTATTAGGATTTCATTCTCCTCACTGAAATTATTCTTCCTCTTCCTCGTCCCCTGGCTGGAGTAGGGGTTGTTGGGATTGTTGCCCTGACTGCTGCTGACCCCTGTTGCCTGCTCATCTCTCCTTGCTGAGGTGTGGGAAATATTTTTTTTTTACAATGCATCACTTTTTAAGGGATTTCTGAGGCATTACACACTCCATTGTGGTGCAAAGGTGATTTGCAGCATGTTGGTTTATGACCTGCAAAGCAGCTTAGCATCACTTTGGATGCACATGCATCACTTTTCAATGGGGCATCTGTCCCATGAATGCATCAATATTTTGACACATATGCACTTTCAATCACCACATATTTCTGAAATCCTCCATTTGCATATCTCTCACATCATCTCATTTGTCTTCGTCAATAACTTTTCACTCTGACCTTCTGCATGTACTTCCTTGTGCCACCTCCCCGTAAGAGGCCCTCTTTTTCACACACACAAACACACACACTCACCCTTTGCCGCTCTCTCCCCACTAATAAATACATCATTTTCTTTACCTGTGGCCTGTCCTTTTGTTGACACCTATGTATACATCATTTGCACATGTTCATCTAAAATGGTAATTACAACGGACACCTATCTGACCATCATTTTATTTACTCTGCACAGAAGTCAAGTATTGGATGAGCATGTAGTATGAACACCTATATGAAAATCTTGGACTAACTTCATTATCAAATTCAGAGCTCTCGCTTATGCTCTGTCATACCTCCAGAGCCAGCAGATCTCAGGCAGGTCCAATTACAGGTCCAGACAGGTCCAGTTGTAGCAGGTCAGCTGGACAGTTGCAGGGAGACCTCTGAATCTTGTGTGTCAAGGTAGCTCACACAGGAAGTCAGCCAACTGACCCTTGTGGTCATTCTGGTTAGCCTGGGATGAGGGTAAACAGGTTCAATCTTCCTTGTAAGACAGCAAGGAAGTCCTTTAAGTAGTAGGGCAGCCCTCTGGCAGCAGGGCAGTCCTTTTTCTGTAACTTCCACAGTAAGTGATGCAAGACCCCTCAATGTGAGGGATAGTGAAAACAGCCCTAACTAACCTGTAGGAAAGTTTCAATTCTATTAAGGACACGTACACTGCCTGGTCAAACTCATCATCCCAAGGCAGGTAAGTTAAGGGATCCTCCCCACCACACAGAGAAACAGTGAAAATGTGGCTTATCTGGGCTGCGAGCAGTGAAGAAAGAGGGGGCGAAGAGAGAAATGATGGACTACCTTGGGGTTGATATCACCTGACTGGACTCCGTTTGAGACTGTTGTTCCCAGATTGGTTTTGCTATTTGAACCATTCCCAGAGCTCCTTGAGACTGGTTGTTTTATTGCTTTAGGAGTTATAAGTTAATTAAATGGCTGCTGAAAAATAAAGCAAAGGAAGATAATCATAATCCTTGCCTCTGGTCCTGACATAGAATTCTGAAGTGCATGTCTGCCTCATTTTTGCAAAGCACTGTGAGATGTGGTGGAGGAGTTTTTGTGCTTCCACATATGTGCTGTCTCTCTTGAAAAGTGGTGGTCTTTCATGCAGAAGGGCTGTGCCTCATGGACAGGAACTGTGGACTCTGCACTGAATCATGTGATGTGTGGAACCCAGCAAACTCATGTTGTTTTCCTTTAATTGGATACTGTAATTGTAGGATTGTAAGGCAGTTCACCAAGAATATGTTTTTGTAATTTTCCTGATAACCCCCCTCAGTCGCCACGGATGCATTAACTTGTTGCTTTAGCAGACCTTGTTACAAATTTAAGTACCCATCTAACTCCAATAACAGCAAAACACCAGTTATGCTGTTTTACAATGCATAAAAATATACGTGTAAGTAAATTCTATTTTCTAAAAAATATATGCAACATTATGGCGGTCATTGTGACCGCGGCGGGCGGCGTTAGCCGCCCGCCATGCGGTCACCACCATTTGGCCGCTCCGCGGTCAAAAGACCGCGGCGGCCATTCTGGCTTTCCCGCTGGGCCGGCGGGCGCCCGCCAAAGGAGCGCCCGCCGGCCCAGCGGGAAAGGCCCTGCAACATAGAAGCCGGCTCCGAATGGAGCCGGCGGTGTTGCAGGGGTGCGACGGGTGCAGTTGCACCCGTCGCGATTTTCACTGTCTGCTAAGCAGACAGTGAAAATCATGCTGGGGCCCTGTTAGGGGGCCCCTGCACTGCCCATGCCAGTGGCATGGGCAGTGCAGGGGCCCCCAGGGGCCCCATGACACCCGTTCCCGCCATCCTGTTCCTGGCGGTAAAAACCGCCAGAAACAGGGTGGCGGGAAGGGGGTCAGAATCTCCATGGCGGCGCTGCATGCAGCGCCGCCATGGAGATTCAGCCCAGACAGGGGAAATCCGTCAGGAAACCGCCGGATCCCCTTTTCTGACTGCGGCTTTACCGCAGCGGTCAGAATGGGCAGGGAAGCACCGCCAGCCTGTTGGCGGTGCTTCCGTCGTCATCCACTGGAATGACCCCCTATATGTGTTATGTTGGATCTGCGTCAATCCAACATCCCTAATATAAGAGGGGTAATTAGAGCCTGTTATGCTCACACTTTCTCTAACATCAGAACTTATTTCTGTGTTCCTCCGCTGTGCGTTCTGCAAGAGAGTTCTAAAGATGTCACTTGGAACGCGTCTAGCAAAGGGCACATCGGTCGCTTCTGATGTTTACGCTTGCTATAACATCTTACCAAAAGGACTTCTCTACGTTTGTGATTGATTACGGGAGAACACAACATCCGATTTTGGTGACGAACTGAAGCCACCGGAGAGACCCACGCAGTATGCGGCACATTGTTAATACCTTAAGAAGGTGAGAGCCACTGCTTTGCGTAAGCGTGCCCCCAAGGGCTCATCGTTTTTTAGGCCAAGGACTCATCGCGTTAGTAGACTGAAGATCTTAGACGTTAACAATGTAGCCAGTGTTTAGTCACATGCACGATCAAAGCAATCGTTGCTACAACAAAGAACAGTCTCGAAATGAGCATTTACAGGCATAATCTTGGAATTTAATCAAGAGCTGTAACATTTATACAATCGGACGCGCACAGCAGCCATTTTGTGCACATCGGAGCACTGACATGAGTTTCCGTGGGGCAATAACACTTGTTTTGCTAATCTATGTTCCCCCAAGTCTCCCGATAAAAATGATACCTCACTTGTGCTTTACAATCCGGCTGCCAAAACGCAGAGAGAGACTTCAAAGGGAAGGAAATAACTTTCCTTCCCTTTGAAGCCTCTCTGCCTCCTCCACGTGATCGGAAGAGAAATGCAAAGCATTTCTCTTCCGATCATCGCGCTGGAAGCTGAGCTATTGTGATTGTCAACGCGCGCTGACGTCACAGGGGGGGTGGGGGGGGTCGGGGGTGGAAGGGGAAGGGCTTCCCCTTCCATCCCTGACTTGGGGGGGTGGGGGGGAACCCCACAGAGGGAGCGCTAGCGCTCCCTCTGGGCTGGGTGCCCAGGACGTAATGGTTACGTCCTGGGCACAGCAGCACTGTGCCGCAGGACGTAACCATTACGTCCTCGGCACAGAACCGGTTAATGACGCATTGAGCCAACGGTGATGTGCACACCCTAGTTTTTTTTTTTTTGGCTGCAATTTCTTTCACTGACTGACCTAAGGCAAAAGTATAAGATGCAAGATGTACATAGAACCATAGCCCAGAAGCGTGTCACAGTGGTCATACGCACACCTTCTGCACATAAGACTATTTGGAGTGCATTTGTTTATTTAGCTATAGGCACATCGTTCATCATATCACCACTGTTTGAATGGTCAACTATTATCTTTGATTGTCGAAGGTAGTGTGAACCACTTTGTAAGATATGCAAATGGTGAATCCACTACCACTGTTTTTAGAGACACCAGGAACACCCTGCATTCCATGGAAACATTGGTTTGATGGTTTTGAAACATATCTTGTGCTATTGGTGCATCACGTTACAGACCGGAAAGGAAAAAATATCTGTTACTGCATTCTTTGGGCTATGAAGGTAGAGAAATGTTTAAACACCTATCGGATCTAGTGCAAACTGAAGAAAAATTGGATGACTATCAAGTCTCTATTAAAAAATTAGCTACAAGGTTTGATGTGCAACAAAGTTTGGTGGTTTTGAGACACAAATTTTTCGAATGTTCGAAAACACAGAGGCCCATATTTATACTTTTTTAGTGCCGCATTTGCGCTGCTTTTTAATGCAAAAGCAGCGCAAACTTACAAAATACAATTGTATTTTGTAAGTTTGCGCCGCTTTTGCGTAAAGAAATGACGCAAATGCGGCGCTAAAAAAGTATAAATATGGGCCAAAATGAGGATGGCGATGCTTATATTAGTGCACTAAGTAAGTTGTGTTCACAGTGTGATTTCAAAGAATTCCATGACTAATTGAGACAGGATCAATTTATTGGTCACTTCTTGGACAGACACATTCAACAGAAGCTTTTGACGATGGGTAATCCATTATTGGAATAAGTCATTAACGTTGCAAAAAGTATTAAATTAGCACACATTTCTCTGTTGGAACTCAGTACGAGTATCGCTGTAAAAGAGAGAGAACGGTAATGTCAATGTAAATGTAGTAATGTCTGGAGGGGCAAACAGGAATGAGCAAAAGAACACAGGAAAAAGCTTCTTTAAGAGAACCAACATATGTTTTAGATGTGGAAATGCACCACACAGCAGGGAAGGCAGAGGTTGTACTAAGAAGAATATTTCATGCAGAAAGTGTGGTAAAATTGGGCACTTTGCTAAGGTGTGCCAGGGTGCACAGAGTAGGCAAACAACAGTAAGTGTAGCGGATGAAGATGATAAAAATAGAAAACAACTCATGGCGAAAGCTTTTCAGAACATGATTGTAGTAGTCACAGAAGATCAGATTGTTTGTGCAGACAAAATTGAATGTGTGGATCCCTATGTAGACATTGCAGTGGGAGATAAAACTTTACACTTATTGGACGTATTACAATGATTACATCAGAACTTTTTCACAAGATCTGGAGTGATAGAAAATTGTAGCCCCCAGACAGGGCACCTGTCTCATATGAAGGTAGGAAAATAGAACTGGCAGGTTTTATTGAACACATTTTAGAGTTAAAAGGGTGTAAGCTCCAAGACAAAATATATGTGGCATTAAAGGGTTTGAACATATTGGGGTGGTTTCACCAAGGTCTTTTTGTCGTGATACTGAAACCCGGAACTGAAGAACAAGTTCTAGTAGTTAAGGATTCTACGTCTTCAGTTCTGTTTGAGAATGAGTTTCCCAATCTTTTCACACAAGGACTAGGAAAAATTGTGGGTTTAAAATATAAGATAAAAATTAAGCAAGGAGCCATTCCTGTGAAACATAAAACCAGGTCAGTTCCGTTCAGTTTGAGAGAAGACCTAAAACTTAAACTGAATATGCTTCAAAAGAGTGTTGTAATAGAACCCATTGAATCCTGTCTGCAGCTTTCGCCTTTAGCTGTCGCTTATAAACGTAATGGGGACATGCACTTGTGTGCTGATTTGAGGAGTCTTAACAAAGAAATTTGAGCAGAATCAAATCCCCTACCCAAGATTAGTGATCTTTTAGAGGAACTCAAAGGTGCAGAGTGGTTTTCTAAAATTTATTTGTTATCAGCTTGTCACCCGGTGGTGTTGGAAGAAGAGTCACACCACTATACAGCATTCAATTCACCATTTAGCTCATTCCAATTTTGCAGGATGCCATTTGGATTAGCATCTGCCGCTTCGGCTTTCCAGCACATAATGCACAAGTTGCTGGAAAATGTCAAGGGTGTCTTACCATTTCAAGACGATGTTTTGATTTATGATAAGCATTTGGAAGATCTTGACAAGATCATGAGATCTGCACTGCACATTTTTCAGATGAATGGTGTGATAGTCAAGAAGGAGAAGTGTGAATTCTGGAAAAGGGAAATTTAGTTTTTGGGATGCTATGTATCAAGTAAAGGAATAGCACTTAGACCTGGGTTGGTTAAGGCAGTGATAAATTGTCCCAATCCCAGAAATAGGAAGGAATTACGTTTGTTCATTGGGATGTACGGCTATTATGCTAGAATCATTCCAGATTATGCAACCAAAATGAAAGATCTGTTGAATATGCTAAAAAGCAAGGTTCCCTTTGTGTGGAATAGTGCATGTCAAAACACATTTGATAGTGTTAAACTGGAAATGACAAATGCAAGAACATTAAGGCGGTCATTACAACATTGGCGGTAAAAGCCGCTTACCGCCGTGCAGAAGGCCGCCAACACACCGCAGCGGCCGCGGAATTATGCCACAGCAATTATGACCCACATCTCGGAATCCGCCAAAATTCAGACACCCACACAAGTCCACCACACCAAAGGTCAGTGATAAACTGGCGATAACAAAACCTCCACCGTCACGCCAACAGAAATACGCCCACACTATCACAACACACGAATCCACGCGGCGGTCTTTCAACCGCGGTATTCCATTGGCGGTACACACCGCCGCGCTCAAAATACACACACATATACAAAACACAACCACATTGGACAATTCGAAATACACACACCTGATACACATACACTCACCACTCCCACACACCCATTACAATATAAAACACCCACCCACATCACCCACAAACCCCTACGACAAATTTACAGAGAGAAGGCCAGAGAGAGACACTACAAACAACTACCAAGCATCCACAGGCACCCAACACCATCACCCACACAACTTCCACGCACCTCACACAACACACCACTACATATCACCACACTTATCACCACACACTCCACCCAACACATCACCCACACCACCCCATGGCATGGCAAAGACACCCCAGGTTCTCGGAGGAGGAGCTCAGGGTCATGGTGGAGGAAATCGTACGGGTAGAGCCACAGCTATTCGGAGCACAGGTGCAGCACACCTCCATTGCAAGGAAGATGGAGCTATGGCGAAGAATAGTGGACAGGGTCAACGCAGTGGGACAGCACCCAAGAAATCGGGAGGACATCAGGAAGAGGTGGAACGACCTACGGGGGAAGGTGCGTTCCGTGGTCTCAAGACACCACCAGGCGGTTCAGCGGACTAGCGGCGGACCCCCACCTCCTCCCCCACAACTAACAACATGGGAGGAGCAGGTCTTGGCGATTCTGCATCCTGAAGGCCTCGCAGGAGTAGGTGGAGGAATGGACTCTGGTAAGTCGAAGCATTACTATTACATACCCCCACCCTCACCCTCACCCCAGCACCCCTACTCCTCACAAATGTCCCAACATCACAAACCACCCATCCCAACACCAAGCCCTGCATGGAACAAAGCATGGACACACATCACCAAAGCATGCCCACTGTACATACCCATACACCCCCCTAAACCATCATCACACAAGCTCCCACACAGGAATGCTAGCACTGGGGTACACGGTCACCCACCCATTGCACACCATTACACACACAGATTTAATAAACCTCCTTTTATACCCCTGCAGGACCCCTACCCAACGTCACCGGACAGGAGGGTCCACACACGTCCACTCCACCAACAGAAGAGGCCCACAGTGATGACAGCACCTCTGTCCAACTGGATCTAGATGACCAGCCAGGACCATCGGGGACCTCTGGACAGTTGGTTCCCCTCACACAGGCACAGGCCACCACGGACCATCCCCCCTCTGGAAACACCAGCACAGCACCCACCCAGCAGGCCCATACCTCCGTCCCCAGGACACGTCAATCAGCTGTGTGTCCACCACTACAGGGAACCCAGGATAACCCCCCACTCCAACAACAACAGGGACCTGGGGGCAGTGGTAGTGGGCACACTGTCCAGGGGACGGAGGCACTGGAACACAGGGGAACTGGGAGGGCTGCCGTGCGACAGGGGGCGGACAGGCCAAGGGATCCCACTCTCCACGAGGCCCTCTCCTCCATCATGGGAGCCTACCACCACTCCCAGGAGATGATGGCAACGGTACTGGCCAAGTTTCAGGAGACCCAGCGCCTGCAGGAGGAACAGTATATGAGCTTCAGGGAGGAACTCAGAACCATCAGCTCCACCCTGGGCACCATCGTAGGGGTGCTGAAGGAAGTACTCAACACCAGGAGGGACACTGTGGCACTACAAGGGGCCCCTGACACTAGCATGGACGATGAACTGCCCACCACCTCCGCCGGCACTAGTGGACAGGACGCCCCGCCACAGGACCACCACACCAGCACCCCACCCCCTGCAGAGGGTGAACCACCCCGCAAATGGTCCCTGAGATCCAGGAACACGACAGAGCATGATGCCAAGACTCCCACCAAGAAATGAGACCACCCTGATTGTCATCCTACTGTCCCACTTTGTCACCCCGTCCATAATTAAACTGCCCCAGCTCCACTTCCTATGCCCATATGGGCAATGCACCTGTGAGACTAATAGACTGGACTCTGCCGTGGACACTCCTCTGCCATCACCCCTCACCATTTCACTACCCCCTCCAATTTTGAGCATTTAAATAAACACACCTAAAGCACAAAATGATCTGGAGTCTGTCTGTGATTTCGAAATAGTGTATTAGCAATTACAGTGACAAAGGGCCAGATGTAGGTAGGTTTCATATTGCGACTTGCAATTTGCGAGTCATAGCGACTCGCAAATTGCAACTCGCAATATGAAATGCAGAAAGGTGTCTCAGACACCTTCTGCGACTCGCTATGGGGTCGCAAAGACCCACCTCATGAATATTTATGAGGTGGGTCGCAGTTTGCGACCCCATAGCGAGTCTAAGCACTCACAGGGATGGTGGCCTGCTGGAGACAGCAGACCACCATGTCTGTGACTGCTTTTAAATAAAGCAGTGTTTTTTTTTTTTCTTTTTGCAGCCCGTTTTCCTTAAAGGAAAACGAGCTGCAAAAAGAAAAAATACCGAAACCATTTAGTTTCGGTTTTTTCAGAGTAGGCAGTGGTCCATAGGACCACTGCCTGCTCTGAAAAATATTTTTTGTGCCATTCACAAAGGGGAAGGGGTCCTATGGGGACCCCTTCCCTTTTGCAAATGAGTTACCATCCACTTCAAGTGGATGGTAACTGCGAGTTGGTTTGCGACCGCTTTCGCGGTCACAAAGAAACTCAACATCGCAATGCGGTCGCAAATAGGAAGGGAACACCCCTTCCTATTTGCGAGTTGGAATCACATTTTGCGAGTCGGTACCGACTCGCAAAATGTGACTCTGCATCGCGTAAGGCCTTTTGCGCCTCGCAAACTGTGTTTTTTGCCGTTTGGGAGGTGCAAAAGGCTTCCTACATCTGGCCCAAAATTTTTTATAAAATAGTAATGTCAACATACCTATGTCACACAGCTCTAGTCCATGAGGAATCTAAGCAGATGTCACATAGTGGGACCCAAATCTGTGAAACCATAAGGGAAAGTGACAACTCAGTAACCATACACTGGGTGAAAACGACAGACAGTAGAGAGGTAGTAGTGTTAAAGTACATGTAGTAGGCAGGTTTGTATTCTTACCTGTGTCTCACTGGAAATATTGCAGGATCACTGAGTCCCTGTTGTGCATGTCTTCTTCCTCTGCTTCCTCCTCATCACTGTCCACAGGCTCCACAGCTGCAATAACACCTCCATCTGGACCATCCCCCTGCAGAAAAGGCACCTGGCGTCGCAAAGCCAAGTTATGAAGCATACAGCAGGCCACGATGATCTGGCACACCTTCTTTGGTGAGTTGAATAGGGATCCACCTGTCATATGGAGGCACCTGAACCTGGCCTTCAGGAGGCCGAAGGTCCGCTTGATCACCCTCCTAGTTCGCCCATGGGCCTCATTGTAGCGTTCCTCTGCCCTGGTCCTGGGATTCCTCACTGGGGTCAGTAGCCATGACAGGTTGGGATAACCAGAGTCACCTGCAAATGGTGAGGGGCAACTGTTAGACACACACTAACCTGGAGGGATAACCCCAGACCCAGACAACCATTCCCCCTGACTTGCTTCCAGGTGCTCACCTAATAGCCACACACTGTGCCTCTGGAGTTGACCCATCACATAAGGGATGCTGCTATTCCACAGGATGTAGGCGTCATGCACTGAGCCATGGAACATGGCATTCACATGGGAGATGTACTGGTCTGCCAAACATACCATCTGTACATTCATAGAATGATAACTCTTCCGGTTTCTGTACACCTGTTCACTCCTGTGGGGGGGGGGCAAAGCCACATGTGTCCCATCAATGGCACCTATGATGTTGGGGATATGTCCCTGGGCATAGAAATCACCTTTCACTGTAGGCAAATCCTCCACCTCAGGGAAAACGATGTAGCTCCGCCTGTGTTTCAGTAGGGCAGACAATACTCTGGACAATACGTTGGAAAACACAGGCTGGGACATCCCTGATGCCATGGCCACAGTTGTTTGAAAAGAGCCACTTGCAAGGAAATGGAGCACTGACAGCACCTGCACTTGAGGGGGGATTCCTGTGGGATGGCGGATTGCTGACATCAGGTCTGGCTCCAACTGGGTACACAGTTCCTGGATTGTGGCACGGTCAAGCCTGTAGGTGATTATCAAATGTCGCTCCTCCATTGTCGACAGGTCCACCAACGGTCAGTACACCGGAGGATGCCACCATCTCCTCACATGTCCCAGCGGACGGTGCCTATGAAGGACAACAGCAAGCACAGAGTCAAACAACTCAGAGATACGTACCCACAGTTTACCCAGAACACCAATCATACACAAAAGGTGGCCTGTATATGTGTTGAGTCTAGGCCTAGGTATGTGTGACGCAGTTGAAAATGAAGCCATGTGGGCCCCTGAAATGGCGGCTGCCTGACCTCTGAAGTGGGACAATGGGATGTGAGGTAACTGTGCTGGCGTTGTACACTGACGCGGTAGGCGGTCGAAGACCGCGGCGCAATGCTGCATTGGTTAACATTGGACCCTATGGGTCCCAGGAGCCAATGACGATGTACGCCGGCGGTGACGGTACGCACCGTCGCAGACGTGACCGCCATTTTCTATCTGTTCAATCACTCGATACCTGATCTTCGACAGGAGAGGACCTACAGTGCAAGTGCTGCTGTGACCTCAGTCTGGAAGAGACAATGGCTCATGCGTCTGGGGAAAGGGCCCCTGTCTTCACATCGGAGGAGTTGGAGAAGCTCATTGATGGAGTCCTCCCCCAGTACACGCTACTCTATGGTCCTCCAGACAAACAGGTAGGTACACAGGGAGCATGTTGTATGGGCTATGCCTGTGTGGAGAGGGCTGGATGTAAGAAGGAAGGGGGCAGAGTGCTGCGTGCATGAAAGACGGTAAATGCATGTGCCACATGGCAAGGGTAGGGATGGGGGCCACTCACTTTGACGGTGCAGTTGGTAATGACTTCTCTTCTTCCCCTGTACATTTCATGTAGGTCAGCGCCCACCAGAAGAAATATATTTGGCATGCCATCGCCAAGGACGTCCGGACCCTGGGGTTCTACCACAGACGGAGCACCCACTGCCGTAAAAGATGGGAGGACATTCGCCACTGGAGCAAGAAGACAGCGGAGGCTCAGCTGGGGATGGCCTCCCAACGTGGGAGGGGTGCCCGTTGCACCATGACCCCCCTGATGTTCAGGATCCTGGCGGTGGCCTACCCGGAGTTGGATGGGCGCTTGAGGGGATCACAGCAGACACAAGGGGGTGAGTACACTCTTATTCTGCTGACTTTTCGTGCAGTGGAGTTGTCTGGGTTGGGGAGAAGGGCTGTGGGTTTCCCTAGGCAAGGGCGAGTTCCGTAGGCTAGGCCCTGTGGCACCCCACCCCACCTCTGTAGAGTGACAAGTACAGCTATTCATGCCCCTGTGTCATCTATGTGTACAGATGTCGTCCATAGCCTTGTAGGCCATTTCCCAGGAAATGAACTGTGGAGCCCAAGAGCGCGGTGTAGTACAGGGGGCTTCTGTGTCTGTCTTGTCCGCCAACGGTAGCGGTAATCCATGCACTCAACATGTCTTTCTTCTGTCTCCCCCCCTCTTTTGTGGTGTTCCTGTTCTTGTGTGCATTAGCATCATCAGGCGGAGGAGCAGTGGCACCGGAGCACGAGGGAGCTGCATCCCACATGGCCCTGGAGGGCTAGACTACGGACTCGGAATTCACCAGTGGGACGGAGGGCGAGGGGAGCTCCACGGCGGGGACAGGAGCTGAGACCAGCGACACGGACTCGTCCTCTGATGGGAGCTCCCTTGTGGTGGTGGCAACATCTGTGCCCCCCGCATCTACAGGTACAGTCGCCACCCGCCCTACCAGCTCCGCCCTCCCAGCAGCCCCTCAGCCTTCGGCCCGTGCCCGCTCACCCAGGAGTGTGGGCATCACCTTCACCCCAGGCACCTCAGGCCCTGCCCCAGTCACCCCTGCTGCCCTCAGTGAGGAGGCCATTGACCTCCTCAGGTCACTCACTGTTGGGCAGTCTACCATTTTGAATGCCATGCAGGGTGTAGAAAGGCAGTTGCAATAAACTAATGCATTCCTGGAGGGCATTCATTCTGGTCAGGCGGCCCTTCACCGAGCTTTTCAAACTCTGGCCTCAGCACTGATGGCAGCCATTGTCCCCGTCTCTAGCCTCCCCCTCCAACTTCCTCCACCCAGACCCAAACCCCTGTACCTCTGCCTATCCCAAGTACACCATCAGACCAGCCTGCACACACCTCACCACACAAGGGAAGCTCAGGCAAACATAAGCACCACACATCACACAGGCACTCACGCAAGCGACACACACATGCAGACACACCAGCATCCACTGCCTCCACTGTGTCCCCCTCCTCGTATCTCCCTCCTCCCTCCCAGTCTCATCTACACTCACACCCGCATGCACTACCTCTACAGCCACTACGTCCCTCACCAGCACACCCCGCTCACGTGCAGTCACCACCCCCACTACCGTGCACACGTCCCCTGTGTCCTCTCCCAGTGTGTCTGTGACGGCCCCTCCCAAGATACACAAACGCAGGCACACACCCACCCAACAGCCATCCACCTCACGACAGCCTCCAGCGCATGCACCTGCACCCAAAGTCACCAAACGTACACCTCCTACTACCACCACCTCTTCCTCCACTCCCAAACCCCCTCCAGCTACCCGTCCCAGTGTGTCCAAAAGAATTTTCCTGTCCAGCCTTGACCTTTTTCCCACACCTCCCCCACCCCGTCCATCTCATAGGTCCCGAAGTAGCACCTCAGCCACAACATCTCCGGGACCAGTGGTGCCTGTAGTCACAGGTATGGGGAGTGCACCGGCCACCAGGACAGCCAGTGTGGCACGGAGCCACAGCATAGCCAGTCCCCCACCTGTGAAGCATCAGAAGTTGGCCAGTGCCCGGCGGGAGAGGGGGAAGATTCCAGCCACCAAAGCCGATCCCAGGGGTCCTGTTGGGAGTGTGGAGTCAGCTGTGACACCTTCCAAGGTGGGGAAGGGCCACAAGAAATCTGGCAAGTCTGGGAAGGGCTGCACGGCGGAGAAGACCGCCATCATCCCCGCTGCCCAGGAGGCCACCGCCACCACCAGTCCCAGCACAGCTGCCCAGGAGGCCACCGCCAGCCCCAGCACAGCTGCCCAGGAGGCCACTGCCAGCCCCAGCACAGCTGCCCAGGAGGCCACCGCCAGCCCCAGCACAGCTGCCCAGGAGGCCACCGCCAGCCCCAGCCCAGCTGATCCATGGAGGCCCGCCAGCACAAGCCCTGCTGGGCCATGACGGACCGCCAGCACAAGCCCCACTGGGCTATGAAGGACCGCCAGCACAAGCCCCGCTGGGCCATGAAGGACCGCCAACTCAAGCCCCGCTGGGCCATGAAGGACCGCCAGCACAAGCCCCGCTGGGCCATGAAGGACCGCCAACTCAAGCACCGCTGGGCCATGAAGGACCGCCAGCACAAGCCCCGCTGGGCCATGAAGGACCGCCAACTCAAGCACTGCTGAACAGGACACTGCCAACTCAAGCACCGCTGAACAGGGCACCGCCAAATCAAGCACTGCTGAAAAGGGCACCGACAAATCAAGCACCGCTGAACAGGGCACCGCCAACTCAAGCACCTCTGAACAGGGCACCGCCAACCCAAGCACCGCTGAACAGGGCACCGCCAAATCAAGCACTGCTGAACAGGGCACCACCAACTCAAGCACGGCTGAACAGGGCACTGCCAACTCAAGCACCGCTGAACAGGGCCCTGCCAAATCAAGCACCGCTAAACAGGGCACCGCCAACTCAAGCACCGCTGAACAGGGCACCGCCAACTCAAGCACCGCTAGCCCATGAGCGGCAGGGGCACTGACGCAACTGGGTCAGTCACGGGGTGAGTGATGCACTCTGGGCACCAGTCCCCCTCCAGAACCAGTGGAGACATCCATCCACTACTTCTGTCCTTCACAGGATGAAGCACTCTGGGCACCATGCCCCCTCCAGAACCAGTGGAGACTGTTATCCACTTGTGAGACTGTGGCTTTGCACTCCCCAGGATGTTACAGTGGGCAACCCACCCACTGTAGAGATTTGAGAGACTGCGGCTTTGCACTCCCCAGGATGTTACAGTGGGCAACCCACCCACTGTAGAGACTTGAGAGACTGTGGCTTTGCACTCCCCAGGATATGGCAGTGGGCAAGCCACCCACTGTAGAGACTTGAGAGACTGTGGCTTTGCACTCCCCAGGATTGAACAGTGGGCATGTGGCCCCCTCGTGGATTTGTCGTTGTGCACTCAAGAGGCTGAGGTGACCCCCCTTTCCCTCCCCCTGAGGTGCCTGTTTTCTTGCTCTCTGATGCCCCTGCAGTGTTCTCTCCGTCATGGTCGGGGATCTTGTGTGGGCCTCGCCCATACCGTGTGGTCCCAGTGTTCCACAGACTTTCTTTGTGCAGTACCTGGACTTCTATGCCTGGTATATATTTTGTACATGGTGTATATATATATTTCTGCCTACTTGTTTGTAATATATTCCGATGGTTACACTAATTTTCTTTGGTCTTTGCATTCTTCCGGGGAGGTTTGGGGGGTGTAACTGTGATGTATTGATATGCATTAGTGTGTGTGTTGTAGTTGGTGAGGGTGGTGGTGTTGTGTGTGTGTGTGTCCCAGTTTTTTGCCTCCCCCTTCCCCTGTGTCATAGGTGAAGTACTCACCGTGGTCCTCGCCGCCGGCGTTCGTGCTCCTGGTAGAGGAGCAGGAAGACTATCACAGGTAGGACTTGGAGTTCCGGTTCCATGGTGTCCTCGTTCCTCTTGGAGTGTGTAGAGGTGAGCGTTTTCCCTTTGAAATTCCTGTTTCCGCCTTGTTTTTATCCACGGTGTATCCGCCCCGGAAAAGGTGGCAGATTGGCCTGTCATAATAGTGTGGGCGGTACATTGTCTCCCGCCTGTCTGTTGGCGGTGACCGCCGCGCTGTTTGCTTGTACCGCCGTGGCGGTCGGAGTGTTAAAGTGGCTGTCTATGTTGGCAGTTTCCGCCACGGTCGTAATTGCTATTTTTTTACTGCTGGCCTGTTGGCGGTCTTACCGCCGCTTTAACACCGTCCGCCAGGGTTGTAATGACCATCTAAATCTCAATGACCCCTGTAAAGGTTGCATGATCACTGTGGATGCTAGTAAGAATGTGTTGGATGCATTCTTACTCAAGTTTGCAGAGAGGATGAAACTGTCATTAGCTACGCTTCATGAGTACTATGAGAACTTGAGCTGAATTACTCTGTAATTGAAAAGGAGTTGGTAGCGTGTTACTGGGTGAGTGAGAAATTCAGGAGTTATGTGTGGGGCAGGAAATATGTAATACAAACAGATCATAAGCCCCTGATGTACATCTTGAGTGGAGACAAGGTTAAGTACACCACACCACGCGTTGCTCGTCTCACTACAAAATTGTTACATTATGACTTCCAAGTGAAATACATTCCAGGTAAGGAAAATATCACAGCAGACTTTTTGTCTAGGTTACCTGTCTGAGAACAGGAAGCAACAGATCTGGAGGAGGATAAAGAGGATTGTTTCATAGCAATAGTGGATATTGATGAAAGCAAAGTTTGCACTGAAACCGTTTGGAGGATGACAGAGAGCAATGATATAGTTTTGGGGAAGGTCAAGGAGTATATTGTGAATGGATGGCCCAAGGAAAGGAGCTTGTATACCAAGATACAACCTTTCTCCAAAATCTGTGAAGACCTATCTATTGAAGATGGTGTGGTGTTGAGGAATGATAAATATGTTCCCCCAGACATCATTTATCCTATGTTGGTTAACTATGCACATGAAGGCCATTTAGGCTCAACTATGACAAAGAGAAGAGTGAGAGCTCATTATTGGTGGCCTTCTATGGACAGAGATGTGGATATAGTGATGAGTGGGTGTGTGGTGTATAGCAGAGCAGAGAAAGGGTTCAAGCTGGTGACACTACCCTTACAACCTATACCTATGCCTGAGAAACAATGGATGAAATTTGGCATTGACATGATGGGACCTTTTCATTTTCTCCCACATCATTTACTCTAAGCATTTGTTTTGATGGATTACCATAGCAAATGAGCAGAAGTTCTTTTTTTCTCTAATCCTTCAGATGGCAGTGCTATACATTTCCTCAGAGATGTTTTCATGAGGGAGGGGTTCCCGGAGTTCATAGTTTCTGATAAATGGGGTTCAGTTTGCCAGTCACGAGATGGAAGCTTTCCTAGAAGAATCTGGTGTGAAGCATCTGAGGAGTTCACTGTACCATCCAAAAACCAATGGCCTGGTAGAAAGAATGAATAGAGTGGTAGTAGAATGTTTTAAGTGGGCTAAGGATAATAGGTATGATGTGGGAGAGGTAGTAAAGTCTATGTTGTGGTTTTATCACACAACGCCACATTCACTCACCAAAATATCCCCTTTTGTGTTTCTCAGGGGATGACGTTCCACCTCTAAACTATATCCTGCCTAGTTAGCCAAAGCAGTAGAGGGTAAGGTCACAGATAAGGCGAACCAAACAAAAATGTTGTTTAGAGTAAAAGAAGCACAGATTAAATTAAAAGACGGGTACGATTTTAAAAAATCTACCAAACTTCAAATGTTTCAACATGGAGATATTGTACGCATTAAGGCCCTCATTACAACCCTCGTAATCGGTGATAAAGCGGCGGTAATACAGCCAACAGGTCGGCAGTAAAGAAAATAGGATCACGACCATGGCAGAAACCGCCAACATAGACAGCAACTTTAACACACCGACCGCCACAGCGGTAGCAACAAACACCGCCGCAGTCACCGCCAACAGACAGATGGAAGACAATGTACCGCCCACCCTATCACAACCCGCCAATCTGCCAGCTTTTCTGGGGCGGTACCAACCCCATCAAAAGCACGGCAGAAACAGGACTTGGAAGGGAAACCACTCACCTCTCGACAATCAACAAAGAACCAGTACACCATGGAGCCCGGGCTGCAGGTCCTGCCAATGCTTGTCTACCTCCTCATACACGATGGATATCAAAGGCGGCGGCGACGACCACGGTGAGTACTGTACCTAGCACACAGGGGATGGGGGAGGAAAAAGAGACTGACACACACACACGCAACACGCAGCACCCCCACCCCAACCCTCTCCCACAACACCATACACACAAAAACATGCATCAACAGTATATTTACACCCCATTACCCCCTGGAAGAACGCAAGGACAAAAGCAATTGAGTTCAAACAGTGATATTTTGAAATATGCAGATACAGTTAACGATTAGAAAAATGGTATATACAAATATTTACAATATGTACAGAAGGCCGTACACTGTCCTTTGCAAATGTCCATGGCCCACTGGGCCAAAAATCATGGGCGAAGCCCACACTTGACTTCTGCCTCAAAACGGAGAGAACACTGCAGGGGCATCAAGTCGTAAACACACAGGGACCTCAGGGGGAAGGGGAGGGGGCAGCTCAGCCGGAAAATGGTACTACGCCACTGCTCCTGGAGGAGGCTACATGCCCACAGCGATGTCCTGGGGAGTGCAAAGCCACAATCTCTCAAGTCTCTCAAGTGGGTGGTTTGCTCACTGCTTGGTCCAGGGGAGTGCAAGGCCACAGTCTTTCAAGTGGTTGGTTTGCCCACTGCTTGGTCCGGGGGAGTGCAAAGCCAGTCTCTCAAGTCTCTCAAGTGGGTGGCTTGCCCACTGCTTGGTCCTGGGGAGTGCAAAGCCACATTCTCTCAAGTCTCTCAAGTGGGTGGTTTGCCCACTACTTGTTCCTGGGGAGTGCAAAACCACAGTCTCTCAAGTGGATGGCTTCTCCACTAAATCTGGAGGGGTCGTTGTGCCCAGTGTGCTTCATCCTGGCAAGGAGGGGCTGAGTAGATGGTTTCTCCACTGGTTCTGGGGGGGGCCTTGTGCCCAGTGTGCTTCATTCTGCCAAGGAGGGGCTGAGTGGATGGCTTCTTCCACTGGTTCTGGAGGGCGCCTTGTGCCCATTCTGCTTCATACTGTCAAGGAGGGGCTGAGTGGATGCCTTCTTCCACTGGTTCTGGAGGGGGTCTTGTGCCCAGTCTGCTTCATCCTGCCAAGGATAGTGATAGTGGATGCATTTCTCCACTGGTTCTGGAGGAGGCCTTGTGCCCGGGGGCCTTGTGCCCACTCTGTTTCATCCTGCCAAGGATATTAATAGTGGATGCATTTCTCCACTGGTTCTGGAGGGGCGCTTGTGTTCAGTGATGCTGCACTTGGGGTGTGGCAGTTCACATTCCCTCACCTGGGTGTCTGAGGCACGAGATTTGCAGGGAACAGGTAGCATGATACTCCATGGAGGCAGGGCCAGACTCCATCCTGCGGCACTACGGCTGCAAACTGGTGGTAGTGCTGGTGCTGGTGCTTCAAGTGGTGGTGGGAGGCTCCAGCCCGTCTCCTGCAGCCTTGGACGGCTGCCCACTAGGGATGCTGCTGCTGACAGTTGTTGTGGCACCAGCTGGGCATGTGGCGGTGCAGATGGTGGTGCAGGTGGCGGTGCTTGCGGCAGTGCCTGCGGCGGAGATGCTGCTGGTGCTGGTCGTGGTGCAGGTGCTGGTAGTGGTGGAGGGAGACAACAGGCCGTCTCCTGCAGCCTCGGACTGCAGCCCATGCTGCTGCTGACAGCTGTTGTGGCTGTGGCAGTGCAGGTGGCGGTACAGGTGGCGGCACAGATGGTGGTGCAGATGGCAGTGCCTGTGGCGGTGCTTGCCGCGGTACAGGCTGCGGGGCTGTCGGTACTGATGGTGGACACCAATCCCTCACCTGGAGCCTCAGAGGCCTGAAGTTCCTGGCCTTGGGTTTTCTTCCCCTTCCCCACCTTGGCAGATGCTGCTGGGACCTTGGCACTGGCAGCTTGAGTTTTGGAGGAGGAATTGCTGGGTGGGTCGTGCTCCTTGGCCATGCTGCATGCTGGCTCCTTCTTCACCTTGGCAGGTGGCGGAATGGGTTGGTTCTTTGCAGGCAGTGCTTAATTTGTCAATAAAAAGGTGCCGGTGCCCAAAGCCCTCCTCTTAAACACGCGGCTGTTGCAATTAAATGTGTGAACACGGAATACTGGGGCGGCGTAATCCTGAAGCCATCTCTGGCTTCTTCAGTCCATACAAAACCACTCCCTGCCCCTTCAGCTCACTATAGCAGCTTTCTACTTTTTCCCTTTGTGATGCTTTTTCGTTGTTCCCTTCCTCCGTCTGTCCCATATGTGTCTTTTGCTCGCAGCAAATGCTTGAGGCTGAAGAAAAAGCCCCGGCCCTCAAAAATAAGTGCAGGTGCTTAGCACCGGAAACAACAAGCACAAATTAAGCACTGTTTGCAGGTGGCTCACTGGTCCCCTTTGATCCTCTGGGACTTGCAGGTACCACTGGGTCCGCCGACTTGTTGGCTGACGTGCTGTCCTGGGATCTGGACACCCTGGCCCGAGGGTAAGTACGGGGGGAAGGCGTGGGGAAGAGGTCAATGTTTGCCAGGAAAAGTTTTTTAGACACACTCGGACAGGAAGATGGAGAGGGTTTGGGAGTGGAGGAAGAGGGAGTGGTTGTAGGAGGTGTACGTCTGCTGAGTTTGGGTGAAGGTGCATGGGCTGGATGCTGTTGTGAGGTGGATGGCTGTTGGGTGGGTGGGTGCTTGCGTTTGTGTACTTTGGGAGGAGGGGTCACAGACACACTGGGAGAGGACACGAGATGTGTGCATGGTTGTGGGGGTGGTGACTGCTCGTGAGGGCTGTGTTGTGAGGGGCGTGCTGGTGATGGAGGTAGTGGATGAAGATGTAGTGCATGCAGGTGTGAGTGTAGACAATACTGGGAGGGAGGTGGATGAGGAGGAAGAGGGGGACACGGTGGAGGTAGTTCGTGTTGGTGTGCTTGCATGGGCATGGTGCTTGTGTGAGTGCCTGTGAGATGAAGTGTGGTGCTTATGTTTGCCTGAGCCACTTTTGTGTAGTGATTTGGGTGCATGCTGGTCTGAAGGTGTGCTTGGGATAGGCTGAGGTAGAGGGGATTGGGTCTGGGTAGTGGAAGATGGAGGGGGGAGGCTGGACACAGGGTCAATGGCTGCCATCAGTGGTGAGACCAGAGCCTAAAAATCCTCTCTGTTGGGCCGCCACGCCAGAGTGAATGCCCTCCAAGTATACATTTGTTTGTTGCAAATGCCTCTCAACACCCTGGATGGCATTCAGAATGGTTGAATGCCTAACAGTGAGGGATCTCAGGAGGTCAATAGCCTCCTCACTGAGGGCAGCAGGGCTGACTGGGGCAGGGCCTGAGGTGCCTGGGGCAAAGGAGATGCCCACCCTCCTGGGTGAGCGGGCACGGGAAACACGCTGAGGGGCTGCTGGGAGGGCGGTGCTGGTAGGAGGGGTGGCGGCTGTACCTGTTGTTGGGGTGGGCACAGAGGTGTCCGCCAGCACCAGGGAGCTTCCATCGGAGGAGGAGTCACTATCAGGGGTCTCCCCTCCTGTCCCCATCATGAAGCTCCCCTCGCTCTCCGTCCCACTGGTGCCTTCACCTAACACCAGCATCTGCACACCTGAAACCCACAGGACCCTGCACAGTAGTAGATGGCCACTTACACCACCCAGCTACCTCCTAAAGAGCGCAAAGTCAGCTTTCAGAATCTGTACTCACCCCCTTGTGGCTGCTGTGATGCCCTCAAGCACCCATCCAACTCCGGATAGGCCACCGCCGGGATGCGGAACATCAGGGGGGTCATGGTGCGACGGGTACCCCTTCCACGTTGGGCCTCCACCGTTTTCTTGGTCCAGTAGCCCAGGTCCTCCCATCTCTTACCGCAGTGGGTGCTCCGCCTGTGATAGACCCCCACGGTCCGCACCTCCTTGGTGATGGCACGCCAAATACCCTTTTTCTGGTGGGCAGTGACCTGGTGGGAAAAGACAGCAGAAAAGGAAATTACTCACCCGTCCGGACTGTCAACTCATTGCCCACCAGTTCCCAACCATGCCCTGACACACATACAGTGACCACCTCTTATGCAGCACTCAAGCCAGGACGCCTCAGCACCCCCCAACATGTGGCTTACATCCACACCACTCCAAACATGCATTACCCACACATCATGCTCACAGTGTATTAACCTGTTTGTCTGGAGGACCGTAAAGTAATGTGTACTGGGGTAGGACCCCATCCACCAGTTTCTCCAACTCCTCAGCAGGGAAGGCAGGGGCCCTTTCCCCAGACACATGAGCCATTGTCGCTTCCAGGCACAGGTCACAGCAGCACTTGCAGTGTAGGTCCTTGCCTGTTGACGGTCAGGTAGCAAGTGAGTGAAGAGTTAGAAAATGGTGGTGATGTCCGCGGCAGTGCGTACCGCCACCGCCGGCGTACATCGCCATTGGCTCCTGGAACCCATAGGGCCCAACAATAACCAATGTGAATCTGCACGGCAGTCATCAACCGCCTACCGCAATGGCACACAACGCCAGCGCACTTACCTCATTTCCACTTGTCCCTCCTCACAGGTCAGGAAGCCTCCATTTCTGGGGGGCACAGGGCATGGCACCTAACTGCGTCACAGCAGACATTGGCACTTCAATTGACTCTCAACTTCACATACTGCTTCTGTAAAGTAAATTAATCAGCATTAGTGCAATATATGTGGAAATATGACCCTCTGCTCACTGTTCTCTTCTATAGGCTACAACCGCTGAGGCAGATTATGATATGGCGGCATCCTCTGGAGTACAGACCCCTGGTGGACCTGTCGACAATGGAGGACAGACACATTTTCATCATATACAGACTTGATCGTTCCACAATCCAAGAACTGTGTACCCAAGTGGAGCCACACCTGATGTCAGCTATCCGCCAGCCCACAGGTATCCCCCCTCTAGTGCAGGTTCTGTCAGTGCCAGTGCTCCATTTCCTGGCAAGTGGTTCCTTTCAAACTACAGCGGCCATGGCATCAGGGATGTGTCAGCCCATGTTCTCCAACGTGTTGACCAGAGTGTTGTCTGCCCTGCTGAAACACATGCGCAGGTGGATGATTTGGCCACAGTGAAGGCTGACTGTTATGCCCTGGGTCATATCCCCAACATCGTTGGTGCCATTGATGGTACACATGTAGCATTTGTACCACCCCCGGCTCTATGCATGACGCATTTATATTGAGGAATAGCAGCATCCTATATGTGATGGGCCAACTCCGGAGGCACCGGGTGTGGCTAATAGGTGAGCCAAAGGTCTCCACTGAGTATAAGTTGGTGTCTGGGTATGGGATTGCCCCTAAGGGTTAGTTTGTATCTAACAGTTGTCACCCTATATTTGCAGGTGACTCTGGTTACCCCAACCTCTCATGGCTACTCACCCCAGTGAGGAATGCCAGGAAAAGTGCAGAGGAACGTTGTAATGAGGCACATGGGCTTACAAGGAGAATAATTGAGAGAACCTTTGGCCTCCTGAAGGCCAGGTTCCGGTGCCTCCATCTAACAGGTGGCTCCCTGTACTACTCACCCAAGAAGGTGAGCCAGATCATCGTTGCATGTTGCACAACCTGGCCTTGAGACGCCAGGTGCCTTTTCTGCAGGAGGATGTGCCTGGAGATGGTCTTGTGGCAGCGGTGGGGCCTGTGGACAGTGATGAAGAGGAGGCAGAGGAAGAAGATGTTGACAACAGAACAAATATAATACAGCAGTACTTCCAGTGACACACAGGTAAGACACTGTAACTTCACTTAACATTTCAGTAATCTGTTGGACATTGTACATGGCAGCCCCTTACCCTATATCTGTGGCCACTGACTGTTCCCTTTGGATTCTGTATTTTCAGATCTGTGTGCCCCATTCTGGCTCCTGCTATATGTACTGCTGCCCACCAAAGGTCATCCTGTAGTATATTTCACTGTACATATATTTTGCAATGCTTTGAGAATGTTGTACTAATACATTTGAGATTCATTACACTGACTCCAGGATGCTATTTGTTTCAAGGGTGTTTATTTATGTGCCAATAAGTATAGGGGTATGTGAAAGGGGCTGGGGTGATGGTACAGGAATGTCCAGTTAGAGTCCAGTCTCTTGGTATCACAGGTGCATTGTCCAAGGGGGCATAGGAAGTGGAGCAATGGCAGTTCAAGGTGGACTGGGTAACAGAGTGGGAAAGAAGGGTGACTATCAGGAGAGTCCTATTTCCTGGTGGTGGTCTTGGTAATGTTCTCTGTCTTCTGCCTGGATCGCAGGGACTGTTTGCAGGGTGGTTGTCCTTCTGCAGGGGGTGCTGGTGGTCTGTTGTTCCTGTGGCGGGGCCTCCTGTCCGCTAGCGCCGGCGGAGGTGGAAGGCTGTTCCTCGGTTTGGCTAGTGTCAGGCACCCTTTGTTGTGCCACTGCCTCCCTCATGGTCTTGCCCATGTCAACCAGCACCCGTGCAATGGTGACCAGGATGGTGTAGATTTTTGTTAGGTCCTCCCTGATCCCCAGGTACTGTCCCTCCTGCAGCCGCTGAGTCTCCTGCAACTTGGCCATTACCTGGCCTATGGTCTCCTGGGAATGATGGTATGCTCCCAGGATGTTGGAGAGTGCCTCGTGGAGAGTGGGTTCCCTGGGCCTGTCCTCCCCTGCCGCACAGCAGTCCTCCCAGCTTCCCTGTTGTCCTGTGCCTCTGTCCCCTGAACCGTGTGCCCACTGCCACTGACCCCAGGTCCCTGATCGTCCTGGGTTTCTGGGGTTGCCTGGGGTCCCTGTAGTGGTGGACACACTGCTGATTGATGTGTCCTGAGGACAGTGGCATAGGCCCGCTGGGTGGGTACTATGCTGGTGTTTCCTGAGGGGGGCGGCTCTGTGGTGGGCTGGGACTGTGGCAGGGGAGCCGACTGTCCAGAGGCCCATCATGGGCCAGGTTGGTCATCTTGATCCAGGCATGCAGAGCTGCTGTCATCACTGTTCTGCCTCTTCAGGGAGAGACTGGATGTAGCTGCCACCTCCTCTCCAGTGACGTTGAGTAGGGGTCCTGTTGGGATGCAAATGCATTGTTAATGTATCTGCGTGTGCCATCTTGTACATGGGTGTGTTTCCCTGAATGATTGTGCTTTCCCTATTAGCTTGGCCTTTTGTGGTTGGTGAATTTGTGGGCTGGCTAAGTCTCCCTACTGGGCATGCTTTGATGATGGGTGCCCATGCAGGTCTGTGAATGGTGTCCATGCATTGGTGTTGCATGCAGGGCTTGGTATTGGGATGGGTGGGTTGTGATGGTGGGGTATATGTGAGGTGATGGAGTGATGGGAGTGAGGGTAAGGATGGTGGTATGTAATGGCATGCAGGTAGGGTAGGGGATGTAGTGGTAAAGATTTGACTTACCAGAGTCCAGTCCTCATGGTACTCCTGCGAGGCCCTCAGGATGCATTATTGCCAAGACTTGCTCCTCCCGTGTTATTAGTTGTGGGGGAGGAGGTGGGTGTCCACCGCCAGTCCTCTGTACAGCAATCTGGTGTCTTGCAACCACACAACGCACCTTCCCCCGTAGGTCGTTCCATCTCTTCCTGATGTCATCCCTAGTTCTGGGGTGCTGTCCCATGGCGTTGACCCTGTCCATGATTCTCCGCCATAGTTCCATCTTCCTTGCAATGGAGGTCTGCTGCACCTGTGATCCGAATAGCTGTGGCTCTACCCGGATGATTTCCTCCACCATGACCCTTAGCTCCTCCTCTGAAAACCTGGGGTGTCTTTGGGGTGCCATAGATGTGGTGTGAGTGATATGTGTGAGGATGTGTGAGGATGTGTGGGGTGATGTGTGGGGTGATGTGTTGTGGTGTACGCTGTGATGTGCGTGAATGGTGCATGGGTGAGGGTGAGGGTGTTCTGTGCCTCTGATTGAGTGGATGCTCCTTGCTTGTCTCTCTCTGCTTGCTATCTTTTTTTTTCACTGTAAGGGGTTGTGGGTATTGTGGGTGGGTGTTTTATATTGGATTGGGTGTGTGGGTGTGGTGTGTGTATGTGCTTCAGGTGTGTGTATTTTGAATTGTCCAATGTGGTGTAGTTTTGTAAGTGTGTGTGTATTTTGAGCGCAGTGGTATGTACCGCCAATGGTTTACCACAATTGAAAGACCACCGCAGTGATTCGTGGTTTGTGATACTGTGGGCGTATTCCTGTTGATGTAACGGTGTGGGTTTTGGTACCGCCAGTTTATCACTGACCTTTGGTCTGGCGGACTTGTGTAGATGTTTGCATTGTGGCGTAATTCTATGTGTGGGTCATAATACCCGTGGCGGATTACCGCCGCGGTCATGGTATGTTGGCGACGTCAGCACGGCGGTAGGCGGCATTTACCGCCAGGGTTGTAATGAGGGCCTAAATGTCAAACATTTGTTAAGAAAGGGGATACCAGTTATTGTGAACTGATCACTGTGAAGAAAGTGTGTGGCAATACCTTTATGGTGGTGGGTGCCCATTGGTGGAATGTTGGGAAAATTTTAAAGGTTGGAGATGATGCTTTCAATGAGTTTGGAACAAGAGAAAATGTGTTATCTATTCATGTGATAAATGTGAACAACAAGCCAATGTTTAAAAATCTAGAACAACACAATCCACGGAGATCCACCCGTGAAAAACGTGTACCATGGAAACTCAAAGAGAGGTACATATGTCAGTGTACGTTTACATTTGTGATATTTTTTTACGATATGTATCTGGCATAACATTGTATGGTTTTATTGTATAGTGCTCATGGTTTTCCAAGTGTATTTTAAATTACTTAGGTCCCTACTTGTAAACAGCAGTTCCTTAACTGTATAGTATTGAGTTATTACAGTAAATTCTGTGCTAGTCGTTATTATTGGGTGGGTACAGTAGTGGGTTATTTTGTTTTTGTTTTTAAAAAAAAAAGAAAAAAAGAGATAATATGTTATGCTCACACTTTCTATTACATTAGAATTCATTTGTGTGTTCTGCCACTGTGCATTCTGCATGAGCTTTCTAAGGATGTCAGTTGGAGTGCATATGGCAGAGGGCACAGCGCTGGCTTCTGATGTTTATGCTGGCAGTAAAAACGTCTTACAGAAGACGACTTCAACATGTTTGTGATTCATTACAGGAGAAGACCACAGAGTCCCCACCCCAGCTGGGCTAAAACAGTGGTTTGTTCCCCTGACGTAACAGGAGATTCAATAAGAGATTCCAAGGCTCACATCTCATAGCCAAAACAAGGAATAAAGAGTTTGTGTGTTTCTTTCCCAAGCAGTCACTGTAGTCTTGACCCCATGCAGGCCCACACACATGCACCTCAAAACAAATTGTTGATGAGGGCGGGGTTCGAGCCCCATGTCTGTGCCCCTCATTGCCAAATTCGAGCCTGCCCTGCTGCCCTGCTTCTGGTGCCCGAATCACGCTGTCAGTGTGCAAGTTAGTCACGGCGCTGTTTAAGCCCTGTGGTTGGCTCAGGCTTACTCACTTGATAATGGCACTCCGCTCTTGCTGCCTGCCTCAACTGTAAGGTCTGCCTGCTAGGGAGCATCTCCTGCTCCTCCCAGCTGTCTTTTCTTTGCAGCATGATATTAGATGACCTGCTGTGGGCCTTCCAAGCAAGCTACCTTGTCTTCTCCAGGCTCCTGGGTGGAACATGCCTGCAATGAGTCCAGCTATCCTGAGGGCACAGTAACTCCCTTTCACCTGCAGTGTGCTGTCTCCAGGCATGCTTCCTCTCCATCTGGTATGTTCCTGTCTTTCTTAAGCTGCAGGTGTGGCACTCAACTGTTTGCTGCCCAGGCTATCTACCTGGCCACACGGCACACCATATATATTGAGCATGAGGTTGCATGCTGCGCGTGGCTCACGCCCATGGTAAGGAGTCCTGAGCATTCCTACCCAGAACAGACTACTACTTTGGAGGTGAGCAAGGGGCCCATGCTACATATTCCACACGTCCTGCCATCAAAGTGGTGAGCACCTTTTAGCATGTCTGTGTCATCCATGAGGTTCTGTGCCACTAGTAACTCTTGCCCGAGCCATTTGGACACTCTAGTGTAACTTTGAATGTCTCCATAATGGCATCAATACCCAGGCCTGAGCCGTTTGCGGTTGATGAGCCCCCATCTGCTCCAGCAACACATAGGAAAGAATGGGTTGAGCACTTGGAGGTGTATTTGGCAGCTGTGGCTCTTGTCAATAATAGGTGGTGTCCTATGCTGCTGCTTCTAGGAGAAGCGGCCATCCATCACTGCACATTTTGATCCTTTAGCAAATCCTGACTATGAATTATTTTTGCTACGCCAAACCAGACAATTCCCAGAGTAGTCCGTGGGCACTTTTTCTGCTACTCTGAAAGATTTAGCCACTACCTGCATGTTGGGTGATGCTGATGATGAGATTCAAGCAAAGTTCACCCAAGGCCGTTTTTCTGTCAAGCTGAGGGAGAACATCCTACAAGTCCCAGGGATATCTATGGCAGACATGCTAATGATGGGAGGCTCCAAAGAACTTACCAAAGTGCGTGATGCGCACATGGAAGAGGCACTCCAACGTCAGATAAACACTGAGCCTGTCAATGCGATGTCAGCGGGGTGCATGGAAAAGAAAAAGAACCATTCCAAGCTTGTTCAAACCCCAGAAGTATACTATGAATGGTCCACATCAAAGACCATGCCCTGTCCAAGAAAAGAGATGTTCAGCATGTGGTAAATTCAATCACTTTGCCAATGTATGCCAGTCGTCTGCACCACCTAAAACTCTCAAACCCAAGTCAGTCAACATTATGCAGACACCTGGAATCCCTGAGGATGAAGGGGTCATGGACCATGATGACGTGGAGAGAGCTGTCCATTTTATACATGCTATGCAACCTGGTGATTACCCCCAGAGGCGCATCCCAAAGTGAATGAATCTCCTCAAAGGTTATATGCTCCAATCCCTACTGGACACAGAAGCATAAGTAAATATCTTGGCTCAATCAGTTCTTAAGACTTTTCCCATACAACCAACTTTGTGGGATACCTGCACCCAAGTTTATGCATTTTGTTCCTCAACACTACTCCTGCTGGCAGGGGTTTTCACCACAGAGATATCGCATGAGTCACCCTCAATACGTGCCAAGGTATGTGTCACCAAGGGTGGATCTGGAATGCTGCTGAGTTGCCGAATGGCAGAACATCTCCAGTTGTTTTTTTTTGCTTTCAGAGTCCACCTATGGAGCGGTGGATCTGGTGGCAGAGTTTTCACAGCTGTTTGATGGCACTGGGTGTCTCAAAAATTGTCTAATATTCCTCCACATAGAAGACTCAATCCAGCCAGTTGCTTTGAGACATTGTAGAGTGGCTTTCCACTTGTGCCCCAAAGTAGAAGAAGAATTGAGGAAACTTGAACCTCCGGATATCATCGAATGGGTGGACAGCCCGAAGCCTGGGGTGTCTCCCATTGTCGTGGCTCTTAAACCCAAGCAGCCAGGAGAACACAGGATTTGTGTTGACATGTTTTTACCCAATCTAGCCTTCCGGTGTGAACTACATCTGACACCCATTGCCGATGATATTGTGACAAAACTTAGTGGGTCGAGATGGTTTTCAAAGGTGGGCCTTCAGGCCGGGTATCATCAACTCATGTTGGATCCAGAATTGCGAGTGATGACATTCTCCACACATGTTGGTTTAAAGAAGGTACAAATGCCTCAGTTTTGGGGTGCATAGTGCGGCTAAAGTTTTTCAGGGCACAATCAGAGGAGTGCTGGCTGGTCTTACAGGGGTCATCATTGTCAGTAACAATGTGCTTGTGCACGCTCCTACTCTTGCAGAGCACCTTGTTAGGTTGAGGACAACTTTCCAAAGACTGAAGGACAATGGTCTCACTCTCCACAGAGGAACGTGTGTTTCTCCAAACAGAAATTGTTTTTAAGGATACCGCTTTTACACAGATGGGGGTCATGCCTGATCCTGCTAATTTACAGGATATTCAATCTGCACTGACCACCTCCAGTGTCACAGGTGTACACAGCTTCTTGGACACTGTCTTATCCAGGTGATTGATTGACACCTGCTCTGATTGATATAAGTCAATAAGGAAGCTCAATGAAGGACCACGCACCAATAATGCACACAACTTAGCTTTAATAGAATCTTCAGTGAAATATATGCGTTTGGCACATCAACAAAGTAGAATAAAAAAAGCAATAAAAGGTATCTATTTATATCTGAGCAAAGAGTTCACCAATATGAACACTGCATTAGTTGACTGTCTACAAAATGCATATTTCAGCTACTGCATCATATTCACATTAAGGCGTTCAAGGAAAAAGCAAATATGAATGAGTAGAATACATCATATTATAAACATAGCACTAGTATGTTAATCAATCAGAATAAAGCAGAGAAACAAAGGCCTTTCATCCCTGGGTGGAACTTAACTTTATCCATAATTCTGGGAAGCCCTCTCCTGCTTGCTCGAACCTCTCTCCCCCTCGAGCGTCACAGTCTAAGAACAGCACAGCCAGGGAGGCAGCGATGTGGGCGATGGCAGTTTGCACAACTCCATCTGCGAGCTTCAATCCCCTCACCCGCGCTTTGGTGCTTAAATAACCTGAAGCTTGGACTCTATCCCTTTCTCGCATTTTCTAGCTATGTTATCAGCACACGTCCCTTGGCTGCCCTGTTGTTCACTAGCCATTATTTTTCTGGCCTTTTCCTGGACTCCCTTTCTCAGGGTTAGAGCGACCTTCGCGTCCCTCTCCCACACTTCCTGCTTCTTGTACATGCAGGCTGCAGATAATTTTATCTATGGAATGTTGGAAAACAAGCTTGAAAGAGACATTGTGGACTTTTCCACGTATGGTTCAGTTTTCTTCAGGCATCATGCTTATCTACACTGCTCAGACTAATTAACCCTTCTCGTCACAATGTCTTCCGCACCTTTGCCTACACTGATCACTCCACCACTTAGATGAGCGCGATGCATGCAAAATAAAAAATCATTTATTTTGGCATTTCTCTAGCTAGGTTGCTACGAATACCCATCAGCATTATTCTAAGTGCTTGCATTTTAGTATAAAGCTGTTTAGTGTGTACATATAGTCTACATAATATAGTCATCAATATGACACAAACAATCAGTATTCAAATTAAAGGATGCAACATTACATTTAGTGTTTTTGTAGCTCCTGGTGCCCAGCCCAAGAAAATATCATACCAGTGGTGCGTGAAGCAGTGTGCATAAGCTGTTTAACGTCTATGGTCATCTGTATGGCTGTATCCTTAGTGTATTTAGCTGCCATATCAAATTTAGGAAATGTGACTTGTGCATAGTGCCTCATTGCCTCTAGTTTGGGTAGCTTAACAACAAGCGGGATGTTCCATTCTAACTGTGCTCGCATTTGCGTTTGTAATGTGGTTGTGGTGAACTTAGTCGGTCGTATAGGATGTGAGTACTTGTGTCAATAATGCTGGTAATATTGCACATACACATTACTTGCTCTCCTGTGGTTTGTACAAATCCGTTAATGAGTAAGGGATGATTAGTAACATAACATATATTCTACATCCCTATCTGATATAAGTCTGTGCCATTAATAGGATAATGTAGCCATTCGCATTCTCCTGGTATTGGGTGAAGGCATGGATCTAGCACCTGCCCAGTGTGGGAACATACCCACCCCTTGGACCAATCTGCACATCTGGTGGGATCTACAGTGTGGTTTGTCTGATCAATCCACTTTTTGTCAGTATGAGGTATCCACCATTCTTTACATATCACTACGGGGGGCAAAAGGGCACCATATTCTAGGAGGAAGATCACTTCTTGCTAGATCAAAATGAGCATAACACATTTCTTCTTCACAATGAAACTGTATGGGCTTTACCGATATCTCCTCGGGCACATGCAATTGTTGACTCCAATACTCGCCTTGGAGCTGTCCTCATTCCGCTTTAAAATCTGCATATTGTTGATTAACAATACTTTGCCATAGTATACATTGGATACCCTTGGACACTGCTTGTGTGTTTTGAAAGCTTTTTCCAAATTGCTCATATGTGAAATTATGCCATTTCTAATCACGGAACAACCCTCGTAGGATTTTCCATACCTCCTGTGAGTGTGTGGGCCCCCATTGAGAAATGACTTTTATGGCCTCTCCTGTACTAAATCCTGTGGATGATAACTTATTCCTAATGGCTTCAATATCAAAAGAATTCAAGGCCCCTACCCCTATTCCGGTGTCTCCGGCTATCAAGGATCCTAGATCTCTTCTAAAATGTAGCTTTGGCAATGGCCATAACTGTAGTGTCCCTGGTGCACATAATGGATCATAATTTGAGACATTTCCTTTAGCAATATTTATCTGTAACACAATATGGTTAATTATGCTTGCATGCAAAGCTTGCTTACATCCTATCCTATACCGAACTATGGAAATGTTGCCTAAGTTGCTAACCATGCGTCTTTCAGCTACATAAAAAATTAAGGCTGGTAGTTTGGAATATCGAGCTCCTTTAGTTCCATTGTTCATTGTAACAACCACCATATGTCCTGGTAAAATACTTTGTTTGTCAGAACAATTATAGGGTTTACATGGATATGCCAGTGCTGGTGTAAACAGCACAATGGTATCACAATATGTGCATATCATGTTCAAGGTATAATTCAAAGCTTGTACTATTGCTTGTGTTCCTTGAAATTCGTTTAGTCCATTAGCATGTCGGATTTGCTGTCCGGTTACCTTCCAGGTCACAGCTTTGCAGCCATCCACTTGCCTCCAGGTACTTTTACGTTGCAAAGTGAAATTTTCCCCTGGTCATCAGTAACGTTAGCGGCTTGAGGTGCACAAGTGACATGGAGGTCCGTAACGACATTCTCTGATATATTCAGTCGAACCCAAACACCTCTTCCAGTTGCAATTATGACCGCAAACAGGAACCACATCACTGACTCAGATATCATCATTAACGACCGTGGGGTGAGTTTCACTGCAGGTACAAACACAGGCACATTAGAGTTCTTTAAAAGTACAACATATGTGCTCCCCACCCCTTGACTCAATATCTCTGCTGCTTCTGTCTTTTTCCCCGGATGATGCACCCACACTTTTTTCCCTGTGCTTCCAAAATCCTCCCTCACCTCTCTGGATGCTATCGGGGGGGCAGAACTCTCTTCTATATGGGGAGTGTACGCTTGTTCACAAATCAATTGTGCAAGTCTGTCATGTGCTTGATATGATACAACAGCATTTCCTTGGTTCAACAACACTACTTTGACTTCTCCTCTATAATCTAGGTCAATAACTCCCCCAAGTACCGACACTCCCTTGATGGCTAGGCTAGATCGAGGGGCAATCCTACCATATGTTCCTGGTGGTACTCTCACTCCTATTCCTAGGGGTATGGTTTTTACCTGACCTACAGGTACTTCTCTATCTTCTGGAGCAAACAGATCCAGTCCTATACTGCCAGGAGTAGCCTGCAAAGGTAATCAAGCTCAAGGGTTTGTTTTTCAGACAATCATTGTATGTGTAGGTTCTTTATCATGCCCTGTCATCCTAATGAAAGGAGTCTGCTGCCCAACTGGTCTGTTGCTCAATTCATATAAGGCTTTGTCTAAATTACTACTCCACCCTTTTAGGGTCTGATGTGCTGATAACCTTTTTAGCTGTTCTTTCAACAATCCATTATATCTCTCAATCATGCCTGCAGCTTGTGGGTAATAGCTAAAGTGTAATATCCACTGAATTCCCTGTTCCTGGGCCCAGTCCTGCACTGCTTTTCCTGAAAAGTGTGTGCCTCTATCTGTTTGGATCTAATCAGGTACCCCATAATGTTTTATCAGGTAGTTTAGCCCTCGCAAAGTGGACTTCTGGTCTGCAGACTTACAAGGCATACCCAACATATGGCCAGAGTAGGTATCCACCATGGTCAATATGTAGCTTTTTCCTCCTTCCTTTGGTAGTGGCCCGATATAGTCCAATTGCCACACCGTGGTAGCTGCAGTACCTCTTTTGATATGTCCGCTAGGCTTCTTTTTCAGGGGCATGTGTCTAATTTGGTTGCATGTGGGGCACTCCTTTACTGCTTGTTGCACTTGTTCTTTAGTAACTGGAATTTGTCATTTCTGTGCCCATGCATAAGTGCCATTTTCTCCTAGATGTCCAGATGTTGCATGGGCCCAGTTTGCCAAAGCAGCCTCAGCTTCCTCATTGATGACCACTGTTCGTGTTTGGCCATCTGATCTGCAGTATTGTTTAATAGAGATGCAAGAGAGGTGTATGATGGGCAGTGGGCATCCACATATCCCACATAGATTTGACACCTTTGCCCTTTCTCCCACATCTCTCCCTATAGATGCTCGCCTCCCCAGATGGGGGTGCCTTTAATTTTCCATCCATCTTTGCGCCAAGTCGGGGCCCAACTTACTAGTCCTTGGTAAGTGGCCCAACTGTCAGTGTACACAAATGTTTTCTATCCGATGGGGGCCTGTTCGATTACTACTGTTACCCCATGCAGTTCTGCAAGCTGGCTTGATCCATTATCTCCTCCTCTCAACAGCAGCGTTTCTGTAGCAGGCTGGAATGCAACTGTTTGCCATTGTCTTTTTCCTTGATGGTACCAGGCTGTGCCATCATTGAACCATGCATTTTGTCATTCCTCTTCAGTAAGTTGCTCAAAAGGTGGGGCTATTTTAAACGGTGAAGGTTCCATTTCAGTAAGTTCTGGTGAGGGGGCCATTGCCTGCAAGTCCACTGCCCCTAGCATATCTTCTTGTAACTTTGACACTCCTGCTGGCTCCGGCTTTGCTCTCTGCTGCAGGTACCATTTCCACTTTAAGATGGTAGACTCCTGTGCCCTGCCTACTTTAGCGCCAGCCCCTCCTTCTCTTATCCAGCGTAGTGAAGGGACCCGTGTTCTTAAGGTAACCAGCCGGTCACCAGTTATGCGTTCCGTCTCCACTAATGCCCAATATGCTCCTGCTAGTTCTTTCTCTAGCGGGGTGTAATTGCTCATGGATGGTGTTAATCTCTTTGACCAAAATCCTTGTGGCACCCTCTTTTTCCCTTGCCTCTGCCATAGACTCCACACCACTACATCATCCTGGACTATAATTTCCAGCTCAAACGGGTCTCCTTCTGTGATAGGACCTAACGCAAAATAGTTCTGTAATGCATCTTTTGCCCCCGTAAAGGACTCTTGCTGTTCAAGTCCCCATTGAAAAGCGTGCTTTTTTCGTGTGACTTGATATAATGGTCTAAGTATTAATCCTAAGTGAGGGATATGTTGTCTCCAGAATCCCATCAAACCAATAAATCGTTGTGCTTCTGCCTTTGTTGTAGGGACCTTTAGCTGCTGTACCGTATCAATCACTTTCTGTGGTATTCTTTTTACTGGCCCTGACCAAATAGCGCCCAGGAATTTGACCTCTTGTGCAGGGCCTTGGACCTTTTTTAATAGCCCATCCCCTCTGCTGTAAGTACTCAATTAACCACTCCAGTGTGCCTGAGACCTGTTCTTTGGTTTCCCCAGTGATCATGATGTCATCAATGTAATGTGCAAGTCGGGTGTTCCCTGCCAAGAAGTTAGCCAAATCTCTGGGTATTATTCCATGGCACAAGGTGGGGCTATGTACATACCCCTGGGGCTACTTTCTGAATGTGAACTGCCTGTTCTGCCAGCTTATTGCAAATTGGTCTTGACTTACCTCATCAATGTCAATTGAGAAAAAGGCATTTGCTAAATCAATTACAGCATGCCATTCCCCCACATCTTTGCTCAACTGTTCAACTAGCGTGATGATGTCTGGGACTGTGGCTGCGAAGGGCGGTGCCACTTTATTCAGTTGTCGATAATCAACAGTCATTCGATATGTATCATCTGGTTTCTTTACGGGCCATATAGGGAAGTTAAATGGGCTCACGGCCGGCCTAAGCACACCTGCATCTAATAGCCCTTGAATGGTTTCTGAAATCTCTTTGTGACCTCCAGGTATGCGGTATTGTTTGATACACACTGGCTCCTTTGGAGGACGCACATGTAATGGGCTCTACTTTGCATGCCCAATCAGAATTTTCATAGATTTCTTTATATGTACGCTCCTCACACCAAAATTGAATGTTCCCCATTGCGTTTCAATGGTTTTGCCTAGTAACAAATCCATACCAATAATGTATTCTGGTACATCAGCCATTAATACTTCTGCCGTGAACGGGGGTCCTTTACCAATTGACAATTTGAGTTTAACGGGTTTAGCCTTTGACTCAGCACCCCCATAACCATTAATGATCACACTTTTCCCTGGCAGCCTCTTAGGGTTCCCATTTATCAGAGTTACTTCCGCACCTGTATCAAGCAGTGCCATAACATGTTGTGTTCCTTTTTGCCAATAAATAATAAGAGGTACATATGGCCGCCTGACCCCGGGGCTTACCTCTTGCACTGCTCTGATTTCCGGGGTTTGGCCTGACCTTCATAATAAGGGGTCTGGGACTTCCCAGCCATCGCTGGACAAGTTGGGATATAGAGTTGAGACTGGCACCTTCCTATTTTTCCCTGACTCTGCTTTTTCCTTCTCAGCCTTTCCCATTGGTTGTGCTGAAGGCTGCTTTTCATCGAATGCCTCCTTTTCTTTCTGTCTACACTGCAATGCTTTCCATTTATTAAGCAGACAAGGGGTAGGCTTCCCGTCGATTTCCTCTTTCTTCACCCCAGCATTCAATAAATCTATCCACATCTGTTGTCTGGTCACTTTTATTGTAGACTCTCCTCCCTCATATTTATTGTCCTGCCCCACAGCTCTTGCTGATTTCTGCCTGTCAAGCCATTCCAATTGTGCCTTTAATAATACCACGTCCCCCACTGGTCTTCCCTGAGCGTGTCCTAAAAGAGCTAACAGGGCACCTTTCATATGTGGAGGGGCATTCCTAATCAGTCGTGCTCTGATCCCTGCTGTCACAGGTTCGACATCAGACCCTGCAAATTATTGGGAATACACTCCGTTCTGCATCCATATATCTCGTAGTTGTTCATTTGCCTCTGAAATTGTGTGCCAAGGGCCCCAACTCTCTTCCACAGCTATAGCAGTTGGATACAATTGCTTCACTCTTTCCATCAACCAACCCATCAGAGAAAAAGCTTGTTGCCCCTGTGCACCTCGTAACCATTGCCCTAACATGGCATGTGTAGTTACTGACCGCATTTTCTAAAATTCAGTTGGTGATCAAAATGTACCATCTGCTCCAGTGTCCCACAATCTCACTAACTATTTAAGCAAAGGCTCCGCAGGCATTTGTCTAAACATACGGGTTATTTCCAACAGCTCACTTTGTGTATAATCTCTTACTAAAAGAGAATTTTGTATTTGCCCACCATGTACTCCCTTTGATTTGTTTTGCACAAGGGGACAAGCCTTCACTACACTTTCCTTTTCACCTTCAACTTCACCTAGTTCTGCTACACGTACCTCCACCTCATCCTCCCAGTTCCAATCATCATCGTTATCCGAGACTGTCCCATCCCAAGTATAGCGATCCGAGTTTTCTTTACGTACCAATGCCCTCACTTGCACAGCTGAGGGTATTTTAGGCTTCTGCCTACTCTTCTGTTTTGCTACTCGTACTGCTAATGCGGTGCACCTTGCCTCCATTTGATCACCCCAACTCACTGCACTTTCTATAGTCTCTTTTATGAGTAACTGCCTTTCCTGCAAGGCTGCAAACTCATCCTGCAGTTTCCTTATTTCTGCATCCTGGGTTAACGTTTTTCTGTACACCGTACGGAGCACAGGCAGGAAAAGCCATCCACTTGCCCTGCCGCTTTCAGCTCCAGCTTCGCCCCTCTTAGTTTCACACTCTCAACTGCATCTTCCACTAAAAGAGGAGTCACTTTCTCATCTAGTGTTTCCCCTAATACCAGCACTGGTCACCGATACAGGAGTCCTGCTACGCCAGTGAACAGGTCAGTTGCTAACCACCCGGGAATGGACCTGGCTTCTGCCCCGTGCTGCCTTCCGCTCTCTGCCCCACTCTTCTTACTTCCCCAAAGAGACATTATTGACTTATACCCCACTCCTGGTACCAAAATGTCTTATCCAGGTGATTGATTGACACCTGATCTGATCGATTTAAGTCAATAAGGACGCTCAATGAAGGACCATGCACCAATAATGCACACAACTTAGCTTTAATAGAATCTTCAGTGAAATATATGCGTTTGGCACATCAACAAAGTAGAATAAAAAAAAGCAATAAAAGGTATCTATTTATATGTGAGCAAAGAGTTCACCTATATGAACACTGCATTAGTTGACTGTCTACGAAGTGCATATTTCAGCTACTGCATCATATTCACATTAAGGTGTTCAAGGAAAAAAGCAAATAAATGAGTAGAATACATCAGATTATAAACATAGCGCTAGTATATTAATCAATCAGAATAAAGAAGAGAAACAAAGGCCTTTCATCCCTGGGTGGAACTTAACTTTATCCACAATGCTGGGAAGCCTTCTCCTGCTTGCTCGAACCTCTCTCCCCCTCAAGCGTCACAGTCTAAGAACAGCACAGCCAGGGAGGCAGCGATGTGGGTGATGGCAGCTTGCACAACTCCATCTGCAAGCTTCAATCCCCTCACCCGCGCTTCGGTGCTTAAATACCCTGAAGCTTGGACTCTATCCCTTTCTCGCATTTTCTAGCTATGTTATCAGAACACGTCCCTTGGCTGCCCTGTTGTTCACTAGCCATTATTTTTCTGGCCTTTTCCTGGACTCCCTTTCTCAGGGTTAGAGCGACCTTTGCGTCCCTCTCCCACACTTCCTGCTTCTTGTACATGCAGGCTGCGGATAATTTTATCTATGGAATGATGGAAAACAAGCTTGAAAGAGACATTGTGGACTTTTCCATGTATGGTTCAGGTTTCTGCAGGCATCACGCTCATCTACACTGCTCAGACTAATTGACCCTAAGCGTCACAATGTCTTCCGCACCTTTCCCTACACTGATCAGACACGGTCAGCTATTGTGGTGTTTCATTCAAAACCTGACCACCCTCACTGCTCCACTTTGAGAACTGACTAAAGCCAATACAGTGTGGAACTGGGAACCCACCCAGGAAGAAACATTTCAGGCCACAAAGCAAGCCTTGTTGACCAATACAACTTGAGAGTACTTTGAACCAAGTCAAAAATCTGAACTTTCTGTGGATGAGAGTCCACTGGCCTTGGGGCTCTCCTGTCACAGAAACAAGAAAACGGTCACTGGGCACCAATCGCATATGCCAGTTGTGCTTTAACGGAAACAGAGCAGAGATATTCTCACAATGAGAAAGAGGCCATCACTGTACACTGGGGATGTTGCCAGTTTCATATATATCTCTACCTGCAACCATTTGTTGTCCACACCAACCACAAAATGTTGATCCCGTTATTTACTGGCTTGTCATCCAATCCTCCATTGTGGATTGAGAAGTGGATCCTCCAACTGCAGAAGTATAATTTCTTGGTGGTATATTGACCAGGTACTAAAAATCTCAACTGTCTTTCTCAACATGCCATACCTGCTACAGCAGATGAAAAATCAGGCACTGAAGAAGTGGAGGAGTATTGTGCAAATGGTTGTTGAACAATCCAGACCACTACCTAGCTCATTTCCTGAGACCATCACTGCAACCCAATCAGACAAGTGTTTATAGCTGGCAATCTCAGCAGTGACATCAGGAAACTAGCACACTTTCCATCAGAAAGCGTCTTATTGTACCGAAGAAGAAAGGCAGACATTGACATCATTGCATAACGTCTGTCTAGAGCTGGCTGTTCCATCAGAGGGGTGTTTTATGAGGTTTTATGAGGGGTCCCGGTCTGGTAATTCCATGAGCACTGCAACAACAAGTGGTGGACCTAGCCCACACTGCCCATAAAGGAGTAGTTAAAAGTAAGTCCAGACTCTTGTACAGAGTATGGTTCCCAGACCTGGATGACTGGGTAGAATTGACAGTGAACAAATGACCTCTGTGTCAGCCAGCTGGTCCTGCTGAGTCACCTGCACCCATTATTTCCTTAGCACAGATCTAGTGCTGACTTTGGAAGCTTAGCAGATGGCCAACACATGTTGGTGGTAACAGATGATTTCTCTAAGTACTCTGAGGTTGAGATCCTGGAGTCGGTGACCGCTCGTCACACCACACCATGGCGGGAGACGGCATGGCCACTCATGGCCTACTTAGTAAACTCTGGACTGATAACGGGCTCCCTTTTTCCAGTCAGGAATTTTCAGAGTACAAGGCATTCTAAGGTATCCATCATCAGAAAATCACTCCATGTTGGCCACAGGCTAAAGGTGAAGCGGATCGCTTTATGCAAACTTTGAATAAAGTTTCGCGGATTGCCCTAGCCAATGGTCAAAATATGAACTGTGCTCTATGCGCTTCCCTCTGAGAATATCACCTCACGCCGCATGCCACCAGCAAGGTGAGCCCAAGCACCCTATGCATGAACCGAACAGTGTGAGAGACAATGCCCCATGTGGAGCAACCTTCAGCACTTCGAAATGATGTGGCTGAGGCATTGCATCAATGTCAACTAAAGAATGATCAGATGTGTGTGAGGAGACAAGCCAGTCAGAGACATATTCGGGTGGGAGATCTGCTACTTGACAAACATCATATCCTGGGAGCAAATTCCTTTTGTCTGGACCCCTGGAAAGTAAGCACTGTCAAAGGGACAATGATCACCACTGGGAAGGGTGTTGAGATGATCACTCAGATTATGTCATTTTTCAAACTATACAAACCACCTGATTCCCGGCTTTACAAACACCAACATGTGCTTCGAGCTACAAATGTGGACAATGGAGCAAATGCCCCAGAGCATCAAAAAGATCACAATCCATTCTCAACCGTGGCACTGCCTGCAGATGCTGAAGGTTGTCAGCCGCTTATGGATTTAGGTGATTCAGGTAACAGTTAAAACTGCAAAGGATCCTGTGACAGTTTGTCCAATGACTACCAATGACTACCACTACATTTTGCTTGTATTGTGTTTTATATTTGGGGTAAAGGAGGAATGTTATGTTGGGGATGGATCAATCTAACATACCCTATGTATGAGGGTAATTAGAGTCCTCACCCCAGCTGGGCTGTGACAGTGGTTTGTTCTGGTGATGTAACCGGAGATTCAATAAAAGATCCCAAGGCTCACGCCTTGTGGCCAGAACCAGGAAGAAAGCGTATGTACATTTCTTTCCAAAGCAGTCACCTTCTTACCTCCCTCGCAGTGCAGAGGGCTGACTCCCCTGCGCGATTGATTGCAGCTGATGACACCCGCCGAAAGGTCAACCCCCTATCCTGTGCCGACCTAGCCCCGAGCCGCCATTTTAACCTAGCCTGAGTTTGTACTCAGGCCAATTGGGCACATCCCCAAAGAAAAAATTTGTCCTCAAGGGATTGGGGTCAGTGGAGCCTTATTGAGGCTTCGGGAGGGGGGCTGCATGCTTCCCCCACAAAATTGAAAACTTGTACCCAAGGGATGCGGTCCCAGAGGCTTAAAAAAGGCTTGAGGAGGGAGGGTGCATGCCCTCCTCTCCTATTTAATGAACAGTGTCTACCTCATGGCCCCCAGGCCCTAGATTTGGTTCCTCAGTGACTGTCCCACCAGGCCTGAGGAGGTGGGGTATTTGGCTTCTGCCAGCACTCAAGCAATGCAAAATCAATGGGGACAAAGAGGGAAGTGGTCCCATTTGGCTCCGTAGCCAGCACCTATTGTGGTGCTGGCAGAAGCCAGCTTTATTACTTTACTCTCACATGTGCAGGAGCAGCATTTTCTGAGTTCTCTCCTAGTGGGAGAAATGTTATATCCCCAGCCAGGGAAAGTATTGCAGGGAATAAAGTTTATTTTTCCTGCCCCCCAGTATCTCAGACAGGGACCATCAGTGTCCAGGGAAATAGGGTCCCAGTGACATTGCACCGGTATCAGCCCCAGATGATAGGGTCCTCAAGGCTGGTGTACAGTGCAGGGAGGGGGGCCCAATGCCCCCATCCCCAAAGAAAACATTTGTCCTCAAGGGATGGGGGTCAGTGGGGTCTTATTGAGGCTTTGGGAGGGGGGCTGCATGCTCCCCCCACAAAATTGAAAACTTGTCCTCAAAGGATGCGGTCCCAGAGACTTAAAAAAGGCTTGCGGATGGAGGATGCATGCCCTCCTCTCCTATTTAATGAAAAGTGTCTACCTCATGGCCCCCAGGGCCTAGATTTGGTTCCTCGGTGACTGTCTCACCAGGCCTGAGGAGGTGGGGTATCTCAACATTGCCCCCCTTTATTTCTTTACAAATGTTTCATAGAACATGGGACCGGGCCACCAAATCCTAAAGTGACTGCAGCCACATCTTTGTAGAGGTGGTGGCAACCAATCAGATCAAATATTTGCATCCACACACTGCACCTACACACACTGCACCCTGCACCTACACATCTGACTAACCCCAATGCCAAATCCTGCATGCCATACCAATGCATGGACAGTCCTCCCAGCCCTGCATGGACACCAGTCATTAAAGCATACATAGCATAGGGAAACTAACAATCCCACAATACATCACCATACACAAACAAAGGCGACAGGGCAACAGCAACGATATAGGGGAAGCCAGGGATGTACAATATGTCACAGACATCAAGCATAATACATCACTTACATCCCCACAGGTGCCCCAGCCAATGTCAGTGGCGAGGAGGTGCCACGACTATCCAGTCCCCCAGCAGAAGATGCCCCCAGTGATGACAGTAACTCTGGACTTCAGGATCTGGACAAACAAACTGGCCCATCAGGGACCACTGGAGAGTCGGTCACCCCAGCCCACTCACAGTCCACCACAGAGCCTCCCCCCTCAGTATCCAACACCACAGCACCCACCCACCATTCCCACACCTCTGTCCTTAGGACATGTCAATCAGCAGTGTGCCCACCTGTACAGGGACCCCAGTCCACACCTCACCCCCAAGACAATCAGGGACCTGGGGTCAGTGGCAGTGGGCACACCATTCAGGAGACACAGGCACAGGGCAACAGGGACACTGGGAGGACCGCTGTGCGCCAGGGGGAAGACAGGCCCAGGGAACCGACCCTCCAGGAGGCACTCACTGAGATCCTGGGAGCCTACCAACATTCCCAGGACACGATGGGACAGATCCTGGACAACGTGCAGGAGAACAGGCGGCGGCTGCAGGAGGAACAGTATCAGGGGATTAGGGAGGACTTGAAGGCCATCAACACCACCTTGATCTCCATTGCAGGGGTGCTGGCAGACATGGGCAACAACATGATGGAAGCAACAGCACAGCAGCGGGCCCTTACCACTAGCCAGTCCATTGACCAGCCCTCCACTTCCACTGCAGCTAGTGGGCAGGAGGCCCTGCCACAGGACTCACAGGCCACCGGCACCCCTCCCCTTGCAGAAGGTGAACCACCCAGAAAACATTCCCTGTGACCCAGACAGAAGCCAGAGACACTTGCCAAGACTACCGCCAGGAAATGAGACTCTGCTGATTGTTCCCCTTGTGTCCCACACAGTCACCAGGTCCACTTTGAACTGCCTTTGTTCCCCTTCCTATGGCCCCTTGGACACTGGACCTGTGCTATAAACAGACTGGAACAACACCCTGGACTGTCCTCCACCATCACCCCATTCCATTGCACTTTTCCCTCCATTCCATAGCATTACCATAAACACCCTTGAACAAAACTTGACTACTAGTAATTTATGTGTTGAAAATGTGCATTTATGAAAACAGTCACATCTAGTGGAAATGATCTGAACACTGTGAGAGCATAGAAATAATGACCTGTATATGCCTGTAGTCATCACATCAGTACACAGTTGTTATCTCACCAACATCTGTAAAATGACAAGCCATAGGTGACAGTAAGTTGAGATGCAAAGGAAGTTAATGCCATCATGCCAATGCCACACAGAAAACATCAATAGCCAGAGGAATGTCTCACCTGTGTGTCATTGGAAGTATTGATGTATAACTGATGTTCAGTTGTCCTCATCCTCATCCTCTACCTGCTCATCCTCACTGTCCTCAGTGTCCACTGCTGCCACAGGGGCATCTCCAGTCTCCTCCTCCTGCAGAAAAGGTACATGCCATCTGAGGGCCATGTTGTGCAACATGCAGCATGCCATTACTATCTGGCAGACCTTCCCAGGTGAGTAGCACAGGGATACACCTGTCAGATGGAGGCACCTGAGCCTGGCCTTCAGGAGCCCGAAGGTCCTCTCGATGATCCTTCTGGGTCGCCCATGTGTCTCATTATAACGTTCCTCAGCCCCTGTCCTGGCATTCCTCACAGGGGTCAGCAGCCACAATAGGTTTGGGTGACCAGAGTCACCTGCAAGTATTGAGGGACAACAATTAGCCTTACACAATCCTATGGGGATGACACCTGAAGGCATACACTAACATACAGTGGGTGGGGACCCTGGCTCACCTATTAGCCACACGCTGTGCCTCTGTAGTTGGGCCATCACATTTGGGATGCTGCAATTCCTTAGAACAAAGGTGTCATGCACCGACCCAGGATACTTGGCAGTGACGTGGGAGATGTACTGGTCCGCCATGCACACCATTTGCATATTGAGTGAGTGGAAACTCTTATGATTCCTGAACACCTGTTCATTCTGGCAGGGGGGGACAATTGCTATATGTGTCCCGTCAATCACCCCAACATTATTGGGGAAATGTCCCATTGCATAGAATCCAGCCTTCATAGTGGTCAAATCTTCCACCTGGGGGAAAGCTATGTAGCTGTACATGTGCTTCACCAGGGCAGACAAAACTCTTGCCAGCACGATTGAAAACATTGGCTGTAACATTCCTGCTGTCAAGCCCACTGTCGATTGGAAAGAACGAGTTGCCAGGAAATGGAGCACTGTTAGCACTTGTACAAGAGGGGGGATCCCAGTGGGATAACGGATAGCAGATATCAGGTCAGGCTCCAATTGGGCACACAGCTCTGGACGTGCGTACCCTGCGGGTCTACATCAGGCAGAGCACACACTGTAGGAAAAGGTGGGAGGACCTGAGACGCTGGGCACGGAAGACCGCGGATGCCTAGCTGGGGATGGCCTCCCAACGAGAAAGGGGTGCCCGTCAGAACCTGACCCCCCTGATGGCCCGCATACTGGCGGTGGCCTACCCAGAGCTGGATGGGTGCTTCAGGGCATTACAACAGCCACAAGGGGGTGAGTACAGTGGGCATTACTACAATAATTTGTAGGTGGCATGGGATCCAGGTGGTGGGTGTCAGTTAGTGGGTGCCCCTTAATGCCTGGTCAGACATTGCAGCGTGATCCAGCTCAAGGGTAATGGGTGTATGGCAAATGCAGGTAACCTAGCTTGTTAGCATTCCATGTCAGTCAGGGCTTTGTGGGTCCCAGGAGGGGTGCAGTTAGTGATGTGTGGCCCTCATCTTGCCGTGGTATCTAGCCAAATCACTGGCAGTGCAATGCATAGTGCTCAATCCTGATCCCTGTGTGTGACGGTGCTGTGTATGCCACCTGTGGTGTTGGTGCAGTAATTGACCCAGTGTTTCCTTTCTCTCTCTCCCCCCCCCTTTTTTCTTCTGTCATCCTGTCCATGTATGCATTAGCATCATCTGGCGGAGGAGCAGGGGCACCGGCGACAGTGGGAGCAGACTCCCACACGACCCTGAAGGCCACTGACACTGAGGGAACCAGTGGGAAGGAGGGGGAGGGGAGCACCACGGCAGAGACAGAAGGCGAAAACACAGACTCAGATACCTCCTCTGATGGAAGCTCCCTGGTGGTGGCAGACACCTCTGTGACCACCCCAGCTGCAGGTACAGCCGCCACCCCGTACCAGTACCGCCCTCCCAGTAACCCATCGGCGAGTTGCACGTGCCCACTCACCCAGGAGGGTGGGCATCTCCTTTGCCCCAGGCACCTCAGGCCCTGCCCTGATGAGCCCTGCTGCCCTGAGTGAGGAGACTATTGAACTCCTGAGATCCATCTCTGTAGGGCAGTCAACCATAGTGAATGCCATCCAGGGGCTGGCATCCCAGATGCAGTAATGCAATGCATTCCTGGAAGGCATCTGCAGTGGATTGGCAACCCAACAGAGATCGATTCAGGCTCTGGCCTCCTCTCTGATGGCAGCCATGGTCCCTGCTCCTACTGTCCCCCCTCCCACAACCACTACCCAGTCCCAGTCTCCTCAAACCCAACCCATTCCATGCACACATACAGACGAGATTGCACAAAAGCAACACACATGAGTGGCACAGTCAAACACAGGCACCAAACTTCATCCCACAAGCACTCACGTAAATACCAGACAGTTGCAAACACAACCACATCCACTGCCTCCAGTGTCTCCCCCTCCTTCTCCTCCTCCACCTCCCTCACAGTCACGTCGACACTCACACTTGCATGCACTGCATCAACATCCACCACCAGCATCACCACACCAAGCAGCACACACACCTCACTAGCAGACACCTCCTCTACATCCATCCACTCGTCCACTGTATCCTCTCCTACCCTGTCTGTCCCCCCAAAGGACACAAACGCAAGCACTCAGACACCCAACAGCCATCCACCTCACATCAGCACACTGCTCATGCACCTGCACCCAAGTCCAGCAGACATACACCTCCAACAACCACTCCCTCAACCTCCACTCCCATCCCTCCTCCCTTATCCTGCCCTACTGTCGCTAAGACCTCTTTCCTCCCCCCTCCCCTTGTCCTGCCCGTAAGAGCAGAGTCCCAACAACCCAGCTCAGCACCTCAGCCAAACAGTCCACGCGGACAGTGGAGCCACCGCCTAGTCGTGGTGGCAAGACAGTGAAGGATCCCACTCCACCAGCCAGGAAAGTTAAGGATCCCACACCTTCTGCCATAAAGGGGAAGAAGCCCTCAACTCCTGCCATGAAGAGGAAGGAGCCCTCAACCCCTGCCAGGAAGGCTAAGGATTCCACACCTCCTGCCAAGAAGGGGAAGAAGCCCTCAACTCCAGCAGAGGCTGTCAGGGTGATATCACCACCACCACCACCGTGGTCATGGGGCCCTCACCGCCAGCTGAGGAAGTGCAGCTGACTACTCCTGCAGAGGCTGCCCAGGAGGCACCTTCACCTGCTGACACACTGCAGCCCTCACCTCCCGATGACACAGTGCAGCCCTCACCACCAGCAGAAGCCATGTAGGCCACCCTCCAGGGACTGCTGTACAAGGGACCCCCTCCAGAAGCATTGGGCATGTTCCTCACCTGAGAGACTGTGACCTTGCACCCCCAGGAGAGAGAAATGGGCATGGAGCCCCCTCCAGAAGCAGTGGGAAAGTCATCCACTCCAGAGACTGTTTCCTTGCACTCCCCAGCAAAGGATAATGGGCATGGAGCCCCCTCCAGAAGCAGTTGGAAAGTCACCCACTCCAGAGACGGTGGCCTTGCACTCCCCAGCAGAGAGAAATGGGCATGGAGCCCTCTCCAGAACCAGTGCGCTTGTTCCCATATTCGGCTGAGGTGCCCCCCATCCCCCTAAGGTGCCTGCCCACTTGCAAACTGATGCCCCTGAAGAGTTCTATCCGCATGAAGTCAGGATTCGAGTTGGGCCTTGGACTGTGCCCTGTGGCCATGTGGGCCCTTAGTACTTTTGACTGGGCATTTGCCCTTTGTGTACATTTGTACATATCTGTTTTTTGTACAATTGGTTCTGTTGGTAGCTGTTCACAATCAATACATTCTCATCACTGCATTCTTGTTCTTGCATTATTATGCTGTGTGTCGTGTGCCATAGTTTTTTGTCTGCAGCTGGTTGTGTGTATGGTATGTGTGTGTTGGGTGTGTGTCGTGTGTGTGTCACTCTTGTTTTCCTCCCTCCCTCCCTTGTGTGCTAGGTGGCTGTACTCACCGTCGTCGTCTTCGTCGGTGTTCCAGGTGGAGCATGGCATAGATGAGCATAGGGAAGACTTGCAGTTCCGGTTCCATGGCGGCGTTGTTCTTTCCCTGTGTCTCCGATGGTGAGCCTTTGGTCTTCTGTGATGTGTTTCCGCCAGGCTTTTAATGGTGTTGGTCATGATATGGAGGGCGGTACTTTGTCTTCCACCTGGCTGTTGACGGCTACCGCCGAGGTCAGTGCTGTTAACGCCCTGGCGGTTGGTGTAGTATATTGGCTGTCTATGGGAGTTATCTCCACCATGGTCATAATTTGGCAGTATTACCGCCACTTTATCACTCACTGCCAATGTCATAATGAGGGCCTATGTTCCTACGTAGGATCTTTGGGTTGCTCCAGCCCAGCCAGTTGCTACCCTTTAAGTGCATTAGGAGTTTAAGATTCTGTACACGGGGAACAAAATAAGAAGTGCTGATTTGTTGTTGCGGGTGTAAACAGTGGTGCAATCAATTTGCTGATATAACCAGATCAGGGTTGAGAGACATACTTACTTAGTACACCCTTTCTACCATCCCGCATCTGAACTACTTCAAGACATCCTGACAAAATTTAGGCCCTCATTATGAACACAGCGGTAAACACCGTCGACCGCCGTGGCGACGGCGAACAGAAGACCACCATTGGCGGTGAACAGAACCCCGCCATATAATGAAGACGAAATCAGAATCCGACAAAAATATCCCTGCCACCAGTCACCGCCAGGACCTTGTTGGCAGAAATGCTGGTCCTCCCACCCCGCCACCGCCGAGCACACAAATACCCTGCCCTCCAAATAACGAAGCACAAATCACTGCAGCGGTCAGTGGAAGCCGAACGACCATTGGCGGTACAGACCGCCATGGGCGGCAAGTGGACCCAACAGCAAGAAATGCATACATTGGCAAGTTTGAAACCCACACACCTGACACACATCAACAACACTATAAAACACTCACAGACATACCACACAATCCTTTGCAACTAAATTAGGCCAACTAATAGAGAGAACCCCAGAAGCAGTCACCAAACGCCACAATACACGATACATACACTCAACCACACACGAGCACCCTCACCTAGATCTACACAAGACACCATTCACAACACTCACCATGGCACCCCCCAAACACCCACGCTTCACAGAAAGGGAGCTAAGGACCATGGTGGACGAGACCTTGAAGGTGGAGCCACAATTATTCAGGGCACAGGTCCAGCACACACCCATTGCCAGGAAGATGGAGCTATGGCAGACAATAGTCAACAAGGTCAATGCAGTGGGACACCATCCACACACCAGGGACGACATCCACAAGAGATGGAACGACCTGCGTGGGAAGGTCAGGTCCATGGCATCCAGGAACCACATTGCAGTCCAGAAGACTGGGGGAGGACCTCCACCAACCGACTACACTGACTGGGAGGAAAAGGTACTGGCCATCCTGCACCCTGAGGGACTCACTGGACTCCCTGGAGGAATGGACTCGGGTAAGTCATCTACAATTACCCCATATCCATCACACCTGGAATGCATGCACCACATCACCCCTCCAACTGCCACCAGGACCACAACCCCACCAAGGCCACAATCACTACATCCAGTCACCCTGCATGCCCACAAACCCACTAACAGGCCCACACCCCTCCCCCTGTGCACAGCCACCCACCCCTGCAAGGAATCACAATGGCCTACAGTACCCACAATGCACCTCCACATCCTAAGCCAAAAGTAATGCTAACCTCACGAAAGCATCCTGCATGGCCCCAAAGTGTGAAAACCTGAACAAAACCGCCCAGTCCTGTGCACCCCATCCGATCATGCAAATGTAACAGACATCAGGACTGTCACCATCCAGCAGCCCCACCCAGGATACCAATGACACCCCTACCACCCAGCCAACAACATCAGCCCAGGGCAACCATCCCCACACCTGTGTATCCAGGCCACAGACTGGTGGAACACATGGATAGAGGCCACAGTCACCCCCTACCAACAGGCAGGAAGATGATGGCCCCAGTACAAGTGATACCACCAGACCTGTGCAGGGGACACAGGCACAGGGGGCTAAGCCCAGTGGGAGGGCATCAGTGGCCCGGGGGGAGGCCACAGGATGGATGCTGCAGCCCAGGACATGCTCTCTGAGGTTCTGGGAGCATATCACCATACCCAAGACAGATTGGCCCAGATAGTATACACCCTGGAGCAGAGTCAAAGGTTGCAGCTAGCACACCACCAAGAGGCCATGGAGAAGTGGAAACTGCACAATGCCACAATGGCCAGCATAGCAGGTGCCCTACTGCACCTTGTCCCAACACAGCTTGAGGCCAACACAGACCAGGAAGCCCCTACTACAGGCCAGGATACAGACATGACAACAACAGCATCAGCAGCAACTGCACAAGTACCACCCTCTCAGGACACATAGGTGACATCCATCTCAACCCGTACCGGCCAACACCAGGCACCCAAACGGACCCTCAGGCCCAGATATGGCACAGGAACTCCTGCCAATACCAAGGCCCCCTCAAAGAAGTGACTCTGGCAAGAACTGTCCTCCAAGTGTCCCACTGAATCAATGACCAAACCGTGTGAAAACTACAACAAACTCTTGTAAACATTGATGGACATACCACTGCTGCCAACAAATGCTGCTACCATGTTGCCATATTGTACAACCATCAGTAGGCCACTCCCATTACTGTAATCTGCATGATTCAATCCCTGCACCAAATAAAACATCATTTCACCTGTTGCAATGTTCCCTGTCATTAAGTTTAAACAAAGTGAAGTATGGATGCAACTGTATGATAACTCATTTATTATTATCTGAGTAGCAGGAAATGCACCACACGCATTACATGCTATTGTGCCTACAGATGTGTTGAACTATTATACTATAATGTAACCTGTCCTATGCAGACCTGGTCACAGTGGCAATGAGTATTGACCCAACACCCCCCTAGGTGACAAGGCACACTGAAAGTATGCAGCACAGACAGCAATCTCATCCAATTGCACCACAAAGGTCCTGGAAGTAGAGTTGGGTCCTGGTATTTACATCTTCCCCCTCCTCATCATCACCATCACTCTCATCCACTCTCTGAGGAAGCTGGTCCAGATATACAGAACCCTCCTCCTCCAAGAGTGGGATAGAATTTCTCACAGCAATGTTGTGCAGCATGCAGAAGGCCACCACTATTCTACACAACTTTTCGGGTCCATAGGCCAGGGAACCACCAGAGATATGTAGGCAACGAAATCTAGCCTTCAGGAGACCTATTGTGCGGTCTATCACCATCCTAGTACATCCATGGGCCTCATTGTAATTCCTCTCTGCATCTGTTCCAGGATTCCTCACTAGTGTCAGGAGCCAACGCAAGTTGGGATAGCCGGAATCACCTAGAAAATGGTGCAAAACAGGAATGTAATTGACAACCCTCAGAGGCAGACAACCTGGCTGTCTACTATGTGGCAATAAGTGACAGAAACACCTACCTATGATCCACTCTCCGTCCTCTTGTAGTTGTTCCATCTTTTGTGGTACACTACTGTTCCTAAGCACAAAGGAATCATGGACTGACCCAGGGAACATGGCATTCACATATGAGATGTACTGGTCTGCAGTACACACCAATTGAATGTTCATGGAATGAAAGTTCTTCCTGTTTCTGTACACCTGTTTACTGACTCTTGGGGGGATGATAGCTATGTGGGTGCCATCGATGGCACCTGTCACATGGGGTATGTTGGCAAAGGCATAGAAGTCCAACTTGATGGCAGGGAGGTCAGCACTTTGGGGAAACCTCACATAGGACTGCAGGTTTCGTACAAATGCATTCAGAAATCTGGACAGTATAATGCTAAACATTGGCTGTGAAAAACCTGCACCCGTGCCCACTGTCACTTGAAATGAGCCCGTGGCCAGGAAATGGAGTGCAGAGAGCACCTGCACTTCAGTAGGAATGGCATGCTGATTACGATTAGCCGGTCTCAGTGCTGGATCCAGTAATGCACAAAGTTCATGAATAGTTGCACAAGTGAGTCTGTAATTGATATTGATGTGACGCTCAACAATGGTTCGCAAATCAACAAGTGGTCTGTACACCGATGGTTGTCTGTACACCGATGGGGCCCTCCCTCCCCACAAGGGTCTATACCTAAAAGGAGTTCAAAACACATGTAAGGAACACACATACATCTGCACACATTGTTTCTCATTCAGCACTGGTGGCATGATTGTCGACGACACAAATGCTTAGTGTGTGTGACATTACAGCAACATGACCACAATGATATAGCAGGACTGGTCAGGTGAGGTAATGTATATTGTTACATGCCTATGGGTGTTTAGGGGACAATAGGGCCTGCATTGTGCTGATGGGGGATTTACAACTGCGTAGTTAAGGCCAAAATGTCTGCCCCCTGTAATCCAGAAGTGTTGTGGTGGAAGTGACCTCATACCGCTTGCGGTTGACATAATAGCGTAAGGCGGTGTTTACCGCCAAGCGCAAATTCATTGGTTAACATGGTTGTCAATGGGCATTCTTAGCATATCATGATCGCCGCCGGCGGTGACGGTACACACCGCTGTGGTGCGTACATGAACTCATCACCCCAACTTCACTTTACTCCCTGATCTCGTGCATGCAGGTACTCCACTGAGTGTACTTCTGTGGCCTGCCTCTGGTCATGGAAATGGCACGTGTTGCAGGGGAAAGGGTCCCGGCCTTCACCAATGAGGAATTGGAGAAGCTCGTGGACGGGGTCCTGCCCCTTACGGCAAGCTCTACGGTCGGCCAGAGGTACAGGTGAGTAGGAGGATTGGGGGGCATGGATGTGTGTAGTGGTGGGTGTTGGCTGCATACATGTGTGCACTTGTGACACTGTATGGTCCAGGGTTCCTGACATGCTGCGTGTGTGTGTGCTGTTAGGCTGTTTGAAATGTCCGTCCCATAGTGGACGTATAGCCAGCTGTATATGATTGGCCAGTGTCTGACTTCAGTGTTACTTTTCTGTGTGTCCCTTATAGGTACGCGCCCACCAGAAGAGGTGACTTTGGCATGCCATCGCCAAGGAGGTGTGGACCCTGGGGGTCTACAACTGGCGGAGCACCCACTGCAGGAAGAGGTGGGAGGACCTGCGGCTCTGGGCGAGGAAGATCTGTGAGGCCCAACGAGGAAGGGGTGCCCATCGGGCACTGACCCCGCTTATGCAACGCATCCTAGCGGTGGCGTACCCGGACCTGGATAGGCACTTGAAAGCTGCGCAGCAGTCACAAGGGGGTGAATACATATGCCATATTTTGGCCCCTTGATTGATGTGTGTGTGTTCGTATTTATGCTCTCTAGTGGCAGGGACTATGACTGATGTCCATCTACATAATGGCCCTCCTGGGGAGTAGGGGTGTTTGGGTCAAGTCTGCAGTATGTCAGGTCCTTCAGTTAGTTGGGGAATGGTTGTAGAGCAGGGTTCTGGCCACTAGTCGGGGGCATAGCCATGTGTATAGCGGTAGGTGCTGCCTGGTATTTTCTGGGTGGGTGTATGTGTGAACCACTAATATACCTCCATTCAGCGATTTGCAAGTGTCTCTCCTGTTTGTCTCCCCATCCCTTTTCTCGTGTGTTCTGTGTGTAAACCAGCATCATCTGGCCGGGGAGCTGAGGCACCGCCGAGTGGGGAGGCAGCGGCCCATGGATCCTCAGAGGCAGAGTCGTCCGACGCCAAGGGGACTAGTTGGTTGGAGGGAGAGGGGAGTACCACGGGAGGCAACTACCAATGGAGGTAGTGACTCCAATACCTCCTCCGATGGGAGCTCCCTGGCAGTAGCGGACCCTAGTGGGCCCACCCCTACTGTGTCATCTTCTGCCACCCCCCATACCATCACTGCCCTCCCAGTCGCTCCCCACCGAGTTGCCCGTGCCCGCTCACCCAGAAGGGTGGGCGTCTCCTTTGCCCCAGGCCCCTCCTCCCCTGCTGCTCTCACGGAGGAGGCTATTGACCTCCTGAGAACCATCTCTATAGGACAGACAACCATTGTCAATGCCATCCAGGGGCTAGCATCAGAGGTGCAGCAGACCAATGCCTATCTGGATGGCATTCACGGTGCCATGTCTGGTCTACAGAGATCTTTTCAGGCTCTGGCCTCCTCTTGGATGGCAGCCAGTGTCCCTGGTCATTCCGTCCCCCCTCCAACCACCTCTACCCCTTCCAGCACCCCACTCCCTTCACCCATCCAAAGCACACATTCTGACACGCAGGCACACACCTCAACACACAAGAAGCACACTTCAAAACACAAGCACCAAACCTCCCACCACAAGCATACACACAGCCAATATACACATGCACACACACCAACATCCACTTCCCCCAGTGTGTCCACCTCTTCCGCCTCCCTGTCTGTCCCCTGTACATGCACACCCACAGGCACTGCACCCTCATTCAATGTTGCTGACCCTATTCCTGCAGTCACCACAATAGCACACATCCATTCATGCAGCCCAGACACCACACCTGCACTCACCACAACAAGTTTAGTTGACACATGCAGTACACTCACCAGACTTGCAGACAACATACATTTACACTGCCAGCCTGTCTTGTCCCACTGTGTCCACCGCCTTCCCAAGCCACTCAAACGCACCAAAACACCCACCCATCACACATCCACATCACCTCAGCATACTTGTCAGTCACCTTCACCCACGTCATGCACACCTACACCTGTCCACTAGTAGAGAATGCAAACAGCTCAATCTGGCATGGCCACCCAGACAGTAGGCCTGGGAATATTTGCCTTTTATAAAGATATCACATATGGACAGATAAAGCTTTAACAAATTAAAATGCGCTGTTGTATTTTAAGTGGGTCTTCTTTCCAACAAAGACATTTTCATTTTAGTCTAATCAACTGGTCCTGTAATTGTTAATTGGAGCTGGTAATACTGCAAGGACAGATGGTGTCATGTCGAAGCTGATCTTTCACTATGTGATATTACAAGGACAGATGCCTCCCCATAGCAGATTTGTGTTGTTTAATTGCATCATTGATATGGTTTTAATTAACAGAAACAATAAATTGTTTTACTTACTTTACTTAATTATCTATCTCTCTTTCTTGACTCAAGCATAGTTCCAGACAGTGAAATGCCTGGAACAAACAGCTGAATGAAAAATAGTAACACTAAGACACAGGAAGCCTAATGGGTCCGTAGCATGCTCTGTACTGCAGCGTATCCTTCAGTGACAGGGAAATGGAGGAGGTAGAAAATCAGAAATATAAATAAGATAATGTCTGTGGGCCTAATGCCATGTGAGTCAAGAAGTTGTAAATATGCTCTGAAAGGTGCAGTGGACATTTAGGAGCCCACAAATGTAATAATTCACTATACAGAATAAGGATGGAATATTGATAAATTGAACAGCGGGTGTGCCTATTTTGGTGGTTCCTTTAGCCTCATATATTTGAATTACATATTTTAATAAGTTCATATTGTATAAGAAGAGGTAAAAAACGTAAAGGGCAAAGGGGATGCCCAGAATACTGCTTCCCCACATCACGTCACTGGGAAGAGAGAGTAGGAGGCCTGGCTGCAGGCATAGCTCTCCAGCAGACACCATGTTAGTGCTTCGCATCGTTACCAAATGCCCTAAACTACACACCCCATCACAAGACAGGCATGGGACGAGTCTTTTGAGGGAGCCTAGATTGCTGCTATGCTGCTATACCTCGCAACCCTTGGGCTGCCCATTATTACTCATACTTGCATTAACAGGCTCGCATTTGTAGATGGTTTTGCCCACAGACATGTATGTGAAGCATATGTGGCACAAGGGAGTGAAAGGATGTGGAATGTCCAGTTGTCGACCATTACTGTATAATCACCCAGACAGCTGACTTTGCCTCTGTTCTCGGTCCCATTGTCAAGAGATTCCACACACTCCTAGACAATGCAGACACGATTATATAGCAGTATTCAGCCTCTATACTGCTGCTGGTTATGGTGACCCATTCTGAAGTAGTTACAACCCCTCTCTTCACACGTGCTTTCTACAATCCCCAACACCATCCCAAGTGACATTGTTTGCGCCATCCGAACAGTCGCGGCTCACGGAGGGCAGAAGGGGCGGGGTGGAGCACACGGCGGGGGGAATAAACATGTAATTAATAATTCATTTTAAAAAAACACACACTTACATTGATCGCCGCCACCGCACCGCTCCCTCCGCACCTGTGCTGCAGGCACAGGCTCCCAGCCTGCCCTGTGCCAATCCTGACGCTGCTCAGAGCAGCGTTAGGATTGGCTGGGAGCGCCCAGTCTGGGCGCTCCCCGGCAGACTGGGAGCCTGTGCATGTTCTTTCCAGCCCGGCAATTGTGTTGCGGGCTGGAGAGAGCCTACTGCGCATGTATGCTTGGCCGGCCCGAGACAGCCGGCCAAACACACATGCGCAGTGCCTCAAGGCTCGATCCCCCGTGACCCTACCCCTTTACCAGAAAACGGTAATAAACTCATTTTATTATTGTTATCTGGTAAAGGCTTTGCAGCTGCCACTGCTGGTGGGAGGGTGATGCTCCCCCGCCCTAAGGAGGAGCCGCCTCTGCATCCGAGACAAGGCTTCCGTGCCATGGAGGTACACAACAGCATAGTAAGAAAGGCTGATTGCTTCTGTCCTGTCACCACTCCCTGAAGAAACGGAAGAGGCTGTCTTTCTACCCTGGCCTCTCACATCGTGCACACGGTAGGTAATCAAGCTTTACTCTGTTCTTCCACCCATCAGTGGAACCCCTACACCACAGTGTATCATGGGTGTCGAAGTATATTGATATGTTTCTTTTAGTGCACCCCTGAAAAAGTGACAATATACAGCAGTTTCATTTATGACCTGTGTCAAACTGACGAGTGGCTTTATTCAGTTACTATGCACCACACTAGACATGTTATTTGGAAATGAAATCATAACACTATATATAAAAAAAATTAAGTGTGTGGATGGCATGCATATAAATAACAGCTGTGCGTTGCACAGTGATGATTAAAGGTATTTCAAGAACCTGGAGCTGTCAGCTCACAGTAGTGCATTCTCCATGTGTGACTTTGCTATACGATAACCAGTTTAAATGCTCTACATATACACATAATATGGCAGGCTGTGTAAATAAGTCTATTATAAAATTAGGAGTTATAGTTATATATCAGCAAAATCCACACAATAGGTCGTTCTTTTTCTCATTTTGAAAAAGTTTATTTTAGTAAAACCCTAAAAACACAGCTCATAAACAACACAAAGGCTTACAATTCACACATAATAACAATAAAACATTAAAAAAACTTCTCTAATCCAGTGACTAATCATATTTAATCATTGATCTTTTTTAATAGTGCTAATCGTAAGTCTCATAGTCAATAATTTATAGACTGCAAAGCTAATTTAAGGAGATTTCATCTACAGTAAGTGCAGAATTCTGGTATTTCATTGCCACCGACATAGGTTTTAGTGCATACAGGACTGGGTTGAGATTTCATCATACGGCATAGTTTAGATGTTTTCTCAGCAACTCGCTCTTTACTGAGGCTCATTATTTCTGCATGAAATCAGTCCTAAAACAACCCAACATGCTTGTGTCTAGAGGGTTATGAGCTCATTCTAAATACTACTCAATGCAGTGACACAATTCATAGAAGGCTACCATAATTGAGCTGTCTGCCATTTTAAAGAATAAATGGAGTGCAACAGCATGCCTCGTTTCCCGATATATGAAGACTAAGGCCCTCATTATGAACACAGCGGTAAACACTGCACCGCCGGCAGTGGCGGTAACAACCGCACACAGACGTGTGGTCCGACCCGCCAAATAATGAACCAAATGAAACACAGGCATCCTGAAAACCACTCACTGCCAGCACAGGAGTGCCGACAATGACACAGAGCCCGCCCACAGGCCAATGGAAAGGCCCTACCCACCCATCAAATAGTGAAGCACTGGACCGCCGTCAGTTCTGGGGCGGGAACCACCGCCACGCAAAGCCAGGCGGAAACTAACCAAATATAAGGAAACACTAACCAGAGGCTCACACAACCCGCCGAAGCAGACATGGAGAGAGAGTTGAAGATCATGCCAGCCCTGCTCCTTGCCATATACCTCCACGACCGAGACCGCCGACAAAGACGACGACGGTAAGTACCGCAACCTACTAAACAAGGGAAGAAAGGACACAGTTACATACCCACCGACTCCACCCACCCTACAACACTCCCACAACCCTTCACAGCAGCACAAGCCATACACCCCACAGCAAGAGGTACTTACCCGACACAAGGCAAATCCAACCTGTTCAAAGTACACACGTGCCCAACACCCCCAAACAATGAAACAAGAGACCACGGATCCAGAGTGTGCCTCAAACAACACAGGCCACACATTAACGTTTATTTAGCTATCAGAGCAACATAAGTGGATAGAAGGACAATGGCCAGTCTATAGTGAAAGAAGGCCGATGGGCCACAATGGCCCCAACTTGACTCCCACAAGTGCAACAGTACTCCACCTCAGAGGGGCAACAATGGGGCATCCAGGCACCTCAGGGAACAGGGGCAGCGGGTGGTGAGGGTGGGGATTTACGACTGGGAGGGGGGCTTAGATTTCCGTTTGGAAGGAAGAGTTGGCTTAGGTTTAGTCACAGCAGCTGGTGGAGCGGACTTGTCCTGGGGTGCGGCAGATGTTCCTGGGCCAGCACAGGATCTTTTCCTCACAGGGGAGGTAGCAGGGGAATGGGAAGGGCGGACCGGGGCAGGCTGTGACGTTGGAGGAGTGGACAGGGCAAGGAGGTGAGCATGTTTAGGGATGAGACGGGGTGGACCAGTGGGTTCAAATAGGTCAGCACGGGATAGGAAAAGGTTTGTAGGTGCAATTGGGGTGGACATGGAGGAAGGCTTGGGAGTGGAGGTAGAGGGAGTGATTGTGACAGGTGTAGGTGTGCGTGACGTGGGTGCAGGTGACTGACAAGTATACTGAGGTGTTGTGGATGTGTGATGGGTGGGTGTTTTGGTGCGTTTGAGTGGCTTGGGAAGGGGGTGGACACAGTGGGACAAGACAGGCTGGCAGTGTAAATGTATGTTGTCTGGGTGTCTGCAAGTCTGGTGAGTGTACTGTATGTGTCAACTAAAGTCGTTGTGGTGAGTGCAGGTGTGGTGTCTGGGGTGCATGAATGGATGTGTGCTATTGTGGTGACTGCAGGAATAGGGTCAGCAACATTGAATGAGGGTGCAGTGCCTGTGGGTGTGCATGTACAGGGGACAGACAGGGAGGCGGAAGAGGTGGACACACTGGGGGAAGTGGATGTTGGTGTGTGTGCATGTGTATATTGGCTGTGTGTATGCTTGTGGTGGGAGGTGTGGTGCTTGTGTTTTGAAGTGTGCTTCTTGTGTGTTGATGTGTGTGCCTGCGTGTCAGAATGTGTGCTTTGGACGGGTGAAAGGAGTAGGGTGCTGGAAGGGGTAGAGATGGTTGGAGGGGGGACGGAATGACCAGGGACACTGGCTGCCGTCCAAGAGGAGGCCAGAGCCTGAAAAGATCTCTGTAGACCAGACACGGCACCGTGAATGCCATCCAGTTAGGCATTGGTCTGCTGCACTTCTGATGCTAGCCCATGGATGGCATTGACAATGGTTGTCTGCCCTACAGAGATGGTTCTCAGGAGGTCAATAGCCTCCTCCATGAGGGCAGCAGGTGAGGAGGTGCCTGGGGCAAAGGAGACGCCCACCCTTCTGGGTGAGCGGGCACGGGCAACTCAGTGGGGAGCGACTGGGAGGGCAGTGATGGTATGGGGGGTGGCAGAAGATGACACAGTAGGGGTGGGCCCACTATGGTCTGCCACTGCCAGGGAGCTCCCATCGGAGGAGGTATTGGAGTCACTACCTCCAGTGGTAGTTGCCTCCCGTGGTACTCCCCTCGCCCTCCAACCAACTGGTCCCCTTGGCGTCGGACGACTCTGCCTCTGAGGATCCATGGGCTGCTGCCTCCCCACTCGGCGGTGTCGCAGCTCCCTCACCAGATGATGCTGGTTTACACAGAGAACACAAGAGAACAGAGATGGGGAGACAAACAGGAGAGACACTTGTAAATCGCTGAATGGAGGTATATTAGTGGTTCACACATACACCCACCCAGAAAATACCAGGCAGCACCTACCGCTATACACATGGCTATGCCCCTGACTAGTGGCCAGAACCCTGCTCTACAGCCATTCCCCAACTAACTGAAGGACCTGACGTACTGCAGACTTGACCCAAACACCCCTACTCCCCAGGAGGGCCATTATGTAGATGGACATCAGTCATAGTCCCTGCCACTAGACAGCATAAATACGAACACACACACACGCACATCAATCAAGGGGCCAAAATATGGCATATGTATTCACCCCCTTGTGACTGCTGTGCAGCCTTCAAGTGCCTATCCAGGTCCGGGTACGCCACCGCTAGGATGCGTTGCATAAGGCGGGGTCCGTGCCCGATGGGCACTCCTTCCTCGTTGGGAGGACTTCCCCAGCTGGGCCTCACAGATCTTCCTCGCCCAGCGCCGCAGGTCCTCCCAACTCTTCCTGCAGTGGGTGCTCCGCCAGTTGTAGACCCCCAGGGTCCACACCTCCTTGGCGCTGGCATTCCAAAGTGACCTCTTCTGGTGGGCGCGTACCTATAAGGGACACACAGAAAAGTAACACTGAAGTCAGACACTGGCCAATCATATACAGCTGGCTATACGTCCACTATGGGACGGACATTTCAAACAGCCTAACAGCACACACACACGCAGCATGTCAGGAACCCTGGACCATACAGTGTCACAAGTGCACACATGTATGCAGCCAACACCCACCACTACACACATCCATGCCCCCCAATCCTCATACTCACCTGTTCCTCTGGCTGACCGTAGAGCTTGCCGTAAAGGGCAGGACCTCGTCCACGAGCTTCTCCAATTCCTCATTGGTGAAGGCCGGGACCCTTTCCCCTGCAACACGTGCCATTTCCATGACCAGAGGCAGGCCACAGAAGTACACTCAGTGGAGTACCTGCATGCACGAGATCAGGGAGTAAAGTGAAGTTGGGGTGATGAGTTCATGTACGCACCACAGCGGTGAGCACCGTCACCGCCGGCGGCGATCATGATATGCTAAGAATGCCCATTGACAACCATGTTAACCAATGAATTTGCGCTTGGCGGTAAACACCGCCTTACGCTATTATGTCAACCGCAAGCGGTATGAGGTCACTTCCACCACGACACTTCTGGATTACAGGGGGCAGACATTTTGGCCTTAACTACGCAGTTGTAAAACCCCCATCAGCACAATGCAGGCCCTATTGTCCCCTAAACACCCATAGGCATGTAACAATATACATTACCTCACCTGACCAGTCCTCCTATATCATTGTGGTCATGTTGCTGTAATGTCACACACACTAAGCATTTGTGTCGTCGACAATCATGCCAGCAGTGCTGAATGAGAAACAATGTGTGCAGATGTATGTGTGTTCCTGACATGTGTTTTGAACTCCTTTTAGGTATAGACCCTTGTGGGGAGAGAGGGCCCCATCGGTGTACAGACAACCATCGGTGTACAGACCACTTTTTGATTTGCGAACCATTGTTGAGCGTCACATCAATATCAATTACAGACTCACTTGTGCAACTATTCATGAACTTTGTGCATTACTGGATCCAGCCCTGAGACCGGCTAATCGTAATCAGCATGCCATCCCTACTGAAATGCAGGTGCTCTTTGCACTCCATTTCCTGGCCACGGGCTCATTTCAAGTGACAGTGGGCACGGTGCAGGTTTTTCACAGCCAATGTTTAGCATTATACTGTCCAGATTCCTGAATGCATTTGTACGAAACCTGCAGTCCTATGTGAGGTTTCCCCAAAGTGCTGACCTCCCTGCCATCAAGTTGGACTTCTATGCATTTGCCAACATACCCCATGTGATAGGTGCCATCGATGGCACCCACATAGCTATCATCCCCCCAAGAGTCAGTACACAGGTGTACAGAAACAGGAAGAACTTTCATTCCATGAACAATCAATTGGTGTGTACTGCAGACCAGTACATCTCATATGTGAATGCCATGTTCCCTGGGTCAGTCCATGATTCCTTTGTGCTTAGGAATAGTAGTGTACCACACAAGATGGAACAACTACAACAGGACAGAGGGTGGATCATAGGTAGGTGTTTCTGTCACTTATTGCCACATAGCAGACAGCCAGGCTGTCTGCCTCTGAGGGTTGTCAATGACATTCCTGTTTTGCACAATTTTCTAGGTGATTCTGGCTATCCCAACTTGCATTGGCTCCTGACACTAGTGAGGAATCCTGGAACAGATGCAGAGAGGAATTACAATGAGGCCCATGGATGTACTAGGAGGGAGATAGACCGCACAATAGGTCTCCTGAAGGCTAGATTTCGTTGCCTACATATCTCTGGTGGTTCCCTGGCCTATGGGCCCGAAAAGTTGTGTAGAATAGTGGTGGCCTTCTGCATGCTGCACAACATTGCTGTGAGAAATTCTATCCCACTCTTGGAGGAGGAGGGTTCTGTATATCTGGACCAGCTTTCTCAGAGAGTGGATGAGAGTGATGGTGATGATGAGGAGGGGGAAGATGTAAATACCAGGACCCAACTGATACAACTCTACTTCCATTACCTTTGTGGTACAATTGGATGAGATTGCTGTCTGTGCAGCATACTTTCAGTGTGCCTTGTCACCTAGGGGGGTGTTGGGTCAATACTCATTGCCACTGTGACCAGGTCTGCATAGGACAGGTTACAATATAGTATAATAGTTCAACACGTCTGTAGGCACAATAGTATGTAATGCGTGTGGTGCATTTCCTGCTACTCAGATAATAATAAATTAGTTATCATACAGTTGCATCCATACTTCACTTTGTTTAAACTTAATGACAGGGGACAGTGTAACAGGTGAAATGGTGTTTTATTTGGTGCAGGGATTAAATCATGCAGATTACAGTGATGGGAGTGGCCTACTGATGGTTGTACAATATGGCAACGATGCAATTAAACAACACAAATCTGCTATGGGGAGTCATCTGTCCTTGTAATATCACATAGTGAAAGATCAGCTTCGACATGACACCATCTGTCCTTGCAGTATTACCAGCTCCAATTAGCAATTACAGGACCAGTTGATTAGACTAAAATAAAATGTCTTTGTTGGAAAGAAGACCCACTTAAAATACGACAGCGCATATTAATTTGTTAAAGCTTTATCTGTCCATATGTGATATCTTTATAAAAGGCAAATATTCCCAGACCTACTGTCTGGGTGGCCATGCCAGATTGAGTTGTTTGCATTCTCTACTAGTGGCCTGTGTTAATGTCAGTTTGGCCGACCCACTGAGCTCAGTAAGGGCAATCATCAAGAATTTCACTGCTTCACAATTCGGCTGTGGATTTACTGGATTGAAACATGCTGCTATTGCTTATCTGAATGTGTGAATGCCTCTGGCATTCAAACTAGTGGTTTTTAGTAGAGAGTTGCAAGGTTTGTATAGATGAGGACATGTACAGACCAGATGCATAAGGTCCTCCTTTTCAGCATCACAAAGTCTGCACGTAGTTGGTCCTCTGAGTTTCCATTGCGGTTGGCTGCCCAACACTGGTAACTGGCCAAACCGTAAGGTCATCAATCTTTGCTTGATGTGTGCTGAGAAGGATGTTTTGGATATGGAGAAGATTTAAAGCCATCATAGTGTTTGATCAACACCCAGGCATGAGATCTGGAATACATTTTGTTTTTAGCTTCCAGATATGCCTACTTCCTTACTGACTTGTTCACCACTCCCTGAAAGGCCGCAAAGGACAAATTCTTGCCCCAGAGTGCTAGTGCTTTAATTTCAAGAACTGTACATATATTTGTAACAGGCTGAAGGTGGATCATTTTCTGAAGCAGTCCATAATGACCTATTTAATGGGCTTTCCAGAACCATATGTATTTTCTACCAGCATTTTATTGAGGCAGACATTCTACCTAATTCCTGTTTTATGAGCCCAAATTCAAAACAAACTTGTGCCGAAGAGGAACTTTGGGGGAGGGAGCATTGATTGAGGCTTGAAGAGTTATTAAAAGTGATTCCCAGAGACCAGAGATGTTATTGACTTGGGGGCTTAGATTCTCATGGAACAAGTTCTTCACTGCTGCTGATGTAATCGCTGCTGGCCCATGGTTGCTCCTTCTGTTATAAACAGAATGTGCTTTTGCTTTGCATTCTGAGAGTTCCAGAGGTGAGTGTATTGATCTCCTGGGATTTGAAGCAGCTTTTCTTTACATTTCTTGGTGGATCATTCGAGTTTCAATGTTGGTTATGTTGGTTATGCAGAACTCTAGATCATTAGTGTTATTGGCCAGAGTTATCGTACTCACTTCCATTGCCTGTGCTAAATCCATGTTGTTGGAAATTGAGATCGAGTGGAAGCAAGAATTGTCCTCCTCCCCTTTGCCGTCTGTAATGATATGAAGAGTTTTATGTTGATTTTCCTGATCTGAAGTGATTTGTCAGACAGATCAAGGGGGGAGTGTGATTGATTAAGTGCACAAACCCAAGCTTCTACAAAGATGGATTGGGATTTGTGACTGGTGTAGAAGCGCTTCCGCAGGTAAAGGTGTCCTTTTGTTCTGGACTTGCAAGAGGGGCAACCACTGATAGTGGGACACCCGGTGGGCCCAATGAGCCCATTTCCTTCATGGATTCCATTTTTTAGGGAGTTAGTGAATTTGGCAGGCTTGGTAAGTCATTTGATGTTAAATATATTGCTAATAATGGTCTTTAGGAAAGATGAATTTGTGATTTAAATTTGCTCTGCCAAAGAATTTCACTATTGACAATGTCAGACGGCTACTCCACTGAGATACACTAGGTATGGATGATTTAATTGATTTTCTAACTTGATTGATTTTCTTCTGTTTTGGTTATTTCCGGGCTTTCAGGACTGTTGGTTGCCTGATCTCCCCCAATCTCATTTGAACTGATTGGGGTACAACAAACTAAGAGAGCAGCTGCCCTTTTAGTAAATTAAAGCTTCAGTCAAGGGGCCGGTTGCTGAATGGGCGGGGGAGCTACCAAAGGGAGCAGACTGCAGAAGGACCAAACCCAGCTACCGCAGCACCTCCCCGGATCAACCCTCATGTTGCGACCGCCAATGCCACGACTACACCCTACCAGCTAATGTCCAGCTAGTGTCCCTAGAGCAGAATATGACTGGATGTAGCACTGTGGCTTTCTGGAACTTCTTTATGCTTTTGCTTGGCGAGCTGCTAGCCGCACCGACAGCTGTCTTTTCCATGCCTTGCCCCCAGAACCAGGTCCTGGAACAGTAGTCCCCACACAATGTCCTCAGGACCACTGACAAGGCTAGACTAGGCTATGGGCAGCCTAGGAGGGCACAAGCATGGCTGACCGCTTCCGCAACTCTTGACACACCTTGTCACACCTGACCTAGAGAAAGCTGTCCTCGCCGCTCTCACAGCTCTTGCTCACCTCTGGCCTTTTCAGGAGGTTTTTGATGCACTTTCTGAGGCCACAAGCCCTCTTCCTCCCCCCCATATTCGGGTCAGTGGTACACATCGTGTCCTGGTGTCTCTTGGTGCTTTTTTAGTGATTTTTTTAGCCCAGTTGGCCGATTGAGTGGTTAGGAGATGCAGACATTTTTTACTGCAGCCCCAGCATCCTCACCGCGCTGCACCACTCCTCTCCTCATGGCAAGGCCATGTTTCTTGTGGCAGGCAAACTAGGCAGATGAACTAGGGGACCGAGAGCTGGTGCTAATGTTACCACAACGCCCTAGATAGGCGACCCAGTGAGTCCTTACTCTCACCGAGGTGTCCCATCCTTGTTTTTAATACACCAGCAGGCACCACTATTAAAAGTGTAGATCACACACTGGTAACTGCCTAGGTGTTTTTATATTTTCTTAGCTTAGCTGGATCCCACTAACTCCAGATAAAAATATATTTACGCACTCCCTCCTGTTCTTTTAATGGTGAGGTTGAGTCCGCCCTGGTGGCACTGTCCTACCTGGGTGGGGCTAGGTGGTCAAATGATGAAGCATAACACTATATAGTGTGTGAGACCACCTAGTCCGTAAAGGAAATACCCCCTCCCCTTACTCACCCCCCACTGCACCCACACCCCTCTTTTTCGACAACCAGCGAGGTCTAGGAGCCCACGGATAATTTCTCGTGACTGTAGCTCCATATCATTGGTGAACCCCATACTTTTCTGTGTTGACTACCACAAAGCCCTCCCCAGTTCCAGCAAAAGCTGAACAGCAACCTACCGGCAGCCTGCAACTGCCTGTGACTTCCTGCAAACAAAAGGCATGCAGACGCAAAGCTCTTGTTGCCCGTTGTTCTCATTGCTAATGCTACTTCCAAACACTGAGGCTCTCATTTACTATGTTTTGGCGCAGGGTAGTGCTGCAAACCTTATAGCTATGCCACCCTGCATCAAAACAAAAATGGGCAGGAATGAACAGTATCTATAAGATAGGGTGCATTCCTGTCCCTGTCCCCTGTGCTAGCACATAAATTGCTGCCTAGAGCCTACAGAGGCACCCTTGCATCCTTGGTGCCTGCATTGCAGGGATGATTGTTTATGTGCAGGAAGGGACACCTTCCTGCACATAAACAATCATTAATGGTGTTTTCCTCTTTCTATGTGTGCTGCAGAATGCACCACAAATAGAAAGATGAAAAAACGGGGAGAAATAATGTTATTTCTCTCCATTGTGCCACTTTAATGCCACCCTTGAGGTGGCGTTGGAATCTGATGCATTCCCAGGCTTGTAAATCTGGGAACCCGTCGGATTCCATGGACGTTGCTGTGGTAACACCCACAGCAACACCCATGGAACACCTCTTTCACAGATTTGTATATTTACTAGTGCCAAGACACTACTGTGTTTGTGTACTTTATATAAAATAAACAGAATTGAACAAAATGGAATAAAAAGGCTATGTTAAGTTGCTGCAATTTGAACCTTTAACCACACAGATAAGCACACGTCTCAGAAGTGTTAAGCCAAAGAGCCATGCTAGCAACCTAAATGCGGTTAGCATTACTTTCAGCATACTTAAGTATGATAAAATAAACCCTTGAACCCTTCCCAACAGGAGACCTTCTTTCACTACCCTAATCTAGGTAATGGCATAGGCGCCAGTGTTGCTTTTCCTAAATAAGGGGTCTTTTAGAGTGCGGGGTTAACCAACATCTGTCGAAAAACCGAAACTGACAGATGCCCCATTCGCCACACTCAAGGTTTCCCCACATCTTTTACAGTTGAGGGAAGCACTCAATTTCTAACAGCAGCGCCTACAGCGGTCAAAGTATGGGAACTGTGATGCTGCATGCAGTGGGGGTTTGCCAGTGAGGGTGGGGGCGGAGCCAAAGGTTTGGCTAAAATAAATACAATATTTTGTGTGGTTTTTGGTCTTTCGCTGTCAGGTAGCTACATATAAAATAACACGCAGCTTAAATGCGAAATACATTTTAAAAGTTGTTATTCGGGAAAAGCACTATTAGTGCACTGCAGAGGTCTGTGTGTAACCAGAGAGCCACAGAACTAAGGGGGTTATTCTAACTTTGGAGGAGGTGTTAATCCGTCCCAAAAGTGACGGAAAAGTGACGGATTTACCACCAGCCGTATTACGAGTCCATTATATCCTATGGAACTCGTAATACGGCTGGTGGTATATCCGTCACTTTACCGTCACTTTTGGGACGGATTAACACTCCTCCAAAGTTAGAATAACCCCCTAAGTCTTGGTTGGTGTAGTGTAGACAAATGATGTGTATGTTAGTGCCTCGAGATCACAGCCTGTGACAGAAAGCACTGTGAATATGTAACTCATTATTTTTATCTTGCATTACATGCAGCATAAGGTAAACAGTAACAAAATGTGCAAAATATCCAAGATAAAATGGTGCTTCCAAAAGATAGATTTTAGTAATACCCAGAGTGCATCTACTGCAATTGTTTTACACTACTGTCCCTTCAACACCTTCAGGTGTAGTAAGTGCAATATAAATACAATTACAATTAAAATCACGCACTTCACAGCCAAGTTGTTAACTCTGCATTGCCTCTCAAAAAGAATAATCTTTGTCATCACAGAGTGATCAGGTCAGTGAAAGCCAGTACTGGCTCCCAAGCATCCTTTACATTTACATATTAACTTGTTGCGCACATTTGCATTTCTTTCTGGCAAGCAGGCACCCTGGCAGGAATGCTTGTTTTCATTTTTGAGCTGTCTGCCCGGCTTTGGCTTTATTTGACGACACAGAAGACTCACTGAATGACACATCAGTTGAGGCATTTAAACTGTCCTAACCCTCCCGTAACACTTTTTTTTACACAAAGTAGGGGAACGGTGCTTCATAAATCATAAAAGTATGGGCACGTCTTGCTCTTTCGATCCCGCCCACTTCGACCACTGCTCAGCTAGCTTTGCCATGCGAAATCCTTAAAGGATGGTACACCAACCATAGATAGCCATGGCTACGATTGTCAGAAACCCCTTGCTATTTTGAGAGGAGTTCCAAACGTTTGTGTTTTTTTTTGTCTGTTCGGGTCTGCAGCTGAACATTGGGACATAATCATCATCACATTCTTCAATAGTGTAAAAGGCCATTTAGTAGGACAGGATTGCAATTTATAACATAGGATCTGCATAACTTTGAAACTTCAACTTCCATCAACTTTCCCGTGCCACCTTTTTTTAACACGCCCCTCCATCTTTCATTTTCCACTTCATTCCCCACTTTTGCCTCCGTTCACCCAACCTCCACTTTCATTCACCCACGATCCATAATCTCCTTTCACCCCCTGCCTCATTCGGTTATCCCCTACGCTGTCATCCTTCACCTGCTTCTTCTCCCACCCTGGAAAGGTGTCCAGGCCCGCCTTGATTCTCCACCCTCCCCTATCTACTGCCACACAGCAAAACCCCTTGAGGCGTTTTGCTGCCCCACCAGCGAAACCACTGCAACACTGCAACACACTTAAACAGACTCCCTGAGCCATAACTTCTCACCCCCACAAATCCCCCAGCAAAAAAAGTAATTCAAGGATATAATATGCATTGCCCATATCCAACATATGCACTCTGTCGTCCCTGAAGAGTACCTCTTCTTCCTTCTTAATTCCCTCAAAACTTTCACTGCCCGATTGAGTTTCCTCCTAGCCCTGTCAATCGCCCCATGCTTCATTGCACCCCTCCATTTCCTCCGGGGCACAGATTCTGTCCATACCAGGCAAGTCCCAGCCATTTTCTGTCGAATCAGTGCCATATATCGTTGCATGTATTGCAGTAGGGTGAGTCCAGAGAGTCACACCAGATCATTCCCGCGCAGGTGCTATACTAAGACATCAGGACAACCCCAATTCGGCAGCATAGATGTTATAAATGGAAGCTAATTGCCCCACCTCATTCCGCTCGTCCCCCGACACAAGACCTAATGACAGCTACACGGCAGTCCAAGTGAAGGACCATAGATTTGTTTCTCTGCGTGCTTTGCCACACAGTGTATAAAGGAATGCCCGACCAGCCATGTGACTACTTCAGATCTTGTCGGGCCACTCACACAACCTGAAAAGAGAACAACATTTCAGTAGATGTAAAACAAACCCCCTCTTCTCACTGCAACATGCGCAACCTTCCCCCATCCTAAGCCCAAAGACAAAATCAGACCCTCACATACCACTCACAGCATCTTGTATGCCACCTCCCAATTTGCCTAATCTGTGCCCAGTCCCATCCTAGCCGGTCTACTGATGTCCCAATCCTGAAAGACTGAGTCCCGAAACGACCCGCCTACTGCCCAATCCATCGCAATGCCATCTGCAAAACTAACAACAACTGAAATGCTGTAAGTTTCTTCCCATTTGCATGACAAAACACCCCCGACGCCTGACACCCTCTGCGTCCTAAAACTGTCCCATTCCACTACCAGGCATGCAGCAGAATCACCTCCTTTGCACAGCCACACTCATTTTCCACAGCCAAGTTGATCCATCTTGGACCTTTTCAGCCAGATGCCCAAATGTTCACCCTGCAGGCACACCTCTCCACGCTTCACGCCAACAGCCTTCCACACCCCCAACAATTCAGACACCCGGAAAGCCCCAAAAAACATCCATATCATGCGCAACCGAAAAAGGGCCACTTCATATGCATCCATACAACTAACCGGCAGCACGTGCAACAGCTCCAAAAGCAAATCAAATGTAATAGCCTCCCTCACTGCAGCACCTGACCCCATCCTTTCTTCCCCACAGCCTTTCAACATTGTTCCCAAAATGTCATCCTTTGCCGGATCATAGCCAAAAACAACTTTCCATAAAACAACACCCGTGCCAACTTGCCTCCAATCGTGGTTGGCGATAAACCTTTTTTTAATCGAGCACGATACAAAATGCAACACTCGTGCCTCAACCGCACCATAATCCAGGAACCAAAAATGCCCTTTGAACCCCTCAAATGATTGGAATTCCAACCATGCCAGGTGTTAACTCTTCCAAGTGTATTTCGCTAGCGACATCTCCACAAGTCTAATAACCATCATGCCCCCCCCACTCTCAAAAGTCTGCCGGGCCGCTGTCTTGTGTTTGTCTGCGCCTGGTGCCAAACTGCGGAACTGTTGCCACTGTGAACGAGACAGGGAATCTGCAATAGAATGTGTGCTGCTTTGAAGATGATATTCAAAGTTAAACATCGAAGCATAAAACGCCTCAGCAGCCGCAGTACCCTGAGCTCCCTTGCCCTCTGTTTATTTACCAATTCCACACCTGTCAAGTTGTCTACATAAAACATTACAGTCCTGTTGGCAAGTTCTTCCCCCCACAACGTCAGTGCCACAAGCAGTGGAAAAAATTCCAAGAAAGCAATACTCCTGCCTTGTGTCAACCACTGCTCTGGCCATGCCTCCACGCACCACAGACCATCCCAAAACAGACCAAAGCCAAGGGCTCCAGATCCATCTGAGAATACGGCTGGACAGTGTCCTCCTCCTGAAAAACCATTGAGACCCCATTAAACTGTGTCAGGAAAATCTCCCAGACCCTGATGACCTCTCTCAAACCCACCGACATCCGAATCCTGTGATGAGGAAGGGATGCACCCGACATCGGCAGTCCCATGCGCTGGCAAAAATTCCTGCCACTGCAAACCACTCTGCAGGCAAAATTGGGAAACCCTAATAGCTGCTGAGCCATCCACAATTTGATGTTATGTAGCAGCCGAAGGTGCCGAAGAAAAATCTGAATTTCTTCCACCTTCTCAGGCGGCAGTCAAGCCATGAGCCCAACCGTGTTGAGTTCAATGCCCAAGAAAGTTACTATACAGCTTGGGCCCTCAGTCTTTTCTGGAGCCAAAGGAACCCCTACATCCAGTGCCAGATGTTCAAAGCACCTCAAAGCCCTGCCACACGCCCCGGATCCTGCTGTCCCCTCAAAAAGGAAGTCATCCAAATAGTGCGACACCACCCAATGTCCACTCACCCTCATGAAAACCCACTGTAGGATTGTGCTAAAGGCTTGAAACAAGACACATGAGACAGCTCAACCCAGAGGAAGAACCCTGTCTACATTTATGGCTCCTTCTAGCTGCATCCCCATCAAGGAGAAATCCCCAAGATGATGTCACACTTGGCCAGTTCTGATCCCCTGCCACACCCTTGGATAAGCCAGATGTCATTGTCAATTGACGCATACACGACTTGTGTATCTTCCAGCGAGATTAAGTCATTCACTGATACCCCCTCCGGCCATGACAGGTGATGTATGAGACAAAACTCCCCTTTGTTCTTTTTAGGCACCACACCCAAAGGTTAAATCATCAAATCCTCCATGGGCCACTCATAAAAGGTACCCGCAATTCTGCCTTCTGACATCTATTTACTCAATTTTTTAGCCACCACCTCTGGCAGTTCCCTGGCACACCGCAAACTGTCTGCCCATCGTCGCACTCGTGGCCCTGGATATCCCACCCTGAAACCTTCTCAGAAACCCCATTCCAATCTGCTCACTATGTCAGGATCTGGGTACATGCACAACCAATGCAGCAACTTAGCCAGCTTAATTGGAGAAGGAGCTCTTCGGCCCAGGAGCGCCTTGTGCTTCTCTGCCTCTGATAGATCGCCATTGCACTGCCGGGCTGGCAAGAGAAAAGCATTGCATAACTGGGTGTCTCCCTCCACATTTTGAACACTCATGTTTGAATTTACAGGGGTATCTGGAGCAAAAACCTTTATTGAAGTTCCAACAGGCTCACAAACTAGGAACTTGGGAGCGCTGTGCAGGACCTCCTCCCCCCAGTTGGATGAGGTTGAAAAGGCTTGTATATAACTGGCACACCACTTGTTGTGTGCGTTGATGTGGCGGAATGTGAAGATACCATCCACTGCATCCACAACTCTGATTCTACATTGCCCCATGGCTTTTCCGGGTTCATGCTCACCCTTGCCCTGAACTCCTCTTCACACCTCAGCATGAAAAAAACCCAAAATGCATCTGCATCTTACGGATAATATCCATATATTTTGTTCTCCATGTTTATTGGGACACTTGGCCTATGTGCCAGTTCCCACTCTTCCTCCTTAGACCCCTCCTTAGCCTGTATGTCTCTGCGAAGCAGCTTGAATACATCCATGACTTCATGCTTCCATATCCTAGCTTTCGTTTTTGCGGCCACGTGAGAACCTAATGGCATCGCCAGTCCCATATATAGAAGCTGTGTCTTATGTCCCCCTCCATCCTTTTCATCATCATCAGCCTCTCCCTCCGTCACTTTCTCCCAACCCCCCCAGGGCGTATCGCCTCCTTATCAGTTGCCCCAATTGTACTCACTGCCTGTGCCACAGTTGTCCCAGGCAACTCATATCGATTTGTCTCCCACCCCAATGGACTTGCAATGAGGTGTACTAGAAGTGCCCTGAGGGTCACCCCAAGCAGACCACCTTTCGCCCTTACCTTTTAGCCCCCGTTCCTGAGTGCCAGCCTCCAGAAAGGTCCTGCAACTGTGGTCGTCCTTGGGCGGAACCTCCTTTGCACGTGCAGCCATCTTTGCACTCGGTAAGAAATCAAATGAAGATGGGGTTGCGCCTCTTTTCCCACCCTTTGCCCCCACTCACCTCTGCTTCTCGGATCTCCCCTTCTTACCAATCCTCACTGCCATCATCATAATCGAGCTCCACCACATCATCATCCTCCTCCAGTGCATACTTCCCTTCTGCACCCTCAGTATTGGCAACCTCTCGCCTCACCTCCGGTCCATCTCCCCCATGGTGCCTGCCATGCGAGCGCTTCAACCGATCTTGCGATGTAGAGAAGGTCTCTGAATATGCCTCTATTGCTTCTGACCAATGTCCAAAGGATGTGGTGCGCCCTGTTGGCTTTTCACCTTTCTGGCAGCCTCGCCTGCTGATCTCGATTCTTCGAGCCCCGCCTAGCCACGTGTGCCACTTGTGCCTCTGGCGCTGCTCACCCTTTTTCCCTTCATTTGGTACCCATAGCCAACTGCACTGATCTACTCCAGGATCCTCCGCATCACCAACCCTACCACCTCCTGACTTCCATTTGAGCTGCCTCTCTCGCCCCATCGATTTCTCCCTGTCATTACACAATTGGGCCCACCTGTCCTCAGTCTTGGCCACCAATCTGTGTTGTTCCCCTTAATCCGTGCCTCAATGTCTACCGCATACCAGTCAATGGTCGCTGCACCCTGTCACCATGAGGCTCCCCCCCACTTGTCTCTGCCTGCTCCTCAAAGGCCCCCATGTCATGGCTATCCTCCCCCGGCACCCTGTGTCCCCTAGGCAACCCTGCCTCTTGCCCTTGCCCTGGCACCTGCCTGGACTTGCCTCTGCTCTTCTCGGCCCCAGGGGCCCTGCCTGTTAACATGCCTGCCCCTGCCATGTGACAAATCGAGGGGCTGTTCCCCTTCTGCTGGGTCCTGCAATTTACCCTCCCCCACTTGTGGGCCACACTGGAGCAGGGGGTTTGCTCAAGGGTGCCTACCCCCAGTGCCTGTAAAGGCCTATGCTCATGGGGCCCCTCACCCAGCTCCCCGGGGCACTCCTCACTCCCCCTGCGACCAGCAGAGGCCACCATGCACTTCGGGGGTGGATGCGCTGCGTCCCCGCCTCTACTTCTTCCTCTGTGCCCCTTTCGATGGCGATTGGCAAGTGGTGACCACCGCTGCCACACCGTGTGCAGCGGTGCACGCGTCCCGCACCATCCCAACCCAGGCCTAGTCAAGTACCCAGGCCTAAGTAAGTCCGCCCAGCTGGCTTCGCCCAGGACGCTAAGCGAGGCATGGACAGCCTTCACGTCATGACCAGAAGCCATGGTGCACATATAAATCCCTTCCCTGCCCTACCTGCCTACGGTCACCTTCCAGGCAGCGCTATGAGCTAACGTGGAAGAGGCCGATCCCTCCCCCTACCTGTTTATATATAACTCTGCCCTAAAACCCTCCCATTCTTGCCCTCCCCCCCCAATCCTTGTCCTTTGCGTGCTCTTCCGCCCCAAAGGATCCCGTGGAGAGACTAGACTGAGGGGGTCATTCTAACTTTGGCGGGCGGCAGAGGCCGCCCGCCAAAGTAACCCCGTCGAAAGACCGCAGCGCGGTCAGAAGACCGCGGGGGTCATTTCGACTTTCCCGCTGGGCCGGCGGGCGACCGCCAAAAGGGCACCTGCCGGCCCAGCGGGAAAGACCCTGCAACAATGAAGCCGGCTCCGAATGGAGCCGGCGGAGTTGCAGGGGTGCGACGGGTGCAGTAGCACCCGTCGCGATTTTCACTGTCTGCAAAGCAGACAGTGAAAATCTTAATGGGGCCCTGTTAGGGGGCCCCTGCACTGCCCATGCCAGTGGCATGGGCAGTGCAGGGGCCCCCAGGGGCCCCACGACACCCGTTCCCGCCATCCTGGTTCTGTAAACCGCCTGAAACAGGCTGGCGGGAAGGGGGTCGGAATCCCCATGGCGGCGCTGCAGGATTCTCCGGGCCAGGGGAAATCCGGCGGGAAACCGCCGGATCCCCTTTTCTGACCGCGGCTTTACCGCTGCGGTCAGAATGGCCCTGGAAGCACCGCCAGCCTGTTGGCGGTGCTTCCGTTGCCCTGCACCCTGGCCGTCATAGACCGCCAGGGTTGGAATGAGGGCCTGAGTCTCTAGACTGCGTCTCTGCTCTCCACTGAGCCCTTCATTGCCCAAGGAGTCCTGCTCCAACTCTTCTCATAATAAGCTCTTCTTTCTAGTGTGCTGTGTGGTAGACAGGAGCTGATAGTCCCTTGCTAACGGTGAATTTAATTCCCCATTCGAAAACGGTGGGCTGCCAAAAGTCCTATTACCTCTCAGGTGCCCGCCAATAACAGCTTTTAGTCACCGCCCTTTCATTTTTGGCTCTTGGGCCCATATTTACGGCACGGGTTACTAAGAGGGCAATAATGCTTAAAGAGTGCACTAGAATCAATAGAGCTTTCATTTCTTCACTTTCTCTCGCCTTTGTGCCATCGGGATAGGTTTGCCAAGTATATTCCGAAATGTATACGAATAATCTCACCAGATTTAAAGCCTGGTAAATTTTTATAAACCACACGTAAATGTACAAATATCTTCGGTTCAAGCCTAATTTGTAAAGTTCTACTTGTATTGGTAACTCACCCCTACGTGTTATATTGTTCGATGCTCTAGAATAGTGCATTGTTATATTCTCCAAGGCGTCTGTTAGAAGACGCTTGGCGCTAAAGCATAATTGATAAGTAACAAACTCTACGTGAGAACAGTTGATTGTAGATAGAAGCCCAAAATATTGTAAAAAATAATTAAAGCCATAGGGCACTTAATATAATGAGGACTTCTGCGGGAAAATTAAAATTCTTACACAATACAAAGTAAGAATGAAGAGCAAAAAATACAAGTTTTCTCTCATCGCTTCGCTTCACAATCTACGATGTTTCCTTCCACTAGGATAGTACAGTTCTAATGCCGAAGGCAACCTGCTATTAAACATGTCTTACAACACATCCTGGATGTGTACAAACACTGTAATCTGATTGACTTTTAAATGGCCCGTGATATAAATTATGTGATTAGCAACCCTCTTATTAAGATGGTTGACTCCAGTCCTGACAGCTCTATATTTAGGCAAAATGGCTGGCGACACGGGCTCAATTGGAAGGTGGACTGTGTGGAGCTGTTTACACTGTACTTGACTCATAGGTTGCAAATACAGCAGTACTAAATTGGCAAGCCATGCTAAATGGCTCCTGGCAAATTTCCCTTTGCCCAGTGCAATCCATACAGGCCCATCCTTGAGGGCTTACTCTGCTTCTGTGTGTGGCAACACTGACTAAACCCTGGTTATATGTGAAACGGGGTACGTGTCTTTGAAGTGTCTACAAAATTCTCTAACTTAGATGCTCCAGCATGGGTAACTAGTCAAAATTAAGGAAATAAATGATAGGACAATTTTTAAGCACTGGACATTTTGTGAAGTGATACATTTTCTTTGCAGTGCCTCTTCAGCCTTTATATAATGTGCGGCTATGCGAACATAGATATTAGCATATATTTTTCACACATTTGGTTAGTTTCTAAGTGTATTGAAGAGCACCAACTGTGTAGTAATGAAACGCTAAAAATGTTTTCATCTGACTGCATTTGCATTTGATTACAAAAGTATTGTCTGTATATTGCTTATAATTTATTTTCTTTTTTTGTTGTTTTCCATTCATTTATTGAATTCTTGGTTCAATATTATATTAGTGGTCCATGTTATTTTTTCGTACTTTATTCTCTTTCTCTCTCCTTTTTGATTTTGTTTTCACCTGTGTTTTGAATCATAAGAGAGGGAAATATATTTTTTCACTGATTAAAATGTGTTCAATGTGCAGAATGTACAGTTGCAGACCAGCCCTTGCAGGATCTAAAGCTTCATTTGGTGGAAGATGCCTAGAGTGTTGCAGTGGGGGACCATTTTTTTTAATCACACATACACATTCTTAGGAAGTTGAAAAGTGTAGTGTAGATCTGCACAGCACTGATTACAGCGTAATCACTATCTTTGAAAGAGAGTTGTTTAAATGTAAATGATGAAATAATGTAATTTATTATTAGCTCCGACGGGGTGTTATGGTAATTCCCTGACTCCGTCGTTTCATATGGGAGTGTGTTGCAGTACATCTGAGTAGCCATATGTGGTGTTTCGTTTACTCGACAGCTAGGCTGGAGTACATTTACATCTGCATTAACACCTCAATAGCAGTAGTAAGTTTAGAAGTGCTTTTTTTGTGATTTGCAATGGTCTTACAATTTTGTTGGAGTACATTTGTATTATAATGTCCCTTCCTTAATCCATCCTTACATTCCCCTAAACCCCTCCTATTTAGTAGTAAGCATTCCCCATTTTCGAGTCACTCCTCCAGCCCCTCCCACATTTGCTATGAAAATGTGTACTTAGGTGCTCCACCACGTTGGCGGGGCCCTCTGCACAGGAAATAGAGGGGAGGCAGAGGTCTCTGCAAGTGGGTCTGTGAATAGAATTTTGTAGTACTACTCTACTATATAAAATGCAGTTTATGTAGATTTACAAATGAAGAAGGCTTTTAGATGTTTGTAAATAGAATTCACTCAGAAATTTAAGAAGTGTTCCTGCAAACCTGGTACAGCCACAGATTCCCAGGCATACTCCCAGACTATAACATAGAGTTAAAAAAATGTCTTAAAATGTACTCCAAAAGGTAGGCGGAAACCTATGGGAATAAATGTTATCAACTGGGCTTCACAAACTCTTCTAATGCTTAAGTCTAAAGACCATAGACTTTGGACTGATACATTCTCTTTTCCCTCTCGATTACAGGATCTGTGCACTACAACAACATTTCTGCAGATCAAGAAGAGTTCAGGTGAACATAACAACTCTGCAGCTGGCATAAGACTCGAGGTACCCCAAAAAGTTGTTACGGTAGTTGTGAGAAAGTGGATGATTCGTTGGGGTTGTTGTGAGATGTCACCAAGCAATAATGTCACTATTCTATATCAGGTCCAGTTATTAGCAGTTAGCTTTCCTTACATCAAGCCTTAGCTCAGGCCTGGGTACCTGTGGCACAGCTGTCCCAATCCAATTTCTTAAAATAGTGTATCTTTTTCATTTTTAAATGGATACCAACATGACAAAAAGCTGATGAAGGGTACCAGAGCTATGATATTTAAAAGTTTTGCATAAATCAATGCAATTCACTCAAAACACTTTCCAAATCACTGCTTTTCACTTGTAGCAATAATATTAGAACCTCAAATGTCTGGGTCCAAGCCAAAGACACATTTTCAGGTTGACCGCAATGGAGCACGGTTGTGATGCAGGGGCTGGGTTTGCCCCATTCAAAGTTTTACCTTTGTACATAGAAACTTTCTGGTTCTTTTTCTTGTCAAGAGGTTCATCAGCGGGGTCGTTTGTAGCTGAGCTCAGTTCTGGCATTGGGTTCCTCATCGACAGGCAGGTGAAATCCAATGGTCTCATGGGAGCCTTGGCTCTCGAAGGAAGACTATGGCTACCTACAAAACAGCAAAATAGTGGTAGCATATGAACCTCTGAGATGTGCCAAAAATTGCTACCTTTTATCTTTAGGCTCAAAGGTTGCAGTTCTGCTAGGATAAAGAGTACACTCTAGCAACAGCAAATGGTCCAGGACAAAGGAGCACCTCTTGGGGGCTAGGACTCAATCGCAGAGCAGCATCAGGATTGGCTGGGAGTGCCCAGCCATGGTGCTCCCAGGCAGACTGGGAGACTGTGCCTGCTCTCTCCAGCCTGCAACACAGTGCTGAGCTGGAGAGAGTCTTCCTCGCATGTGTGTTTGGCCGGCCCGAGACAGACGGCCAAACACACATGCGCACTGAGAGGAGTGCACAGTTCTCTCCCCTCATCCAGGTCACCCCACAAGGCCCGCCCCTTTCACAACAAAAGGATAATAAACATAGTTTATATTCCTCTCGTTGAGAAAGGTTTGCAGCTTCAGGTTTGATGCTCTCTCGATGACCTTACAAGCCAGTGCAGTCCTCTCTCTCTCTCTGAAGTCCTGTCTTGGTTCAGCAAGTGCAGTTTTTCTTGGTGTAGCCTTTCTCTCTGAGGTTCACAGATCCTGAAAATGCAGTCCTTCTTCTGTTTTTTTCAGAGTCCAGTAGTGTTCTGAGGCTGGGAACCAAACTGCCACTTTTATACCAATATCAAGTTTGTGAGCGGGGAGGACTCCCTAACCAATGGGGGTAAAATTCCCAAGGGGCAAACCTACCCAATCTTACATCACTTCCTGCAGGGGTGGCACAAAATAATCCCACAGTGATCTTCTCTGCCTAAATCCAAGATGCCATAAACCTTCTTCCATTGGCGAGAGCTATCCGCACACCCCTGAGGAGTGCCTAGTATAACTAGCATCTCTGTCAGGAAAATGGTTCTGCAACAGATTTTCCCTGTGTGGTGTGAGATGCCACCCATTTGCCTCAACACATCAAAGGGCAAGCTACAGTGTGACTCACATTTGATTGACTATCAAAGGGGGCTGCCTCTTTAAAGCTCCGGCATCTGTGGCCACCCCCCTCTGGCCATCCTGTCAGGATGAGGTCATACCTTGTCCCACCAACAGGTTTTTTCTTGCCATTTACTGGGAGCTTTTTGCATCTCATGGAAGGAATGCAGCAGACTGTCCCAGGTGACAACTGCTGCAGTTAATCAGAAAAGCAACTAGAATTTTTGAGCAAGAAAGTGATGAATTTCTAAAGTCACCTTTGCATTAAGAGTCACTTTAAATTTGACATCAGTGAGAAGCCAGATTTAATGTAACAAATAATTTGATACCATGATAAGCTATATTCAGTTGTACCACTTTTGGGTTAGCACTTAGCCGTTGAGCTAGTGTAACCCCATGTTAGCCAGTGGGTCTACCAGCCTTACTGAAGGTCCTGTGCCAACTCCGCTTGCACTGCATCTGGTCCAGTTGCCAGTGCTCTGCCACCTCTCTTACCAACTCACTCCACTCCCTCCCCATGTGTTCCTTTCGTCATTGTCTTTTGTATCTCCCATCTACCTCTCTGTGTTTGTCTCCACCACTTTTACCCTCATGGTCTGCCTGTTTTTTCCATTTTTAATGCTCATTTCTTTGTCACCTTTCGCTCTGTAAATCCTCTGTTAGTGCTCTGTTTTGTGCATTTCCGGTTGTGTCCTCTGTTTAGTGCTCTGCTTTTGTGGATTTCTGGTTGTGCATTTCTGTGTTTTTTTCTGTTTTTTTCCATTTGATCGTGCTCCTGTGTGCAGCGCCTTTTTTCTGGCTTCCCCCTTTTTTCACTGTTGCTCTCTTCCCACATGCTCTGGCTCCCACTGGTCCAGCCCACTTCAATCAGCGCCCCACCCTCCCCAGGACCTATTTAATAGAGGCCGCAGTGTGATCCCATTGAGCAAGTCCTGTGTCAGCTCACCTTGCAATGTATTTGGCTGAGCTGCCAGTGCTCTGCCGCCTCTCCGACCTGGCTGCTCCGCTCCTGTGTGCTACTTTTGTCATTGTCTCTCTTTTTCATCTCCCCTCTGCCTTCCTGTGTTTTTCTCCATTGCTTGTGCCGTCATTGCCTGTTTGTTTTCCCCCTTTTTAATGCTTGTTTCTTTGTCACCTTTCACTCTGTAGATCCTCTGTTAGTGCTCTGTTTTGTGCATTTCAGGTTGTGTCCTCTGTTTAGTACTCTGCTTTTGTGAATTTTTGGTTGTGCATTTCAGTGTTATTATGTTCTTTTCCTCCGAATGGTCTCCTTTGTGCTGTGCCTTTTTTTCTGCTTCCCGTCTTTCTCCCAGGTGCTCCTTTCCCATGAACTCTTGCTACCTCCAGCCCTGCACACTGCTATCCATGCCCCACTCTTCCCAGGACCTACTTAATGGAGGACACAGCACGGGCATGCAGCAGGTGCACCGCCGGCATGCCAAAGTCAAGCCTGGCCCTCCTGCCACCCACCACAACAACTCCAAAGAGCTAAGAGCCCTAGATGTCCCAACAGCAATTGCTACACCTCCTCCTCTCGAGAAACAAAGGGACCCTTCACCTGCCAATACTGCTGCTTCTCCTGCAACACAGATGCCAGCCCACACAGGAACTTGCGCCTCGAGCAACCCGGAACAGCTTCACTGCATCTTGCTCAACGCCTGATCCTTGTGCAAACATGCCACATAAATCTGGGACACCATCACCTCCCTCTCCCCAGATGTGCGTTTACCACCAAACCCTGGCTAAACCCCTCCTCGAATCCAGACATGACCACCACAAGACACAAGGGCTACAAAATGATACACAAGACCACACCAACAAACACGGTGGGGCATTTCCATCATCTTCAAGAACACCATCTGATGAATTGTCAACAACGATGACCCAACACCCCTCATGGAACACCTTAATTTCCAGTTGCAAACTGACGCCAAAACAACAGGAATAGGCACCCTCAGATACTGACCACCAGGACCTCGACTGACCTTCTGCAACGCCATCCCCATATCATCAAATCTCTAGCCATCAAATCCAGCCACTACATACCACTCAGAGACCTCAACTTCTACGTTGATGACCACAACAACACCAACTCCACCACTCTCCTTGAGAACTTGAGCAATATAGGCCTCACCTAACTGATCACCGCACCCATGTGCAAAGCCAGACACACACACTTGACCCTTTATTTACCTCGAGTGACAGAGTCCAATTCAGCCACATCACAGAACTCACCTTCTCCGAAAACAACATTGTCTAATTTACCATCTCTGGTGCTCAACACACCACCACCAAGAACCACAGACCCGACCACTGCAGCTGGCACAAAGTAACAGAAACTCAATGGATGCAGGCTCTCAGCACTTCCCAACCCAAGGCTTCATTTGACCTTGACCAGGCTATCCAGAGTTTTGCCACCTGAATCACCAAATGCATAGACAGAGTCGCACTGCTGAAACCAGCCAGAACCAATAAAACTGCGGGACTAGCCAGCTGGTACACCCCAGAGCTTAAAACTACCAAGAGAAGCTGCTACTGACTCGAGAAACAATGCCGATCCACCATGAATCCCTCCAACAGTGCCGCCCACAAAGCAGCCCTAAGCACTTACCACCGGCAAATCATGGAAGCCAAGAGAGCAGCTATCACAGCCCACATTGACACAGCAACCAACCGCACTGAAGAACTATTCAGAACAGTCAAAGAATACTCCAATCCAACAGCCACAGAGAACACCATCCACCCTTCATATTCACTCTGCAACACCCTCTCAGACTACTTCCACAGCAAGATCATCACCATCTACAACAACTCTGACCAATAATCCACAATTTCCAAACTCAGCTCTCTTGACCCGCCAGTGCACACTAACAGAACAATCACCATGTGGACACCGCTCACCACAGATTCCACCGCAGCCATTATGTCATCCATTCACTCTGGAATACTCACCGACCCATGCCTCCACCACCTGTTCAGCCTTAGAACCAACAACATCAGCAAAGAACTCACCAGCCCAGCATCATCAACACCTCCATCACCTCAGCAGTCTTCCCAGACAAATGGAAACGCGCAGATGTCAGACCCCTTCTAAAAAAAACCTTCTTCCAACCATAGTGAACTCAAAAACTACTGACCTATCTCCCTACTGCCCTATCTTGCCAAAGTACTTGAGAAGACCGCCAATCATCAGCTCACCAACTACCTAGAAGAAAACAACCTACTGGACATCTCTCAATCAGGATTCTGTAACATCCAAAGCACTAAGACTGCACTCATTGCTGCCTCGGACGACATCAGAGCACTCCTCGATCATGGGGAAACCACTGCCCTGATCCTCTTTGACTTATCAGCTGCATTTGATACTGTTACCCACCATACCCTCATCAACAGACTCCACAGAATTGGCATATAGGAGGACACACTCCAATGGATCACCTCCTTCTTGATAGAGCATCCGTCTGCCCCCCCTCACCTCCAAATCCAAGAACATCAGCTGTGGCATACTCGAAGGATCATCCCCTTGCCCCACATTGTTCAATGCCTACATGATCCCCCTGGTCAACAATGTCAGAACCCATGGACTCAACATAATTTCTTACGCAGATGATACTCAGCTCATCCTCTCTGTCACTGAAGACCCCTCTGCCACCAGAACAAACTTCTGCAAAGAAATGACCAATGTTGCGGAATGGATGAAATCAAACTGCCTCAAGCTCAACACCGACAAAATGGATGTGCTGATCTTTCAGAGAGACATATCCATATGGGACCATAGCTGGTGGCCAGCCCAACTCGGACGACTCCATCTCGACAGACCACGCATGCAACCTTGGCATCATCGTCAACAGCCAACTGACCATGAAGCGGCAGATCAACACAGTCACCTCCTCCTGTTTCCGCACCCTGCGCATGCTCTGCAGAATCTTTAAATGGGTCCCAGTTGCCACCAGGAAAGCTGTCACCCAAACCCTCATCACCAGCCACCTCGACTACGCAACGCATTCTATGCTGGCATCTCCTCCCAGCTCCTCAAAAGACTCCAGATGGTAGACAACTGAGCAAGCCAGACTCATCTTCGTCCTCCCCAGATGCACCCACATCACCCCCCACTTCAGAAACCTCCACTGGCTCCCCATCCAGAAGAGATGCCAGTTCAAGCTCCTCATGCACGCCTACAAAGCCTTACATGACCTTGGATCAACCACCAACTGATTCTCTACCAGCCCACCAGACACCTGGGCTCCTCCACACTTTCCCATGTGCACACATCCCGAATCCATTGCAGTTGTAGCGGTGGGCGCTGCTTCTCCTGCACCGCAGCCAAAGCCTGGAATGAGTTGCCCCTCCCCCTCCAAAAAGCACCCTCTCTTGCTGACTTCAGGAAGAGACTCAAGACCTGACTCTTTGATAGAGACCCAGCACCCAGATACCTCATGAGTGACAGTGCTGCGCTCTACAAATATTTATTGATTGATTGATGACAGTGAAAAGAACAATGGTGAGTTTTCAGTGTCAGTGCATGTGAAACATAGTAGAAACATGTACTTCTTTTTAATATTTAGCACCCTGCCTTATAAGCTTCGAAGGCCTGCCATAGGGGTTGTAAAGAAATGGCTCCCTGTTGCAGTTACCCCCCACTTTTTGCCTGATACTGATGCTGACTTGACTGAGAAGAGTGCTGGGACCCTGCTAACCAGGCCCCAGCACCAGTGTTCCTTCACCTAAAATGTACCATTGTATCCACAATTGGCACACCCTGGCATTCAGATAAGTCCCTTGTAACTGGTACTTCTAGTACCAAGGGCCCTGATGCCAAGGAAGGTCTCTAAGGCTGCAGCATGTCTTATGCCACCCTAGAGACCCCTCACTCAGCACAGACACACTGCTTACAAGCCTGTGGGTGCTAGTGAGAACAAAATGAGTAAGTCGACATGGCACTCCCCTCAGGGTGCCATGCCAGCCTCTCACTGCCTATGCAGTATAGGTAAGACACCCCTCTAGCAGGCCTTACAGCCCTAAGGCAGGGTGCACTATACCATAGGTGAGGGTACCAGTGCATGAGCATGGTACCCCTACAGTGTCTAAACAAAACCTTAGACATTGTAAGTGCAGGGTAGCCATAAGAGTATATGGTCTGGGAGTTTGTCAAACACGAACTCCACAGCACCATAATGGCTACACTGAAAACTGGGAAGTTTGGTATCAAACTTCTCAGCACAATAAATGCACACTGATGCCAGTGTACATTTTATTGTAAAATACACCCCAGAGGGCACCTTAGAGGTGCCCCCTGAAACTTAACCGACTATCTGTGTAGGCTGACTAGTTCTAGCAGCCTGCCACAAACCGAGACATGTTGCTGGCCCCATGGGGAGAGTGCCTTTGTCACTCTGAGGCCAGTAACAAAGCCTGCACTGGGTGGAGATGCTAACACCTCCCCCAGGCAGGAGTTGTCACACCTGGCGGTGAGCCTCAAAGGCTCACCTCCTTTGTGCCAACCCAGCAGGACACTCCAGCTAGTGGAGTTGCCCGCCCCCTCCGGCCAGGCCCCACTTTTGGCGGCAAGGCCGGAGAAAATAATGAGAAAAACAAGGAGGAGTCACTGGCCAGTCAGGACAGCCCCTAAGGTGTCCTGAGCTGAAGTGACTCTAACTTTTAGAAATCCTCCATCTTGCAGATGGAGGATTCCCCCAATAGGGTTAGGATTGTGACCCCCTCCCCTTGGGAGGAGGCACAAAGAGGGTGTACCCACCCTCAGGGCTAGTAGCCATTGGCTACTAACCCCCCAGACCTAAACACGCCCTTAAATTTAGTATTTAAGGGCTACCCTGGACCCTAGAAAATTAGATTCCTGCAACTACAAGAAGAAGGACTGCCTAGCTGAAAACCCCTGCAGAGGAAGACCAGAAGACGACAACTGCCTTGGCTCCAGAAACTCACCGGCCTGTCTCCTGCCTTCCAAAGATCCTGCTCCAGCGACGCCTTCCAAAGGGACCAGCGACCTCGACATCCTCTGAGGACTGCCCCTGCTTCGAAAAGACAAGAAACTCCCGAGGACAGCGGACCTGCTCCAAGAAAGGCTGCAACTTTGTTTCCAGCAGCCCTGAAAGAACCCTGCAAGCTCCCCGCAAGAAGCGTGAGACTTGCAACACTGCACCCGGCGACCCCGACTCGGCTGGTGGAGATCCGACGCCTCAGGAGGGACCCCAGGAGTACTCTGATACTGTGAGTACCAAAACCTGTCCCCCCTGAGCCCCCACAGCGCCGCCTGCAGAGGGAATCCCGAGGCTTCCCCTGACCGCGACTCTCTGAAACCTAAGTCCCGACACCTGGGAGAGACCCTGCACCCGCAGCCCCCAGGACCTGAAGGACCGGACTTTCACTGGAGGAGTGACCCCCAGGAGTCCCTCTCCCTTGCCCAAGTGGAGGTTTCCCCGAGGAATCCCCCCCTTGCCTGCCTGCAGCGCTGAAGAGATCCCGAGATCTCCCATTGACTTCCATTGAAAACCCGACGCTTGTTTCTACACTGCACCCGGCCGCCCCCGCGCTGCTGAGGGTGAAATTTCTGTGTGGGCTTGTGTCCCCCCCGGTGCCCTACAAAACCCCCCTGGTCTGCCCTCCGAAGACGCGGGTACTTACCTGCAAGCAGACCGGAACCGGGGCACCCCCTTCTCTCCATTCTAGCCTATGTGTTTTGGGCACCACTTTGGACTCTGCACCTGACCGGCCCTGAGCTGCTGGTGTGGTGACTTTGGGGTTGCTCTGAACCCCCAACGGTGGGCTACCTTGGACCAAGAACTAAGCCCTGTAAGTGTCTTACTTACCTGGTTAACCTAACAAATACTTACCTCCCCTAGGAACTGTGAAAATTGCACTGTGTCCACTTTTAAAACAGCTATTTGTGAATAACTTGAAAAGTATACATGCAATTTTGATGATTTGAAGTTCCTAAAGTACTTACCTGCAATACCTTTCGAATGAGATATTACATGTAGAATTTGAACCTGTGGTTCTTAAAATAAACTAAGAAAAGATATTTTTCTATATAAAAACCTATTGGCTGGATTTGTCTCTGAGTGTGTGTACCTCATTTATTGTCTATGTGTATGTACAACAAATGCTTAACACTACTCCTTGGATAAGCCTACTGCTCGACCACACTACCACAAAATAGAGCATTGGAATTATCTATTTTTACCACTATTTTACCTCTAAGGGGAACCCTTGGACTCTGTGCATGCTATTCCTTACTTTGAAATAGCACATACAGAGCCAACTTCCTACATTGGTGGATCAGCGGTGGGGTACAAGACTTTGCATTTGCTGGACTACTCAGCCAATACCTGATCACACGACAAATTCCAAAATTGTCATTAGAAATTCATTTTTGCAATTTGAAAGTTTTCTAAATTCTTAAAAGTCCTGCTAGGGCCTTGTGTGTTAAGTCCCTGTTTAGCATTGTCTTTTTAGAGTTTAAAAGTTTGTTAAAAGTTTGAATTAGATTCTAGAAACAGTTTTAGATTCTTTAAAAAGTCTTCCAACTCTTAGCAAAATAATGTCTGATACAGAGATGAATGTGGTGGAACTCGACACCACACCTTACCTCCATCTTAAAATGAGGGAGCTAAGGTCTCTCTGTAATATAAAGAAAATAACCATTGGCTCCAGACCTACCAAAATTCAGCTCCAGGAGCTGTTGGCAGAGTTTGAAAAAGCCAACCCCTCTGAGGATGACTTCACAGAGGAAGAAATTAGTGACTTGGAGGGCAATTCCCCCCTTCCAGTCCTAAATAGGGAGACCAGGGCCTCTCAAGCCCTGTCTCCAAAAATGATAGTCAGAAATGTTGCTTCCCTCACAGGAGGGTCCAGCATTTCTGAAATCACTGAGGATGCTCTCAGTGAAGATGACCCCCTGTTAGCCAGGATGGTCAAAAGATTGGCTTTGGAAAAGCAGCTCCTAGCCATAGAAAGGGAAAGAAAAGAGATGGGCCTAGGTCCCATCGATGGTGGCAGCAACTTAAATAGGGTCAGAGATTCTCCTGACATCCTAAAAATCCCCAAAGGGATTGTAACAAAATATGAAGATGGTGATGACATCACCAAATGGTTCACAGCTTTTGAGAGGGCTTGTGTAACCAGAAAAGTGAACAGATCTCACTGGGGTGCTCTCCTTTGGGAAATGTTCACTGGAAAGTGTAGGGATAGACTCCTCACACTCTCTGGAAAAGATGCAGAATCTTATGACCTCATGAAGGGTACCCTGATTGAGGGCTTTGGATTCTCCACTGAGGAGTATAGAATTAGATTCAGGGGGGCTCAAAAATCCTCGAGCCAGACCTGGGTTGATTTTGTAGACTACTCAGTAAAAACACTAGATGGTTGGTTAACTGGAAATGAAGTGTGTAACTATGTTGGGCTTTATAATTTGTTTATGAAAGAACACATTTTAAGTAACTGCTTCAATGAAAAGTTGCATCAGTATCTGGTAGACCTAGGTCCAATTTCTCCCCAAGAATTGGGAAAGAAGGCAGACCACTGGGTCAAGACTAGAGTAACCAAAACTTCCACTGGGGGTGACCAAAAGAAAGGGGTTACAAAAACTCCCCAGGAGAAAGTGGGTGACACTAGAAACAAAGAAAAAGAGTCCTCTGTAGGCCCCCAAAAACCAGAACAGGTGGGTGGGCCCCAAGACACAACCCAAAACCAAGGTGGGTACCAGGGTAAGAACTGGGATGCCACTAAGGCATGGTGCCACAACTGTAAACAGTCTGGGCACCACACCAAGGACACTTCTTGTCCCAAAAACAAACCCCAGAACAAAATTCCAGGGGTAACCAGTGTAGCCATGGGAGATGACTCCTCAGATGAGGAGGTCTTCCTAGCCTTCAACTGGAAACAGGGCCCAACAGGTGAGTTGGAGATTCCAGAGGGAAGTAGACACTTCCACCACCTACTGGTGAATGGAATCCCAACCACTGCCCTGAGAGACACTTGTGCCAGTCACACTATTGTGCATGACAGGCTGGTGCTCTCAAACCAGTACATCCCAGGTGAGACTGCCAGGGTAAGAGTTAGCCTAGACAGGGTCACTAAGAGGCCTGTGGCTTTAGTGCCCATAGAAGTGGGTGGCACTCTTAGCTGGAGAAGGGTAGTAGTCAGTACAGACCTCCCCCTTGATTGTCTCCTTGGAAATGACTACCCAGAGGTTAGTCAGAGCTCAAGAGAGGAACTGGTCCAGTGCCAGTCCTCTCCCAAGGATGCTGGAAGTCCTGCCTCTGCAGTAAATGCAAGCAGGCCCCAGAAAAAGAAGAAAAGAAAACAGAGTAGGAAGGGTGGACAACCTTTAGCCAAGGTTACAGCAAGCCAAGGAGATTCTGCTCCAGTAGGGGAGAACTCCAAAAATGGCCCTGATAAAGTCCAACCTGACCCACAAGAAGTCCTGGCTAGTCAGGCAACTGTTAAACCTGAGTGGGTGGCTCCTCAGCTAACAGAAGAAAGAGTGGAAGAAGGGTGTTTACTACAAGATGTGGTAACCCCCCACTCCAATACAGCAGACAGGCAACCTGAACCCAAAGAAGCCTGTAACTTAGCCCCTTCCCTTTTAGGTGAAGAGCTAAAGGTGTGGTTCTGGGCACTGACAGCTGTCAGTGGCCTCTGCTGGGTGTTAGCCTTTATGGCTGCACTATCCTTAGCATGGTGGTCTGACCCCATGCCAAATAGCAAGTTAGGCCCCCTGACCCTATTGGTCATGGTGGGGTTACTCCAGCTCTGGGTAACCTCTCTGGGTAAGCTAGGGGTAACCCTGGCCAAGATAAGGTTAGCAGAGGTGGATACCTCTAAGACCAAGATAGAAAGAATGGGTGGAGACATTGAAGAGGCAGACAAGAGGCAATTCAGACTAGGTCCTATCACTGTGGAAGTAGGTCAGTTCCCCAAAGGGAATGACCTGAACAGAAGGATGTAAGGCAGAGTAGGCCCTGCAACTAACCAGCCTATTTCTCCTACTCTTCCTCGCCTGACAGACTAGGAAGACTCTCCCAGCTTGGGCTGAGTCTCCTGGCCTGTGGGCTGGGGGGGGCTTGTGTAAAGAAATGGCTCCCTGTTGCAGTTACCCCCCACTTTTTGCCTGATACTGATGCTGACTTGACTGAGAAGAGTGCTGGGACCCTGCTAACCAGGCCCCAGCACCAGTGTTCCTTCACCTAAAATGTACCATTGTATCCACAATTGGCACACCCTGGCATTCAGATAAGTCCCTTGTAACTGGTACTTCTAGTACCAAGGGCCCTGATGCCAAGGAAGGTCTCTAAGGCTGCAGCATGTCTTATGCCACCCTAGAGACCCCTCACTCAGCACAGACACACTGCTTACAAGCCTGTGGGTGCTAGTGAGAACAAAATGAGTAAGTCGACATGGCACTCCCCTCAGGGTGCCATGCCAGCCTCTCACTGCCTATGCAGTATAGGTAAGACACCCCTCTAGCAGGCCTTACAGCCCTAAGGCAGGGTGCACTATACCATAGGTGAGGGTACCAGTGCATGAGCATGGTACCCCTACAGTGTCTAAACAAAACCTTAGACATTGTAAGTGCAGGGTAGCCATAAGAGTATATGGTCTGGGAGTTTGTCAAACACGAACTCCACAGCACCATAATGGCTACACTGAAAACTGGGAAGTTTGGTATCAAACTTCTCAGCACAATAAATGCACACTGATGCCAGTGTACATTTTATTGTAAAATACACCCCAGAGGGCACCTTAGAGGTGCCCCCTGAAACTTAACCGACTATCTGTGTAGGCTGACTAGTTCTAGCAGCCTGCCACAAACCGAGACATGTTGCTGGCCCCATGGGGAGAGTGCCTTTGTCACTCTGAGGCCAGTAACAAAGCCTGCACTGGGTGGAGATGCTAACACCTCCCCCAGGCAGGAGTTGTCACACCTGGCGGTGAGCCTCAAAGGCTCACCTCCTTTGTGCCAACCCAGCAGGACACTCCAGCTAGTGGAGTTGCCCGCCCCCTCCGGCCAGGCCCCACTTTTGGCGGCAAGGCCGGAGAAAATAATGAGAAAAACAAGGAGGAGTCACTGGCCAGTCAGGACAGCCCCTAAGGTGTCCTGAGCTGAAGTGACTCTAACTTTTAGAAATCCTCCATCTTGCAGATGGAGGATTCCCCCAATAGGGTTAGGATTGTGACCCCCTCCCCTTGGGAGGAGGCACAAAGAGGGTGTACCCACCCTCAGGGCTAGTAGCCATTGGCTACTAACCCCCCAGACCTAAACACGCCCTTAAATTTAGTATTTAAGGGCTACCCTGGACCCTAGAAAATTAGATTCCTGCAACTACAAGAAGAAGGACTGCCTAGCTGAAAACCCCTGCAGAGGAAGACCAGAAGACGACAACTGCCTTGGCTCCAGAAACTCACCGGCCTGTCTCCTGCCTTCCAAAGATCCTGCTCCAGCGACGCCTTCCAAAGGGACCAGCGACCTCGACATCCTCTGAGGACTGCCCCTGCTTCGAAAAGACAAGAAACTCCCGAGGACAGCGGACCTGCTCCAAGAAAGGCTGCAACTTTGTTTCCAGCAGCCCTGAAAGAACCCTGCAAGCTCCCCGCAAGAAGCGTGAGACTTGCAACACTGCACCCGGCGACCCCGACTCGGCTGGTGGAGATCCGACGCCTCAGGAGGGACCCCAGGACTACTCTGATACTGTGAGTACCAAAACCTGTCCCCCCTGAGCCCCCACAGCGCCGCCTGCAGAGGGAATCCCGAGGCTTCCCCTGACCGCGACTCTCTGAAACCTAAGTCCCGACACCTGGGAGAGACCCTGCACCCGCAGCCCCCAGGACCTGAAGGACCGGACTTTCACTGGAGGAGTGACCCCCAGGAGTCCCTCTCCCTTGCCCAAGTGGAGGTTTCCCCGAGGAATCCCCCCCTTGCCTGCCTGCAGCGCTGAAGAGATCCCGAGATCTCCCATTGACTTCCATTGAAAACCCGACGCTTGTTTCTACACTGCACCCGGCCGCCCCCGCGCTGCTGAGGGTGAAATTTCTGTGTGGGCTTGTGTCCCCCCCGGTGCCCTACAAAACCCCCCTGGTCTGCCCTCCGAAGACGCGGGTACTTACCTGCAAGCAGACCGGAACCGGGGCACCCCCTTCTCTCCATTCTAGCCTATGTGTTTTGGGCACCACTTTGGACTCTGCACCTGACCGGCCCTGAGCTGCTGGTGTGGTGACTTTGGGGTTGCTCTGAACCCCCAACGGTGGGCTACCTTGGACCAAGAACTAAGCCCTGTAAGTGTCTTACTTACCTGGTTAACCTAACAAATACTTACCTCCCCTAGGAACTGTGAAAATTGCACTGTGTCCACTTTTAAAACAGCTATTTGTGAATAACTTGAAAAGTATACATGCAATTTTGATGATTTGAAGTTCCTAAAGTACTTACCTGCAATACCTTTCGAATGAGATATTACATGTAGAATTTGAACCTGTGGTTCTTAAAATAAACTAAGAAAAGATATTTTTCTATATAAAAACCTATTGGCTGGATTTGTCTCTGAGTGTGTGTACCTCATTTATTGTCTATGTGTATGTACAACAAATGCTTAACACTACTCCTTGGATAAGCCTACTGCTCGACCACACTACCACAAAATAGAGCATTGGAATTATCTATTTTTACCACTATTTTACCTCTAAGGGGAACCCTTGGACTCTGTGCATGCTATTCCTTACTTTGAAATAGCACATACAGAGCCAACTTCCTACAGGGGTGACATACATATTCAAAAGGAGTTTTTGGAATCGGCAAAAGTGTTTATTTCGCCAGGTTGGTAGTTTAAAAGCTGTCCAACTAGGCTGCATTGGCAGAACTGGAGCCATGTTTTATTTTGTCATTGCAGAGGTGGTACGGTATAATAGAGAATTATAGGTGAGTTCAATATGCCAATTAGGTATTAGTCAATTGCACATACAGTTTGAGGGATCAGAGCACATGCACTTGAGCCTGGACAACAGGACCAAGCGCACTCCAGAGTCGAAAAACCAGCAGCATCAGTCCCAAAATTTGGGGGTGATCATACAAAAACGGGCATTTCTTTACAGTTGTGGTACATAGTTTGCCATTTAAAATCTTTGTTTGATGGAATAGTCACTTCTTTAAACTAATCAGCTACTAACCATTCTAGCAGTAGCAAATGATAGTAGAATATCATGGCCTAAATGCCAAATAATCAAAATATTGTGTCATAAATATAATTTACTAAAATATTGCAGCTTTGAACCTGCTAATACAAATCTACACCCAAGGAGTGATATTTTAAAAACTATGGGGTCATTACGACCTCGGCGGTCTTTTCGCAAGACCACCGAGGTACCGCCGTGCTGAAGACCGCCAGTGGTGGCGGTCTTCCGCTCGGTGTATTATGAACGTTGGCAGCCCGCCGTCCTTGTTCCGACGGAGAGCCGTCAACAGCCATACTGGCGGGAGGCGGGGAAGTGGAGGTTGCTCCACCTCCACCGCCACGCCAACAGAACACCACCCAGCGAATCACGTCCTGTGCTTCACCGTGGCGGTGTTCTGTTGGTGGTGTGGTGTCGGCGGAGCTGCTCCCATGGCTCCCGTCCCCTCCCGGAGGATCGTCGGACCAGGTATGTCGATCGTCTGTGAGGGGAGGGGGGTGGGGGTGGTGTTGTGTGGGTGCATGGGGGTGTGCGTGTGTGTATGTAGAGGGGGTGTGTGAGTGCGTGTATGTCTGTGGGTATGTCTGTATGGATGTGTGCGTGTATGTTTGAATGTGGGTGTGCGTGTATGACTGTGTGTATGGATGTAGGCATGTATGTCGGCGTGTGTGCGTGTAAGTATGTAGGTGGTGCCTGTGTGCGTGTCGTGTGGGTATGGGTGAAGTGATGTTGGGGGTCGGGGTGGGGAGGGGGGCCCTGCCATCTTTGGGGGGTGGCAGGGGTGGTTGGGGGGTAGGGGAGGGAGTCGGGGTGGGGGTGGGGGGTGGGGGAGACCCCTATCAGTGCCAGGGAAGGAATTCCCTGGCACTGATAGTGCTTACCGCCATGGTTTTCATGGCAGTTCAGACCGCTGGAAAACCGCGGCGGTAAGCCAGGTCAAAATACCGCCGGCGGTATAGTGACGGACGCCGGGCTGGAGACCCAGGTCTCCAGCCCGTCGGTCGTCTCCGCCCTGGCGGGCAGAACGGAGAACCGGCAGATGACCATGGCGGTAACCGCCATGGTCATAATACGCTGGGGAAAGACCGCCAGCCTGTTGGCGGTCTTACCGCCGGTTCTCCGCCTTCCGCCAGGGTTGTAATGACCCCCTATATTTTATCAATGTTCTCACATACAACCATGGTCAGTAGCTCGGCCATCATAAATTGTTATATGAGTTGCCTGCCCATATCTCTCATGACAAATTTACTTTGGAATCTAGATGAATACAAGAAGTCTTTTTGGTAAACATGTCCTCTGATCCTTTAATCAAGTTTGATTATTTAAAAAGTATGAAACCGGATTGCCAGGTACAAGTTTACACCCATCCTACTTCGTTATACAATAAAAAACTTCTATTTAATATAACAAGAACCTGTAATTTGTGGAACTTTCACTAGGTGAGGTCTACACGGCCAATTTAGTTACATTTACTGGAAGCTGGAAAGAGGGAGGCATGTATTAACTCGCCAAAACGAATTTGTAGATTACAGAAATCCCAATTTAGAATTATGAAATTTGTCATTATCTGAAGTTGTTATTAAAAAAATAACTTGCATACCACTGTCTTGTCTTCGTATTCACAAACACTCCATAGCTCGCAAATGGAAAGCTACAAAAATAGCAATTGCCATACAGTGTTAAAGTAGATCTTCCTTTTAAAGATCGCACATTATTTTTTTCCCTTTTTTTGTCCATCGGACATACTTGTGCAGTCGGAAAAACAACTTTTCATGGCTCCCAGGAATGCAGAAATCCTCTACCTTCCTGGAAAAAAATGTTTACTCAGAATTTATGAGAAGTTTCCAGGGCGGGGATGGCAATGTGAACATTTTGCGGCTACCCAGAAAGTTTAGACTGTGGTGGTTGCTAACTTTTGCAAACCGACGCCGCCTTTCACTACAGTCCTTAACTGGGTTTGCTGTGGAGAACAGCTGCTATTTCAGATTTCGAACAGCAAATGTAAGTGTTAAAATCTAAGTGCCATTTTACTGCACAAAAAGTTTATGACTCTGGTTCTTGATGTACACGATCTCACGCTTCTGTGGTGGTGGGCGGGTGGGTAGCAATGTCGTTTTTTTTGTTAGCTTCAGTTCGTTGCGATTCTGGCCATTTTAAAGACTTTCTTTCTCTTGCAGTAGACCGAGGGAATTGAGTTATTGATTTTCATCTAACTTTATAAGTATTGTGTTAGAGCGGGATAGTGGAAATTTTTGTTCTTTACATATTTGTGGACACAAGCAGAAAGCCTCATACACAGGGGCGGCTCCTCCATGAGGGCAGATGAGCGTTGCCCTCCACCAGAAGCGGAAGCTGTAAAACCTTTTAAAGAAGAGAATAATAAACTATGGCCCATATTTATACTTTTTGGCGCAAACCTGCGCTAATGCAGGTTTGCATCAAAAAGTATAGCGCCGGCCATTCCTAGACGCTAGCCGGGTGCCATATTTATGGAATGCCGCTAGCCGGCACTAAGGCCCTGTTAGCATCCTTGGAAAGGACAGGGCCGGGGAGGCATAGGGGGAACGGGAGCTTGTACGCCAAATTATGGTGATACACTGTTTAGAGGCAAAAAAATTGCCTCTAAGCAGTGTAGCAACATTTTCTGGCACACAAGCCCCATGGACATGGCTCCTGTCTTAGTAAAGACAGGAGCCATATCAACCACCCCAATGGCCATGTCCAGGGAACAAATGTCCCCTGGTCATGGCCATTGGGCCAGCGCCTTGCAGGGGGCCCCAAGTCAGGGCCCCCGAGCGGTGATGGGAAAAAAATAAAAACATACTCACCCAGACTTCCCTGGGATGGGTCCCCCATCCTTAGGTGTCCTTCTGGTGTGGGTGGGGGTGTCCATGGGGCCAGGGAAGGGCACCTGTGGGCACTTTCCATGGTCTCTGACCATGGAAATCTGCCTACTGGTCCCCTTACGCCTGCCCAGACCCAGGCATTAAATAATGGCTCTAAGCAAGCTTAGTGCCATTATTTAATGCCCCCATCCCACCGTGCTAGATTTTAGCACAGGAGGATAAATATGGCGCAAAGGCCATGTCGTCCCTTTCTGGATGGGAATGCCTAACTTGCATCTCATTGACGCAAGGTAGGTTTTCCCCTCCAGAAAACAACGTAAACTCCATTACTTTGGCGCTAGACGCGTCTAGCGCCAAAGTATAAATATGGAGTTAGGTTTGCGCTGAATTAGCCTAAAAAAATGACGCTAATTCAGCGCAAACCGAGTATAAATATGGGCCTATGTTTATTATCCTTTTCTTTGAAAGGGGCAGGCCACAGGGGGGACATGCACTGAGGGTGAGTGCAAAGCACTCCCCGCACTGCGCATGTATGTTTGGCTGGCCACACACACATGCGCAGAAGGATCTCTCTAGCCCAGCAACACAGTTGCTGGGCTGGAGAAAGCCTGCACAGGTTCCCAGTCTGCATGGGAGCACCCTGGCTGGGTACTTCCAGCCAATCCTGACTCTGCTTTGAGCAGCGTCAGGGCCAGCCGCAGGGCAGGCTGGGAGTCTGTGCCTGCAGCATCCGGCACGAAGGGGAGGAGCGGCTGTGGCACGGGAGCAGAGTTAAGTTTAAAAAATATATATATTTTGTTATTAATTTTCCCCCAGTAACCCCCCTCCTCCCCACACACCGCCCTGCCGCCAGGAATAACCGAGAGCCGCGACTGCTCATACAGTCGCATTAAAATTTTAACTCAAACCATCATTACTGAACTTGTCGAAAAAACACATGAGCAAAAAAATGTGAAAATGGAATACGCCATGTACACCCGAAAGAAGCAATATTAACATGCATTAGCAAAGCCAATAGTTTTTGCCCATGCTGGGTATTGGCTTTGTCAATACTTTAAAGCCACTTTATACAGCAGTGATGAGCACCAAGTTAAAAAAAGCACTATCATGCGGCCAGTGCTTGCTGGCGGGAGGGAGGGTAGTATGGCAAGTAGCATAGCAGGATAGGGAAGCAACATGGAGGGCTGAGGATGTGTGGAAAAAACAATATGATGCTGCTAGCAGTGTCTGCATCATAGCACTTTTTAGGAATAGCGCAATAGCGCTCTGGTCTGTTGTAATCTATCTGTGGGCTTTAAACCATGCTCACCGCATGCCCATCACTCGTTCATGGGCTTGCCTTTCAAAAATCCTTTGTTATCATTGGTAAATGCTTTACGTTTGTCCCTCCTTGGGCAGTTTTTGTTACCGCCTTGGCCATCGACCCTGTTACATGGATAATTGCAGTTTTGCCGATATGTTTGCCTGCAAGCGAACTTCTTTTTCCTTTTGTGTCTCTCCTTCGCCTTCATGGCGGCCATGTCACTTTGAATCGGCTAGCTTATGTCAGCTGTTTTACTCTTCATTTTCAACTTATGAGGCAAGAAAAATCCAGTTAGGAATTTACAACTCTAATAGCTCTAACTCGAGCAAATGTGAGTACCATTGCATTGCATTTGCTTGTTTTGTTATGGCAGGCGGGGGTTCAACGCAGACAACAGAGGAAGAGAGGGACTATGGGAACACAGACAACAGAAGTAGGGAGGGCGAAAGGGGTGGGGCAAGCCAACAAAGACAACAAACGGAGAAGGGATGTTGAAGGTAAATCAACATGGACAGCAAATGAAGGGAGGGTGGCGGCAAGCCAGCATGGTAAGCGAACAGAGCTAGTGAGAGGTAGGGGCATATCAACACTGACAAGGGAGAGAGGAAGGGTGGGAGCAAGCCAACACAGACAACAAATGGAGAGAGGGTCGGGCAAACCGACACAGACAACAAAAGGAGGGAGGGCAGGTTGGTGCAACCAGACTGACAGGGGAAGAACGCAGAGGAAGGAGAAGTACACAAGTGAGACAGCTAATAAAGACACACTCTGGTAGAGTTCTTAAATCCAAAAAAATAAAGTAACAACTAAAAACTATAGCAGTGGAAGGGCATAAGTAATGAGAACCGGCTCCAAACACAAAACAATTGCACGAAGAAGAAGAAAGCTTAAGGCAGCTGACCAATAAAAAGCCAACAAATAGGAGCGATGATAAAGCCAGCTAATGGTAAGCAAAGAACTGCCTCTAAGCATAATGATAGAAAACAAAAGGGCTCAAAGAAACAGCGCATGCGCTGTCTAGGCAAGACCTTCAGAAGCTCAGAATATGCCAAAATGCATGGCTATGGATATGCAAGATTTTCTCCTTCTAAGAGTTAAGGAGGGGAGTTGCAAGTGAAAGTTAATTGTTTGTTGATGTGACATGTTATAATAAAACAAATGACTGAAAAGTATTTGAAATGATTTGCATTACTTGAAGTTTGTAAACCTAAAACTGAGTGTGAAAAATTGGGTTGTTAGTTGAGAGGGGGTGATACCCTACCCAAGCAACAGCCACAGTCCTTGTCAGGGTGAACCACAAAAAGTCAATAAATAAACCTGCACTTAACCTTCTGGTAAAAGCATTGAGGCTTAACATAGAGGCACTGTGTAAAGTATGTATGCAGCACTCAATCTGCAATAACGTGAAAACACAACAAAAGAAAAACCCACACCAACAAAGAAAAATCCAATCATTAGAATCAAAGTCAGGAATTTTTAAAATTTAAAGTGAAAAATAGCACCAAAAAGATCAAAGTGCCAGCCCGGACATCTAGTCACACAAAATCAGGGCATAGTCGAAAGTCACAGTCCACTGAGGTCGAGCATGGTTTGCATACATGCTCTAGATTGGGCCCAGTCTCCCATTACCTTCGGACTTTTTGAGCAAAAATAATTTAGAAGGAAAAGTTCAGCAGGCAGGGCAGTAGTGGTGTCTGGCAAGAAGACATTGCTTCTGGGGGGCACTGGAAGAAGTTCTTTTGAAGATTTCTACATTTGGAATTAGAGGCATATTTATATTTTTTGATACAAAACTGCACTAATGCAGTTTTGTATCAAAACGTTTAGCACCGGCTTGCGCCATTCCTGAGTGCCAGGCAGGCACCATATTTATGGAATGGTGCAAGCCGGTGCAAAGGGTGGGCTAGGGTAAAAAAAAAATGATGTTATCCTGGTGGGGGTGGGGGTATGGGAGAAGGGGATTTTGCACCAAAACATGACGTTAGGCAAAATAATTGCCTCTAACCAGCCTAGCGTCATTTTCTGATGCAAAACTATCCATACCACATGTCTCCTGCCTTACAAAAGACAGGAGTCATGCCCACCACCCCAATGGCCAGCACAGGGGACCAGTGTCCCTTGGGCATGGCCATTGCACCTTGTGCCATGCAGGGGGGCCCAGGTTAGGCTCCAAAGCCACATTAATAAAAAAAAAATACTTACCAATACTTACTCTACTTACCTGGGATGGAGTCCCCCATCCTCCGGTGTCCTTCTGGTGTGGGTGGGGTGTTCCTGGGGCTTGAGGGGGGCACCTGTGGACCCATTCAATGGTGTTTAACCATGGAAATGGGTCCACAGGACCCATAACGCCTGGTCTGACCCAGACGTTAAATAATGGGGCAAAGGAAGCTTTGCACCATTATTTAGCCCCTCCTCCCACCTGTGCGTCATTTTAGCACGGGGATAATTATGGGGCTATGAGGTTAGCACCATTTTTTTTAGATGGGAATGCAGACCTTGCATCTCATTGACCCAAGGTAGGATCACACATCGAAAAAATGGTGCAAACTCCAATATTTTGACATTAGACGTGTCATGTCAAAATATAAATATTGAGTTAGTTTTGCACTGAATTTGCGTAAAAAAATGACACAAATTATGTGCACATGGTGTATAAATATGTCCCATAGTCTTTTTTTTGGATGTCTAAAATCTTCAGCTGGACGAAGTTGGAGGCTGTAACCTACAAGGGATCCAGGAGGCTGGATACCCCTTCTGCAAGGAGCCGCTAAACAGGATTTGCTGCTGTGGAGAAGAATGCAGCATGAACTCCCACGAAGTCAGGCCAACCGGTGAAGGATCGTGGATGGATCAGTGAGCAGGTAGCTGCCAGTCTCCTCTTGGTTTTCAGGACACTTTTTGGCTCAAAAGTTTCTAATTTATAAGTTTTGTATTTGGGCTATCTGGCATTTTTAGCACCACCTCCGAGGGTCCAGGCCTGGAGTGGCAACATTTGTAGCATCAGGACTCAGTCAGGCTAAGTTCCGGTGTGGGTTTAAGATGGTAGAACCCTTTTCTGTCCTGGCCAGACAACACGCCCTTGAAGTCACTCTAGAAGTGCTGGGTTCAAGGAGAAAGGTAGGCCTCAAGCAGCAAGGCAGTCCTCTGAGGGCACAAGACAGGCTTCAGGCAGCAGGGCATTCCTCTTGGTGCAACAGGGCAGTCCTCTGAAGTACACAGCAAGCCACAGGTAGCAGGACAGTCCTCTGAGGGCACAAGACAGGCTTCAGGTAGCAGGGCAGTCCTCTTGGTGTAGCAGGGCAGTCCTCTGAAGTACGCAGCAGGCCACAGGCAGCATGGCAGTCTTATGAGAGCCTCCACAGGTCCAGACATGAACTGAAGAGTGGCATGGAAGAAAGTTTGGAATCCCCCCTCCCACCTCAGAAGGGTCCGAGATTTCCTGAATCCCTGTCTTGGTCCCAGGATGTTTAGGGACACAAAAGACTGGTGTGAAGTTCTTTGTGTCTGGGCCAAGGCAGCTGCTTTGAAGCGCAAGTGGGGCTGTGCATAGCTCACGGACCATCATACCAGGATAACCCATCCTGCCAACACTCAGTCCCTCCATTGTATGTCTGTGAGGGAGGAATACACAAAGGCCAACTTCATCTAGTTATGAGACCCAGGAAACCGACTGCAGGTACCAAATAGGTAGGATATGAAAATCCCAGCCTTCAAAAAGTTGCATTTTCAGAATTGTGACTTAAATTCCCAACTTACCATTTAAGCAGATTTTGAATTACAACTCCATAGACACCAAACATGAAATTTCAACCTGCTCCCAACCAAAAGGTATTACTTATTAAATGTAATACAGTAACCTAATCTTATCTCATGGAAGGGGTAGGCCTCACAGTAGTTAAAATGAATTTATGCGTTTTTCGCCACCTGAACATGTAAAACTTAAAAGTACATGTCCACCCTTTTAAAAACACTGCACTCTGCTATCTGGACTGCCCATGACCTACCACAGGAGGGAGACAAATGAATTATAAAGGGAGTTTTAGGCTTGACAAAAGGTTTATTTTTCCAAGCTGAAGTGGCAGTATAAAATTGTACCCAGGATGCAATGGCAGGTCTGAGACATGTTTTAAGGGGCCACTTAAGTGGGAGGCAAAATAAGTGCTGCAGACACACTAGTAGCATTTAATGTACCACCCAAGGTATATGGTATACCACTTTACTAGGGACATGCAAGTACATTAATTATTCCAATCTGGGCTAAGCCAATTTTACTATGTTTTAGGGAGTGAGTAGAAGCACTATAGTAGTAGTCATCGGTTGTAAAGTGCACAGAGTCCAAAGGTCAACCACAACAAATTTAGAAAAGCAAGAGAGAAAAGACAAATAGTTTGGGTGGAAGACCACACTAAGGCTGTCAGGACTAACAGTGAGATTGTGCAGTTGGGCACAGCTAAAAACTTTGCATGTTTGGTAGCACTGTACAAAGTCTCTTAGGGGGAAATTTCTTAACAAAATAAAATAATATATTTATTATACATGCAAAATTATTTTTTCTAGGTGAATTCCCCCTCAAAGAGATTGTGCAGAATGTATTCTCCCACAAACCCTACTATTTGGGAAAATGTTAATTTTTGATTATTTCAAGCTTCTTCCACGTTGTCTATTTCCCCCAATTTGTTAAGGCTAAATAACGCAGAATTTGCTAAAGTCAAACTCATCATCCCAGAATACTTAGCGATTTCAGTCTGCATGATTGTAGTGGGTATAAAGCCCCTGTACACGAAGGGCCCGATCAACAAAAAATACTCGGACATCTGCATGCAGTGGTATAAATGTACAAGTTTTAGGAATTCATGTACATTTTCAATTGTGGCCTCGACAGCTATGTCAGTTGCAGCTTTCCAAGCATATCACTGGGAACGACTTGTGAAATTTGCTATTTCACCAATGACGAATTGTTTGCAGGACACAACTTCACATTGGAAAAAGCCTTTGTACATACAAATTCACATGTTTTCCCTTCTCTTTCTTTTCTACAAGAAAACCAATTTCCCAGTGGACAAACCACTTATGCAAGACACCCAAGAAGTTTGGGTATGCTTTCTGGCAGCTGTGAAAAATCCATTTATAATTGGCGGGTATCCTCTGTTATGTGCCTGGCATGCATAAATGGAGCTATTTTCTTTGGTAAACGCCGGTTTCTGGCCATGGCTGGCCTAGTGAACTAGGATCAAGACTCTTCCAGCTGTTAAGTCAGACTTATGGCTTGAGAAGCTCTTAGCATAGGCATGCGTAGTGCACACCAAACATCAAACACACATACATGCTAGTTAGCAGCAAGCAGAGCTGGACAGGACTTTTATTGCACCAGAGGCATTGTGCGCATTGTTCCCATAAATTCATCCACCATGGGGGTCATTACGACCCCAGCGGCTGGCGATAATGTGGCGCTACTACCGCCAACAGGGTGGCGGTACCTACCACCACATTATGACATTGGCAGGTTGGCTGAAGCAAATGTACCACTCCGACCGGCACAGTGGTAACAGCCGCCGGGCTGGAGATAGCCACCATTGTGCTGCCTGCGGGATTATGAATCCGCCTACCGCCATGTTACGAAAACCATGGCGGTAGGTCATATCAGTGACAGGGAATTCCTTCCCTGTCACTGATAGGGGTCTCCCCCCTACCTCTCCAGATACCCCCACCACACCTACCTCTCCAAAACCCCTACATCCACGCCCCCCTTCACACACACACACACACACGCATACACACACTCATTCACACATAAATACATGTATGCATGCATCAAATCACAGACCCATACGCACACACTTCCAAACATACACGCAGACACGCATTCACATTTCACAACATACATGCACTCACACGTCCGTACATGCACACACGCATTCAACACTCCACGCAAACTCATTCATGCACATACATACATTCACACACCCCCACAACACCCCCAACCCTCCTCCCCTGTCGGAGACCTGACTTACCTGGATCCAGAGGGTCCTCTGGCAGGAGACAGGGCGCTGGTACCGCCAGCAGCGCCCGCCAGCAGAACACCGGCAGGCCATGTTATTTGACATAATACGGCTGGCAGTGGTCTACTGGCGTGGCACAGCTGGTGGTAGCAGCGCTACCTTACCGCTATCCGCCAGTATGGCCACAGCCGGATGTCCGCCATTCTTGTGGTGGAAATCTGGCTGTGGTCATATTATGGCAGATGGCTGGTAGCTGCAGCAACTATCTTTTGGCGGCCGTCGCCGCAGCGGTAGGTGGTTTTTACCGCCAATGTTATAATGAGGGCCTATATTCCTTAAGTTTTGCAGTTTGGTTTCGGCCAGTGAGCATAGGTGGGGATGGCAGTGGGATCCAATGCAAATGGAGGGAACACCCACACTATCTTCACAAACACATGCAAGCAGTGCATTATGTTGGCAGGTACTGTTAGGTAGTGAGTACGTGCACTTATTTAATTTGAAAGAGAAAGGACCTGCTCTTCTCTATGGGAGCGCAATGCTTTTAATGAGAGCATACCGACACCCTAAGGTGTATTTGTGATCTGAGATAGTTAGTACCTGCACTTCCACATTTTCATTGCAAGAACTGTGTACAGGGATATGCACACCAAACTCACACCTGAAACCTTCAGGAGTAAATATGGCAGTAACCATGAGAAAGTATATGCAAACCGTGAACAAATTACATGTTGGCTTAGGAGAGGGGCTATATTTAATTGGAAAATACTTCAATGTAATGTAAGGGATCAACCCAAAAAAATGCATTCTAAAAACGATTTTTATAAAATACTTTCATTCTACCTAAATAGAGATAGGTGGTTCCTGGGTGACGGAAACTGGCATAATAGTATCGGGGTGATGGGCTTGTGAAGTGGGCAGGTGCACGGGTGCATAAGGCCTAGACGCCTATTTAAGGGGGTGGGGAGTGTGAAAAGCTGGAGATGCCTTCGAGGAAATGGGCCGGATGACATGGCATGATACACGCATGTGGTGGAGCAGAGGATATGCTAGCAGTTTATGGAGTATGGATTACCTGTAGTGTCAATTGACCCTTAGCCCCTCCTGGTAATGGGAAGAGTTTGCTTCCACAAAAGGCTTCTGAATCTGCCCATATATATATATTTTTTAACTTCAATACCTTCAAGCTGTACATCCCTACATCAGATCTGTGCAATTGGTAAGGTGATTTCAGAAGAGTTGTATTTTGAGTTATTTTGTGAAGTAGGTTAGGTGCATGGACATCATTTAGGGGTCGCCAGGGGTTGCAGCAACAACCCCTGGCTTTCACCTTGAGACCCCTAATACTGCCTTTGCGACCCCTGACCTACGAGGTCTCAAATTAAGTGCCAGAAACATAGGAGCAGCTGCTCGTCTTTGGGGCTCCACTCTCATTGTTTCCTGTCAAATGTTTATTACACTAATAGTAAATACTATGTTATTCACCTTTAGAGTAATAGAAATGGAGTACAATTAGCTGGAATATGCCCTTCCTTGGCAGCTGAGTTAAGTGAAAAATGCTTTTAAATGTATGTTGTGTGCATTTTTGTGTGTGAGGGTGTGTTTATATGAGAGAGAGTGTATATAAATGTGAATTTGTGTATGTGTAAGTATGTGTGTGTGAGAGAAAGTGGAGGTCAAAAGGCATGTGATGTCACTTCCGCTACCCCTGGTATTTCGGTGAATTTGCGTTCATGGTGAGATGCAGTGAAAGGAGTGCCTTTTGTAATTAGTTTCAGATTCAGGAACCACATCTAAAAAAACACTAGTGATGCTTTTGCTGTTGTCTGACTTTATGTGCATATGTACCTCTGCATACTGGCTTCTTGGCACAAAGTTTCTTCCAGAGGCATAAGACAAAATGATTGCCCTCCCCTGCCGAATGTGATGAGGTGAGCACCGTCTCCCATAGCTTCTAAACATTCATAGGCCTTGGACTGAATGGGGTCCCCTGAAAGGGCTGCCACACCCCCTTGTGCCACAATGGATGCATGGGCCTAAGTTACACCTGTGGATCATTCACATTATTTGCCCAATTGTGTTTCTCAATTAGAACTGAACTCCTAGACCCACGGAATGCAGACCTACCAGCTCATACGGTGCCACTGTGCGACACACGATATTGGGTCGATGAACAGTCAATATCACATGGTGGCAGGTATGATGAGCTAGAAACCCCTTCAAAGAGTGAAACTCCCAAGGACATCGGCAGTAGACTTAGAAGCTTTTCTTTTTGTTTTATATTTTTAAAGTAGAGGGGTTGGGACGGAAAGAGGTACCTCAGGAGGTACCTAAACCGCACCCCCCTCTAAGGCCCCACCCCCTCCACTCACATGGTGCCATTCTTATAGAAGTTGCCAAGTCTGGGAATAGTAAAATACAGTTGTGTTTTTCAATGCCAAGCAAATGTGTGAATAATCACTCAAAAAGTATTATTTGCAATTTCACATTTTATATATTTATTTTAGGTATCCAGAAAATCTGGCTGGATTTTACTGTATGGTAGATTGTCTAGGACAGCCCTATCCTTGCGCAAGGTCACTATATAATGTATAAATTGAACACATGTGATCTAGTATGTAAATTAAAGATTTTGGAACTAGAGGATCTAGTTCTAATCCTAGGTTTGTCCAAGACAAAGCACTAGGTAATGCAGGGCAAATAACCCTGAGGCTTATTTATGTAACATTTGGTGGGTCAGCAGCCATGTTGCTGTGGCAGTGGAGGTCCCAGATCCACCACCAGAGAGAATTATGGCCAGTGCTGGAATGTCGTCCAAACCTACTGATTCTGGTTCCAGTCGGTATTATTGCTCAGGAACCAGGGGCCAGATCTACAAAGCCAGTTTGCATTTCTTAATGGTCCGAATCGCTATTTTGGGCTGTTAAGAAATGCAAAATGGACTTTTCTAATGTACAAAGCCTTTTAATGAATAACAAGTTGCAATTTCTACCCTGTAGAAATCGTAATTTGTGATTCAAATCCTATTCTGATGTACCATCCATTTCCTAAATGTGACTTCGGCATTTAGGAGATGCAATTGCCATCAACTTTAAGCCGATGGTAACTAGGTGCAATTTAAAACAAGCATTTGCAATGCAATGGGTCTCACATTTGATCGAGTTAAAGCTTTTAACGTTGTAAACTTCTAACCGGTTTTTCTTGCCACATAAACTGAAAATGAAAAGTAAAACAGCTTCACACAAGTGAGCCGACAGCTGGCATGAGTGCAAAACAAACACACAAAAGGAAACAGAAGTTCGCTCAGCAAAAGTGGAATTATCCATGTAACCAGCAAAAGTGCAATTATCCATGTAATAGGGTCGATGTCATGCAAAGCACTCAACCACTGCCCAGCGAGATCGAGCTGCCTACGAAATAAAAAGAAAAAGTAGTCCAGAAACCATACAGGCTTGACATGGGCATGGTTAGAAGCCCACAGAGAGACTATACCAGCGACAGAGTGCTTTGCACTCGACCCTAAAAAGCATCCCAGAGTGTTTTTTTCTAATTGCAATTGAGCACACACATGCCCCTTGGGGGGTAGGTAAGTGCCAGTGACAGAGCATGCAGATTTTTGCTGTGGCAAGCGCTTTGTACAGTAGGTGGCCCTGAAGTTGTGAAAGGTCAGGGGAGTCTGAGGGTTCATGCAGTAGGATCAGAGGGCAGGGAAAGGGTGTCATGACTTGCAGGGCCCAGCTGAAGGTGGTGCCAACCGCCACCCAAAAGGTGGGACAGTCGTAGAGTACATGAATCAAGTTGCACCGGTCCTGAGAACAGCACCAGCAATGCACATTGGGTAGTAGGCCCACCGCCTGTAGTTCCAAGGGGTCCAGTGCCAGTCATGTAGGGACGTAAAGAGTCACTTGATATTCCTGCACGCTCCACATTTGCATAGTTCACAGGTAATTAATTACTTTTCAATAGACTTTCCCTGGGCTTTGTGTAGGTGTGAAATTTCACGTCTCATTTCCAGATGGAGCCGTTTATCAGTACCAGTGGATACATTTATATTTTAGCGTAGTGTTTTTTTCTTTTTTTTACTTTTGGTTGTTTGCACCAGTGTTTACGTCTATTTATGTTCTGTATGAAAGTCTGGGGTGAGTGTAATGGCATTAGCTACAATAGTAACCATTTCTGCAGTACACAATAATGTAGTAGTCAAGGACATACTAAATATTTTAGTTTAGGTTTCAATAAACAATGTATGCCAGCATAATTTTAATTTCGGCCTGGCCTAACAGTTATCCAGCAGAATATATTATATTACCCATAGAGGTTGCGAGAATGACAGCTCTCAATGGCATGAATAATTGTGCTGTGCTAGTAGGTGACAGTTGTCCTGCAAAATTGACTAATTGACAAATTCTTCATCCCATGCCTGCAGCATGTCAGACAGTGCAGTATTTTCAGACTTTAATGCATTAATTTCTTCTTGCAAGTTTGTGTACCCAAAATACTTAGAATAGTTTGATATTCTGTACGAGTAAAATGAAATGCTTGTACTCTGTAAAAGTTGTCAGCTACTTGCTAATGAGATACTTGAAGGTTTTCGGAGTAGAAAGACATTGGAGGGAAGTGTGTGTCAGTTGTACTAATCCAGTTAATCACCACACTATGAATCACTGCAATCTCCGCAATTCTGAGCACGATTTCGGCATCATAGACAACACATTAACTCCTATTGGGAATGCACTTCAACTCAACAAAGGAAGTAACTTGTTGTTTGTGCACTTGAATTGTTCAAACCAGAAAAGTATGAGCAATATGGTTACTCCATGGATGTCATGGTGCTAATTACATAACTAGAAAAAAGGCACAGGAACAGAAATATCAGAATAATCAGAAGAGTAATGTTTGGGCTATCCTGTAAAATTATTTTGTGCCATCAACATGTCTGATTTTGTTCCCAACAGATTTGGATTCTGTTACGTTTAGTGATTGGGATTTATAAAAAGAGGCAAATAGGAGTCAAATAAAATATGCCTGCACAGTTTTATTATGGACTTCTAATTGTCAATTGCTTTTGCCGCAGAGTTTATAATATTAATCCATATTTACTTTCAGATATTAGATGTAGCTGGATGCTGTACAACTAATAGCCCTATGACAGATGGAGAACTACCTAAGAGTTTTTAAGGCCTGTGAGTGCGACAGAATCGTACACCATCTGATTTACAGCTGATATAATGTTGCACCACATTACCTCCACAACCCTTCCTCATCTGAGTCCATAGTAGTCCACTGTCCCTCAAGCACCACATGACTAAAATATAACTCTACTCAGTCTTCTCTGATCTTCCCAGGCCTACCTACGAAAGGGCCCATAAAATAAGAGGCCTGCCGCTCGATTTTTTTGGTCGAGCGTAAGCGAGCAACCTCTCTTATACTTTTAAGTATACTTCTTCTGTGTGCTTCCAGGTATTTCATTTGTTAGTTTCAGTGTCATTTAAAAATCCTTGCTTGCTAGTGGTCAGTCATGCCTCTTTGTCCCTTCTTCGATTGTATGGGAGCAGGGCCCAACTACTGTATAATTACGCTTTGTCCTGTTTAGCTTGTCTGTAGGGGACTTTTTTTACCTTTGTTTCCTGCTCCTAATCAGGGAAGCTTCCCTTTTCATTTGCAGAGCATTCTTCCTCTGACCTTAGCTGTAAACAACTATAAATTAGGCCGCAAACCTTAGAGACAGTGCCTACTTCTGCACCATACTGGGATCCCACTTGCAGCTCCATCAGTGCACCTCAGTTCACAGACTCCATGCCCTCAGCCATGCCAGTGCCAGGAACCACACAAATGTTGTCTACCAGAACACCTCAGTTCTTGCAGTCAGTTCACTCTGCTGCTCCAGTACTGGGACCACCTGGGGCGCAGCTCCATCAGTGCACCTCAGTTCACATACTCCAAGCCCTCAGCTGTGCCAGTGCCAGGAACCCCACAAATGCTGTCTGCCAGAGCACCTCATTTCTTGCAGTCAGTACACTTTGCTGCTCCAGTACTGAGACCACCTCAGGCTCAGCTCCATCAGTGCACCTCAGTTCACACACTCCAAGCCCTCAGCCGTGCCAGGAACCCCACACACGCTGTCTGCCAGAGCACCTCAGTTCTTGCAGTCAGCATACTTTGCTGCTCCAGTACTGGGACCACCTCAGGTGCAGCTCCATCAGTGCACCTCAGTTCACAAACCTCCAAGCCCTCAGCCGTTCCAGTGCCAGGAACTCCACACCAGCTGTCTGCCAGAGCACCTCATTTCTTGCAGTCAGTACACTTTGCTGCTCCAGTACTGAGACCACCTCAGGCTCAGCTCCATCAGTGCACCTCAGTTCACACACTCCAAGCCCTCAGCCGTGCCAGGAACCCCACACACGCTGTCTGCCAGAGCACCTCAGTTCTTGCAGTCAGCATACTTTGCTGCTCCAGTACTGGGACCACCTCAGGTGCAGCTCCATCAGTGCACCTCAGTTCACAAACCTCCAAGCCCTCGGCCGTGCCAGTGCCAGGAACTCCACACCAGCTGTCTGCCAGAGCACCTCATTTCTTGCAGTCAGTACACTTTGCTGCTCCAGTACTGAGACCACCTCAGGCTCAGCTCCATCAGTGCACCTCAGGTCACACACTCCAAGCCCTCAGCCGTGCCAGGAACCCCACACACGCTGTCTGCCAGAGCACCTCAGTTCTTGCAGTCAGTTCACTCTGCTGCTCCAGTACTGGGACCACCTGGGGCGTAGCTCCATCAGTGCACCTCAGTTCACATACCCCAAGCCCTCAGCTGTGCCAGTGCCAGGAACCCCACAAATCCTGTCTGCCAGAGCACCTCATTTCTTGCAGTCAGTACACTTTGCTGCTCCAGTACTGAGACCACCTCAGGCTCAGCTCCATCAGTGCACCTCAGTTCACACACTCCAAGCCCTCAGCTGTGCCAGGAACCCCACACACGCTGTCTGCCAGAGCACCTCAGTTCTTGCAGTCAGTTCACTCTGCTGCTCCAGTACTGGGACCACCTGGGGCGCAGCTCCATCAGTGCACCTCAGTTCACATACTCCACGCCCTCAGCTGTGCCATTGCCAGGAACCCCACAAATGCTGTCTGCCAGAGCACCTCATTTCTTGCAGTCAGTACACTTTGCTGCTCCAGTACTGAGACCACCTCAGGCTCAGCTCCATCAGTGCACCTCAGTTCACACACTCCAAGCCCTCAGCCGTGCCAGGAACCCCACACACGCTGTCTGCCAGAGTACCTCAGTTCTTGCAGTCAGCATACTTTGCTGCTCCAGTACTGGGACCACCTCAGGTGCAGCTCCATCAGTGCACCTCAGTTCACAAACCTCCAAGCCCTCAGCCGTGCCAGTGCCAGGAACTCCACACCAGCTGTCTGCCAGAGCACCTCATTTCTTGCAGACAGTACACTCTGCTGCTCCAGTACTGGGACCACCTCAGGCGCAGCTTCATCAGCACACCTCAGTTCACACACTCCAAGCCCTTAGCTGGGCCAGTGCCAGGAACCCCACACACACTGACTGCCAGAGCACCTCAGTTCTTGCAGTCAGTACACTCTGCTGCTCCAGTACTGGGACCACCTCGGGCGCAGTTTCATCTGCACCTCAGTTCACACACTCCAAGCCCTCACCCGTTCCAGTCCCAGAAACCCCACATGCGCTATATGCCAGAGCACCCCAGTTCTTGCAGTCAGTACACTCTTATGCTCCTGTACTGGGACCACCTCGGGCACAGCTCCATCAGCGCATCTCAGTTCACACACTCCAAGCCCTCAGCCATGCCAAGAACCCCACATGCGCTGTCTGCCAGAACACCTCAGTTCTTAGAGTCAGTACACTCTGCTATCCCAGTACTGGGACCTCGCGCGCAGCTCCATCAGTGCACCTCAGTTCACACTCTCCAAGCCCTTCAGCTGTGCCTGTGCCAGAACCCCACAGACGCTCAATGCCAGAGCGCCTCAGTTCTTACAGTCAGTACACACTGCTGTTCCAGTACTGGGACCTCAGGCGCAGCTCCATCAGTGCACCTCAGTTCACACACTACAAGTCCCTCAGCCATGCCATAACCCCCCACACACACACTGTCTGTCAGAGCACCTCAGTTCTTACAGTCAGTACACACTGCTGTTCCAGTACTGAAACCTCAGGCGCAGCTCCATCAGTGCACCTAAGTTCACACACTCCAAGCCCCTCAGCCATGCTCGTGTCAGATCCCCACAAACGCTGTCTGCCAGAGCACCTCAATTCTTACAGTCAGTCACTCTGCTGTTCCAGTACTGGGAGGTTGGGCGCAGCTCCATCAGAGCACCTCAGTTTACACACTCAAAGCCCTCAGCCGTGCCAGAACTCCACACACACTGTCTGCCAGAGTGCCTCAGTTCTTCCAGTCAGTACACTCTGCTGTTTCAGTGGTAGGATTTCAGGTGCAGCTCCATCAGTGCACCCTAGTTCTACCCTGTGAAGTCACTTCCTTTCGTACACTGGGACCCCGCTCACCTACGGTTACATAACAGCAGCTCAATTCTAATATTCAGTCCCACTGCCAAGCCAATGCTGGACCCAAAAGAGCAAAATACAGCTCAGCCAGTGCACCTCAACCCCAATGCCACAGTTGATGGGAACCACTACAGCTCCACCAGAATCCATCTATTCTAACATTCGGTGCATAGTTTCTTCTCAGTACTAAGGCTCACACACAGGCCCTTCAGGACTTCTAGCTTGTGTGGTTAAGAGACAATGCCACTCCCATACTGGGCCCCACTCGCAGCTTCACCAGGGCCCCTCCAGGCTAACACTCAGCAATACTGGCACATCAATGCTAGGTTCCACACATAGCTCCATTACCATACCTCATTTCCGACCTTGTGTGCCCATTACTTATCCAGTACTGCAGCCCACATACAACTGTTAGTGCATCTCAAGCCTAACCTGCAGCACCCCATTAATCCAATACCAGGAATTACACAGCGCTCTGTTTCTCATTCCTCACCCGCTGCCTTTCTGTTATTCCAGCACTGGGCTGGGACACAGCTCTGTCTATACCCTGAATCCTAAACAGAAGCGCCCTAATATTGCTATATTGGGTTCACATACTACTCTGATAATGTACCTCCTGCTGTTCTTCAGTGCCCCTTGCTGTTCCACACTCTGACATATGGTGGAGGATGTGGGGTAGCCAATTAAATCTATTTTTAGCTGCCACCTTTGTTTGGGAGGGTCTGTTTCACTTATCTCATTTTTTTATTTAATTTACTGTGTTTACTCTCAATGTTTTCTTTCTCCCCCACTTTTCTCTTTCCAGCTCTTAAAATCCACACATTAACAATGTTGCTCTTTCTCTCAACTGTTTATTTCTACACCTCTCGCTTTTTTCCCTCTTCCTCTTGCTACCTCCTATTTCAAACTCGCAAAAACTTGGTTATTTCTTTCCTTGTTTCATTTCTCTCTTTTTTCTTCATCAGGCGTTCATTCTTTCACTATTTGTTCTCTTTCCTTCATTCTTTCATTGTCTTTTTTATTTGCTCTTTCTTTTGACTCAGCACGTGTCCTTTCACTTTTTTTCGATCTTTCCTCCTTCCTTTCTCTGTTTGTTTTCTTATTTTTATCTGTCAGTTCACGTTTAACCATAAATCCCTCATTTTCCTTTCTGTATGTGGAAGCCACAAGTTACTTGTGGGGACCCAAAGTGTCGAAGTGGTTTTTCCATTCTTTGTCTGTGGGAAATGTGACATTACATACATGCCCTGGTTCTTTCGCTGCTTGTTTCTCTCACCATCTTTCTTTTTTAACTCTAATGTTAATTTTTCTCTTTCTTTCCACACTTCTTTAATTATTTTTTCCTCTTTATCTTTCGCTAGCTTACGTCCCTTTTATCTTTTGTCTCAAACTTTTGCTCTATTTCTTCTCTTAGTTGTATTTTCATTTTCTCGTTCTTTTTTTCCCTTCTGTCTGTTATTTCTTTGCGACCCCTTCTCTTTCATATTTTTGTCTGTTGTATTCCTTTCCCTTCTCTTTTTCTGCCCCATCTGCTTTCTCTCCTGAGGCCTGATTATCAATGGAGCAACAGGTGCAGTGGCACCGGGGCCCATAGACCTTTCGGACCTCACTCAACTCTAATTACTGCTGTATTTTCCCACCGAAATTGCAGTCAACCATTTTCCTTTCTTACTCCAGGGCCTATGACACTGTTACTCCACCACTTGTCCTCTCCATCTTTACTCCTGACTTCATCTTTCCTTTCACCCTCCAATCCGTCCCAAATGATATTTTTGTTTTGAAGGTTTGAGCATTACACTCTACTGTCAAAAGTTTATTCCTGAGAAAGGTTTAGATGATAGTTGTATATGTTTTAAGTAGAGGAAAAAGCTAAATAAAAGTGATTTAAATAAATGCTGGGCCAATGGAATTATATGGCAGGAAAAGACGAAATTCAGAGGAAGGGTTGACTAATTTATGTGGCAAGAAAAGTCCATTTATGAATTTACAATGCCAATAGCTCTAACTCAAGAAAATGCGAGACCTATTGCTTTGCTTGATTTTGTTTTCTATGTCCTGTAGATGGCACCAATGAGCCCTAACTTGGAAAGAATGTTCCTCGTCTTCTATTAGTTTCTTTATTTTATTTTTTAACTTATTGCTAGCACCAGAGTCAAATTTTCTTTTTCCGGGGGGCCAGTATTACCAATTCAGAGGGGAGAGAGTGAGACAATGCTTCCTTTCCCTTTCCTGGCAAACTCTGTATATGCCCTGATTCCAAGGTGAGCTGTGTGTGTGAGTATTTTGGGGGGGGGCCTCTTCTTTCTAGGTGCATGGTTAGACCTCCCTGTTTTTTCCCCTAAGCTGTTGGTTTTGTTTTATACACAAATGGGCTGTGCAATTCTCTAATTGGAGTCAGGTTCTTGTGAGTAGTTGAGGTCATTTCCAATGCCCCTGCTCTTTGGCTCGACTTCTGTCTCAGCCTTGATGCTTGGACTTGTTTTTCTGCATTTGAATCACCTTATTCTTGCTGATGCGATTTCTGGTTCAGCACTTTTCTCTTACTCTGGGCAGGGTTAACCTTCTACCAACTGAGATGCTTTTTTGTGTCTCTTGAATTTTAAATGCGCTTTCTGTGTTGTGCTACCTCTGTTAGGGTGGTTCCATTTGCCTTTCAGGTCCCCTTGGCTGTACGTTAAGTCGATGGACCCTGCGATCCCTTTTATTGTTTCTGTAGACCTCATGGTAACTCTTTGGTGAGTTGGGGCTGTCCTTCTTCTATTTGAGGGATTGGATGGCTTTTGCAACCCTCCGATAGTGCCTTGTGTCTGAATTGTGTGACAGTCCCTTTGCCTCCCAGCTGGGCTTAGTGGGCTTGCTTGGGCAGATCCAGCCTTTCTCTTCCCCTAGTATGTTGTAGGTTGGCTGTATGTGGTCCTGGGCTTTAGTTTTGACTCTTATTGGGCTTGCGACATACTATTTTGTTACTGTGTCTCATTATTCTGGCCTACTCTTCTTCTTATTGGGTTGGTTGCCAACTCCTCTAGCATGACTACCTGCTTCTCTGAGCATTCCAGACCTCTTGCTGTACTTGTGGTGCAGGGGTGGGTTACCAGTCCACCCATCTCTGAGTTTGCTGGCCCACTAAACCTCCTGCTAGACTTGTGGTTCATGTGTGGGTTACTCTTTCTCTATGTCTCTGACCCCGAGTTTGCCTGCTACGCTCCTGCTGGTCTTGGGATTTATGCATTGGTTGCCAATTTACTTGTTTCTAGTCATGGCCTTGCTACTATGCGTCTTGCAAGCCTGTGGGCTCCGTCTCTCTCACTTTGGCCTCACGCTGTAATTGCTGCTGGGAGTGGGGTGGGGTTCATGCATGAATTACTATTTCTCCCTCTGGGTTGCCCTCACTACTGCACCCTGCTGGACACAGGGCATGCAGTTTGTTGCCCTTTCTCTTTGAAATTATGCTTCCCATTCGGCTTCCTGAGGATGGATGTGGATTGCTTGCTCTTTCTCTCTGGGCATAGGTTGTGCATTCTGCTGGGCTTTGGTATAGTGGATTGTGATTGCCATAACTCTGGCTGTGTTGCTGGTCTTAAGGGCTGGGTGCTATAGGTTTGCTGTCTCATTGGTCCTTTCATGACTTGATGCTGGGCTTGAGTCTTTGGAACTCTCGTGTAAGGGAGTCTTTTGCTCTTGTATCCCCTGGCGAGGGTTATGTGGGGACTCCAAGATGCTGCATTAGACAGAGTCTGGCTGGTAGTGTTGGTTTGACCTGTACAGCAATGGTTGGAACAACAGCCTGATATTGGGCTTCCTACAGTGCTCAAAAGATAGATTTGGGTGTTATGGATTGATGTCTTAATGCTATGTGTGAGTTGGGTATTTGCAGGTCTTGGACTTTGCAGTTTTCATCCGGACCCCAACTGGGGGCACTTTTTCCAACCTCTATCTTCTAGTTTCGGTTGTGTGTCAGGGTTAACATGGGGCATCATTGTACCTCTGTGTGACTGGGCCCGGTCTTGATGAGTGATTTCTTTTCTGTAGTGTTGCTGTCCTATGGTAACTCTTTGGCATTTGATTCCAGTTGCAGAGTTTTTCAGTGGCATTCTCATATTTTGTTCTCCACTAAGGCAGTGATTCTTAGATGCTCTTTCTGATCTTCATAGCTGGTTTCATCTGAGTCTGACATTACTATATGTCTTTTAGAATCTTTGTGTTGATTTGAAAGTGTTGTCTGGTGGACTTTTATGCAGGGTGTTTGCTCAGGCAGTTTTTTTCTGTTTTTGACTCACTCCTACCTCAGTCCTATCCCAGGCAGTTCTAGTCCTTTGACCCAAGATTAAGCAGGGCTTTTCTTGCATCTTCTACTTTAGTGACTTATCGCTCTACCCTCCTTTCAGCGTGAAGTGTCAGTTGTGGTGGCCTTTAATTTTTTTCATGGCAGGCTTTTTATATGAGCAATCACTCTCTGGCCAAGGTCTCTCTGGGCTTGGGTCTCCTGCTTTGCTGAAGGACCTTGTGTCTGGGGTTCCCTTGCATGACCTCCTGGTAGATCGTTTGTTCTTTCTTTGATCACACGCATGTATACTGTGTTTTGGTTGTTAACTTTATAACTTCTGTTTTTGATGAGGATCAGTCCTAAGTTTGTCTATGACTTCCCTTTTGAGTCACGTTCCTTAGTATGAGAATGTGTTCTTCTTAGTCTGTCTGCCCCTGTACTGTTTTATTCATTTTGTTCCCTTGTCCACTGAGTTGTTTGTGCTGGGTTGTTGGGGGACTATTTAAAGTTGTTCTGACTATTGTGGCTTCCTTTTATTCTCTCTATTGGGCATAGGGTTGGGAGAGTGGGGAGTTCTGTCTCTGTCACTGTTTAGCAGCATTAGCTGACCTTCGATTTGCTTTAGGAATATAGAAAACCTGTTTCTTGTTAAGCTTAACTTTACATGCTCCGTCTGGTTGCCTGGTTATCTATGAGGCAGATGTGTTCATGATTCTCTGACAAGCCTGTAGACTTTTGATTACTGTAGTAGAGATTGTCCCTGGGCTTTTACCCTGCTCCTTGGGGCTAGCAGGTTTGTACCACGGCTCTGTCCCTGTATGGTTCTTTGTCTTGCTTTCATACTAAAGATTTATGGAGATTGAGGTGTTGTCAGTAGTTGTTCGGAGTTTCTAATAGAGATTGTTGGGCATGCGGTTCTGCCATTTCTTGCTGTGCAGGTTTTGTCTGCCTGAAGGACAATATTTTCCAAGAGATCGCTTCCCTCTTGTGTTGACATGCTGCCTCCTTGACTTTTGTCTTGGGAGCATGATGGGTTCTGTTAGCTTTGTGTAGAGCTTATTGTTGGTTCTTCTTTGCTAACCTCTTCCCCGGTTTCTGATGGGGGAATATATGATCGGTGGGGGCACAGTCAATATCCAACCCATCAGTTTTATCCTCTCCACCCTGCCCTCAGCTGTGCACTTGGTTGGGTGTGTTTGGTGCACTCACTGCTTAACCTTTTGGTTCTCCTCTAGCATCACTGGGGACTGTCTAATGCTGGGCTGAGGATGAGGACATCGGTGTTGGTCTTCTTCTGGTCAAGTGTTTTCCTGTTTGTTGGCAAGTTATGGGCTTTTCATCTTCTGGGTAGCATTTGTTGGGTATTGCTGTGGGACCTATGGGTTGACATCTGTGTTTCCCTGGTCCTGGGTCAACATCACTACTTCTACCTTAGATATGGCTTTAACTTGGGGCATTCTGTCAGCGATCTCCTTGCTTTGAGGCCTCTTGTTGAGGATCTAGGCCTCTGTGATGGTAATTTCCTGTGAAACTGAAGGGGAAGGGCCTCTTAAGAAGTTTCTCTTTACTTGACCCTTGTTTCTCTGTTGCCCATACTGAGGCATGTATTTTGTCATGGCTGATATCTTTCTGGATGCCTTTGTCTCTGATAGGGGGAGGTTCTCTCACATGTGAAGTTGTATGCCATTCTCCCTTAAACTATAGGGTTTGATGGTTACTTCTTCGTCCCGTCCTTATCCTTTCGATCCTTTTGGGCTGAAACTTCTGGGCTGTCCCTCCCTATTGTATGAACGGGCCAGTATGTTTCTTTGTTGCCTGGGTTTTGCAGAATCATCAAATGAAAAAAAAAAAAAATAGAATAAAGGCACAAGGGTGAGGCCGCTGCGAGCAGTTGTGTCATTCGTAAGCATACATGTGCCAGTAGAATGGTAAAGGCACAATTTACTTTGTTTTTTTAATTATTTGTTGATCCAAGATGGTGGGAGGCACTGGAATAAATACATTTAAAAAATGATTTTTGGTGTGAAAGCACTTTCTGCACTGTCAAAACCTACAAAAGAAAAAAAATAGGAAAGGTCTATCAGGCGCTCAGAGAACATGGAGGAGTGGGTAGAAGAAAGGGGGCGAAGCATTGAGTCTGGGCCCAGAGGACGCCTTAAAAAGAAGAAAAATGAAAAATTGGGGAGGAAAGGGGGAAAGCAATGAATGACCTGGGGGAGGAATGAGGTTGTAAGATACAGTGTGTAGGTTTTCGGGTGGGTATTTGTCAGAGAGGGAAGCAACACACGAGGGTTAGAGCTAGAAAACATATGTACTCTCATGGAATAAAACTAGAAAAAAGTACCCTGATTGTGGGCAGTGGAACAATAAAAGTAATCCATATCAAACGGATGATAAAGAGCCTATGCTTCAGGGAAGAGAGAGATACAAGGGGCCAGATGTACGACTTTTTGTTTTGTGGCTTTTAATTTGAAATCCATTTGGGAAATGCAAATTGCGAGTCACGAAAGAAAATGTACAACAGTGTTAAGTACACTGTGTGCGATTTCCAATGGAGTCGCAAATGACCTACCTCATCAATATTCATGAGGTAGGTCGCAATTTGCGACCCCATTGGGAATGGCCGCATTCACAGAGATGGTGGCCTGCTGGGGACCACCATATCTGTGACTGCTTTTTAAATAAAGCAGTTTTTTAGGGTCGAGCCTGCGTTGCATGCGCTTGCGCATGCGTTTCGCAGCGAGACGCTTTAGGGTTTAGAAAAGGGCTCGGAGCCCTGTCGACGTCCCGTCAGTGTTTTTCATTGGTTCGTGGGCTTGCCTAATAAAATCTGCTTGCTTTCATTAGTCGAAGGCATGCATACGTCATGCCTTTTCCGGTGGCTAGCCCTCCTCGAGCGCATCGACCAAGTACAGAAAACATGCGAGGCTCGCTGTTTTCTGTCCGGCACGTGGACTACTTTTTCTCTAATTTACTAGCGCGATTTCGCTTGGCAGAAGTCGAGCGCTTTACATAGTTAATTGCACTTTTTAGGGTTAGGTACATAAATGCACTTTTGCCGATAGGTGAAAAGTCGGGTTAGGAGTTTACAACGCTATCAGCTTTAACATGAGCAAACGTGAGACCCTTTGCATTTCAAATGCTTGTTTTTAAATGCAGTCCGTTTTCCTTAAAGGAAACGGGATGCATTTCAAAATGAAAAATGAAAACATTTCTTTTCATTTTTTCAGAGTAGGCAGTGGTCCGTGGGACCACTGCCTGCTCTAAAAAATATTTTTGCTACCTTTCACAAAGGGGAAGGAGTCCCATTGGACCGCTTCCCCTTTGTGAAAAGGTTAACACCAATTTGAAATTGGTGTTAACTGCAATTGTTTTGTGACTGCATTAGGAAGGGATGCCCTGTACACGCCCCTTCCTAATAACGAATCGCAAAACCCAAATTGCGATTCAGTAACAAGTTACCGATTTGTACATCTCAAAAAGCATTTTTCTAGTCACAAACGAGCCGATTCTGCGACTAGAATTTTTTTTTGTACGTGTGGGCCCTGAAGAGGGAGGAAAGCCAGTGAATAAGAAGCAAGTAAATGAAAGCAACAATAAAGCCAACCATTGCGAAGTAATGGGTGGATTCTAAGCACATTGTATGTTTTTGGTATGGTCCACAAGAAGCTTTCACCTATCAGTTAAAAGCTGTCTAGTAAGCCAGACCGAAAAATATACTCCCTGAACTCTGTGCGCTATATAACATGCTTAGAAACAAAATGAAAACACATTATAAGTTTCTGTGTTGCCATGCTACCACATATTAAGCACAGCCTTATGTTCTCTTATGGTGGCAAGAAACCTTGGGGTGGTGTGCGCCATTTATAGATGTTTCTATTTATTCATTATAAAAACAATACTCGGAAATTGTGACAAAAAAAACACAAGAATACGTTGAAAAAATGAATGCGAGTTTCAAAAGACTGAGGTCTGGCCAATGTTACAGCGCCAGTCTGCAGTAGGTGTCTCTGTTTGAGCGAGCTTAATCTCATGGTTGAGGATGTTGTTTTCAAGGAGCTCTCTATCAGTATTCCCAACAGTCTTGCGACAGCTGTTCATTCTCAGCTTCTTCCACCTGCCTGACCCCATCTCCGCCTGCAGACCAGCAGAGGATTTGGGACAAATGAGTTCTATTAGCTGCTCCCGATGCAGCCAGTTTATTTGTGCCGTGACAAATATTTCCCCCATTAGGGTCTTTGTATCTCTTACCCGCTTAAATTTATTCACTTACATTCTAAATCAGCGCCTCATTTAAAAACCCATCTTGCTAAATTGTTCCGAGTGAAACAAAAAACGCGCTCTGGTAATACCAAATGGAATTGTAATAGGAAAGAGAGGATTCAAACTTTGATTGGATATTCCTTGTCATAACTTCAGGTAATACGGTACTGCTTGGTCTCAAGACAGTACTGCTTTCATATTACCAAGAAAAGTGTAAAGTGGGCAATCAGTATTTTAAAGAAGCGCTGGTAAAGCTAAAATGTAAAACATGTTTACCACACAAAACCAAAAATTGAAAAACATCCTGTGAGTGTGTGTATATATATATATATATATATATATATGCGTATGTATAACATAGTGGTGTTCGCCACTATGTAGTAATAGTTAGGACCTACTTTCTATATAAAAAAAATTGTTTTACCTGCCTATAGCTTTGGTGCAGCTTGACAACTCTTCACAAAACTTTCCAAAAACATTTGCCAGTCACATCACCTGCTGTATGGATAGTTTTGGGGTGATCTGCCCTGGGGGGGCAGATAAAAAGGGGGGGTCCCAAAACATGTTTCCCCCATTCATTTTTCCATAGGGATTTTCAACAGTAATAGCACCAAAACTACTGGAGGGAGTTACACCAAATTTGGCAGAAACCTAGGTCTTGGTCCAGAAAGAGTGCTCTTTTTGTTTCGGTGTAATTCCGTTCAATAGCTTTTGAGAAATTAAGACAAAAACAAATTTATATATATAGGGACAAGAAGGATTTGCGATGCCTCCTGATCTCGTGCTGAGATCTGATTGGCGGATAACACTCCAACAACAGAAGCTGATGAGTGTTGTCAGCCAACTTGTGAAAAATAAAGAAAAGGGGCCAGGGTTCGAACACCCTAATCCCTTAGCTCTGGTGGTGTGGTCCCAAAGATCCACTGTAAAATCAAAAAAAGAAACGAATCACCAAGTCCCGGGGGCATTTGGATAAAAATGCGGGGGAGGCCTCCAGGCCCTCTCCTGCTGCCCCAGGGACTGCCACCTTCCCGAAGCATATGATAAATATGCGGGGGTGCATGACCCCCTGCTGCTCCGGGGGCCACTACCTCCCTGGGGCCATCACTAAATCTTTTGTGGGATGAGGGGTGTGCGCCCCCTCGCTGCTCCGGGGATCACCTCCTCCACAGGGCTGTAATTCAATATGGGGGGCTGCAAACTCCCTCGCTGCCCTAGTGACCACCCCCTCCCCGGGACCATCACTAAATCTTTTGCAGGTGTGGCATGTGCCCCCCCGCTGCCCCAGGCATCACCATCTCCCCGGGGCATACATAAAACAATTATGAAGGGGGTCAGTTTTGGACCGCCTTAAGCCTGGGGTAGCACAACCTCCCTGGGGCTCTGATTGTTGGAGGGGAGCCCCACGGCCCTCCTCATGGAGCCACTGATGCCCCTGGGGACCCACAGGGCCAGCTCCTGCAATGTCCAGAGGTGCCTACCACCGGGACATAGCCTATTGCTGTGGCTTGGCTGCAGATTTGCAGGGTCCCTCAGGGACCCCATTCCCCTTGGTGCTCGGCCTTCAATAAACAGAAGATGAGGGCCGTGCACCCCCCAGCTGATTTCCATCCCCTAGGGCCTGGCCTTATAATTTTTTTATATTTTTGGGCAGCAATCCCCCTCCCCGGGCCAATCTCAGCCCTGGGATCCCATCTCCCTGGGCCCTGCTTCAACATATTGTTTCGGGGGGAAGAAGGGCACGCAGCCCCCTTCCATCCACTGATTTTGGCCCAGGGGACCCCACCCCCTGGGGTACAGCTATCTCTCCTTGGTGCCTTCTGGGGCACCCAGTGGGCAATGGGACCGTGGGGGGGGGGGGAGCCTCACGGCCCCCGTGGTGCCAGTCAGCACCCCACCTCCTGAGGGAGCTGGCATTGCTGTTACAGAGAGGGGGCTGCAAAAGATGCAGCTCCCTCTCTGTTAGAACAGTTGTTTCCTCTGTTTCCAGCAAGTGAGAGCTGTTAGACATGTATGCTACTTCACTATATGTCACTCCACTCTACAACACCCACTGCAAGCTATTACACTGTACACTATTCCAATGTTTGCCACTCCACTGTACAAAACTCCACTCTACACCACTCCACAGTACTTTATTTCACTGTACGCCACTACAGTCTAGCCCACTACATGCTACCCACTCCAATCTACAACACTCCAGTGTATGGCATTCCAATCACCAACATGACCCTCTACACCACTACACGTTTCACTTCTCCAGTCCCCCGTATGTCATTGTACAGCACTACACTGTACCTCACTCCACTCTACGTCACTCTACTGTACACTACTGTACTGTACCTCACTACACTCTAAACTATTCAACTCTACACCACTCTACTCTATGCACGCCACTCTACACTACTCCAGTACACAACCCCACTGTATGCCACTCCAGTGTATGCTACTCCACTCTGTGACAATCCACTCTACAGTATTCTACTGTATGCCACTACACTGTACCTCACTTCACTCCACACCACTGCACTGTATAACACAACACTGCACGCTAATCCACTCTACGCTATTCCACTGTACGCAACTCCACTGTACAGCACTCCACTCTATGCTAACCCACTCTATGCCTCCATTGTACACCACTGTACTCGACACCACTGCACTCGACACCACTCTACTCTACCCCACTCCACTCTATCCCACTCCACTCTATACCACTCTACTCTACACCACTCCACTCTATGCCATTCCAGTCTATGCCACTGCACTCTACGATAGTCCCCTCTAGGCTATTCCACACTACGCTATTCCACTGTAGGCAACTCCACTATCACCACTACACTCTACGCTGATAGACTCAACTCCACTCCACTCTACGACACTCCACTGTAAGAAACTCCACTATACGCTATTCCAATCTATGCACCTCCAGTCTCCGACACTCCACTCCATGCTACTCCACCATCTGCCATTCCATTGTATGTTACTCCCCTCTGCACCACTGTACTCTACACTACTCCCCTGTTTGCTATTACACTCTACCACACTACACTCTATGCCACTCCACTCTCTGCCACTCCACTGTACTTTATTCTGCTGCATGATACGCCACTCTATTGCACAACATTCCACTCTATGCTACTCTACACCACTCCACCATACGCCACTCCACTGTACTCCACTGTACCACACTCCAATTCACAACATTCCACTGCACAACATTCCACTCTATGCAGCTACACTCTACACCACCCGACTATGAACTATTCCACTGAACGCCACTCCACTGTACCACATACCACTCTTCTCCACCACTCCACTCTATTCTACTCTATGACACTATACTCTATGATAGTACACTTTACAACACTCTCCTCAATTCTACTGTTCCACACTCCACTTAATGATACTATATTTAACGATAGGAACTATACAATTTCAAAAGTGTTTTTATTAACAATAAAAAAATTGAAACTCAATGAGGAAAATTTTCTTTATTTGTTTCTATAAAAACAAAACTTAAAATAAACAAAGATTAGAAATTGTTCAGTTATAGCTATACCTTAAATTCATGATTTACTCACCACCTTTAAATTAATGTAACTTTATGTATTCTTTAGATACAAACAAAAGTTAAAATACACAATAATATGAATTTCTAAAATTATACTTATTTTAATTTGTAATTTACACAACACCTTCAAATAATTATAACTACTGCTCCTCCATAAACAGTTTATTCTACTCGGTAGTCACACTACATGAACTACAACCCACGCCATGTCCATGCACTGCTTGTACCATTTTATATTATCTCACCTATACCATGTACAATAATAGGATTTCCAAGAAAAGTTATGACATTCCAAATCAAATGCTTTGTGAGAACACTGCATGGTAGAATGGTGACTTATAGTTAATGTAGTATGGCTACTGAGATTAATATGTCAATGACCCAAGGTACAAGCATAGCATGGGAACTATATTGTAGGGATGGGAGCAAGAAGCGCAATGACCACAGGTGTCGTCAAACAGCATGTCTAGAAAGAGAAAAGTACACTTTTACTAACAAGGAACTGCATATAAAAGATTGCTGACATCAACATTCATCTAAAAAGTAAGGAAAAATTCAAATGTATGATCACTGTTCATAGAACATGCTGAATATCTTATAAGTTACAAGTTTAGTAATGAACAGCTTGAGTGTGTGTGCTGTGCATCTAGGATCACCAGCCTTTCTCTTACTTCTTTATAACCATATGTTTGGGCAAGTATTCAAAAGTTGCCATTCTGCAATTGGAGTATTGTACAGCATTTGACTATTAAAAAGTGAGGGCTTTCCTCCGATTTCTCTGTATTGTTGTATTGCTTGTCCTGGTTTACAAAATGCTATAATAATTATCATTACAAAGCACAGGGTAGCATGGTTATAAAAATGCACAAAAGAGTGAAAATAGTGACAGGGTTAAAGAAAGCGCCCTGTCTCACAGGTCTGGAGAGCATCCACTGGTATTTGGTGGGGGAAGAGTTGCATTAAAAGGTGGCATCCAGGGAGTGATGCCACTGATCTCAAAACTCAAACAGCCCTAAAAAAACAAAGGAACATTCTGGAATGTCCAAAGTTGGGGATTGCAGACTGGGTAAGGAGAACTGAATTGTTTTTTTGCTCTACACTAGAATCCCCCTTTTAAATATATTTGCCTATAGCAACACCCATTGCATTTTGATGCTGCCCCAGATTTACGGGTTTTCGTAAACCGGAGAAACATTGAATACGTGCTGCATGACACCTTTCAGAATATGGACCTTTGTGACTGTGATTTACAATACATACACATCTTTATGTAAGGCCGCCTTGAGGGCAGTGCAGCTGGTGCAGCAGCACCTGGCTCTCACTTTGGTGGGGGGGGCGCTGTGTTTTAAAATAGCTTCTGATTTAAAAGCACATGAATTTCCTTGTGCATCCAGCAGTTTTCAGGCAACAATAAAAATGTCAAGATAACCCTGATTGATGTTGCTACTGGTGAGAGATTGGAATTTTGTCTAGTAGCAGTTTTGGCTCATCATAAAGTAGCCCGGACGGTTGATGTGCCTGCTGCAAAGAACGTGTACCATGCAGATCAAAGAACTGAGCGTGAGTGAGCTAGCACTGTTATAAAATGAAATACCTGTTAGAAAGAGATTATGAAGAGATGAGGTGCACTGTTGGAGAATGGTAAGGAGGGAATTCATGGAGAAGATAATCATGGGCGGGGGGGCAAACAAGACAGTTGTACTGGGCGCCACCAGCGCTAAAGCTGACCCTGTTGCTGTGGCACTATTTATCACTAGTGTTTGTATTTAGAAGCGGTTGCAGACTGTTCTCTACCTGTGATGTTTGCAATCTACAGTACAGCAGAGTATTTATATATATGCACAGTTAGGGTGGGATTGGCAAACTTTTCCAGTTTAAAGGTAGTGTATTATAAGAGGCCGTGTTTGATTTGTTGCCTAGACTTTATTTTAAGAATATGTGAAAATAATCCATCATATAATTAAGCTCAGTATTGTGTGTTTCTTTTCTTATTACAATTACTCATTGTATTTCCTGTAACTAAATCCCCATACAAAACTGTAAAAAAGTAGTTTCAGTTTCTCAAGTTGTGAGCTGTCCCACTTGCCCTGTACTTTTTTTGCAGTATATGTAGCGAGAACTCGACTCAAAGGTATGGAAATGCTTTTCATGAGCACCAGTTACATTACTATTAAGGTCACGTTCAGGGAGAGACTAAGGGCCATATTTATGGCCAAGCAGTTCAGTGCAGCAAGTCAACTTTCTGCGCTGCATCACAGGGAATGGGCAGGAATATGCTGCGTTTATCCAAATTCAGTGGATTCCTGTTCTTTCCCCAGCGCTGGTGCATAATGGGCTGCTTAGCCCTAACTCAGGCACCATGGTGCAAGGGTGCGTCTGTTGCACGTAGGATTGTTTTTGTGCAGGAAGGGGCGCCTTCCTACATAAAAACAGTTCCCTGAGGCTTTTCACTCTTTGCATGTGTACTACAGAATCCAGCACACATAGAAAGAGGAAAATACAAGGAGACATAAGAAAATGTTCTCCTTGTTATGCCTCACCTGGGGAGGTGTAGGTTTTTGGCGCATTCTGAGGTCTACCACTTTTGGTAAATCTGGAAATGTGTCACAATCCATGGATTTTGTGTGAGAACACCCAGGCAACACTAATGGAATTCCTCCCTGGGGCAGAGTAAGGCAACTCAGTGCTTTGCGCTGCGTCGCTTTACACAAGATTTATGAAGCCACTAATGTCCACACAAGATGGTCTTGAGTGGCTTCATAATCTCATTTTTAGTTTAACATTGCTTTATTAAAATTAATAGTAAACAGTAGTGCAATAGGAAGAATAAATGATTACAGTATGTACTTTCAAACAAAATCGGATACGTATGTTAAACTAGTTTTTGAGTTGCAACACACATGCACCATATTGTGTGGTGAAAGTGTGATGCAACTGGGGTCATAAATCTGGCCCGTAGTGTTTTGTCCAGAATCACAGAATGTTGCCCCGATGCCAGCACTTGAACCTCTTCCCCAGTTCAAAGCTCAACTCTCTCCTTTATATTATTTTAACACCAATGGCATCACATGTGCATTGTGTGAGTGCGTGGCTTCTTGTCTCTGCTTGCCTTGCCTTCTATCAGCTAGTAGAATGGCAGAGCTCAGTGGCAGGCGCTGAACTTACTGAGTTTTTGGATACAATTAATGACCGTTATATAAGCCTTGGGGGATCCTCCACAATGTGATGACTCTGAAAGTCTCAGGTGTTGAACCACTGAATTATTGATGTCATTGATGATGTAACCATGCCTGATAGGATGATCCGAAGAAGTACTGTTCTCATCTCAATCTAGTATTACCCATTCGTCACTACACCTCGTGTAACCTATCCCTGCCTTGGTTATAGGCTCCCACTGGATAATTGTATCTGTGGGCTAGCTTGTGGCTACGTTGGAGTGAGGCATCTTAGGAAAGCGCTGGACGAATTTGACAGTTAGGGCATGTGCAGTAATTAAACCAAGCAAAAACATTGACTTTGCGCTTGCTGTCTAGCCAATCCAACTATAAACCACCCCAAACGCATAGCCACTGTAACTTTCACCCTTCTCAGACTCGGACTGAGTAAGTGACCTTCCCCCGGTTTCTGTGTGCTGCTACTTGCACTGACTGCTGCATCCATTTTAGGACACCCTCATTCCTCACTCCTCATCCCTACTTCTCATTCCTGCTCATTCCATCACCCCTGCTTCTCGTCCATCATACATCATCCCTACTTCTCATCCAACATCCCTACTTCTCATCCATCATACATCATCCCTACTTCTCATCCATCATCCCTACTTCTCTTCCATCATCCCTACTTCTCATCCCTGAAACTCATTCCTACTTCTCATCCCTGCTTCTCATCCATCATTCCTACTTCTCATCCATCATACATCATCCCTACTTCTCCTCCATCACCCCAATTTCTCATCCATCATACGTCATCCCTACTTCTCATCCATCATCCCTAATTCTCTTCCATCATCCCTACTTCTCATCCTTCATCCCTACTTCTCATCCATCATATATCATCCCTACTTCTCACTCATCATCCCTGCTTCTCATCCATCATACATCATCCCTACTTTTCTTCCATCATCCCTGCTTCTCTTCCATAATCCCTACTTCTCATCATCATCCCTGCTTCTCATCCATCATTCATCATCCCTAATTCTCATCCATCACCCTGCTTCTCTTCCTTCCTCCCTTCTTCACATCCCTAATCCCTGCTTCTCATCCATCATACATCATCCCTTCTTCTCATCCATCACCCTGCTTTTCTTCCATCATCCCTGCTTCTCATCCCTCATTTCTGCTTCTCATCCCTACTTCTCTTCCATCATTCCTACTTCTGATCCCTCATCCCTGCTTCTCATCCCTACTTCTCATCCATCTTCCATCATTCCTACTTCCCATGTCTCAGCCATCATCCCTACTCCTCATCCATCATCCCTACTCCTCATTCCTCATCCCTCAGCCATTCCAACACATTTTCAGTTTTATGAAACACACCTTCACACTGATTCATATGAAACTGAAACCAGAAAGGTTTTTGGTTGAACTGTAGATGACCTCCATAACCCTTTCTCCAAGAGCTGATTTATGGCCCAAGCTGGGGCTCCTTGTATTTCCCAAAACCAGCAGAGCTTTCTGCAGAGGCCTGTGTAAACAGAAAAACACTTAAATAAAATGAAATATTGTGCAGCCTTGAATTCACTGGAAACAAACACACAGTTGCATTTCCTCTCCTCCCTCTTAACCCACCATGTGCAATGAGAAGGCTGTTTTTCAGTGAAATAGAATGCAGCTCTCTCTCATAACTGTGATTGGCTGTTCCCAACCAATCAGTGTGAAGGTGTGTTTCACAAAACAGAAAATGTGTTGGTTGTTATGACTGAGGGATGAGGAATGAGGAGTAGGGATGGTGGATGAGGAGTAGGGATGATGGCTGAGGCACGAGAAGTAGGAATGATGGATGAGAAGTAGGGATGAGAAGCAGGGATGATGGAAGAGAAGCAGGGATGATGGATGAGAAGTAGGTATGATGTATGATGGATGAGAAGCAGGGATGATGGATGAGAAGTAGGGATGATGGAAGAGAAACATGGATGATGTATGATGGATGAGAAGCAGGGATGATGGAAGAGAAGCAGGGATGATGGATGAGAAGTAGGAATGATGTATGATGGATGAGACGCAGGGATGATGGATGTGAAGTAGGGATAATGTAAGAGAAGCAGGGATGATGGATAAGAAGTGGGGATGATGGATGAGAGGTAGGGATGATGGAAGAGAAGCAGGGATGATGGATAAGAAGTAGGGATGATGGATGAGAAGTAGGGATGATGTATGATAGACGAGAAGCAGGGATGATGGAAGAGAAGCAGGGATGATGAGAAGTAGGAATGATGTATGATGGATGAGACGCAGGGATGATGGATGAGAAGTAGGGATGATGAAAGAGAAGCAGGGATGATGGAGGAGAAGTAGGGCTGATGTTTGATGGATGAGAAGTAGGGATGATGGAAGAGAAGCGGGGATGATGGATGAGAAGTAGGGTTGATGTATGATGGATGAGAAGCAGGGATGATGGATGAGAAGTAGGGATCATGTATGATGGATGAGAAGTAGGGATGATGGAAGAGAAGCAGGGACGATGGATGAAAAGTAGGGATGATGTATGATGGATAAGAAGTAGGGATGATGGATGAGAAGTAGGGATGATGGAAGTGAAGCAGGTATGATGGATGAGAAGTAGGGAGGATGTATGATGGATGAGAAGCAGGGATGATGGAGGAAAGGTAGGGATGATGTATGATGGATGAGAAGTAGGGATGATGGATGAGACGCAGGATGAGATGTAAGAATGATGGATGAGACGCAGGGATGAGAAGTTTAGATGATGGAAAAGAAGTAGGGATGATGGATGAGAAGTAGGGATGGTGGATGATGGATGAGAAGTAGGAATGATGGATGAGAAGTAGGGATGATATATGATGAATGAGAAGTAGGGATGATGAATGAGAAGTAGGAATGCTAGAAGAGAAGCAGGGATGATGGATGAGAAGTAGGGATGATGTTTGATGGATGATAAATAGGGATGATAGATGAGAAGCAGGGATGAGATATAGGGATGAGAAGTAGGGATGAGGAGTGAGGAATGAGGAATGAGGATGTCCTAAAATGGATGCTGTACGCAGGGATGTTTTCTATCCTCCATTTGATCTGTATCCTTTTGCTCTCCAGATTCCCTCAATTTGTGTTTTTAACTTCTCTCAATTCGATCCTTCTCTCATCTCCAGTAAAGCTTTTTCCTCTCACGTGCAGTAGTCTCTTTTTTGCAGCCGCACAATCTCCTCACTCCTTCAGGCTCTCCCTCTCTTTATTCATGCTTCTCTGTTTTTATTCAGGCCCTCTGCCTACCTGTTTTGCGGAAGCTGCTTCTTTCTAATGTGGGTCTCTCACTTCTCTCGCACCCATCGCTTCACATAGGCTCCCTGACCTCTACGCATAGGCCCTCTCCGGTGCTTGAAATGGAAAAATAGAAGTGCAGGTACTCTGTATCAGAGTACCTGCTTGTTTCTGAGAAGTGGCGGTACTCTCAAATGAAAAGCATCATGTTTTTCTTGAGAAGTGCAGGTACTCTCCCTCTCAAAATAAAATAAGTGCCGGTACTCAGTACCGGCCCATTTAAAGCACTGGCCCTCTCTAGTCTGGATCTCTCCTTACTGATTCGCGTCTCGCCTTTCAGACTCTCTCCGCTCTTCATTTTTGGAAAACTCTCTTCAGGCAAGCTCAGCTTCACCTCTTGCAATGTTTCCTTTATCATGAAGGCACTAGCAATTCTTGATTTGGTCTCTTCCCTCTCTGGTTCTCTCTCCATTCTGACTGTCTTCGTTCAAGCCCCCTCTTCTCTCAGTCAGATTGTTTTATCTCTCTCCATCCTGTTCACATATCTCTCTCTAGGTGGTCTCGCTCTTCAGACACTCCTTGATCTGTTGAGATGTTTTCTTTTCATTCAGTCCCTCTCATTTCTCTATTTGTCCTTTCTCTCTCTATGTGATATTTCTTCTTTCTTCCATTGGCATCTATACTCTCCTCCTCCAAATACACTTGTTAATTTAGGCATTCTTCTCTCAATACATTTCCCCTCATCTCTCCATTCATTTTCTCTCCCCTATAATGTTGAATTCTCTATCCTCTCCATTTTGCTTTTCTCCTTTTTCCATTGCTCTACCCTCCCACCCCCGTCAGCCTTCATGCAGATCCCTCCTCTGTCCTCACTGCTCATCCAGACTTTCTACTATTTCTAATGCCGTTCCTTCTCTCCATTTAAGAGACAGGGTGGAGGGGGGGCCATTCTGGTTCCTTCAATCTAGGCTTTCTTCTTCAGTACCTGTACATAGCTCCACATAATGTTGAATTCTCTATCCTCTCCATTTTGCTTTTCTCCTTTTTCCATTGCTCTACCCCCATCCCCACCCCATCAGCTTTCATGCAGATCCCTCCTCTGTCCTCACTGCTCATCCAGACTTGCTACTATTTCTAATGCCTTCCCTTCTCTCCATTTAAGAGACGGGCTGGAAGGGGGCCCATTCTGGTTCCTTCAATCTAGGCTTTCTTCTTCAGTACCTGTACATAGCTCCACATATATGTGATTGAATGGTGTTTATTTCTTTTTACTACCCACTTCAACATATTGTGCCCCTCATCCCCCATTTGTACAGTCTGTCAGCCTCACTGCAGGTGGGCATGCAGATCAGAGCTTAGTGATAAGGCAGGGTGCCTTTGGATAAGAATGGTTTAGGGGTGCAGCAGCGAATGGTGCAGTAGGTACAGTGGCACTGAGACGCAGGGTTGTTAAGGACCCTCAGCACTCAAATTGTGGCAGTATTTAATTACCTAAATAGTTAATTACCTAAATAGGATGTAGAAGACCACTTTCTTTGACTACAGTAGGTGCATGACACCCTTACTATGCAACTGGAATGACGGACACAGAGCATTCCCTTAGAAGTGTAAGATAGCCCAGAGAGTTAAGCATTCACTGCTTCCTTTTGTATGTCTTCAACAGGTCAAAAACTCGCGACCTAGCAGGTCTGATTCAATGTTTCATTTTTCCAAATACTAGACAATAAAAAGTGTGGTCTCTGATGGTAGTATCTTCTAAACCACCGTAGATATTGCAAAAAAGAGTGCACTGCAAATATTGTTATATTGTCCTACTTGGTGTTCTTGTGCTGCACCTGGCTCGCGGCGTGCACGGGAACAGCAAGTGGAATGTTGGGGTTTGATCGTGAGTGAGGATTCGATGACGGTTCAGGACAGCGTTGTTGAACATGGTGGGCCGTTGAGGGACACGCTGTATATCCAGCATTAAAGTTAAGTATTGGAAGACAACTTACCTATTCACAGCGTTTTCTGTTTCCTGTGGGAACATAACATCTTTTGGCGATGAGTGGAGAGAACCTCAACATCTCGGCATGTCCCTCGGGAGGCTGTTCGAGCTCATTTCTTTGCGGGCTGTATTCCTGAGCTCGGCACACACTTCCTTCTGCTTTGCTACTGGGCGGAGTCTTGTCCCTATCGGAGGAGTCTTAAAGGGGCAGGCTCACTGAATACTGAGGAGCCTTAAAGGGGCAGGCAGACTTTGGATCACGTTGCCGGTTGATACTTCGATAAATGTAGGAGCCTTAAAGGGGCAGGCTCGCTACTGTAAGACGCTACTGGTTGTTCCTTGGATAAACGCAGGAGCCTTTAAGGGGCAGGCTCGATACTGTATGACACTGCCATCGGATATTAAAGGGGACCTTTGCCTGTCTTTGAAGATTTAAAGGAGATGGCACCTTATTGCTAGCTTTTGCTGGCTGTTCCCTTATCATGTGGAGTAATCTTAAAGGGGCAGGCTCACTGCTGGCAAGCTCTTTGCTGAAATGCGCTGCAGGCTGCTTCTAGTCCATGTGTGTCTACGATCTGGGTGTGGAGCCTTAAAGGGGCAGGCACTTCGATAGTCTGGTGGTATTGGAATCTCTTTGTCTGTTTTTACAGTTCGTCAGCTGCTTTGTGACGCATTTTTACACAAGTTTTTCTTCTCTCATCGCTGTTGAAGAACTGTGGTGTGAGGAGCCTTGGGAGTGTTGGCTTCATGCAGTGCATTCTGGAAACTGATATCAGACCTCATGGATTTTTAAACTTATTCTACTAATGTACATTTCAATTTTATTATTTTTTATTCCTTTCAAAGTGTCACAAACAGTTAATTTGTGGGTGTTTGGCATTTTCAACGAATTGCTGTCATGGCATATGTATTTTGGGTGTATGATTATTACGTGTTAACTGGTTGGGTGTGTTATGAAATTTATTTTTGATTTTCATTTTCTGCAGAGAAAAAAAAAAATTATAATTTGCAAATGGCAAACTTACCAGCTGTCTTTTTGAATGAGCCAGGATTGCCAAAAGTTAGATGGAGCCAATGGTTCAGATCCTTCAAAAGTTATCTGATTGCAAATGATGGGGAAAGGTTTCCAGTGGCCAGGAAAAAAGCTTTGTTATATAATTGTCTGGGGATGGAAGGTCTAAGGATATTTGATCATTTACCGGTCACAAGCCCAATATCTGGAGGTGATCTTGATGAGTTTAGTGAGGCTATCTTAAGATTGGAGAGACATTTCGAGAAAGAACCTAGCACGATTGTTGAGAGACATACATTTTTTACAAGCAAGCAGTACGAACACAAAACGATAGATGACTTTTTTGCTGAACTGAGAATTTTAGCTTCCTCATGTGAATTTGTTGGTCCTATTGAAAAGTACCTTAGAGATCAGTTAGTGGTGAACTGCTTTGATCTCAAAGTTCACGAAAGACTTTTATGCAGCAGAAACCCGTCGTTAGCAGAAAAACTTGAAATTGCTGGGGCATAGAAAGATCTCGGGTAGCCACAAAGGTTTTAAACAAAGACTAGATTGTATGTGAGAATATCAGTGCTATTTCATGTAAGGTGAAACCTACGTTGCCGAACAAGGGTGAGGGGAAGAAGAGTCTGAAGAATACCTTAGGTTTTAGATGCGGTTCGAAGAATCATTTGGCTAATGAAGCAAGTTGCCCTGCTGTTGGTAAATCTTGTTCGAAATGCAAAAAGATTGGGCATTTTGCACATGTGTGCAGGAATTCTGCTAGAGTGATGTTGGTGGATGACACTCAGGAGCATGTTGTGTCCGGTGGGTTGACTGAAGAAGGACTTAATAAAAGGATGGTTCTTTCAATAAAAATGGTTAAAACTAATGTAGATGTGTGCAAGAAGGTTGGGGAACCTGTGTGTGTAATTAATATGGGTGCCAATTGTTTGGAAGTCACTGTGAATTCTGGGTCACTGATCACCATAATTTCAGACAAGTTGTTTGAGGAGAAATGGCAAGGTGTGGTTTTGCATCCTCCCGATGTTCGTAGGATTGCTTTTGGTGGCCAGGAGATCGATTTGTATGGGTATTTTATGGAGAGATTGCAATATAAGGAGAGATCTATTAATACCAAGGTATGTGTGGCAAAGCGAGGGTATAACATCTTGGGATGGAAGGACCAGGGTAAATTTGGGGTGGTCCTTAAGCTAGCACTGCGCATCCTATCTCCTTGGTGGACAGTTTGGACATAAAATATAGTTCCTTGGAAGAACTAAACATAAAGCTGTATTTGAGGATAAGTTGGGGATGGTTAAATGTTATGCACACAAAATTATACTGAAGCCCAATGCTATTCCGGTTACACATAAGGTTTGCAGTGTCCCGTTAAGTATTAGGCAGAAATTGAAAGATCATCTAACACAGTTGTGCAAAGATGGGGTTACCGTTCGGGGCAGCGTTGTTGAACATGGTAGTCATTGAGGGACACGCTGTATATCCTGCATTAAAATTAAGTATTGGAAGACAACTTACGTCTTCGCATTGTTTTCTGTTTCCTGGGGGAACATAACAAATATACATATACAATACAGAAAAAGCATACAACTTCCTGATTCAGACAAATACATTTTCCACTGGCTGGGTGGTGTGGAAGTTACATCTTAGTTACTGGTTGGTGTCAGTGAAGTGTCTATTTTTGTGCCCTGGTTGCCATTATTAAGGTCAATAGGGAATTACACTGTTTTTGCACCCATCGTCTACCCCATTGATATTTCATATCAACCAGCGGATGCAAACACTATGTGAAAACACACATTTCATTTCAAGGGATCCTTTCCTGGATGAGCTGTTCCAAGTAGACGTCAAGGCTGCTGGCTCATTTGTGGCATGAGGAATCAGAAGACAAATCGCGCTTTCCCCATTTCGGCAAACTGGGTGTTCCTGCACACCTCACACATCTCATTGGGTGACAGCGTCTATAACTCGCAGGCTTGAAAATAGTATGAACTGGCGATTAACAGAATTTTGAAAATGTCGCAGGGATAGAAGAGATCATGGTGGTCATAGAAAGAGGCATGAAGTGGAATCAAGACCAGGTAGCCTTAGTATTAGGAAAATCAAGCATTTAGAGCGACAGGCTTCTGAAAACATTATGGGCCCCGGCAAATTCTCTTTAACAAATTAGGCACTGTAAATGGCAAACTGTACGCAGGAGAGCTCTTTACAACACCAGCTTTTCCAACAATGGGTGCTTTAATAATAACTTTATACTCGTTTCTAAGCACTCAGTTTAAAATCACATGATTTACTGACTCCAGAAAAAGAGAAGGCAGGTTGTCTCAATTCGAACTCGTGACCTGCAAAGCATATTTGTTAGTGTGTGTGCTTGTGTACTCACTGACGCTGCCTGCAGGCACCGTTCTGATATAATGTTCCTGTCTACCTCGAATGAGATCAGATTACACGTGATGGGTGCACTATAAGCTGTTGATCTTTTTTATTAGGTCAAGTCCGCAGGCAGCGTGCTTCCCCTGTCGTTTGGTGATCTACTGTGTCTAAATGACAAGCATTTGCAATGCAACAGGTCTCGCATTTGCTTGCGTTAGAGCTATTAGCATTGTAAGCTCCCAACAGGACTTTTCTTGCCACATAAACTAATAACAAAAAGTAAAACAGTTTCACAAATGCAAGCTGATGGTCGCCGTGAGCGTGAAGGAGACACAGAAAAGGAAACAGAAGTTCGCTTGCAGTTAATCTTATTGGCAAAAGAGCAATTATTCATGTTACCGTCAAAAATGCAATTATCCATGTAACCAGCAAAAGTGCAATTATCCATGTAACAGGGTCGATGACATGCAAAGCAATCGACTTCTGCCCAGCGAGATTGTGCTGCACAGGAAATGAAAAGATAAAGTAATCCAGAAACCAGCTGAAAACACAGAACCTTGTATGCTTTCAGTACTTTACCGGTGCGCTCAAGGAGGGCTAAATACAGGAAAATGCATTACATATGCATGCCTTTCACAAATGGAATCAATTGATTTTTAAAAGGCAAGCCCAGGAGCTAATGAAAGTGACGGGCGTGGGTAGAAGCCCACAGAGAGATTACAACATGGTCCAGAGTGCTTGCACATGCTAAACCCTAAAAAAGCACTGTCAAAGGAAATAGGTATCACCTATGAGAGCTTTTGGCTTTGGCAATGTTCTGTAACCATGCAGTACAGCAATGCAAATGCTTTGAGGCATGGCTAAGACTAATTTTAAAAAGCACTATAACACAGCCATGGCTAATGTGCTTTTCTTTTCAAAGTCAACGGCGTAGCTTCTGGTGGGGGTAGGGGAGGTGGGGGGAGGTGTTTGGGATGTTACACCCTCTAATAAATGATTTTTGTGATAAATAGTTGGGTATAGATGTTTACACTTCGGTATGGTGAGGCGTCTGTCCAATTTTAGTAAGAACTGCACACACACTCTTTTCCTCTCTGTTTTGGAAGTCCTCGAAGATGTTGGGTATTCTATGAAGTATTGTGTTTTCTCTCACTTCGTCTCCTACCAACCACATTCCTCTCTCTTTCTATTGCCCCTTAGTCCCCTCTCATGCAACCTAATTGTTCTATAATGTAATTTAACCTTATATGTCAGCGTGATTGTTGGGAAAATCTGAAGGTCACACCCCTCCAATGTTACTGACCAAGCTACAGCCCTGTTTAAAGTGTATTAGCTCTGGATGCATAAAGTCCTTCTTTACTAAGGCTCAGAGCAGACAGGTTTAACTTATAGGAAATGTGTAAAACATTTAGAACTACCAAAATAGTTAAAAATTAAAAAGCACAACACAAAACAAATTGCACTCCCATTTACAAAAACATAGAATAATGTAAAATAAAGCAAAATGACACTAAAATTACAAATATTGAATACTGGTAACGAAAATTATGGATTTTTAAAGATTTAAGTAAAACAAAAAGCACCAGAAAGCACAAAGTGCTGATGGTAGTCAGTGACTGGGACCAAGGCATGGTTTCAGGCAGACCGCACTGGAGCGTAAATTGGATAAATCAACCAGTTCGACCTGATCAAGGGTTTTACCTTGGGACTAAAGGTCTGATTTAGAGTTTGGCGGATGGGTTACTCCATCACAAACATGAGGATATCCTGTATTACAATTCCCATAGGATATAATGGGATTGTAATATAGCGGACGGGATATCCTTCACGTTTGTGACAGAGTAACCCCATCTGCCAGACTCTAAATCAGCCCCTAACTCTTTTTTTCCAGAAGTCAAAATCCTTCAATAGGGCAAGGCAGAAGGCTGTGTCTGAGGAGGACTCCGCAACATTGGATAGGCATTGTACAAGGTCCTGATAAAGCATTTGGTTTCAGCTAGAAAGCTTCCAGGCAGTTCACATTTCATGTAGAGGGAAGTCCTCTCGCTGGCCAGATATTTTTGGTGCCTTCGCCCAGTCAGGGTTTTCACCTTCGGACTTAGTAGCTTTTTCAGAGCTCGGGGCTAAGCTGCAGGCTCTGTCTGATAAGGTGTCCAGGAGAACAATTCCTTCCCGCTGGAGATCTTACTGAAGTGGGTTTGCTGCTGCAGAGAATCTTTGATCAGCAGAAACCTGTCTCTTCAGTCCAGGTGGGTTACACCTTGGGTGGATCGGCTTGGCAGGCTTGTCCCAGTTTTCTGAAGGTCTTGAAGCTCAAAAGTTTTCTAAATCCCAAATTTTCAGGGGTGCTATGAGAAGTACAGTTCGACGGAGCCAAGGGTCCCAGGATGTCAAGAACAGCACTTAGGTATCCAGACTCACTCTAATGCAAGCCGCTGGCAGGTTTCAGGTGAGGTCAAGCTGGTACTGGTCAGCTGGATACATCAGAGAAAAGGTTGTTTGCAGCTTGATGTGTCCCCATACCCACATAAGAGGTCAGCCAACTGACCACTGGAGTCCACTTTGTCAGCCAGAATAAAACTGGGAGCCTTGCTCGTCACTCCACAGGCCTCAAACAACGGGTTCAATCCTTTTTATGTTGTTCCACAGGTCCAGAGTGTTCTGAAGATTGTTTCTTGGGGTGCCACATTTATACCTGGCACTAGCTTGTGCGTAGGGGTCACTTCTAGCCCCTCCCTAATCAGTAGGGTAAACATTCCCAAGGTTAACCCTACCCACTTTTGCATTGGTTCTTACATGTCCAACTGCAAACAATCTCGCAGTGCCTCTTGCTCACTCAATCCAAGATGGAGACACTCTTCTCCCATGTGTGTACTCACCGAAAGGTGTGACCAGGACAGTGAGCAGCTCCTCCTCTGTCATTACTCCAAAACAGTTCTTGGGGCAATGTTCCCCCACTTGGTTTGGGGCCTGCCTGACTAGGAAGACAAGGGAAAGGGGCTGTTTTGGAATTGTGCCCGGTAAAGGACCGTTGAGGTAAATTAAGTTCCTGGGTACAGCCCAACTGGTCTTCCTGCCAGAGGAACAAAAACACCTCCCCACACACACCCAGACCAAGGTCATTGGCTCTGTTATCAGTTTTCACACCTCATCAAGACTATTCATAGCACAGTGACAGTTTATAGTTAATGCAAATTAGTCTCAAGGAGCTCCAGGCAACGAAAAGGTAGCTTTCTAAAAGTTGTTTAATATTCACCAGAAATCTTACTTCATCATTACTTTGTTTTTTTTAATAAATGCTAGAAGTAGTAGTTTAATCATTTTCTTACCTGGTTCCTGGACTGAGATAGAAAAAATAATATGTAATATTGTTTCCTGGGGGTTTCTCTATGGGCCAGCCAGCCTTCTTACAGTGAAAATAGCTTTTGGATGCTAGTCAATGTGAAGACATTTTTTTTTAAAGTTTCTGCATGTCCTAATTTTAAATAAAACACACTTAAATGCCAGCCTTGTAGGCTACAAGGTCTACATAGGGGTGACTCATTATTATTAAAAAGGGAGGCATTCTCCTAGCAAAATAGGTAATTTTGACAGGTCAGGCTGCAGTTTAGAAACTCAGCAGCCAGGCTGCAGTGGTAGACCTGGAGTCATGTTTGTCTTGTCACACTAGTGGATGGCACAGTAGAGCTGTAGCCCATAAACAACATTTGATTTTTCATGTGACAAACGTATTTGGGAAACCATATGCAATGGTTCTTTAGGAAAGTTTAATATGCCAATTAGGAGTAAGCCAATTACATGATTTGGGGGTCAGAGTACATGCACTGAGACCTGGTAGTCACAGTGCATAGAGTCAAAACAACCAGCAGCATCAGTCCACAAAAAATAGGGATGACCACACAAAAAGAGGAGCTTTCTCCAAAGAACTGTCTGGAAAAACAACAGTCCTGCTTGTATGGTTATCAGGATCTCCATCTGACTGACCTAATGGATACCACTGAAGGAGCATGCTTATTATCAATAGCAATAGCAGGAGCAGTGATTCATGTTTATTCAACACAACAAACTACTTCAGAAAACCTTTTCAGTTCATTTTTGTAATTTATGCTTGCTTATCTTTTGTACATTATAGCTATTGTGGTCTTGAGTTCATAGTAGCCCATGACATCCCTGTTGTACTCCCTTCTTCCAACTGTATTGAGAAAGGTATCTGCAAGAGAAAAGCTGATGGTATACATTTCAGGTCACTATCTTGCGATTACTCTCTTCCCTCTATTTCAGTAGACACCTTAAACTACATCCTCCAAGAATGCCACCAAAACCTTTTAAAATAGATGTTCGAGAAAGCACACTCAAATTCTCACTGCAGACCAATATCATGGCGCTTTCAGCATCAGCCTTCTTACAACACTTCCATCTGGAGTTACATTCAAAGCCATTGAAGGTATTACATCATGCCAGATTTCCAAGAGGCTGCAAACATCCTACTTCTTCTTCTGTACGCTTGCAAGCTAAGCTAAACTTTATTCAGTAATATTAAGAGCTTTTAATATGTCACTGACGAGATCTATGAAAGATGTTATCTTCAACTGTTCATCCTTTTTTCATCCAAGAAGTGTCTCTCATCTCCTGACAGTGATCACTGCCGAAACAGACTTTGACGAATGCCTGGTGGGCTAGGTTTTCACTATAAAAATATCATATACACACACATACATTTCCTGCTTATTCCAAAAATGTAGAATTGGAACTGTTCCTATACTTATAGAATATTTGTGGCCCTTCTCTACTTAGCAACAGTGTGAGTTTTGCATCAATTGAACAGTCTTTCTTTCATCACTTCACCACCCCGCAGATATTCTCTGCTTTTTTGTAATGCCGCCACTTTTCTGTGATGGGATTCAATTGTACCATATAGGTCATGGGTCTCGCTGCTGTTTTGATGCATTAACCCTTGTGCTCACACTGGCTAGAAGGTGAGTCTGCAAAGTGACTCTGAAATGGTATTTATCTATTGGTTTTCTATAACATGAATTTGAATTAGAGGACAGCAATGCACTTTAAAAAGATATATTCCAAAAATATCTGGATGACAGAGGAAAATAAGGTTGAGCTCAATAGAGTTAAAAAAACTGGAGAAAATGCCCAAAAACTGTAATGAAAAACCATGATTTTATTTATAAAAAGCAATTGGCCTTATTTTATTTTTGGTGTTGTGTTGCCTCATCACAAATGTGATATATCCACCTTATTACACGTACATTTATACATTCCGTTTACCATATTACACATGCATTACATCTGATGGCACTTGTAAGGAGGACAGGATATCTGTCACATTTGTGATTGAGTAGCCATCCGCAAAACTCTAAATCATGCATCATGTGATTTATTTGATGTTTGCATGTTGCCAATAATCTTAATTTTTATCTATTTATAGCAAACAAAATCTCCTGTTTTGGTGCTAGCACTTCATCAAAAGAAATGTACCATACGAAAGCCCAAATATTCTAATAATCATGCAGCACAGAGTGATAAACTGCTGTGCTGTTGTACTGCATTGTGCAGACATGCAAATCTTACTCACCACCTAATTTACAAAGTGTCACTTGTCGAAGACACACTTTACCACACAGGTGCAACACATCATGACAATGGAGCGCTAACAATGCAATGTAGCATATGCATCACATAATTTGAAAACAGCCTTGCAAAAGCCTCAGAAAATGTTGTTTCACTGTGCAAAATATTCATATACTACTATGGTTGAGAAGAACAAAGATCAGGGGAATGCTACTGAAATCAAGATCAAAAGGAAATGCAGGATGACATTCAAAGATGAACAGATGACATATTGGTAAAGGAGGAGAAAAAATACAGAAGTAGCTATTTCTATCATCCAAGGTCTCATCAGCAAAGAAAGCTGTCCTGTGGTCACAGATCATAGATAATGTCAATGCAGTTGCCCCAACAAGGTGGACAATGGATAACTTAAAAAAAACAGTGGCATGGTTATGACAAGAAGAGTGAAGGAGAAGTTGGCCCTGAGCCATGAGAGAGGTATGGCCACATGGGCAGGCCCTTAAGAAATTACACAACTGAACAGCATGGAGAAGCAGATGGCAACAGTAATAGTTGGTATTAAGACCTTAATGACAGGTCAAAACCAGGAATAATGTCACTTACCAATGAATGTGATCAATATCCCACAAATTAAATGTATGTTTCAAAAGCTGTAAATTGTCATTAGTTGCAGATGTGCATATGAGTTTTATTAATGTACATAATTTAACTAAGACTGTACAAGTGGGTCCCAAAAAAATACCATCCCACAAGCTTAACACATACTGAAAAGGTCCAGAAAAGACAGGTCAGTAATTCTGAATGTTGAGATGAGTGTGTTCCATGAATTGGTTCAATATATCCATCTCTTCATCCTAAATTCTTAAGAATTGTTTTTTACATTTTCCCCTCGGTACCATAAAGGGACTGTGTCTGGTGTATTAACATACATGTAAAATGTCCTAATGGGCATTTTTGGAGCATTATATCATATCATCTGCCATTGGTTGCTGCCAGTTATTTTCATCGGACTACTGTTAATCTGAAAGCTGTCAAATGATAAGTCAATATGCAAATTATTACACCTAGTAGAGCCTGTCACTTAAAAGTAAGGTATTGGTACAGAGGCTGAATCAACAATAATGAAAACCTAACTGTAGTTACCACAAACATCACAAACATCATTACCACTAGTTATGACATACAGATGTCCATATTTCATAACTTTTGTTTCGTAATGAAAATGTTATTACTTAGCTAAACTGATTTTTGAATTTACTCATTGTGACATAGGTGTAACACAATAAACACATGCTAGAATTCTGTTACTATGAGAAGAAAATCAAAACATGTTTGAAAACACACCTTGTTTAGCACACGTACTGATCTGTCTAGAGAGACATGTGCCTTGACAATGTTAGAAACACATAGCATAATCATGCCCATAATTAATATTGACACACTTATAACTACTGATAAAATAAGCATGATGTCTGAATAATAGATGCCATACAACATGCATATAATGCATATAGCAATACTGCCATGCCACTACTTGTCGTTAATACCTATTACACAATTACACCAGGCCTGGTTGAAATTTAGATAATTTTCTATGTGGAAATTGTGAGAAATGCCCCTCAAAATACACAAAATTATGCATTGTTACACAAAATGACGGTCTGTCATTTGGTCTAATTTTGCAGTATGAAATGCATCTTTAAATTCATTTTGGAAGTGAGGTTGCAATTTTCACTAAAAAGTAGCACAAAGTCATGAAATGAACAACAGCAGCTAGCATTCTGTTCATTCTCGCTGTTCCCGGGCTCCCATGATAGGACTTTTACCCAAATAAAATCTGTTACGTGAAATAGAGTAATGGCATGATCTCAGGCATTTCACAGAAGAAACAAAATACAAAATGCCAGAAATTACACAAGATTACCCCTACCTTAATGAAAATCCATTAAGACCTAAATTACACAATACCTTAACTCAGTATAACTCAAACTTTCTAGACCCACAACCCACTTTTTAGAACAGCAAACGTTAGCAACCTGTATTCATTAATGGACAAGAGGGGTGATTTTTTAATGTAATTTAAGTATTGCTTGTTAGTGCATTGTCATTTACAGACAGCACAGTCCCCAATGAAATAGTCATTATTTTTGCACAGACATACAGTTTTACTGATACAACTATAATGCACACAAATGACAATGTGTGGAAATGAGGTTAATGTGAATATTTATCATTTGTGCATCACCAATTAAAGTGGCTTTTTTTGTTTGGATCATATTACAATCTCTGTTTCCAGTCAACTTCAGAATTACAAAAAACTTGTACTTCATTTTTGCATTTCTATCAGATGAATGCATAAAGTTTATTTACAGGTATATACATGTTGTGTGTTGCCAAAACCGACATCCTAAGATTTCCACATAATTCACTTTAAAAATTCCTCACTTTGCAATATGAGAAAGAAAAGCAAACACTAATCCTATGTTAAACGAATAAGCAGCAGCTTGTCAGAAGATATAGCTTGACAAGTGACCTTTGTTGTTTAAGCATGCAAATGTGACAAGATAAACACAGCATTTAAAGGTGTCTTTATTTATTGCTTAGACTTTTGCAATCCACTAAAAATCGGCAAAACGACCCATCTGAGGGTCACAACCCACAGTTTGGGAAGCACTATCTTGTTACCTTTAGCCTATACAGCAATAATTATTTTGTTAATTGACAATATGTACAGACTAACATGTATTTAGTATAAATGCACACAAATAGCACACATAAGTGCATTGATATGAATACATGTTAACTGCTCTCCATGTTGCAAATTAGTCTATAAATCCTATGTATATGTTTTTCAATCATGTTTCTCATGAATGCTGCCTTTGTTTCCATTGTGCCAAATATATGTTATTTACATAAACACATTTTTCAAGTAAAGATTCTATGTAAAGTGGGCCAGATTCACAAGGCCCTTGTGATGCTCCACATTTACAAGGCAGCGCTAAGCCACTTTTTATGGCTTAACTCCACCCGGTAAATATGGGCCCCTCTGATGCAGTTTTCTGCGTGAGAGGGGCATACAATGGGTGTTGCTGTGGGCGTACCACCGCAACACCCATTGCTTATGACGCTGGCCCCAATTTACAACAAGTCTGAAATCGGTGGCAGCACCAAAAACTAACGCCACCTCAGGGTTTTATTCCTCCTCGCTTTTGCTTTTTCCATGTGTGCTGCATAAAGAGCAAACTGCCATGAATGATTGTTTATGTGCAGGAAGGGACACCTTCCTGCACATAAACAATCAATCCCCTCAACGCAGACACCCGTGCACTACGGTGCAAGGATGCCTGTGTTGGCAGCTAAATTTAGCACTGGCACAGGGGGAAACACAGGGGTGCGCCTTATTTTAGTAAATATGGCGCATCCCTGCGTTTCTAAAGTGACACAGAGTGGCTCTGCAAATTTTGGCACAACACCACACTTCACCACTTTTTAGTAAATCTGGCCCATTGTATCTTATTTGCCAGGTGTTTTTTCTGAACGGCTGCCCTCATCAGCTCTCTCTTTGTACAGCATTCTGATACTGTAATGATCATGTTTGCGCTTTATAAAACACAATAAATAAAAAAAGATATATATAAATGTCTGTGTCATTATTAATGCTGCAAAAACTGTTGACATTGTCTCTAGTAGCATATATAAATGATAATGCTTCTTGATTTTGAAGAGATGGAAATCAGATCCACTAATTAATTTGTGTGGGAGGTATGTCAACTCATATATATTTAATACTACACCACAGCAATTGTAAAATGTATTTTTTTTTACAGTACAAAATATTTATTGTACAATTATTTCAAATCATTACAATTAAAAACTACACTAATTACTATGCAAAGCTATCAATACACTGACCATGTTTTTAATCAATAAAAAAGCCAACCAAATCTGTCTTTATTATTTTGGAAAACATTGTCATACTTCAAAAATCGTGCAGTTAGGTCTGATCCACTTAGATATGCTTCTTGGCAGTATTGTATCTTGAGGCTTACAAAAATCGGCCTTAAAAGGTAACTTCCTATTGGAGTACGTGTTTTTTATACACAATCCGTGGCTTAGAGTCACCTTAGCCGCAAGGCACAGGTAGCAGGTAAAATTAATATCACCCTTTAACCTGCCATAAAGATGTCCTTTCAATCCTCTCAAAGGAAGGAGAAGGAACCTTGCTCTTATTAATTCGCTCTTTTGCTTAATGGTCGATGGAAGGTCTAAATATTTCTGTTTTATCTTCGCATCATGCAAGTTTTTGACCATCGATGAATGGTTCCTAAATTCCATGTCAGCTTTATCTCGGTGAAAAGAAATACGTTCAGCTTATTTCTTTGCTAATTTTGCTGTTTGTGGGGTGGCAGTAACTTATTCTACATTTCCTGAAAGTTCAAAGATTTTTAAGGCTGATACTTGGTAGATGGCATATGGGTTCCCTCCCTTAATGATTCCTTACCATACCAAAGAATGCAGTACATTAGCTGGCCAATTTACTTGCTTTGCACAATAAGCCACATCTCCTGCTTGCAACATAAGAGATCTCATGCTCTTTCAGATTCTGATGAGGAGGACCACCCCCTGTCCACAAAGTATGATTTGTCATGTAAAACATTAAAAAAAAGATATGCTTTTTTCCCTCTACTTTTTATGTTGTGCCAACTATTGTTTTCATAGCAAAAACAATTCTGTGTTGCTACAATTGCAGATTCTTCTATAGGTTGTCTGATGACAACATAGCGTTCCCTGCAGGTGAAATATTAGAAGATACAAACTGCTGATTGTGGGCCTTATGTATCAAAGGGTTGTACACATGCCGTATCGATAGGGAAATACACTAATACTTTAAAGCTTTTATGTCATGTTGTTGCCTGTTATCAATATTACCTTCTCCTGGTACTTGAACTCCACTTTGTTCTTGAATGACATATGTTGTATAAAGTGAAACAGAATCCAATCGTACATCCAAAATATTAACATTAATTTAAGCCACAACATTTTTTAAACACATTTGATATAGTGTTATTTTCCATAATAGAGTACACGCAATGCTTTGATTACATACCAGCATTCCCAATACTCCGATTTGATGTCTTTGTCAAAGTCATTTTATTATAAGGTATGCACACACCGTGCACAATGCTGTATAACTAAACGAAAAAAAATTAACTTCTCCCTCTCCATGTTTGCCTATAAAAGACCAGCTCTACTTAGCAACCTCTTGAGTCAGCTACCAAAGCAGTCCAGCAGACTACAATCAAAGCCAGGCAAACAGAAGGGAAGTTGTAAGAAATGCAATGAGGGAATAGAATCAGTATAATGGGATAGCGGGTAAGTAATTGAAGCGTTATCTCTTCATCACCTCCTCATCCGAGTTCTTATGTCATGAACAGCTGCTAAAGCTGGCAGGATCAGTATTGATCACCCACCAAGATAGCATCTAGAAAGGGCAAAGTCTGGATACAAAAAAGGAATGACCAAACCGAGAAGGTCAACAAAGCACCAAGTGCCAGAGTGCCAAATCAGGATGAGTAACAGTTCTGTAGAAGCTCAAAAGGCAGATGACACAACCAATATTTCCAGTGGAGTAGGGGACAAACATTAGAACCCCACAAGAGGCAATAAGAGAGTTAAGGCATGAAAGACAGTCTTACCTCTTACCAATCAATAATAGGTAATTGTGAAACAGAGCCAAAAGGGACTAAAAACACAGGTATAAAACCTATCCAGCAAAGTAGACAGTCCTTAGCTGGAACAAAAATTACAGCCCACAGAAGTGAATGTCATTAAATCCCACTCATTACCTTGGGGAGTGGTGGAGGAACGAGGCAGGAACTGCAATAGCATACAAGTAGGCCCAGATCGGATACAAGAGACATATATCCCAAATGAAACACACCACAGAAATCCGACCCGAAGTACCCTCAAGTCTAAAGGGAACTGCTAGAAACAGGCACCCTGCCTCACCCAAAACAGGGTCCATGACTACATTGCTTGAGCAACATACCAGAGACAAACCAGGAGGGATGCAAGAAGCATGTTCAAGAGTCATCAGCAAGGCAGAAGATCATGGTGTAACAGACATTAGAGGAAGATGTATCACAAAGGAACAGACATGTTAGCGTAAAAAGGAACCCAAGAAAGTCCTAGGAAAAATACGCCATACACAAAGGCGAGGACCCAGTGTGCCACTGAAAGAGATAAGCTCAGAAGATGAAATATATGAATACCTGTACCAGGGCACAACAACTCACCCAGATCACAGGCGAGGCCACACAGCCTAAAATAAGGACCAAACACCAAAATTGGGTATGCACCCTGTCCAAGCAGAAATCACAATCCTAGTCTGGGTAAGCCTGATACACACTAAAGGTTAATCTGTGCTCACCCTCTGATAGCTTGGCATAGAGCAGTCAGGCTAGTCTTAGGGCAATGTGTGAAGTATTTGTGCACACTTAAGGCAGTAAAACAGTGTAAACACCACATAAAAAGACACCACACATGGTTAGAAGAATAGAGCTTACTGTTATGATTAGAACAAGAACAAAACAACAAAAGTAGAAGTAGACATGTGAATTGTTTACAATTAAACTTAGTTACAGTGCTTAGAAGCATAAAGTGCCAACTGAGCCTTTCTGGTCACAACAAGTCCCACTGAAGGTTTACAATGTCAAAGTTGAGCCAAGCATCCTGTTCACGGGGAGGAAGTTCACTGAGTGCAAGGAGAGCATCGCTGGTGGTGTTTCACGAGCACAAGGAGTCAGCCAGGCATTGTGTACAGACAGACCGGAGCCTTATGATTGTGAGCGGTGATGATTGATGTGTGAAGAGACAGACTTGAAGCAGCTCGCTCCGATTCTTCATGGTAGCAGTGTCCTTTTGGTGTGACAGGCCTGTTCTCAGTCACGAAGACCTCAAAAGCCTGATCCCAGGAGCCACAAAAGACGGGTGAAGGATCTCTGGCAGATGTGTTGGAAGTCATTTGTGTCCCTGAGACTTCAGAAGAACAGGAGGCAAGCCAGCAAGCCCTTGGAGTCACTCTGGTTCTGGGTTGGAGAGATTCAGGTCCAGTACTTCTAGCGACCAGGCATGGAGGGCAGCAGGTCAGCACAGCAGAACAGGAGTCCAGCAGAGTCCAGCAGGGTCCAGCAGAGTGACAGTCCTTTCAGCAGCACAGCAATCCTTCTTTCTGGCAGAGAATCCACAGGTACAGACGGGTACTGATTTGGTGGGGTCGGACATCCAGTTCTTATACCCAGTGGTGCCTTAGAAGTGGGAGGAGACTTCAAAGAGAGTCCGTTGAAGTGCCCTGCCTTTCTTGTCCTGGCTACAGACACACTACAGGGAGTTATGAAGCCCTTTGTAAGGGCTCAGAATCCAAGCAATTCAGGTGTGTCAGCTCCTCCCTTCTATCCTGCCCAGGATGAGTTGTCAATAGGCAGATGGTCACCAGTCTCACTTATGCTCCCTTTGTGTGTGGCTGTCTGGAGAGAATGCACAAGAGCCCAGGTGTCAACCAAACAGATGTGTATTCAGAGACATGCAGAAGGCACCAGATGATTTAAAATAAGAAAATGACACATTCTAAAAGTCGCATTTTTAGAATTACAATTTAAAGTCAGACTTCTCATAGTTAGGGATTTTAAATTGTGATTCTAGAGAAAGCAAGCTTGGGGTCCCCATCTCTTCCCAATTGGAAATTAAACCTTAGCAATTAATAAGGCAATCCCATGTTAACCTATGGGAGGGATAGGCCTTGCAGTAGTAAAAAACAAATTTAAGAGTTTTTGACTACCTGAAGATGTACACCTTAAAAGTATATGTCCAACTTTTTTCACCATGCACTTGAGGCTGTCCACGGCCTAGCTTAGAGGTGACTTATATGTATTAAAAATGAAGTTTTGGGGCTGACAAGAGAGTTAACGTGCCAGTTCAACATAGCAATATAAAACTGCACACGCAGGCTCTACAATGGCAGGACGGAATCATATTTAAAGGGCTACTTAAGTGAGTGGCACAATCAATACTGCAGTCCCACTAGTAGCATTTAATTTACAGGCCAAGGGCACATGTAGTACACTTTACCAGGGACTTATAGGTAAATTAAATATGCCAGCTGTGGATAATCCAGTGTCACCATGTTTTAGGAAAAGAGCACATGCACTTTAACACTGGTCAGAAGTGGCAAAGTGCCCCAAATCCTAAAGCCAGCAAAAACAATGTCAGCAGACCAGGAAGTCAGAAGGCAAAAAGTCAGGGGTAATCCACACCATGGATGCCAGGTCTGACATGCAGCCAAGTGCAGATGCAGACCCTGTCTAAAGCCAAAGAGGGAGCACCATGCAAACATGTAGAAAGGCTCCGTACACCAAAGGTGTACTGTGAGCCCAAGGCCCAAACAGGAAAGAACGCAACAGAAGGCAAAGTCAGCCAAGCTGATGTAAAGTTCCCTCCTTAAAAAGAAGCACGAGGAGTAGCTCCACCAGAATCGAGAGCCAAAAGGTCCAACATGAGAGGGCACGGCAAGCAGAAGAAACCCTTCCAGGGCATCTCATGTCTTAAATCTTGAAGGCCCAAAAAAGCACCTAGGAACATGAAACGCTAGAAGAGCCACCATACATCTAAAAGGAGGACCAATCAGAATTAGTATAGTGAAGAAGCAGAAGATCCATCACTTGCTGAACACACCAAGCAAGCTCTGCAGACCTAGAAGGCCATGATATTCAAATAAGAAACACACATCCTAATCCCATGGGTGGGTGGCTCACAAAGGGTAGTAGCCACAGATAAGGGGCAAGCCAGAGCTGCTCAACACTTTGAATATACCCATACAGTGTAGGGGTGTTGATGGGGCAAGAAGAAAAAATGCCAAAGATTAGGTCTTCAAGAGGTAAGAACCAGCCAGGGAGGTCACAGGGCCAAAGAAAGCATACAAACATGCAGGCCCAAGAATGAGGACACACATCCTCAGGCCTGCAGAAAACAAGGTGCAAGATGAGGCACAGACTCCCCAGCTAAGGTTTAGTCAGTGCCCTGTAAAACAGGTCCTGATAAGATAGCCACAATGCTCCAAGCATGGCTGAGAAGGAAGGGAATACCCTTGTACAAACAAAACCTGCTAAGTTGAACACAAGGACAGCAGGCAACTAAGGAGTGAGTGTATCATCCCAACAGGATACACATGCCCAATGCCTAGACAAATCCCAAAAGTAAACACATGGACAGTCCACCACTAAACCCCATGCCAAACATGTAGGATGAGGGCACAATCTACTAAAAAAGAAGCTATATTAGAAGAAACAACAATAAACTGGGGCAGTATCCTAGTTCCCACAGCATTGAGAAAGCAACGGAAAACATAGGCAGAAGTCCAGGAAGTAGAAAAAGGGAACACGTGTGGCAGCTTGCAGTAAAAATGCAATCCCTTTCACAAAAGCCACAAATGAGTGCTTAGGTATAGAACAGACCCCAAAACCCAAAATCCAAAGTAGGAGAGGGTATAAAAAAGCTAATTACAATCAGAACCACCAGACCCAGAGGAAACCACAGCACAACCTAAAAGCACCATGCCCAAAAGGGAGTGAAAGGAGACCCCCCAAGAGAAAGTCAATTGGTGCATCATGACACAAGCACTCAGCTCCTAGGCCAGGGCATGCCACAGGATAAGGCACACAGAATGGCCTCAAACCAAACACCAACTAGAGAATAAACAGGGCAGAAATGTCAAACTGAAAAGAGCGACTCCACTCAGGAAAGAAGGCTGTATTTGTAAAAACCAGGCTTGAGGCAAAGAAGTAAAAAGGCAAAGATGCAGAACATGCAGATGACGCGCAAGCCAAGGCAAAAAGAGGAGAGGGTGTCTGTGTCAGTTCATAAACGGTCTGCACACAAAACAAAGTGGGATGGACTGACAGGGCAGCAGGGTGGAACAGAGAGACAAAGCCACATTCCATAAGCACTAGGCCAACCACCAGTGCACACAGCAATGGCATTCCTGGCAGAGCACAAAGCCCTGTGTCAGAAGCTGAACCCTGTAAACAAGAAAATGGAGGTGGGGGGAGGGTAATAGAGCTTGGTTTAGGGAGATCCAGCCAGGCCACAAATCCCAAAAGGACCATGACCAGAGGGTGCACAGCGGGAAGACTAAGCCCAAGCCACATTCGAGTCAAAGAAAGGTAATCTCATCTTACGTTAAAGTTTAGTAGCATGGCTTGAAAGAAAGGTAAGGCCAAACATCAGAACAAGCACTATAAGAGCCCCGAACAAACCCAGCAAAGAGATGGACATAGGGCACAAATTTCACAAGAAGGGAGAATGGCTAAAGCATAAGACCAGCCAACACTCCAGCAACAAAGTGGGGCATACACTGTCCACTAGTGAAGGGGGATATGTGTCCCCCACAATGAGCAGGAATACTCAAGCTCCAATCCAAATGGAGAGCAATTAAAAGGAGGGACAAGCATGATGACTAGTACCTCACAATCTCCAACAGGTTCAAGAGGGAAGCACAGGGAGATACACAAGTTCGCACAACAGTGAAGCAGCAGACACACATCCCACTAGCTCAAAACCCAGCAGGGGAAGACCATTCCCAGCTCGCAGACCAGACAGAGAAATTGGGGACACTGAACTGTCTGACAGCGATGGAGTTTAGAGCCCCTCACAGCACACACATACACCATGGCCCCAGCGAAACAGGGACCACATGCAGAGGAAGGCTCTCACTCTGTATCCTGTGGGGGAGGATCCATATCAATTGAGGGAGCTTGACAGCAACATCCAGAAAAGCAGCCACAATCATAGGACCCTCAAGCATACTGACATCTAGAGATGAACAGAAACAAGCACCACACAGCCCCAAACAAGCCCAGCAGGAGTCATCAGTGCACACAAAGCTAGCCACAACTGTGCCACAAGCCAAGCAGAGGCCCAGAAAGTCAACACAAAATCATTAAAATGATCTATGGCAAGTAGAAAAAGCCTAAACATGCAGAAACGTCTATCCAGAGACAGAAAACACAGCATGACTGCCACTCAAAGGAGGTAGACAAAAGACAAGGCTTTTTGGTAGAGGTGGCCCTTTACAGGTACAGCTGGAGGGGGGGGGAGATTTTTTTTCTAGCTAGAGGTCGGGGTTCCCGTCTCTAAAGTACGGACATGCTTGATGACTGAGACGAGGAAAATTATATTTGTTGCTAATTGTGAGCAGTTTACTGTGTATGTATATCCCAGTCCTAACTACAGTGAAGATGTTCAATTCTTGTATCTCTTTTACCTGTGTTTCATCTCATAAGAACCCATTAGAAATGTTTATGGTTTTAAAACTTAATGTGTGCCGGAGCATAGCTTGATCTGTAAGATCACAAGATACATTTGTTATAGGGGTGTAGCACCACCTCCCGTGAAGGTAAACCCCTGAATGTGTGACATGTTGTACTAACACAATTAAAAATATTTATTTTTCACTCTATTTTTGTTCAAATGTAAAACATACAAGCATTACTTTGAACGACTGCCACATAAACAAGAATCATAAATGAGGTTCTGGGAACACAAAAAATCCAGGCATAACTTGGTTACATAAAAAATGTGAAAACTGTTTCATCTTATTCCACAGATTACTACAAATACTGGCAAAATTAATTACTAAAGAACAACATACAAACTTGGCAGCTGATCTGTTGCTGAGATGATATGTTATGTGAGTCATAAAAAACAAAAAGTATATTAATTAAATTAAACATGTTTCATATAAAAATATAATATTTGTAGGCCAGTGCTTCTACCCTGACTGAAATGTCATTATTGGAAATCCTACATTCAGTACATCAACAATAATGAAATGATATTGATGTAGTAATTTTTGCATGCGAGTCTTGCTTTGGCAAACATATTATAATTAAATATCTAGCAAAGCACATATTCTAATTTTTAGAGAATAAACATTATTGCTTTGTTAGTTTGTATTCTAAACTTTAGATCATATAAAGATTAGATGCAAAAGAAGCTTTATAAATTATTCCTCATGTAAAGGTAACTACGTTAATTAAACAATATCAAATTAGGCAAATACCTAATGCATACATTTAAAAAAGAAAAAATGAAGTATCATAAGGGCTGTATAGAACATTCTAAATAGTTTGGTATCAACAAGGTTATAAACATATCTGTTTTAAAAAAGCATTAGTTATCCCTGTGTGTTGTTGCTACATATAAATTGTTTTAACATGATGAGTGTTGTAATTACATTACACACCCAACAAATGCTAAGTATTTCAATAACTTAGTTGATAATGTTATAACTCAATGCATATTATGTTATAAACAAATAAGTGAGAGCAGACTACATATTGGTATCTGAATCTTTCATTTAGAAACAAACATAAATATAATTTTGGGACTACCCCAAAACACAATTTTATAAAAACCTATATTTTGAAAGTGTTATAGCAATTCTGAACTAAACAATGTAACACATTACTCACCATGAATGACGCCAATCCTAAACTATCAATTAAAACAGACAGTAAAACATAGAAGAGAAGAAACAAATAAAATTAAAATATCAACTTTCACATTTCAGCTTCTAAATTGGCAATGCCATTAGAAATTAGGTATTAAGTAGCCTCCAGTCTGTTTAATACTTCTTATGTTTTCTGCAGTATATAAACAATTCTAGCATCCATTACCTCACCTTCCAGTACATTCTTTTTATGTTGGCCCTTAATATTCTTCTTTTTATTAAGTACATCAAGAGCATTCTGTCCCTCCATGGATTTTTCCTGTCTTTTTTGAAGGCAGGTTTATATGATGATTCTTCTGTTGATGTGTTTTCATCAGTGGATGCTGTTGATAACCACTTTCCATCAACACACCCATATGCCTGAAACTACATGCCCCTGAGTCTATGTGGCTAAACCCTAATGTGTGTACGCCTCACTGGGTACTTCCGGGGTACCACAGAACCCCCAGCATGATTTTATTTCAAAGTTTGGCCACTGAGGGGACTTCCCCCTCCATCCTATACAAGTCACAGATGGCCAGTATGTCCTTATCCTGCCCCTTATATATTATCTGTAAAACATGTTCAGGACAGTTTTGATTTATTATAGCCTTAAAACATCTTCAAGAATCTCAGTGGCACATTATTCTTTACTGATTCCTGTATTACCACACATCATTAACAGTATCTATTTACATATTTTGCTGTTCCGCTGCCTTTTTTCTTTAGGTTTGCGCTATAAAAATACAACATACATACATAGATCATTGAGTCATTTACATGTATGTTTTCTAACATCAGTCCCAAACTGTGTGTCTTACTCTTTTATGAAAAGCATTTTGAGTACTCTAAAATACATTGGGGCTCATTCCAACTCTGGTGGGCGGCGGTAGCCGCCCGCCAGGCGGGAACCGTATTTGGCCGCCATGCGGCCAAAATACCGCTGCCCCCATTCCAACATTCCCGCTGGGACGGCGGGCGCTAACCATGTTAGCGCCCGCCGGCCCAGCGGGAATGGGGGCCGCAACACAGGAGCAGGCTCCGAATGGAGCCGGCGGTGTTGCGGCGGTGCGACGGGTGCAGTTGCACCCGTCGCGCTTTTCACTGTCTGCTAGGCAGATAGTGAAAAGCTGGCCGGGGCCCTGTTAGGGGGCCCCTGCACTGCCCATGCCAGTGGCATGGGCAGTGCAGGGGCCCAAAGGGGCCCCAGGACACCCCTTACCGCCAGCCTCTTCCTGGTGGTGAAAACCGCCAGAAACAGGCTGGCGATAAGGGGGTCAGAATCCCCAGGGCAGCGCTGCTTGCAGCGCTGCCCTGGTGGATTCGCCCAGCCGGGGCAAAAACGTCGGGAAACCGCCGGCCCCGGTTTTCCGACCGCAGCTTTACCGCCGCGATCGGAATGGGCTTGCAAGCACCGCCAGCCTGTTGGCGGTGCTTCCGTCATTCGTGGCCCTGGCGGTCTTGGACCGCCAGGGTCAGAATGACCCCCATTATTTTTGTAGAACCCAGCATCAGTGCTATACTTGTTCATTGTTAATATTTTTGCAAGATATCCTTACAAAATGGTTATTGTTTGGCTGACAGAGGCGCATGTATGAGTCCTCTTACATTAGCACATTTACATTATAAACTCTGTAAGCCTTTCACATAGGCAGTTACATAAATATGTCAACATGTATTACTTTTCTGCTAAAACAATGACTGAGTGGCACAACATTTTTTTAAACTATTTTTGGGTCCCCTGGTGATACCTTATCTAGGCAAAATTACAGTTCTACACTATATATAAAAACACTTATCTTGTGCATAAACACTGTTCGGACCATAAAATGTTCGCCTGCATGCATTTGTAGACAGGGGGCAAAAAAAACAAGTTCTAATTACAATGTTTTATGTATCTTTAACCTTGGAAATCATCACATGACAAATATTCAAGAGAGGTCACATTTTGTACACAACATAGAATGAAAGCCATAACAGGGACTTGTTAAGTAGTTGTTAATTTCATCTGATCACTAGGATGTAGAGAAGTAATAATATTACCAACAACCTATGATATTGTCAAAATATGCCTTTTAACAAGATGTGACTAATAGGCACTCCAATATTACCTCTATTTCTCTGCCATTTCTCATTAAGTGTGTCCTCTGCTTTAGTCATGTGCATCATGGTCAAGGAATATGTGTGAACAGCAAATTGCATTAAGTATATCTGTTACATTTGGTTGTGGCAACTGTTGTCCTTTAACAGACACAAATAGAGACACAAATAGAGTATGAGTAGAATAAGATACAGAGTGACCTTTAGTACAGTATTATCAACTTTTCTCCCTGAAAGTTTCATTCCTTAACAGAAATGTTTCACACACCAGGTTAGAAAGTGACATCAGTGGTTTCTCATCAAGCCATTTGTAAAACAAGACAGACAAGCAGACTTCATTCCCCAGCATCCATCACTACAGGAAATTACATCACTACATTTACCAGCATCTATCTCCAGAGGAAAAAACATTAGGGGTGGGGGAAGCTCACGTAGTTCAATGATGCGGAATTTCGCGGAGTTGTTTTACAACTCTGTGGAATTCCGCAGAGTTCAGCGAGTGGTGGTGTGCTGCCTGCCCTGGCCTGAATGTGCCGATCTCTGAAGCGCTAAGCAGGTTTTGTCCTGCCTAGCACTTCTGAGATCAGGCGCATTCAGGCCTGGGCAGGCAGCAGCAAATGCTGCCTTTTTCAGGCTTCTTGTGCACTGGCCTGTCCTGTGTGCAGTCAGGGAGTGCACATGGGGCAAGCCCGTGCGCAAAAGGCCTGGGCAGGTAGATGCACAAGAGGCATGAAACAGCAGCTTTCACTGCCTATGGCCCTGACCGAATTCAGGCCAGGTCCATAGCTAGCGGAGGCAGCCATTTCAGGCCTCTTGTGCGCCAGTTTGTGCACCAATGAACAAGAAAAAAAAGAGGACTTACCTGGGTCCTTCCAAGGGGTCCTCGTTGCCAGTAGCCTGGTGCTCTGCCTCCCTCTGCCCCCTGCTCCGGGACTACTGGGTGGACGGAGGCCTGGATATGAAGCTGCTGGTGCTGGCGAGAAGCTCCATCACCAACGTCAGGCAGAGTGCGCACTGCAGCCCATTTATGGGCCACACAGCACAAAAGCAGACTGTCTGCGATTGCGCTGTGTGGCCCATAACTGAGCTACAGTGCGCATTTAGTGAGCTCCGCTCCGCTGGTGGTGCTAGTGGATGTTTTTGTCGAACTCCGCACTCCAAGCTGTGTGGCACAAACTCCGTTAGCTCCACCAATGGAGCGGAGCTTGTCGCCCACTCCTGACTAAGATCACTAATTTCTCACCTAAACCGCCTGTAGAAGAAGGAGTCAGAAAAGAGGACTTCAATGCATAGCATCAGTCACCATTGAAAGTGACTTTACTCCCTGTCTTCTCCTTACTTCTATCTACTCCTCAGGGCATCCTATTGCCCACACGTGTGGGTATCTCCACTTCCAGTTTGGTAGGGCCTTTGGCCAGAAGCCCTGCTTCACTGCAAAATTCAAGGTAAAAGCTAATCCTGTGTCTCACCCAGAGCACAACACTGCTGATCCCAAAAAAGCACACCAGATGTAGACTGCACACTCACATAACATCCTCACGAGACATAGACCCAACCTCATACAAATTCCAGTAAACATCACACACAGTCCAACTACTGATCACATACTCCATCTCATGCAACTCAATGTACAATCCACATGGAGGGAAGGGGAAACTGAAAATTGGTTTTATACATTTGACCCTGATCTTGGCAAAACATACAATAGTAATGCACTGGAAATCAGAGGGTGAAAATCAGATGTGACTTGCTGGGCAGTGGCAAAGATAGTACTCTTGCTACCATAAGGAGGCAAACTCCTAGCTGTGCCAAGTTAAAAGCATAAGAGATCATACTTGAAGAGTTCACAAAGAAATCTGTTGATGGCTCCCTAATTGGAGGAAATATAGCTATCCTCTACAGTAACACATTGCAATACAATAGTTTATAAGTCAAGACAAGGGAGGAAGCAGCACTTAGTTCATTGTGATTTTTGTTGCTCACCATTTGTACTATTAACAACTGTGCAGTATGTTTAAGACAATGTTTGACTCATGTGCACTTTAAAAAGAACTTGTGAGTGACTGAAAGAATGACAATCATAATGTTGATTAATTTGTCCTTCTTCCGGGAGAAGACAAATTAACTGTGTGGATGAAATAATATATCAATGCAATCTCTGCACTACTCTATACTCTAGAAATCACAGACCTCATCAACTATTATAACCTTGATGCACACTTCAACATAGAGACAAAACTACTCTACCAGGCTGTGGTCCACAAATCCTCGTCATCTGCACCACAGAAAAGAAAGCAACACCTTACTCAATGGAGCTCCTCACATGCCAATTCTCACTCTCCACAACTATGTATACAACCTTTCAATACATATGCATGCTTCCTTTACAGACCAAGGTCTTCATGGAAAATTCCTGGGCCTCTTTAACACCTTGTCTATCCATACCTCCACACCATCATCAACTTCAGGAACTTCAACCTTCACTTAATTCAAGCATAAAAAAATTAGTCAGCCTTCGGGACCTCGTCAACACACTCAACGTGGTATGGCTTATCACCCATCCAACACAGTCCAAAAGCTAGAGCAAGGACATTGTCTTTTCAACATAACCAACTATCCAATGCAAGTTGGCGATACCACTAGCCTCGACTGACCACCTTGCCATCACCATGACTCTGCTCAGTGTCCGACCAACACATCGTGGTCAACACAAAAGTGAACAAACCTTCAGATCCTTCAAAGCCTTTTCCAACTTAAAGCTCTAAGTTGTCTCTCATGCTTCCACCGCCACGTTTGACATCAGCACCTTTCTAAACATCTTGATCTAATTTCTGGAAAGCCATGAGAACAATTAGGTTCCAAATAAAATATGAAGGTGCAAACTGAAATCTTGCAGCACACTGTCACTCCAAAGATGTTACTGACTCTCTTGCGCTCACTCACAGACCCACTGACACTCCCAATCCCACTCACAGACTCACCCAGACAGTTATGCACCTACCCACAAACTGACTCAGACTCTCAAGCACCCACTCACGGACCCACTAAGATAACCACTCACAGACTTAGTCACACACTCATACACACAGTCACAGACCCACTGACACGTATTAACCCACTTAGAGACCAACTGAGACCCTCATACGCCCACTCACAGACCCACTCAGACCCTAATGCACCCACTCACAGACTGACTCAGACCCTCAAGTACCCACTCACAGACCCAGTGACGCTCATACACCCACTCATCGATGCAGTCAGACACACACAACCCTTACAGACCAAGTCAGACACTCACACACCCACTCACACACCCACTCACAGACCCAGTCACACACTCATGCACCCAGTCAGAGACCCACTGAGACCATTATGCACCCACTCACAGACCCACTCATACTGTCAAGCACCCACTTACAGATGCACTCAGATACCCACTCACAGACCTAGTCACACACTCATGCACCCACTCACAGACCCACTGACACATATGCCCACTCAGAGACCCACTGAGACGCTCATGCACCCACTCACAGACCCACTCAGACCTTTAGGCACCCACTCACAGACCCACACAGAAACTGATGCACCTGCTAAGACACTGATGCACCCACTCTCATACCCAGACAGACACTCTCACATCCAGTCTCACACCCAGATACACCCTCTCACACCTATTCTCCCACCGAGAAACAGGGTGCAGCCAACTCCCGCAGCGCATGGCTGAAGTGCCATGCGTAGCGTGGGGTTGGGTGGTTAGGGGGGCTGAAGGCCTTGTGCAGCGGTGGTTGGATTAATGTATAGTAATGAAAATTACATAAAGTAAAAGAAAAATATAAATTCACTGAAAAAACAAAGGTCACAGGGACTTTATAGTTAGGAAATAGAATTTTTTTAAAACATAGAAATTCATAAAAAAACGAGACGTTACAGGGACTTTATATTTAGGCTCACATTTTAAACATACAAAACCATGGAAATTCACCTGTTATAGTTAGAGGTATCTAAAGTAACTATAACTCGTGCCCTCGCCATGCACTGCTAATTACCCCACAAATTATGGCACTCATCACATCTTTGATAACATCATTGATATCATCAAGGTAATATCTGCAGTAACATTTTTGACGCAAAAACTGTACATGGGGGGTGCGAGTTATAGTGACCTTAGGACACGAGTTATTGTTACTTTAGGTAACTATAACTATAACAGATGAATTTCTATGGGTTTGTATAACTTCCCTGTAGCCTTTGAGTTGTTCAGTGAATATATATATAGAGCCTGTAACTAGATGAGTGAGTGTCTGTCACAGTGTGTGAAACAATGAGTTTGTGTATATATATATATATATATATATATATATATATAATTATTTTTTTTCTTTTATCTTCTTGGTTCGTGACTGTCGTGATGTTCATGGGGGGGTCATGCTGAGCGCTGCGATGGAGTCATGACTCCACAATCATAAAAAAAAGGCATTTTCACCTTTTTAAATTTATAATTATTCCTTCACAAACCTATTCATTCCACCCTTGGTGTCAGAGTACATCTACTCTGACCCCTTGTATTCATTTTCTTTATGAGAAATCCATCCCCAGGACCATTGCCGGTCGATTAAATGGTGGCCGCAACTTTCTGAAAAGCTTGTGGCCAGCCAATCACACTGCTCTGTGTGGTTCACTGATTCACGGCGTAGGAGTTTCTTCGGTCCTTTTGGTGCAGTGTGAAGACAGGGAGACTTCAGAGGAATCTGTTGCAGTTGCTGGCTGGAGCTGAAGTTGCAGAAGTAAGGTATCCCTTGTGGATACTTTGTTGCTGTTACAGCGGTTCCTGGAGCAGGCTGCGGTTGATCCGAGGTCAGAGGATAAAGTAGTAGTTGCAGAGGATTCCTGCTGGAAACTTGCAAGTAGAATCTGAAGAGAACCCACAGGAGAGACTCTAAATAGCTCTGAGAGGGGGATTGGCTACATTATAAGGTAAGGACCTATCAGGAGGGGTCTCTGACATCACCTGCTGGCACTGACCACTCAGAGCCTTCAGAGTGCCCCCACACCTTGCAAAGCAAAATGGCTGAAGTCTGGGACACACTGGAAGAGCTCTGGGCACCACCCATAGGGTGGTGGTGGACAGGGGAGGGGACACTCCCCTTTCCTTTGTCCAGTTTTGCGCCAGAGCAAGGGACAAGGGGTCCCTGAACCGGTGTAGACTGGGTTATGCAAGGAGGGCACCATCTGTGCTCTTCAAAGCATTTCCAAACCTGTAACACCTATTTCCAAAGGGAGAGGGTGTAACACCCTGCTCCTAAAGGAAATGCTTTGTTCTGTCTTCCTGGGACTGAGCTGCTCATACCCCAGGAGGGCAGAACCCTGTCTGTGAGGTGACAGCAACTGTAGCTGCAGTGCAAGCCTCAGAGAGCTGGTTTGGCAGTACATAGTGGAGCCCCCATGATGCATGGAATTGGCTCCCCAATACCAGATTTAGAATGGGGGACAATTCCATGATCTTAGACACCTTACATGGCCATCATCGGAGTTACCACTGTGAAGCAACATATAGGTATTGACCTATATGTAGTGAACGCATGGAATGGCGTCCCGGCACTCACAAGGTCCCGGGAAATGGCCCTGAATTATGTGGGGGCACCTTTGCTAGTGCAAGGGTGCCCTCACACTTATTAACTTTGCACCTAACCTTCAGCAAGTGAAGGTTAGACATATAGATGTCTTATAAGTTACTTAAGTGCAGTGAAAATGGCTGTGAAATAACGTGTGCGTTATTTCACGCAGGCTGCAGTGGCAGTCCTGTGAAAGAGTTTTTCTGAGCTCCTTATGGGTTGCAAAAGAAACACTGCAGCCCATAAGGATCTCCTGGGACCCCGATGCCCTGGGTACCTAGGTACCATATACTAGGTACATATAAGGGGGGTCCAGTGTGCCAATTGAAATTGGTAAATGAAGTCACCAGGCTATAGTGACAGATTTAAAAGCAGAGAGAGCATAAGCACTGAGGTTCTGGTTAGCAGAGTCTCAGTGACACAGTTAAGCACTATACAGACACTCACATTAGACCATAAACAATGAGCACTGGAGTCCTGAACAGCAGGATCCCAGTGAGACAGGCAAAAACATACTGACATAGAGGTAAAAATGGGGGTAACATGCCAAGAAAGATGGTACTTTCCTACACCATGGAACAAACTCAATTTTGAATACTTAGAAACACAAATAACAGCCAACAGAGATCTATACACAATAAATTCAGTTCAAAAACTTAATGAGTGGCTACAGGAAGCTTTCAGTATCCTAATACCACTAAGAACAAAAAAACAGGACAAAAAAAAACAAGCACCTTGGAAACCTACAGATCTAAAAAAGATAAAAGAACAAACAATTCAGAAAGCTGCAAAACCCATGTCTCAAAACAAACAGCAATCAAGACAAACGTCATTTATGCAAACTTAACAGAATATTCAAATCAACCATCAAAAAAGCTAAAAAGAGGTACTATTCAGACAGAATTCAAAATGCTAAATGTGCAAATAAAGAATTTTATAAAATTCTCACCAAATTTCGTAAATCTAAATGTATGAAAGGAACTAATTCCATTACTGAAGAATTCACAGACAAACTGGCAAATTATTACACAACCAAAGCAGACACATTGGACTCCTATTTAGAACAAAAGGAAACAACCAGCACCAACCCATTTCCAAAACAAAAATCCACTCCGAGAGTAAGCCAACCCAGCCTCTGCATTCCTTCAAAGAAATATCACCAGGTGAATTTATGGATCTTGTCAAAGCAAGCAGGCCCTTCAGCTGCCGTTCTGACCCTTGTCCACCACACATTTTCAAAAACATTATTTTATCTACCTCTGCTGCCACACCAGTAAGAAGAATCATCCTAGTTCTTTAACTAAAAGGAAGTCCAGAAGACCTAAACCGGGCATATATATGCCCATTATTAAAGAAAACAAATCTGGACCCTCATGACCCCTACAACTACAGACTAATTAATGGGTAAACTGATAGAAAGATAAGCATTTGTGCAGATGTCACAATTCTTGAAGATAACTCTATACTTTCAGACTACCAAACTAGATTCCACCAGGAAAGACGCACAGAATCTTCCCTCGTCGCCATCAAGGATAACCTTAAAAACACAGTAGACTGCAATGGAGTTGCTGCACTACTTCTCTTAGACCTCTCAGCTGTCTTTGACACAGTTGACCATGACACCCTAGTACAAAAACTCTACGAAGCCAGCATAGAGGGGACTGCTCTCAACTGAATCACATTCTACCTTCAAAAGAGAACAGATATCATCCATACTTTCCCTTTGTCATCAAAACCATACTTCAAGAAAGCAGGGGTCACTCAAGGCTCATTCATTTCACCCATGTTTTTCAACATCTACATGAAGTAATTACCTGAAATGGTCAATTAATTTCACCTCATATGCTACAACTATGCAGACGACACACAAATACTTCTTAAACTGGAAAGCCCCAAAGACACTGGAAACTCAAAAATCTTCAGTTGCCACTGAGCCATTGATCAGTTGATGACATGGTGCCATCTCAAACTGAATGCTTCCAAAAACGAAATACTCACATGTGGTGTTTTGAAAAATTATGACCCACTGTGCTCCTAGCCTGCTGATCTGGGCCCGCCTCCTAAAGTATCTAAGGAAGTACGAAACCTTGGAATTACCATGGACTCCAAGTTAACAATTGTTAGACCTGTCAGCTCTATTGTGGTTTCCCCTGTACTTTTTGCTTCTGACCTCCTGTTTTTGATCCTGTGCTGAATTTCATTTTTGCTGCCTTTAGGACTCTGGGCACTTTACCACTACTGAAAAGTGCTAAAGTGCAAGTGCTCTCTGTCTAAATTGGATTGGTGATTGGTCTTGTCATGATTGCTATCTTTGACTTACTAGTACGTCCCTAGTAAGGTGCATTAGGGGTGCCCATGGCTGTAAATTAAATGCTACTAGCGGGCCTGCAGCACTGATTGTGCCATCCACATGAGTAGCCCCGTAAACCTGCCTCAGACTTGCCATTGCCATATCTATCTGTGTGTGCAGTTTTAAACTGTCATTTCGACCTGGCAAGTGCACCCACTTGCCAGGCCCGAACCTTCCCTTTTACTTTATGTAAGTCACCCCTAAGGTGGGCCCAAGGCAGCCCTATGGGCATAGTGCAGTGCTTTTTAAAGGTCGAATATGTACTGGCGTGTTTTACATGTCCTGACAGTGAAATACTGCTAAATTCAGTTCTCACTATTGCAAGTTCTGTCTTTCCTGTAGGGTAACATGGGGATTGCCTTGAAATATCTTTTAAGTACCATTTCCCTTTGGGATCAGATAGACATATGGTGTTTGGGGTATCTAAATTCACAATTTTAAAATACTTCTTTTGGTAAACATTTTTTTTAGATTGTTAGTTTAAAAATGCCACTTTTATAAAGTGGGCTTTTTCCTACTTAACCATTCTGAGCCTCTGCCTGGCTACAGAATACATGTCTTCGTCAGACTGACAGTTGGGCTGTTTGTAAATTCACTTTAGACAGTAACACAAAGGGAGCTGAGGTGTGTCCTGCACATCCTGATGGGTTTTCCTCGGCTAGAGTGGTGAGAGGAGCGGACACCTGCACTTCAATATGGTTGTGACTGCCCTCATACAATACAGTCTCCAACCCCCTAGAGTGTGCCTGGGGCCAGGACAGAAAGAGGCAGGGTCTTGTGCACTACAAAGACTTTGAGGTTTGCCTACTTCAAAGGCAGAAATGAGTATAAGTATTGGACTGCTGACCCAACAACCTCAGAACATTCTGCCAGGGAGACGAGCTGGATGCTTGAGGAGAACCTTCTACTCTGTCTGTTACCAAGGTTCTCCATGGGCTTGAACTGAGCTTGCCTCCTGTTGTGAAGTCTTAGGGACATCATATACTTCATCAGCCAGTGCCTAGGCTATTCAGCTGAGAATCCTGACTTCCCAAGTGGTGCCAAATCCAGTCCCTGGGCCCTTCGAAGTGGAAGCGGTGACCTAAAGAAACATCCATGCACTGCGGCCATTACGCAGAAAAATCCACAAAGGGTCTGAAAAATCGACACAGCACCAGTGAAATCAATGCATTGCCTGCTTCAGCGCAGATCCATTGTTGCCGTGTATCTGGATTTCCCACGCATCGTCCGTGGGTGTCAAATCTTCAACATCAGCGCAAATAACCGAGGTTGCATGGCCAGAACTCGACACCGGGAAAGAATTGACACATCACCTTCCTGGCGGGGAAAGAATCGACGCACGGCCTCACTGGTGAGTTAGGAATCAAGGCAGCTCTTGCTTTCTGATGCATCACCTCTCCAGTGGCTTTATTTTTGACGCATACCAGGTACTTTGTACTAAAACAACACATTCATTGATTCCTATGGAGTAAGACTTTTAAATTAAAAAAAATTGATATCTTTTATTGTGTATGTTGGATTTTTGCCATTTTGGTCTAGTTTAACTTAGAAAAATATTGGCTATGTTTCTAAACTGCTGTGGAGTACTTTTGAGGTGTTTTCACTGTGTTACTGTGTGTGTGGGTACAAATACTTTACACATTGCCTCTGAGATAAGTCTGACTGCTTGTACCAAGCTACCAAGGGGGTGAGTGTGAGAAAGTAGCCTCTTTCTAGCCTTGTTACCCCCACTTTTGGCCTGTTTGTGAGTGTATGTCAGGGTGTTTTCACTGTCTCACTGGGATCCTGCCAGCCAGGGCCCAGTGCTCATAGTGAAAACCCTATGTTTTCAGTATGTTTGTTATGTGTCACTGGGACCCTGCTAGTCAGGACCCCAGTGCTCATAAGTTTGTGGCCTATATGTGTGTGTTCCCTGTGTAGTGCCTAACTGTCTCACTGAGGCTCTGCTAATCAGAACCTCAGTGGTTATGCTCTCTCATTTCTTTCCAAATTGTCACTAACAGGCTAGTGACCATTTTTACCAATTTACATTGGCTTACTGGAACACCCTTATAATTCCCTAGTATATGGTACTGAGGTACCCAGGGTATTGGGGTTCCAGGAGATCCCTATGGGCTGCAGCATTTCTTTTGCCACCCATAGGGAGCTCTGACAATTCTTACACAGGCCTGCCACTGCAGCCTGAGTGAAATAACGTCCACGTTATTTCACAGCCATTTTACACTGCACTTAAGTAACTTATAAGTCACCTATATGTCTAACCTTTACCTGGTAAAGGTTAGGTGCAAAGTTACTTAGTGTGAGGGCACCCTGGCACTAGCCAAGGTGCCCCCACATTGTTCAGAGCCAATTCCCTGAACTTTGTGAGTGCGGGGACACCATTACACGCGTGCACTACATATAGGTCACTACCTATATGTAGCTTCACAATGGTAACTCCGAATATGGCCATGTAACATGTCTATGATCATGGAATTGCCCCCTCTATGCCATCCTGGCATAGTTGGCACAATCCCATGATCCCAGTGGTCTGTAGCACAGACCCTGGTACTGCCAAACTGCCCTTCCTGGGGTTTCACTGCAGCTGCTGCTGCTGCCAACCCCTCAGCAGGCATCTGCCCTCCTGGGGTCCAGCCAGGCCTGGCCCAGGATGGCAGAACAAAGAACTTCCTCTGAGAGAGGGTGTGACACCCTCTCCCTTTGGAAAATGGTGTGAAGGCAGGGGAGGAGTAGCCTCCCCCAGCCTCTGGAAATGCTTTGTTGGGCACAGATGTGCCCAATTCTGCATAAGCCGGTCTACACCGGTTCAGGGACCCCTTAGCCCCTGCTCTGGCGCGAAACTGGACAAAGGAAAGGGGAGTGACCACTCCCCTGACCTGCACCTCCCCTGGGAGGTGTCCAGAGCTCCTCCAGTGTGCTCCAGACCTCTGCCATCTTGGAAACAGAGGTGCTGCTGGCACACTGGACTGCTCTGAGTGGCCAGTGCCACCAGGTGACGTCAGAGACTCCTGCTGATAGGCTCCTTCAGGTGTTAGTAGCCTATCCTCTCTCCTAGGTAGCCAAACCCTCTTTTCTGGCTATTTAGGGTCTCTGTCTCTGGGGAAACTTCAGATAACGAATGCATGAGCTCAGCCGAGTTCCTCTGCATCTCTCTCTTCACCTTCTGATAAGGAATCGACTGCTGACCGCGCTGGAAGCCTGCAAACCTGCAACATAGTAGCAAAGACGACTACTGCAACTCTGTAACGCTGATCCTGCCGCCTTCTCGACTGTTTTCCTGCTTGTGCATGCTGTGGGGGTAGTCTGCCTCCTCTCTGCACCAGAAGCTCCGAAGAAATCTCCCGTGGGTCGACGGAATCTTCCCCCTGCAACCGCAGGCACCAAAAAGCTGCATTACCGGTCCCTTGGGTCTCCTCTCAGCACGACGAGCGAGGTCCCTCGAATCCAGCGACTCTGTCCAAGTGACCCCCACAGTCCAGTGACTCTTCAGTCCAAGTTTGGTGGAGGTAAGTCCTTGCCTCACCTCGCTGGGCTGCATTGCTGGGAACCGCGACTTTGCAGCTACTCCGGCCCCTGTGCACTTCCGGCGGAAATCCTTTGTGCACAGCCAAGCCTGGGTCCACGGCACTCTAACCTGCATTGCACGACTTTCTAAGTTGGTCTCCGGCGACGTGGGACTCCTTTGTGCAACTTCGGCGAGCACCGTTTCACGCATCCTCGTAGTGCCTGTTTCTGGCACTTCTCCAGGTGCTACCTGCTTCAGTGAGGGCTCTTTGTCTTGCTCGACGTCCCCTCTCTCTTCAGGTCCAATTTGCGACCTCCTGGTCCCTCCTGGGCCCCAGCAGCGTCCAAAAACGCCAAATGCACGATTTGCGACTAGCAAGGCTTGTTGGTGTCCTTTCGGCGGGAAAACACTTCTGCACGACTCTCCACGGCGAGAGGGATCCGCCCACCAAAGGGGAAGTCTCTAGCCCTTTTCGTTCCTGCAGAAACCTCAGCTTCTTCTATCCAGTAGAAGCTTCTTTGCACCCGCAGCTGGCATTTGCTGGGCATCTGCCCATCTCCGACTTGCTTGTGACTTTTGGACTTGGTCCCCTTGTTCCACAGGTACCCTAGATTGGAAATCCACAGTTGTTGCATTGCTGGTTTGTGTCTTTCCTGCATTATTCCTCTAACACGACTTCTTTGTCCTTAGGGGAACTTTAGTGCACTTTGCACTCACTTTTCAGGGTCTTGGGGAGGGTTATTTTTCTAACTCTCACTATTTTCTAATAGTCCCAGCGACCCTCTACAAGGTCACATAGGTTTGGGGTCCATTCGTGGTTCGCATTCCACTTTTGGAGTATATGGTTTGTGTTGCCCCTATCCCTATGTTTCCCCATTGCATCCTATTGTAACTATACATTGTTTGCACTGTTTTCTAAGACTATACTGCATATTTTTGCTATTGTGTATATATATCTTGTGTATATTTCCTATCCTCTCACTGAGGGTACACTCTAAGATACTTTGGCATATTGTCATAAAAATAAAGTACCTTTATTTTTAGTATAACTGTGTATTGTGTTTTCTTATGATATTGTGCATATGACACTAAGTGGTACTGTAGTAGCTTCACACGTCTCCTAGTTCAGCCTAAGCTGCTCTGCTAAGCTACCATTATCTATCAGCCTAAGCTGCTAGACACCCTATACACTAATAAGGGATAACTGGGCCTGGTGCAAGGTGCAAGTACCCCTTGGTACTCACTACAAGCCAGTCCAGCCTCCTACATTGGTTGTGCAGTGGTGGGATAAGTGCTTGAGACTACTTACCACTCTTGTCATTGTACTTTTCATAAGAGAAAAATATACAAAACAAGGTCAGTGTATATACACATAGCCAAAATGTTTTGCATTTCCTCTTTTCACTCTTTTCTAAGTGCTGAAAAGTACTTCTAACTTTCTAAAAAGTTCTAAAAAGTTTTAAAAGTTTTTTTCTCTGTCTTTCTAAAAAGCTCTGACAAACTTTGTATCTTTTACTATCACTTTAACTCTCTCTAAAAATGTCTGGCACAGGCCAAAATGTTGATCTGTCCAAACTTGCATATGACAACCTTAGCTGGAAAAGAGCAAGGAGTCTCTGTATAGAGAGAGGTTTGAGTGTAGGGAAGAATCCTTCCTTGGAACTGTTACTTAACATGCTTAGAGAACAGGATAAGGCCATAGATGCCTCATCTGTTGAAAAAGTACCTAATAGTTCTCAATCTGATTCAGGGACTCCCCAGGAAAAGATTCAGGAAATAAACTTCCTAGCCTGCCCATTACTAGACAGTCTAGCATAGTTGGTAATGATGATGAGCCACACCATACAAATAGTGTTGTCTCACATCATAGCAAAAGCATTTATTCTCACCATACTGGTAGTAATGTTTCTGTTAACCAAGCTGTTAGGGTAGCTTCTGTAAGGGACAGGTCTCCTTCTGTTCATTCCCATCATACCTCTGTATCTAGGAATGTCCCTCCCACCAACCCTGATGACAGAATGTTAGAGAGGGAACTCAATAAGTTGAGGGTGGAACAAACCAGACTGAAGCTTAAAAAGCAACAGCTGGATTTGGATAGACAGTCTTTTGAACTAGAGAAGGAAAGACAGAAGTTGGGTTTAGAAACCCATGGTGGCAGCAGCAGTATTCCCCATAGTCATCCTGTAAAAGAGCATGATTCCAGGAATCTGCACAAGATAGTTCCCCCTTATAAGGAGGGGGATGACATTAACAAGTGGTTTGCTGCACTTGAGAGGGCCTGTGTTGTACAGGATGTCCCTCAAAGGCAGTGGGCTGCTATCCTATGGCTATCATTTAGTGGAAAAGGTAGGGATAGGCTCCTTACTGTGAACGAAAATGATGCTAATAATTTCCAAGTTCTTAAGAATGCACTCCTGGATGGTTATGGCTTAACCACTGAACAATACAGGATAAAGTTCAGAGAGACCAAAAAGGAGTCTTCACAAGACTGGGTTGATTTCATTGACCATTCAGTGAAGGCCTTGGAGGGGTGGTTACATGGCAGTAAAGTTACTGATTATGAAAGCCTGTATAACACAATCCTGAGAGAGCATATACTTAATAATTGTGTGTCTGATTTGTTGCACCAGTACCTGGTAGACTCTGATCTGACCTCTCCCCAAGAATTGGGAAAGAAGGCAGACAAATGGGTCAGAACAAGGGTGAACAGAAAAGTTCATACAGGGGGTGACAAAGATGGCAATAAGAAGAAAGATGGTGAAAAATCTCAAGATAAGCATGGGGATAAGGGTAAAACCAAAGATCCCACTTCAAATCTTAAACACTCTTCAGAGGGTGGGGATAAAACTAATTCTTCCTCTTCTTCTCAACCTGCACACATTAAAAAGCCTTGGTGCTTTGTGTGTAAAAACAGAGGCCATAGGCCAGGGGATAAGTCCTGTCCAGGTAAACCCCCTGAGCCTACCACCACTAATACATCAAGCTCTAGTGCCCCTAGCAGTAGTGGTACTAGTGGTGGGACTGCTGGCAACAGTCAAGTTAAGGGTGTAGTTGGGTTCACTTTTGGGTCCATAGTAGAAACTGGGGTAGTCACTCCCAAGACAGTTTCTGTCACACCTAGTGCCATTGGCCTTGCCACACTGGCTGCTTGTCCCCTTACAATGGATAAGTACAGGCAGACAGTTTCAATAAATGGTGTTGAGGCCTTGGCCTACAGGGACACAGGTGCCAGTATCACTTTGGTGACTGAAAACCTAGTGGCTCCTGAACAACACATCATTGGACAACAGTATAAAATTATTGATGTCCATAACTCCACTAAGTTTCTTCCCTTAGCTATAATTCAGTTTAGTTGGGGTGGAGTTACTGGCCCTAAGCAGGTGGTGGTATCACCTAGCTTACCTGTAGACTGTCTCTTAGGTAATGACCTAGAGGCCTCAGGTTGGGCTGAAGTAGAGTTTTATGCCCATGCAGCCATGCTGGGCATCCCTGAGGAATTGTTCCCTCTCATTTCTACTGAAATGAAAAAGCAAAGGAGAGAAGGCCTGAAAACTCAGGATCCCTCTCCATCAACAGGTAAAAAGGGTATCACAGTATCCCCTAACCACCCTGCCATTCAGGATACCATTCCTGTGGTGGGAGAAACCTCTCCTGGGGTGGCACCTGTTCCAAGGGAATCATCAGCTGGCAAAGCTGTACTCCCTGAGGTAGAAGTACCTCTCTGTGGGATAACTAACATTGGTGACAAAAAGAGCACCATTTTAGTTAACATGGAGCATCCCTCCAACCCTCCCAGAGAAACTTTAGTGCAGAAACTCTGCACTGCCTCACAACACTTAGGACAGCATCCCTGCCCTAGTGTGGAGCTGATAGGACAGCATCCCTGCCCTGCTCCAACCCAAGAGAAACAGCATCCCTGTTCTCTCTTCCAGCCATATGGACAAAGTTTTTGCCCAGCTATAGCTTTTCTGAGACAGCATCCCTGTCTGGCATTTCCATCACTACAAATAGGTTCAGTGGACAATTCCCACTGCTCTAAACTAAAACTTACTGATAGAAACTCTGAAAATACATCTTCACATTGTTGCTTAGCTAAAAAACTTCAAACAGGGTGGTTTACATCCCCACAGGGAAGTAACCATATAGTGGATGATAAAGGGAGTAACCAGTCTATTGCAGAGCTACTCTCTACTTATCACCACTTAGACAATAAAGTCTCAACTGGCCAAGGTTAGCCTTATTGTCCTTCGTTTGGGGGGGGGTTGTGTGAGAAAGTAGCCTCTTTCTAGCCTTGTTACCCCCACTTTTGGCCTGTTTGTGAGTGTATGTCAGGGTGTTTTCACTGTCTCACTGGGATCCTGCCAGCCAGAGCCCAGTGCTCATAGTGAAAACCCTATGTTTTCAGTATGTTTGTTATGTGTCACTGGGACCCTGCTAGTCAGGACCCCAGTGCTCATAAGTTTGTGGCCTATATGTGTGTGTTCCCTGTGTAGTGCCTAACTGTCTCACTGAGGCTCTGCTAATCAGAACCTCAGTGGTTATGCTCTCTCATTTCTTTCCAAATTGTCACTAACAGGCTAGTGACCATTTTTACCAATTTACATTGGCTTACTGGAACACCCTTATAATTCCCTAGTATATGGTACTGAGGTACCCAGGGTATTGGGGTTCCAGGAGATCCCTATGGGCTGCAGCATTTCTTTTGCCACCCATAGGGAGCTCTGACAATTCTTACACAGGCCTGCCACTGCAGCCTGAGTGAAATAACGTCCACGTTATTTCACAGCCATTTTACACTGCACTTAAGTAACTTATAAGTCACCTATATGTCTAACCTTTACCTGGTAAAGGTTAGGTGCAAAGTTACTTAGTGTGAGGGCACCCTGGCACTAGCCAAGGTGCCCCCACATTGTTCAGAGCCAATTCCCTGAACTTTGTGAGTGCGGGGACACCATTACACGCGTGCACTACATATAGGTCACTACCTATATGTAGCTTCACAATGGTAACTCCGAATATGGCCATGTAACATGTCTATGATCATGGAATTGCCCCCTCTATGCCATCCTGGCATAGTTGGCACAATCCCATGATCCCAGTGGTCTGTAGCACAGACCCTGGTACTGCCAAACTGCCCTTCCTGGGGTTTCACTGCAGCTGCTGCTGCTGCCAACCCCTCAGCAGGCATCTGCCCTCCTGGGGTCCAGCCAGGCCTGGCCCAGGATGGCAGAACAAAGAACTTCCTCTGAGAGAGGGTGTGACACCCTCTCCCTTTGGAAAATGGTGTGAAGGCAGGGGAGGAGTAGCCTCCCCCAGCCTCTGGAAATGCTTTGTTGGGCACAGATGTGCCCAATTCTGCATAAGCCGGTCTACACCGGTTCAGGGACCCCTTAGCCCCTGCTCTGGCGCGAAACTGGACAAAGGAAAGGGGAGTGACCACTCCCCTGACCTGCACCTCCCCTGGGAGGTGTCCAGAGCTCCTCCAGTGTGCTCCAGACCTCTGCCATCTTGGAAACAGAGGTGCTGCTGGCACACTGGACTGCTCTGAGTGGCCAGTGCCACCAGGTGACGTCAGAGACTCCTGCTGATAGGCTCCTTCAGGTGTTAGTAGCCTATCCTCTCTCCTAGGTAGCCAAACCCTCTTTTCTGGCTATTTAGGGTCTCTGTCTCTGGGGAAACTTCAGATAACGAATGCATGAGCTCAGCCGAGTTCCTCTGCATCTCTCTCTTCACCTTCTGATAAGGAATCGACTGCTGACCGCGCTGGAAGCCTGCAAACCTGCAACATAGTAGCAAAGACGACTACTGCAACTCTGTAACGCTGATCCTGCCGCCTTCTCGACTGTTTTCCTGCTTGTGCATGCTGTGGGGGTAGTCTGCCTCCTCTCTGCACCAGAAGCTCCGAAGAAATCTCCCGTGGGTCGACGGAATCTTCCCCCTGCAACCGCAGGCACCAAAAAGCTGCATTACCGGTCCCTTGGGTCTCCTCTCAGCACGACGAGCGAGGTCCCTCGAATCCAGCGACTCTGTCCAAGTGACCCCCACAGTCCAGTGACTCTTCAGTCCAAGTTTGGTGGAGGTAAGTCCTTGCCTCACCTCGCTGGGCTGCATTGCTGGGAACCGCGACTTTGCAGCTACTCCGGCCCCTGTGCACTTCCGGCGGAAATCCTTTGTGCACAGCCAAGCCTGGGTCCACGGCACTCTAACCTGCATTGCATGACTTTCTAAGTTGGTCTCCGGCGACGTGGGACTCCTTTGTGCAACTTCGGCGAGCACCGTTTCACGCATCCTCGTAGTGCCTGTTCCTGGCACTTCTCCGGGTGCTACCTGCTTCAGTGAGGGTTCTTTGTCTTGCTCGATGTCCCCTCTCTCTTCAGGTCCAATTTGCGACCTCCTGGTCCCTCCTGGGCCCCAGCAGCGTCCAAAAACGCCAAATGCACGATTTGCGACTAGCAAGGCTTGTTGGCGTCCTTTCGGCGGGAAAACACTTCTTCACGACTCTCCACGGCGAGAGGGATCCGTCCACCAAAGGGGAAGTCTCTAGCCCTTTTCGTTCCTGCAGAAACCTCAGCTTCTTCTATCCAGTAGAAGCTTCTTTGCACCCGCAGCTGGCATTTCCTGGGCATCTGCCCATCTCCGACTTGCTTGTGACTTTTGGACTTGGTTCCCTTGTTCCACAGGTACCCTAGATTGGAAATCCACAGTTGTTGCATTGCTGGTTTGTGTCTTTCCTGCATTATTCCTCTAACACGACTTCTTTGTCCTTAGGGGAACTTTAGCGCACTTTGCACTCACTTTTCAGGGTCTTGGGGAGGGTTATTTTTCTAACTCTCACTATTTTCTAATAGTCCCAGCGACCCTCTACAAGGTCACATAGGTTTGGGGTCCATTCGTGGTTCGCATTCCACTTTTGGAGTATATGGTTTGTGTTGCCCCTATCCCTATGTTTCCCCATTGCATCCTATTGTAACTATACATTGTTTGCACTGTTTTCTAAGACTATACTGCATATTTTTGCTATTGTGTATATATATCTTGTGTATATTTCCTATCCTCTCACTGAGGGTACACTCTAAGATACTTTGGCATATTGTCATAAAAATAAAGTACCTTTATTTTTAGTATAACTGTGTATTGTGTTTTCTTATGATATTGTGCATATGACACTAAGTGGTACTGTAGTAGCTTCACACGTCTCCTAGTTCAGCCTAAGCTGCTCTGCTAAGCTACCATTATCTATCAGCCTAAGCTGCTAGACACCCTATACACTAATAAGGGATAACTGGGCCTGGTGCAAGGTGCAAGTAACCCTTGGTACTCACTACAAGCCAGTCCAGCCTCCTACAGTGAGCAGGGGTTATCTTAGGTGTGTGACCCCTTACTCTGACTAGAATGAGGGTCCCTACTTGGACAGGGTGTAAACTGACTACCAACTAGAGACCCCGGTTCTAACAACAATGAATGTCCAAGTGGACAAATTAGCAAGATCAAGCTTCATCACCATGAAAACTGTGCGATGCATCTTCCTCCACCTGGGATTTCCACACAAGGTCCAGGCTACTCTCTCCGTTGTACTGTCTAAACTAGATTATGCAATGGCCGCCACCATGGATCATCTCTATCAACTATGAAAAGACGACAATAGGTTCAGAACTCTGCTGCCATATCAGTCCTACATGTAACGCCACAAGCCCACATCGCCCCTGCCTTAAGGGCCATGCATTGGTTATGGGTTGCCAGAAGACCAACCTAAAAGCTGCCTTGTATCACCCACAAAGCAATACATGGAACATGACTGGTTTTCATCAGGAATAAAATCACTAAATACATTCAACAAAGGTGCCTCCACTCCAGATTGGCACCGCGCATCAAAAAGACAATAGGTGGTACACCTTTCTCTGTTCAAGTGGGCAAACTATCGAATTCATAACCCCCATATATAGAATCCATGGATAGCTATCTTATCTTCAGAAGACTACTCATGAGGTGGCTCATTCGTACATAAACGCTTTACTCAAACAGCAACGTACAACACATCCATGTAAACATTTGTAATCTCATTATTTGTATATATTTAGATATGTGTATTTCTCTGTACAATCACGCATAATAACTAGGGTTTTAGAAAAAATATATACATACACTTTCGTCCTACATAACAAGTATATATATATATATATATATATATATACTCGTGACCTAAAGTAACTATAACATGCGTCCCCACCATAATGCCATCAAAGATGTCAAGAGTGCCGTAATTTGTGGGGTAATTAGCAGTGCATCGCGAGGGCGCAAGTTATAGTTACTTGAGAAAACAAGTGAATTTCTATGGTTTCATACGTTTAAAATATGAGCCTGACTATAATGTCCCTGTAACCTTTGTTTTTTTAGTACCTTTCTATGTTCCTATGTTTTTAATTCTATTTCCTAACTATAATGTCCTTTTCAGTGATTTTTTAAGTTTTTTTTAACATAAAGTAATTCTCATTGCTATACATTAATCCAACCACTGCCGCACACAGCCTTTGGCCGGGCGCAGCGGCAGTTGGTCGACCCCCTATAACCACCCAAACTTGCACTGCACACGGCGAAGGCTGTGTGCATTATGGATGGCCACAGGGCCTGACCTCACGCCAGACCTGCTACCAACCCCCCTAACCACCCATCACTGAGAGAGAGAGAATAAGTGAGAGATTGAGAGAAAGAGAAAGCGCAATTTAGACTTCAAGGAATGATGTACTTAGAATTAGATATTTCTGGACAAATTGAAAATAAAAAGTTTTTGCCAATTAAAAAGATTGAGATTACCTTTCAGTATGTAACTTAAATATTTATAGTTGAAAAGAAATTAAAGTAGGAATTGACCACAGACTCATATAGACTGGAACCCTTAACCTTCAATGTGAATGTCTGAGACCTTAACCACTAAGCCAGAGGTGACTACTTACTGTGCCAAGTCCAGATTTAGTTGTGACATTCAAACCACAGATTTTGAGGGGGAAAAGACTTCAATATTCCATCTCTAGGAATGTTTACCAGTCAAAACACTAGAAAATAAAGACATACTGTGATGAGATACTTGGATTTGAACTTTCAACCTACTGACAGTCCGATAGCTTTACCATTAGGCCAGAAGTCACCCTGGTTTGCTGTCCATCAAAAAGTAATTATAACATTTGCGCCAATTATCTTGCTAGTTTGATGCTGTGAAGTCATTGCATGGATTGACCACTGCAATAACAATCTCTCTCTCTCTCCTTCTCTTCCATCCCATTATGTGATGGAAGAGAGAGAGAGAGAGACAGAGAGTGAGAGAACTATGTGGGGAGCCTCAGCGCCCCCCCCCCCCGGACCTAGCCTGCTCCCTATGTCCTGCAGGAGCTGGCATTGCTCCCACAAGCAGGGAGCTGCTTTAACTAGCAGCTCCCTGCTTGGGGAGCAATGTTTTCATCTGTTTCCCTGCACACATATTTGCATGTACGGAAACAGATGAAAACTCAGTTTTCCGAAAGTGAGACCTGTTTGACAGCTCTCACTTGCAGAAAGTAAAGTCTTTGCTTTGACTTGACAGGAGCTGTCAAAGCTCCCGCCAAGTCAAAGCAAACAGCTATGTCCTGTGGGTGGGCACTCTGGGAAATAGCAGGAGCTGGCCCTAAGGGGAGGTGGTCCCCAGGGCCATCTATGGCCACCCTCCAATGTAAAATAGAACCAGGGAGTGGTGGCCCCCAAGGCTGGGGGTCTACAATGGACCCCCCTTCATTCTTTTGGTTCAGCCCTGGGGAAGTGGTGGTCGACTGGGGCTGTGGGGGGGGGGGGCATGCGGACCCCATGCACTGTATTTCACTATAGTCCCGGGTGCTTGCGGTCCTCGGGGCTGTTGGAGGGCGCATGGCCTCCTGCAATGTATTTGATTCAAGCCCCCGAGAGGTGGTGGTTCCCAGAGCTGCGGGGGGCCATGCTGCCCCCTGCATTCATTATAAGTAAAGCCCAGTGGGGTCCACAGGGCATAAAAATGGATGGGCCCGTGTCCCCTCCTTTATTTCAACATGCTCCAGGTACCTGGGTCACCCGGGGGCTTCAGAAAAACAATTGCGGGAGACCGCGCTTGTTAGTTTTTACATTTTTGCTGTGACATCGCAAATTTGCTGCAAATTTGTTTTTTAAATGTGCTTTTTTGCCCTGGCGGCATCCCTCAGGGACCCCAGCACCAGAGATAAGAGTTTAGGGTGACCCTATCATGGCCCCTCTTCTTTTTTTCACTTTTTTTCTGGGACTCAGCTGAAGCTGAGTCCCAAAATGGCTGCCAACACCTCCTGGTTTAAAATGTTGGCAGCCAATCAGAGCTCTGCAGATCTCTGCATGAGCTTGTTATTATTCGCAAAGCCCTTGCTGTCACAGATGGACAAATTTGAATTTCCTATAATTTCTCCAAACTTACTGAACGTATTTACAACAAATAACCAAACGCACAATCTGCAGAGCAAAATTTAGCTTTCTGCCTAATTTGGTGTCATTCCATCCAGCAGTTTGGGCTGTAGTTGTTTTCAAAACATCCATGGAAATAAACATGGGAAATGCATGGTTTTTGACCCCCACATTTTTCTTGGCCTCCCGCTTGACAGATCTCCCTGAAACATCCCATGTGCAACAAGAATAACCTTCACAATTTGTTGGGAATATTTTATGAAGATTTGTCCTAGGTATTATATATATATATATATATATATATATATATATATATATATATATATATAGAGAGAGAGATAGATAGATATATACATTATTCTATACTTAACATGTTCATAGGTCATTGCCAAGTTTCTATATAAATTGTTTGATTAGATGCTCATAAGTCTGTTTCTTTATCTATCACAGTAGATCAATATTATCATAACTATTCATTTACAAGCACTTCACTATTGAAATATTGAGGTGAAGATTTACAAATAACAAAAAACATTGGTTTATAAAAATTATAAATTACGTTCAATTACTGCATCACTTAAAAGACTGTGGCCCTCATTCGTACCTTGGCGGGCGGCGGAGGCCGCCCGCCAAAGTCCCGCCGTCAGGTTACCGTTCCGCGGTCGAAAGACCGCAGCGGTAATTCTGACTTTCCCGCTGGGCTGGCGGGCGCCCGCCTTCAGGCCGCCCGCCAGCCCAGCGGGAAAGAGGCATCCACGATGAAGCCGGCTCGGAATCGAGCCGACGGAGTGGAAGCTGTGCGACGGGTGCAGTTGCACCCGTCGCGTATTTCACTGTCTGCGCAGCAGACAGTGAAATACATTTAGGGGCCCTCTTACGGGGGCCCCTGCAGTGCCCATGCCAGTGGCATGGGCACTGCAGGGGCCCCCAGGGGCCCAGGGGCCCCGCGACCCCCCCTACCGCCATCCGGTTCCCGGCGGGCGGACCGCCGGGAACTGGATGGCAGTAGGGGGGGTCGGAATCCCCTCGGCGGCGCAGCTAGCTGCGCCGCCTTGGAGGATTCAATAGGGCGGCGGGACACTGGCGGGAGACCGCCAGTGTTGCCGGTCTGACCGCGGCTTTACCGCCGCGGTCAGAATGCCCTGCGGGGCACCGCCGGCCTGTCGGCGGTGCTCCCGCCGACCCTGGCCCCGGCGGTCTAAGACTGCCGGGGTCAGAATGACCCCCTGTGTTTATACAATACAACTTTAAAGCTCAATATATGTCATCCTAATACATATATTCACTTTCTACGTATTGTGTATCTATTTATTTATTACTTTACTCCTACTGTACAAGAGAAAAAATGCACTCTCTCCAATCCACTACTCTGTCTCTCCCTATACCTCTCTTAATCAATTGTCTATCTCCACTCTCTGACTCATCCCAAACCTTATTCTACTACTACAATCTCCGAACTAACCCTTTCTAGACTCTTTCTTCCTCTATCCTTCCTGGCCCTCCCCAACTCTCAGTTTACTACTACAATCTCCCAAAGAACTGCAATAAATTATTCCCTCATGTATCTATCCTTTGATTCAACCCAAACCTCATTTTACTATTATGATCTCCCTATTCCCTTTCTACAGACTCTTTCCTCTTCCATCTTTCCTTGTCCTACACCTCATCTTACTACTATGATCTCCCAATTATCACTTTATGACTAGATTCTTCCCTCTTCTATCCCTCCATTATTCTATTCAATCTAACTAACAGACCCACATGTCCACTGCTCAAATTAACTCATATTTCCCTATACTAATCTACCACTTGTCCTTTGGGTTCCGGAGTAGAGTGCTACTCACAGAAAAGCACTTCAACACCTCGTCAGGGGTAGTAAGTGCTATATAAATACAAGTACAGTTACAGTGGCAGAGATCCACCAGCCTGTGACAGTTATTAATAGTAACTTTACACTTGTAAATCCCGAACAGGAACAGGTATTTCAAGGAATTTCCAATGATGGCTTATGAGAGGAGCAGGCCCCACAGTAATGAAAAACGACTTTGGGAGTTTTTCATTACCAAGACATGTAACACTTAAAAGTACATGTCCTGCCTTTTACTTACATGGCACCCTACCCTATGAGCTATCTATGGCTTACCATAGGGGTGACTTATATGTAAGTGAGTTTAAGGCTTGGTAAGAAGTTTTAAATGCCAAGTTGAGGTAGCAGTGAAACTGCAAACGCAGGATCTGCAGTGGCAAGCCAGAGACATCTTTACAGGGCTACGTAAGTGGGTGGCACAACCAGCGCTGTAGGCCCACTAGTAGCATTTAGTTTACAGGCACTGGGTATATGGTATACGGTTTTACAAGGGATGTACAGTTAAATGAAATATGCCAATTGTGGCTACATCAATGTCGACATGTTTAGGGGAGAAGCACATGCACTTTAACACTGGTTAGCAGGGTTAAAGTGCTCAGAGTCCTAAGGCTAACAGAAAGATACAGCAGCAAAACAGGAGGTAAAAGGCAACAAGCATGGGGTAAGACCACCCTAAGGATGCCAGGTCTAACACATGTTTTCCCAGCTGAATGTGGGGAGAGCGATCCAACCTCTAGAGAGTTCTCATCACTAAGGCGGAAAATCCTAGATAGACCATCAGCTTTGACATGGTCTATGCCAGGTCTGTGTTCCACCCTGAAATCCATACCCTGTAGGGAAATGGTCCAGTCAACAGTTTTACATTTTCACCCCTCATTTCCGTTAGCTACCTGAGGGGCCTGTGTTAAGACTGAATCATGAAGTGAGTACCAAACAGCTATGGCCTCACCTCTTCAGGGCCCAAACCACAGCAAATGCTTCTCTCTCTGAAGCACCCCACCCCTGTTCCTGGGGAAGTAACCATCTATAAATGAAGGCTACAGGTTGATCCAAGCCTTCTTCATGAGCTGTGACAAAACTGACCCTTTGCCATTCTCTGAGGCATCTGTTTGTACAATAAACTCCTTGGAGAAGTCAGTGGCCTTGAGCACAGGGGCTGTGCACATGACTTGCTTCAGGGAGTCAAGTTATTTTTGGCATGCCTCCATTCAAATCACATTTCTGGGTTGATTTCTAGAAGTCAGGTCAATCAAGGGGCCAAAAATGGTGCCATATCCCTTGACAAACCTCCTAGAGTACTAGGTGAGGCTACAAGAATGCTCTGACCTCAGTCCATGACAGTTTCAAACTTGGCCTGGAGAGGCTGCACCTTATCCCCACCCACCAGGTATCCCAAGTAGACCACTGGCCCTGAACCTAGCTGGCATTTACTGGCCTTGATAGTCAGGCCTGCCTTTTGCAGGGCATGAAGCACTTCCCAGAGGTGACGTAGGTGGTCCTCCCAGTTGCTACTGAAGACAGATATGTCATCCAAGTAAACAGCAGAGAAGGCCTCCAATTCAGCAAGCACCTGGTTCACTAGCCTCTGAAAGGTGGCAGTAGCATTCTTTAAGCCAAAGGGCATCACTCTGAATTGGTAGTGGGCCTCTGGAGTGGAGAAAGCTCACCTTTACCTGGCTCTTTCAGTTAGGGTGATCTAGCGGTACCCTAATGTAAGATCAAAGGTACTTAAGTACTTGGCAGCTCCCAATATGTCAATCAGATCATCATCCCAGGAGATGGGTTGAACATCAGTTTTGGTTACAGAATTTAGCTCTTTGTAATCCACACTGAACCTTGGTTCAGGTGTGGTGGCTGGTGGGGCAGCATTTGGAACCAGAACCACAGGGCTGGACCAGGGGCTAATTGAGGGTTCTGTCACCCCCAACTCCAGTATCTTAGCGACCTAGCTCTTGATGCTCGCCCTCACCTTATTCGACAACTTGTAAGATTTGTCTTGACAGGCAGGCGGTCCCCTGTATCCACATCATGGGTACATAGCTGGGTAATCCCACGAGCACGGGAGAAGAGAGAGGATAACTGTTCCAATACTTGGTGGCAGTCCCTCTGTTATTCAGGGGTCAGAGTGGGAGAAAGGATCACTCCTTCCACAGACCCATCCTACTCCTTGGGGGCTAAGAGGTTAGAGAGAGGTTCACTCTACTCCTCATCAGCAACTTAAGTCACCAGAAGCATGGTGACCTCAGACCTCTCAAGGTGTGGTTTGAGGAGACTGATATGAAGCATCCTGTGGGGTTGCCTGGGAGTCTTAAGGTTCACCACATAGATGGCCATACCCTTCTTCTCAATCACCTCATAGGGCCCCGTCCAGAGATCCTGGAGCGCTCCAGGGTCCACAGGTGCCATTACTCACACTTTCTCCCCAGGCTGGAATTCCACAGTGGTAGAACTTTGGTTGTTCCACTCCTTCATTACAGCCTGGCTTGCTTCTAAGTTGTCAGAAGCGTGCTTCCACAGCTTAGCCGTTTGGCTTTAGAAGGCCAGCATGCAGTTTACTACATCCTGGAGGACCTTCTTGGGAGCTTGCTCCCAAACCTCTGTCACCAAACCAAGAAGTCCTCTGACAGGATGCCCATATATAAGCTCAAAGGGGATGAAGCCAACTCCCTTCTGCAGTACTTCCTTGTAGGCAAACAACAAACAGGGCAAGAGCATAACCCACTTTTTCATCAGGCCCTCAGGTAGACTTCTGATCATGTCTTTCAGGGTCTTATTGAACTTTTCAGCAAGCCCATTGGTTTGTGGGTGGTAAGGGGTGGAGACTTGTAAGTGACTCCACACATATTCCAAATGGAATGCATGTATGCAGACATGAAGTTGGCTCCCCTATCAGAGACTACTTCCTTGGGTAACCCCACCTGAGTAAAAATCCCCAATAGGGCCTTTGCCACTACAGATACAGTGGTAGTCCTCAGAAGGATGCCATCTAGTTACCATGTGGAATGATTCACTAGAAACAGGATAAACCTGTGACTAGAAGTGGGCAGGGGATCCATAGGCCCAATGAAGTCGATGCCCACCATCTCAATGGGGGAGCCAAAGACTTGTAGGGGTTCCAAGGGAGCTTTCAGCTTTTGCCCTGTTTTCCCACTGGTCTGGCAGGTCACACAGGTCCTGCAGAATGTGTCTGAGGAAGTCCTGATCTTAGGCCAATAAAAGTGGGGGCAAGCCTTGCAAAGGTCAGTAAATATGATAGCTCCCAGAGACATCACCTGCTGCTTAGGCTTCGGCATGTCACCTCATGCCCTCAAGGATTTGGCACTCCCTTTGTGCCCTACAAAACTCCTTTTTGGTGGGTCCTCCTTTCACATGCCAGTCGGCAGGTGTAGGCAGGTCACTAATGGAGGCAGTACCATTCTCATTGGACTCCGGGGTGGCCACCACAGGTGCCCCATCCTTCTCACTAGGGGGACACTCAGGGGCAGGTTTACATTGCCCTCTGCCTTTAGTCTATTTAGCAGCTGGCTCAGCCATTGTTCCAGGCTCCAGCTCTTCTTGACACCCCACCCAGGCAGCCATGGAATTTGTGGTAGCACAGATCCAGTCAGGTAACCCCAGCATCTCCACATGAGCCTTGAGTTCCACCTACTTCCAGGCAGAGGACTCTAGGTCATTACCGAAAAAACAGTCCACAGGCCTGACAGAGCTCACAGCAACCTTCAGAAGTCCTAAACCCACCCCACTCGAATAGAACAAGGGCCACTGGATAGTGAACCTCCCTGTTGTCAGCCACCACAATTTGGTGGAATGCATTGAGGGTCACCTGCTTTGAGGACACGAGCTAGCTCCTTATCATAGTCATACTGGCACCTGTGTACCTCAACACCTTGCCCATTAATGGCAACCCATTGCCTACACTTGGTAGTATTTGATGGCACATGATCTTAGGAACCATCTCACTGTCACTCAGGGTTACTAGGGTAACACCACTAACCCTATTAACTGGGAAAAACTCCTCCCCCAGCACTTTGCTTGCCACCCCTGGGCTCTTACTTTCAGTGGGAGGGTGAGCTCTTTTGGGGCACGTGGGGTCCCCCTTGTAGTGTCCATACTAACTAAACTCATAGCACTTGGGTGTTTTGGGCTGCTGACTTTTGTCAGGGTAGTTTTGTTTCCGCTGGCCAGATTGGGAATGAGAACCAGATCCTTTCCCCTGAGAGCTGTTCTCGGGGCCTTTGGATAACTCCTCTTTTGTATCCCCCCTATTTCTTTTGGTGGTAACCCTGACCACCCTTTTGGGAGCCCCCCAAATACCTTTAGGGACACTTTGGTTCTGACCCAGATATCAGCCTCCTCAACAAGCTTCCTAGGATCAGTCAGCTTGCTATCAACCAGGTGTTGGTGCAGCTCTGTAAACCAACTACCAAGCATGTGCTCCTTCAAAAGCAAGTTGTACACCCCATCAAAATCATTAACCTTGCTGTCCTTCACCCCTTTCTTCAGTGCCTTACAGACAAAATCTAGAAAATCTGCCCTTGTTTGTGTGTTGAGTTTGCGACTGGCTCTGAACTTTGCCTGTACTTTGTAGGTGTCAGACTAAACTTCTTGCCTACAATGGCCTTCATAGCAGGATAGTTGATCTGCTCCTCCATCTTTAAAGTAAGGAGGGTGTTCCTCCCCACTGGGGCATGTACCGCTAAGGACTACCTCCCCAGAACTCTGCTCTTAAAGCAACTTCATAGGCTACCAACCACTTATCCATGTTATCCCTCACACTGAAACTGAGCACCACATCTTTTGAGATGCAGATTTTAGACTCACTTGAAGATACTGCGGATATGCTGCCACCATTTCCATTGCTGGACCCTACTTCCAGGGCTCTTGTCTCCAGCTCATTCAAAGTGAGCTAATGGGCCAACTTCTTCTCCTCTAGGGCTAGTTTCCTTTCCTCACAAGCCTGTTCCAATTACCAAGCTCCAGCCTGAGTTTTCTTTCCTCCCTCCAGTCTACCAGCTCTTCTGGGGACAGGTTCCTGGAAGAGGAACTGCTCCCCGGTCTGGGAACCACTCCTGCAAAGCTGTTGGCCCTTTCCACAGGTGGTTCCACCTCATCCTGGAAACCTAGAATCAGGTCATCCTCATGAATTTCCTGATCCTCCGCTGAGGTGTTTTCTTCTGCAACTTGGGCCTCTGCCCAGACCCTCAAAGCCTTCTGTAGCTCCACCTTTCTGGTGAAACTCCTTATGGACACTTGAAAGTCCTAACAGAAATCCTTCAGCTGTTGCCCAGTGTAAGACTCTAACCTGGTCAGCTCAAATTCAATTATTTCAGGTGCAGGTCCTGCTTCTCCAGGATGAGACATAATTCAGCAGAACATTTAAAAAAGGCCAATTAGGGAGAATAGAAAAAATGTTAAAATGCCAACTGATACAAGACACACAAAAAATCAGGAGGAATAGGTTTGAATTAGTCTAAGTATAGAACTGTAGTGAACACTGAATTACTACATGGTGTTGCACGTGTACAGGGTGACAAGGACTGCTGTGCTGCTGTAAGGACTGTCACTCTGCTGGACACCTGCTCTGCTGTGCTGACCTGCTGCCTGCTGCCCTCCTTGTCTGGTAGAGAGATTAACTGGACCCGCATCTCTCCAATTCAGCCCCAATGGGACTCTAAGAGCTTGCTGGCTTGCCTCCTATTTTCTGAAGTCTCAGGGACACAAAAGCCATCCTACTCACCTGCTACATCACCTGGACTCTGCCAACTGTGAGTTAAGCCCTGCCAAGTGATACCGACCCACTCCTGGACCTTTGCAAGTGGGTATAAAGTGCTGCTCCAGTAGAAATCCATGCATTAATGCCTTTGTGAGAGTAAGAACTGGCGCATCGACACTGTTGCAGGAATCGGAACTGGCCCATTGACTCTATTGTGTGGATCCAACCTTGCACACCGCATTCAGGACCAGTGCATCTCACTTGGCACTGAAATATTCTCTGCTACAGGAGCCATGGAAGTGCACTGCAATCAGAACCAGCGCATCACACTCAGTAACCGACGTGTTGCTGCCTTTGCATAGAGATCCGTGCATCAGATCCACTACGTGGTCTGATATTGGCACAGTGCTATGGCTGTGCCTTGCATCTCTTTGATAGCTATGCAACCCGGATCAAGGTACTTTTGTTCAGCGGGCCAAGGCTGGTCCCTGTCCTGCGCTCCATTGCGGTCAGTCTGAACTTTTGACTTTGTCCCAGTCCAGCTCAACCTGATAACCCACATAGGCACATATTGCTTCTAAACGCTATGTTACCGTGTAGTCTTTAAAAATTCATATCTCAAGTTCTATTTATTGGATTTTTGTAACTTTGGTCTTGTTGAATTTAATAAATGAACCTCCATTGTTCTATCCATGTGTGGTATCATTTTGTGCGGTATTTTCACAGTTTTACTGATTGAAATATTGCCCAAATACTTTACATATTGCCTCTTATGTTAAGCGTAACTTCTCTGTGGCAAGCTACCAGAGGGTGAACACATTGGGCCAGATTTATGGAGCCCTTGCGCCATTCCAATGCCACATTAGTGTCATTTTTTAGGAGCTAATGTGGCATTGTAAGGGGAGTAACGCTATGCCATATTTACAAAGTGGCGCAATGCAAGCATTGCGCCACTGTGTAACCCCTTATGCCACTTTGTTCCTGCGCCAGCCATAATGTATGCAAGGGGGCGTTCCGGCGCTAGGGGGGGGCAAAACAATGGTGCAAAGGAATCCCTTTGCACCATTTTTATCTGCATTTCCTAACTCCTGCTAACTGTAATAGTAGTTACTAGTAGTAACTTACTTTTGTGAATACCGAAAAGTAGCAAGGTTAGACTTTTGGTCTAAACTTAGGCTTCAGGTCTAAACTTAGACTTCAGGTGTAAAGTTAGACTTCAGCTGTAACGTAAGACTTTAGGTCTAAACTGAGACTTCTGGTCCAAAGTTAGACTTATGGTCTAACTTTACCTTTGTGAATCAGGCCCTGTGTTTATATCCTTAGCTCACGGTCCTGACTGATGACAATCCATAATGTTTTCATTCTCAACACCCAGAACCTGATTCATGAAAAGTTAGTGCCGCCTTTGAGTCATTTTTTTGTGACACAAATGAGGCGCAAACTCCCAAAGCGGTGCAAACTCAAAAAATGACGCAAAGGCAGTGCTAACTTTTCATGAGTCAGGCCCCCAGTTTGTTGTATAACCTCTTTCTCTAGAAACATACATATATATAATACCATAGCATGGGCCAGTGGCTGTTTACAATGGTTGAATTAAGACTGGCCTTTCCTAGACATGGAGCCAGGATTTACCGTTTGAACCACACGGAAACATCACTGACCTCAGACACAGTATTACATACTTTGGTCCAAAATTGGCCACCAGAGGAGGGAAAGAATCCCCTGCAATTAGATGAGAAGACCAGTGGACAACAAGGACATACAAGAAAATCATAAAGAACTCCGTCACCACTGAAAGATCTAAAATGAAAGGGTGGGCAACATGTTACTCAGCCAAAGACCAAAACAAATCCGTACACCAGATTCAGCAGGACAGGTTAGGGGTGCTCTTTAGCTGTTGAACAAACTGGGCATCAATGTCTGTGATGTAAAAATTGTTGATTTTACCCAGGGTACGTTTCACCATAGACCCAAGCATGTAAATGCAGTAAGGTGTTGAACAGTGGATGGATGTTCCTCTTTGTCTCACATACGGCCTGTGATCATGAAGTAGTTCTTGCTACAATAGAAACATAACAGGATGACGGACAGAGTGCTGAAACTTTTCAAACGCTCACCTCCAGTCACAGATCTGGGTTTAATCCATCATTCTTTTGCTCGCTATGCCACCCCAGTTTGGACTCAGTCATATGCAGATCAGTCTTGACCTTGTTCCCCATGGGAACAGTCCAGCCCAAACTGCCAGGCCAGGTCCTCCCTGGACCAGAAACAAGCATCCTGGGACCAGTTTCAGAGTATCACCCTTTATCAGCCAGACTAGCTTGAATCCAATGATACAGTGAGCATGGGACCCACATCTGGGCATACCCTTCCCAATTAGGGCAACTTTAGTAACACAAAGGGATGATGGACAGAGTGTTGAAACTTTTGTTTCAAACACTCATCCCTGGTCACAGATCTGGGTTTAATCCATTGTTATTTTGCAACCATGCCTCCCAAGTTTGGACCCAGCCATATGCAAATCAGTCTTGAACCTGTTCTGCATGGGAACAGTCCAGCCCACACTGCCAGGCTAGCTCCTCTCTGAACCAGAAACAAGCTGGGACTAGTTTCAGAATACCACCCTTCATCAGCCAGGGTAGCTTGAAGCCAGTGGCACAGTGAACAAGGGACCTACATTTAGGCATATCCTTCCCACTTAGGGCATGTGAGAAAACAGGGCTGATTGCAGAGGCCCCCTAACTTTTTGCCCCCATTTTTCACTTTTTGCTGGTGTTTTCCTGGCTCTGATGGTGCCCTTGGTACTGCTAACCAGTCCAGGACCTGTGCTCTGTGTAAAATCAGTATGCACATTAGACTAATTATAATTGGCTAAGTCAACCTACCTATAAGTCCCTAGTATATGGTAGGGCATGTAGGTTTAGGGAACCGAGCATAGGTAGTGCACCCATAGGTGCACTGCTGAGGTGCCCAGTGTCATTTTAAAGGCAGGCCTGCCTGGCTGACTTCTTTTAAATTAAAGTTACATGCAAATTCGACTTTGGAATTAAAAGTAGTTCCAAAGCCTTAAACTACCTTATTTTTACATATAAGTCACCCCTAAGGTGTGCCCTAGGTGCCCCTAGGAAGGGACCTTATACAAATAGTTTCATAAGCCCTGGTCAGGTAAAACAGCCAAATTAGTGTTTTCCCTCATTGTAGTGAATGGCCTCCATAGGCTAGAATGGGGAGACTTTATTTTAATTTTAAAAGTCCCCTTAAGTAACAGATACCACAAGTTTGGTATCACAATAATTGTTATAATAAATCCCACAGCTTGTAGTTGTGGGATTTAATATAACTTGTTCAGGTAAGGAGTTTTAAACTTTACCTGAAAAGTTGCCAACTTCAGCCCTGCAGTGTTTTTGCTGCTTCACTCTGATTGGCCAGCCTCTGGCAGCCTGGCCAAGCTGCCTTGATGAGGTGTGAAGTGGCCTGGCTCAACACAAAGAGATGTGCCTGCGGAAGGAGATCTTCCCTCAGCAGATGGGGAAGCAGGAAGGGGGAGGGCTGCCAAACTGGTCTTCAAAGGCAGGGAAGGACATTTGGAGCAACCTAGTAACACCCTCACATCCTGCAAACCCAGACAATTAGGTGCCCCCTTGATTAGATTAGGAGAGGGCAGGATAGGGGTGTGTTTAGGATTTTTAGCCACACCAGTGGGTGGGCTCAGCCAGATGTAACCTCCAAAAATCACTTTCAGCCATGATGGATTTTTGAGGAATGTTGCTCCCTGGGATTGATTTTTGCCACACTTCCCAGGAAGTGGTCATCACAGCGGGAAGGACCCTGCCCCTGATTGGAGAACCAGGACCCCCCCCCAGTTTTTCACCCAGGAGCAAGGATAAAACTGGCAGACCTGCACCCACACCTCAGTTCCCTACCAGATCCCTACCAGGATGTCATGACCACACAAACTTGCCAAGTCAAATCAAAGAAGTGCATGAGAAAAGCAAAGAGATATCCTCAGTGGAGATAGCAAAGCAAAACTGGAAGAAGGTTTGCAGAGTAATCTTGCGCTTATTTCAAAGGAAGAATCAAGAAGAGAAGATCCAAGATGGCCGCTGTGAGTCCTGAAGGTTAGTTACAGTTCTAGTCTTGCAATCGGTTGGTTGCTAGGTTACGAGCTCTCCAGCTGGAAGCCTTACACTTCAACAGAGGTCTGACAGGAATCAGCTGTGTGGAGAGAGAGCGCGCTTCAGAACAGAAACTCCTGTGAGGTAAAATTACATTTGAAGATTATATTACAGAAAACTGATAAATATTGTCAAGGTTTATTCGAAGAGTTTGATAGTAGACCGTTCCCGTGGAAGTCGGCAAGGCTACAGAGTTAATGTATGAATTAACCTTATGTTTACAAGGTTCTTGTTTAAGATATTAAAGTCAAAGAAAAAACTAACTTTAAAAGAGCAAGTATCTACAAATGTCAAGGTTATAAACAAAGGCCAAGTTTAAAGGAGAAACGAACTGTTAACAAATAAGCATTTACAAATTCAATGGTAATAAACCAAAATAGAGTTTAAAAGAGAAACGAACTTAAATAAACAAGCATTTACAACTACAAGTTATCGACAGATGTCGAAGTAAGGAAGGAGAAACTAACTGTAATAAACAAGCATTTACAAATACAAGTTATCAACAAATGTCGAAGTAAGAAAGGAGAAACGAACTTTAATAAACAAGCATTTACAAATACAAGTATTGACAGAAGTCACAATAAGACAGGAGAAATTAAATAACATCAGCTGATTTGAAGAACGCATTATCACCAACTATATATATATATATATATATATATATATATATATATATATATATATATATATATATAGCAACATAAAACCAATCTCTAACAAAGGTTGAGAAGTTCTTCCAGAATCAGTAATAAGCATTTTTTTTAAGAAGAGCTATCATTTATAGAGAGAAGCAAGGCTACAGAGAACTCAGGGTGAGTGAAGAAATAATAGAATTAAAGAGAATTAAGTGTTGAGAGTAGAAAGTGAAAAACTGATGTTGTATGTCCCTAGTAATTGCGACTGTGACTCTTGCAGGTGCTGTATCCAATCTTAGATGTGAAGAGGCAGACTGAATACTGGCGTTCATCATCTCTGTGGCAGTCTCTCTACCATCCCATTCCCATTTCCCCCTCCGGGGTACTCAGCACGAAGGATTAATATTCGTTGTGAGTAGCTCGGTCGGGACTGAGAAGTTATCTTCTGCTTCTGAGGAAATCGAATTGAAGTATCCTGACAGATTGAAGTGCCTTCACCCTAATTTTAGGGAAAAAACAGATTTCCTCCTGAGCAGAATGGCAGAAGAAATTAATATAAAAGCATTAGCCACCGTTTTGAAAGGGTTACAGAAACAATTAAATAACACCATAGAAGAAACAGTCCAAATAAAACAGCGAATAAATGAGTTAGGGAACACCGCTAAATCAAATGAATCTGTGTTTTCACAAATCCCTAGCCCTTCACAGTCTGCAGGTATATACACTCAAGTAATTCATGCGGTTTCCCCTATTATTCCTTTGGCTCAACCCGAGCGCTTCGGTGGGGATCCACATAAGGCGCAGATTTTTCTGACCCAATGCTCATTGCATTTTTTATTTAGACCAGTCATTTTTTCCGAAGACCAGTCCAAAGTGGCATTTATATTGTCTTATCTGACAGGAGATGCGGCTGCATGGTCCATGCCAATAATTTCCAGAAATGATCCTGTTTTATATCATTTCCAAAATTTCAAGGAAGAGTTCTTAAGAATATTTGATCGGCGAACTGCAGCTCAAGCCACTGACAATGAACTACTGGAAATCAGGCAAGGTAATAAAGATCTAGTAGCCTATCTGGCTCATTTCAATAAACTCATTGTAGAGACTGCCTGCCCGGAGTCAAAAAGAGCTGCCATATTTTATTGTGGACTGAGAAATAAATTGAAAGATGCCTTAGCACAAGTTCCAAATAGACCCACCGAAATTTCAGAGTTAATTGATCTTGTGTTACAGATTGACCACCGGTTAACTGAACGAAGAGCAGAAAAGAGAAGAGAGTATCGACCATTTCCCCTGAGAATTGATCGTGTAAGAAATGATCATACGAGAGCCGGAGAAGGGATAACGATAGAAGAACCAATGCAAATTGGTTCCATCCGAGGTCCTTTATCTAAGGAAGAAAAAGAGAAAAGAAGAGTGAATCAACTATTTTTATATTGTGGTGCATCTGGGCATTTTGTTAAAAACTGTCCCAAGAAACCCAAAGCTCTTCAGTCGGGAAAAGGCCAGCTTCATCAGTAGAGGGAGTTGCCATGATGAAAGCAGAACCCAAGTCAACTCCTTTAGATCAACGAGTGGCGAATACCTTACAAACCGCAGCGCCACATTTGGTACAAACAGTATCAGTTAAGACTCTTGAGAAGGAAATTCAAGGGATCTCAGTTATGATAGACTCTGGAGCTACGGGCAACTTCTGTGATATCAAATACGCTCGTAAAATGGGTATTCGATTTATCAAGAAATCTACTTTGGAAGTAGTAAGAGCTGTGGATGGAACCAATCTTTCTTCAGGACCCATTTCCCATGAGACTGAACCAATTCAGATGCAAGGTTTTGGTGGACATCAGTAGCAGATAATCTTTAATTTGATAGATGCTCCACAATTTCAAGTCATTTTGGGTCTGCCCTGGCTTACAGAACATAATCCACAAATTGATTGGAGCAAAAGAACGATCAAGATGAATTCCTCTTACTGCAAAGAGAATTGCTTTCATGATGGAGTGGAAGTGTCCACCAAGTCCCAAGCGGCCTGTTTATCATCACACTCTTCAATGATCTGTGCACTAAAGACAGCAGAAATCCCAAAAGAATATGAGGATTTAGTCGCCGTTTTTGATGAAAAGGAGGCTGAGAAATTGCCACCACATCGACCCTACGACTGCAAAATTGAACTGGAGCCAGGTGCGATATTGCCATGTAGCAGAATATACGCATTGACCGAAGCAGAGAATCAACATTTAAAGGAGTATTTGGATCAATATCTTGCTAATGGTTTTATTCGTCCTTCTGAATCTCCAGTGTCATCCCCACTATTTTTCATACCAAAGAAGGATGGGAGTCTTCGAACTTGCATTGATTATCGAGCCCTCAATCAGGTTACCATCAAGAATCGATACCCACTGCCTTTAGTGTCAGTTTTATTAGATCAAGTAAAGAATGCTAGAATCTACACCAAATTGGACCTGCGAGGAGCATATCATTTGATTCGAGTGGCTTCAGGGGATGAATGGAAAACCGCTTTTCGGACTCGATACGGATTATATGAATATCAAGTGATGCCTTATGGGTTATGCAATGCTCCCGCTGCCTTCCAGCATTTCGTTAATGATATATTACGAGAATTCCTCGACCGGATTGCCGCGGTTTATATAGATGACATTTTAATCTTTTCCGACAATCTACAGGAGCACATTTCCCATGTTCGATCCATCCTCACAAGGTTGCAAAAAAAACATCTCTATGTAAAATTGGAGAAGTGTGCATTTCATGTGGAACGAGTTGAGTTCTTAGGATTCATTTTGTCACCAGAAGGAGTTAGTATGGATCCTGCCAAGATAAAGACAGTGCAAAATTGGCCTTCTCCTTGCAATGTCAAAGAGATCCAGAGTTTCTTGGGGTTCGCTAATTTTTATCGAAGATTCATATCCAATTTTTCTCAAACAGTTACACCCATTACTCGATTGTTGATGAAAGGAGTGAAGTTTGAGTGGACAAAAGAAGCTGAAAATGCTTTTAATTTTTTGAAGAAGTCCTTCGTCTCAGCTCCAATCTTGCTCCACCCCAATCCAGATGAGCCATATTATGTGGAGGCAGATGCTTCAGATGTTGCCATAGGAGATATCCTTTCCCAGCATCATAAAGATACAGGTCAATTACATCCAGTGGCCTATTTCTCTCGAAAATTAACACCACCAGAGATAAATTATTCAATTGCGGATAAGGAGCTATTGGCAGTCAAAGAAACTTTTCGTGAGTGGAGGCATTAAATTTTGGGAGCTAAGCATAAAGTGACCGTTTACAAGGACCACCGAAATTTACAGTTTTTAAAATCAGCTCGAACTCTAACAGCTAGACAACTGCGTTGGTCCCTATATTTTGCAGACTTTGATTTTGTTATCACTTTCAGACCAGGAAAAGTAAATGGGAAGGCAGATGCTCTATCTCGAATTGATACCGGTGCAGTTAAAGAGCCTCCAGAAAAACGAATTGATTATTCCACAAGAGAAGTTCATATCTGCCATATTGTATGAAAATTTAACCAAAGAAATTCAAGAAAACTTAACATTCGAAGGAATGCTGAAGTGGTCCAAAGAAGGCCAAGGAAGAGAAATCAAAAAAGGTTTGCCATACTTTAAAGGTGCACTGTATGTTCCGACTGTGGAGCTGCAACAAAAAATTCTTCAGGCTTATCATGACGATCAATTGGCTGGACACAAAGGAATTCAAAAGACTCAAAATCTAATACAACGAGAATTGTGGTGGCCAAAAATGAAAACTCAGATAAGACAATATGTGTCAACTTGTGACAAATGTCAAAGAGGGAAATCAAATAGAACAGCTTCACAAGGTCTGTTAAGACCTTTGCCCACTTCACCCCATGCCTGGCATACTGTTACTATGGATCTTATAGTGGGCCTCCCTAGTAGCCAAGGTTTTAACACTATCCTAGTTTTTGTAGACACTTTCACTAAAATGGCGCATTTCATTCCTTTGAAAGAAATCCCTCGAGCCCCACAGGTTGCACAGTTGTTTACACAAAACATAGTACGCGCCCATGGTCTCCAAAAAATTCTAGTTTCAGACAGGGGGTCCCAATTTGTTTCTCTCTTTTTGAAGGCCTTTAGTAAAAGATTAGGAATTGATTCTCGTTACTCTATCAGTTACCATCCTGAAACCGATGGGCAAACAGAGAGAGTGAATCAAGAGTTAGAACAGTATTTAAGACTCAATGTATTCGATAAAGAGAAGGAATAGCCTGAGTTGATGTGGCCAGCTGAATTTGCTTACAATAATGCTGTTCATTCCACCACTGGGTTCACCCCCTTTTATCTGAACCATGGTAGACATCCTAATGTAATGTTGGGTAAAGAAGATGATTCAGTGCCTGCAGTAGAAGAGATGGTGAGGGATTTGCAGACCACGTTAGTTAGGGCTAGAAAAAACATCATTCAAGCAAAAGACTCATATAAGACTCAGGCTGATAGAAAAAGAAGAGAGAGACCCATTTATTCGAAAGGAGACAAAGTTTGGTTATCCACTCGTCATTTACGTCTCAAAGGAAATCGCAAATTTCAGCCACAATTTATTGGCCCATTCAAAGTTGACAAGATGATCAATCCAGTGGCAGTTAACTTGCAGTTGCCAGCTCATCTAAAGATACATCCTGTTTTCCATGTCTCCTTGTTAAAGAACAGTCCTCCAAATTTACGTCAAAACTCCCCTCCAATTCCTATCCAGATTAGCTCTGCAAAAGAGTATGAGGTCAATCAAATCTTAGATTCCAAAATCCGTAATGGCCAGCTTTATTATCTAATTGATTGGAAAGGTTATGGTCCAGAGGAACGATCCTGGGAGCCGCACGAGTATGTACATGCTTCAAGATTAGTGAGAAACTTTCATAGAACCTACCCAAGCAAACCTAAATTGGAGAACTGTTCCTTGAGGGGGAGTACTGTCATGACCACACAAACTTGCCAAGTCAAATCAAAGAAGTGCATGAGAAAAGCAAAGAGATATCCTCAGTGGAGACAGCAAAGCCCAAACTGGAAGAAGGTTTGCAGAGTAATCTTGCGCTTATTTCAAAGGAAGAATCAAGAAGAGAAGATCCAAGATGGCCGCTGTGAGTCCTGAAGGTTAGTTACAGTTCTAGTCTTGCAATCGGTTGGTTGCTAGGTTACGAGCTCTCCAGCTGGAAGCCTTGCACTTCAACAGAGGTCTGACAGGAATCAGCTGTGTGGAGAGAGAGCGCGCTTCAGAACAGAAACTCCTGTGAGGTAAAATTACATTTGAAGATTATATTACAGAAAACTGATAAATATTCTCAAGGTTTATTCGAAGAGTTTGATAGTAGACCATTCCCGTGGAAGTCGGCAAGGCTACAGAGTTAATGTATGAATTAACCTTATGTTTACAAGGTTCTTGTTTAAGATATTAAAGTCAAAGAAAAAACGAACTTTAAAAGAGCAAGTATCTACAAATGTCAAGGTTATAAACAAAGGCCAAGTTTAAAGGAGAAACGAACTGTTAACAAATAAGCATTTACAAATTCAATGGTAATAAACCAAAATAGAGTTTAAAAGAGAAACGCACTTAAATAAACAAGCATTTACAACTGCAAGTTATCGACAGATGTCGAAGTAAGGAAGGAGAAACTAACTGTAATAAACAAGCATTTACAAATACAAGTTATCAACAAATGTCGAAGGAAGAAAGGAGAAACGAACTTTAATAAACAAGCATTTACAAATACAAGTATTGACAGAAGTCACAATAAGACAGGAGAAATTAAATAACATCAGCTGATTTGAAGATCGCATTATCACCAACTATATATATATATATAGCAACATAAAACCAATCTCTAACAAAGGTTGAGAAGTTCTTCCAGAATCAGTAATAAGCATTTTTTTAAGAAGAGCTATCATTTATAGAGAGAAGCAAGGCTACAGAGAACTCAGGGTGGGTGAAGAAATAATAGAATTAAAGAGAATTAAGTGTTGAGAGTAGAAAGTGAAAAACTGATGTTGTATGTCCCTAGTAATTGCGACTGTGACTCTTGCAGGTGCTGTATCCAATCTTAGATGTGAAGAGGCAGACTGAGTACTGGCGTTCATCATCTCTGTGGCACTCTCTCTACCATCCCATTCCCCTTTCCCCCTCCGGGGTACTCAGCACGAAGGATTAATATTCGTTGTGAGTAGCTCGGGTCGGTACTGAGGAGTTATCTTCTGCTTCTGAGGAAATCGAATTGAAGTATCCTGACACAGGAAGAACTACAGAATAAGAAGGACTGCCCTGCTGGACCCCTGACCTGCACCTGGACACTGCACTCTGGAGGACTGCACCAGCTGCACACTTGGGCTTCACCACAAGAAGGACTTTGCCTGACTTCAACTGGTTCAAGGAGGGACTCCCTGTTTGCTACAGGTGAAAAATTGCTAACCAGAGTCCCCTGCACCAACTCCTGAAGAAACCAACCAGCTGACCACTGTCCTGTCGCCAAAAAGGAGTTTGCACCAGGTGCATTCCGGGAGTTGTAGTCCGCACCCTCCAGGAGCATCTCAGAGCTTCTGGAACCTTAGGGTGAGCTGTGGACCTCAAAAGAACCTTAAAAGAACATCTGGAAGAAGATTCAGAAGTTTGGAGAACTTTTGGAAAAAAGCTCCATAGAGGGACCGACCCACCGCGGCAACTCAAGCCGGCTTGCCTCAACCGCGACCCGGCCTGACTTGCAGGTTCGTCATGGTGAAGAAAATCTCCAAAAAAGTTACTAAGTCCGAACGTAGGAAGTTGACAGGGACCTCCCAGGCAGTGTATCTGAAGAGGGCTCCAAGGACGTCGGACCAAGATTCAGGTTTGCCCCGGTCGAAGGATTTTCACCTCAAAAAAACGACAAAGTACGAAGGTAAAAATAGCCACCGAGGGCTCCTGCGACACGTATCCGAGGAAGAGTTCCAGGAGGTCGGATTGGACTGGCAGGTTCATCCTGCTGAAGAAAATCTCCAGAAAAACGACTAAGTTCTAGGCTAAACTTTTGACCGAGGCCTCCCGCGGGCTGCAGCCGAGCCAGGCTCCATTGTGGTCGGCCTTAAACTTTGACTTTGCCCCAGTCGTGGTGCGACCAGATTGGCGCTTTTAGTATTTAAGCGCTATAAAGCATTAATTGTTTAAAAACTCATATCCCCGGTTCCCTTTATCCGATTTTATTCGTTTTGGTGTCATTTTAAAGCCAAAAATATTTCCTATTTTTATAAATTGATTGCGGATTTTTAAACTGTTTCGTGTGTTTTGTTTAATTACTGTTTTGTGATATTTGAATGCTTTACGCTTTGTCTCCTAAGTTAAGCCATGTCGCTCATTGCCAAGCTACCAAGGGTTGAGCTGGGTTTAATTTACTGAGACCTAACTGGACCTAAGTGGAGGTGAGTGGCCTATTGATAAGTGTAGGTACTTACCTGCCCTTACCAATGGCCCATTTTCCAACAGGGCAGCTTTAGCAACACAAAAGGATGATGGACACAGTGCTGAAACTTTTCAAACACTCACCCCCCAATCACAGATCTGGGTTTAATCTATCATCCTTTGCTTGCCATACCACCTCAGTTGGAACCCAGCTACATGCAAATCAGTCTTTACCCTGTTTTCCCAGAGAACAGTCCAACCCGCGCTACCAGGTCAGTGCCTCCCTGGACCACAAATAAGAATCCTAGGATCAGCTTTGGGGTTTTACCCTTTATCAGCCAGACTAGCTGAATCCCATGGCACAGTGAGCACGGGACCCACACCTGGGAATACCCTTCCCACCTAGGGCAACTTTAGCAACACAAAAGGATGATGGACAGAGTGCTGGAACTTTTCAAACACTTACCCCCAGTCACAGATCCAGGTTTAGTCTATCATTCTTTTGCTCACCATCCCACCCCGGTCTAGACCCAGGCATATGCAAATCAGTCTTAACCCTGTACTCCTGGGGAACAGTCCAGCCCGAACTGCGTTGCCAGGTCCTCCCTGGACCGGAAACAAGTATCCTGGGACTGGTTTCAGGGTATCACCCTTCATCAGCCAGACTAGCTTGAATCCAGTGGCAGAGTTACCCACTTTTATAAAGAAATAGCTCAACTATATTTTATTGCCATCTTCACAGTCTTGGTGCTTTTTTATTTTCAGTTAAGTATAGATCATTATTTTACAATTATTTGGATACTGCTGTTGAATCTGTTTCATGTGTACACCTGATGAACTATAAGGAGGGCCACTAAAATTATGAGATTGTGCAGCTGAAGCAATTTTTGCATAATTATAAATTTGCAGCCTTTGCCACACAATCCATAATCTGCTAATTTTAACCAAATAACTGTTGTTTCTGTTTTAAACGGTTCAGAAGTTACAAAAACTGCAGTGACACGTGTCACGACACTGTGGAAGGCCCTTTCCAAAACTGGACTGGTCACCTTTCTGATGCTTATTGCAATACTTGGGTGTTATACTGGCACTAATGAGGTGCAACCAATGCCCATACAATGTTACCAAGTTTAATATTGCTAAATGTGCCACATTATGCTGCATAATCTGGGTTTTCTTGCTGCATAATTTACTCAACCCCGCCCCATAATTTGGACCTCTCCTGCCGAATAATTCCAGTGGCCCTGAATATAAGGCATCTAAACTTTATCTTCCAGATTTCTCCGGTCCGTCACCAACAAATGTGACTTAAATGACCACTAAATGTATTCACTAAACAAATGTATGCAGTCACCTCTAGGTTACATACTCCAGCTTTGATCAGAAACGCTACAAGGATGTTCAACATGCCGGACAAAACATTTTGTTTCTGCTGATTGCGTTTAAAGACAGGTTTTCGGCTATTTTTTTGTTTAATATTATGCCATCAAATAGAGGCTACAGCCTTCCCAGGCGTAATAGACCCCTCAACCCTTTTTTTGGGCTGTGTGTCAAAGGTCTTGAGGCAGAGTATTATAGTCAGAAAGTCTGACATAAATATTTTACCCTAAATATCTTTTCAAAAACATTGGCCCATTGGATGAAATATCTTTGTATATAATATTTGGGACAGAATATTTATGTCAGACAATAGTTTACCTGCGTTATTCTGGTACCATATCGTATCACAGGGACCAAGTGACCTCAGGTCTTGTGAAACCGCTCAGTCAATTCTGTATTTCCTACAGAGTTTTGATGCTGGGTCAATTTGAACTATGCTTAGAATTGTGTTGTGTTAAATTGTATCTTATCAAAAGTGTAGAGATTTTCTTCTAGCGAAGCCTCAAACGGTTTGTTTTTGTGGTCGAGTAATTAGCATGCCAGTTTGTTCATCTAGGTTTGTGGATCATGGCAGGTAGAGGTCTACATGAATTGGTGTTGTGCGGCTCAGAGGTGTGTCCTAAACATATGGCAGCGAAGTTATAACTGCACTTAAGCATTGCATGATGCAGCAGATGTGGAATAGACAGAGACTCATTTGCCTATACTCACCGTACATACCTTAGACTTTCCAATGAGAAAAAACAGTATCCACTGCCGTAGTGCACAGTGCTGTCTGCCAGACCTGACTGAAGGTGTCATATATGACATCAGCTCACTTTGTGGCTATGCATTGTGACATGGGTACTGGACCTGCTTGCTCTTCGCTTTTCTGTGCCACTAAAAAGTCCTTTTTGCTCCCTCCTAAAAGTAATCCCTAATTTCACGTACGCACGTTTATTTTCACGTATTCTCTTACGTTTGATTTTTACAATAGCAGTTTCATTTCTAAAACAAAAAATGATAGCCACCCAGTCACACACACTGGTAGCGTCGCCATGGCACAGACCTTTCATGTGGGGAGGACCAGGGGTTGGGCTTTGGTTGATAAAAGAACCTCCTATGAAGTGTGTTATCAAATAAACACAGCGTCCACTGGGACTGCACGAAACAAAATCGCTACCCGGCTATTTTCTGAGCCGTCTCACCCTGGTTTCCACCCCAACATTAACTCTGCTATAAATATGCAGCTTAGGACAGGCCGGGGTAAAACCACAGACCACCTTCTTGTAATTGTGAGGCATGTGGCTCGGATGGTGTGCGCGCCAGCTGTGGCACAGCTTTCAATTGCATGTTAAACATCGCTTCTACAACGGCCTATTTAGCATTTCAGCTAAATTTAGAGCCGAGGGCACACTTTTACCGCCCTGACATGAAAGGATCCCTGTTTCCAATTACATCTACTTTGCGATTGAGGGTACTTTACGCTTTTAGTATCGGAGAGTTCACTTAGGGCTCTGAGCGTTCAAGGAAAGGATATCTTCCAAACTCTGTGCCCAGCGCTGATCTTTAGCAAGAACACCGATGCTTTAAATGGGCCGGCACTGTCCATTACTGAGTAGCTGCACTTCTTCGAGCTGAAACCTGCACTTCTTCAAGCTGATAGGGAGAGTGCCTGCACTTCTCAGCACTGCCGCAATACATTTAATAGGAGAGTACCAACACTTCCCAGGAGCAAACAGGTATTCTAAATAGTGAGGTCCCTCATTTCTGTATTACCATTTAAAGCACTGAAGAATACGTGCAAAGGGATTTGTCATATATTTTTATTTATACGTGCACACCACGTACCTTACCTATCAAGTTGTAAAATACAAAAGTATAATTTAATTTTTTCTCCAGACTCCTTGGGTGTTTTTTCTAGTCGTAGAAGGGGATAACACAACCGAAGCGATGTCTATTGCGAACACAGCCGCTGAGTATATGCTCTCCGACGCCCTGCTGCCTGACCGCAAGGCGTCGCGCAGTAAGGGCTTCCGCCTGGAGCTGCACACGGACCGCGTCATCAAGTTTGTCTCGGTGGGACTACCGCTTCTCCTCGTGTCTCTCGCCTTTGCCCGTGAACTGTCGACAGGTACGTCATTCTGCGCTTTATTTTGCATTGTTTTCTAACGTTAACGTGTGTTGCTCTGGGATAGGAAGCACAGACAGCCGCTATTCAGAAGCTCTACCTGGAATATACGAAACATAAGAGTTCTGAACTCTTAAAACCCAGTAGTGCTATGATAACGTAAAACCCAGCAGTGCTTGGAAATTATGTGCATGCGCCAAGCCGTCAAGAACAGTTTAATGCAGTTATAGACAGGTTCATTATTTTTTGGCTCGAGTCGTTCAGTGAAATTGCAGTGTTTCACTAGCCATTGGTGTACATTTCGAAACAAAAATGCCCGCACAGGTGAAAAATTGCTTGAATACAATGCACATTTGTTTTGTGCAACTTTTGTGAACTGGCCCAAGGTCAGTGCTTAATTTGTAAATAAAAAGGTGCCGGTGCCCAAAGCCCTTCTCTTAAACATGCGGCTGCTGCAATTAAATGTGTGAACACGTAATCCTAAAGCCATCTCGGGCCCCTTCTAACCATGTAAAGCCACTCCGTGCCCCTTCAGCTCACTCTTGCATCTTTCTACTTTCTCCCTTTGTGACGCTTTTTCGTTTTTCCCTTCCTCCGTCTGTCCCATATGTGTCTTTTGCTCGCAGCAAATGCGTGAGGCAGAAGAGTAAGCCCCGGCCCTCAAAAATAAGTGCCGGTGCACAGCACCGGAAACAACAAGCACAAATTAAGCATTGCCCAAGCTACATTATGATCTTCTAAGAAAGCCATGAAGTTTGAGAATGTGATAGGTGTTGGGAAACAAAATCGACTAAGTAAATATGCAAAGTATCGGAGTATGATAAATAAGTGTTCTTATACAGAAAACTTCATTATGTATATATATTTTTTTTTACATCAATCAAGACAGCCAAACAAATCACGTTTAAAATACACTTGGATGACCAGACATTCTTCCTACCGAGAATGATAAAGTGAGGACAGACACACCTATTAATAGACACAGGAGCAAAGTCAAAAGGTAGACAGGCAAACAGACAAACAACCACTCCAGAAACAACAGGATAGACAGATGCAATGAGTCAGGCTACAGAAACAAACTAATCAGATTAGAGGAACTGAGACACGAATGAATAGCCGAGTTCCATTGATGGAGTAGCAAACAGACAGATGAAGCCATACACTGACAGGTAAAGTAGACTTCGGAAGAGAGAGGCAGTTAATGGAAGAGAAAACTTGATGGATTGATACTAAGTGCCCAGTTGCTGGGGAAGAATCACTCCTCCCTTCCCCACGAGAATGATGGATGATTTGGAGAGTATTATTGCATAGTGTTGCAGATAGTGATCATTCGTACTGGAGTCGTGTGGCAAAGGGGCCTTTGTTGCTTATTGTTGTCAGCTAAGGATCACCCCTTAGGATCAGATTACCAGATGGGGGTTATTACCTATTGTTCTCAGGAAAGGATCAGCATCAGAGGAGGAGTGGTATGACTTGGAGGGTGTAGTTTCATAACGTTCTTGGAAGACCACCTCCACAGGAGAGGCACCAGTATCTTAGAAGGAGTTATTACATAGGTTTATCAGGAATGGATCACTAAAGGGTAATTACATAGTGTTATCAGGGAAGCCAGTGTAGTAGGATGGCTTGGACCTGGTTATTACATGCTATTTTCGGTGAGGATCACTGTTAGTGTGGTGGAATGATTTCGACTGGTTTAACAAATAGCATTGACCATTAACAACCACCCTCTCTATTATTGCACATTGCTATGAGTGTGATCAAATGGCTTGAGGGGGGGTATTGCATCGTTGGAAGCAAAAGAGTTGGGGGTGGTTCAAGTAAGTGGTTGTGTATCAAATCATATATGCTAAGCTGTCTGAGCAAAAAAACAATTTGAAAGTGAAAACGACAAATCCTACGTCACACTATCATGATGTGTGGATATTTGCTCTTGCAAATGGAGCTCACTATCATGCAAGGTCTGTCAGTATGCTGGCTTTCCTGCAGTAAAACGTTAAAGGGTACACACATGTTCCTAGGTTAAAGGCGTATGCAGTTAGCATTTAAGAATGTGATGAACACCCACAAAGTCCTATATTTGTGGAAATCCCCAGACATTCCCAATGATTTTCTAAACCAGCCTCATTTGCCCACACCTGGAGACAGAAAAGCCTAATGTAAGTATGTCAGTTGGGCGTGACAAACATAAAAAAAGACTAATATTTCACTAGAGAATTTTGTTTCTTATTTTAAATTAAGAAAACAAAAAACTTTGATTTGCGAATGGAGACTTCAGCCACATTTACTCCCACAGATAGTCTGCCCTCCTGATAATCTACAGAAGTCATGAAAAGCTGGACCACTCATAGATATCCACATAGAATTCTGTGAGTATATAAGTCAGAAATGTATTGAAGCCATTGGAGGCGATATTTACAAAGCTAGCTTTTTGATTTATTTAAGGCGATTTGGTGATGGTACCCAGGCAGTAAGAAATGTAGGTAGATAGGTAAAATGACAGCCAGGAATAGATACACATGAAGAACACTTGTAAAAAAGACAGTCATGTTTCCAAAAAGATATAGACAAACAGACAACAAACAGATTCAGATTTTTTTATTTGTTGATGTGATATTTATAGTACATATTACAAACCTAGAGGCTTAGCTCTGCCCAAAGCCTGGCCACATAATTTACAGTATGATTCTGGTCTTTTTTATATTGTATGTTGGTACACCAAGGGAGCGGTACAGTGTGGCACAGTGTTAGACCTGGCATTTTTTGGTGTATTTGCCCTGGCTTTTTGCCTTCTGACCTACTGTTTTTGATGGTATGCTGGACTTTGGTTTTCCTGATTTATTGTCTCTGCACCCTTTACCACTACAGATCAGTGCTGAAGTGCAAGCGTCCCTGTGTAAATTGTATTGGTAATTGGTTTACCCATGATTGGCATATCTGATTTACTATTAAGTCCATAGTAAAGTGCACTACTTGTGCCCAGGGCCTGTAAATCAAATGCTAATAGTGGTCCTGCAGCACCGATTGTGTCACCCACATGAGTAGCACTGTAAACATGTTTGAGACCTCCCACTGCAGTGTCTGTGTGTGCAGTCTTGCACTGCCAATTCGAACTGGCACGTGTACCCACTTGCCAGGCTAAAACCTTCCCTTTTACTACATGTAAGGCACCCTAAGGTAAGCCCTAGGTAGCTACATGGGCAGGGTGCAGTGTATTTAAAAAGATAGGACATGTACTGGTGTGTTTCACATGTCCTGATAGTAAAATACTGCCAAATTCGGTTCTCACTATTGCAAGGCCTATCTCTCCCATAGGTTAACCTGTGAACTTCCTTTAAATATATCTTTTAAGTGCAGTTCCCCATTGGGAGCAGATATAGATGTGGAGTCTGAGGCTTCTGAACTCACAATTTAAATTCATCTTTTGGTAGAATTGTATTTTAGATTGTCAGTTTGAAAATGGCACTTTTAGAAAGTGGGCATCTTCTTGCTTAATCATTCTGCATCTCTGCCTGCTTGTGTATTCCATGTCTGGGTCAGACTGACAGTTGGCTGTTGTGAGTTTCCTCTAGACAGTGACACAAATCCTGATGAGTTTCCTGGGCTAGAGTGGGGAGGGAGGAGCTGACACACCTGAAAGGGCTGAGCCTGCCCTCACACAATACAGTCTCCAACACCCCACCGTGTGTCTGGGGCCAGGCCTGGGCAAAGCAGAATCTTCCCAACAACAGAGACTTTCCTTTGATGTTTGCCTACTTCAAAGGCAGAAAGGGGTATAAGTAGTGAACCCAAAACCCCATATTTTTAGAACACTTCTGGATCAAGAGGAACCTCTGGCAAGCAGAAGAGATGAAGAGCTGGAGGATGAGCACTGTCCCTTTGCTGTGTATGCTTTGCTGGGTTGGCCTTCAGTTGCTGCTTCTGACTTAAGGAGGGCAAAGACTTAACTTTGCTGTGTATCCTGCTTGTGAAGTTTCTCCATGGGCTAAAAGTAGAGATTGCTTCCTTTTGGCAATCTCAGAGACATCAAAGACTTCAGCTTTATCTGCCAACAGCACCATGAACTGTGTGTTTTGTTCTGCAACAGAAGAAAAACCACTGCAACGCCATCAATGACACCGCTGCGTGCACCATGACTTGACAATGCTGTACAGAGCTGTGCTCCACGTCGCACCAATGCTGTCACTGAGCCGCTGCTTGCACAGTGAGCTGTGGGCACAACTCTTCGCATCGCCTTGCTCACACAACAATCTTGGCATCCCCGCTGCTCCGAGCTGACACAGGTGCCGCTGCCTGCACTGTGGCCTGAGGACACCGCTCGTGAGGCACACAATGCACCGTCCCATCGCGCTCTGTTGCACCGGTCCACCAACTCCCGCGCCATTGACTCCAGCAGCATCAACAGACATCCCGGTCTGCACCGCGACCCATGGGTGCCGCACGAAGCCCGCGCCGCACAGCTGCCTTGGGCCTACCAACGACAGAGCTTCAGCAATGACGATGCTGCTGCCTGCACCATGACCTGGAGAGACTGCACATCGCACTGCTCCACTTCACACCACAACCCTGGTCTCACCGATGCCCAGGGCAGCATCACCGAGCCGCTGGCTCCACCGGGATCTGTTGGCACCACACATCGCATCGTCTTGCTTCACACCACAGCCCTGATGCCATCAACGCCAGCGCTCCTGACTTCGTCATCAGCCCGCAGTTCAATCTGCAATGCATGTGACTTCAAGGGCCTGACGACCCCCACACCGACCTCTGGAACCGATGTCTACAACACCAGCAATCTCATTGTGAGGATCACAACACCCTATATTTTCAAGGTACTGTTTGCGGGTCTTCACAACACCATAGCTGGCCCGCAATGCTCCGGCCAGCCTGGACTGTTGGATATGCTGTTAACGAAGTCTTGATAGTCCCAGACGGAGATAATGACTTCAATAAAGTATGTTTTTAAGTAATTCTTGCAAAATTCATACCTTTATTACTGAATGTTGGATTTGTCTAATTTATGTTTTTGTTTTACATATATAAATATCGGCTGTTTCTCTAAAAATGGTGTGGTGTCCTTTTGTAGTGTTTTCAATGTAATACTGTGTGTTATGTGCAAATGCTTTACACATTGCTTCTGAGATAAGTCTGACTGCTCGTGCCATGCTACTAAAGGGGTGAGCAATGGTTATCTGAGCTAGGTATCTTCCTTATCCTGACTAGAGTGAGGGACCCCGCTTGGACAGGGTATAAATCGACTGCCAACTAGAGACCCCATTTCTAAAACACAGCCAGGACAGTCAGGCACCATGATTGCTGTAATTGCATTGTGGTATCAGGAAAGATCACCCCAGTGGAGTCAGGAGGTTTGAAGGGGTTTATCAAATAGTGTTGTCAGGAAAAAAGCAGATTCTGTGACTTTTTTCAAGTTGATGCATGATGAACAGCTGCAATACTGCACAGAGGATTGTGAAAGCATGGATACATGGATGAGTGTCAGCCTCCCCCTCCATGTTGTTATCACTTGTGACTTGGTAAGATGATCTGGAGATCGCAGAGCTGTGGGGGGTCTATATCACTTAAGTTTTTGAAGAAGGTATGGGGTGGGAGCATTTTAGGTAGGCTCTTTTAATGATGTCAAAGTTCTGGAACTTGACCTCTACACTGCCCTGAAGTCAGGCACATTTCAGTAGAAGGAAGGGCACTGATTCCCTTATTGGCCCACTGATGAAGCAAGCAGAAATCTTTACAGCCATTTGGAATCTAATGATTCGGTTTTCACAGAGAACGTAAGCGTAGGAAACTCGGGAGCGGACTGAAGTGATAGCATTGTTATATGGAATTCAGAAGGTAAATTAGGTGTGACATTTTCTGAGTTGGTGGATTTGGGAGAATGTTTCTTTGGATACACAGTTGACATTAGTGGTTATGCTGAGGTCATTGTAGACCCCGAAATATGTGGAGGACTAGACGTGAGACTTGCTTACATGCCAAAAAGTGAGAAGCAGTCACATTTGGGGATTGTCGTACTGGGTTGGTGCCTAAAAAAGGTCTTAATTTGTGGCTCAGTGTAGCCTGAATTGGCTTCCGCCAGTCAAATCCACAAAGGCAGATATTCACTTGGTTGCTGGCATAAAGTGATTTCAGAAGGCATTGACAGTGATATAAATCTGAGTGTTGGCTTCATATAAAGGAAAGGCATAACCGAGATCACATAAAAAGTTTTAATGAGAGAATTTACAAAAATGTTGAAATTACATTTACAGTATGCGAGCCTTGTGAGGCACTCCTGATTACTATGCTGATTAAACAACAAAAGTTATGATTTTTGCTTGTTGGTCAAGTTTAATGAGGAAAGAACAGGACCCACCAGGACTGTTATCATATGACATATCCTCACTCAATTAAGGAATGATATGGTGGTGAAGGTAGCAGAGAGTGCAATGCAAATGACAATTGGTAGAATTTTGGTTCATATGTGTGAGTATGTAATCTCATATTTTAAACGGGCAGGTATTGATGCTAGGCTTTGACCAAAAACCAATTTGCTTTGGTAGAAGTTGTGGTATGTTTTAAGAAAGAGTTGAGTAATAGTAAAAAAAAAGTATCTTCTGGGATTTTTAAGCTTAATGGTAGGGTGCAAACAGCAAGGTTTATGTCTAATAGAGTGAAGTCCACTGAGTGAAAGTCTCAGGGGGAGGTAAAGATACACTACTCGAATGAGTTGCTGAGAGAGCTGGTGATGATGTAAGGGATAATTACGTTGAGGATGTCTATGTCTCCTATACTGAGGGTGGCTGGGTATTGTCGTTGAGAGCTTGTGAGACTCAGGGGATCAGAAATGAAGAATTTGAGTGTGTTGCTGTATCCAGGGCCAGCTTTAGGACTGGTGGCGCCCTGTGCAACAGTTTATTTTGGCACCCCCATGACCTCCTCCTTGATTTCACTCACAACCACCCAGTAAATGTGCCCCTCATCTCTCCATCGCTCCCCTTTCACATGCATTCATGTGTTTTAAAGCAATTGTGAAGGCTGGCTTTATTAATCCACTCAGCTATCCACATAAAATATAGGGGCATATTTAGGAGCCCCAGAGCCATTCTAACGCCACATTAGCGTAAGCGTCGGACTAGTGTAAAAAATTCTGATGCTAGTCTCCTAACTACCGCCATGGTGGGCTGTATTTTGAATATGATACACACATGGTGGTGTTGGGGGGCACTAAGGGGTGCAAGAAAAGTGGTGCTGCACTGTGTGCAGCGCCACTTTTCTTAAATATGCCCCATAGTTCTGTTTTTTGCAGCAGGCATATTAACCCTCTGTGCTACTTTATGTTGAGTCAAAGCTGCCAATAGGCAAAACTCCCATCTCTCTCCCTAGCAGAAACATTTATCTCAAGAGGTATTGTGAAATTGTAATTGTTTCCTGAAGTCTGGACGCACAAGAAACTTTTCAGCAGGTGCTTGTAAATCGCAAGTTTTGGGAGTTATTGCTAAACACAGCCCCCCAAAAAAAGCCGGCCCTATCTGTATCATTTGGGTGAGGTAATATTCAAGAAGTAATAAGAGCGAATTGATGTGAAAGCACTGAGTTGGGTTGAGCTTTTTCAATTATATGTTAATAATATTAATTTTCAGTTGTTGAGAGTCTCACGTGGTCCCGGGGGTTTGTAGTGAATTTGGTACTAAGTTGGTTAAGTAAAGTCTGTATGGTTGTGAGACACACCTCCAGTTTGTTGAGTGAAGAGTTGATAGCAGTTGGCAGGTGCTTTTCCTGAAAGCTTCGGGTGTTTCAGAGCTGCTATCATTTCCTCCATGGGCTCTAAAGTAGTAGCAGAGTTGACTGTGCCCTGTGTGCTCTATGGGGAACATCCACGGCTGGATTTCATGGTCTTTGCACTTTAGAAGTTGGATAGATCTTTATGGGTCTCTAAGAGAAGCATGGATAGGATATTGTTAGGTTTGTAGATTATGTATTGTTGGCCATATGTTCAAAGAGTCAGAAAGAAGCTTAGCTTTCAGTTGGATCTGAAACTCTTCCTTGTTTTTCTTGGGTTTGTGAGGGGGGGATGAGGAGAGTTATTAAGAACAGGAGGAGATAGAATAGAGATAATTGCAGGACAAGGGGATGAGTCTATACGTTTGATAGGATAACTCTGGCAATGACCATATTTCAATGTCTTTGAGGTAGAGGTTCTAAAAGACGACAGTGATTATTATTTCCACATTTGTCTAAAGTAGAAAGAGAAGCTCTACAGGAACTAAAATCTAATGTGACAATGACATGAAACCTGCAGAGAAGGAAGGCCCCATTTTTGTTCACAATGTGATAGATTATAACAAGGAATGCCTTAGAATATTAGGGGACACTAGAAATTACACAATTTCCAACAGAGATGCCACACAAGAGATCCAAAGGGAATTCAGGAAAGAGATTGATACAGACTGCAAGAATGGGTGGATTACAGAGAGCAAGGCAGATTTTTTACACAGACTAACACTAAGATTCCATATTGCTATGCTATTCTCAAAATCCACAAAGGAATAACCCCAGTCACTGATAGACCATTAGTGTCAGAGATCGGCTTTGTGTTAGAACCACAGTCCCACAGTTGTGGCCATCACCTTCGCCTCTGGTTGTAAAAATGCTGTCATGTCATAAGGACACCAACAAGTGGTAAACCTCTTGAATTGTCTTACATTTGATCATGAATCAGAGATATTGATTTCTCTTGACAATGGATTGCTATACAGCAGGAAGAGTCCTTATAAGTAATAGAGGACTCAACAAATAAAGAGGAGTGGAATTACCTTGCTCCACAAAAATGTATTGTCTCATTGGATAGGATACCTTTCTCCATGAATTATTTTGAATTCAAAGGAATTTATTACAAACAAATCCATGGTACTTCCATCGGAACCACTTTCGTCCCTAGCTTAGCTTGTTTACACGTCCATCACTTCGAAGATGAGCACATCAACTCCTCACACAACCCATTAAGAGACAAGATTTAAGTTTGGAAGCAACATATTGATAACACATATCTTTCCTGGCATGGAACAGAGTTAGGATTAATAGAATTCATAACATGGTTAAATTCTCATATTCAGTTTCTGAGGTTTACATCTACCATGGCCAAAACAGATCTCCCTTTGTTGTAATTATACCAAAGGTAGGTAAACCCAGCACACAAGTGTTTCACAAACCAACTGAAAGAAATATCCTCCTAGTTTCCAACTGAGAGCATTGAGAGAAAGCCTTCTGGTTGGCCAATTCTTTAGGGCACACCTTAATTGTACATCAGTAGATGATTATGATGAGGAAGTACTGGCACTCTCTAGAAAGTAGAGAAGTCAGTGTTACCCAATGTGGGTAGTAACAAAAACAAGCTATAAGGCATGTAACAACAGTAGACATGGCCTTGAAGAAGACAAAGAGAGGCAGATTGATCTGTGTCACAACATACAGTACATCATCAAATCAAGTTAGTAAAAAATGTGAATAAAGACTGGAGGATTTTGAACAGAAATGGATTGAATCTTGCACTACCCATGTTTTCCTTCAAGAGTATCAATACATTTAAGAGATCAATTGATGCATGCATGTCATAGGATAAAGAAAACAAAAAAACAAAAAACTTTATGGGGTACTGACCCGGTAAAAGGGTATTTCCCCTGAAGAGGGTACAGTGTCTGCAAATTCACTACAGTAACTAAAGAATTAAAGTTAAGCTTGACAACTCCATGGCAATTACTTTCCCACACAAACTGTACTTCTGAAGGGGTTATTATGCCCCTGTGGCTTGCAGTATATCGGCATGACCACGAGGAAGGTAAAAATTAGGATTTGTGAACATAGGAACACTATTAAATGTGCCTGTACATCCACTAAACTAGGCAACCATTTTCTGGAAGCACATCACTCAGAGAATGACATTTGGTGGGTGGTGCTATATAAGCCTAGTCTGACTGAATCAGTAACTGAACAAAGAATGCTTCTATTAGGAAGGGAATAATGGTGGGTGTTCCAACTGAGAACAAATCTGGAGGGACTAAGGGCCAGATGTAGCAAAGGTTTTACTCATTCTGTGTCTATGGGAAAAAGTGTTCGTACATATGGCCCTAAATGAAGAGATCCCCTGGCACAAGTCTGAAACATTTGAGATGCCTTTAGGAGTGCATGTTAGAACATACAACCCCTGACACTGGATGGCTTGGAAACACCACAATGACTAGAGAGCAATCTTATGAGCATTAGTAGCATGTGAGTACTGTCCCATAAGGTACCATTATGATAGTGACTTTTTGCCATAAGTAGATTATTATTATTATTTTTTTGGTTCTTACTGTATGGATGATAAGTAATTAGATTCATTAATGCAGCATAGACATCACCTCTTGTTCATTATGCACCACAGACGACACATGCACTGTGGTGGGCTAGATTCTAATTCCTTACCACTAAAATGGCAGCTACACTTTTTCTGACTCTTGCAATGTCCAAAAGCAGTGACACTGGACTAAGACAAGTATGTGGTCACACTGTAAATAAAAAAGAGAAGAGGAGAGCTGAAGTTCAACATCAGAGGGAACACTATGACAATTGGGTGGTGTCGATCCATTGGAGTAGTGTGTGGAAATGTTCCTATCTTTTAGCTAAGAGGATTTTACTCTGTAGGTGTGCTGATATGTTCGGACTTGATTTGTATGCAAGGGGCATTCTCATGTGTTTTTGGAGGTTGTCATGAATAATATAACTGACTTTTCCTTTGCCCCATGTAGACAGCGATTGTGCTGAGGATCCTATATACTACGTCTAGGAGGGACAGGGTACAGCTACACACCATTTGTAATTGAATCATGAACAGCAGGACACCAGGCACCATCCATTAGGTGCACACCAGAAAAATACACATAGGGGATTGGGTGATTATGAAGATAGGCACTACGGGCATATGTGTGTGCTACATTTATGAGATGGATCAATGGAATCATTCACTAAAACTTTGGGAAAAAGTTACATTTTATGTATTCCTACAGTGTGTAACTATAGGGTGACACTCCTTTGGGTTCCCCAAATTAGGAAATTCTCCTTCACCACCTGGGTAAGACCAGAATAAGCATGAATACGAATGCATCATCTGCTTGGAGTACCACCAACAGAAATTATGTTCATTCACGTGGGATATTGATAATTTTAAGATTACATTTTGTGTGACCCACACATGTGTTCTAATGGTGGTTATAATTTACGCTATGATGTCTGACCTGATCTTTCATTTTTATGTTTAATGTTTTTATTTGTTGGTGTATATATACTTTGTGAGAAGTGTGCATGTCTCCTTATTATTATTTTTGTTTGTCTGTTGCAGAGTAATGATCTCCGGAGTTCACACATGTTAGCAAAACAAAATTGGCATGCTTGGGTTTGCATATTGATATAGGTTATGGATATAGGGGTATTTGAAACAGACAGATCAACAGATATCCCGATTAGGAGTGTATGTTGAACAGAATAACACCAAATGTTATGAGACTACAGGTAGAACCAGAGGCTCCATGTCCTGATAAAGGAAGCTGACCCATTGGGAGCATGTAGAGTGCCTATTCCATAACTAAATAAATATAAAACAAACCCTTGCTACCATTTACAGTGGTAGACCCCACCTTGGACTCAATTGGATCCAGGGTATGGGAAGCCCGATGATGAAGCATGCCACATTTCTATGTAAATAAGTGCCTTGGAATGGCCAGATATAACTCTGTCTGAGTAGATCGGAAAGGAGAGTATACATAGCCAGATCTTTTGATATGTGTGTGAATGACCAGATTTAGTCGATGCCCATTGTGTGAATGGAGCTGTGTAGAAGAAGCAAGCTTCATGTAAGTGGAATAGAATGGAATAAGTTTAGAAATTCAAAGGATATTTGAGTATTCAGTTGGTTTACTCAGAGGTTGTCACCAAACATCTGTACTTTACAGTCACTAGGAGGTTGCTATATGACGATGATGTGTCTGTTTGAATCATGTAAGGCTATGAAGATGAATTTCAAGGGGGAAGGGGCTGACTCAGCTGTGCAGTGTACTCAAGGGCTTGAGAAAGTTGTTGATAAGGAAGCCAACCAACCTCCTTTTGAAGTGGAATATTCTGTGGAAGAATGTGACATAGTCAATGTGTAGTGGTATTTGTGTGGTGGTGTCACAAGAATCAAACCCAGAGTTCTCAAACTGGAAAGTTTGAGAGTAAACCTGGACATCCTTGAGCAGCTTTTTACATGTCTATTTGATATTTTATAAACTGAATGATATAGGGGCTTGGCCAGCTAATATAGTGGTCTAGCATTAAGTGGAAAATTAGATTTTGGGCACTGGAATATACCAACAGATACCTAGGGTCACATGTACAAACATTTGGAATTGCGATTTCTTAATTGCTATTCCATGGGAATCGCAATTAAGAAATCCCAATTCCAAATGTACGAAACTCCAATGAGTTTCTTTTGCGATTCCCAATAGGTCTCAAATTGGCCCACCTCATTAATATTAATGAGGTAGATCGCAATTTGCGACCTACTGGTAATTGGAAAAATCACAGGGATGGTGGCCTGCTGGAGTCAGCAGACCACCATGTCTGTGATTGCTTTTAAATAAAGCAATCTTTTTTTTAAAAACATAGCCCGTTTTCCTTAAAGGAAAATGGGATGCGTTTAAAAAACAAAAAATTAAATGTTTCAGTTTAATTTTTTAAGAGCAGTTAGTGATCTGCTGCCTGCTCTTAAAAAATGTTTTTGCCACCATTCACAAATTGGTGTTAACTAAAAATTTTTGCGACCCTGTTCATGATTACAAAATAATCATACATACCACTGCGACTCGCAATTAGGAAGGGACGCCCCTGACATGCCCCTTCCTAATTGTGACTCGCAAACCTATTTTGTGATTCACTAAATAGATTACCGAATCGCAAAATGGCATTTGTACAAACCAAAATGCTTTATTCTATGTGCAAATGGTGAGAATCTGCGAATCGGGCCCTTTGCACACAGAAAAAAGCTTTGTACATCTGGCCCCTTGTATCCTAACCTTCGAGACTTGGATACATTTTCCTGAGCATTGTCACTTAAAATGTAATCTAAGAAATACAATTGCAAACTATTATGGAAGTGTTACAGCATCAGGAATTATTTCCTGATCAGATGTGAAACAAAGCAAAAAATCCTAATTCATGCAAGAGCTGGGAGGAAAATGATTAGGAATCTGTAAATGATGGTAGTGCTGATTCGTGTTCTTCTCCTTACATTTTGTAAGCCATCCTTCTTACACTCTTTTGTCCTACTATATCTGTTTTTTTCTTAGTCTTATTTGAATTGTTTAGCTTTTCAGGTGAAATATTTGTTTTCAAGATACAGTAAATTGGCAAACATGTTCACATTGTTTAACATTTTGAGGAACATTATAATAGTTATTTTAAAGGTTCGCCTTTTCTTTATTATGTTTAGAAAAATAATTGTATGACAACGTAACCTAAGGTTTGAAGCTAACTTTGGGAAATCTTTGACTCCTTAGAATTCATTTAACATGCAAAAAGTGTTTCAAAAATACCCAATGGTTCTGTTAATGAGTATTAATCTCAAACAACAAATGTTATGGATTATCAGAGGAAAGTTACAGTATATACATCTGGTGATCAATAAAAAACAAAAGCATTATATAGCAAACAAAAGAAACAAAATACACAATGATATAATTGACTGTAGTATTAATCATAATTTCTTATCTCACTACTTCTAATGTAATTGAGTGGGTTTTAATAACCTGGCATTATTTTATCTGTTGCAGGTTCACAGATCAGCTGTTTCACTCCCACTAATTTTACTGCTAAACAGACAGTTTATGTTGACAAATATTGCTGGGATTCGCTCCTGCATCATGAATTTGATGCCAGTGGCAATCCAGCAGAAAGATCTTTATGGATACATAAGGTAAGTTGAAAATCTGATGCAGGTAAATGATAATGGTATGACTTAGAAGCTCAATCAGCATATTTTGCTGGATAAAGTTTGTCCACCTGTGCTGTCTGTCACATTCCTACATACAATTTCCTTCTGAAGTCCCAAGGTGTTTAAGGTTAGCTAAATTTAGCAATCACTACCTGTATGTTTTTAACTGAATCAATTCATTTCCAGACTTTGTTTAGGGCCCGATGTACGACCATTTCATTTTGCGAGTCTCTAATTGCAATTTTTTGTGGCTAGCAATTAGAGAGTCACAAAATTAGATGTATAAATGTATCTCAGATACATTTAGCGATTCCCAATGGGGTTGCAAATGACCTACCTCATCAATATTCATGTGGTAGGTCACAATTTGCGGCCCCATTGTGAATGGCTGCACTCACAGGGATGGTGGCCTGCCGGGGACAGCCGACCCCCATATCTGTGACTGCTTTTTAAATAAAGCAGTTACTTTTTTATAAATTCAGCTGGTTTTCCTTAAATGAAAAAGGGATACATTTCAAACAAACGAAAAGTTTTCTTTTCATTTTTCAGAGTAGGCAGTGGTCCGTGGGACCACTACCTGCTCCGAAAAAATAATTTTGCTTCCATTCACAAAGGAGAAGGGGTCCCATGGGACCCCTTCCCATTTAAGAATGGGTTACCACCAACATGAAGCTGGTAGTAACTGCAATTGTTTTGCGATCGTATTCACAGTCACAAAACAGACTTAAATACCACTGCAACTCGCTATTCGGAAGGGACGCCCTCTGCACGCCCCTTCCAAATAGCGACTCACAAACCTATTTTGCGTTTCGGTAAATAGATTACCGAAATGTAAAATAGCACTGGTACGGCCATTTGAGGCAGGAAAATAGCTACGTACATCTGGCCCTTAGTGACAAGCTTTAGCATTCTTTGGACGAAATTGATACATTTGCTGCGCGGAGAAAAGGCATTTCAGTAGTGCTCCCCGAGTAAGTAGTTACAATAACCCATCTCACCACAAGCAGCTTCGTGAGGGTTTTTGTGGCGTTGGAAAGAAGGTGGGGGCGGGTTTTCATATATTAAGCAACTAAGATAGGGAATCTGAGACTGTCAGTGAAATAAAGGAGCACATTCTCATTTGGGAATAAAAACAGACCCCTGTGTTTCCGGCTTTGAGGGAAGGAGTATGAACCACTATACATTTACAACAGTACTCTGTATAGCCAACCTGACGTGGACTTTTAAACATATGTACTACTTCTGATCGTCCTAGTTTTAGGAGAACTTTATTATTAAGTTGAGCCAGTCACTGTTGGTTAACAGGCTGCAGCCGAGAAGTTACAATAGATGCATTTACTTTTATGCTATAGTTGGTCAGAGCCTAGGTGGATTTTCCTCCATGCCTGCCCTGCGGTCTCAGGCACCAGGAAGTTTGGGTGCTGAGCAGGGCTGCAAGGGAAGAGGCTATTATTTTGGGGCTTTCATGGGGGCCCCAACATACGGATGATGATGCGGGGTAAGAATGACACACTCGGCACACAGTTTCAGGTGTTCTGGTTCAACGCGGTCGGGTCAGGCCTAGGCAGGTACAATTACAGCAGCGCGGTCCTTCCTTCGCTCGCTGCGCCGCTCCCTCCGCCAGCCCCGACCACGCCTCTCTTTATTTTATAGCTCCTGGCCAGAGGCCTCGGAGCAAACCATTATTGCTACAAACAGAGGTAAAACTATATTTGAACATACGGGGACCATCCCAGTCCACCGCGCTAGAAGACTCCCCCCCCCACCCCACCCCCCCCCCCCACTATACTGTACGGTGTCGGATGGCCGGTTACATCACCGACCAGCGACACCACAGAGGCTACGCGGCAGATTACCTTCATTTAAATAACACACAACAAATTAATGAAATACAGCAATAGAGGTTAAGGTTAAACACCCACACAGCTCCGTTAAACCGAGGCGAAGCCCTAGAGCTTCCTAAAACTGCTGCACATGTTTCCTGGCTGTGCTCAGTGGCCCTTGCTACAAGGTCTGCGAACGGACCCAGGCTGCACCCCCAAACCATCTGTGCTCGACCTTCACCCAAGTGCATCAAGGTCTCGGTACAGTGCATGGCTTATGACCCCGTGTCCATACAAACCCTCTAGCCCTCCACCCCAAAAAACGCAGGAAGCACAGAGGTTGGGCATGCAAACCTGGTGGAGGTACAAGTGCAAGTCGCCCAGTCCCCGTGACCCTAGCAGTGAGCATGTTCACCTGGCACTAGTTTAGGGACTGAAGTAATATTTTATTCACGTTAGAAATAATGAGTTTGAACTGATCTAAATATATTTTCAACGAGTGCTGCAGCGGTCTCTTGGCACAGGTCTGATGTCCACTTGCAAGGTAGAAATGTATGCAGAGCTTTGGCGCCATCCAGTGTTGCTGTGGAAAATAAACTTGAGCAAGGTTAAGAACAGAAATTTAAGAATCGGAAGCAAAATGTAATTCTCAAAGCCTTTCTGAAGTTTCGAGGCTGGAAAGTGAAAGAATGATTTAATTAGGTCATTCGAATTACTGGCTACCAAATTCGAACATAAACATAAAGAAGGCTAATGCAATGATGAAATCCAGAATGTAAGAACGGATAACCAAAAAACGCAAACCTTGCGCGCAAATTTTTTTTGCACACTCTGTCGTCGAGTAGTTTAAATTGCTGCATTTTCATGTAAAAGCATAATGTGGCAGTTTTAAAGAAAAAGTTACTCGTGTTCTAAGCCCACAGGGCCACATATTACCATCTGTAGTGGAGTCCTAGGGAGGCCTAGTGGTAAAGAAGGGAATGGTGATGCAGTAGTTTCGACCCGAATCACAAAAACCTATGTGTGTAAATAAAATATAACGTTCATGGTCACTGGACGTAGCTGGAGTTATGAGCGTAGGGTTTTTACTAAAAGTGACTCGTAAATCCTTTTAAGAGGACACAATATTACCGCACCTAACCTGAAAATGATTGGAAGTTTACGCCTGTCAAGGACAGTAGTAAATTCCTTTGTAGGGCGGGAAACCAATAGAATCGTTTCGGAAACAGTTTCGGTTAGTAAAATTGCTTTTCCTGATAGAGAAACATATGCCATTACTCAAGAGTGATTGAACTTCCTCGTGTGAAAGTTTGCAGTATGTACAAATGAGCACATGAAAATGCTTACGCATGTCTGCAACTGCATAGTCACAAAACTTTCACAGGAGTGTACTTGGAAACCACTGATATGTTTCTAGACATAACCTGTGAAACTACTGTGAATGCTAAAATGAGTAATTCTACACACATGAAAGTTCGTAAACATCTTAAGAAAGATCTTTGGTGGGTCGAGCTCTCCTTCGCTGCGGATGGATGGGAAGAACAGTATATCTTTCCCATGCGTTCCAGGCTGACTGACTTCCTCGCTGACTAGCGGAAGCAGATCACCTCGAACTATATTAGCATGAAGAGCACCAACCCTGGCAAGTAAGAGCTAGGCCAAATGTTGATTATTAAAGACCTGAGAGTAATGTCTCAGTTACCCGAGAATGGTAAGTAGATGACATGATGCAAACAAACTCAGGGATATCGGCAACTCATTTCAACTTAACGGAGCCTTGGATGGCACTGCTTATGTATACATTTCTCCCAAAGCCAAAGGTGCCTTCGGGCGTTCAATTACAGGTTTTCCACCCGGGAACACCAGGAACTCGCAGCCCTCCCACAGGGCGTGAAGACAAGCTCCATGAAGTTGAACGTCTTCTCCAATATGTCCCTTGTACATGAAGATAACATACATCGCCAAAATCCCTTGCCAGATCACTAGACTTCTACTGATTTGGCAAATGCATACAGATTTTCAAATAACTGTCTTCTGGGCTTGTAGATGAGGAGGCAGGGCACCTCGGGGGTGTAATGAAGGGCCTCATTCAGCATAAGGCCTATGAGTATGTGAACTATGGGGGCTCAAGGACTAGGCCTGATGCCTAGGCACTATCTGCTAGTCCACCGGTTCCATGATAGAGCAGTACAGTAAGGGCCATGACATAGTCTGCATGTCAAGAAGCTAGTGGACCTTCAGCCCTCGTATCTGTGATGATACTGTGGTCAATGGAGTATGGCTGAGAAATCTCCTGTGGTGCACCTCCTGGGAGGCTCATCAAGGATCACCAGGATTCCAACAGTTTGAGGCTCTGTAGAATCAATAGGGACCACACTGAGCGAGCAACACTTTTTCCGATGGACACAGCAGAATCTTATGGTATTTGGTGACACCTCTTGTGATTCTTTCTCCGTGTACACTTCTTGGATTTTGCCCAAAAATAAGTTAATTTGATGGATTAAAGCTGAAAGAAATAGGACTGGACAAAACAACCTTTTAAAGGGAATTGGATTTATCCTCGGATGTGGCTTATACAGACACCTTTAGGAGAGACTGGAACCAGAGCTCATCAACAACTTATGAAATAGATGGGTACGATCACTGTTGAGGCTCTAGGGAGAACGAGCCCTGGAAAAGAGTCTATTAGATCCTAGCCAGTCTTTGGGTTATTCAGCACCTTGTGTTCCTTTCTGTTATTACACCTCTTTCTCTCCACTGCAGCAGACACCCAACTGTTTCACAATTCTTTTGGGGAGTTCTGTCATTCTGCGTATCATAGGCTTTCCCCTGCAATGTGTGTAGATTTCTGACATTCCGGCAGTACATTAAGGTCCCTATGATTGCAATTGGAAATCTTCACAAGTCATGCACATCACCTTCTCCTCTACCCTACTCCTGCAGGTTCATGACAGAATGGGGAAGTGATAGGCGAAGGATAAGTGGAAATTGACATTATCCAATTTTCACAGCGTCCTTCTACATCCCTTGTGAAACCTGTAGCTGTGCTAGTGTCCTTTGGTACCGAAGGCATTGACAGCCTTTTTGAGCAGTACTTATGTTCGCACATATTCGATTAGAAACCCTTGTGAATACCCATGAAGCTATACCCATCAATTTTGTGTGTGCTTACCTTTCTAACAGCTTCCCCACTGCCTCTTTCGTGGAACTCCCCCACCCCCATGTTACCATTCTCACACCTAAACGTAACTGCAGAAATCTGTCCTATAATTGAGCCTTTGGGCCAGCATCTTCCACTCTTGGCTTCAAATCAGTGGCAATCTTATAAAACCAATTGGACTTAGGTGCACCAAACATCTTATGATGTTAATACATCTTATGATATGAAAGAGCCAGCATATTCTTATTTTGCATGGTTTTCAGGCTTTCAAACTGAAGTTTCGAGTTTACTCCAGTGCTTTTTCCAGAAGCTTCACTTATTCATTGTAGTCTTTCCTAAAGACGTATCAGCCAATCTGAAAGTAGAACTGACAGACAGAAACTGATTGATTGCTGGTGCTTTGAGTAGCACACAGAGGACTTCTGAGGGTCAGCCATTAAGTGCTCCATTATGAGTTCTCTGGATTTCTCCCTGTTGGATCTGTCTCCTGCAGGTACAAATATCAGGGCGCCAGATCTCATTTGGAGGGCACACGACAGAGAGGGGCTACGAGGCCCCAACCGTGAAATTGAGGTGATTTGCCACTGATATTCTGGATCTTGTCCTACTATGGATCTGGAAACAGGGCCAAGTACAACTATTTCCTCACTTGACTCCCAGGGTAGGGAGGACAAGCAGTCATAGGTTTCTCAGAGAGGTAGTGTGGGGGTGCAACAGCTCATAATTCAATAGCCAACCAACTGTCAAAATACTCCAATGTTCAGGCAGGTGCTTATCTTTTTTTATGGAAAAAGTATTTTAATCACACAGCAATACTAAACACTACATATCACAATGAGATGGTAAGGTGGGGTTGTAATAAGTTGCATCTAACGGTGTAGAGTTACACCCCTTCTCTCTAGCACCCATTTTCTTCTTGCTGTGGTCAAGTTTCTGTCTCAATAGTTCCAAACTCTATAGAAAGTAGGCAAGGATCAGGCCAAGGGGCAGATAACTCAAAGCAGACACATTTGTATGAAAAGCAACTCAGCTCAACGTCTTCATGATCTCTTGGTTGAAAAGGCTGAAGCATTCTTACCTGCACACATCAGCCTCTGTCTCTGTATACTGGGTAATCCCTGCATTTACCAGCTGTTGGTTGTGTTGCAGTTCAGGCTGTATGGCTGAGTGGTATGCACCCCGTCTCCTACAGCACTGGTTCTTGCTTTACAAGGGGGCTGCAGAGGAAACCTTGTTCCAGTCAGGGTTTGTTGATTGACTGGGCATTTCTTCATGGTCACACTGATTTTCGATACTGACAGCCCTCCTGGCTGGCTACAGACCAGTGATCAGATATATCAGGTCCTTTCATCTGATTTTAATCACAATGATATTCCTTGTGTCAGTTGCTGCCTCTAGGCCGATCATGGCTCCCTGCTTTGGCAGCAACATAGCTTTTGATTTCTCTGTTAGCATGGGCAGTACCAATACCTCAGGTCTTTTACGGGTTGCTTGACAAGGTAGTTATCTTTGCTCTGGTACAGTTGTCATACACTTCACTCAGGAACAGTGGAAAGAAGCTGGGTAGGGGGCTTCGCAGCAAAGGTCATTTCTGGTTCTTTGTCTTTGTTTGGCAGCTTCTCCTGAGTGCTCAAATTGCCAGGAACATGCATGGAGTCTTGTCATAGACAATCTCTTCTTTTGCAGGGCAAGGCACACTCCTTTTAGGCAGGCTTCTAGGCTCTTTAGGCAGGGAGGTGTAGACATCAAGTGTTGTACCCTCACTTCTGGGAGAATGGCTGGCAGGCAGACACCAGCCCTAATTTCTGAGCAGTTCTTCAAATACTATGCAGAGCATTCCCTTCCTTGGTCAAAGGATCTTTGGGCTGGAACAAAGTGGAGTGGTTTTGATCCCTCTTTTCTACACATCTTTCAGACAGGGGGTGTGGATCCACAGTCTAAAGTTTCAAACCCATATTTGGCTGTTATTTTTAAAATGTCATTTCTAGGCTGCTGTCTACACAGAGGCATTGTTCAAAGTAATGGTTCAAATAGCAGGTAGCTATGGGGTGGGCTCCAAGTAGGAGCATCCAAAACATGTACACTATGAAATAAGAGTTCTCTGCACCTAACTTTCATCAACCTTTTTTAAGTAGTAATCAATGACAGACAAAAGGTCAGGCCCTGCACAGATTTCATATCACTTCCCCTTACCCCTGCCATCTACCAAATGGTGGTGCTAAAAAAGAAGTAATCAGTGGTCTTTTGCTTACAGACACTTCATTACATTTCTAAATGGAGCCCTGTCTCCACCTTCCACACTTCATTGTCTTGGTCTTTGTTAGAAATGTGGTCTTTGGTTGGCAGTCAGGGTACCCCCTGTCCAAGCAAGTACCCTCACTCTAGTCAGGGTAAGTTACACACAATCCAAATTATCCTGTGCCCACCCTCAGGTAGCATGGCACTGAGCAGTCAGGCTTAACTTAGAAAGCAATGTGTAAAGTATTTGTGCAATAAATCATGCAATAACATGGTAGAACACCACATAAATACACCACACAGTGTTTAGAAAAATATATAATATTTATCTGACAAGATGCAGGTCAAAATGATTAAAATGCAATAAGTATATTTTGGAATATCACTGTAAAAATGACAGTGTCTTTAGTCTCTTAAAAGCAACAAATGTCTCTTGCAAGCACAAAGTACCTAGTTTGCGTTCAAAATCTCCACAAGGAACCATAGAGGAAGAGGTGCGTGTCGATTTCTCGGGGCGCACACAGCGATGTGTTGTTTATTTTTCATGCAGGGAAGGCTTTGCGTCGATTTCCGGTGCTCAGACTTGGATCCTGTTCGGGATCGGACTCCCCGGGGATGACGCGTTGAAATACGGCGCTGGCAGGACGAAGTCACAGGGGCTGCATCGATCCGGTGGGCGTTGTGTGGAAATTTCTACCGTGAGGCAGGCGCTGCGTCGATTCCTCTCAGGAAGTCTGGTTGTGTCATTCCGGCTCGGCTTTGCATCGATCCAGTGGGCCGTGCATCGAATTTCCGACTGGTTCGGCGTGCGGTGATTTTCTTACCACGATGCAGGCTGTGCATAGTTTCTGTCAGGCTGTGCGTCGATTTTCGCAGCACAGGGAGTTCTTCTTGCAGGAATTAAGTCTTTTTAGTCCTGAGACTTCAGAGAACAGGAGGCAAGCTCTATCCAAGCCCTTGGAGAGCACTTCTCAGCACAGCCAGAGAGCAGCAAGGCAGCAGGCCAACAGCAAGGCAGCAGTCCTCAGAAAGCAGTCAGGTGAGTCCTTTTGGCAGTCAGGCAATTCTTCTTGGCAGGTTGCAGGTTCTGGTTCAGGTTCTTCTCCAGGAAGTGTCTGTGAGGTAGAGTGTCTACCCCAGATGTGTCCGAATTGGTAGGGTCAGAGACCCTGCTTAAATACCCAAATGAGCCTTTGAAGTGGGGGAGACTTCAAAGAGTGGTTTAGAAGTGCACAAGGTCCCCTTTCAGTTCCATCTTGTCACCAGGGTCCCAGTATGGGGTGTGGCAGTCTTTTGTGTGAGGGCAGGCTACTGTCCTTTGACATGTAAGTGTCAGGCCCTCCACCCTCCCAGCTCAGGAAGACCCATTCAATATGAAGATGTGTGCAAGTGTGACTGAGCATCCTGTGTTTGGGGTTGTCTGAGTGAATGCACAAGGGAGCTGTCAACTAAACCTAGCCAGACGTGGATTGGAAGGCACAGGAGGATTTAAGTGCAGAGAAATGCTCACTTTCTAAAAGTAGCATTTCTAAAATAGTAATATAAAATCTAACTTCACCATTAAACAGGATTTTGTATCACCATTCTGGCCATACTAAATACGACCTGGCTACTCCTTTCAGATCAGGATCTATCACTCAAACAGTATATGAGGGTAGCCCTAATACTATCCTATGAAAGGAGCAGGCCTTGCAGTAGTGCAAAACAAATTTAGGAGTTTTACACTACCAGGACATATAAACTACACAGGTACATGTCCTGCCTTTTGTCTACACAGCACCCTGCCCTATGGGTTACCTAGGGCCTACCTTAGGGATGACGTATATGTATTAAAAGTGGAGTTTTAGGCTTGGCAAGTACTTTTAAATGCCAAGTCGAAGTGGCAGTGAAACTGCACACATCACAGGGACTGCAGAGGCAGGCCTGAGACATGGTAGGTGGGGGGCTACTTATGTGGGTGTCACAACCAGTGCTGCAGCCCACTAATAGCATTTAATTACAGACCCTGGGCACATGTAGTGCACTTGACTAGGGACTTATAAGTAAATTAAATAAGCCAATTGGCCATGAGCCAATGTCACCATGTTTTAAGGAGAGAGCATATGCACGTTAGTGCTGATTAGCAGTGCTAAAGTTCACAGAGTCCTAAAGTAAGCAAAAATGAGGTTAGAAAAAGGGAAGGAGGAAGGCAAAAAGTTTGGGGGTGACCCTGCAGAAAGGCCATTTCCACCAGTCTTCAATGTCCAGACATAATAATGGAGACAATACATTTCCACTGTCTGGTCAAAGCTGACCTCATCTTCCATCCTGTGGCATTCCAAACTAGGGATATCCAAAAGAGATACCACTGCCCCCTATACTCAAACTCTTAACACACATCTGCTACACATGCACAGGGTGAACACACACACACAAACATACACACACTTGACATGCACACCATATGTCAGTGAAAGTTTGACATCACAGCAGTTACTTCACAAGAGAGCAGTGAGAAAATAACACTCTCACTAACACAGGGAAAAAGGTCTGGTAACACTACAAATTCACAAAACCCAAAATGCTGCCACCACCATTTTAAGTGATGTAATTAGGGCAGCATCGGTAGTCTATTGCCTCATTGTAGGAGGCTGGACTGGCTTGTAGTGAGTACCAAGGGGTACTTGCACCTTGCACCAGGCCCAGTTATCCCTTATTAGTGTATAGGGTGTCTAGCAGCTTAGGCTGATAGATAATGGTAGCTTAGCAGAGCAGCTTAGGCTGAACTAGGAGACGTGTGAAGCTACTACAGTACCACCTAGTGTCATATGCACAATATCATAAGAAAACACAATACACAGTTATACTAAAAATAAAGGTACTTTATTTTTATGACAATATGCCAAAGTATCTTAGAGTGTACCCTCAGTGAGAGGATAGGAAATATACACAAGATATATATACACAATAGCAAAAATATGCAGTATAGTCTTAGAAAACAGTGCAAACAATGTATAGTTACAATAGGATGCAATGGGGAAACATAGGGATAGGGGCAACACAAACCATATACTCCAGAAGTGGAATGCGAACCACGAATGGACCCCAAACCTATGTGACCTTGTAGAGGGTCGCTGGGACTATTAGAAAATAGTGAGAGTTAGCAAAATAACCCTCCCCAAGACCCTGAAAAGTGAGTGCAAAGTGCACTAAAGTTCCCCTAAGGACAAAAGAGTCGTGTTAGAGGAATAATGCAGGAAAGACACAAACCAGCAATGCAACAACTGTGGATTTCCAATCTGGGGTACCTGTGGAACAAGGGGACCAAGTCCAAAAGTCACAAGCAAGTCAGAGATGGGCAGATGCCCAGGAAATGCCAGCTGCGGGTGCAAAGAAGCTTCGACTGGACAGGAGAAGCTGAGGTTTCTGCAGGAACGAAAAGGGCTAGAGACTTCCCCTTTGGTGGACGGATCCCTCTCGCCTTGGAGAGTCGTGCAGAAGTGTTTTCCCGCCGGAAGAATGCCAACAAGCCTTGCTACACGCAAATCGTGCGTTTGGCGTTTTTGGACGCTGATGGGGTCCAGGAGGGACCAGGAGGTCTCAAATTGGACCTGCAGAGAGAGGAGACGTCGAGCAAGACAAAGAGCCCTCACTGAAGCAGGTAGCACCCGGAGAAGTGCCAGAAACAGGCACTACGAGGATGCGTGAAATGGTGCTCGCCGAAGTTGCACAAAGGAGTCCCACGTCGCCTGAGACCAACTTAGAAAGTCGTGCAATGCAGGTTAGAGTGCCGTGGACCCAGGCTTGGCTGTGCACGAAGGATTTCCACCGGAAGTGCACAGGGGCCGGATTAGCTGCAAAGTCGCGGTTCCCAGCAATGCAGCCCAGCGAGGTGAGGCAAGGACTTACCTCCACCAAACTTGGTCTGAAGAGTCACTGGACTGTGGGGGTCACTTGGACGGTGTCGCTGGATTCGAGGGACCTCGCTCGTCGTGCTGAGAGGAGACCCAAGGGACCGGTAATGCAGCTTTTTGGTGCCTGCGGTTGCAGGGGGAAGATTCCGTCGACCCACGGGAGATTTCTTCGGAGCTTCTGGTGCAGAGAGGAGGCAGGCTACCCCCACAGCATGCACAAGCAGGAAAACAGTCGAGAAGGCGGCAGGATCAGCGTTACAGAGTTGCAGTAGTCGTCTTTGCTACTATGTTGCAGGTTTGCAGGCTTCCAGCGCGGTCAGCGGTCGTTTCCTTATCACAAGGTGAAGAGAGAGATGCAGAGGAACTCGGCTGAGCTCATGCATTCGTTATCTAAAGTTTCCCCAGAGACAGAGACCCTAAATAGCCAGAAAAGAGGGTTTGGCTACATAGGAGAGAGGAAAGGCTACTAACACCTGAAGGAGCCTATCAGCAGGAGTCTCTGACGTCACCTGGTGGCACTGGCCACTCAGAGCAGTCCAGTGTGCCAGCAGCACCTCTGTTTCCAAGATGGCAGAGGTCTGGAGCACACTGGAGGAGCTCTGGACACCTCCCAGGGGAGGTGCAGGTCAGGGGAGTGGTCACTCCCCTTTCCTTTGTCCAGTTTCGCGCCAGAGCAGGGGCTAAGGGGTCCCTGAACCGGTGTAGACTGGCTTATGCAGAATTGGGCACATCTGTGCCCAACAAAGCATTTCCAGAGGCTGGGGGAGGCTACTCCTCCCCTGCCTTCACACCATTTTCCAAAGGGAGATGGTGTCACACCCTCTCTCAGAGGAAGTTCTTTGTTCTGCCATCCTGGGCCAGGCCTGGCTGGACCCCAGGAGGGCAGCTGCCTGTCTGAGGGGTTGGCAGCAGCAGCAGCTGCAGTGAAACCCCAGGAAGGGCAGTCTGGCAGTACCAGGGTCTGTGCTACAGACCACTGGGATCATGGAATTGTACCAACAATGCCAGGATGGCATAGAGGGGGCAATTCCATGATCATAGACATGTTACATGGCCATATTCGGAGTTACCATGGTGAAGCTACATATAGGTAGTGACCTATATGTAGTGCACGCGTGTAATGGTGTCCCCGCACTCACAAAGTTCAGTGAATTGGCTCTGAACAATGTGGGGGCACCTTGGCTAGTGCCAGGGTGCCCACACACTAAGTAACTTTGCACCTAACCTTTACCAGGTAAAGGTTAGACATATAGGTGACTTATAAGTTACTTAAGTGCAGTGTAAAATGGCTGTGAAATAACGTGGACGTTATTTCACTCAGGCTGCAGTGGCAGGCCTGTGTAAGAATTGTCAGAGCTCCCTATGGGTGGCAAAAGAAATGCTGCAGCCCATAGGGATCTCCTGGAACCCCAATACCCTGGGTACCTCAGTACCATATACTAGGGAATTATAAGGGTGTTCCAGTAAGCCAATGTAAATTGGTAAAAATGGTCACTAGCCTGTCAGCGACAATTTGAAAGTAATGAGAGAGCATAACCACTGAGGTTCTGGTTAGCAGAGCCTCAGTGAGACAGTTAGGCACCACACAGGGAACATATACATGCACACCTATGAGCACTGGGGCCCTGTGTGACAGGGTCCCAGTGACACATACATATAGGCCACAAACCTATGAGCACTGGGGTCCTGACCAGCAGGATCCCAGTGACACATAACAACCATACTGAAAACATAGGCCCTCATTCTGACCTTGGCGGGCGGCGGAGGCCGCCCGCCAAAGTCCCGCCGTCAGGTTACCGTTCCGCGGTCGAAAGACCGCGGCGGTAATTCTGACTTTCCCGCTGGGCTGGCGGGCGGTCGCCTTCAGACCGCCAGCCAGCCCAGCGGGAAAGAGGCTTCCACGATGAAGCCGGCTCGGAATCGAGCCGGCGGAGTGGAAGCTGTGCGACGGGTGCAGTTGCACCCGTCGCGTATTTCACTGTCTGCGCAGCAGACAGTGAAATACATGTAGGGGCCCTCTTACGGGGGCCCCTGCAATGCCCATGCCAGTGGGATGGGCACTGCAGGGGCCCCCAGGGGCCCCGCGACCCCCCCTACCGCCATCCGGATCTCGGCGGTGCGACCGCCGGGATCTGGATGGCGGTAGGGGGGGTCGGAATCCCCGCGGCGGTGCAGCAAGCTGCGCCGCCGCAGAGGATTCAATGGGGCGGCGGTACACTGGCGGGACCCCGCCAGTGGTGCCGGTCCGACCGCGGCTTTACCGCCGCGGTCGGAATCCCCATTGGAGCACCGCCGGCCTGTCGGCGGTGCTCCCGCGGTCCTCCGCCCTGGCGGTCAAAGACCGCCAGGGTCAGAATGACCACCATAGTGTTTTCACTATGAGCACTGAGGCCTGGCTATCAGGATCCCAGTGAGACAGTGAAAACAGTGACAAACACCCTGACATACACTCACAAACAGGCCAAAAGTGGGGGTAACAAGGCTAGAAAGAGGCTACCTTCTCACACAACCCCCCCCCAAACGAAGGACAATAAGGCTAACCTTGGCCAGTTGAGACTTTATTGTCTAAGTGGTGATAAGTAGAGAGTAGCTCTGCAATAGACTGGTTACTCCCTTTATCATCCACTATATGGTTACTTCCCTGTGGGGATGTAAACCACCCTGTTTGAAGTTTTTTAGCTAAGTAACAATGTGAAGATGTATTTTCAGAGTTTCTATCAGTAAGTTTTAGTTTAGAGCAGTGGGAATTGTCCACTGAACCTATTTGTAGTGATGGAAATGCCAGACAGGGATGCTGTCTCAGAAAAGCCATAGCTGGGCAAAAACTTTGTCCATATGGCTGGAAGAGAGAACAGGGATGCTGTTTCTCTTGGGTTGGAGCAGGGCAGGGATGCTGTCCTATCAGCTCCACACTAGGGCAGGGATGCTGTCCTAAGTGTTGTGAGGCAGTGCAGAGTTTCTGCACTAAAGTTTCTCTGGGAGGGTTGGAGGGATGCTCCATATTAACTAAAATGGTGCTGTTTTTCTCACCAATGTTAGTTATCCCACAGAGAGGTACTTCCACCTCAGGGAGTCCAGCTTTGCCAGCTGATGCTTCCCTTGGAACAGGTGCCACCCCAGGAGAGGTTTCTCCCACCACAGGAATAGTATCCTGCATGGTAGGGTGGTTAGGGGATACTGTGATACCCTTTTTACCTGTTGATGGAGAGGGATCCTGAGTTTTCAGGCCTTCTCTCCTTTGCTTTTTCATTTCACTAGAAATGAGAGGGAACAATTCCTCAGGGATGCCCAGCATGGCTGCATGGGCATAAAACTCTACATCAGCCCAACCTGAGGCCTCTAGGTCATTACCTAAGAGACAGTCTACAGGTAAGCTAGGTGATACCACCACCTGCTTAGGGCCAGTAACTCCACCCCAACTAAACTGAATTATAGCTAAGGGCAGAAACTTAGTGGAGTTATGGACATCAATAATTTTATACTGTTGTCCAATGATGTGTTGATCAGGGTGCACTAGGTTTTCAGTCACCAAAGTGAAACTGGCACCTGTGTCCCTGTAGGCCAAGGCCCCAACACCATTTATTGAAACTGTCTGCCTGTACTTATCCATTGTAAGGGGACAAGCAGCCAGTGTGGCAAGGCCAATGCCACTAGGTGTGACAGAAACTGTCTTGGGACTGATGACATCAGTTTCCACTATGGACCCATAAGTGAACCCAACTACACCCTTTGCTTGACTGTTGCCAGCAGTCCCACCACTAGTACCACTACTGCTAGGGGCACTAGAGCTTGATGTATTAGTGGTGGTAGGCTCAGGGGGTTTACCTGGACAGGACTTATCCCCTGGCCTATGGCCTCTATTTTTACACACAAAGCACCAAGGCTTTTTAATGTGTGCAAGTTGGGAAGAAGAGGAAGAATTTGTTTTATCCCCACCCTCTGAAGAGTGTTTAAGATTTGAAGTGGGATCTTTGGTTTTACCCTTATCCCCATGCTTATCTTGAGATTTTTCAACATCTTTCTTCTTATTGCCATCTTTGTCACCCCCTGTATGAACTTTTCTGTTCACCCTTGTTCTGACCCATTTGTCTGCCTTCTTTCCCAATTCTTAGGGAGAGGTCAGATCAGAGTCTACCAGGTACTGGTGCAACAAATCAGACACACAATTATTAAGTATATGCTCTCTCAGGATTGTGTTATACAGGCTTTCATAATCAGTAACTTTACTGCCATGTAACCACCCCTCCAAGGCCTTCACTGAAGGGTCAATGAAATCAACCCAGTCTTGTGAAGACTCCTTTTTGGTCTCTCTGAACTTTATCCTGTACTGTTCAGTGGTTAAGCAATAACCATCCAGGAGTGCATTCTTAAGAACTTGGAAATTATTGGCATCATTTTCTTTCACAGTAAGGAGCCTATCCCTACCTTTTCCACTAAATGATAGCCATAGGATAGCAGCCCACTGCTTTTGAGGGACATCCTGTACAGCACAGGCCCTCTCAAGTGCAGCAAACCACTTGTTAATGTCATCCCCCTCCTTATAAGGGGGAACTATCTTGTGCAGATTCCTGGAATCATGCTCTTTTGCAGGATGACTATGGGGAATACTGCTGCTGCCACCATGGGTATCTAAACCCAACTTCTGTCTTTCCTTCTCTAATTCTAAAGACTGTCTATCCAAATCCAGCTGTTGCTTCTTGAGCTTCAGTCTGGTTTGTTCCACTCTCAATCTATTGAGCTCCCTTTCTAACAATCTGTCATCAGGGTGGGAGGGAGGGACATTTCTAGATACAGAGGTATGATGGGAATGAACAGAAGGAGACCTGTCCCTTACAGAGGGCACCCTAACAGCTTGGCTACCAGTATAATGTGAGAGCACACCATCAGTATGGTGTGATTCAACCTCTGTACCAACTATGCTAGACTGTCTAGTAATGGGCAGGCTGAGAAGTTTCTTTCCTGAACCTTTTCCTGGGGGAGTCCCTGGATCAGATTGAGAACCATTAGCTACTTTTTCACCAGATTGGGCACTTATAGCCTTATCCTGTACTCTAAGTATATTAATTAACAGTTCTAAGGAAGGATTCTTCCCTACACTCAAACCTCTCTCTATGCAGAGACTCCTTGCTCCTTTCCAGCTAAGGTGATCATATGCAAGTTTGGACAGTTCAACATTTTTTCCTGTGCCAGACATTTTTTAGAGAGAGTTAAAGTGATAGAAAAAGAGAAAAAAGTTTTCAGAACTTTTTGGAAAGACAGAAAAAAACTTTTTAAACTTTTAAGAACTTTTTGAAAGTTTAGAAGTACTTTTCAGCACTTAGAAAAGAGTGAAAAGAGGAAATGCAAAACTTTTTGGCTATGTGTATATACACTGACCTTGTTTTGTATATTTTTCTCTTATGAAAAGTACAATGACAAGAGTGGTAAGTAGTCTCAAGCACTTATCCCACCACTGCACAACCAATGTAGGAGGCTGGACTGGCTTGTAGTGAGTACCAAGGGGTACTTGCACCTTGCACCAGGCCCAGTTATCCCTTATTAGTGTATAGGGTGTCTAGCAGCTTAGGCTGATAGATAATGGTAGCTTAGCAGAGCAGCTTAGGCTGAACTAGGAGACGTGTGAAGCTACTACAGTACCACCTAGTGTCATATGCACAATATCATAAGAAAACACAATACACAGTTATACTAAAAATAAAGGTACTTTATTTTTATGACAATATGCCAAAGTATCTTAGAGTGTACCCTCAGTGAGAGGATAGGAAATATACACAAGATATATATACACAATAGCAAAAATATGCAGTATAGTCTTAGAAAACAGTGCAAACAATGTATAGTTACAATAGGATGCAATGGGGAAACATAGGGATAGGGGCAACACAAACCATATACTCCAGAAGTGGAATGCGAACCACGAATGGACCCCAAACCTATGTGACCTTGTAGAGGGTCGCTGGGACTATTAGAAAATAGTGAGAGTTAGCAAAATAACCCTCCCCAAGACCCTGAAAAGTGAGTGCAAAGTGCACTAAAGTTCCCCTAAGGACAAAAGAGTCGTGTTAGAGGAATAATGCAGGAAAGACACAAACCAGCAATGCAACAACTGTGGATTTCCAATCTGGGGTACCTGTGGAACAAGGGGACCAAGTCCAAAAGTCACAAGCAAGTCGGAGATGGGCAGATGCCCAGGAAATGCCAGCTGCGGGTGCAAAGAAGCTTCGACTGGACAGAAGAAGCTGAGGTTTCTGCAGGAACGAAAAGGGCTAGAGACTTCCCCTTTGGTGGACGGATCCCTCTCGCCTTGGAGAGTCGTGCAGAAGTGTTTTCCCGCCGGAAGAACGCCAACAAGCCTTGCTACACGCAAATCGTGCGTTTGGCGTTTTTGGACGCTGATGGGGTCCAGGAGGGACCAGGAGGTCTCAAATTGGACCTGCAGAGAGGGGAGACGTCGAGCAAGACAAGGAGCCCTCACTGAAGCAGGTAGCACCCGGAGAAGTGCCAGAAACAGGCACTACAAGGATGCGTGAAACGGTGCTTGCCGAAGTTGCACAAAGGAGTCCCACGTCGCCGGAGACCAACTTAGAAAGTCGTGCAATGCAGGTTAGAGTGCCGTGGACCCAGGCTTGGCTGTGCACGAAGGATTTCCGCCGGAAGTGCACAGGGGCCGGAGTAGCTGCAAAGTCGCGGTTCCCAGCAATGCAGCCCAGCGAGGTGAGGCAAGGACTTACCTCCACCAAACTTGGTCTGAAGAGTCACTGGACTGTGGGGGTCACTTGGACGGTGTCGCTGGATTCGAGGGACCTCGCTCGTCGTGCTGAGAGGAGACCCAAGGGACCGGTAATGCAGCTTTTTGGTGCCTGCGGTTGCAGGGGGAAGATTCCGTCGACCCACGGGAGATTTCTTCGGAGCTTCTGGTGCAGAGAGGAGGCAGGCTACCCCCACAGCATGCACAAGCAGGAAAACAGTCGAGAAGGCGGCAGGATCAGCGTTACAGAGTTGCAGTAGTCGTCTTTGCTACTATGTTGCAGGTTTGCAGGCTTCCAGCGCGGTCAGCGGTCGTTTCCTTATCAGAAGGTGAAGAGAGAGATGCAGAGGAACTCGGCTGAGCTCATGCATTCGTTATCTAAAGTTTCCCCAGAGACAGAGACCCTAAATAGCCAGAAAAGAGGGTTTGGCTACCTAGGAGAGAGGAAAGGCTACTAACACCTGAAGGAGCCTATCAGCAGGAGTCTCTGACGTCACCTGGTGGCACTGGCCACTCAGAGCAGTCCAGTGTGCCAGCAGCACCTCTGTTTCCAAGATGGCAGAGGTCTGGAGCACAATGGAGGAGCTCTGGACACCTCCCAGGGGAGGTGCAGGTCAGGGGAGTGGTCACTCCCCTTTCCTTTGTCCAGTTTCGCGCCAGAGCAGGGGCTAAGGGGTCCCTGAACCGGTGTAGATTGGCTTATGCAGAATTGGGCACATCTGTGCCCAACAAAGCATTTCCAGAGGCTGGGGGAGGCTACTCCTCCCCTGCCTTCACACCATTTTCCAAAGGGAGAGGGTGTCACACCCTCTCTCAGAGGAAGTTCTTTGTTCTGCCATCCTGGGCCAGGCCTGGCTGGACCCCAGGAGGGCAGCTGCCTGTCTGAGGGGTTGGCAGCAGCAGCAGCTGCAGTGAAACCCCAGGAAGGGCAGTCTGGCAGTACCAGGGTCTGTGCTACAGACCACTGGGATCATGGAATTGTACCAACAATGCCAGGATGGCATAGAGGGGGCAATTCCATGATCATAGACATGTTACATGGCCATATTCGGAGTTACCATGGTGAAGCTACATATAGGTAGTGACCTATATGTAGTGCACGCGTGTAATGGTGTCCCCGCACTCACAAAGTTCAGTGAATTGGCTCTGAACAATGTGGGGGCACCTTGGCTAGTGCCAGGGTGCCCACACACTAAGTAACTTTGCACCTAACCTTTACCAGGTAAAGGTTAGACATATAGGTGACTTATAAGTTACTTAAGTGCAGTGTAAAATGGCTGTGAAATAACGTGGACGTTATTTCACTCAGGCTGCAGTGGCAGGCCTGTGTAAGAATTGTCAGAGCTCCCTATGGGTGGCAAAAGAAATGCTGCAGCCCATAGGGATCTCCTGGAACCCCAATACCCTGGGTACCTCAGTACCATATACTAGGGAATTATAAGGGTGTTCCAGTAAGCCAATGTAAATTGGTAAAAATGGTCACTAGCCTGTCAGCGACAATTTGAAAGTAATGAGAGAGCATAACCACTGAGGTTCTGGTTAGCAGAGCCTCAGTGAGACAGTTAGGCACCACACAGGGAACATATACATGCACACCTATGAGCACTGGGGCCCTGTGTGACAGGGTCCCAGTGACACATACATATAGGCCACAAACCTATGAGCACTGGGGTCCTGACCAGCAGGATCCCAGTGACACATAACAACCATACTGAAAACATAGTGTTTTCACTATGAGCACTGAGGCCTGGCTATCAGGATCCCAGTGAGACAGTGAAAACAGTGACAAACACCCTGACATACACTCACAAACAGGCCAAAAGTGGGGGTAACAAGGCTAGAAAGAGGCTACCTTCTCACACTCATATGATGGAACACGCAGTGTGCCCATCCAGAAACAGGTGCTGGACATCGCATTGTGAGGGACAGCCCAAGGACCCTGCACACACGCTAAATTAGGGTCACACCATGGGCAAACTTTTGTCAGGATTCTAGTTTCACATGTAGATAGGCACTCAGGGCTGGGGCATACACTCATTTACCATGCAGGAGACATGCCTGTTCCAATACTAGGGTGTCATTAAATTTGAGTGGCACATTTAACAGGCATGATAGCTGGACCTCTAAGTTTACTCCTAGAAATAAAGAACAACAAGGGATACTGGTAATACTGCATTTGTGTCAGCCAGTAATTTCAAATTTTCTCACCAAATTTCACTAGGATATTTTAGCTTCAATGGCAAACAACGTAGGAAGTGTAAAAGCATTGATGTCGTTTTGGTGGACCATACACAGCTCTTTCTACACGTTCATCAGAACCAACAGTTGCAAGGTAGAAATGTGACAATATCCAATCGGACAACCAAATCAAAGTCTAATGAAAAAAAAACAAGTATGAGTATACTCAATGAAGGTGGAATGATCATATATCTCCAAATTCATGTTTTGGACTGTGATATATAATAGCAGTATGTTTTACATTTATGGACTAAATTGGTACTTGATCATGATTGTGTTGGCCGGGAGGGGTGGGGGCTTCTTCTATGATGAATGGATCATTAACTAGAATATCATTTGAATCATGGTTTCTTCAATTAACCTTGTGTTTCAAAATTAAGGATTTGACTTTTCTGAATTGATTTGAGAATATTTGTTACTAAACCAAATAATTATATGTAATAATTTTAATTAGTTGTAATCATTTAAATGAAGATGTTGACTTGGAAGAGTTGTTAGAATGTGTATCTACAAAGAAGTGTACATGCAGGAAATTACATACACACAAAAATAAATGAAGATTACAAAGCTTTCAGTACTAACATAAAAACAGAATTATACTAGGGCCACTGGAATTATGCGATTCTGCAACTGCTGCATTTTCCTACAATTATGGATTTGCAACATTTGCCACATAAACCATCATATGATGCATAATCTGCAGATTCTAACAAAAAATTGTCTTTAGCCCTAATGGATCAAAAGTTACTAAAAACACACTGGTGTGTTACACACAACACAAGGCCCTTCACAAACGTTGACTAGGTATTTTTCAACTGCTTATTGCTATATTTGGTGGTTAACCATGTACTAATGTGGTGAAAGCTTTGCTCAGTGTTACCATAAGTACACATGACAATGTAATGGAGTAATGATATAATAAAATGTGCAGCATTAAGCCACATAATTTGCCTTTTCTTGCTACATAACTTAATCAACCCTGTCACATAATTTGGTTCTCCACTACCACATAATTCCAGTGGCCCTGAAGGAGACTGCAATGCAGGTTTCAGGCTTGGTTCAGTGGTAAGAAGAACAAACTGACCATTTAAGCATGCAGGTAAGTCTATGTAGAAAGGGTCAGGATAATTCAGCAGTGCAATTTTATTGATCCCACTACTATTGATCTGTGTGTCCTGCCACACATGGATGGAAGGAGCCCACTAATTGCTTTGAGAGAAAAAAGTCAGCTATGAAAGTAGGAGTATGGCAGTGTTGCAAGGTCGGTGACATTTTTTTTGCGGAAAGTCATGAATATCAGTGATGCTACAAAGGTGCACTAAAGTTCAGTAATGGGTTGTACCCAGGTCATTGCATATGTAGCTATTTGTAGAGCCCACACCTAGCTTGAGAGCAACAGAGTCCTGAAAAAGAGCGAGAACCCTAATTTGTGATTCAGGATAATTGACTATGAAGCTGAGTGTTTGCGGGTTGTAAATCCTCTTGTGTTGGGGTGTTGTGTTCTTTGAAGAGTTGAATTTTCACGTCCTTTCGGAATTGCAGAATTGCTTGTGTAAAGCTCCAATGCATTAAGCTTCAACGGCTTGTACAGCCACCCAGTTATGTACCAATATCTTAAAGGGATTTTTAATTCTGAAAGTCCACTGAGAACCACTAACTTCCTTCCAATTCTAATTTTATTTTTTAAATCAACAAGGGCACATCCAGGTACAAATAGGGCACATCCATATTTAAAGGCTTTTCTTGAATGCATTCATCGCTTAACATCTTTCTTTGATTAAACTGCTTAGTTTGAAAAACAAAACGTGAACTTTTTTGCCATTGAAAATCCCATACATCACTATGTGTTGAGCTCCAATCCATGCAAACGCGGGGATTGTGAAGCTTTATAAGTCTTTATGCTCCCACGCCCTAAACTCCTGACCGATAGATAGTGGTTGAGGTAGCTGCAGCAGTAATAGTCGTCATAGCAGAAGAATTAGTAGTACACACTCAAATCAGAGGTTTTTCTGGAACCTAATTCACAAAGGTGCTTACGTTATCGGCCACGGAGGAATAAGAGGCTGAGGAGGTCATCTTGTTTGGATCAAAGATCCTATGTTTACAAAAAAAATTACATCGGTAACAGTGAGTTATAGGAATGTTTTTCACAGTGTTCTAAGTGACATCAAATTCACAATGAGAGCGATCATTTTAAGTTATGTATGGCCCTCAAAATCATCTGCTTTCAATTGCTACGCAGAGGAGTAATGGGGGGGCAATACATAACATGGTCTCTCCTCCCCGACCCAAATGTGAAAAAACATACCTTACTTGCCATCCTTAACCAAACCCTACCACCTTCCGTGCCTTCCTTTTCTCTCCTGCAGCTGTGCTTTTTGCTTTCAGTCAAAGCAGACAAGCAGTGTTGTGCAGAGAGGATCTCAGAGAGACCAGGCATCTTGGCTCAGAAGGCCTTTATGTTGTAGCAACTAAGCGTATAGAGTTTTGTTATTACCTGCTGCTACATCATAGCAGTGAGTTATGAGATTAAGAATCTGGTTTAAATAATAGAGGCTTCCGATGGAAGCCATGCCTAACAAAAGGATTATAGCATTGGATTCAACAGCTCACTTTCAAATTCAAGCAAGTTACTGTGGCCTATTAATGTTGAATTTAGACCAATGGAAACAACTGTGTGCTGATTGTGTTTGACTTCTGCCATGAACTAGACATCTAGCACGCAGATATGCTCCCTCTTGTTAACACTGGATGGGGTTGCCATCATGATATTAATACAACAGAGTTCAGGCTGCCATTCCTAAATTACACTATGATAGGCTGGAAAGCATGCATTTACAGCGATTTACTAGGCCCCTAATTCATTGTTAGATAAGGATAAATCACAGAACACATGAATGCAGATGAGGAACATTCGAGTGGACAGCTTGAAACCAAAATGTTCGAATGACAAGTTATTGGATAACCAGAATCCAATGCTGCCAAAAATAGCTTTGTTTGCCACCAGTCAGATGTGTCCCCTCACCGTAAGTATTTGCAAGGAAAAGAATGTATGCCAGCTTGATTGGTTATTTATTAGAGATCACTGATGTTCTTCACCAATATTCTGAGTGTTCCTCTGCCTTGGATACTGTCGTACATCAATCACCCTTATATCTCAGTAGCCTTGGTAATTCTGGTATCCAGTTTAGTGCACATTGATCTTTAGTGGCCTAAACTATTAAAAGCTTAGCTAAAGAATAGCACAGTGAACATTTCACCTGTCACTGTGAAACAGTTGTCAGACAGGATGTTTGCTAACCTTGCATTTTATATACTATTGAGGATGTCTCTCGTTAATGTCCCTGGCGCTGGTCTGCATGCCTTGCTGAGCAGATTATTTGTCTTCAAGAATTTGGAAGCCCAGATTCTTATCAGCAGTTTGGTTATATATTTTGTGAGTTCAACATCCCAACTCATAATGGCAAGCACGGTAGGACAAGAAACCAAAATCAGTCCTGGCAAAAATGCTCAAGCCAGTTCCAAACTTCAGTTGGCAATTGAATATATAGTATAGGGCCATGGGAAAATTCGTAGTTGAGTAATGGCTAGCCAGCAACCAAGCTCTGAAGAGAGCTTCCTACTCTGCAGACCATTGGGAAATGGCCAGAGTGGCAAAAAGACCTACAGTACAGACGCAGATTTAATGGATCTGTACACCACTGCAAAATTTCTCTAATTTGTAAGGAAAGGCAGTGGATAACTGAAAACCCCATATGGTCTCACTAAACAGGACTTTATGCCGAATTGTGGTGGAAGTGGGCTAGAAATGTGTTGATCTTTTGCAGGATCGTGCCATTTCTTTTACCTTTTTACCTTTTTGGTAAATCTTTGTTTTTGCTGGATATAGAACTCTGTGCACTATACCCCTGCTAACCAGTGGTAAAGTAGGTGTGCTCCTCCTTTCAACCAGGTAAAATTGCTATACACATGATTAGTTTATTTAATTTGCCTGTATGTCCCTAGTATGTGGTACCAAGTGTATCCACGGCCTGCTAATTACAGGCTTTCTGTGAACTACAACATTCATTGTGCCATCTACTGCAGTGGTACTGTAATGCATGTCTCCAGACCTACCACTGTCGCCTGGCTGTGCAGTTTAAACTACAAATTAGACTTGTCAAAATAACCCTTTCTTTTAAATACTAAGTCACCCCTAAGTAGGCTGTGTTGCCCATAAGGCAGAGTGTATGGTATTCAAAAGTAGGATGGGTACAATTTTGATGTTAAACATATCCTTAAAGTGAAAACGTCCAAACAGCTGTTTCACTATTACAAGGGTGGCTGTTCCAGAGGAATGTATTGGGATACAATATTAAGTTTAATAAATGTTACGTCCTTCCAGTAAACAGCTACAGTTCAATTTTTTGACTATTTGAAACATTTATTACAAGTCAAATTCACTGGTGAAATCAGATTTGTAATTTCTATTTTGTAAATGGAACTTTTAGAAAGTTACCTTTGCCCTGCCTGACATCCTTGGAAACTACATTTGCAGTTTTGCTCTCCCTCTCCTGCCAGCATAAAAGAGGGTGAGTTTGTTCCCTTGGTGTGGGGAGGTGTTCTTGTGCCGTGGCAGGATGCCATGTGTGTTCGGTCTAGGGACTTGATTAACTCCAAAGAGGTCCGCCCTGTCACAAGCAGATGTGGCTAACACTTAGGCCTGAGTTCTTCTTTTTTTTTTCCCCAGGCAAATGTGCCCATCACAGAGGGCCTCGTGTTGACATCAGTGTGTCAGATCCTGCTGGAGTGTCAAGACCTAATTGACAGGTCTGCTGGGGTCTTTCATATGACACTTGGGACACACTTCAAAGAGGTCTCCTCTGCCTCAGGCAAATCTTAGCTGACACTTGGGTAGGGCCCTTCTTTTTGTCTCTCAATGAGACAGGCCTCTATCACAGCTGGCCTCTTTTTGACATTACAGTTTCAGAGCCTGTTTGACAATTCTAAAGGGTTTACACATAACAGAATTTTTCCTGCAACTGCCCAGCCGACCAGTGGAACCCATGTGGTCCCTTAGTGTACTCCTGTGGTGGATTACAGGCTTAAGTCAGAAAATAAAATGTTTGCTCAGGATGAACCTGGTTGGTGTGCCCTGGTCTTCTCTACTATTGGCAATTTCATTTGTTGGTATCTGACATTTGTGTATCTATCTGGTCTTCTTTAGTTCTCTCAGGCACTGGACATCTCAGGAGAGATCTGAACACCAAGTTTTAAAGTGAGGCTGGATAGCTGAAATTTATCAATTCCTCCTGTGATGTTCCTGACTTTTGCAAGCACATCCTTGGTTCTATACATGCATCTGAAAGTTGTCTTCTTACTCGTGACTGAGCCATGAGGCATGCGTACTACCTCTAAGGATTATCTTCTTGTGATTAGCACACTTGTCACAATGTGCCAAAGAGTACATGGAACACACCTGTGGGCATATTTATACTCCATTAGGGTTGAATTTGCATCTTTTTTTTACACAAATTCGGTGCAAAACTAACTCCATATTTATATTTTGACGTTAGACACATCTCATGTCAAAATATTGGAGTTCGCACCATTTTTAAGATGTGTGAATCTACCTTGCGTCAAGGAGATGCAAGGTAGGCGTTCCCATAAAAGAAATGGTGCTAATCCCATAGCCCCATATTTATCCCACCATGGTAAAATGATGCACAGTGGGAGGAGGTGCTAAATAATGGTGCAAAGCTTGTCAGACCAGGTGTCAGGAGACCTGTGGACCCATTTCCATGGTTAAACACCATGGAATGGATCCACAGGTGCCCTTCTCAAGCCACAGGAACATCTCCACCCACTCCAGAGGGACACCGGAGGACAGGGGACCCCATCCCAGGTAAGTAGGGTAAGTATAGACATGTTTTTTTTCAAATTAAAGTGCCTTTGGGGGCCCAACTTGGGGCCCCCTGCATGGCACAGGGTGCAATGGCCATGCCCAGGGGACACTGGTCCCCTGGGTGGCGGGCATGACTCCTGTCTTTTCTAAGACAGGAGTCATGGGGTATGCATGGTTTTGCATCAGAAAATTTTGCATCAGAAAATGACGCTAGGCTGGTGAGAAGCATTTTTTTTTGGGTGCCTCTAACCAGCCTAACGTCATTTTTGGTGCAAAAACTGCTTCTCCCATACCACCACCCCCACCCGGCTAATGTCATTTATTTTTACACTAGCTCACCCTTTGCACCAGCTGCACCATTCCATAAATATGGCACCCAGCTGGCCTCAGGAATGGCGCAAGCCAGTGCTAAACATTTTGATGCAAAACTGCGTTAGTGCAGTTTTGCATCAAAAAGTATAAATATGCCCCCTGATGACTATGCCACAAAGGACAACTGAAATTGTTGGATAGCAAGCTAATTGATCTTCTCTTTTGAGACATCCCGAAAGTGAAATGTTACCTCAAAGAGTGCTAAGGATATCTCAATATTAATTTTAGTGTAGCAAATGAATTGTATTACCTTGAGATGGTGCTGGGTGCAATGGATGGGCAGATGGTACATTAGCTGCAAACTTGACAGTGTTCACTCATGCTGGTCTGGGTGGTTCCTCCTCTCCCTTCATAGAGGCAGCATTAGACATCCCCATTAATCATCTGAATACTAAACCAAGATTAATGTTTTGTTAACAGCCATGCCTTATGGATGGGTCTTTGAGATGTGGTAGCAGTTGTCCTTATGGAGGTGTTGTATGATAGATGGGACTTTGCAAAGTGAGAAACAAATTTGATTATGACCTTCATCTTAGAACCCTTTTGGGCAATTCATGTCGATCTTAGATGGCTTGAGTTGTGCTGCCCCACAGCTAGGAATACATTTACACTGAGTGACAAACTACTCATACCCATGTGGGGGGCCCCATATATCCCAGGACAACATCAATGTGAATAAGTCATCAGAGTCAAGAGTTCTTTACCATTCTATGTAGAGAGGGATACTGAACAGTTGACATTACCCTATTTCATATACTGGATAAACCTTAAGAAATCTATCAACCTAAATACTATACATTATTGTTAGAGGCAGAAGGTGAGAGGTACACAAGCAATAGGTTGGTCAGAATTCCCCCCCATGTTTTTTACTGGTTCAGATTTTTAGGGTTTGGATGGCAACCAGGTAACAGATAGTGCAGGTGTCTCGGGCAAAGGGCTCATTTTTAGGGTCGAAGGCGCAAAGCGCTCTGTCCCTGTTGTAATCCCTCTGTGGGCTTTTAACCACACCCATGTCAAACCCATCAGTTGTGTTGGTTTGTGGGCTTGTCTTTTAAAATTAGCTTGATTTCATTTGTGAAAGGCATGCATATGTCATGTCTTTTCCAGTGTTTAGCCCTCCTTGAGCACACCAGTCAACTACTGAAAACATACGAGGCTCCATGTTTTCAGTATGGTTTCTGCACTACTTTTTCTCTTTATTTCATAGGCAGCGCGATCTCGCTGGGCAGTAGTTGAGCGCTTTGCATTACATCGACCCTGTTACTTGGATAATTGCACTTCTGCTGATACGTTTCACTGCGAGCGAACTTCTGTTTCCTTTTGTGTGTCTGCTTTGTGCTCATGGCACCTGTCGGCTCACTTATGTGAAACTGTTTACTTTTCATTTTCAGTTTATGTGGCAAGAAAAGTCCGGTTAGGCGTTTACAACGCTAAAAGCTCTAACTCGAGCAAACGTGAGACCCATTGCATTGCAAATGCTTGTTTTATTATGTCACTGTGAGAAATCGGGTTGTTGTTTGACTGGGGTGTTAATCTTGGTCAAGCAGCAGCCACAGACCGTCAGGGTGAACCACAAAAGTCATAAAATTAACCTGTGCTTAACCCTCTGGTAGCTTTGCACAAAAGCAGTCAGGCTTAACTTAGAGGCAATGTGTATAGTATTTATGCAGCACACAAACAGTAATAAAGTGAAACACAACACAAGAAAAATCCCACACCAATTTAGAAAAATGCAGTAAATGTTGATAAATAATTTGACACTAGATTGACAAAAATCCAATCAGTAGAACCGGAGTCATGAATTTTTGAAGTGTTTATAAAAAACTAGCACCTAAAAGATCAAAGCACCAACTGCGGACATCTAGTCGCACAAGACCGGGTCAAAGTCCAAAAGTATAGACAACCGTGATGGAGCACAAGTCAGATACAAGAAGTGGATTGGGCCCAGTGGGCGCTGACCCTCAGATTTAGGAGAAATTTGAAGAAAAGTACAGGGAGAAACGTGTCAACAGCTTCTGAGGGAGTCAAACAAAATTGAAGTAGCTTTAGAATAGGTTTAGCCAGGTGATGGGGTGTCCTTTCAGCCCAGTTTCCTCAGCATGTGATGGACTACCTTTAGGTGGATTCTGCAGTGAATAGACTTGTCACAACCAGCTACATGTTAACACTGAAAGCCACAGGGAATTCTACGCACCACAAGATGTGTTTTAAATATTATTTTCCAAGTACTTTGTAAAGAAAAGTCTCTTTTTGGTGATCATGTTGCAGCATAACTATGAACTTTATAAAACATACATCATTATTTTTGCTAAACAAACGCACATCCAGTGGCAAATTTATGGTGTCATTGATGAAAAATCATTTCATTTATCCCCGGTTTTCTCCAGATGTTTTGGTTGATGCAGACCCACTACTAGCATTTAATTTGCAGGCCATGGGTATATGGTATACCACTTTACTAGGGGCGTATAAGTAAATTAGATATGCAATCAGGTGTAAGCAGTGGCAAAGTTCACGGAGTCCTAAGACCAAGAAAAACAAATTCAGCAAAAATAGGATGGGTGAAGGCAAAAATTGTTTGGGAGTGACCCTACAGAGAGGGCCAGGTCCAAAACTCACATTTGATTTCTGCAGGACACTCTCTATTTTCTGTGCTCTGTCATTAATCAGACACACAGTAGCGAAGTCCCAGAAACATCTCCATTAGCGTAAGACATGTTACCTAAGGTTTTTTTTAGTAGGGATGCAGAGGGGGAAAGATACATGGTAGGACTTTGCATGTATCTTGGTCCTTGTTATTAATTTATATGTTCACCAATTCAGCTACATCCATGATATTAAATTGAACAGACAGACAATAATAGGAAGTTTTTTCTCATCAAACATTGAAGAAAATTCTTTACGGTTGATATTGTTCACTTGAAGACGATTCTTCATCCAGTTTTACTTTGTCACTACGCTCTATTGAAATTCAGTGCAGACTTTATTGATCGCAGATTATTCGACGTGGAGTGTGTGAGAAAATCGAGGCCACTATACTAAAAGGATCAGTAAATGCTCACCTATCATTGAAGTTCCCACTTAAAGCTAGGTAATCTTACTTTCTCAATTATGGTTTTCAGAGTTTGGGGCACTCTTGTGTCAGAGATAATGAGCACCACGAGCCTGAAGCGATTCCAGAAATACGGCAACCCCCACTTGATATCGATATTTGTAAACATTGTAAATGTCTTTGTGAATTCTTTCGGTTATGTTGCGCCCAAAAAAACCTCATTGATTGTCTTATAACTATCCTCATGCTGTACCCTAAAATATTTTTCTAAACTTCTGCAGGTTTTTCCATACTCATTACTCGTGCTTGCAGTAGCAATGTACTTGCCTACATTGATTTGGAGATATATTGCTGCTCCATCGTTAAACTCAGATCTTCTCTTTATTATTGACGAATTGGACAAATCCTACAATCGATCCATTAGACTGGTTCAGCATATTATGAAAATTCAAAAGTCATGCCCAGACCCACAGATATTTTGGGACGAGTTTGAGAAGTAAGTATATAAGCATTTCATATCAAAATTAATTTGTTTCGAAGTTGTAGGAGAACGTGGAAGTTGCCATGAATGTGAAAGATTTTGCTGTCCTGCAAATTCTCCAAAGTAAATTAAACAACAGCCAATATATTCTTTTGAAATATTATTATAATTATATTAATGTATTATTACCAAATTCCTAAAGAACAGTAAGGAATCTTGGGTGGGTTCTAGTTATAGAATATGTAGTGCCTTACAGTGCTTTATCCCATGGTCCTGAAGTAATGCTTTTGTTGAAATAACCTTATAATGGGAAAAGTTTTATTAACTTGTAAATGGTCCTACTCACCTGAAGTGCATTCTGTTTTGAAATTTCACATGGATTTAGATATCTGAGAGTATGTCAGTAAGTCATTACCACATGTCAATGTGCAAAACCACCATATATCTTGCGATAACACTATGGAAATATTGATGTTTGCAAACATTGAAAACAGTAATGGGAGCGGATTAAGATACCTAGATGGCAAGTTAATTACTACAAGTACTACATATACTATGTTTTTATTATTTAGAATAGGAGTGCCCTATTGACAAAGGTAAATTCTGTCATAAATGTGACTTTACAATCGGATTTAATATTTTTACAGCTGCCTGGAATTCACAAACACATTTCATTGAGGCGTAAACCCATTTAGGTGTGCTGAGATCTCCACCATGGGTACGAATTCCCCACTCCCACAAATCACACTTAAGGGGTGATAGGGTGAGTGATCCAATAAGTGGTTAGTCTTGTTGGCCATGAACGTTGATGTTTGTCAGTATTTACAAATGACTCTCATTCCCCTTTCAGCTCTGGAAAGGGTTGAATTTTCACTCCAGTCAACGTCTGGCATAACAGCTCTTCTTTCAGGGTGGGAATAGGAATGGATCACCTCGGATTTGGTGATAGTGTAGAGAATGGGATTCTTTATAGGAATAGAGAAACCCCCCACAGTGGGAAACAAAATCCATATGGTAATGGCTCATGAACCTGTTGGTTTATGCATGGATACCTGCACCTGGTGCTGTTTTTATGTCTATTCCTGGGAACATTTGTGACTTTTAGAAATTATTAAATCTACACTTGAATGTGGGTGTGAATCTGCGATTGTTGATTTACTAATTTCTTTGTGAATTGGGCCTTCTATCCTTGATGATGAAAAAGTGTCACGAGGGAAATAGTAGAAGAACCCAAACCCATAATAGTACCCACAACGTGATTGCAGGCACATCGAATTGTCCCCAGAAACCTTAGATGTTCTATTTGTCCATAATACATTGTTCTCTGTTATGTTTCATACATTTTTATATTTCTGCACACTCACATATTTGTAGATAGTACATTTTGGAGAAAAAAACAAAGAAAAACATACCAGCAGGAACCTTTGCAGTCCTGCTTTAAATACCGATTCACTAATAAACATACAGTTTAATGTTAATCTAGGATTTCGGGTTGCACTGCGAGGAATAACAAGCGGGACAGCTAGTAACACAAGTGTTACCACATTTCAGGGCACTGTTACCTGGAGTCTTTTATTTTTGAAAATCTGTTAAAGAATTTTCGTGGTTTGAGGGAACTGTGGTGCAAATCTCAAAACCTGAGATGATTTAAGTAAATATATCTTACAATAGAATGCCTTTTAATGTTGTATGTCTACTACCTTGAAGATAAATATTTTGTCAAGGTGCATATATGTGCACTTAAGAATAATAAGTCTATATTTACTTATCGTCACAATATTTGGTCTTGGATATTTTGGCTTTACGATTTTTTTCTATGTGATATTCTGGTGGATAACCCCTCTAATCAAGCTACGGGTGTGCATTCTCAATACATCTACCATTTTTTTCTCATTCAGGGCACGCAGCGAAAGGTACTTTGAATTTCCTCTGCTGGAGAGATACCTGACCTGTAAACAGCGCACCCATTATCTCGTGGCTTGCTATTTTGTGAGAAACCTGTCTTTGCTGCTTTTCACTGTCGTGACTTGTCTGTACCTGGGACACTTCCACATGACAATTTTTTACCAAGATGAATTTGCCTGCTTCATAAAAACTGGACTACTAAAGGATGAAACACAGGTTCCGGACTTAATTAATTGCAAGCTAGTTTCACTGTCCATATTCCAGATAATCAGCATAGCCACTGGCGTCGTCTATGTCCTGTTAGCGCCGGTAATAATCTACAACTTGGTTCGGCTCTGTACATGGGACAAGCGCTTCTTGTGGGTCTATGAAATGCTACCAGCCTTTGACCTGCTCAGTAAGCAAATGCTTGGCTGTCCTGTCAATGACTTGAATATCATCCTTCTTTTTCTCCGCGCCAATATTTCAGAACTCAAGTCTTTTAGCCGCTTGACGGTATTGTGTACCTTGAAGGACACCGCTTCTGCTGACCAAAACATCGACACAGTGGTGGATTTCATGACTCTGCTAGCTGGCATGGACATAACCAAACCTAAACTCATGGACGGAGCGCTTGATGCTGCGGAATCAGATGGCACACATCTGGGTGCAGTTTAGAATCTTTACTATAAGAGACAAGGGGCATGAATTAGCTTTGGGTGAACCGGAAATAGTGTTCAAAGGTGCTATCCAGTGAATAGAAAAAAACAATTATTACCCAGTCATGCATCACTAACATTCACCGACCAAAAGCATGCTGAGTGCTACTTTGTTGGATGCTGTTTGTTTGGGTGGTGAGACATACTGTAACGTCGTGCACCTGGTGGCTCCTTTAATCTGCATGCCTTCCACAAAATGGACAGTATACGGAGATGATTTCACCTGTGGATTCTCCTGAAATTTAGCACAGGCTCCAGAAGCAGGGGGGCTAATTTATGGAGAATTGGCATAGATCCGCGCCGCAAGTCTTTTTCCTGTGCGGCCAGTGCTTAATTTGTAAATAAAAAGGTGCTGGTGCCCAAAGCCCTTCTCTTAAACACGCGGCTGCTGCAATTAAATGTGCGAACACGAAATAAAGAGGCGGCGTAATCCTGAAGCCATCTCGGGCCTCTTCAATCCATATAAAGCCATTCCCTTCCTCTTCCGTTCACTCTGGCAGCTTTCTACTTTCTCCCTTTGTGACGCTTTTTTGTTTTTCCCTTCCTCCGTCTTCCCCATATGTGTCTTTTGCTCGCAGCAAATGTTTGAGGCAGAAGAGTAAGCTCCGGCCCTCCAAAATAAGTGCCGGTGCTGGAAACAACAAACACAAATTAAGCACTGTGTGCCGCCCTATGCCAATGTGAAAGGGCAGGAATGCACTGTATTTGTGCAGTATGGTGCATGCCTGTCCTTTCCCTCTGTACTGGTGCACAATTGCCTGCTTAGTGCCAATGTAGGCACCCTTGCACCATGGTGCAAGGGTTTCTAGTTGCATGCAGGATTGTTTTTGTGCAGGAAGGGGCACCTTCCTGCACAAAACAATCCCAAGAGGTGTTTTCCTCTTTCCACGTGTGCTGCAGAATGCAGCACACATGGAAAGAAGAACAAACGAGGAGAAGTTAACATATATCTACTTGTTACGCCTGCTCTGGGGAAGTGTAAGGTTTTGGCGTTGCCCCAGGTTTACATGATTAATTATATATGAGGGGGCATCAAAATCATGGGTGTTGCATGGGAAAACCCACTGCAATGCCCATGGAATGCCTCCCTGGTGCAAAATAAGGCACAGCAGAGACTATATATAAAAAAGTGGCTTTGCTTGGCCTCATAGATATGGCTGAGAGGCTTACACTGCTAGAGCGTCAAAAAAGTTACGCTCCCGCGGTGCACGCCTCTCATAAATATGCCCCACGATTTTCTGCTCAATTCAATATCAGGCACAAAATGTGCAATAGACATAGAATATGTTTTCTGCCCCAGCCAAATGCTAATCTTTTTTATATAGAGGTTCTTATAAACATATCCAGGTAACAGAACTGTAGTATGGACTTTTTTAATTTTAGCACCAATTGTGTACAGAACATATATTTTTGGGTCATTTATCCTTCATGATTTTAGGAAGTCATGTACAGTTCAAAAGTAGTTTTTTGTGATGATCTTTACAATAAATCAGTTCCGAGATTTCTTAACTTGTTAGCTTGTGTGTTTTGTCTTTTTAGGAAAAGCAGCCTTTCAAGTGGGACAGTAACATATACAAATCTAACAGTCTGAACCGACTACACTGTGTCTGAGGAGAGGGGGAAGGAGCCTGGCTATGCAGGCTGACTGCAGAGACGTTTTAAGGCAAGGGCTAAATGGGCTAAATTGCCCCGGGGCCCCACCTTCCAAGGCCCCCCTCTGGGATAGTAAATGGTACCACTATCTCACATCTGTGTATTTCTCCATCTCAGCTTTTAATGTGTTGTTCAAAATTAATTGGCATAATGGGGATTCAATTAGCAGAAAACGGGCAAAAAATTAAAATCTGTTCCAGACACTGGCCCTAAACCAGGTATTGCCCAGGGCCCCCAAGATCCTTAAAACGTCACAGGCTGGTTGCACTTTAAACGTTTGCACCCAACCATATATAGAAGTGGTGTCAAACATAGGTTTGGGATGGAAAAATCCAGACCAGATTCTCCGGATAGCTACAGAGTATTGAAATTATGTCCCTTTTGATTTATTGCATCCAAATTTGTCCTTTATACATATTCCGAAAATATGCATAGATCTGGGCCTCCAAGACCTGCACTGGACACGTCTGATCCACTACCAACAATCTTCGCACCCTCTTTACTATTAATAGCGACTAGAAAGCAAGACATCTACTTATCTGTAGACTGTAATTAGTCTAACAACGTGCTGGATTGGCGTGCCCACCTACCTATTGATATTCTTCACCTAGAACGTCAGTTTCTACTGGCCACGACTTCCACATTTCCTCTCACATGTCAAGTCCAGAATTCGCCTATAGGCTTCAGGAGCGAACAATGGCGCTTTGGCATATTCTCACAGAAAAGAAAAGTAATATGAAACTCTTGGAGAAAGTGTGAAAGGCTGTAAGGGGTTCTTGCGCTCTTAAGTGACCAGAAGCTAATGTGCAAATCTTTATAAAACTGCAAAATAACTAAATAAAAATACATTTGACCGTGGATCAATTTAAATCCGTGCATCTCTGCTAAATTTTCCATATATTTATCTGTTACTAACTTGTGGTGTTATAAATTGTAGTTTATGCATGTGACTCTTTCTTCTGTTCTGCATTTTACTTAGGAAGTGGTTGTTCTTGCTACCATGAACACTGTGGTCAATTTCAGGTAAAATACTAAAACACCTGTGGCAATAACATTGTTTGAAAGGGCTCAATAGAAAACCATAGAAAATGACAACATTTTGCACTCTGTGTAGAGTAAATCAAAACACCATCTAATGTGGCAACAGCAGCCCCAAGGTCGTCTGCCAAAGCTGCAGCATAGGGTCCTAATCACAAAGCAATTTGGGCCTTTGGTTTCCATTTCTTTCAGCTTGTTGTCCATAAGGATCAATCCTTAATCCAAAAAGCCTGAGTAAGGGTTCCATAAAATTCTTTATGCGAAAGCTGAAACATTTCCAAGATCAATGGGTCGTTCATAAGCTCTTCCCATTTTTTCCTTAACCCTCCTTTAATTCTAGAAGGAAAACATGTAGTATCCTTACTGGAAAATCCCTCTGGACCATTGGCTTCCATGAATGATCCTTTTACACCTTTGCCTCTTCAGAAGCCTTGCAAAGAGAAGAAGGTTCCTGGATGGTAGCTTTCTTGCCACCCATTATTTCTCTTGTTGTGCCCACTGAATGAGCCCCTGCCTCGTCTGACCCCCGCGAAAATCTTCTAGGGAAAAAAGTTGTTGATAGATGCCTGCACTTTGCCCAGGGCAAGAAAGTTGCCACAAAGTTCCCCGGCTCTTTGTCAAAGGGTCTTCAAAAAGGTTCCATTGGGCTATGAACCTCAGCTCAGAAGTGGCCAGATGTCTCTATTTGGAGTCAAGCTTTATAAGGAGGTATTTGTGTCTTTTCGTCAACAATGCACAATTGATGTTGCCTAACATGCACAGTGCCCGCTGGGCCCCAACAGAGACTACATCTGATGGCAAAAGATTGTCTGGGGATTTGGGTTTTACAGACAGTTCTTTTTTTTTTTAGGGCGAACCACACCCAGGAGTATGTCCGGACAGGCCCCCCATGAGCGATCAGTTCCTTTCTTGGGATCTTTCATATACTTGGGGAAAAGGATACACATCTTGGAATTGTTATCTGGTGCGAGTGTCACCTTGCCATGTTAGGATGGACTGTGGCATTCCACCCTCATCCTCGTCCTGACTTCCTTATCTAGGGGAATGTATGATTTCTTTCTGGCCACATAATCCAGTACCTTCACTGAACAAACCCAAACTCAATCAGCAGATCTAGGGTCATATATCTCCTGTAGGTCAAATATGTCAAAAAGGTCAGCTCATTGTGCATTACTTAGGTAGGGGGGTTCAGTCACCAAGTTTTGTTACCACCTGATTCCTCATGTGATGTAGTCTCGCTCTGCCTTTCTCCCCTTTTATAGGGGACCCTGTGTCAAGGTTCCATTCTAGGGCAATTTTATCCCTGTGTAGTACAGCCTCTTGGGTGGAGGGCAAGTGCCTCAGCATTCACACATTCTTAAGGAAGGACTCTTATAGTTTTTCAGATTCTTCCAAGTGCCCTGCTTCATGATGCTGAGCATTACTACTCATTGGTGTGATTTGCATCTGAGGGAAATTATCCCTTAATAATGGCTCCAGGTGTCTGGCCGCTAACATTAGGAGCTGGGAATGATAGGCTCCAGGGCTTCTGAGACCACTTGAGAAAGCGTCTTGCCAATATCATAAGGAAGGCTCAGCCCTGCAGTGGGACAGTGTTCTTCTTCACCTTTTTAAAATTCTGAACATTCATGGTCCAGAAAGGCCTGTATAGTAGTATTATTGACATGAATGGGGATTTACTGTAAGAGGTTGCACCTAAATATGACCTTATGGGGAATACTTACAAGCCCTTAGCACCTCCTTGTGTCACCCTAGCATCATTTTTTATGCTTTGTAACACCTTGCGCCACATTATGCTTGTGCCAAACCTAATGTATGCAAGGGGTTCCCCCATTAGCAGGCCCAGAAAAATGGTGCATTGAAATTTACGAGATTACAGTGTGCCATTTTTCCCGTCATTTTTAACACCTGCACAAGGCAGGTGTTAAATTGATACTCCTATTGGTTCCAATCGTGCCTCCCCATGAAATGCTGGACTAGCACCATAATTTTTGGCCCTAGTAAACCAATGCTCCACAATAGCATCACAAATGTTGACGCTATTGTACTAACGTGTGCAATGGTGCGCCATATTGTAAATACAGCACTACCATGGTGATGCTGGGGGGGAGGGGAGGCGCAAGAAAAGTGGCACATCATAGCTGATGCACCACTTTCTTGTAAATGTGCCCCTATGTTCTTAATGGCCACGCTATTCACTGGTGCAATGAAAAACTGTAGATTCATTTTAACGGGGTTCTCTTATCGCCTCCGCAGTGTTGCCTAAGCAGGCAAAAGTAATTCGAGATGGGTGGGCCTGCTAGCGTTAATCCCTAAGGGGACACTTCTCCCCAGTACTCTATCTGCCATTAATCTGTCTGCGTGGGCATTGTTGTTGTCAAGCAGAGTAGGCATGAATGCATCAAAGCAGTACAGGCCAGCATGACCCTCATTGCTGGAATAAACCTGCCATGCTCGGGTATCTCAGAGAGGGACACCAACGGCGGTAAGTAATTAAGGAAAATGGCTGCGCAACTAGTCACACAGTTAATTAAACAAGAATCTACCAGTAAAATCAATGCAACCACAATAAAGTGCTAGGGTAGTAAAAAACGAGGGGTGACAACTTCTAAGCAGTGAAAAATGAGGACGTTAGGAGGTAAATAGGGGACTTAATGGGGGATAAATATGATTGGTGGAGCACATTGTTACTTTGTTGCTTGACTACTTCCCTATGTTCCTTGGAAAATGTAGTTGTTTTGACATTAAAGAAATGTTCTTGGTGATGACTACAGTTAAAATAAAAGTGAAGAAAACATGCGTAATCCTCACATCCGGGCCTGACACAGAACTACAGCACGATTAACACAAATGTCAATTCCTTAACTGCTTTCAGAGAAGAGTCTATCTTTCATCACTAATGTCAGTCATGAAATCAAACCATACTGCATGGGACAGTGTAACAGCACAACCATGTCTGCAACGATGTTTAGCACAGCACGGAAACTGAAGCTTCGGTAAGGCAGACTCAATGTAACCAAAAAAACAAACTTATCCATGCACCCTCTTGCGAACCTGGAGATGTTTGCAAATTTCGACGGCCTACAGGATAGTTCTGAGTTTGTTAAATTAATAGATTTTAGACGTGCTTGCTATCCCATGAGGGGGACCGAAATATGCTCCCGAAGTGAACTGCACAGCACAGTGGTTTAACCCTTATTTCATGGAACTTGGCCGGGGTTAAGGCTAAGGTCAGTGACCAAGAATGTTTATCTTTTATAGGGCGATATGATATATGTCTCCTTCATGAATCTTGGGCGAGTGACACATTTTTTATTAATCGATTTGTTATTTACGGCGTGGATTGAGAACCACCAAAGAAATCGGGCGGACAATTAGTGTGCTGAAGATTTTAGTTAAGTGTGACATTGTATATTTGCATCTGCTGTTGACCATTGATTGTCCTGATTTAATGGGCCTCCAGCTTAAAGTCTTGACTGGTTGACAGGTAGTGCTTCACCTGTTCTATCCCAATTGGACAACTTGATTGAGACACTTCATTGTAATACTAAAGTATTTGCAGCTGGGCACCTTAATGTCTCATTTAAGCCTTCTCTGTCTATTAATTTAGTAAATGAACACTGTGGTGTTCCTGATCTTACTGGTGTACCTCCATGCTACTTTCCCAAAGTTGCCATGCAGATTGCATCCACAGTAATCAGTCAGAGTTTGAAAGCAGGCAAAGGGAGAAACCGTTCGGATCAGAACAGAGCTGCTACGTTTAAGAGGGGCAGCCAATCTAGCGTTATGGATTATATTTTAATGGGTGTTAACATTTGGTCACATCATCAAGATATGAAGGTCGTTTATGGCACTGATAGTGATCATAATCCTTTGATCACTGTATTAACTGGGGGTGGTTTTAAGAGACCATCATTATCTGGTTTTACCAAGTGTCCTAAATTTATTGTAGCAAAAAATTTCAGAAAAGTATTGTGGCCTAAAGTAATGTCTAATCCAACAGTGTATGCCAAGAGCTGTCAATGGTTTGTGTATTACTTGTCTAGATATGATAATTCCCCTGAATCTATTATCTTTATTTTAGAGATCCATTAACATTTGTTCAGCACATTGCAGGGTATCTTTTAAAAAAAAAAGTCCAATTTCAAGGTTAAAAGTCCTTTGAAAGACCCTAAATGGTTCTCACATGATTGTGAACTGGCTAAGCAGTCACTTAGAAGAGCTGTCAGAGGTTGCAATCATTTAGAAATGTGTGCAGTGCATTCTAGATACAAGATAGCACTCAATTGGGCTAAACAACATTGGGAGGATAAAACCTGGCAAGATATGCTGCAAGCCCTCAAAGTTAAGGACAGTTATACCTTTTGGCATATAATTACTCGTGGTAATCTAGGGAATACTAACCAAAGACGGTATCACATTCAACCAAAGAGTTGGGAAGAACACTTTTCAGAACTCTATGCCCTAGATAGCTCTAACAAACAACCGCTCTGAAAAGGTATTGGGAATCCTGGGGGTTAAGTATGAAACATGGTTAGTAGGCAAACTGACAAAGTCTTCTTTAGCCTTCTTTTAAAGACTCCCTTTCTGCTATTGACAGATTAAAACCATCTAAGTCCCCAGACCCCAATCACATTGCAGGAGATGTATTTAAGTCTGAACCTCAGCTTTGGGACAGCTACTTGAATCTTCTGTCAAATGCGATTGCAGCTAGGGGGGGACTGGGGGAGGAGAGATTCCTGACACCTGGAGGGGGGCAGAAATAATGGCCGCATACAAGAAGGGTGACGCTGGCTATCCTGAGAATTACAGGCCCATCTGCCTTATTGACAACCTGCAAAAGATCGTTTTCAGGTAGGTACTTGATAAACGGCAATTTTGGTTAGAGAATAAGCAGATATTGTCCCCTTTACAAACAGGGTTTCATGCTAAAAGTAGCACTATGGGTCAAGCTTTTAAATGTTCCCTCATATTGGAAATATGCCCTGCTCAGCAGACAGAAATTATATGTGGCATTTGTTGACCTCCGTGCTACGTTTGACCTTGTTCCCTGTGAGAAGCTCTGGCAAGTGCTTGAAAAGATGGAGGCAACCAGTGGTCTAATTTATCTGCTTATCAGACTTCACATTAAAAACTATGCACAGGTCAGATGGAGGGACAATGGTGAGCTGACTGAGCACATATTCCAATGCTCCGCAAAGTCAGGCAGGGGTGCGTCCTCACCTACCCTGTTCACCATGTACATCAATGACGCAGAAGAGGAGTTTCAAAAGAGTGTTAATGACTCTCCTACCCTGAATGGGGCAAAAATTCTAATGCTGATTTTTTTCTGATGACTCGCTATTAATTTCAAAGTCTCCTATGGGCCTTCAAAACCTGTTGGACCAATGATTAGAGTTCTACAGGGACAGGAGAGCAGAGTTAAACATAATAAAAACCGAGTTCATGTTTTTTGGAAAGAGTATAACCAAAAGAAACACTGTCAGGGTTGGACTCAATATGTTAGAAAGGGTGTACAACTTTGATTGTTTGGAAGTGGTGTTAACTGACAAATTTATTTGGTCGCCCTAAATTTAAAAAGGTACTTTTCTACTGTCTTAGAGATCGAATGCCATATTTCGATTTTTTAAAAGAACTCACAATCAATCTCACCTGCTCTAGAAGCTTACCATTATAAAACCCAGAGTGCCGCCCTGTATGGAACAGAAATTTGGGGTCATTCTGATATCTACTAATTGGCAGTAGCAGAGAACGTCTCTGCTAGGCCATAGATTACAAGACCTGTTAGCACCCCTCTAGCCCCACTATTTTTTTTACTTAGACATCGTATCTGACTCAGCCTCTGCTGAAGCCTCTTTTATTATAGGTTTGTATTTGGATGATCTCAGAGCTTTCAGAATATAGAGATACTCCTTAGGAGATCTATTGGAATTAGACCATGCTCCAAATGTCCCCTGGTTGAGCTTTATTTCTAGCTGGTGCAAGACATTAGGTTAATCCACTATTTGGACTGCCTCTTACCAGCTTTGTAGGGTAGATAGACTGATTCTAAAAGGGGACTATTGGTCAGATGTGCTCGAACAAACTTCCTGGAGCAACCTAGGGCATTTGACCAAGCAGTTCTAGGAATTTAAACCAACTCTGGCATTTGAACTTTTTTTAGACATCATTACTCTGCCCCTGGCCAAAAGTCAATATGTAATGTTGGCTGCCTACCCCAAAGAAATGTTAGTAAAAGCTGGAGAAAAGATCAGGCCCCAGTTACTTGCCCAGTCTGCGGTATTGATCAAGAGACAGTGGAACGTGTCATGTTTGTCTGTGTTGGTTATTACGATATGCAACGAAGATGGCTATGCCCAATTTGTTTGACCCATTACTCTGAGGCACAGCGCATCTTGAGATCTGATACATCTGGCTCAATCATACTCTCAGTGAGTCACTTTTTGTTTAACATGTGGCTGAGACGCGAGAACTTTCTAAAACAAAGTTCAACCATACTAGTGTGACTCAGAGCCAGATGGATTTTTAATTTAATTACGATTATTGTTGCCCTGCTAGAAGTTTATCTAAATATATAACACACATAATCTACAAGTAAGTTGTTCTTAGGACCATTTATTTGGTGTAATTGTTGCACAAAGAAACAGATTGTGTTTTAGAATCCCATGTTTGTGTTTTATATATGTTTGTATTATATCTTTTAGTTATTATGGCTCTGGTATGCACTGTGCCCACAGTGATCTAGATTAATTGTTTATCTTATTGCCTGTACTACTCACTATCTCTGTGTAACTATTGTAGATTTTTCATTAATCGAGATGTCGTGGGTCCACTTTAGTCGTGTTTGGGCCCCTATATTTTAATTTAGCTGAAGCCTGCGGCCTGTGCCCTTCTACCTAGGAGACATGATCTGTTTCCATTTATTCGTTCTATTCATTTTAGAATAGCCTGCTTTTAGCAGTGATGTTTTATTTTCATAATCAGTTGTCATTTAGTGAATGCGTTATTATCATTGTTATGCATGAAATGTTTCATTGTGTTCCTTGCCCCAGGGCTGACAAGAACGAAATGGGAATGGCACAAGATAATGTTTGGTATTGCTGCCACAAGACTGTGTAAACAATCTAACACTTAGGCACATGTTCACATCAGGGCTACTTCACAGAACAAAACATGTTTACCTATATAAACACCATGTGGGCCAAGGGTAGTTAGAGGGGTCCTTCCGGCCAGGAATTTCCATCCATGCTGCTCACCATTTTGCAGTCGACTTCAGCCTTGTCTCTACAGCCAGATCAGGAGATGGAGGGCAGACCCCTGTACCAAGGTAACGGTGGTGGGTGCATCTTTCATGGACTCAGATTGGACAGATTGGGCTAACCCTACCATGCTCTCTTTGTAGGTTAGAGATTAGGCATTAGGTAGGAGTCATTAATCCATGTTTATTGCAATATGTTGGGATCGTTCATTTTCACATCACTGATTTTCACTATCCTATGCTAATTCTGTTATTTCTCATTATCCCTAACATTTCCGGTGTGTGAGTATGAGACTCATTGCTGATGAGAGAAAAGAGTATGACTTGTTTACCGTCACTCCGCTGAGGAGTACCTAGAGTGTCATGCGCTAGACTGTCACAAATCACCTTCACCCTTTGTGTCTGGGTGAGGTACTGCTAGCAAGCCGGTAGGGTTGGGCCAACAGTTGCCATGGCTTAACAAATGAGGGCAGGGATGTAACATTCATTGTAGAAGCTCACGACGCATACAGAACAGAAATATTTTATTCTTGGGTCACTTTTCCTGAAGTAAATGCAGACTCAAATAAATTTCACACACACATATTTGCAAACGTACCACAACATTACAGAGCATACCAATACTTAGAAATACCTCTAACTTATCAAGAACACCATAATTGGTTTAATGGTGTCCTCCTACAAGTAGTACAACCTGTTAGATTAGGTCCCATAACTAATGCTGGACCAACGTGGCCAACATTTGCCACATATACACTACGTCCCAATGTGCAGACTATGCAAATAGCTGACATACACACATTATATAATGAACTACAATTTGTGATGCAGACCTTAAACATTGTCCCAGCGAAGGCTGCTCCAGCTATTTCCCAGTTGACCGTTACAGGAATAAATCCACAAACAGTCCACTCCATTATGGGTAAAGCACCCACTGAGTGGGGGAAGATTCATTTCTGGGTTGTGCAAAAAACAAACCATCTGGAAGCAGTGATTCCCCGTAAAGGGTCCCAAAGATAAATAAAGAATTGACATAATGTGCTTGCCATTTGGAATGGTTCCCTCAATAGAGGATTGTGCTACTTGGGGCTCAGGCTTTACTACAATCTATAGCACCGCACATGGTACACCGACACTTGCAAATTTATAGGAAGTATTAAAACAAATTCTAAATAAACACAGGCAACCCTGACCCTGAACTTGGGGATGAAACTGATGTGCAAATTTGACAAATTGTCCTCAATTATTTTAAGTGAGATTAAAGGGGAGGCCGCAGTATTGGTGATTCGCCAATGGCTCTGAGAGATTCCTCAACAAGAACAGGAGTGTGAACTGCCAAAAACTATCTGTGAGACCTGAGCTAGTAAAGGGGACCAGACCAACAAAACCACAAATTCAAAGTGCTGCCACTAAAGAAGGCACTAAACAAGCGCAAGAGGGCTCTAAACAGTGCTGGGATAAAGAAAACAGAAAAAAGAAGGAAGAAGACAAAGAGGAGAATCTCTGCAACCGGAGACCTCAGAAAGAAGATATATAACTAAGAAAGAGAGAAACTATAAAAACTGCTGATGGATACCAATATACTGACGTACACCCATCTCGTTCCTTCCAGAACACACCAGATTAACGGAGTGACAGAGTGGGATGGTCAGAACACCAAAGTGATTATGTGAAGACGAAAAGGGACTCACAATGTTCCTCAGAAACCTATGTTAAAAAGGAGGACAAGGGTCCTCAACACCCCTATTTAAAAAGAAAAAGGTGGCTGCAATCTCAAACAAAGATGCCCCTCATATTTGGAACGTTGTTGAAGAACAGGATCTGAGCAGTGACTCTGATAGACAGTACAGCAGCAGTCACAATATGTCGCCAGAATCTTATAGATCTTAAGGATGTGACAGCAACTATCAAATTTCTTGAAATTGGGACAGCGGATCGGTGTGTCTTCCCATCTGATAGGGTTTACAAACTAAATATCCAGATTGAGAGGGACAAAAAACGCACCATTAAAGTTATTTTTTGGAGAAAACTATCACTACATTATGATATATTATTGGCAGAAAAAGATTGAACTGAATTTGTCCGCAAGCCCCCACATGGGGAAGATGTAATTTTGCCTTCTTTCTCAGTCCTGGTTCTAGACTTTGTAAAGGAAGCGTATGCTGATTGGGCTCTGGCACAGGCTCCAGCGCTGTACTGTAATCATGTAGGATGGGATATAGATTGGTATTACCATGTAATACCTTTAAGGTCCACATCACAATCTCAATATCCCATTAAACATAAAGTGACAGCCCCAATGAGAGAAACTCTCACAGAACTTGAGTACCAGGGGGTAATAAAACCCTGTGTCTCTGCAGTGAATAAGCAGTTATTCCCTGTTGCTAAACCAGACCATCCATACAGAATAGTCTTAGATTACAGACATTTGAACAGTCACACATGCACATATGGAATACAAAATATGCAAGTACATCAATAATAAACAACATAGTGTACAAGAAATACAAAACAACCTTTAATATTTCCAATGGGGTTTTCCGCCAAAATCTAGCACCAGAAAGTAGGGATCTAAGCTCTTTTAGCGCACTTGGCTCACAGGGGGATTTTTGACATTTGCCTCAAGGCTATAAGAAAGCCCGGGGTTGTTTTCAACCCAAGTAACATCAATATTACATGATATTGTCCCGTGTGGATGACTTCTGTCTCACAGATGATGACCTTAATATACATTTAGCCAGGGTGGATCAGTTCATGCTAGGATTCGCTGCCCAAGGCTACAAATTCAATTTCAAGAAAACAAAAATTGCCTTTCTCAGTGTCCTCTTTTTGGGATACATGTTATGAAGGCAAAAGCCTGGCCCTGCACTTTCTGGAGAAATGTACTGAGTTGCAAACTCCAAATACCATTAAGAAACTACAGTAATTGCTGGGTTTCTTTAACTTACGCAAAACATACATACCTGATTATGCACAACGCATAAAACCCCTTTATGATTTAATACTGCCAGACTTTACAAGCACACTCTGGACAGCAGAACACACAATCATTCTTGGAGAATTGCAACAGGATAGGTTAGAAGCAAAACGATTACACACTTGAAACAAGAATACAAACTTGGTCATCAGAATAATTGACATTCAATAAGGGTAACACAGTACCCATAGCATACAAATCTCATTTGTATTTCAATGCAGAACAACGGTTTGCACCAACAGAGAAAATTTTGACTGCTGTACAGATGGCCCTCATCGAGGAGAGGCCACTTGCCCAAGGGAAACGCGGGAATGCAGGAGCAGGTAGTTTGGATGAAGTCATTTGTATCTGATGCAAAGAGCCTGAGTTGGGGAGTACCAAAAGGCTCCTCCCTCAGTCCTACTCTTTTTAATATCTATATTGCGCCCTTAGCTTTGTTGGTGGAATCCTATAACATCAGAATAATCTTGTATGCAAATAACACTCAACTTCTCACATATGACGGAGACTCTGTAAAGGCCAAAAAGGCGTTTGCAGGCTGTATGGTGGCTGTGCTGGATTGGCTGAAAGTTACTAAATTGCAGTGCAATCCACATAAGATAGAAGTTCTTTTATTTTGTCGGGCCCTTCTCCAGGATGGGTTGGAGCCTGCTCTAAGATGGCTCCACATTGGTGGCCAGAAATGTAGGGGTCATCTTTGACTCCCATCTTACATTTAAGGCTCAGGTCTCAACTGCCGCTGAGTGTGGCGTATGTTGAAAACATTTTACACTGTCTCCCACATTGAGCTCAGGTGACTGTAGTGAGGTAACTGATAGGTTATATTATGCCAATGCACTCTATTTGGGGCTGCCAAACTACTTGATTAAATGTTTACAGGTGGTACAGAATTTGGTGATTCGCCTGTTGTTTAAAATCCCTAATCATGCCAGGTGTACCCTTTTTGAGAAAAATTGTATTGGTTGCCAGTACAGCAATGCATTATTTTTAAGGTCTTAACATTGATTCATCAGGGTCTTCACAAGATGGGACCAAGCTACCTCAATGAAAGGATGATCAAAAATTGTTTAATGCATCCTTTTCAGTCCAGTACTGCTGGTTTGATGGTGGTCCCCCGTTTTAAAAGGCAACGTCGTGGAGGTTCTTCTTTCACTATTATAGCTGCCAAGGTGTGGAATCAGCTTCCTGTTCATTTAAGATCCATCAGTGCAATTAATATATTTAAGAAAGAGCTGAAGACATTTTTGTTTAAACAGTAACAATGTTGGCCTTGGTTCTCCTTACTTTTTCCTCTTGCTAGTACCTCAGCGGCAGGACACTCTTTTGAGTAGCTGTGTGCTATACTAGCAAATCTCATTAATGAATTCATTCATTATTGTCGTTACCCCAGTGCCAGCCTGGAGGTGGTCACCAACGTTCCAAATGCTAAAGCATTACATCCACAATGGATTCAATGGACAACCTCCCTGACTGCCACTGATGTAGATTACATATTTGACCAAAAACTTCAGGCCCAAGAATTCCCCCAATATTAACTGGAACATCTCACACCTACTAACATACTACCGCTTGATCAATATAGAACTATCTTTTATACTGATGATTCAGCTCAACCAGCTATAGGGATTAAGCATCAGTACTGATCCGCTTGCGCAGTTGTAAGCGGGATACTGAGGGATGGTATTTTCCACCCTCACAATACCTATAGGCAGACTTAAGGGGATTGTACTGCACAGATGGAAGAGCTCAAAGCCCATGTTTTGGCACTGGAATATACAGATCCTGAACATCCAACACTGTGTGTGATTCGAACTACTGTGTCCAGTCCTTTAATGATTACCTACACCACTGGTGCCTGATTGGTTCAGATATTCCAAAGGGAACACCATCAAGCATAAACACTTATGGGGGAGGTTAGGGGATCATAAGGATAGACTACCAAAATCTTATGTAGTACATACATTGGGCCATCAACGTGTAGGAGTTTTAGGAAACACTTTGGCTGATGTAGCTGCCAAATCTGCAGTAGCCACTGCTTCTGTTACTCCAATTACACATTCTCACACAAGATTGGAAAATGAGACACTGGTTGCTGTAAAAGCCTCGGCTGACAGCAAGCCTTTACCAAAAGCATACCCTGCAAAACATTCCTATCATCTTAGTGCCCAAAACATTGCATTCACAACCATTCCATGGGGTTGAGATTGTGTGATTCCCAGCGAAGCCCAGCAATTAGATCTCATTAAAACAGTGCATGATGGTGTTGCATCTTCCCATACTGGTGCAGTAGCCACAATTTCTCTATTGCAAAAATGCTTTTGGTGACCTGGTCTATATAAACAGACCAAGCAGCATGTTCTTTGTTGTGACATTTGCCAACAGATAAAAAGATCCACTATCAAATGGCCACTATAGACATCCCTCTCAATTTCAAATAGATCATAACAAAGTGTGTAACTGGACTACTGTGGTCCTTTACAACCTGATGGTGTATAAAAATATATCTTAGTCACTGTTGACTCGTGTTCTAGATTCCTGTTGGTATGGCCACAATGGTCGGCTGATGCTTGGACTGTTATTAAAGATCTGCACGTCTTTATTGGGATATATGCGGTTGCAGCATTCCATTTAGACCAGGGCCCTGCTTTTGACTCTGCGGCATTCAGGGACACCAAGGGGATGATGGGCGTCCAGCTTCATTACTCCTGTCCCTACCATCCCAAGTGTAATAGCATTGTGGAGAGGAGGAACCGACACTTAAAGCAATCCTTAACAGTGAGAGTATTAGGTTCAGTCCGTAGTTGGCTCCATCACCTATGTGGGGTCCAGAGAGCACTAAATAATCTGCCCGAAGATCTTTGGGAGGACGCACCACTTATGAGGTCCTACTTGGGATACCTATGCATGTCCCAGATCCTGATGGTCCTGTCACGGTGGCGGCAGTCACACCATTTGATATAAATGAACGTGTCGCTGTTTAACAGTAATTTTGTGATGGGAATTAATCCACCTTTGCTGCCACTTTAGGAATGCGGGAGTTGCCAACAACATCAACAGGCTGGATTCCTAAAGTGGGGGATATAGTTTGAGAAAAGACTGCTGTGAAAAAGGAGTTTGACCCTTCTTACAGAGCACCAGTTCCAGTCCTGGGAATTCACAGTACCTGAACAGTCATTCTACCACCACTGCCTAGTTCCAAAGATAACAGATTTGTTTCAATTGACAGTGTCAAATGGCACCATGTGGCCGATCCTGCCCAGTAGACAGCAAGGACTGTTGGGTAGTTCCTGCTCCCCTCTCACTACCCAACAGGATATACCTCTACAAGCAGTAAACAATGCTTCTCCAAGCATCAATGCTACAATTGCCTTCTTGAGCATAGGGAGAGTGGAAAATGAACTTTTGTTAATCCCTGTTACTTCTTCCTTGACGAGAAATGTCCACGATGTGGAACTTTACTACTCCAATTCAACACAGATGGATGACATTGTCTATTATGAACCATCACCACCAATGAGTCCATCCACCAGCTCTGCATCGCCACCTGTGTTTGCAAAGACTTCTTCTGGTTATTTCATTGACATCAACAATTTTTCTTCAAACTCATCTGCTTCTGCAACTGAAAGTGTATCAAAGACACGTAAGCTGTTCATGTGGCTTAAAAATAATTATTTGATTTACTCATGGTATTATCTGTGAATACTGTTGACAATGCTTGCCTTTCTGATTTGGAGTGGTTTCATCATTGTTTTCTTTATTTTAATAAATGGCCACTATCTTCTTGAATGCTCTGCCATTGAGCAGGTGGAAGAGGTTTTAACACCCTATTTCTCTTCCCATACGGTTAGAAGAGACTTGTCCTTGTGAACATTTCAGTGGTTCTGATTCCATATGGGATTGTTTGGAATAAAGTACCATTCAATACATATAATCCTACTGAGGTCATCCAAATTCCTTATGTGTTTAAAATTTCTATGAGTGATGTTATTACACCTGGTGATGTTTCTGATGACTGGGATGTTAAAACAGTTGATTCTATGTTTTCTGAGCTTGAATATTACACTGTATTGGAAAGTGAAGAAGTGTATGTGAACACAGCAAATTCTGGGGAAATGTTTTATCATCATTACAGACATTACTTTCTGCACTGAGCTAGTAACCCAAGATCAGTCTTTAATTACACCCAATGGAAGTAGCGTCTGACTCCACCAGTGGGAAGTTCTAAAACATATGTAGAAAAGTTTTCATACTTTACAGGGCATGATGTTAGACATGCTGAGTTATATAATTTTAAATTGCCTCCTTCTAAAGTGAGAAACATATTACTAACAGACACAAAATGTAATTTATTCGGATTCCTTTGTTTACTCGCTTCCTGTTGAAGGCTATGAGTATTGGAAAAAACACAGTTGATTTGAAGAGTGTATGGGGAACAAAAGATTGGCAAATACAGGGTAGGCAAGCTTTGTTTAGAGCATGCCTTATTCCCTTGCAAATTATATTTTTGAATGAAACTGTCCAGCAAGTGACTTGCCTGGGGTTAGCGAAGATGAAAGAATTAAATGCGCCCAGTATTCCCACACCAACTAAATTTAACAATTGGCAAACATTTTTAAATGTCACTGAAGAACATCTCACTGCTTTTGTTAAGAATGGTACCTTTAATTCCTCTCTTTCATGTCCCGGCGGGGGGTTATAGTGGCCATTATACCCAAATTATTGCCAGGCACGTTCTGTTAATTCCACATGGGGTTTCACAGTAAGCCAGCCGTACCCTTTCTATGTCACGGCTCGACCTTCTGATATTGTTACGACATACAGTGTGGGTAAACTGTGCCAACAATGGTCACGTTCCTCCACTTTAGCAGCTATCAAAGAACACCTTAGCCGCCTTTCAGAGGAAGCCGAGTTGCACGATTTCTTGTTAGGACCTTGAAAGCCACATTCCAAATATTTTTTTTGTATGCCGTATATAACGAGATCTGGAAGCTCCCCCAGATAGAAGCTATTGCACATTTAAGGAAGATAAAGAGAACATGGAAAATGCTTTAGCTGTTGTCGATAATGGTATGAACACATTGTCCAACAGAATTTACACCCTTAATTACATTGAGTCTTCTGCGACAGACATTATTCACAATGACATGTCCTCTTTATATAATGGCTAAAGCCAATTGCGATTTATCATGCAGTCAGGTTGAACATTACAAGCTCTTAAAAGTGGTTGCATGCCCTGGCAGCACGTTAACTCTACTGAGTTATTTTCTGTGTTTAATTTAACCAGTCAACAACAGATAATAGCTACAAAACGAAACTAGTTATATCATGCTTAACATTGAGAAGCTGGAAAATGTGCCTTTTAATATGGCAGAGATTCCCTTGGCAGTATGGTTCACAAGATGTTTAAAATATTTAGTAATAGGCATATTTTAGCGGTTAGGAGATAGTTATACCCATGCAGTGTGGGAGTTACCTTTCAATTACAAGTGTATGAATGGCGAAACAGAGGTTTTTCTCAGCAGAAGCGAATGTGAGACTACTGTTAGTCATTCCATGATTTGTAAGCAGGTTTCCTTGCACGGCCTTTGCAATGCAGCCGTTGCAAATTTGGCATGCTATCTGAAGGGTATTCCTGTCTCTTTGATTTGTCCAGTGTTTCATGTACTTTCTAATGGAACTTATGTTATGCTGAATGATCAAAGCTTCTGTAGAATGAAACCTGGAATCGCCTATGCAATTTCGGTTTCCCAAATGGTAACTTATTCCGGCCATGTGTTATTTCCCCCCACACGAGAGCTCAATGTAGCAGATTTGTGGCCCCACATTGCTACTTTGTAATGTAAATTTTGACAAGCTGAGCAGACCAAAGGCGCTGTTGTTTAAAAAATGTGGCTCTGACATCAACCAAAGAGACCCATGACCTCCAACTAGCAAGTGATACACTCCCTAATAAATACAAACTTCCCCAATCATTTTGGAGAATTGGTGAGCAGGATTTGTATTGTATCTAACAAAGCAGGGATTGTGCATTTTTTTAAGGCTATCCGTTCTGAATTTGTCAGCACCTTCAGACCATGTTTGGAGTGATACCTGTAGCCATACATTCACTTTGTTTGAGTGTCTTTGGTGGATTCCCTATAACGTTTGCACTGATTGGCAGTATATTGCTGCTGCTATTTGTGATACGGAGTGGCTGTACTGTCTCAGCGAAGCGGAATAATGAAGCTAACACCAGCCCAGCTGTGTCATGATCACATGAAGCAGTACTTCAGAGCTTCCTTGCTTGAGGAGCTGGAGCAGAATTGGTCATTGTCTTTCTGACTAGTACTAATGTGTGTGCAACCGGTTTTCTATTGCATGTGGTGCTTCTTCGAATATGCACCAAAGGCGTGCCTTGCTGTGCAGTCTGTGCCTTCTTTGCACAAGGATCTGTTAATGTTCTCGATCAGGGTTCATTCACAGACATGCCCATTGAGACTGAGTTTGATATCTGAGGCATCTTATAAGCCGCCACTTGTGAATCTGCTGACTCAACTGGCATAATGGAGAGTGCCACCCTCGGAGTTCATTCTGCGACTGTGGCTTCTGCACACTTCTGCTCCATGGATCTTTCTACTAATATGTTGTTCAACTTATCGCCTGCCGAAGTCGAGTCCTTTTTGGTCTCAGTCTCTATTGATGACATCGGAGATTTTCTGCAAGATCATAATTATTGTTAATATTTGACCATTGTCATTTTTCAAATTCTAAAATATGTTATCAAGTTGCCTTTTAATTTGGTCTGTCTATTGGCCTCCTTTGCTTGTTGACGTAGATATTTTTTATCTCTCCTAGTTATGATTTTAAATATGTTTTAGTTTAGAGTATTTATTAGGCTTTAGGTTTGGAGTTAGCACTCTTGTTCTGACAATGGGGGGGTGTCATGGGTTCATTTTAGTCTTGTTCACGCCCATATATTTTAGCTTAGCTCAGGCCTGTGTCCTTTTACCTATATAACATGCTCTGTTTTCATTTTAGAATAGTCTGCTTTCAGCTGTGATGTTTTATTTTTATAATGAGTCGTCATTTAGCGATCGCGATATTATCATTGTTATGCATGACATTTTTCATTGTGTTCCTTGCCTCAGGGCTGACAAGATCAGAATGGGAACAGCACAAGATAATGTTTGGTATTGCCGCCACAGGAACAACACTTAGGCACATTTTCACATCAGGCCTACTTCGCAGAACAAAATATGTTTACCTACATAAACACCATGTGGGCCAAGAGTCGTTAGTGGGGTCCTTCTGGCCAGGAATCTCCTTCAATGCTGCATGCCATTTTGCAGTCCATCTCAGCTTTATCTCTACAGTCTGATCAAGAGACGGAGGGCATACCATTGTACAAAGCTAACAGGGGGGAGGGTGCGTCTCTCATGGACTCAGAATGTACAGATTGGGTTAACCCTGCCATACTCTCGCTATAGGTCAGAGATTAGGCATTAGGTAGGAATCATTTATACATGTTTATTGCAATATGTTGAGATTGTTCATTTTCACACCACCGACTTTCACAGTCCTAATTCTGTTATGTCTCATTATCCTTATCATCGTAGCTCATGTATTTTATCATAGGTTGCAGTCTTTTCAATAAATCTATTGAAAACTGGTCTGCATCTCCTTTGCATGTATGTGTGTACAAGACTTATTACTGATGAGAGAAAAAAGTATGACTCGTTCACCACTACTCACCTGAGAAGTTACCACAGTGTCATGCGTTAGACTGCCACAAATCACCTTTACCCTTCGTGTCTGGATGAGGTACTGCTAGCAAGCCAGTAGAGTTGGGCAGACAGTTGCCAAACTGGTGTGGGAGAGACTCAGTCACCCAAGTCCAGAAGTCTTGGAGAATCACAGTGTTAGCAGCTAAATTGTATGATGCAGTTTTGTATTTTGGATTAGTACTGTGTGTCTTATGCATGTGTCTTGTTCACTTTGATGGTCCAGAGGCAAATAAAGTTAATTTGATAACTCAGTGTGACCAGCCGTGGCCTGGCAGTTTCAAGTCTCTTTCGGCTTGCCTGCACTGTTGTGTAGATCAGGCTCCCTTCTGCCTTGTTTAAAAAGCTGTTGAGGCTCCTTTTTGAAGACGAGCATGTGAGGAAGAAGGTGCTTTGCATGGACAAGAAGTGCCCCCGATACCACACTCCTCACCACAGCACTTACCACTAGGCATGGGCGGAGTACGCTGAGTCATGTTACGCGGTGCTCCACGAAGTGCCCAAAAAACTCTGCCTCGCTATGCGGAGTGGCAGAGTGTGTTAGGTTGTGCCGTTCACATTGATTTTTAGCACCAGATGTTTGTCCCTCGCAGAAAAATCCACGCAAATGGCTCCCTCCACAGTGCAAGATGGTGGTGCTTCTTTGCTGCCAGTCGAGTTGGTTTTCTAGACGAGCAGCAGCTACCTCAACGTGAATGGAAGATTTCTCAACACGAGCAGACCCAACTATCTGCGACGGCTCGCATGGAGAAATCACACCAGAAGGTGGCCTTGAGTAAGATTTTACTTGCTTACGCTCGCCAACTCACTGTTGACAAGCGCGAGTGAGGAAAAAACTACGCTCTGCTCAACTACACAGAGTTTTTAAGAACTCCGCGCTCTAGGAAAACTCTGCAAACGCAGCGAGCGGAATTCACCGCCCACCCCTACTTACCACACCTTGCAGTCTTGAAGAGAGAAGCGGATGTGGTGCAGATGCACCCTGAAGAGATGAAGCCCAGAGACCATGTCTGTGAGACATGGAGGCACCTCCAAGGGCTGGCCCTGGAGCAGAGACTGAACCTCAGGCATTGCAGATCCCACATGCGACCCTCGGAAGAGCCCACAAAGACTGTAAGACTGTAGAGGAGAACATACACCTTGCAGAATGCCTCCATGCAGTCCAGAGATCACAAGAAGATCACTCCTGAGGCATGATAGACACCACCGGTGCTGAGAAAGTGATCACACCTGAGGTAAGGTGGATCCTGCATTGTTGACTTTCAGTGCTGAAAGTAAGAAGTAGTGGCAATTTAAAAGAGGAGGGGGTTGTAGAGGATATGTACTTCCAACTCCTCATTTCAGCCCCCTGCTTTTACAGGTCTGATCCCTTAACTACCATCTGTGCGCACAATCTTTTCAACGCACTATCTGCCACTCACTGTTACTGGCTCTGTGTGCCCTCTGTCCCTCTCTTCATTAGTACTCTTATCCCCTTGCCCTCTTTTCTGCTATATCTCTGGCCTATCCTTTTCTAATACTATACTTCCTTCCTTTTCCATCCTCTTCCCCTCACACTGAAAATCAACTTTGGCTCCTATTTCTGTCCTGGTGTTCTCTGCTGTCCTACCAGGGTACCCACTTTACCTTCTACTTTGGCACCCACACATCCATGTTCCTTGCCTCTCCAGTGTGTGTGTCATGTGAGCAGTGTGCCTTTAGTTTGAGGTGCCTTTGTGAGTACAGTGTGCGTTTTATGAGTGCATGATGAGTGGTGTTGTTGTGTGATGGCACTGCTCTCTTTGTGGGAAGGGCTACTCCCTAGTGTGCATGTAGTGTGAGCAGTGTGTTTTTAGGATGAGGTGCCTGTGTGAGTGCAGGGTGAGCTTTGTGAGCGCATGGTGTTTTGTGAGGGCACTGGTCTCTGTGGGAGGGGTGAGCATCTGTGAGTGCAAAGTGAGGGATGTGCCATTATGAGTGCAAGTTGACCTGTTTGCTTATGTGTGTAGCAGGGTGAGTAGCTTGCCATGTGAGTGTAAGTTGAGCAGTGTGCCCATGTGAGTATAGCAGGATAGGTGTTCATATAAGGGCAAGGTGAAAGGTATGCCCATCTTAGTGCTGGATGAAAGGTGTCTCCATGTGAGTGCAGGGTGAGTTGCATTTCTGTGTGAGTGCAGGGTGAGCAGAGTGCCTGTGTGAAGAGGTGTGCCCAGTGGAGTGAAGGGGGAACAGCATGTTTTTCTAAGTGCAGGGTGAATGGTGTGCTCAATTGAGTGTAGGGTAAGGGGTGTGCCCATGTGTGCTATGTGCTAGTATGATTTAAGAGATGAATGTGCCTATTCGAGTGCACGTTGAGAAGTGTGCCCTTATGAGTTCAGGGTCAGCAGCATTCTTGTTTGAGTGGATGGTGAGGTGTGCTTGGCTGAGTGTAGAGTGAGCAACGTACTCCTGTGGTGCAGGGTGAGTTATATATATATAAGTGCATTACAACAGGTGTGACAGTTGCAGCTCTCTGAATGCAGGGTGAGTAGTGCACCCATATGAAAGCCAGGTGAGCAGTTTTCTTTATGAGTGTAGCATCTTGAATGCTGGTTTAATCTTGCACCAAACATGCCTTTCCATTGTAAATATCTGATTTAGTATTATGACATGCTGTAGGAGGCTGGCCTGACTTATAGTGGGTACCTGATGGCACTTACACTTACACTTAGGTCCAGTTATCCCTTATTAGTAGATTAGTAGTGTTCTAGCAGCTTAGGCTGATAGAGGTAGCTATAGCAGAGCAGCTTAGGCTGAACTAGGAGACATGCAAAACTCCTACTACACCTCTTATATCATATAGCACCATATCATAAGAATCACAATACTCCGAGTTATAAAAATAAAGGTACTTTATTTTAGTGACAATGGGGCAAAAATATCTCAGAGGATATACTCCCATAGGAGGTAAGTAAAATAAACAAAATATACACACAAACCAAAATCAGGTAAGTAAACAGTTAGAAAAGTAGTGCAAACACTGTAGAATACAATAGGATGCAATAGGCCTAGGAGCAACGCAAAGCATATACTAAGAAAGTGGAATGCGAAACACTTAGGGACCCCTGGCCTAGTTTAGTGTGTAGAGGGTCACTGTGACTGTAAGAAAACACTAAGGGTGTTTAAGATACCCCACCCCAAGACCCTGAAGGGTAGGAGTAAAGTGACCCTACTTCCCCACAAACACACTAAAGTCGTGATAGGAGATTCTGCAAAGACCACAACAGACTGCAAAACACTGAAGGCGGATTTCTGGACGTGAGGACCTATAAAGGAAGGGGACCAAGTCCAAGAGTCACGAAAGTGTCCAGGGGGGGGGCAGGAGCCCACTAAACCCCGGATGAAGGTGCAAAATGGCTGCCTCCAGGTGGAAGAAGCTGAAGATTCTGCAACAACAGAAGATGCCAGGAACTTCTCCTTTGCACAGAATATGTCCCACGGAGTGCTGGAGGATGCAGCATTGTTTCTTTGGAGAAACACTGCAAACAAGCCTTGCTAACTGCAAAGGTCTTGTTTGAAGAAAAAGGGTGCTGCCCCAGCCCAGGAAGGACCAGGAGGTCGCCATTTGGAAGAGGAGACAGAGGGGGCCCTTAGCAATACAGAGAGCCCATGCACAAGTAGGTAGCACCCGCAGAAGTACTTGAACATGGGTTCAAGAAAACTGAGCATGGCAGTCATCTCAACACTACAAAAGAGGGTCTCACAAAGCCGGTGGTCAACTCAGCGAGTTGAGCAATGCAGGAAGGAGTGCTGGGGACCTGGGTTAGGCTGTGCATGAAGGATTCCTTGCAAAAGTGCACAGAAGCCCTAGCAGCTGCAGTTCATGCAGTACACAGGATTACTGTCTGGCGAGGGGAGGCAAGGACTTACCTCCTCCAAATTTGGACAGATGGACCACTGGACTGTTGGGGTCACTTGGATCTACCACCTGTGTTCCAGGGACCACGCTTGTCACGATGAGAGGGGACCCAGAGGACCGGTGAAGCTGAAGCTTGGTGTCTGCGTTAGCAGGGGGAAGATTCCGTCGACCCACGGGAGATTTCTTCTTGGCTTCCAGTGCAGGGTGAAGGCAGACAGCCCCCAGAGTATGCACCACCAGGAAACATCAAGAAAGCCGGCAGGATTAGGCGCTATAATGTTGCTGGTAGTCTTCTTGCTACTTTGTTGCCGTTTTGCAGGCGTCCTGGAGCAGTCAGCGGTTGATCCTTGGCAGAAGTCAAAGAGGGAGATGCAGAGGAACTCTGGTAAATTCTTGCAAGTCATTATCTGTGGAAAAGCCCACAGGAGAGACCCTAAATAGCCCTCAGAGGAGGATTGGCCACCTAGAGAGGTGAGCACCTATCAGGAGGGGTCTCTGACATCACCTGCTGGCACTGGCCACTCAGAGGCCTCCATTGTGCCCTCACACCTCTGGATTCAAGATGGCAGAGGTCTGGGACACACTGGAGGAGCTCTGGGAACCACCCCTGGGGTGGTGATGGACAGGGGAGTGGTCACTCCGCTTTCCTTTGTCCAGTTTTACACCAAAGCAGGGCTGGGGGTTCCCTGAACCGGTGTAGACTGTTTCATGCAAGGAGGGCACCATCTGTGCCCTTCAAAGAATTTCCAGAGGCCTGGAGAGGCTACTCCTCTTTCCAAAGGGAGAGGGTGTAACACCCTCTCTCAGAGGAAATCCTTTGTTCTGCCTTTCTGGGACTGGGCTGCCCAGACCCCAGGAGGGCAGAAGCCTGTCTGTGGGTTGGCAGCAGCGGTAGCTGCAGTGAAAACCCCAGAGAGCTGGTTTGGCAGTACCCGGTGTCCATGATGGAGCCCCGGGGATGCATGGGATTGGATGATCTTAGACATGTTACATGGCCATATTCGGAGTTACCATTGTGAAGCTACATATAGGTATTCACCTGTATTTAGTGAACACGTGTAATGGTGTCCCCGCACTCAATAGGTCCGGGGAAGTTGCCCTGAACTATGTGGGGGCACCTTAGCTAGTGCCAGGGTGCCCTCACACTTAGTAACTTTGCACCTAACCTTCACCAAGTGAGGGTTAGACATATAGGTGACTTATACTTTAATTAAGTGCAGTGTAAATTGGCTGTGAAATAACATGGACATTATTTCACTCTGGCTGCAGTGGCAGTCCTGTGTATGATTTGTCTGAGCTCCCTATGGGTGGCAAAAGAAATGCTGCAGCCCATAGGGATCTCCTGGAACCCCAATATCCTGGGTACCTAGGTACCAAATACTAGGGAATTATAAGGGTGTTCCTGTGTGCCAATTAGAAATGGTGAAAATGTTCACTAGCCTATAGTGACAATTTTAAAGGCAGAGAGAGCATAAGCACTGAGGTTCTGACTAGCAGAGCCTCAGTGACACAGTTAGTCACTACACAGGGACACACATTCAGGCCACAAACTATGAGCACTGGGGTCCTGGCTAGCAGGATCCCAGTGAGACAGGCAAAAACAAACTGACATACAAGTAAAAATGGGGGTAACATGCCAGGCAAGATGGTACTTTGCTACACATGCTTGCGGTATGAAATTAAGAGTCTACACCTTTGATTCTTGTCACAGTCAAGAACTAAATTCTATTCTCATGCTTCGCCAGCTTTCTTTAAGAATAGCTATAAAACAAAGATGCATTTCAGATTTTCAAATCTGATGTGTAGACAGCTCTTCCAACTGGAATGTCTGCGTAGAACGCATACGTTGGCTCAGTTTCACCAAACCTCCAGGGAAAATCCCATAGGGTTACTCCTTCATGGGGGGTACATTTACAACTTTTTAAGAATCCACAAAAAATCTGGCAGTGATGCTTACCATAAGAAAGGAGATAGGGATTTCTCAGTACAATGTGCCAAGCTCTGGAACTTGCTACCTTCAGGCTTTAGAAGCATCCAGGAACATATATATTTCAGAAGACAAATGAAAACATAGCTATTCCCATGATAACTACACCATGCCACCTCTCAGCATCAGAACCAAGAAAGACAGTCACACCCTCAAGGGCAATCTTCGGCTTACAACCTATAGATTGGAAACAACGTGATCAGTATAGGGAACGGTGCGGAAGACATTGTGACGCGAAGGGTTAATTAGCTTGAGCAGTGTAGATGAGCGTGATGCCTGCTGAAACCCCCCGAACAACGTTGAAAAGTTCATGATATTATTTTCAAGCTTGTTTGTGTAGAAGACTCCGTCTCAACCTTGAGAACGAGAGTACAGGGAGAAGATGGAATGAAAACAAAGGTTGGGGAAGGGCAGAGCAGCCAAGTGCTGATAACATAGCTAGAAAATGCCAGAAAGAGATAGAATCCAAGCTTCGAGTTATTTAAGCACTGAAGTGTGGGTGAGGGACTTGAAGCTCGCAGATGGAGTTGTGAAAGCTGCCATGGCCCAGCGCTGCCTCCCTGTTTTGCTGACCGTGATGCTTGAGAGGGAGAGAGGTCCAAGCAGGCGGTAGAGGGCTTCCCAGCATTTCGTGGACTAAGTTAAGTTCCACACAGGGATGAAAGGCCTTTGTTTCTCTGCTCTATTATTATGATTGATTATTTATGCTTGCACTGTGTTTATAACCTGAAGTATTCAGCTCGTTTATATTTTGGTTCCTGATCATCGTAGTGTGAGCCTGCTGCAGTAATTGAAACATGCATTTTGGTGTGCAGTAAATCAAAGCTTATCTGAAGTATTCAACTCATTTATATTTTGCTTCCTGAACATCGTAGTGTAACACATTTTGGTATACAGTTATTCCAAGCTTATATCTGTCAATGAACTGTTTGCTCATATGCATACATAGATGCTCTTTGTAGTGTACTTATATATAAATAGATGCTTTTCATTGCTATTCTTATTCTGCCAATGAACTGTTTGCTCATATGTATACATAGATGCTCTTTGTAGTGTACTTATATATAAATAGATGCTTTTCATTGCTATTCTTATTCCACTATTGTTAATGTGCTAAATGCCTACATTTATCTGAAATTCTAGTAAAGCTAAATTGTATTCATAATTGGCGTGTGGTCCTTCATTGAGCGTCCTTATTGACTTATACTGAACAGGTGTCAACCAGTCACCTGGATAAGACTCAACGCAACCAGCAAACTGCTTGCGATATGCAGGTGAACTACAAAGAGCTGGCTTATGGTTCGTCAGGACATGATTTAGTGATGTAAGTTCATATTTAACACTTGTGGCCCACCATAATACTAAATCCATAATACTCAGTGGCCGTCAGCCATTTGTAACGTATACCTTATACCTCTTATACTTATGCCTCTTGTATTCACATAAGACATGTCTGCATCACCATATTGTATGGCCAAGAAAACAGACACCACCAAATGAATAGGCTTCAGAACAACTGAAGACATCTATCACACACTGCTGAATAATTTGGAGGACTTAATCTAGTCCACCAATGGAGGTCTAAATATTTATTAACTGTGACTGCTTCTTTACATCTCACAAAGATACTAACATGGTCATTATGACCTTGGCGGTCAGGTCACTGCCACGTCGGCGATGGCGGTAGTACCGTCGCCAGGCTGGCGGTAATGACTGCCAAATAATGACCATGGAGGTGGTCCCTCGCATTGACAGCCAATGTACCACACCAACTGCCAGCGCGGTATGACCACTGAACACGGCGGTAGCCACCTACAGGCAGGCGGAAGACAAGGATCTGCCAACCATATTAAGACACCGCACACTGCCAGGATTTCTGGGGTGGAAGCAACGCCATCAAAAGCCTGGCAGAAACATATATAAAAGGAGACACTCACCTCCAGGGACACAGAGGAGTCCGCGGCTGCCATGGAACCTGAATTGAGAGTCTTCCCAATGCTGTACCACGCCATGGCCGTCCTGCAGCACTAATGCCGACGAAGACGATGACAGTGAGTACAGCTGCCTAGCACACACAGGAGAGAGGGAGAGAGGGGAGAGTCACACACACACACACACACACACACAAAACACACACCACAAACACACACCACACACCCAGAACCAGCTGCAGAGTAAATTAACGGGAACAGTACCCATGAGCAAATTGGGAGGGGGTTCCTTGTAAACTGGTTCTAGAGGGGGCTCCTTGGCCACTGGGTCTGGAGGGGGCTTCTTGCCCACTGGTTATTGAGGGGGCTCCTTGCCCACTGGTTCTGAAGGGGGCTCATTGCCCACTGGTTCGGGATGGGGCTCCTTGGCCTTAGTTTTGTGAGGTGCCTCCTTGGCCTTTGTCTTGGGAGGGGTCTTCTTGGCCTTTGCCTTGGGAGGTATCTCCTTGGCCTTTGTTTTGGGAGGGGTCCCCTTGGCCTTTGTTTTGGGAGGGGTTTCCTTGGCCCTAGTTTTTGGAGGTGGCTCCATGGTCTTGGTTGTCTGTTTGGGAGGGGGTGGTACTTTAGCCCTTCATTTTGGGAGCGGAGGAGTGTCTTTGGGGCGGGGGGCCAGAGTTACACTCATGTGCCCCTTAGTGGCTTTTGGGGTGGAACAGTGTCAGTCTGGATGCTTGAGGTACTGGGCTGGGGGGTGGGACCTTCCTCTTACGGGGAGGACGGGGGAGTTGGAAGGGGTCAAGGCGTGAAAGGAAAAGATTCTTAGGGCCAACAGGGCAGGATGTGGGAGAAGATATGGGAGTGGAGGTAGAGGGAGTGGTTGTAGGAGGAGGAGGTGTGCTGGACTTGGGTGCAGATGCATGGACAGTGAGTGTGTGTGAGGTGGATGGCTGTTGGAGGTCTGAGTGCGAGCGCTTTTGTGTCTTTGGAGGGGGGGCAGACAGGGTAGGGGACGTCAGACAGGACGTGTGGATGGATGTTGTGGTGGTGTCTGCAAGTGAGGTGGGTGTGCTGCATGAGGTGGTGATGGTGGTGGAGACTGCGCATGTGGTGTGTGGGGTGCATGTTTGTGGGTCTGCTGTGTGGTGACTGTGGGCAAGGCTGTGGAGGTGGCAGGTTCAGGGACTGTTGATGCAGTGCATGCTGGTCTGAGTACGGATGTGACTGTGAGGGAGGAGGAGGAGGGGGAGACAGTGGAGCAAGTGGGTGATGTGTGTGCATGTGGGTGTTGGCTGTTTGAGTGTTTGTGGACTGAAGTGTGCTGTCTGTGCGGGTCTTGTGTGATGTTTTGTGTGCATGCTTGTCTGAATGTGTGCGTGGGATGGGTTGGGGGTGAGGAGCCTGGGACTGGGAAGTGATAGTTGGAGGGGGGACGGATGAAACAAGTACACTGGCTGCCGTCAGTGAAGAGGCCAGAACCTGAAACGATCTCTGTAGGGCCGCCAAGCCACTGTGAATGCCCCCCAGGAAGGCATTGCATTGCTGCATCTGGGATGCCAGCCCCTGGATGGCATTCACTATGGTTGACTGCCCTACAGAGATGGATCTGAGGAGGTCAATTTCCTTCTCACTGAGGGCAGCACGGTTGACTGGGGCGAAGGAGATGCCCACCCTCCTGGGTGAGCGGGCACGGGCAACTCAGTGGGGGGCTACTGGGAGGGTGGTGCTGGTACTGGGGGTGGCAGTAGAACCTGTAGCTGGGGTGGTCCAGGAGGGGTCCGCCACCACCAGGGAGCTCCCATCGGAGGAGGAAGCAGAGTCAGTGGTATCAGCACCTGTTCCCACCGCGGTGCCCCCCTCGCCCTCCATCCCACTGGTCCCCTCAGCATCGGTTGACTCTGCCTCATGGGTCCTGTGGGCTGCAGCTCCCTCACTCAACGGGCAGCTGCTCCTTGGGCAGCCAGATGATGCTAATGCACACATTGACAGGATGATAAAAGGAGAGGGGGGAGAAAAAAAAGTGAGCACAGGGTCAATCACAGCACCAACAGCACAGATGGCATACACATCACTGTCACACACTGAGACCGAGAATGGGCAGTATGGACCACACTGGCATACCATTGGCTAAGTACCACAGTAGGTAGGAGCCAAACACTGCCATCTACACACGAACTGGGACCAACTAAGCCCTGTCTGCCATGGAAAGCCAGATACCTAGCTGTCAAAAACATGCATTTCACCCAATTAACCTAAGCTGGACTACGCAGAAATGTCTAAACTGGCATATTGGGGCATCCTCTGACTAGTACCCTGCATCCAAATCCCATGCCAGGCAACAGAGACGGTTGTCAAACACACTGTACTCACCCCCTTGTGGCTGCTGTGATGCCCTCAAGCGCCCTTCCAGCTCTGGTTAGGCCACCGTCAGTATGCGGGCCATCAGGAAGTGTCAGGTTCCGACGCGCTTCCCTCCCTCGTTGGGAGGGCGTCCTCAGCTGGGCCTCCGTGGTCTTCAGGGCCCAGCATCTCAGGTCCTTCCACTGTTTCCTGCAGTGGGTGCTCCGCCTGCTATCGACCCACAGGGTCCGCACATCCTTGGCCATGGCACGCCACAATCCCTTCTTCTGATGGGCTCTGCCCTGCAGAGGAAGCACAAACAGTGGGACACCATGAACCAGACAATCCAGCCTGTCACACATATGGCCCACAAACTGCATTTGCCCCTTGTTGGAAATGGCCTTTCTGCAGGGTCACCCCCAAACTTTTTGCCTTCCTCCTTCTCTTTTTCTGACCTCATTTTTGCTGGCTTTCGGACTCTGCGCACTTTACCACTGCTAATCAGTGCTAAAGTGCATATGCTGTCTCCTTAAAACATGGTGACATTGGCTCATACCCAATTGGTTTATTTAAATTTCTTGTAAGTCCCTAGTCAAGTGCACTACATATGCCCAGGGCCTGTAAATTAAATGCTATTAGTGGGCTGCAGCACTGGTTGTGCCCCCCGCATAAGTATCCCCCTAACCATGTCTCACTGCCACTTTGACTTGGCCTTTAAAAGTAGTTGCCAAGCCTTAAACTACCCTTTTTCTACATATAAGTCACCCCTAAGGTAGGCCCTAGGTAGCCCATAGGGCACAGTGCTATGTAGGTAAAAGGCAGGACATGAACATGTGTGTTCTATATGTCATGGTAGTGTAAAACTCCTAAATTCATTTTTACACTGCTGTGAGGCCTGCTCCTTTCATAGGATAGTATTAGGGCTACCCTCATATATTGTTTGTGTGGTAGATCCTGATCTGAAAGAAGTAGCCAGGTCATATTTAGTATGGCCAGAATGGTGATACAAAATCCTGCTTAATGGCGAGATGGATTTTATATTACTATTTTAGAAATGCTACTTTTAGAAAGTGAGAAAGTGAGCATTTCTCTACCCTTAAATCCCTCTGTGCCTTCCAATCCACGTCTAGCTAGGTTTAGTTGACAGCTCCCTTGTGCATTCACTCACACACACCCCAAACACAGGATACTCAGCCTCACTTGCATACATCTGCATTTTGAATGGGTCTTCCTGGGCTGGGAGGGTGGAGGGCTTGACACTTACATGTCAAAGGACAGTAGACTGCCCTCACACAAAGGACTGCCACATATCATACTGGGACCCTGGCAGACAGGATGGAACTGAAAGGGGACCTTGTGCACTTCTAAGCCACTCTTTTGAAGTCTCCCCCACTTCGGAGACACATTTGGATATTTAAGCAGGACCCTCCCAACTTAGACACTTCTGAGGTAGACATTCTACTTCATCAAGACACTTCCTGGAGAACAGAACCTGAACCAGAACCTGCATCCTGCCAAGAAGAACTGCCTGGCTGCCCAAAGGACTCACCTGACTGCTTTTTGTGAAGGACTGCTGCCTTGCTGTTGCCCTGCTGCCTTGCTGCTTTCTGGCTGTGGTGAGAAGTGCTCTCCAAGGGCTTGGAAACAGCTTGCCTCCTGTATCCTGAAGTCTCAGGACCAAAAAGACTTCATCTCTACAAGAAGGACTCCTTGTGTGGCAAAAATCGATGCACAGCCTGCCAGAAACGACGCACAGCCTGCATCGTGGTGAAAAATTCACCACACGCCGAACAGGATCAACGCAGCCCGACTTTGCAATGAAAAGATCAACTCAGCACCAGCCTAGCAACCGGAACTTTGACGCACGGCCCACTGGATCGACGCACAGCCGAGCTGGAACGACGCAGCCTGACTTCCAGAGAGGAATCGACGCAGCACCTGCCGTGCAGTAGAAATTTCCACGCAACACCCACCGGATCGACGCAGCCCCTGTGACTTCGTCCTGTCAGCACTGGAAATCGTCCCCGGGGTGTCTGAAAACCCAGGAACCCGAAGAGGGTCCACGACCGAGTGCCGGAAATCGATGCACAGCCATCCCGGAGTGAAAACTGAACGGCGCATCGCCGTGTGCGGCCTGAGAAATCGACGCACACCTCCTAGTTTTCTATGCATCTCCTCCTCTGCAGTTACTTTGTGCTTGAAAGAGACATTTATTTCCTTTAAAAGACTAAAGACACTATGGTGGTCATTCCAACCCTGGGGACGGCGATAAAGCGGCGGTGAGACTGCCAACAGGCCGGCGGAAAAATATTTGCTATTACGACCGTGGCGGAAACCGCCAACAAAGACAGACACTTTAACACTCCGACCGCCAGTGTGGGTGAGGGACTTGAAGCTCGCAGATGGAGTTGGGGACAGAGAGCATATGTTATGTCATTAATCATCCCTTACTTATTAACGGATTTATACAAACCACCGGAGAGCAAGTAATGTGTATACGCAATATTACCAGCATTATAGACATAAGCACTCACATCTTGTACCGACCGACTAAGTTCACCATAACCACATTACAGACGCAAATGCGTGCGCAGTTAGAGTGGAACATCTCGCTTGTTGTTAAGCTACCCAGATTAGAGGCAATCAGGCACTACGCACAAGTTACCTTTGCTAAATTTGATATGGCAGCTAAATACACCAAGGATACAGCCATACTAATGACCATAAACGCTAAACAGCTTATACAGACTGCTTCATGCATCCAGAAAATAACTGAGCATCATTGGTATGACATCTTCTTAGGCTGGGCACTAGGAGCTATGAAGACGCTAAATATAGTGTTACAACATCTAATTTGGTTATTGATTGTTTGTGTTACGCTAATGACTATACTATGTAGACTATATGTATGCACAAAACAGCTTTATACTAAGATGCAGGCACCTAGAATAACGCTGACAAGTATTAGTAGCAACCTAGCTAGCGGAATGTCAAAGTAAATGATATCCGTTTCATCTAAGGGGTGGAGTGATCAGTATAGGGAAAGGTGCGGAAGACATTGTGACGCGAAGGGTTAATTAGCTTGAGCAGTGTAGATGAGCGTGATGCCTGCTGAAACCCCCCGAACAACGTTGAAAAGTTCATGATATTATTTTCAAGCTTGTTTGTGTAGAAGACTCCGTCTCAACCTTGAGAACGAGAGTACAGGGAGAAGATGGAATGAAAACAAAGGTTGGGGAAGGGCAGAGCAGCCAAGTGCTGATAACATAGCTAGAAAATGCCAGAAAGAGATAGAATCCAAGCTTCGAGTTATTTAAGCACTGAAGTGTGGGTGAGGGACTTGAAGCTCGCAGATGGAGTTGTGAAAGCTGCCATGGCCCAGCGCTGCCTCCCTGTTTTGCTGACCGTGATGCTTGAGGGGGAGAGAGGTCCAAGCAGGCGGTAGAGGGCTTCCCAGCATTTCGTGGACTAAGTTAAGTTCCACACAGGGATGAAAGGCCTTTGTTTCTCTGCTCTATTATTATGATTGATTATTTATGCTTGCACTGTGTTTATAACCTGAAGTATTCAGCTCGTTTATATTTTGGTTCCTGAACATCGTAGTGTGAGCCTGCTGCAGTAATTGAAACATGCATTTTGGTGTGCAGTAAATCAAAGCTTATCTGAAGTATTCAACTCATTTATATTTTGCTTCCTGAACATCGTAGTGTAACACATTTTGGTATACAGTTATTCCAAGCTTATATCTGTCAATGAACTGTTTGCTCATATGCATACATAGATGCTCTTTGTAGTGTACTTATATATAAATAGATGCTTTTCATTGCTATTCTTATTCTGCCAATGAACTGTTTGCTCATATGTATACATAGATGCTCTTTGTAGTGTACTTATATATAAATAGATGCTTTTCATTGCTATTCTTATTCCACTATTGTTAATGTGCTAAATGCCTACATTTATCTGAAATTCTAGTAAAGCTAAATTGTATTCATAATTGGCGTGTGGTCCTTCATTGAGCGTCCTTATTGACTTATACTGAACAGGTGTCAACCAGTCACCTGGATAAGACTCAACGCAACCAGCAAACTGCTTGCGATATGCAGGTGAACTACAAAGAGCTGGCTTATGGTTCGTCAGGACATGATTTAGTGATGTAAGTTCATATTTAACACTTGTGGCCCACCATAATACTAAATCCATAATACTCAGTGGCCGTCAGCCATTTGTAACGTATACCTTATACCTCTTATACTTATGCCTCTTGTATTCACATAAGACATGTCTGCATCACCATATTGTATGGCCAAGAAAACAGACACCACCAAATGAATAGGCTTCAGAACAACTGAAGACATCTATCACACACTGCTGAATAATTTGGAGGACTTAATCTAGTCCACCAATGGAGGTCTAAATATTTATTAACTTTGACTGCTTCTTTACCTCTCACAAAGATACTAACATGGTCATTATGACCTTGGCGGTCAGGTCACTGCCACGTCGGCGATGGCGGTAGTACCGTCGCCAGGCTGGCGGTAATGACTGCCAAATAATGACCATGGAGGTGGTCCCTCGCATTGACAGCCAATGTACCACACCAACTGCCAGCGCGGTATGACCACTGAACACAGCGGTAGCCACCTACAGGCAGGCGGAAGACAAGGATCTGCCAACCATATTAAGACACCGCACACTGCCAGGATTTCTGGGGTGGAAGCAACGCCATCAAAAGCCTGGCAGAAACATATATAAAAGGAGACACTCACCTCCAGGGACACAGAGGAGTCCGCGGCTGCCATGGAACCTGAATTGAGAGTCTTCCCAATGCTGTACCACGCCATGGCCGTCCTGCAGCACTAATGCCGACGAAGACGATGACGGTGAGTACAGCTGCCTAGCACACAAAGGAGAGAGGGAGAGAGGGGAGAGTCACACACAAACACACACACACACACACACAAAACACACACCACAAACACACACCACACACCCAGACCCAGCTGCAGAGTAAATTAACGGGAACAGTACCCATGAGCAAATTGGGAGGGGGTTCCTTGTAAACTGGTTCTAGAGGGGGCTCCTTGGCCACTGGGTCTGGAGGGGGCTTCTTGCCCACTGGTTATTGAGGGGGCTCCTTGCCCACTGGTTCTGAAGGGGGCTCATTGCCCACTGGTTCGGGATGGGGCTCCTTGGCCTTAGTTTTGTGAGGTGCCTCCTTGGCCTTTGTCTTGGGAGGGGTCTTCTTGGCCTTTGCCTTGGGAGGTATCTCCTTGGCCTTTGTTTTGGGAGGGGTCCCCTTGGCCTTTGTTTTGGGAGGGGTTTCCTTGGCCCTAGTTTTTGGAGGTGGCTCCATGGTCTTGGTTGTCTGTTTGGGAGGGGGTGGTACTTTAGCCCTTCATTTTGGGGGCGGAGGAGTGTCTTTGGGGCGGGGGGCCAGAGTTACACTCATGTGCCCCTTAGTGGCTTTTGGGGTGGAACAGTGTCAGTCTGGATGCTTGAGGTACTGGGCTGGGGGGTGGGACCTTCCTCTTACGGGGAGGACGGGGGAGTTGGAAGGGGTCAAGGCGTGAAAGGAAAAGATTCTTAGGGCCAACAGGGCAGGATGTGGGAGAAGATATGGGAGTGGAGGTAGAGGGAGTGGTTGTAGGAGGAGGAGGTGTGCTGGACTTGGGTGCAGATGCATGGACAGTGAGTGTGTGTGAGGTGGATGGCTGTTGGAGGTCTGAGTGCGAGCGCTTTTGTGTCTTTGGAGGGGGGGCAGACAGGGTAGGGGACGTCAGACAGGACGTGTGGATGGATGTTGTGGTGGTGTCTGCAAGTGAGGTGGGTGTGCTGCATGAGGTGGTGATGGTGGTGGAGACTGCGCATGTGGTGTGTGGGGTGCATGTTTGTGGGTCTGCTGTTGTGGTGACTGTGGGCAAGGCTGTGGAGGTGGCAGGTTCAGGGACTGTTGATGCAGTGCATGCTGGTCTGAGTACGGATGTGACTGTGAGGGAGGAGGAGGAGGGGGAGACAGTGGAGCAAGTGGGTGATGTGTGTGCATGTGGGTGTTGGCTGTTTGAGTGTTTGTGGACTGAAGTGTGCTGTCTGTGCGGGTCTTGTGTGATGTTTTGTGTGCATGCTTGTCTGAATGTGTGCGTGGGATGGGTTGGGGGTGAGGAGCCTGGGACTGGGAAGTGATAGTTGGAGGGGGGACGGATGAAACAAGTATACTGGCTGCCGTCAGTGAAGAGGCCAGAACCTGAAACGATCTCTGTAGGGCCGCCAAGCCACTGTGAATGCCCCCCAGGAAGGCATTGCATTGCTGCATCTGGGATGCCAGCCCCTGGATGGCATTCACTATGGTTGACTGCCCTACAGAGATGGATCTGAGGAGGTCAATTTCCTTCTCACTGAGGGCAGCACGGTTGACTGGGGCGAAGGAGATGCCCACCCTCCTGGGTGAGCGGGCACGGGCAACTCAGTGGGGGGCTACTGGGAGGGTGGTGCTGGTACTGGGGGTGGCAGTAGAACCTGTAGCTGGGGTGGTCCAGGAGGGGTCCGCCACCACCAGGGAGCTCCCATCGGAGGAGGAAGCAGAGTCAGTGGTATCAGCACCTGTTCCCACCGCGGTGCCCCCCTCGCCCTCCATCCCACTGGTCCCCTCAGCATCGGTTGACTCTGCCTCATGGGTCCTGTGGGCTGCAGCTCCCTCACTCAACGGGCAGCTGCTCCTTGGGCAGCTGCTCCTTTGCCAGATGATGCTAATGCACACATTGACAGGATGATAAAAGGAGAGGGGGGAGAAAAAAAAGTGAGCACAGGGTCAATCACAGCACCAACAGCACAGATGGCATACACATCACTGTCACACACTGAGACCGAGAATGGGCAGTATGGACCACACTGGCATACCGTTGGCTAAGTACCACAGTAGGTAGGAGCCAAACACTGCCATCTACACACGAACTGGGACCAACTAAGCCCTGTCTGCCATGGAAAGCCAGATACCTAGCTGTCAAAAACATGCATTTCACCCAATTAACCTAAGCTGGACTACGCAGAAATGTCTAAACTGGCATATTGGGGCATCCTCTGACTAGTACCCTGCATCCAAATCCCATGCCAGGCAACAGAGACGGTTGTCAAACACACTGTACTCACCCCCTTGTGGCTGCTGTGATGCCCTCAAGCGCCCTTCCAGCTCTGGTTAGGCCACCGTCAGTATGCGGGCCATCAGGAAGTGTCAGGTTCCGACGCGCTTCCCTCCCTCGTTGGGAGGGCGTCCTCAGCTGGGCCTCCGTGGTCTTCAGGTCCCAGCATCTCAGGTCCTTCCACTGTTTCCTGCAGTGGGTGCTCCGCCTGCTATCGACCCACAGGGTCCGCACATCCTTGGCCATGGCACGCCACAATCCCTTCTTCTGATGGGCTCTGCCCTGCAGAGGAAGCACAAACAGTGGGACACCATGAACCAGACAATCCAGCCTGTCACACATATGGCCCACAAACTGCATTTGCCCCTTGTTGGAAATGGCCTTTCTGCAGGGTCACCCCCAAACTTTTTGCCTTCCTCCTTCTCTTTTTCTGACCTCATTTTTGCTGGCTTTCGGACTCTGCGCACTTTACCACTGCTAATCAGTGCTAAAGTGCATATGCTGTCTCCTTAAAACATGGTGACATTGGCTCATACCCAATTGGTTTATTTAAATTTCTTGTAAGTCCCTAGTCAAGTGCACTACATATGCCCAGGGCCTGTAAATTAAATGCTATTAGTGGGCTGCAGCACTGGTTGTGCCACCCGCATAAGTATCCCCCTAACCATGTCTCACTGCCACTTTGACTTGGCCTTTAAAAGTAGTTGCCAAGCCTTAAACTACCCTTTTTCTACATATAAGTCACCCCTAAGGTAGGTGTAGGAGGCTGGACTGGCTTGTAGTGAGTACCAAGGGGTACTTGCACCTTGCACCAGGCCCAGTTATCCCTTATTAGTGTATAGGGTGTCTAGCAGCTTAGGCTGATAGATAATGGTAGCTTAGCAGAGCAGCTTAGGCTGAACTAGGAGACGTGTGAAGCTACTACAGTACCACCTAGTGTCATATGCACAATATCATAAGAAAACACAATACACAGTTATACTAAAAATAAAGGTACTTTATTTTTATGACAATATGCCAAAGTATCTTAGAGTGTACCCTCAGTGAGAGGATAGGAAATATACGCAAAATATATATACACAATAGCAAAAATATGCAGTATAGTCTTAGAAAACAGTGCAAACAATGTATAGTTACAATAGGATGCAATGGGGAAACATAGGGATAGGGGCAACACAAACCATATACTCCAGAAGTGGAATGCGAACCACGAATGGACCCCAAACCTATGTGACCTTGTAGAGGGTCGCTGGGACTATTAGAAAATAGTGAGAGTTAGCAAAATAACCCTCCCCAAGACCCTGAAAAGTGAGTGCAAAGTGCACTAAAGTTCCCCTAAGGACAAAAGAGTCGTGTTAGAGGAATAATGCAGGAAAGACACAAACCAGCAATGCAACAACTGTGGATTTCCAATCTAGGGTACCTGTGGAACAACGGGACCAAGTCCAAAAGTCACAAGCAAGTCGGAGATGGGCAGATGCCCAGGAAATGCCAGCTGCGGGTGCAAAGAAGCTTCGACTGGACAGGAGAAGCTGAGGTTTCTGCAGGAACGAAAAGGGCTAGAGACTTCCCCTTTGGTGGACGGATTCCTCTCGCCTTGGAGAGTCGTGCAGAAGTGTTTTCCCGCCGGAAGGACGCCAACAAGCCTTGCTACACGCAAATTGTGCGTTTGGCGTTTTTGGACGCTGCTGGGGCCCAGGAGGGACCAGGAGGTCGCAAATTGGACCTGAAGAGAGAGGGGACGTCGAGCAAGACAAAGAGCCCTCACTGAAGCAGGTAGCACCCGGAGAAGTGCCAGAAACAGGCACTACGAGGATGCGTGAAACGGTGCTCGCCGAAGTTGCACAAAGGAGTCCCACGTCGCCGGAGACCAACTTAGAAAGTCGTGCAATGCAGGTTAGAGTGCCGTGGACCCAGGCTTGGCTGTGCACAAAGGATTTCCGCCGGAAGTGCACAGGGGCCGGAGTAGCTTGCAAAGTCGCGGTTCCCAGCAATGCAGCCCAGCGAGGTGAGGCAAGGACTTACCTCCACCAAACTTGGGCTGAAGAGTCACTGGACTGTGGGGGTCACTTGGACAGCGTCGCTGGATTCGAGGGACCTCGCTCGTCGTGCTGAGAGGAGACCCAAGGGACCGGTAATGCAGCTTTTTGGTGCCTGCGGTTGCAGGGGGAAGATTTCCGTCGACCCACTGGAGATTTCTTCGGAGCTTCTGGTGCAGAGAGGAGGCAGGCTACCCCCACAGCATGCACAAGCAGGAAAACAGTCGAGAAGGCGGCAGGATCAGCGTTACAGAGTTGCAGTAGTCGTCTTTGCTACTATGTTGCAGGTTTGCAGGCTTCCAGCGCGGTCAGCGGTCGTTTCCTTATCAGAAGGTGAAGAGGGAGATGCAGAGGAACTCGGCTGAGCTCGTGCATTCGTTATCTAAAGTTTCCCCAGAGACAGAGACCCTAAATAGCCAGAAAAGAGGGTTTGGCTACCTAGGAGAGAGGAAAGGCTACTAACACCTGAAGGAGCCTATCAGCAGGAGTCTCTGACGTCACCTGGTGGCACTGGCCACTCAGAGCAGTCCAGTGTGCCAGCAGCACCTCTGTTTCCAAGATGGCAGAGGTCTGGAGCACACTGGAGGAGCTCTGGACACCTCCCAGGGGAGGTGCAGGTCAGGGGAGTGGTCACTCCCCTTTCCTTTGTCCAGTTTCGTGCCAGAGCAGGGGCTAAGGGGTCCCTGAACCGGTGTAGACTGGCTTATGCAGAATTGGGCACATCTGTGCCCAAGAAAGCATTTCCAGAGGCTGGGGGAGGCTACTCCTCCCCTGCCTTCACACCATTTTCCAAAGGGAGAGGGTGTCACACCCTCTCTCAGAGGAAGTTCTTTGTTCTGCCATCCTGGGCCAGGCCTGGCTGGACCCCAGGAGGGCAGATGCCTGTCTGAGGGGTTGGCAGCAGCAGCAGCTGCAGTGAAACCCCAGGAAGGGCAGTTTGGCAGTACCAAGGTCTGTGCTACAGACCACTGGGATCATGGGATTGTGCCAACTATGCCAGGATGGCATAGAGGGGGCAATTCCATGATCATAGACATGTTACATGGCCATATTCGGAGTTACCATGGTGAAGCTACATATAGGTAGTGACCTATATGTAGTGCACGCGTGTAATGGTGTCCCCGCACTCACAAAGTTCAGGGAATTGGCTCTGAACAATGTGGGGGCACCTTGGCTAGTGCCAGGGTGCCCTCACACTAAGTAACTTTGCACCTAACCTTTACCAGGTAAAGGTTAGACATATAGGTGACTTATAAGTTACTTAAGTGCAGTGTAAAATGGCTGTGAAATAACGTGGACGTTATTTCACTCAGGCTGCAGTGGCAGGCCTGTGTAAGAATTGTCAGAGCTCCCTATGGGTGGCAAAAGAAATGCTGCAGCCCATCGGGATCTCCTGGAACCCCAATACCCTGGGTACCTCAGTACCATATACTAGGGAATTATAAGGGTGTTCCAGTAAGCCAATGTAAATTGGTAAAAATGGTCACTAGCCTGTTAGTGACAATTTGGAAGTAATGAGAGAGCATAACCACTGAGGTTCTGGATAGCAGAGCCTCAGTGAGACAGTTAGGCACCACACAGGGAACATATACATGCACACCTATGAGCACTGGGGCCCTGTGTGACAGGGTCCCAGTGACACATACATATAGGCCACAAACCTATGAGCACTGGGGTCCTGACCAGCAGGATCCCAGTGACACATAACAACCATACTGAAAACATAGTGTTTTCACTATGAGCACTGGGGCCTGGCTATCAGGATCCCAGTGAGACAGTGAAAACAGTGACAAACACCCTGACATACACTCACAAACAGGCCAAAAGTGGGGGTAACAAGGCTAGAAAGAGGCTACTTTCTCACAGTAGGCCCTAGGTAGCCCATAGGGCACAGTGCTATGTAGGTAAAAGGCAGGACATGAACATGTGTGTTCTACATGTCATGGTAGTGTAAAACTCCTAAATTCATTTTTACACTGCTGTGAGGCCTGCTCCTTTCATAGGATAGTATTAGGGCTACCCTCATATATTGTTTGTGTGGTAGATCCTGATCTGAAAGAAGTAGCCAGGTCATATTTAGTATGGCCAGAATGGTGATACAAAATCCTGCTTAATGGCGAAGATGGATTTTATATTACTATTTTAGAAATGCTACTTTTAGAAAGTGAGAAAGTGAGCATTTCTCTACCCTTAAATCCTTCTGCGCCTTCCAATCCACGTCTAGCTAGGTTTAGTTGACAGCTCCCTTGTGCATTCACTCACACACCCCAAACACAGGATACTCAGCCTCACTTGCATACATCTGCATTTTGAATGGGTCTTCCTGGGCTGGGAGGGTGGAGGGCTTGACACTTACATGTCAAAGGACAGTAGACTGCCCTCACACAAAGGACTGCCACATATCATACTGGGACCCTGGCAGACAGGATGGAACTGAAAGGGGACCTTGTGCACTTCTAAGCCACTCTTTTGAAGTCTCCCCCACTTCGGAGACACATTTGGATATTTAAGCAGGACCCTCCCAACTTAGACACTTCTGAGGTAGACATTCTACTTCATCAAGACACTTCCTGGAGAACAGAACCTGAACCAGAACCTGCATCCTGCCAAGAAGAACTGCCTGGCTGCCCAAAGGACTCACCTGACTGCTTTTTGTGAAGGACTGCTGCCTTGCTGTTGCCCTGCTGCCTTGCTGCTTTCTGGCTGTGGTGAGAAGTGCTCTCCAAGGGCTTGGAAACAGCTTGCCTCCTGTATCCTGAAGTCTCAGGACCAAAAAGACTTCATCTCTACAAGAAGGACTCCTTGTGTGGCAAAAATCGATGCACAGCCTGCATCGTGGTGAAAAATTCACCACACGCCGAACAGGATCAACGCAGCGCGACTTTGCAATGAAAAGATCAACTCAGCACCAGCCTAGCAACCGGAACTTTGACGCACGGCCCACTGGATCGACGCACAGCCGAGCTGGAATGACGCAGCCTGACTTCCAGAGAGGAATCGACGCAGCACCTGCCGTGCAGTAGAAATTTCCACGCAACACCCACCGGATCGACGCAGCCCCTGTGACTTCGTCCTGTCAGCACTGGAAATCGTCCCCGGGGTGTCTGAAAACCCCGGAACCCGAAGAGGGTCCACGACCGAGTGCCGGAAATCGATGCACAGCCATCCCGGAGTGAAAACTGAACGGCGCATCGCCGTGTGCGGCCTGAGAAATCGACGCACACCTCCTAGTTTTCTATGCATCTCCTCCTCTGCAGTTACTTTGTGCTTGAAAGAGACATTTATTTCCTTTAAAAGACTAAAGACACTATGGTGGTCATTCCAACCCTGGGGACGGCGATAAAGCGGCGGTGAGACTGCCAACAGGCCGGCGGAAAAATATTTGCTATTACGACCGTGGCGGAAACCGCCAACAAAGACAGCCACTTTAACACTCCGACCGCCAGTGTGGGTGAGGGACTTGAAGCTCGCAGATGGAGTTGGGGACAGAGAGCATATGTTATGTCATTAATCATCCCTTACTTATTAACGGATTTATACAAACCACCGGAGAGCAAGTAATGTGTATGCGCAATATTACCAGCATTATAGACATAAGCACTCACATCTTGTACCGACCGACTAAGTTCACCATAACCACATTACAGACGCAAATGCGTGCGCAGTTAGAGTGGAACATCTCGCTTGTTGTTAAGCTACCCAGATTAGAGGCAATCAGGCACTACGCACAAGTTACCTTTGCTAAATTTGATATGGCAGCTAAATACACCAAGGATACAGCCATACTAATGACCATAAACGCTAAACAGCTTATACAGACTGCTTCATGCATCCAGAAAATAACTGAGCATCATTGGTATGACATCTTCTTAGGCTGGGCACTAGGAGCTATGAAGACGCTAAATATAGTGTTACAACATCTAATTTGGTTATTGATTGTTTGTGTTACGCTAATGACTATACTATGTAGACTATATGTATGCACAAAACAGCTTTATACTAAGATGCAGGCGCCTAGAATAACGCTGACAAGTATTAGTAGCAACCTAGCTAGCGGAATGTCAAAGTAAATGATATCCGTTTCATCTAAGGGGTGGAGTGATCAGTATAGGGAAAGGTGCGGAAGACATTGTGACGCGAAGGGTTAATTAGCTTGAGCAGTGTAGATGAGCGTGATGCCTGCTGAAACCCCCCGAACAACGTTGAAAAGTTCATGATATTATTTTCAAGCTTGTTTGTGTAGAAGACTCCGTCTCAACCTTGAGAACGAGAGTACAGGGAGAAGATGGAATGAAAACAAAGGTTGGGGAAGGGCAGAGCAGCCAAGTGCTGATAACATAGCTAGAAAATGCCAGAAAGAGATAGAATCCAAGCTTCGAGTTATTTAAGCACTGAAGTGTGGGTGAGGGACTTGAAGCTCGCAGATGGAGTTGTGAAAGCTGCCATGGCCCAGCGCTGCCTCCCTGTTTTGCTGACCGTGATGCTTGAGGGGGAGAGAGGTCCAAGCAGGCGGTAGAGGGCTTCCCAGCATTTCGTGGACTAAGTTAAGTTCCACACAGGGATGAAAGGCCTTTGTTTCTCTGCTCTATTATTATGATTGATTATTTATGCTTGCACTGTGTTTATAACCTGAAGTATTTAGCTCGTTTATATTTTGGTTCCTGAACATCGTAGTGTGAGCCTGCTGCAGTAATTGAAACATGCATTTTGGTGTGCAGTAAATCAAAGCTTATCTGAAGTATTCAACTCATTTATATTTTGCTTCCTGAACATCGTAGTGTAACACATTTTGGTATACAGTTATTCCAAGCTTATATCTGTCAATGAACTGTTTGCTCATATGCATACATAGATGCTCTTTGTAGTGTACTTATATATAAATAGATGCTTTTCATTGCTATTCTTATTCTGCCAATGAACTGTTTGCTCATATGTATACATAGATGCTCTTTGTAGTGTACTTATATATAAATAGATGCTTTTCATTGCTATTCTTATTCCACTATTGTTAATGTGCTAAATGCCTACATTTATCTGAAATTCTAGTAAAGCTAAATTGTATTCATAATTGGCGTGTGGTCCTTCATTGAGCGTCCTTATTGACTTATACTGAACAGGTGTCAACCAGTCACCTGGATAAGACTCAACGCAACCAGCAAACTGCTTGCGATATGCAGGTGAACTACAAAGAGCTGGCTTATGGTTCGTCAGGACATGATTTAGTGATGTAAGTTCATATTTAACACTTGTGGCCCACCATAATACTAAATCCATAATACTCAGTGGCCGTCAGCCATTTGTAACGTATACCTTATACCTCTTATACTTATGCCTCTTGTATTCACATAAGACATGTCTGCATCACCATATTGTATGGCCAAGAAAACAGACACCACCAAATGAATAGGCTTCAGAACAACTGAAGACATCTATCACACACTGCTGAATAATTTGGAGGACTTAATCTAGTCCACCAATGGAGGTCTAAATATTTATTAACTGTGACTGCTTCTTTACCTCTCACAAAGATACTAACATGGTCATTATGACCTTGGCGGTCAGGTCACTGCCACGTCGGCGATGGCGGTAGTACCGTCGCCAGGCTGGCGGTAATGACTGCCAAATAATGACCATGGAGATGGTCCCTCGCATTGACAGCCAATGTACCACACCAACTGCCAGCGCGGTATGACCACTGAACACGGCGGTAGCCACCTACAGGCAGGCGGAAGACAAGGATCTGCCAACCATATTAAGACACCGCACACTGCCAGGATTTCTGGGGTGGAAGCAACGCCATCAAAAGCCTGGCAGAAACATATATAAAAGGAGACACTCACCTCCAGGGACACAGAGGAGTCCGCGGCTGCCATGGAACCTGAATTGAGAGTCTTCCCAATGCTGTACCACGCCATGGCCGTCCTGCAGCACTAATGCCGACGAAGACGATGACGGTGAGTACAGCTGCCTAGCACACAAAGGAGAGAGGGAGAGAGGGGAGAGTCACACACACACACACACACACACACAAAACACACACCACAAACACACACCACACACCCAGAACCAGCTGCAGAGTAAATTAACGGGAACAGTACCCATGAGCAAATTGGGAGGGGGTTCCTTGTAAACTGGTTCTAGAGGGGGCTCCTTGGCCACTGGGTCTGGAGGGGGCTTCTTGCCCACTGGTTATTGAGGGGGCTCATTGCCCACTGGTTCGGGATGGGGCTCCTTGGCCTTAGTTTTGTGAGGTGCCTCCTTGGCCTTTGTCTTGGGAGGGGTCTTCTTGGCCTTTGCCTTGGGAGGTATCTCCTTGGCCTTTGTTTTGGGAGGGGTCCCCTTGGCCTTTGTTTTGGGAGGGGTTTCCTTGGCCCTAGTTTTTGGAGGTGGCTCCATGGTCTTGGTTGTCTGTTTGGGAGGGGGTGGTACTTTAGCCCTTCATTTTGGGGGCGGAGGAGTGTCTTTGGGGCGGGGGGCCAGAGTTACACTCATGTGCTCCTTAGTGGCTTTTGGGGTGGAACAGTGTCAGTCTGGATGCTTGAGGTACTGGGCTGGGGGGTGGGACCTTCCTCTTACGGGGAGGACGGGGGAGTTGGAAGGGGTCAAGGCGTGAAAGGAAAAGATTCTTAGGGCCAACAGGGCAGGATGTGGGAGAAGATATGGGAGTGGAGGTAGAGGGAGTGGTTGTAGGAGGAGGAGGTGTGCTGGACTTGGGTGCAGATGCATGGACAGTGAGTGTGTGTGAGGTGGATGGCTGTTGGAGGTCTGAGTGCGAGCGCTTTTGTGTCTTTGGAGGGGGGGCAGACAGGGTAGGGGACGTCAGACAGGACGTGTGGATGGATGTTGTGGTGGTGTCTGCAAGTGAGGTGGGTGTGCTGCATGAGGTGGTGATGGTGGTGGAGACTGCGCATGTGGTGTGTGGGGTGCATGTTTGTGGGTCTGCTGTTGTGGTGACTGTGGGCAAGGCTGTGGAGGTGGCAGGTTCAGGGACTGTTGATGCAGTGCATGCTGGTCTGAGTACGGATGTGACTGTGAGGGAGGAGGAGGAGGGGGAGACAGTGGAGCAAGTGGGTGATGTGTGTGCATGTGGGTGTTGGCTGTTTGAGTGTTTGTGGACTGAAGTGTGCTGTCTGTGCGGGTCTTGTGTGATGTTTTGTGTGCATGCTTGTCTGAATGTGTGCGTGGGATGGGTTGGGGGTGAGGAGCCTGGGACTGGGAAGTGATAGTTGGAGGGGGGACGGATGAAACAAGTACACTGGCTGCCGTCAGTGAAGAGGCCAGAACCTGAAACGATCTCTGTAGGGCCGCTAAGCCACTGTGAATGCCCCCCAGGAAGGCATTGCATTGCATTGCTGCATCTGGGATGCCAGCCCCTGGATGGCATTCACTATGGTTGACTGCCCTACAGAGATGGATCTGAGGAGGTCAATTTCCTCCTCACTGAGGGCAGCACGGTTGACTGGGGCGAAGGAGATGCCCACCCTCCTGGGTGAGCGGGCACGGGCAACTCAGTGGGGGGCTACTGGGAGGGTGGTGCTGGTACTGGGGGTGGCAGTAGAACCTGTAGCTGGGGTGGTCCAGGAGGGGTCCGCCACCACCAGGGAGCTCCCATCGGAGGAGGAAGCAGAGTCAGTGGTATCAGCACCTGTTCCCACCGCGGTGCCCCCCTCGCCCTCCATCCCACTGGTCCCCTCAGCATCGGTTGACTCTGCCTCATGGGTCCTGTGGGCTGCAGCTCCCTCACTCAACGGGCAGCTGCTCCTTGGGCAGCTGCTCCTTTGCCAGATGATGCTAATGCACACATTGACAGGATGATAAAAGGAGAGGGGGGAGAAAAAAAAGTGAGCACAGGGTCAATCACAGCACCAACAGCACAGATGGCATACACATCACTGTCACACACTGAGACCGAGAATGGGCAGTATGGACCACACTGGCATACCATTGGCTAAGTACCACAGCAGGTAGGAGCCAAACACTGCCATCTACACACGAACTGGGACCAACTAAGCCCTGCCTGCCATGGAAAGCCAGATACCTAGCTGTCAAAAACATGCATTTCACCCAATTAACCTAAGCTGGACTACGCAGAAATGTCTAAACTGGCATATTGGGGCATCCTCTGACTAGTACCCTGCATCCAAATCCCATGCCAGGCAACAGAGACGGTTGTCAAACACACTGTACTCACCCCCTTGTGGCTGCTGTGATGCCCTCAAGCGCCCTTCCAGCTCTGGTTAGGCCACCGTCAGTATGCGGGCCATCAGGAAGTGTCAGGTTCCGACGCGCTTCCCTCCCTCGTTGGGAGGGCGTCCTCAGCTGGGCCTCCGTGGTCTTCAGGGCCCAGCATCTCAGGTCCTTCCACTGTTTCCTGCAGTGGGTGCTCCGCCTGCTATCGACCCACAGGGTCCGCACATCCTTGGCCAGGGCACGCCACAATCCCTTCTTCTGATGGGCTCTGCCCTGCAGAGGAAGCACAAACAGTGGGACACCATGAACCAGACAATCCAGCCTGTCACACATATGGCCCACAAACTGCATTTGCCCCTTGTTGGAAATGGCCTTTCTGCAGGGTCACCCCCAAACTTTTTGCCTTCCTCCTTCTCTTTTTCTGACCTCATTTTTGCTGGCTTTCGGACTCTGCGCACTTTACCACTGCTAATCAGTGCTAAAGTGCATATGCTGTCTCCTTAAAACATGGTGACATTGGCTCATACCCAATTGGTTTATTTAAATTTCTTGTAAGTCCCTAGTCAAGTGCACTACATATGCCCAGGGCCTGTAAATTAAATGCTATTAGTGGGCTGCAGCACTGGTTGTGCCACCCGCATAATTATCCCCCTAACCATGTCTCACTGCCACTTTGACTTGGCCTTTAAAAGTAGTTGCCAAGCCTTAAACTACCCTTTTTCTACATATAAGTCACCCCTAAGGTAGGCCCTAGGTAGCCCATAGGGCACAGTGCTATGTAGATAAAAGGCAGGACATGAACATGTGTGTTCTATATGTCATGGTAGTGTAAAACTCCTAAATTCATTTTTACACTGCTGTGAGGCCTGCTCCTTTCATAGGATAGTATTAGGGCTACCCTCATATATTGTTTGTGTGGTAGATCCTGATCTGAAAGAAGTAGCCAGGTCATATTTAGTATGGCCAGAATGGTGATACAAAATCCTGCTTAATGGCGAAGATGGATTTTATATTACTATTTTAGAAATGCTACTTTTAGAAAGTGAGAAAGTGAGCATTTCTCTACCCTTAAATCCTTCTGCGCCTTCCAATCCACGTCTAGCTAGGTTTAGTTGACAGCTCCCTTGTGCATTCACTCACACACACCCCAAACACAGGATACTCAGCCTCACTTGCATACATCTGCATTTTGAATGGGTCTTCCTGGGCTGGGAGGGTGGAGGGCTTGACACTTACATGTCAAAGGACAATAGACTGCCCTCACACAAAGGACTGCCACATATCATACTGGGACCCTGGCAGACAGGATGGAACTGAAAGGGGACCTTGTGCACTTCTAAGCCACTCTTTTGAAGTCTCCCCCACTTCGGAGACACATTTGGATATTTAAGCAGGACCCTCCCAACTTAGACACTTCTGAGGTAGACATTCTACTTCATCAAGACACTTCCTGGAGAACAGAACCAGAACCAGAACCTGCATCCTGCCAAGAAGAACTGCCTGGCTGCCCAAAGGACTCACCTGACTGCTTTTTGTGAAGGACTGCTGCCTTGCTGTTGCCCTGCTGCCTTGCTGCTTTCTGGCTGTGGTGAGAAGTGCTCTCCAAGGGCTTGGAAACAGCTTGCCTCCTATATCTTGAAGTCTCAGGACCAAAAAGACTTCATCTCTACAAGAAGGACTCCTTGTGTGGCAAAAATCGATGCACAGCCTGCCAGAAACGACGCACAGCCTGCATCGTGGTGAAAAATTCACCACACGCCGAACAGGATCAACGCAGCCCGACTTTGCAATGAAAAGATCAACTCAGCACCAGCCTAGCAACCGGAACTTTGACGCACGGCCCACTGGATCGACGCACAGCCGAGCTGGAACGACGCAGCCTGACTTCCAGAGAGGAATCGACGCAGCACCTGCCGTGCAGTAGAAATTTCCACGCAACACCCACCGGATCGACGCAGCCCCTGTGACTTCGTCCTGTCAGCACTGGAAATCGTCCCCGGGGTGTCTGAAAACCCCGGAACCCGAAGAGGGTCCACGACCGAGTGCCGGAAATCGATGCACAGCCATCCCGGAGTGAAAACTGAACGGCGCATCGCCGTGTGCGGCCTGAGAAATCGACGCACACCTCCTAGTTTTCTATGCATCTCCTCCTCTGCAGTTACTTTGTGCTTGAAAGAGACATTTATTTCCTTTAAAAGACTAAAGACACTATGGTGGTCATTCCAACCCTGGGGACGGCGATAAAGCGGCGGTGAGACTGCCAACAGGCCGGCGGAAAAATATTTGCTATTACGACCGTGGCGGAAACCGCCAACAAAGACAGCCACTTTAACACTCCGACCGCCACGGCGGTACAAACAAACAGCGCGGCGGTCACCGCCAACAGACAGGCGGGAGACAATGTATCGCCCACACTATGATGACAGGCCAATCTGCCACCTTTTCCGGGGCGGATTCACCGTGGATAAAAACACGGCGGAAACAGGAATTCCGAAGGAAAAATGCTCACCTCTACACACCCCACGGGGAACGAGGACACCATGGAGCCGGAACTCCAAATCCTACCTGCAATAGTCTTCCTGCTCCTCTACCAGGAGCACGAACGCCGGCGGCGAAGACCACGGTGAGTACTGCACCTATGACACAGGGGAGGGTGAGGGAAAAGAGAGTGACACACACATGCAGCACGCAACACCCCCACCCCCACCCACTACAACACACACACTAATGCATATCAATACATCACAGTTACACCCCCCAAACCCCCCGGAAGAATGCAAAGACAATAGAAAATGAGTGTAACCATTGTAATATATTAAAAGCAAGTAGGCAGAAATATATATATACACCATGTACAAAATATATACCAAGCATAGTAGTCCAGGTAGTGTTCTAATTAAGTCTGTGGAACACTGGGACCACACGGTATGGGCGAGGCCCACACAAGATCCCCAACCATGACGGAGAGAACACTGCAGGGGCATCAGACAGCAAGTTAACAGGCACCTCAAGGGGAGGGAAAGGGGGGGCACCTCAGCCGCTTGAGTGCACGATGCCAAATCCACGAGGGGGCCACATGCCCACTGTTCCATCCTGGGGAGTGCAAAGCCACAGTCTCTCAAGTCTCTACAGTGGGTGGTTTGCCCACTGTTCAATCCTGGGGAGTGCAAAGCCACAGTCTCTCAAGTCTCTACAGTGGGTGGTTTGCCCACTGTTCCATCCTGGGGAGTTCAATGCCACAGTCTCTCAAGTCTCTACAGTGGGTGGTTTGCCCACTGTACCATCTGGGGAGTGCAAAGCCAAAGTCTCTCAAGTCTCTACAGTGGGTGGTTTGCCCACTGTTACATCCTGGGGAGGGCAAAGCCACAGTCTCTAAAGTCGCTATAGTGGGTGGTTTGCCTTCCACTGGTTCTGGAGGGGGCCTGGTGCCCAGAGTGCTTCATCCTGCTAAGGACTGAGGTAGTGGATGGATCTCTCCACTGGTTCTGGAGGGGGCATGGTGCCCAGAGTGCTTCTTTCACCCCGTGACCGACTCAGTAGCGTCAGTGCCCTTGCCGCTCATGGGCCAGCGGTGCTTGAGACAGCGGTGCCCTGTTCAGCGGTGCTTGAGACGGCGGTGCCCTGTTCAGCGGTGCTTGAGACGGCGGTGCCCTGTTCAGTGGTGCATGAGACGGCGGTGCCCTGTTCAGCGGTGCTTGAGACGGCGGTGCCCTGTTTAGTGGTGCATGAGACGGCGGTGCCCTGTTCAGCGGTGCTTTGGACGGTGGTGCCCTGTTCAGCGGTGCATGAGACGGCGGTGCCCTGTTCAGCGGTGCTTGAGACAGCGGTGCCCTGTTCAGCGGTGCTTGAGGCGGCGGTCTCCATTGCAGGGACTCAGCTGCTGGCGGTCCTTCATGGCCCAGCGGGGCTTTTGCTGGCGGTTCCTCATGGCCCAGCGGGGCTTTTGCTGGCGGTCCTTCATGGCCTAGCGGGGCTTTTGCTGGCGGTCCTGTCCTGTGCAGGTAGGCTTGTGCTGGCGGTCCTGTCCTGGGCAGGTGGGCTGGTGCTGGCGGTGGCCTCCTGGGCAGGTGGGCTGGTGCTGGCGGTGGCCTCCTGGGCAGCTGGGCTTGTGGTGGCGGTGGTCTCCTGTGCAGCTGGGCTTTTGCTGGCGGTCCTGTCCTGGGCAGGTGGGCTGGTGTTGGCGGTCCTGTCCTGGGCCGCGGAGCTTGTGCTGACGGTCCTGTCCTAGGCAGCTGGGCTGGTGCTGGAGGTGGGCTCCTGGGCAGCGGGGATGATGGCGGTGGCCTCCTGGACAGCAGGGATGATGGCGGTCTGCTCCGCTGTGCTGCTCTTCCCAGACTTGCCGGGTTTCTTGTGGCCCTTCCACACCTTGGAAGGTGTCACAGCTGACTCCACACTCCCACCGGGACCCCTGGAATCGACTTTGGTGGCTAGAGTCTTCCCCCTCTCCCGCCGGGCACTGGCCAACTTCTGATGCTTCACAGGTGGGGGACTGTCTGTGCTGTGGCTCCGTGCCACACTGGCTGCCCTGGTGGCCGGTGCACTCCAGATTCCGGTGACTACAGGCACCACTGGTCCCGGAGATGTTGTGGCTGAGGTGCTAGTTCGGGACCTAGGAGACGGACGGGGTGGGGGAGGTGTGGGAAAGAGGTCAAGGTTGGACAGGAAAATATTTTTGGACACACTGGGACGGGTAGCTGGAGGAGGTTTGGGAGTGGAGGAAGAGGTGGTGGTTGTAGGAGGTGTTAGTTTGCTGACTTTGAGTGAAGGTGCATGCGCTGGAGGCTGTTGTGAGGTGGATGGCTGTTAGGTGGGTGTGTGCCTGCGTTTGTGTATCTTGGGAGGGGGCGTCACAGACACACTGGGAGAGGACACAGGGGACGTGTGAATGGTAGTGGGGGTGGTGACTGCACGTGACCGGGGTGTGGTGGTGGGTGTGCTGGTGATGGCAGTAGTGGCTGTAGAGGTAGTGCATGCAGGTGTGAGTGTAGACGAGACAGGGAGGGAGGAGGGAGACGAGGAGGAGGGGGACACAGTGGAGGCAGTGGATGTTGGTGTGTCTGCATGTGTGTGATGCTTGCGTGAGTGCCTGTGGGATGTCTGGTGCTTATGTTTGCCTGAGCTTCCCTTGTGTGTTGACGTGTGTGCATGCTGGTCTGTAGGTGTGCTTGGGATAGGCTGAGGTAGAGGGGATTGGGTCTGGGTGGAGGAAGTTGGAGGTGGGAGGCTAGAGACAGGGACAATGGCTGCCATCAGTGCTGAGGCCAGAGTCTGAAAAGCTCGCTGAAAGGCCGCCTGACCAGAATGAATACCCTCCAGGAATGCATTTGTTTGTTGCAACTGCCTTTCTACACCCTGGATTGCATTCAAAATGGTAGACTGCCCAACAGTGAGGGACCTGAGGAGGTCAATGGCCTCCTCACTGAGGGCAGCAGGGGGGACTGGAGCAGGGCCTGAGGTGCCTGGGGCGAAGGTGATGCCCACCCTCCCGGGTGAGCGGGCACGGGGCGAAGGCTGAGGGGCTGCTGGGAGGGCAGTGCTGGAAGGGGGGGCGGCAGCTGTGCCTGTAGATGGGGGTGGCACAGATGTTGCTGCCACCACAAGGGAGCTCCCATCAGAGGACGAGTCTGTGTCACTGGTCTCAGCTCTTGTCCCCGCCGTGGAGCTCCCCTCGCCCTCCGTCCCACTGGTGAAGTCCGAGTTCGTAGTGTGGCCCTCCATGGCCATGTGGGATGCAGCCTCCTGGTGCTCCGGTGCCACTGCTCCTGCGCCTGATGATGCTAATGCACACAAGAACAGGGAGACCACAAAAAGGGGGACGACGACAGAAGAAAGACATGTTGAGTGCATGCATTACCGCTACCGTTGGCGGACACGACAGACACAGAAGCCCCCTGCACTACGTCGTGCTCTTGGGCTCCACTGTTCAATTCCGTTGGAAATGGCCTACAAGGCTATGGGCGACATCTGCACACATGGATGACACAGGGGCATGACTAGGTGTACCTGGCTCTCTACAGAGGTGGGGTGGGGTGCCACATGGCCTGCCTTACTGAGGGACCTTGCCTACGGAACTCGCCCTGGCCTAGGGAAACCCACAGCCCACCTCCCCCACCCAGACCCCTCCACTGCGCGCAAAGTCAGCAGAATGAGAGTGTACTCACCCCCTTGTTGCTGCTGTGATGCCCTCAAGCGCCCATCCAACACTGAGTAGGCCACCGCCAGGATCCTGAACATCAGGGGGGTCATGGTGCGATGGGCACCCCTCCCACGTTGGGAGGCCATCCCCAGGTGAGCCTCCGCCGTCTTCTTGCTCCAGCGGCGAATGTCCTCCCATCTTTTCCGGCAGTGGGTGCTCCGTCTGTGGTAGACCCCCAGGGTCCGGACGTTCTTGGCGATGGCACACCAAATATCTTTTTTCTGGTGGGCGCTGACCTACATGAATTGTACAGGGGGAAGAGAAAGTTAATACCAACTGCACCGTCAAAGTGATTGGCCCCCATCCCTACCCTTGCCATGTGGCACATGCATTCATCGTCGTTTCATGCACGCTGCACTCTCCCCCCTTCCTTCTTACATCCAGCCCTCTCCACATAGGCATAGCCCATAAATCATGCTCCCAGTGTACTTACCTGTTTGTCTCGAGGACCGTAGAGTAGCGTGTACTGGGGGAGGACCCCATCCATGAGTTTCTCCAACTACTCCGATGTGAAGGCAGGGGCCCTTTCCCCAGACACTCGAGCCATTGTCTCTTCCACACCGAGGTCACAGCAGGACTTGCAGTGTAGGTCCTCTCCTGTCGAAGATCAGGTATGGAGTGATTGAACAGATAGAAAATGGCAGTCGCGTCTGCGGCGTTGCGTACGTCACCGCCGGCGTACATCGTCATTGGCTCCTGGGACCCATACAGTCCAATGTTAACCAACGCAGCATTGCGCTGCGGTCTTCGACTGCCTACCACGATGGTGCACAACGCCAGCGCAGTTACCTCACATCCCATTGTCCCACTTGAGAGGTCAGGCAGCCGCCATTTCAGGGGCCCACATGGCTTCATTTTCAACTGCGTCACACATACCTAGGCCTAGACTCAACACACATACAGGCCACTTTTTGTGTATGAATGTTGTTCTGTGTAAACTCTGTGTACGTACCTCTGAGTTGTTTGACTCTGTGCTCGCTGTTGTCCTTCAAAGGCACTGTCCGCTGGGACATGTGAGGAGATGGCGGCATCCTCCGGTGTACCGACCGTTGGTGGACCTGTCGACAATGGAGGAAAGATATGTGATTATCAGATACAGGCTTTACCGTGCCACAATCCAGGAACTGTGTACCCAGTTGGAGCCAGATCTGATGTCAGCTATCTGCCATCCCACAGGAATCCCCCCTCAAGTGCAGGTGCTGTCAGTGCTCCATTTCCTTGCAAGTGGGTCATTTCAAACAACAGTGGCAATAGCATCAGGGATGTCCCAGCCTATGTTTTCCAACGTGTTGTCCAGAGTGTTGTCTGCCCTTCTGAAACACATGCAGAGCTACATCATTTTCCCTCAGGTGGAGGATTTGCCTACAGTGAAAGTTGATTTCTATGCCCTGGGACATATCCCCAACATCATAGGTGACATTGATGGGACCCATGTGGCTTTGCCCCCCCCCACAGTAGTGAACAGGTGTACAGAAACCGGAAGAGTTATTATTCGATGAATGTACAGATGGTATGTTTGGCAGACCAGTACATCTCCCATGTGAATGCAATGTTCCCTGGCTCAGTGCATGACGCCTACATCCTGCGGAATAGCAGCATTCCTTATGTGATGGGTCAACTCCAGAGGCACCGTGTGTGGCTATTAGGTGAGTACCTGGAAACTAGTCAGTGGGAATAGTTGTCTGGGTCTGGGGATATCCCTACAGGTTAGTGCGTGTCTAACAGTTGTCCCTCGCTATTTGCAGGTGACTCTGGTTACCCCAACCTGTCATGGCTACTGACCCCAGTGAGGAATCCTAGGACAAGGGCAGAGGAACGCTACAATGAGGCCCATGGGCGAACTAGGAGGGTGATCGAGTGGACCTTCGGCCACCTGAAGGCAAGGTTCCGGTGCCTCCATATGACAGGTGGATCCCTATTCTACTCACCAAAGAAGGTGTGCCAGATCATCGTGGCCTGCTGTATGCTTCACAACTTGGCTTTGCGACGACAGGTGCCTTTTCTGCAGGAGGATGGTCCAGATGGTGGTGTTGTGGCAGCTGTGGTGCCTGTGGACAGTGAAGACGAAGAAGCAGAGGAAGAAGACATGAACAACAGGGACTCAGTGATCCAGCAATATTTCCAGTGAGACACAGGTAAGAGTACAGACCTGCCTACTACATGTACTTAAACACTACTGCCTCTCTACTGTCTGTCGTTTTCACCCAGTGTATGGTCACTGAGTTGTCACTTTCCCTTACGATTTCACAGATGTGGGTCCCACTGTGTGACATCTGCTTTGATTCCTCATGGACTAGAGCTGTGTGACATAGGTATGATGACATTACATTTGAATGTACATTTTGCCACTGTAATTGCTAATACACTATTTCGAAATCACAGACAGGCTCCAGATTGTTTTGTGCTTTAAGTGTATTTATTTAAGTGCTCAATATTGGAGGGGGTAGTAAAATGGTGAGGGGTGATGGTGGAGGAATGTCCATGGCAGAGTCCAGTCTATTAGTCTCACAGGTGCATTGTCCAAAGGGGCATAGGAAGTGGAGCTGGGGCAGTTTAAGTATGGACAGGGTGACAAAGTGGGACAGTAGGATGACAATCAGGGTGGTCTAATTTCTTGGCGGGGGTCTTGGCATCGTGCTCTGTCTTGTTCCTGGATTTCAGGGACCGTTTGTGAGGTGGTTCTCCCTCTGCAGGGGGTGGGGTGCTGGTGTGGTGGTCCTGTGGCGGGGCGTCCTGTCCACTAGCGCCGGCGGAGGTGGTTGGCAGTTCATCGTCCATGCTGGTGTCAGTGGCCCCTTGAAGGGCCACAGTGTCCCTCCTGGTGTTGAGTATTTCCTTCAGCACCCCTACGATGGTGCCCAAGGTGGAGTTGATGGTTCTGAGTTCCTCCCTGAAGCCCATATACTGTTCCTCCTGCAAGCGCTGGGTCTCCTGAAACCTGGCCAGTACCGTTGCCATCGTCTCCTGGGAGTGGTGGTAGGCTCCCATGATGGAGGTGAGGGCCTCGTGGAGAGTGGGTTCCCTTGGCCTGTCCGCCCCCTGTTGCACAGCAGCCCTCCCAGTTCCCCTGTGTTGCTGGGCCTCCGTCCCCTGGACCGTGTGCCCACTACCACTGCCCCGAGGTCCCTGTTGTTGTTGGGGTGGTGGGTTCGCCTGGGTTCCCTGTAGTGGTGGACACACAGCTGATTGACGTGTCCTGGGGACGGAGGTATTGGCCCGCTGGGTGGGTGCTGTGCTGGTGTTTCCAGAGGGGGGAAATCTGTAGTGGCCTGTGACTGTGTGAGGGGAACCGACTGTCCAGAAGTCCCCGATGGGCCGGGCTGGTCATCTAGATCCAGTTGGACAGAGGTGCTGTCATCACTGTGGGCATCTTTTGTTGGTGGTGTGGACATGTGTGGACCCTCCTGTCCGGTGACGTCGGGTAGGGGTCCTGCAGGGGTATAAAAGGATGTTTATTACATCTGTGTGTGTCATGGTGTGCAATGGGCGGGTGACCATGTATTCCAGTGCTTGCATTTTTGTGTGGGACCTTGTGTGATGATGGTTTAGGGGGGTGTATGGGTATGTGCAGTGGGCATGCTTTAGTGATGGGTGTCCATGCTTTGTTGTTGAATGCAGGGCTTGGGTTTGTGGTTTGTGATATTGGGACATTTGTGAGGAGTAGGAGTGATGGGGTGAGGGTGAGGGTGGGGGTATGTGGTGGCATGCAGGTAGGGTGGGGGATGTAATAGTTAAGATTTGACTTACCAGAGTCTATTACTCCAGCTACTCCTGCAAGGCCCTCAGGATGCAGAATCGCCAAGACCTGCTCCTCCCATGTTGTTAGTTGTGGGGGAGGACGTGGGGGTCCGCCGCCAGTCCACTGAACTGCCAGGTGGTGTCTTGAGACCACGGAACGCACCTTCCCCCGTAGGTCGTTCCACCTCTTCCTGATGTCCTCCCGATTTCGTGGGTGCTGTCCCACTGCGTTGACCCTGTCCACTATTCTTGGCCATAGCTCCATCTTCCTTGCAATGGAGGTGTGCTGCAACTGTGATCCGAATAGCTGTGGCTCTACCCGGACGATTTCCTCCACCATGACCCTGAGCTCCTCCTCCGAGAACCTGGGGTGTCTTTGCCGCGGCATGGGGTGGTGTAGGTGATGTGTGGGGTGGAGTGTGGGTTTATAAGTGTGCTGATATGTAGTGGGGTGTTGTGTGAGGTGCGTGGAGGTTCTGTGGGTGATGGTGTTGTGTGCCTGTGGATGCTGTTGTTCTTGCTGGTGCTGTCTCTCTCTGGCTTTCGTTCGTGAATTGTTGTCGTAAGGGTTTGTGGGTGATGTGGGTATGTGTTTTATATTGTATTGGGTGCCTGGGAGTGGTGTGTGTATGTGTATCAGGTGTGTGTATTTTGAATTTTCCAATGTGGCTGTGTTTTGTAAATGTGTGTGCATTTTGAGCGCTGCGGTGTGTACCGCCAATGGAATACCGCGGTTGAAAGACCGCCGTGTGGATTCGTGGGTCGTGATAGTGTGGGCGTATTTCTGTTGGAGTGACGGTGGAGGTTTGGTTTTCACCAGTTTATCACTGGCCTTTGGTGTGGTGGACTTGTGTGGGTGTCTAGATTTTGGCGGATTCAGTACTGTGGGTCATAATTGCTGTGGTGGAATTCCGCGGCCGCGGCGGTGTGTTGGCAGTCTTCTGCACGGTGGTAAGCGGGACTTACCGCCAATGTTGTAATGAGGGCCTATATCACCTTTACAGTGATATCTCAACATATACTTATTGCATTTTAATCGTTTTAATCTGCATCTCATCAGATAAATATTATATAATTTTCTAAACACTGTGTGGTGTATTTTTGTTGTTCCATACTGTGTTATTGCATGATTTATTGCACAAATACTTTACACATTGCCTTCTAAGTTAAGCCTAACTGCTCAGTGCCAAGCTACCAGAGGGTGGGCACAGGATAATTTGGATTGTGTGTGACTTACCTTGACTAGAGTGAGGGTCCTTGCTTGGACGGGGTAACCTGACTGCCAACCAAAGACCCCATTTCTAACACCCCCCCATCAGGCACACACATGACCCATACCCCTGCATTAACACTGCCACCAGCTATACCCTCCTAAATGACAAACTGCCAACAAACACACACATCTCCATGCAGCCATGTCACATGCAACGTACCCATGGTGTACTCACCTGTTGGTCTGGAGGCCCATACAGGGGTAGGACCCCATTCACGAGCCTCTCCAACTCCTCCGATGTGAAGGCAGGGGTCCTTTCCCCTGTTGCACGTGCCATGGCAGGTTCCAGATACAGGTCACAGCAGCACACGCAGTGGAGATGTCATCCTGTGGAAAGTCAGGAATCAAGTGAAGTGGTAGAAATAAGATGGTGGTCACGTCTTGCGGCGGTGAACACAGTCACCGCTGGCGTTGATCATCATTGGTTCCCATGCTTCATAGAGGGCCATGTTAGCCAATGAGGAATTGCACGGCAGTGCAGATCGCCTCCCGCCATGACGCGAAGGCCGGGGGAGTGAGGTCACTTCCACCTGTCTCTGCAGACAGGACAGGTGGTTGCCATTTTCTAATGCTAGTACACATGTACAGATTAATAAGTGCGTCATTGTAGTCGAATGTAGACAATTCCAGTGTCCATCATAGTAGCATGCTCTGTGTACACTGCTGTAGTGTGTTCATGGTTCCTGTTGTCGCTCCCTTCTTACTTTTGGGTCCCTTAGGTACCAACCACTGCAGAGGAATAGGAGGACGAGGCAAGCAACCGTGGGCATACCCCTTGTGGACTTGGCTACACTGGAGGATAGGCACATCATATTCACCTATTGTCTGGACAGGACCACAATTACAGAGCTAAGTGCACAATTGGAGCCTGATCTGCTACCTGCTATCCGTTGCACAACAGTAATACCCCCTCTTGTGCAGGTACTCTCAGTGCTCCATTTCCTGGCAACTGGCTCTTTCCGGGTGACTTGGCTGTAGGAATGTCACAGCCAATGTTCTCTATTGTGCTTGCAAGGGTTTTGGCAGCCTTGCTCAAACACAAGTGAAGCTACATCGCATTCACCCAGGTAGATGATTTAGCCACTGTGAAGGCTGGATTCTATGCAATCGGACATATACCACATGTTATTGGTGCCATTGACGGGACCCATATTGCCTTAGTCCCCCCCCCAGGGCAAATGAACAAGTGTACAGGAATAGGAAGAGTATCCACTCACTCAATGTCCAGATGGTGTACCTTGCTGACCAGTACATCTCCCACTTCACTGCCAAGTATCCTGTGTCGGTGCATGATGCCTTTGTCCTGAGGAATAGCAGTGTCCCACAGCTGATGGTACAACTACAGAGGCACAGAGTGTGGCTTATAGGTGAGCCTGAGTCCCCACCCAATGTATGTCGGTGTATGCCTTTAGGAGTCATACGACATGTCATTGTGCAGGGCTAATGTGTGTCCCTCACTTCTTGCAGGTGATTCTGGATACCCAAACCTGTCCTGGCTCCAGGCCCCTGTTAGGAATCAGAGAACAGGGGCTGAGAATAGGTACAATGATGCTCATGGGCGTACCAGGAGGATTGTTGAAAGGATCTTCTGGCTCCTGAAGGCTAGATTCTGGTGCCTCCATCTGACAGGTGGATCCCTATGCTACTCCCCTGAGAAGGTCTGCAGGATTGTTGATGTGTGCTGCTTGTTGCACAATTTGTCCCTCAGATGGCATGTGCCCTATCTGCAGGAGGAGGGGGTGACAATGCAGCTGTGGCAGCAGTGGACACTGAGGACAGTGAGAAAGAGGAAGAGGAGGAGGATGTGGACAACTGGACACATATGATCCAGCAGTACTTCAAATGATACTCAGGTAAGACTGTTGAACTAAGCATTTCTCTATTTCAGTGTTTTGCTGGGTGGCTGTAGCATAATGCCAGTCATTACCTTTGCATCCCACCTGACTGTCACCTATGCCTTCCCTTACTGCAGATGTTGCTGTGGTTACAACAGTGTAATGCTATGATGTGTACAGACTGCTGAGACACATTTGTAGGATGAACAACATATTACTGGACATTTACACAGGATCATGCAGTTCATTATAGTTCAATACATTTTACATTACCTTCAGATAAAGAATAGTCCAGTGTACTCGGCCAGTCTGTTTGTAGCACAGGTCCAGTGTCCAAGGGGCCATAGGAAGGGGAGCAATGGCAGTTCAAAGTGGACAAGATGACACAGTGGAACACAAGGGTGACATTCAGAAGAGGATCATTTCCTGGCGGTAGTCTTGGCAACTGTCTCTGGTGTCTGTCTGGATCGCAGGGACCGTTTATGGGGTGGTTCACCTTCTGCAGGGGGAGGGGTGCTGGTGGCCTGCCAGTCCTCAGGATGGCGAGCTGGTGCCTTGCTGCAATGGAAGGCACCTTCCCCCATAGGTCATTACACCTCTTCCTTATGTCATCCCTTATGCGTGGATGTAGTCCCATGGTGTTTACCTTGTCCACAATCCTCCGCCATAGCTCCATCTTCAAGGCAATGGATATCTGCTCTACCTGTGCTCCAAAAGGCTGTGGCTGTACCCTGACTATTTCTTCTACCATGACCGCAACTCCTCATCGATGAAACATGGGTGCCTTTCTAGGGACATGGGTGTTGTGTGTATGTTGCACAGAGGGTGATGTGTGATGTGGTGTGTGGTGTGTTGGATGAATTGGTAGTTGTGATACATGTGTGCAGTTCTCTTTTGGATTAACGTCGCAAAGTGTAGCCGTCTTGACGTGTTAGCAAAGGATTGTGGGTGATGTGGGTGTGTGTTTTATTGTGCTGTTGGTGTGTGTGTGTATTTGTGTCTGGTGTGTGTTTTTTGTTTTGGCCAATGTTGTCTTTTTTTGTATTTGGGTGGTGTGACAGGGTCAGAGAAATGGAGGCTGAAAGGCGTTATAATGATTTCTGATTTTTATTTCCTTTGGTATTGTTATAGTACAGTCTTTTGTTCTGAAAGCGTTTTTTTCCCCTTCTTTCTTTTCTCTTGCTTGCTCTTCCACTTCTTCACTTTATTCTGTCTTCTTTTCCAGGTGGAGCCTCAGGCGGCACATAGGAGGAAAGAAGAACATAGAAGGACTGTTTTAGGAGGTATGTTATTTAATGTCACTTTCTCTCTCTATTTTCTATCCCTGACCGTTCTTTATTTTCTTTTCCTTCTATCCACCTATTTCTTTTCCTTAAAGTGATCTGTGTCTCTTTGTTCTGTTTGCTATCAATATCCTTCCTTTCTGTTTTTTGTTTTTCGCTATTCTTGTTGTTTTTCGTTTTTCTTGCTTTCTTTTCTTGTTGCCGCAGCTTCTTGGTACCTTTCTGGTTCTCTCTCTCTTCCTTATACTATTGTCTCTGTCTAGTCTCCCCGTTTCCTGCGTTCTTATTTATGTATGCCTATAGGGACTTTCTTGATCCTCGTTGCCCTTTTAATTCTCTCCTTTACATTTCCAGCCCGGGCCCGTAAAAATCAATGCATGTTGTAACGGCAACAAACCACATAAACTAAGACTCCAAAACAAAATGTGCCCAGGTCAAAATACCCTGTGTTCTCCCTTTTTGCATTTTAATTATTCCACCCCCCCTTTATGAATTAGTTAATCTCTCAGTTTTCCTCGTTTCCCACCTGTAGTCCACCCTGTACCTGCCTGGGCCACGCTCTTTCAGAGAGTGGCCGGTCTGCTCACCTCGTCTCTCCTCCCAATTGCCCTCCTCCGGCTGGTCTTCTAGGTAGCTTGCAGTTTCTCCGTGGCGTCGTCCTTCCTCCAGCTGGACTCTGCGGTTGCTCGGCCTCTCTCCAAGGCGTCATCCTTCCTCCGGCGTCTGGTTCTGTCGGCTCGTCCACCTGTCCTCCACGACTCCACCTTCCCCTCCCGACGAGCAATCTTCCCTCCTCTCTGTGCTCCCGGGTTTTAAAACCCGTCTCCCTCCCGCGTTTGGGTCTGGGAGATTGGCTGCAGCTGTATGCAGTCCTTCCGGGTCGGATACGGCTGACTCAACCGTGGCCCCGGGGTACTTTCTGTCTGCGTCCAGGGAACCCAGACGCTCATAGGTGGCCATATCCGCTGCGGCGGTATTCACCGCCAATGGTTTACCACTGTTGAATGTCCACTGTGGTGATTAGTGGGTCATTATTTGGAGGGCGTAGTATTGGTGGCATAAGGATGTGGGTGGTAGTTCCAACACTTTATCATGTACAGTGGGTCTGGCGGATTTGTGGTTGTGACTGGTTTCGGTCAGTTTTGTGTGTATGTGTCATAATGTGGCGGATGGATGTTCACCTCCGGGGGGTATATGGCGGCAGTCACCGCAGCAGTATTCGGAATTTACCGCCAATGTCATAATGAGGGCCAAAGATATTGAATGATAGTACAAATGCCGATCCCAGCAGATCTCTCCAGTTCTCTTCCCCTAAAACCATGCCCGCTCAGGACCACAAGTATAGACAACATCTCAGATTAGACAACCCAATACAGTAACCAGCTAAGCAGGATATAAAGGGACCCGTAGCTCTGTTCAAAGCTACCAATGTAGGAAAGTACCATCTTTCTTGGCATGTTACCCCTATTTTTACCTGTATGTCAGTATGTTTTTGCCTGTCTTACTGGGATCCTGCTGGTCAGAACCCCAGTGCTCATAGTTTTGTGGCCTAATGTCTGTGTTGTGTATAGTGCTTAACTGTGTCACTGAGACTCTGCTAATCAGAACCTCAGTGCTTATGCTCTCTCTGCTTTTACATTTGTCACTATAGGCTATTGACCTCATTTACCAATTCCAATTGACACACTGGACCCCCCTTATAAATCCCTAGTATATGGTACCTAAGTACCCAGGGCATTGGGGTTCCAGGAGATCCTTATGGGCTGCACCATTTCTTTTTCCACCCATAAGGAGCTCAGACAAACCCTTTCACAGGACTGCCACTACCGCCTGCGTGAAATAGTGCACACATTATTTCACAGCCATTTTCACTGCACTTAAGTAACTTATAAGTCACCTATATGCCTAACCTTCATTTAATGAAGTCTACGTGCAATGTTACTAAGTGTGAGGGCATCCTTGCACTAGCAAAGGTGCCCACACATAGTTCAGGGCCAATTCCTGGAACTTTGTGAGTGCAGGGACGCCATGTAGCTTCACAATGGTAACTCCGAATATGGCCATGTAAGGTGTCTAAGTTCATGGAATTGTCCCCCCCATTCCAAATATGGTATTGGGGAGCCAATTTCATGCATCCTGGGGGCTCCACCATGGATCCCCAGTACTGCCAACCCAGCTCTCTGAGGCTTGCAATGCAGCTATAGCTGCTGCCACCTCACAGACAGGGTTCTGCCCTCCAGGGGTCTGAGCAGCTCAGTCCCAGAAAGGCAGAACAAAGCATTTCCTTTGGGAGCAGGGTGTTACACCCTCTCCCTTTGGAAATAGGTGTTACAGGTGGGGGAGGGGTAGCCTCCCCCAGCCTCTGAAAATGCTTTGAAGGGCACAGATGGTGCCCTCCTTGCACAAGCCAGTCTACACCCGTTCAGGAACCCCCAGTCCCTGCTCTGGCGTGAAACTGGACAAAGGAAAGGGGAGTGACCTCTCCCCTCTCCATCACCACCACAGGGGTGGTGCCCAGAGATCCTCCAGTGTTTCCCAGACTTCAGCCATCTTGTTTTCCAAGGTGTGGGGACACTCTGGAGGCCTCTGAGTGGCCAGTGCCAGCAGGTGTCGTCAGAGACCCCTCCTGATAGGTCCATATCCGATAAGGTAGCCAATCCCCCTCTCAGGGCTATTTAGGCTCTCTCCTGTGGGTTCTCTTCAGATTCTACTTGCAAGTTTCCAGCAGGAACCCTCTGCAACTACTACTTCATCCTCTGACCTCGGATCAACCGCAGACTGCTCCATGAACCGCTGTAACAACAACAAAGTATCAAGGAGGGCTACTTTTCCTCTGCAACGTCAGCTCCAGCAAGCAACTGCAATAGTTTCCAAGGTGTGCACGCTCTGGGGACTCCCTGTCTTCACCTGCACCAGAAGGACTGAAGAAATCTCCCGTGGAGTGACGGAGTCACTCCCCTCTCAAGCAGGCACCTTCTAAGTCGACGACTGGTTCTCTTGGACTCCTCTGCTGGCGATGAGGGTGCTCCTTGGAACACAAAGGGTGGACCCCTTCGACACAGACTGTCCTGAGGTCCTGCTGTCCCAATTTGGAGGAGGTAAGACCTTGCCTTCCCCAAGAACGACAGTACCCCTGTGCACTGTGTCTTCTTCACCTCCTGAGGCCTCTGTGCACTATTTGCAAAATTCCTTCATGTCCCAGGTCCCCAGCACTCTGTCCTGTGATGCTCAACTCGCTGAGTTAACCTCTGGCGGCGTGGGACCCTCCTTTGTAGTGCTGCACCAACTACATTTTGCACCTCCTTTGTCCCGGTGTCCTGGGACTCCCGTGAGTGCTGTCTGATCTTCTAAGGGCTCTCTGAAGTACTGAGAGCCCCCTCTTCCTCCTCACACAGAGTTGAGGCCCCCAGGTCTCTCCTGGGTCCAGACAGCACCACTTTAACGCAAAATGTGACTTTGCCGGAACCAAGGCTTGTTGGAGGAATCCAGCATCAAAACTCGCCTGCATCCAACTTCTCTTCGTGGGACATCCAGTGCATCATGCAGGAACACACTGACATCTTCCTTGGGTGCATTTCTGCAGTCTTCGTCCAACCGGGTACTCTTCTTTTGCTCCCTCTTCTGGGTTGGCAAGGGCTCCTGTCCTTCCTGGAATTTCTTTCGACTTCTGGACTTGGTCTCCTTCCTTTGCAGGTTTTCAGGTCCAGGAATCCACCATTTGTAGTTTGCAGTCTTGCTTGGTTCTTGCAATAACTCTAATCACGACTTGTAGTGTGTCCTAAGGAAACTTGCCGTACTTTACTACTACTTTCCTGGGTTCTGGGGTGGGGTAATTTACTTACTTTTACTGTATTCTTACTATCCCAGCAATTCTCTACACACCACACCTGTCTAGGGGGGAATTTGTGATTCGCATTCCACTTTCTTAGTATATGGTTTGTGTTGCCCCTAGACCTATTTCCTCCCAATGCATTATATAGCATTTCCTAATGTTTGCACTATCCTATGTCTAATTACTTACCTTATTTTGGTGTCTAGTGTGTATAATACTTACCTCCAGAAGGAGTATTGCCTCTAAGATATTTTTGGCCTTGTGTCACCGAAATAAACTACCTTTATTTTGGGTAACACTGAGTATTGTCTTCACTTGTGTATAAGTACTGTGTAACTATAAGTGGGATTGCAGGAGCTTTGCATGTCTCTTAGTTCAGCCTAGTTGCTCTGCTATAGCTACCTCTATAAGCCTAAGCTGCTAGAACACTACTACATTTCATTAATAAGGGATAACTGGACCTGGTGTAAGGTGTAAGTAGCCAAGGTATCCACTACAAACCATGCCAGCCTCCTACATTTGTGGCAGCGGTGGGATAAGTACTTGCAATTGCATTACCACTTTGTTACTAGTGCTTTTCACAAGAGAAGCTTGCTCCAATACTTAGAGCTATACATAATCTATGCCTAGATGTAATTTCTAACTTTCTAAAAAGTTCTATAAACTTTGCACAAGTTTTACAAAGTTTCTGAAAAGTTTTCTTCTTTTCTCTAAATAGTTAGCTCCGTTAGTCTACTAACTTTTTACTCACTTTCCTAAACTTTTTCTCTTTCAATATGTCTTCTGTAGAAGCTACCCCTAGAGTTGTGAAAACAACATATGAGAATCTTAACTTCAAAAGTTTGAGGGGTCTCTGTACTGAAAGAAATTTAGTAATTAGGAAAACCTCAATAAGGAATTCCTCTTAAATCTCCTCCTGAAGGATTACCAGGGACTCAGCACTGATGAGGGTCAGTCAGATGGGGGGCTGTAGGAGAAGATTCCTACCAGGCAGGCTTAGAGGAGCACACTGATAATCCTGGGTAGGGTCCTTCCACTGATCTTTCTATTAACAATCCCCCTAGTGTAACTGGGAGTGGGAAGGGTTCACACATAGTAGGGCTCCCTTCACACCTACAGGCCAGGTCACTAGGGTGGCTCCAGTTAGGGAAAGAGAAACCTCTGTAAATTCCAATGTTACTTCTGTCTCAGAAGTAAACCACAATTCTAACCCTGAGGACCAGTCCCTAGATAGGGAACTCAGAAAGCTGAGGTTAGAGGAGGCCAGACTGAAGCTACAGCAGCAACAGTTGGCCTTAGACAGGGAATCCCTGGCTGTGGAAAAGGAAAGGTAGGGTTTGGGTTAGTTCTCCATGGTGGCAGCAGCAGTTTCAGAAATTCTAATGTTAGGGTACCCTCATTTGATTCAAGAAATCTGCATATAGCTGTCCCTCCTTACAAGGATGGAGATGACATATACAAGTGGTTTGCTGCACTTGAGTGGGCCTGTACAGTTCAGAGGTCCCTCAAGTTCAGTGGGCTGCTATCCTGTGGCTACCTTTCTTTGGCAAGGGGAGGGACAGACTCCATATTGTCAGAGAAGATGATGCAGATAACTACCATATTCTCAAAAGTGCACTCTTAGATGGTCTGGGCTTAACCACTGAACAATACTTGATAAAGTTCAGAGAGACCAGTAAGGAGTCATCACAGGATTGGACAGACTTTGTAGACTGTTCAGTGAAGGCGCTAGAAGGTTGGTTAAATGGCAGTAAGGTGACTGACTATGAAAGTATATATAACTTGATTCTGGGAGAGTATATGTTGAATAATTGTGTGTCTGGCTTGTTGCATCAGTATCTTGTGGACTCAAGTCTGACCTCTACCCAAGAATAGGGAAAGAAGGCAGACAAATGTATCAGAACAAGGGTGAACAGAAAAGTTCATATAGGGGGTGACAAAGACAGCAAGAAGAAGGATGGTAAGTCTTATGGGGACAAAGATAAGAAATCTTCTGAGTCTTCATCAGGCCCACATTAATCCTCTGGGGGTGGTGGGTCCAAATCCTCTTCTCACAATCAGAAAAAAACATGGTGTTATCTCTGTAAAACCAAAGATCATTGGGCAAGTGATCCCACTTGTCCAAAAAGAAACACCAAACCTCCCACCACCACAACTCTCACTGCTTCCACTAGTGCCCTAATTAATAGCAGTGGTGGTGGGAAGAGCACTACTAATAGCCAGTCAAAGGGTGTAGCTGGGCTCACCATTGGTAATGTAGTGGAGGTTGGTCTAGTTAGGGAGACCACTGAGGCTGTTTTAGTCTCTGATGGTGGCATTGACCTTGCCACCTTAGTTGTTTGCCCCCTTAATATGGATAAGTACAAGCAACTACCCTTAATAAATGGTGTTCAGGTTGAGGCCTACAGGGACACAGGTGCCAGTGTCACTATTTTGATGGAGAAACTGGTTGCCCCTGAGCAACACCTACTTGGTCATCAGTACCAAGTGACAGCCGCCCATTGCAACACTGTTAGCCACCCCATGGCTGTTGGTAACCTCTACCGGTGGGGGGGGGGGGGTTACTGGTCCAAAGAAAGTTGTGGTATCCACTGACTTACCTATAGAATGTCTGCTAGGAAATGATTTGGAGACTTCAGCTTGGGCTGAGGTGGAGTTGGAGGCCTATGCAGCAATGCTGGGCATTCCTGGGCATAGCTTTGCTCTTACTAGGGATCAGTCCAAGAAGGAAAGAGGACAGGGAAACTTGGCTCCTGGAACAATGGACCAAGTGCTCCCAAAAACTAGGGGTAGGAAGGGCAAACCCTTGCCCACTATCCCTCCCTCTATATATGATTCCCCTTTTGATGAGGAGGAGTCTTCTCCCTGTGCAGAACCTACACCAGAGGAGCTTGAAGCTGAAACAGCTGAGCTTTTGGGTGCAGGGGAGCCTGCCAGGGAGGAACTGAGTGTGGCACAGCTGACCTGTCCCACACTAAAGGGTCTCAGACAGCAAGCTGTCAAACAGCAGAATAGGGATGTCAATGACAGACACAGAGTTTACTGGGAGAATAATCTCCTCTATACTGAAGCAAGGGACCCTAAACCTGGTGCCACCCAGAGACTGGTCATCCCCCTCCAGTATAGAGAATTCCTCCTAGCTCTAGCTCATGACATTTCCTTGGCTGGGGATTTCGGCCAGAGTAAAACATGGGACAGACTTGTTCCACATTTTCACTGGCCCCATATGCCAGAAGACACAAAGGAGTTTTGTCGCTCCTGTGTCACCTGCCAAGCCAGTGGCAAGACTGGTGGCACCCCAAAGGCCCCCTTAATGCCACTGCCAGTGGTTGGGGTGCCCTTTGAAAGGGTAGGGGTTGATATTGTTGACCCCCTTGACCCTCCTACAGCTTCTGGCAATAGATTCATCCTTGTGGTGGTGGGCCATGCCACAAGGTATATAGAAGCTAGCCCCTTAAGGACCACTACAGCTCTTGCAGGGGCAAAATCCCTCCTGGGAATCTTTTCCAGGGTGGGTTTCCCTAAGGAAGTTGTATCAGTCAGAGGTAGTAACTTCATGTCTGCATACCTCAAGGCAATGTGGAAGGAGTGTGATGTTACCTACAAGTTCACCACCCCTTATCATCCACAAACAAATGGATTGGTTGAGAGGTTTAATAAAACTCTCAAAGTCATGATCATGGGACTCTCTGAGAAACTCAGAAGGAGATGGGGTGTCCTCTTGCCATGCCTCCTTTTCACCTACAGGGAGGTACCCCATAAAGGAGTGGGATACAGCCCCTTTGAACTCATATTTGGTGACCCTGTAAGGGGTCTCCTTGCTCTTGTTAAGGAGGGTAGGGAACAACCTTTATAACCTCCAAAACAAGACATTGTGGACTGTGTACTTGCCTAAGATCTAGAATGGCTGAGTACATGAAAAAGGCCACTAAAAACCTTCAGGCCAGCCAAGAGCTCCAAAATCAATGGCATGACCAGAAGGCTGTCCTGACAGAATACCACCCAGGACAGAAGATGTGGGTATTGGAGCCAGTGGCCCCAAGAGCACTCCAGGTCAAATGGAGTGGACCCCATCTCATTGTGGAAAAGAAAGGTGAGGTCACCTATCTGGCGGACCTGGGCACTGCCAGAAGCCCTGTTAGGGTGCTTCATGTCAATCGCCTTAAACCTTACTATGACAGGGCTGACTTAACCCTGCTCATGGCCCCAGATGAGGGGCAGGAGGAAGAGTGACCCTCTCCCTGACCTCTTCTACAACACTGAAGCTGATGGCTTAGTGGAAGGAGTGGTTCTTGCAGACTGTCTCACTGCTGAGCAGAGGGAGGACTGCAAAAATCTCCTAGGACAGTTTTCTGACCTCTTCTCTCTCATACCTGGTACAACTACCTGGTGTGAACATACAATTGGTACTGGAGACAGTTTACCTGTCAAAAGTAAAATTTACAGACAGCCTGACCATGTCAGAGATTGCATAAAAACTGAGGTCCAGAAAATGTTAGATCTAGGAGTTATTGAGGCTTCTGATAGCACCTGGGCCAGCCCAGTGTTGCTTGTCCCCAAACCGCATAACAAAGAAGGAACGAGAAAAATGCGGTTTTGTGTGGACTATAGGGATCTTAATACTGTAATCAAAACTGAGGCTCACCCTATACCCAGGGCAGATGAGCTAATAGATGCACTGGCTTCTGCCAAGTATCTAAGCACCTTTGATTTGACTGCAGGGTATTGGCAGATCAAATCGTCAGAGGATGCTAAAGCAAAAACTGCATTTTCTACCATAGGAGGCTATTATGAATTCACTGTTATGCCCTTTGGTTTGAAAAATGCACCTACCACTTTTTAGAGGCTGGTGAATACAGTCCTCCAAGGTTTGGAAGCTTTCAGTGAAGCATACTTAGATGATATTGCTGTATTTAGCTCCACCTGGGGTCACCACCTGGTCCACCTCTGGAAAGTTTTGGAGGCCCTGAAAAAGGCAGGCCTTACTATCAAGGCTTCAAAGTGCCAGATAGGGCAGGGAAAAGTGGTTTATCTGGGCCACCTGGTAGGTGGAGAACAGATTGAACCACTACGGGGAAGATTCAGACCATTATTAACTGAGCTCCCCCACTACACAGACGCAGGTCAGAGCCTTCATAGGTCTTACTGGGTATTACAGGAGGTTCATTAAGAACTATGGCTCCATTGTTGCCCCTCTTAATGACCTCACCAGTAAGAAAATGCCTAAAAAGGTACTTTCTGACACCTAGCTGTCATAAAGCTTTTGAGGAGCTTAAGCAGGCAATATGCTCTACACCTGTCTTGAAGAGCCCAAACAACTCCAAAAAATTCATTGTCCAAACAGATGCTTCTGAATTAGGGGTAGGGGATGTACTATCACAACTTAACTCAGAGGGCCAGGATCAACCTGTTGCTTTTATCAGCTGGAGGTTGACCCCTAGAGAAAAGCGTTTGTCTGCCATAGAGAGGGAGGCCTTTGCTGTGGTCTGGGCCTTGAAGAAGCTGAGACTCTACTTGTTTGGGACTCATTTCATTGTTCAAACAAACCACAAACCTCTATTATGGCTTAAACAAATGAAAGGTGAAAACCCTAAATTCTTGAGGTGGTCCATTTCCCTACAGGAATCCAAAACTGATTGAAAATGAGAACCCACATGAGTAGTTCTAAGAGGAGAGTAGTTCTTGATGCAGATTTTTTTCCCACTTGGTTTTCAAGATGGCGACCGATTAAGATGCGGACACAGCCAACTGTTGCCGTTTCTCTCTGAATTATTTACTGGCATTTGGACCATATATTACATGATGTACTGCATAAAGATGAACATTGTAATGCCTTGAGAAAGCCCTAGGTGGACTCACCATAGAGGGCGAAACACGTGTCGACTGTGTTTTGATCTACATTCATCAGTCTTTTTCGAATGTATCTATGAACCAATGAATAAAGACTGTGGTAATTCCGTAACTCATCAAGTTTCTTCTTAATTTTCCTGCAACTAATATATGGATCACACAATTACTCAATTATTGGGAAAAAAATCTGCATCAAGAGCTACTCTCCTCTTAGAACTACTCATTTGGGTTCTCATTTTCAATCAGTTTTGGATTCTTATTCATTGAGGGGGAATCCGGTCCATACCCCCTATTTGAGTTCCCACCACCGAACACCCTCTATAGGGCATTCACACAGGAAGGAAATCTGGACCTTTTCTTTTTTCTAGGGTAAACATTTCCCTACAGGGTATGGACTTTACAGTGGAACATAGACCTAGGAGTGCCCACTCCAATGCAAATGGACTCTCCAGATATTTACACTAAGACAATGAAGACTCATCTGGGCAAGGTTCGTCTTATTGTCCCTCATTTGGGGGGTGGGGTTGTTTAGGAAAGTACCATCTTTCTTGGCATGTTACCCCCATTTTTACCTGTATGTCGGTATGTTGTTGCCTGTCTCACTGGGATCCTGCTGGTCAGGACCCCAGTGCTCATAGTTTATGGCCTAATGTGTGTGTTGTGTATAGTGCTTTACTGTGTTACTGAGGCACTGCTAATCAGAACCTCAGTGCTTATGCTCTCTCTCCTTTTAAATTTGTCACTATAGGCTAGTGACTTCATTTACCAATTTCAATTGGCACACTGGACCCCCCTTATAAGTCCCTAGTATATGGTACCTAGATACATAGGGCATTGGGGTTCCAGGAGATCCTTATGGGCTGCACTATTTCTTTTGCCACCCATAAGGAGCTCAGACAAACCCTTTCACAGGACTGCCACTGCAGCCTGTGTGAAATAGTGCACACATTATTTCACAGCCATTTTCACTGCACTTAAGTAACTTATAAGTCTCCTATGTGTCTAACCTTTATTTAATGAAGTCTAGGTGCAAAGTTACTAAGTGTGAGGGCACCCTTCAACTTGCAAAGGTGCCCCCACATAGTTCAGGGCCAATTCCCAGGACTTTGTGAGTGCGGGGATGCCATTACATGCGTGCACTACATATAGGTCAATACCTATAAGTAGCTTCACAATGGTAACTCCAAATCTTAGCCATGTAAGGTGTCTAAGATCATGGAATTGTCCCCCCATTCCAAATCTGGTATTGGGGAGCCATTTCCATGCATCCTGGGGCCTCCACCATGGACCCACAGTACTGCATACCCAGCTCTCTGAGGCTTGCAATGCAGCTACAGCTGCTGCTACCTCACAGACAGGTTTCTGCCCTCCTGGGGTCTGAGCAGCTCAGTCCCAGGAAGGCAGAACAAAGCATTTCCTTTGGGAGCAGGGTGTTACACCCTCTCCCTTTGGAAATGGGTGTTACAGGCTGGGGAGGGGTAGCCTCCCCCAGCCTCTGGAAATGCTTTGAAGGGCACAGATGGTGCTCTCCTTGCATAAGCCAGTCTACACCGGTTCAGAGACCCTCAGTCCCTGCTCTGGCATGAAACTGGACAAAGGAAAGGGGAGTGACCACTCCCCTGTCCATCACCACCCCTGGCGTGGTGCCCAGAGCTCCTCCAGTGTGTCCCAGACTTCAGCCATCTTGTTGTCCAAGGTGTGGGGACACTCTGGAGGCCTCTGAGTGTCCGGTGCCAGCAGGTGACGTCAGAGACCCCTTCTGATAGGTCCATACCTGATAAGGTAGCCAATCCCCCTCTCAGGGCTATATACGGTCTCTCCTGTGGGTTCTCTTCAGATTCTACTTGTAAGTTTCCAGCAGGAACCCTCTGCAACTACTACTTCATCCTCTGACCTCAGATCAACCGCAGACTGCTCCAGGAACCGCTGTAACAGCAACAACATATCCAGAAGGGCTATGTTTCCTCTACAACTTCAGCTCCAGCCAGCAATTGCAACAGTTTCCATGAGCTGCACACTCTGGGGACTCCCTGTCTTCACCCTGCACCAGAAGGACCGAAGAAATCTCCTGTGGAGTGACGGAGTCGCTCCCCTGCTCAAGCAGGCACCGTCTAAGTCGACGACCAGTTCTATTGGACTCCTCTCCTGGTGACGAGCATGCTCCTTGGAACACAGAGGGTGGACCCCTTCGACACAGACTGTCCTGAGATCCTGCTGTCCCAATTTGGAGGAGGTAAGACCTTGCCTTCCCCGAAAACGACAGTACCCCTGTGCACTGCGTCTTCTTCACCTCCTGAGGCATCTGTGCATTATTTGCAAAATTCCTTTGTGCACAGCCTGGCCCAGTTCCCTAGCACTCTAGCCTGTGACGCTCAACTAGCTGAGTTGTCCTACGGCGGCGTGGGACCCTCCTTTGTAGTGCTGCACCAATGACATTTTGCACCTCCTTTGTCCCCGTGTCCTGGGACCCATGGGTGCTGTCTGATCTTCTGACGGCTCTGTGAAGTGCTGAGAGACCCTTTTCCTCCTCACACAGAGTTGCGGCCCCCAGATCCCTCCTGGATCCAGACAGTGCCACTTTGACGCAAAACGTGACTTTGCCGGAACCAAGGCTTGTTGGAGGAATCCAGCACCAAAACTCGCCAGCATCCCACTTCTCTTCATGGGACATCCAGTGCATCATGCAGGAACCCCCTGACATCTTCCTTGGGTGCATTTCTGCAGTCTTCGTCCAACCAGGGACTCTTATTTTGCACCCTCTTCTGGGTTGGCAGGGGCTCCTGTCCTTCCTGGAACTTCTTTCGTCTTCTGGACTTGGTCTCCTTCCTTTGCAGGTCTTCAAGTCCAGGAATCCACCATTTGTTGTTTGCATTCTATCTTGGTTTGCAATAACTCTAATCACGACTTGTAGTGTGTCCTAAGGAAACTTGCAGTACTTCACTCCTACTTTCCTGGGCTCTGGGGTGGGGTAATTTACTTACCTTTACTGTATTATTACTCTCCCAGCAATTCTCTACACACTACACTTGTCTAGGGGGGAATTCATGATTCGCATTCCACTCTTAGTATATGGTTTGTGTTGCCCCTAGACCTATTTCCTCTCATTGCATTCTATGGCATTTCCTATTGTTTGCACTATCCTATGTCTAATTACTTACCCTATTTTGGTGTCTAGTGTATATATTGTGTATAATACTTACCTCCAGAAGGAGTATTGCCTCTAAGATATTTTTGGCCTTGTGTCACCCAAATAAACTACCTTTATTTTTGGTAACACTTTGTATTGTCTTTACTTAAGCACTGTGTAACTATAAGTGGTATTGCAGGAGCTTTGCATGTCTCCTAGTTCAGCCTAAGCTGCTCTGCTATAGTTACCTCTATCAGCCTAAGCTGCTAGAACACTACTACATTTCACTAATAAGGGATAACTGGACCTAGTGTAAAGTGTAAGTACCCAAGGTACCCACTACAAGTCAGGCCAGCCTCCTACAGCCAACACAATAAAAACCACAAAACGTCTGCCTAGCACACCTCACTACGTGCTGCGTCCCATAACATGATGACGTACTCAGTGGTCCTCACTCACAACATGTAATCACTTCTCATATAGGACCACAAAACAAAGACAACGCCTTTCTAACCACACAACCTAAATGGTGTAGCTTGCTACACATGTAGATAAGTGCTTAGTGACCCACATAGGAGTAGTATCTGCTATACAAATGCTGCAATACAATACAACTGTTGCAGATCCCCAGGGATTCTATATATATGTAATAACTTCATTGTGCAGAATTGCAACAGGTGTACAATTCTGCAAGATAAAATGTGATACTACAGACTGCATTTGCACTTGAAAAACAAGTCACTTACCTTCAGTAACTCTTTATCTAGTATAGACTCTAACTATCTATCTAGCCGCAAATTCCTTACCCTAAAATATTTCCCAAACATCAGACTGGATGTGAAAAATCCTGAGCAGTGCCTCTGCATGCCAGTAGGAGGCATTGATCAGCTCCGGGTTGGCGTCATCCGTGCCAGAGGTGACGTGCGGTGCTTCTATAGGTACCACCCCTGTTTATTTGCATGAAATTTCCATGCCATTCGCACAGAACTACATCAGAAGGCTGATGGACCAGTGTGCAGATATTAAGGACCTATAGGTATCTTTCTAGGCAGAACAATTTGTTCACAGAACCGGGGAGGTTGGGCGGTTTGGTAAGGAATCTGCACCTCAATAAAGATTTTATTTTTTCATCTGATAAAGACTTCTATCTGCAAATTCCTTACCTTAGAATAGATACCAAAGCAATCCCCACATCCCCTGGATGTGGGTTTGTGTAAGAAATTGGGTTACTAGTTGACTGGGGTTTAGACCCTGGTCAAGCAGCAACTACAAACCTTAGCAGAGTGAGGCACAAGCAAACCTCAAAGTAACCTGTGCTCAACCCACTGGTAGCTTGGCACTGAGCATTGGGTCTTAACTTAGATGCAATGTGTAAAGAATTTGTGCAACACTTCAAATGGTAAGACAATGAAAGCGCCACACAAAAAGGATCCCATACCTAGTTAGTAAAATTGCGTTGAATTTAATAAATAAAGTAAGATCAAAATGCCAAAAAGGCAATCAGTAGAACTGGAGTTATGATTTTGTTAAAAATAATCTGCAATGTAGCACCTAAAAGCATAAAGCACCAACAGCCGCTATCTGGCCACACTGCACCGAGTCAAAGTCAAAGGTTCAAACTGACCGCAATGGAGTGTGGGTCGGATACAGTCCCAGATTAGTTCATCTGATGGTTTACCTTCTCAAGTTTGGTGCCAGAGAATCTCTTTTGCGTGGAATAAAGTCACCAGGAGCAAGGAGAATATCACTGGTGGTGATCGGGATTGGCATGCAGTAAGAAGCAGGCCAGGCATCATGGACAGATTGGCTGGTACTTCACGTTGGCAGTCCTCTGTGGCAATCAATGTTTGCTGGGTGAAGGGATGGGTTGGTGGCTCTGATTTTCTGTGCTAGCGGCAGGGTTCCTGTGTGAATGTGTCTGTTAACGATTTCGAAGAGCCCAAAAGCTTGAACTGAAGAGCTCAAGAGCCACACCAAGGGTCCAGAACCTAGGAGGCACCTCTTGGGAGTCAGAAACTTCCTGAAGACAGGTCCAGGAGTTATGGGGAGCCTATGCCCCTGAGGCTCAGATCAGGAGTCCAGCAGACTAGCCCTTTGAATCACTCTGAGGTCCTGGGTTCTAGCTAGAGTGGGTGGTCCAGTTCTTCTTGCCCAGGCAAGAGGACAGCAAGTCAGCAAATCAGGGCAGCAGGTTCTTGTGGAGTCCAACAGAGTGGCAGTCCTTATAGCAGCACAGTAGTACTTACTCCTGGCAGAGTATTCACAGGTCCAGAAGTGTACTGAAGTGATGGTGTATGGGGTCCTTCTTTTATACACTAGTGCTCTGGTTCTGGAACATGGGAGAAGCTTCTAGACAGGGTCTCTGAAGTGCATGGAATTCCCTGCCTACCCTGCCCTAGCAGCCCCAAGCTGGCTGAAGTGGCAATGCAGAGTTGTTAGGCCCTTTGTGCGGAGACAGTACACAGCATATTCAGGTGTAAGTGAGGCTGGGCTCAGCTCCTTACTCCCAACCTGCCAGTGATGGCACAACCAGCCACATCTAAGCTCCCATTATGATGCTGTCTAGAATGAATACACAAAGCCCAAATGCCAACTAGGCCTAATTCTGTGACCAGAGACAGGGTGCAGGCACCAAATGGCTAAGGCAAAAACAAAATCCAACTTTCTAAAAGTGTCATTTTCAGAAATGCAATATAAAATCTGACTTCACCATAATTTAGGGTTTTAAATTATGATTCCAGAGAAACCAAATATGACCCAGTTATCTCTTTTCATTTGGAAATTACACTTCTAAAAGGTAACCTCAATGTTGTCCTACGGGAGAAATCAGCCTTGCAGTAGTGATAAATGACTTTTAGAGTTTTTCACCACTAAGACATATAAAACTTAAAAGTACATGTTCTACCTTTTAAATACACTATACCCTGCTCTCTGGGCTGTCCAGGGCCTACCCCAGGTGTGACTTGTATGCATAGAAAGGGAAGGTCTGTGCCTGGCAAAAGGTATATTTTGCCAGGTTGAATTGGCAGGTAAAACTGCACAAACAGACTCTGCAATGGAAGGCCTGAGACATGATTAAGGGCTACTTAAAAGGTTGGCACAATCTGCTGCTGGCCCACTAGTAGCATTTAATTTACAGTCCCTTGGTACATATAATACCACTTTACTAGGGGTGTATAAGTAAATTAAACAGGCCAATTGGGTATGAGCCAATATTGCCTTCTTTAGAAGGGACTGACCATACACTTTATCACTAGTTAGAAGTGGTAAAGTGCCCTGAGTCTTAAGGCCCGCAAACACGATGGCATACAAAAATGAAGGAGAAATGCAAAATGTTGGAGGGAAGACCACCCTAAGGCTGACTGGTCAAATAGGCTGCAAACTGGATTAGGCAAAAAATGTTTGGAAGACTCCATGACCTAACGCAGTGGTCACTGCCTTGGCTCTGGTGGAATAAACCCACAAGCCCGAGTGGGTTTCTTCCTGGCCAGCGCTTAGCAGATCTTAATGAAGAGCACAATTCATCTAGAGATGGTCAGTTTCTGCACTGCATTCCCTTTTTCTGCCCAAGCGGATGCAATAAAGAGTTGATCATTCACTCAGTGTCCTCTGGTGCGATCGATGTAGAACAACTGCACTCCTTTTGAGGCTAGCTGATGGAGGCTCTCCTCTTCCTTAGAAGGTTAAGGCAGGGTGATGAAGGTTGGCAGCATGATGCTTTGGCCGATGTAGAAAGGTGTCACCACCTTTTCCAGAAAAGGGCCACTGGTGCTGAGAACCTGAGATGGCTGTCACAACTGCGAGGTCTGAGTGGGGAAAGAAGAGGATCTGCCGCTGACCCAATCGTGGTACACCAGCCACCACTGCAGGTCTTTTGTAGTTCCGTCTGATACTAGGACCACTTTAGAGAAATTCCCCTGCTACTTTGCCTACTAAGATGTCAGGTCCCACTACAGAGCCTCAATGTCACGGAATGATGAGGAGCGCTTGTAGTACATACAAAAATTATTTATGTGAGAAATGAAAGATTCAAAAGTCCATCAAGGCATAAAAAAATATTAGTCTTCAGAAATCTGGTTTATCCTCCATTCATCCAATGAGAAGCCATGTAGTAGTATCACAATAGAGCTTTATTGATTTTCTTTACATTGCCAGGCAGCCAAGCCAATCTGATGTCCAACAACGGACTTCATCAGGGCTGTTGGTTAAAACATCCACAAAAATCACACAATACAATAACAAAACAGACAACAACATAAGCACCATTCTGTGCATTACAATCTTCTTTTAAAATCATCACATTAGACATGACTCCCCATAAACATCCACCACGTCAAAAATTCTAAATAATTTGGTGCCATAAAAAATGGCCATGATATCCACTATATATTTATTCACGTCATATCCTACAGTATGGAATATCCAATACAATTGTTACAATACCCCCACCACAGATTCACAAAATAAATCACTTAACCATGTTGTCCCGGTAGAGAATTAAATTAATCATACCTTCCATTGATGCCACCCTGTACATATCCCAATAATGTTTATGCATCAGTAGTCCACAAAAACATAAGACACTTATGTCTACAATAAGGCTCTATGAAGCATAATTCAATTAATGTAATCCACTCCCTCAATATATATCCATTTAAGTATAGTGGTTGTAGTTTTCATAATATTCTGCTGCCTCACAAATAATGATACCGAAGTATTGAGTTCTGCCCAAGTGGGATCCAAACAGGAATATATAAGGGGAAAAAGAGTCCTTAGCAAGCTGTATCGTTGGCCACTATAATAGCTCCTTATCCCATCTGCCTGAGTCCTGAATCCACCTCTGTCCATTAAAATCCAACCTTTCCTTATTTTGAATCAATTACATTGTTAAAGCTGCCCCTTCCTTTGCCCATAAATTGTCTCCCTAATTAGCCATAACTTCATAGTTCACTGCATTCTAGTAACACTGTAACTGCTCATATATTATGACAAACAAATGGAAAGTCCCCACAAATTTGTCCAGCCCATGTACAGCCTTCTCCATCCCTTTCCAAGTTAGCATGGACTTGTGTAGTTCGAGCTCAGCACCAAAAGCAGGAAATCACTCAGAAGTAGGCCTGTTACCATGACCACTATTTGAGCTTCTAACCAACTAATCACCACTTGTCTTGGGTCTCAAAGGCCCTATAATGTCAGCATCTCAAAACTGACCATTCATCTAGCACAACACGTATATCGAATAGCACATTCCTATTGGAGCAGTCTCTCTAATCTGGCCTCAACCATTGATAGAAAAGAATGGCCCTCCCAATCAAAAATTGTCTCAATGTCCATTCATTCCTTTCTGGTTCCCTATGTTTATGGGCATATCCTAAACCAAATAAAACAATTCAATATGTTTCTTCTCAAGGTAAGGTATATTAAATAGACACAACAGCTTCCTCTCTGGTCTGAAATGCACATTCAGCAGGCTTCTCATTCCGGAAGAAGGCACTCAGAGTCCCGCATTAACCATTGGCTGTCCCTGAACTAAGTAGCAGACAGTGGGGGTCATTACAACCCTGGCGGTAAAAGTCGCTTACCGCCGTGCAGAAGACCGCCAATACACCGCCGCGGAATTCCGCCACAGCTATTATGACCCACATCTCGGAAACCCAACGAAATTCAGACACCCACACAAGTCCGCCACACCAAAGGTCAGTGATAAACTGGCGAAAACAAAACCTCCGCCGCCACACCAACAGAAACACGCCCATGCTATCACGACACACGAATCCACGCGGCAGTCTTTCAACCGTGGTATTCCATTGGCGGTACACACCGCAGCGCTCAAAATACACACACATCTCTAAAACACCGCCACATTGGACAATTCCAAATGCACACACCTGATACACATACACACACCACTCCCACACACCCAACACAATATAAAACACCCACCCACAATCTCCTACAACCAAAAATCAGAGACGAAGGCGACAGACAGAGAGCACAGCAATAGACAACCCCACCACACAGAGGCACACAATACCATCACCCACACAACATCCACGCACAAAACACCACACACCACTACACATCACCACACTCATCACCACACTCATCACCACATACACCACCCCACACATCACCTACACCACCCCATGGCACGCCAAAGACACCCCAGGTTTTCGGAGGAGGAGCTCAGGGTTATGGTGGAGGAAATCGTACGGGTAGAGCCACAGCTATTTGGATCACAGGTGCAGCACATCTCTATAGTTAGGAAGATGGAGCTATGGCAAAGAATCGTGGACAGGGTCAATGCAGTGGGACAGCACCCAAGAAATCGGGAGGACATCAGGAAGAGGTGGAACGACCTTCGGGGGAAGGTGCGTTCCGTGTTCTCCAGGCACAACATCGCGGTTCAGCGGACTGGCGGCGGGCCCCTACCTCCTCCCCCACAACTAACAACATGGGAGGAGCAGGTCTTGACCATTATGCATCCTGACGGCCTCGGTGGAGTCGGTGGAGGAATGGACACTGGTAAGTCAAATCTTAACTATCATATCCCCCACCCAACCTGCATGCTATCACACACCCCCACCCTCACCCCCTCCCCTATCACGCCAAATCCTCACTAATGTACTAATAACACAAACCACACATCCCAACACCAAGCCCTGTATGACACAACAAAGCATGGACACCCATCACTAAAGCATGCCCACTGCACATACTCATAACACCCCTTAACCATCATCACACAAGCCCCCACACAGGAATGCTAGCACTGGGGTACACGCTCACCCACCCATTGCACACCATGACACACACAGTTGCAAAAATCATGCTTTTATACCCCTGCAGGACCACTACCTAACGTCACCACACAGGAGGGTCCAGACATCTCTACCCCACCCAAAGAAGAGGCCCACAGTGACGACAGCAGCTCTGGCCAACTGGATCCAGATGACCAGCCCGGACCATCGTGGGCCTCGGGACAGTCGGTTCCCCTCGCACAGGCACAGCCCAACACTGACCTTCCACCCTCTGGTAACACCAGCACAGCACCCACCCAGCGGGCCCATACCTCCGTCCCTAGGGCACGTCAATCAGCTGTGTGTCCACCACTACAGGGAACCCAGGGTAACCCACCACCCCAACAACAACAGGGACCTGGGGGCAGTGGTAGTGGGCACACGGTCCAGGGGACGGAGGCCCAGGAACACAGGGGAACTGGGAGGGCTGCTGTGCGACAGGGGGCAGACAGGCCAAGGGAACCCACTCTCCACGAGGCCCTCTCCTCCATCATGGGAGCATACCACCACTCCCAGGAGACAATGGCTACGGTCCTGGCCAAGTTTCAGGAGACCCAGCGTATACAGGAGGAACAGTATTTGGGCTTCAGGGAGGAGCTCAGAACCATCAGCTCAGCCCTGGGCACCATCGTAGGGGTGCTGAAGGACATACAGAACACCATGAGGGACACCGTGGCACTCCAAGGGGCCCCTGACACTAGCATGGACGATGAACTGCCCACCACCTCCGCCGGCGGTAGTGGACAGGACGCCCCGCCACAGGACCACCACACCAGCACCCCACCCCCTGCAGACGGAGAACCACCCCGCAAGCGGTCCCTGAGATCCAGGAACAGGACAGAGCACGATGGCAAGACCCCCGCCAAGAAATAAGACCACCCTGATTGTCATCCCACTGTCCCACATTGTTACCCTGTCCATATTCGAACTGCCCCAGCTCCACTTCCTATGCCCATATGGGCAGTGCACCTGTGAGACTAATAGACTGGACTCTGCCATGGACATTCCTCCACCATCCCCCCTCACCATTTTGCCACCCCCTCCAATAATTAGCACGTCAATAAACACCATTGAACCACAAAACAATCTGGAGTCAGTCTGTGATCTCTAAAAATTGTATTATCTATGACAATGACAAAATCCTTTCGAAGATTGTAATGTAAGCATACCTATGTCACACATCACAAGTCCATGAAGAATGTAAGCAGGTGACACACGTTAGTAACCACACCTGTGAATCCGTAATGGAAATGTACAACTCAGTTACCAAATACTGCTTCAAATTGACAGACAGGATAGAGGTAGAAGTGTGAAAGTAAATGTACTAGTAAAGAAATTGTTCTCACCTCTGTGTCACTGGAAATATTGCTGTATGTTAGAGTCCCAGTTGTCAATGTCTTCTTCCTCAGCTTCCTCCTCATCACTGTCCACATGCTCCACAGCTGCCACAACACTGTCATCTGGACCATCCTCCTGCAGAAAAGGCACCTGGCGTCGCAAAGCAAGATTGTGAAGCATAGAGCAGGCAATGATGATCTGGCACACCTTCCTTGGTGAGTAGAATAGGGAACCACCTGTCATATGCAGGCACCTGAACCTGGCCTTCAGGAGGCCGAAGGTGCGTTCGATCACCCTCCTAGTCCGCCCATGGGCCTCATTGTAGCGTTCCTCTGCCCTGGTCCTCACTGGGGTCAGTAGCCATGACAGGTTGGGGTAACCAGAGTCTCCTAATAGCCACACCCGGTGCCTCTGGAGTTGACCCATCACATAAGGGATGCTGCTATTCTGCAGGATGTAGCCGTCATGCACTGAGGCAGGGAACATAGCATTTACATGCGAGATGTACTGGTCTGCCAAATATACCATCTGTACATTCATGGAATGATGACTCTTCCGGTTCCTGTACACCTGTTCACTCCTGCGGGGGGGGACCAGAGCTACATGTGTCCCATCAATGGCACCTATGATGTTAGGGATATGTCCAAGGGCATAGAAGTCACCTTTAAATGTAGCCAAATCCTCCACCTGAGGGAAAACGATGTAGCTCCTCATGTGTTTCAGCAGGGCAGACAACACTCTGGACAACACGTTGGAAAACATAGGCTGGGACATCCCTGATGCCATGGCCACTGTTGTTTGAAATGACCCACTTGCTAGGAAATGGAGCACTGATAGCACCTGCACTTGAGGGGGGATTCCTGTGGGATGGCGGATTGGTGACATAAGGTCTGGCTCCAACTGGGTACACAGTTCCTGGATTGTGGCACAGTCAAACCTGTAGGTGATGATTAAATGTCGCTCCTCCATTGTCAACAGGTCTACCAGCGTTCGGTACACCGGAGGATTACGCCATCTACTCACATGTCCCAGCTGACGGTGCCTAGGAAGGACAACAGCGACCACAGAGTCAACCAATTCAGAGGTATGTACCCACAGCTACACAGAACACGACACAAAATACAAAAAACTTTCTGTATGTGTGTAGACTCCAGACCTACGTATGTGTGACGCAGTTGAAAATGAAGCCATGTGGGCCCCTGAAATGTCGGATGCCTGAACTCTAAAGTGGGACAATGGGATGTGAGGTAACTGCGCTGGTGTTGTACACCGTCGCGGTAGGCGGTCGTAGACCGCGGCGCAATGCTGCATTGGTTAACATAGGACTCTATGGGTCCCAGGAGCCAATGACGAAGTGCGCCGGCAGTGATGATACGCACCGCCGCGGAGGTCACCGCTGCGGACGTGACCGCCATTTTCTATCTGTTCAATCACTCGATACCTGATTTTCGACAGGAGAGGACCTACACTGCAAGTGCTGCTGTGACCTCGGTCTGGAAGAGACAATGGCACGTGCATCTGGGGAAAGGGCCCCTGCGTTCACTGCACAGGAGTTGGAGAAGCTCGTGGACGGGTTCCTCCCCCAGTACACGCTACTCTACGGTCCTCCATACCAACAGGTGAGTACATAGGGTGCAAGTTGTATGGGCTATGCCTGGGTGGAGAGGGCTGGATGTAAGTAGGAAGGGGGCAGAGTTCTGCGATCATGAAGGAGTGTGAATGTATGTGCCACATGGCAAGGGCAGGAATGTGGGCCACTCACTTCGACAGTGCAGTTGGTAACAACTTCTCTTCTTCCCCTGTACATGTCATGTAGGTCAGCGCCCACCAGAAGAAGGATATTTGGCGTGCCATCGCCAAGGACGTCCGGACCCTGGGGGTCCACCAGAGACGGAGCACCCACTGCCGTAAAAGATGGGAGGACATTTGCCACTGGAGCAAGAAGACGGCGGAGGCTCAGCTGGGGATGGCCTCCCAACGTGGGAGGGGTGCCCGTCGCACCATGACCCCCCTGGTGTTCCGGATCCTGGCGGTGGCCTACCCTGAGTTGGATGGGCGCATGAGGGCATCACAGCAGACACAAGGGGGTGAGTACACTCACATTCTCATGACTTTGCGCGCAGTGGAGGGGTCTTGGTGGGGGAGGAGGGCTGTGGGTTTCCCTAGGCCAGGGCGAGTTCCGTAGGCTAGGCCCCTCCGTAATGCAGGCCATGTGGCACTCCACCCCACCTCTGTAGAGTGCCAAGTACAGGTATGCATGCCCCTGTGTCATCTATGTGTGCAGATGTCTATCATAGCCATGTAGGCCATATCCCAGGAACTGCATCTGTAGAGCCCAAGAGCGCGGCGTAGTGCAGGGGGCTGCTGTGTCTGTATTGTCCGCCAACGGTAGCGGTAAGCCATGCACTCAACCTGTCTTTCTTCTGTTTCCCAAACCCCTTTTTGTGCTCTCCCTGTTCTCTTGTGCATCTGCATCATCAGGCGGAGGTACAGGGGCACCGGAGCACGAGGGGGCTGCATCCCACAAGGCCATGGAGGGCCACACCACGGACTCTGAATACACCAGTGGGACGGAGGGCGAGGGGAGCTTCACGGCGGTCACCAGATCAGCAACCAGCGACACGGACTCGTCCTCCGATAGGAGCTCCCTTGTGGTGGCGGCAAAATCTGTGCCCCCCACTCCTACAGGTACAGCCGCCACCCCCCTACCAGCACCGCCCTCCCAGCAGCCCCTCAGCGCTTGCCCCGTGCCCGCTCACCCAGGAGGGTGGGCATCACCTTCGCCCCAGGCACCACAGCCCCTGCCCCTGTCACCCCTGCTGCCCTCAGTGAGGAGGCCATTGACCTCCTCAGGTCCCTCACTGTTGGGCAGTCTAGCATTGTGAATGCCATCCAGGGTGTAGAAAGGGAGTTGCAACACATTAATGCATTCCTGGAGGGCATTCATTCTGGTCAGGCTGCCCATCATCGAACCCTGCAATCTCTGGCCTCAGCACTGATGGCAGCCATTGTCCCTGTGTCTAGCCTCCCCCCTACAACTTCCTCCACCCAGACCCAATCCCCTGTACCTCAGCCTATCCCAAGCACACCATCAGACCAGCCTGCACACACGTCAACACACAAGGGCAGCTCAGGCAAACATAGGCACCACACATCCCACAGGCACTCACACAAGCATCACCCACATACAGACACAGCAACATCCACTGCCTCCACTGTGTCCCCCTCCTCGTCATCTCCCTCCTCCCTCCCAGTCTCATCTACACTCTCACCTGCATGCACTACCACTACAGCCACTAGGACTCGCACCAGAACACCCAGCACCACACCCCGCTCACCTGCACTCACCACCCCCACTACCATTTACACGTCCCCTGTGTCCTCTCCCAGTGTGTCTGTGATGCCCCCTCCCAAAGTACACAAACGCGGGCACACACACACCCAACATCCATCCACCTCACGACAGCCTCCAGAACATGCACCTGCACCCAAAGCATCAAAAGTCACACCTCCTACAACCACCTCCTCTTCCTCCACTCCCAGACCCCCTCCAGCTACCCGTCCCAGTGTTCATCAGAAACTTTTCCTGAGCAACCTTGACCTCTGTCCCACCACCCCCCCCTCCAATTCATAGGTCCCGTAGTATCACCTCAGCCAAAAAAAGTCTGGTACCAGTGGTGGCTGTTAGAGGTATGTGGAGTGCACCGGGCACCAGGGCAGCCAGTGTGACACGGACCCAAAGCACTGCCAGTCCACCCCCTGTGAAGCACCAGAAGTTAGACAGTGTCCGACGGGAGAGGGTGAAGACTCTTGCAGGCAAAGCCGCTCACAAGGGTCCCGGGGGGAGTGTCGAGTCAGCTGTGACTCCTCCCAAGGTGGGGAAGGGGCAGAAGAAGTCGCCAAAGTCTGGGAAGAGCAGCACGGCGGAGAAGGCCGCCATCCTCCCCACTGCCCAGGACGCCACCGCCAGCCCCATCGTCACTGGTCAGGAGACCACCGCCAGAGTCAGTGCCCAGAAGGGCAGCACAATCGTCAGTGGTCAGGAGACCACCGCCAGAGTCAGTGCCCAGGAGGGCAGCACAATCGTCACTGGTCAGGAGACTACCGCCAGAGTCAGTGCCCAGGAGAGCCCCGGCAGCCACAGCCCCGCTGGGCAATGAGGGACCGCCATGGCACACACCGCTGCACAGGTCAGAGACAGCAAAGTCAAGCACCGCTGAACAGGGCAAAGACCGCCATGGCAAGCACCACTGAACAGGGCAAGCACCGCTGAACAGGGCAAGCACCACTGAACAGGGCAAAGACCGCCATGGCAAGCACCGCTGAACAGGGCAAGCACTGAACAGGTGAAGACCGCCATGGCAAGCACCGCTGAACAGGGCAAACACCGCTGAACAGGGCAAGCACCGCTGAACAGGGCAAAGACTGCCATGGCAAGCACTGCTGAACAGGGCAAACACCGCTGAACAGGCCAAAGACCGCCATGGCAAGCACCGCTGAACATGGCAAGCACCGCTGAACATGGCAAGCACCGCTGAACAGGCCAAGCACCACTGAACATGGCAAGCACCGCTGAACAGGCCAAGCACCGCTGAACAGGCCAAGCACCGCTGAACAGGGCAAAGACCGCCATGGCAAGCACCGCTGAACAGGGCAAGCACCGCCAACTCAAGCATCGTTAGCCCATGTGCGGCAGGGGCAGTGACGGAACTGGGACCGTCACGGGGAGCGTGATGCACTGTGGGCACCAGTCCCCCTCCAGAACAAGTGGAGAACAGCATCCACTCCGTCTGTCCTTAACAGGATGAAGCACTGTGGGCACCAGTCCCCCTCCAGAACCAGTGGAGAACAGCATCCACTCTGTCTGTCCTTAACAGGATGAAGCACTGTGGGCACCAGTCCCCCTCCAAAACCAATGTAGACTGTTATCCACTTGTGACACTGTGGCTTTGCACTCCCCAGGATGGTACAGTGGGCAACCCACCCACTGCAAAGACTTGTGAGACTGTGGCTTTGCACTCCCCAGGATAAAACAGTGGGCAAACCACCCACTGCAAAGACTTGTGAGACTGTGGCTTTGCAATCCCCAGAATGGTACAGTGGGCAACCCACCCACTGCAAAGACTTGTGAGACTGTGGCTTTGCACTCCCAGGATAAAACAGTGGGCAAACCACCCACTGCAAAGACTTGTGATACTGTGGCTTTGCACTCCCCAGGATGGTACAGTGGGCAATCCACCCACTGCAAAGACTTGTGAGACTGTGGCTTTGCACTCCCCAGGATAAAACAGTGGGCAACCCACCCACTACAGAGACTTGTGAGACTGTGGCTTTGCACTCCCCAGGATAAAACAGTGGGCAACCCACCCACTGCAAAGACTTGTGAGACTGTGGCTTTGCACTCCCCTGGATACATCAATGGGCATGGAGCCCCGTCTTGGAACTAGCGTGGTGCTGTCATCTGGCTGAGGTGCCCCCCTTCCCTTCCCCCTGAGGTGCCTGTTGTATTTCTATCTGATGCCCCTGCAGTGTTCTCTCCGTTTCTGGACAGGTATTGTGTGTGGGCCTCGCCCATGCATTTTGGGCCCAGTGGTCCACAGACATTGAAATGTGCATACCTGCACTACTAATCGTGATGTATATATTTGGAATGTGTATATATTTATGTATATATGTGCTTACTGTATTTTGATACATTACAATGGTTGTACTTCATTTCCTTTTGTCTTTGCATTCTTCCGGGGGGGGGGGTTGGGGGTTGTTCCTGTGATGTTTGGTTATGCATTGGTGTGTGTGTTGTAGTGTGCGAGGGTCGGGGTGGGGGTGTTGCGTGTGTGTGTCCCCCCTCCCCTATGTCGTAGGTGCAGTACTCACCATTGTCTTCGGCGCCGCCGTTGCTGATGTTCGTAGAGGAGCAGGAACACAATCGCAGGGAGTATTTGGAGTTACGGGTTCATGGTATCCTCCTTCCTTGTGGAGTGTTGTTCAGGTGAGCGTTTTCCCATTGCAAAAGCTGTTTCCGCCGTGTTTTTATCCACGGAGAATCCGCCCCGGAAAAGGTGGCGGATTGGCCTGTTGTAATACTGTGGGCGGTACTTTGTCTCCCGCCTGTCTGTTGGCGGTGACCGCCGTGCTGATTGTCTGTACCACCGTGGCGGTCGGAGTGCTAAAGTGGCTGTCTATGTTGGCGGTTTCCGCCACGGTCATAATTCCCTTTTTTGTTCCGCCGGCCTGTTTGCGGTATTACCGCTGCTTTAACACCGTCCGCCAGGGTTGTAATGACCCCCAGTGTGCCATCACAGAGCTAAATACACCTCAGTGGCTAACCAGAGTGAGTTTAAAAGACTGCTTAATCTGCTCTATGGTTTCAACTGTCTTTGGAAAGTGTATGTAGCACTCGTTTTTGGCTTGAAAAAAGTGATTATTTTAAGTGCTCGAAAAGCAGTATTTTAGTGGCTTCAGAACTAGGCCATAACTGAAGAAGTAAATCAGGAAGCCTGAAAGTGTGGCTTAAGCCTGTCTGTATCCAAGGAGATTCTGAATAGAGCAGCACCTCCTGCTCCAGTAGCCTGTGCTTCCTGATTGTCTCTCTCTCTCTCCCAGACAACCCTAAGCCCTCCTCTCACATGTGCACTACCCCTTTAAGTTTGTGGAGGGAACCCCATGGCAGCCAAATTCAATTTTTTAGCCCTTCTTCTCTGTGGAGTAAACAGCCCAGTGAGCATGGGACAAAGAAGACTTTCTGTGTATGCTTTTGTTGAAAGTGGCCCTTTTACAGGGTCAATCCCCAAACCTTTTGCCCTTTCATTCTTATTATTCTGCTCTTGCTGGCTGACGTTATGACTCTGAGCACTTTACCACTGTTAATCAGTGCTAAAGTGCATGTGTTCTCCCTTGTAAACTTGGTACGATTGGCTTATACCTAATTGGCATATTTAATTTACCTATAAGTCCCTTGTAAAGTCATTTCCCTGTACACAGGGCCTGTAAATTATGTTCTACTGGTGGGCCTGAAGCACTGCTTGCACCACCCACTGAAGTAGCCTTTCAAATCTGGTGCAGGGCCTGTGTGCGCAGTCTTGTGCCACAGGGACCTGGCATCTAAGTTTACTTGCCAGGCCCAGAATTCCCCTTTGACTGCATGTAAGTCACCCCTAAGGCAGGCCCTAGCTAGTCCTATGGGGAGGGTGCTATGTATATAGAGGGCAGAACATGTGCCCAGCAATGAGGCCTGTCCTGCTAGTGACAAACAGCCTATTTGGTTTCTCACTGCTGTGAGTGCTGCCTTCTCATAGGATTGCATTGAAAATACCCTGCCTTATGTGTAGGGGGTATTGTCTGATTGATGAGGGGTAGCGAAGGCATGTTTGGGATGGTTGTAATGGTAATGAGAAATGCTGCTTACTAGTGTAGGGTGATTTTTTATTATCATTACAGAAATGCCACTTCTAGAAAGTGAGCATTTCTCTGTGCTTATGACTCTGGTGTTTTGCAGCTTGACTCCAATCCACCTCTGGGCAGAGTGACAGTTGGGCTTTGTGCATACTTTTCAGAATGCCTGTACACAGTGAGGGTGGAGGTGTCACAGAGGTGAATATACATACTGAAAAGTCTTCCTGGGCTGAGAGAAGTGAGAGGCAGGGCACACCTGCATTTATAAAGGCTGTGCCCTGGCCTCACACAATAGGGACGTTTACCCCTAACTGATGTTTGGAGCCTGTGCTGGAGGAGAGAGGGAGCACTTCCAGAACCAGTTGTAACTGGTTGGAACCTCTTCTCCCCTCTCTTTATAAAACACACTGTAAACTGAGTATAAGGAAAGGGGATTTTTTCTCACAATTTAGACATGAAGGGACATTCTTGGGACTCCAGAGACACGTCTGGAACTGGACACAGAACGCTGCTTAATGTACTCACCAGGACTCACTTTGGACTGCTGCTGTGCTGACCTGTGACTTGCCTGGTCACTAGGAGGAACTGCCACCATCTGCATCCCTTGTGCTGGCTTGTTGTTGGGCCTGCTAGCCCTGTGCTCCCCCCTTTTCTGTCTCCAGGGGCAGGGTGCTGTGGCACCTGATGCTTGCAAGTATCCAGAGCATGAGGAGTGCTTCTTCTTCATTTGTTTTGGGCCATACGATGAGTGCAGCGCTATATAGTTGAACACACCAGTCACTATAAGAGTATTTCGGCTAAGAGCCCCCCCACCCCCTGTGGGAAGCCCGTCAGGCATTGCAGCACCGGCCTGACAAGGAGAATTCCCGATGATGAAGCCAGACATCCATTGTGATGTGTGAGGGCTCTTGCTCCTGAAGAATCAGGTCCCCCTGAATTTCTCTATATTTTGGAACAGTGTACCTTTCTGTTTTTGTGAATAACGACTTTTCAAGGACATACATATTTCATATGTTCCAGGCATGGACATTAAGGATGTATATGTTACCCTGCTTGTTTATGATGTGCTACATATATGTGCTGATGCTCCTTTTATGGGCATGACAGGCTTAAATGTGTTTTATGACTTGCCATAGATTTCCATAATGCTCTTAGTATAGGCATTTATTATAATTCCATGACAAGTGCATTTCTTTTCTAATGGGATTCCTGACTATTGCTTACTTTGCAGAATTCTGAGTACTTACGTGTTCTAATGTGACTACTGCTTAGTCTTTCAGAGAATTAGTAACCTGTGTAACATTCTGACAACTGCTAAGGTAGCAGTGTATCTATGACATGTAATGTTTGGTCTAATGATGTTTTGTGCAATACAGTTTATTTTCACATAGCTCAGTGTTGTGTGTACTTTGTGGTGTACATATTGTGTCACGTGTGTTGTGTGTGTTGTGCAAACGCTTTACGCATTCCCTTCGGGATAGGCCTGACTACTCATGCCAAGCTACCAGTGGGGTGAGCAGGGGTTATCTTGGACATGTAACTTCCTTGCCCTGACTAGAGTGGGTGGGTTCTGCCTGGCTTAGGTGGCTAGCCAACCAGAAACCCCATTTCTAACAGCTTTTTTTTCTAAAAAGTACTTTTTTACCTAACAGTGTCTGTTTAAATTTCTCACTTGGTTTCTGTGAATTTTGTACTTTAAAACTGCTGTTTTGTTTCTGCTCATGACTGTTTGAATTTCTCTCCTAGTTTTCCCCTATAATGTGCTCGGCCTCCGGCCCCTCCCCCCTTTTAAGGTAAATAGGCAAAATGCACCTTGGTGGCTAACCTCAGTGGCTAACCAGAGTGTGTTTAAGAGATTGCTTAATCTGCTCTATAGTTTCAATTGTCTCTGGAAAGTGTATGTACCACTCATTTTTGGCTTGAAACTGATTATTTTAAGTGCTCAAAAAGCAGTATTTTAGTAGCTTCAGAACTGGGCCTCACATGAAGAGGTGTATAAGGAAGCCTGAAAGTGTGGATTGAGCCTGTCTGTGTCCAAGGAGATTCTGAATAGAGCAGCACCTCCCTGCCCCCTGCACTAGCAGTCTGTGCTTGCTGATTGTCTCTCCCACGCACAGGCAACCCTGAGCCCTCCTCTCACACCTGCACTGGCCCTTTATGTTTGTGGAGGTAACCCCAAGACAGCCACATTAATGTTGTGACCCCTGTTTCTCTGTGCCCTAAACAGCCCAGTGAGCAAGAGACAAAGAAGGTGGTAAGAACACAGACGTCCTGTGTGCTTGTTTTTTTCTAAGAAGTGCTTTTCCCCCACCCACTACTGTTTAAATTTACCTCTTCATTTCTGCAAATTTTGTACTTTAAAACTGCTGTTTTGTTTCTGCCAGTGACTGCTGAAATTTCCCTCCTATTGTCCCCTTTACTGCGCTAGGACTCCTGCACCACCCCCCTTTCAAGGTAAATAGGCAAAATACACCTCAGTGGCTAACCAGAGTGTGTTTAAGAGATTGCTTAATCGGCTCTATGGTTTCAACTGTCTTTGGAAAGTGTATGTAGCACTCAATTTTGTCTTGAAAAGGTGATTATTATAATTGGACAAAAAGCTGTATTTTTAGTTGCTTCCGAACTGGGCCTTAACTGAAGAGGTGAATCAGTAGGCCTGAAAGTGTGGATTGAGCCTGTCTGAATCCAAGGAGATTATGAATAGAGCAGCACATCCCTGCCCCCTGCACCAGCAAATTGTGATTAAGGCCTCTTGCCCCTTATATAAGATTTTAATGGTTGTTGCATCTTGTGCTCTGATTGGTTGCTAGGGCTAGAGTTTCTATTGGATTGAGGACTTAGGATTTGCATTCTGATTGGCTGTTTTGGCTAGGGGTTCTATCGGACTAAGGGCTTAGGGTTTGAGGTCTGATTGGCTGCTTGGGTTCCAGATTCTGATTGGTTGATAGGGCTAGGGTTTTAATTGCACTAAGGGTTTAGGGTTTGATTTCTGATTGGCTTAGGGCTCGACATCCTTTTGGACTCAATGCTTAGGGTTTGGATTTTGATTGACTAATTGGGCTAGGGCTGTGATTGGTTAATAGGCCAGGCCTCCCTTTGGCTCTAGGGTTAGGGTTTTAATTTGTTAGGGTTAGGGGTTGGCCAATAAGGATATTGAAGCCTAGGGTTCGGGGCGTCTCAGCCAGGGCGTCAAGTCTAGGGGCGGAGAGGACAAGGGGAGGCCTGTTTGGGTCTGTGCAGGCCAGGTCAGACCTAGGGACAGAGATGCTGCCCAATTTTTCTTTTATCAGCTAGCACAATAAGCCTTACACATCTGCAACCATCCAAGCACCATATTAGCAAAGGCATTCTATTCACGTGCCACAAAAAACCTCATACAGATTTCAGTGTCTCAACAACCACTACAAAACCCCACAAGCCATACCCGTACACCCGCCTACCACAACTACAACACTATGACACTTTCATTCTCGCACAAAACACAACTCTGTCATGTACCACTAATATATCCATACATCACCAACATAACACAAAGTCACATTATACAAAACTTTAATGGATCCAGCCACACACTCCCCGTTCATACAAACAAAACAGCTCTACACTCTACTTCCTCATAACAGACCTCCTTTTATCATGACGAAACCTATCCTCAGCCTTTCGTCATACGATGCAACACCTTCCTCCTCTTTTTACCAAATACACACAACCAAGCAATCCTCATACTCCACTCCATCACACATATTACCTCTTACAATGATCAAATCTAATTAAATTACTCATAACTCTTGTCCATCTCCTCTTACACATTACATACACTCTTCTAACAAACATATCACCATCTGTGGTACTATTCAAATACCACTCACCAGCAGTTCTTTACATACAGGTCCTTCTCAGAAAACCACTACATCAATATCTCCTCTCACTACTCCACAAAATTAAAACAAAACACACACACCAGCACTACAAATCATACGCACTTTCATAATACTTTTTCACAAATTAGAAACATACACCCACTCCCTCCCTTATAACTATGCAAATAACACACATCCTAATACATCTTTAATCCCAAATTTTCAATCATCACCAGAAACAACAAATACACCTACACAACAGGACTCATTCACCTGCTTCTCATCCACTGCACAATTTAGAGCCTTAGAATATGACCCACATGTTCCACCACCACCCCTAACCCATAATCTTTCAACCATAAACAGGCACAAACAAAATAAACAACTTCCAACTCTTTGCAACTTCACATCCCCATGTCTATTACACAAGGCTACTCTACAAAAACCATACAACTTACTACCTTACTCTCACCCACCATCTCTACCACCAACACACACCGATCCAACAAAATGATTTGTAAGCCTGCAGGATGAGAAACACAATATATTGAACAATGCTATTGTAACCCTCATACAGATAATATCAGCACTAATGACACACCTGCTACAAATTTGAAATATACAGCTCACTATTCTACAAAACAAAATACACCACCACCAAAACACAATCTCTAAACTGCCTACTAATAAATGCGCGATCACACTCTAAAACAAGCACCACATTTATGACCTACTCACTGACAGACAACCTGACTTACTCTTCATAACTGAATCATGGTTGGGAGATGACATGGCTCCAGTGTTGCATGAATCCATTCCTCCAGGCTATCAAACCATTACACAAAACTGTACAGGAAAAAGAGGAGGTGGACTAGCTGGTATATTCAAGCAAACAATAAATCTCAGCAAACTGAACAACATTGCCATACAAAATTGTGAGGCCCTCTTCAACAGATGCAACCCTACACCATCTTCCTCCCGTAACGTCCTCCTCCTTTACAGACCACCACCTAGCAACTCAACATTTCCAGACACATCTAGACACAGTTTCAAACCTTATAACACTATACTTCAACCTATGCAATGTGCAAAGTTTTGGTGCAGGGCAGGGGTGAAAGCCTTTTTGCTGTGCTACTTTGAGTCAAAACAAAAGGGCAGGAATGTGCTGCATCTATAAAATACGGTGCACACCTGTCCTTGTCCCCTGCACTGGTGCACAAATTGCTGCCATGTGCAAACGCAGTCACCCTTGCACCATGGTGCAAGGATGCCTGTGTGGCAGGGATGATTGTTTTTGTGCAGGAAGGGGCACATTCCTGCAACAAAACAGTCACAAGAAGGCATTTTCCTCTTTCTATGTGAGTTGAATTTTGAGTTACAGGGATGATTGTTTTTGTGCAGAAAAGGACACCTTCCTGCACAACAATTATGAGCAGCATTTTCCTGCTTCTATGTGTGCTCCAGAATATACCTCACATAGGATGAGGAAAAAACAGGGAGAAATAAGGTTATTTCTCCTCATTGCACACCCTTACGCCACCACTAGGGTGGTGTAGCAAACGGATGCATTCCCAGATTTATGAAACCTTGTAAATCTGAAAATGTGTCAGATTCCATGGGTGTTGTGTAGGAAAGTACCATCTTGCCTGGCATGTTACCCCCAGTTTTACATGTATGTAACTTTGTTTTTGCCTGTCTCACTGGGATCCTGCTAGCCAGGACCCCAGTGCTCATAGTTTGTGGCCTGAATATGTGTACCTGTGTAGTGACTAACTGTGTCACTGAGGCTCTGCTAACCAGAACTTCAGTGCTTATGCTCTCTGTGCCTTTAAAATTGTCACTATAGGCTAGTGACCGTTTTCACCAATTCTAATTGGCACTCTGGAACACCCTTATAATTCCCTAGTATATGGTACCTAGGTACCCAGGGTATTGGGGTTCCAGGAGATCCCTATGGGCTGCAGCATTTCTTTTGCCACCCATAGGGAGCTCAGACAAATCTTAGACAGGACTGCCACTGCAGCCTGAGTGAAATAACACACACATTATTTCACAGCCATTTTACGTTGCACTTAAGTAACTTATAAGTCACCTATGTATCTTACCTTCACTTGGTGAAGGTTAGGTGCAAAGTTACTAAGTGTGAGGGCACCCTGGCACTAGCCAAGGTGCCCCCACATACTTCAGGGCAATTTCCCCGGACTTTGTTAGTGCGGGGACACTATTACACGTGTGCACTACATATAGGTCAATACCTATATGTAGCGTCACAATGGTAACTCTGAATATGGCCATGTAACATGTCTAAGATCATGGAATTGTCCCCCCATGCCAAATCTGCTATTGGGGTGCCAATCCCATGCATCCCCGGGGCTCCACTATGGACCCCGGGTGCTGCCAAACCAGCTCTCTGGGGTATTCACTGTAGCTACCGCTGCTGCCACCCCACAGACAGGGTTCTGCCCTCCTGGGGTCTGGGCAGCCCAGTCCCAGGAAGGTAGAACAAAGGATTTAATCTGAGAGAGGGTGTTACACCCTCTCCCTTTGGAAATAGGTGTTAAGGGCTTGGCAGGAGTAGCCTCTCCTAGCCACTGGAAATGCTTTGAAGGGAAAGGGTGGTGCCGTGCTTGCATAAGCCAGTCTACACTGGTTCAGGGAATCCCCAGCCCCTGCTCTTGTGCGAAACTGGACAAAGGAAAGGAGAGTCACCACTCCCCTGTCCATCACCACCCCAGGGGTGGTGCCCAGAGCTCCTCCATTGTGTCCCAGACCGCTGCCATCTTGAATCCAGAGGTGTGAGGGCACAGTGGAGGCCTCTGAGTGGCCAGTGCCAGCTGGTGATATCAGCGACCCGTCCTGATAGGTGCTTACCTCACTAGGTGGCCAATCCTCCTCTGAGGGCTATTTAGGGTCTCTCCTGTGGGCTTTTCCTCAGATAACAACTTGCAAGAATTCACCGGAGTTCCTCTGCGTCTCCCACTTCGACTTCTGCCAAGGATCGACCGCTGACTGCTCCAGGATGCCTCCAAAACTGCAACGAAGTAGCAAGAAGACTACCAGCAGCATTGTAGCGCCTAATCCTGCCAGCTTTCTCGACTGTTTCCTGGTGGTGCATGCTCTGAAGGCTGTCTGCCTTCACCCTGCACTGGAAGCCACGAAGAAATCTCCTGTGGGTCGACAGAATCTTCCCCCTGCTCCAGCAGGCACCAAACTTCAGCTTCACTGGTACTGTGGGACCCCTCTCATCCTGACGAGCGTGGCCCCCGGAACAAAGGTGGTGGACCCAAGTGACCCAGACTGTCCAGTGGTCCAACCGTCCAAATTTGGAGGAGGTAAGTCCTTGCCTCCCCTCTCCAGACAGTAATCCTGTGTACTGCGTGATCTGCAGCTGCTAGGGCTTCTGTGCTTTTTTGCAAGGAATACTTTGTGCACAGCCTAGCCCAGGTCCCCAGCACTCTGTCCTGCATTGCTCAAATCGCTGAGTTGACCACCGGCTTCGTGGGACCCTCTTTTGTAGTGCTGAGACGACCATCGTGCTCAGTTTTCTTGAACCCGTGTTCAAGTACTTCTGCGGGTGCTGCCTTCTTGAGCATGGGCTCTCTGAGTTGCTGAGGGCCCCCTCTGTCTCCTCGTCCAAGTGGCGACCTCCTGGGCCTTCCTGGGCCCGGGCAGCACCCTTTTTCTTCAACTGTGACCTTTGTAGCTAGCAAGACTTGTCTGCGGTCTTTCTCCAAGGAAACAACTCTGCATCCTCCAGTCCATGGGACATCTGCACAAAGGAGAAGTTCCTAGCACCTTTTGTTGATGCAGAATCTTCAGCTTCTTCCATCCGGAGGCAGCCATTTTGCACCTTCATCTGGGGTTTAGTGGGCTCCTGCCCCCCTGGACACTTTTGTGACTCTTGAACTTGGTCCCCTTCCTTTGCAGGTCCTCAAGTCCAGGAATCCGTCTTCAGTGCTTGGCAGTCTGTTGTGGTCTTTGCAGAATCTCCTATCACGATTTTAGTGTGTTTCTGGGGAATTAGTATCACTTTACTCCTACTTTTCAGGGTCTTGGGGTGGGGTGTCTTAGCCACCCTTAGTGTTTTTTTTACACTCCCTGCGACCCTCTACACACTACACTAGCCTAGGGATCCATTCATGGTTCACATTCCACTTTCAGAGTATATGGTTTGTGTTGCCCCTAGGCCTATTGCATCCTATTGTATTCTACAGTGTTTGCACTACTTTTCTAACTGTTTACTTACCTGATTTTGGTTTGTGTGTATATGTTGTGTATTTCACTTACCTCCTAAGGGAGTATATCCTCTGAGATATTTGTGGCACATTGTCACTAAAATAAAGCACCTTTATTTTTAGTAACTCTGAGTATTGTGATTCTTATGATATAGTGCTATGTGATATAAGTGGTATAGTAGGAGCTTTGCATGTCTCCTAGTTCAGCCTAAGCTGCTCTCCTATAGCTACCTCTATCAGCCTAAGCTGCCAGAACACTACTAATCTACTAATAAGGGATAACTGGACATGGCACAAGTGTAAGTACCATCAGGTACCCAGTATAAGCCAGGCCAGCCTCCTACATGTTGCGTGGAAACACCCACAGTAACACCCATGAAATGCCCCTTTCATTCAGAGTAATGTGTGAAAGGGGGCCATATCTACAAGGCCATGCATGCCACGCAGAGGGGCTTTGCATGGCCTTGTAGATAAGGCCCTGCATCCTACGCCTCTGGTGCATCAAATAAAGTGACGCACCTGCGGCGCTGGATTCTTGTAAATGAGGCCCTTGGTTTGACAAACCCAATATGCCCCATCCTAAAACTATCATCACTAGCCTGGTCACAATTAACCTACATCAGATTGTACAAAGTCCCACACACATTGCTTGTCACATCCTAGATGTCATTTGTTTGAAATCCAGAACTAGTTACCTTTCAAAGCATCACACGAGCCACATAGTCGGACCACCATTTGATAGCTTTCCAACATAAAACACCACAAATCAACACACTGAAGACCACCTTACATGCATCCACCTATCGACAAAGGAACAAACTCAATTTTGAATACTTAAAAACACAACTAACAACCAATATAGATATGGACACAATAAATTCTGTTAAAAAACTTTGAGTGGCTACAGGATTTTTTCAATATCCTAATACCACTCAGAGCAACAAAACAAGGCAAAAGAGAACAAGCACCTTGGAGAAATATAGAACTAAAGAAGATAAAACAACAAATCAGAAGGCTGAAACAAACCTAGCTCAAAACAAACAGCATTCAAGACAAACATTACTTATGCAGTCTTTACAGAATGTAGAAATAAATAATCAAAAATCAGAAAAAGGGTACTATTCAGGCAGAATTCAAAATGCTAAATCTGCAAACAAAGAATTTTATAAATGTCTATAAATTTCAAAAACCTTGATGCATGGAAGGATCTCATCCCATTACTCAAGAATTCACAGACAAACTGGCAAATCATTACACAACCGAATCAGACACCTTGGCCTCACATTTAAAACAAAGTAAAACCACCATCACTAACCTGTTTCCAAATATCCCCTCCAACAGGAAGCCAAAGAAGCCTCTGCATTCCTTCAAACAACTATCACAAGTGAATTTATGGATCTGTTCAAACCAAGCAGGCATTCTGGCTGCCCTTCTGACCCTCGTCCACCATAAATTTTCAAGAGCATTCTTTTATCTACCTCTGCTGCCACACCAGTAAGAAGAATCATCAGTAGTTCTTTAACTCTGGGAGTCTTTCCAGAAGACCTAAAAAAGGCATACATATGCCTATTCTTAAAGAAAAAAAAACCTTGAACCCATGTGATCCCAAAAATTAAGGATCAATAACAAATGGACCTTTCCTTGGCAGAAATAGAAAGAGCAGCATTCGTCCAGATTTCACAATTCATTGAAGATAATTCCATACTTTCAGACTACCAAACTAGGTTCCGCCCAGGAAGAGGCTCAGAATATGTCCGCGTTGCCATCGGGGATGACCTTAAAAACACAGTAGACCACAATGGAGTTACTGCACTACTTCTCTTGGACCTCTCAGCTGTGTTTGACACAGTTGACCATGACACCCTAAAACAAAAACTCTACGAAGCCGGCATTGAGGGGACTCTCGACTAGATCACATCCTACCTTCAAAACAGAACAAATGTCATCAATACATCCCCTTTCTCATCCAAACCGCACTTCACAAAAGCAGGGGTCCCTCAAGGCTCAATCATCTCGCCCATGCCTTTAAAACAGCTCAATTAAGTCATTACTAGCAATGATAAATCAATTTCAGCTCACATGCTATAACTATGCACGTGACAAACAAATACTCCTTAAACTGGAATGATTTAAAGACATTGGAAACTCACAAATCTTTAGATGCCTCAGAGCCCTTGATCAGTGGGTGACATGAAGCCATCTCAAACTGAATGTTTCCAAAACACAAATACTCACATGTGGTGATTGGAAAAATTATGACCCACTCTGCGCATACCCTGATGATCTAGAACCACCTCCTAAAATACCTAAGGAAGTAAGAAACCTTGGAATTACCATGGATTCCATCTTACTGTCTAAAATGGATTACGCCAACGGCCTAATCAATGGATCATCTCTATCTACTATGAAAAGACTACAACTGATTCAGAACTTTACTGCCAGACTACACCCTACATGTAAAGCCACATGCCCACATCTCTCCTGCCTTGAGGGCCCCACACTGGGTACTGCTTGCCAGAGATCCACCTTCAAGTTCTTTATATCACCCACCAACCAATACATGGAATAGGACCGCATTTCATCAGAAATAAAATCACCAAATACATTCAAAAAAGGAACCTCTGATCAAGGTTGGCACCTCAACCTCAAAACCCTCCCATACAAGACAAAGACAATAAGTGGTACATCTTACTCTGTTCAAGTGGGCAAACTATGGAATTGATTATAACCAAATTTAAAGATCCATGGATAACCATCTTCAGAAGCCTACTCAAGAGTTGGCTGTTTCCTACATTCGTGCCCTAAGGTAACTATAACTCATGCCCTCACCATGCACAGTTTTTTCGTCAAAAATGTTACTGCAAATATAACAGTGATATTATCAATGATGTTATCAAAAATATCATGAGTGCCATAGTTTGTGGGATAATTAGCCATGCATGGTGAGGGCACGAATTATAGTTACCTTAGGGCATGAGTTATGGTTACTTGAGATAACTCTAGCTATAACTGGTGAATTTCTATGGATTCGTAAGTTTAAAATGTGAGCCTAACTATAATGTCCCTGCAACCTTTGTTTTTTTAAGTGAATTTCTATGGGGTTTTTTAAATACTATTTCCTAACTATAACATTCCTGTAACCTTTGTTTTTTCAGTGAATTTCTATGCTTTTTAACGTATAGTAATTTCCATTATTACACTTTAATCCAACCACTGCAGCGCACAATATCAGGCGTGTGCGGCAGTGGTTGGCCACAGGCTATGGGGCCAACCCTCTATAAATACCCAAAATTGCACTGTGCACGGCCTTCCCCCGTGTGTGGCAGGTGTTGCCCACAAGGCCTGGCCTGGCCTGCAGCCAGGCCCTGCGGCCAACCCCCTAACCACCTAACCCCACACTGCGCATGGCCCATTGTGGCAGGAGTTAACTGCAGCCTGTCTCTGGTGTGAGAATAGGTGTAAGAGGATGATTCTCGGGATGAAAGTAGCTGTGAGAGTCTATGTATGGGTGTGATAGTGCGTGCATAAGAGTCTGCGCAAGTCTACGAGTGGGTGCATAAGGTGTCAGTGGGAGTGTGAGTCTGAGCGGGTCTGTGAGTGGGTGCGTGAGTGTCTGAGTGGGTCTGAGTGGGTGTGTGAGGGTCTGAGTGGGGCTGTGAGTGGGTGCACAAGGGTTTGAGTGGGACTGCGAGTGGGTGCATGAGTGTCTGAGTGGGTCTGTGAACAGCTGTGTAAGGGTCTAAGTCGGTGTTTGAGTGGAAGAAAGAGATTCAAAGAGAGAGAGAGAAAGAGAGTGAGGGGGAGAGATAGAAAGTTTTTTAGGCTCTGATGGATGATATATTTAGAATGAGATTTAGAATGAGAAAAATTTATTTGTCAATTAAAAAAAAAAAAGATCACCTTCCAGTATGAGCCTGAAACATTTTCACTTGAAAAAAAACAAAGAAGGGAAATGACCAGGGATACACTTGGGCTCGAACCATCAGCACGCAGTTTATACATCTGTGACCGACTAATTGTTCTTGCCCTTTACGGGCTATCCGAGACTGCAGGGGGAACCTCAAGGCCTTCCTGCGGTCCGACTTCATTTTTCTATTATTTATTTTGCTGCCCTTTATGTGCTTTACAGGACCGCAGGGAATGCTTCAAGGCAAGCAAGGAGCTGCTTTTAACAGCAACCTCCTGGTTGCTGGAGCAATGTTTTAATCTGTGTTCCCGCGCATGCATATTGCGGAACAGCCGCATACAGGAACTTTCACGTCATCGGGTGCTTAAATTACGGTTGCGCCCCCGCTGTGCTGGACCGACTTCTGCCACCATCGACCCGACCTAGCCCGGCCAGGACTTCCTCCTCAGGTGACTTCATTGCCACCGGACACTTAAATTATGGCTGTCCTAGCATTGTGCAGGACCCACTGCTGTCACCATCAACCTATTCTACCCAGGACTTCCTGGCCCAGGGGTCTTTGCGGCTGGAGCCGCATACAGGAACTTTTGTGCAATTGGACGCTTAAATTACAGTCGCGGGACTCACTGCGGTCACCAGTGACCCCACCTAGCCCGTCTAGGGCTTCCTGCCCCAGGGGGCTTTGCGGCGGGAGCCGCATACAGGAACTTTCGCACCACCGGGCATTTAAATTACGGTAGCGCTCCCGCTGCATGGAGTGGGCGCGGGTCGCACCCGGGCAAAGCCCAGGCCAATGGTGGGCCCATCCATGCCCATCCGAGCCCAAAAGAGGCTGGGCTGAGACCCCCTCCAACGTTTCTTCTACCTCCAACAAAGGTACTGTGTGAAATCTGCCTTTGTGTAATTTATTTATCTTTAAAAGCAATTGATCCATCACCCCAGTCAGTTGGCCCATCTGCCCAAAGGCGCAGCCAGGGGAAGAGATGGGCAAAAGAAAGGCAAGTGAGGGTGGTTCTGTGGTGGTGGGAAAGAAGTGCAGGAAAAACTCAAAGAGGTTGGGAGATATTTGTGTGCTTGATCGTATTGACAATCTTCTGGCGGACTGCGAAGAGATTTTAGTTCCTCTTGTTGTCACTTCACCCACCAAGAGCCCTACCCACAGCCCTGTGCCTTGCTCAATGACCATTAAACAGGAAGGCATATCCAACGTGTTTAGTAAAGCTAGGGACCGGGCCCAGTGTAAAGGCAAATTATTAACTTGCAGTCCAAAAGTCCCATCTCTGGGCCATGATCCAACAACTGAGTCAACTGTACGTAATCGATTCTCATCACTCCAATGCCTACCTAACAATTCTACACTATAGTGCTGATCCGATACCCAGGTTCAAGGATGAGAGGGGCACTCAATTATCCACATGGCCAATTCATTACCCTCAGCTGCTACTTTGCCTGGTTGCCTTTCTGTATTAAGGTCAGAAATAGTGGCCCTCAAGACCATGGCCAGAGACCTTGTGGGCATTGTAAAGTGTCTTGTTAAGGAAAGGGAGGTGAAATTTTGTCAGGGCACTTCTAAGTCTTCCATGGTTAAAGTTCATGCTAGTACTACTACTTACCCTCTTCCTCCCCACATGAAACATCCAGCTGTGCATGGAGGTTTCACTTCTGTTGTTACGAATTCAAGGGCCGTTGCTAGAGTGCCATTATAGTCCGCTGGGTGCATTTCTCGAAATTGCCTCTCGTTATCCCCTTAGCAGAGGCCCTAGTACCTTGGCTCCAGTATCTAGGAGCATTCGCCACTTTTGTTGATCATTTGACAATAGTACCACCACTTCTACTCTGTGCAAAAGTTTTATGATTAATGTACTTAAGGGAGACTTGCAGGAGGGGTTGGAGTGGAGGGGGAGGCCTCACTGATATATAAGGTGACACATTAGATACACCATGCTAGAAGGTGTCTCTCAGTGATTAGAAACAATATCCTGGGGCCCAGACATCGTAGTTTCCTGAGCTCCCCATCTGATTATGTAGAACTCCTTTTAGACAATGGGTGGCTAGCTGATGGTTTGGTGGCTCTGGATTTAATAATCAATCCGCCTGAAGGGTCTTCCATTCAGTTTAAGTATAATTTGATACACGCCCATCTAGCTGCACTTCATCTTTATCTTTAAGATGATGGTTTTGCTCCAAATAAGATAGACTGACTTCAGCAGCTGAATGTGCAGGTTCCCCCAGTTGTGGGAAGCTCTAGTGGATTTGTGGGTTCCTCGAGTAGTTTTGCGAACTGGTTGATGAGAGTGTTTTTTTGTGAGAACTTTCCTCCTTGCTACGCTTCAGGAAGTTACATCTGCCTCTAGTGAAGATTGTAGCTCCCCGGAAGCATGGCTTGATTCCTCTGCCAACTTTTTTTCCTTATCAAATCCTAACAGTGTGTCTTCCAAAATCATTATTGGTTCATGGAATGTGGCCAGGTTAAAGTCTAAATTGCAGTTGCCCCACTGGAATGTCTACAACATCTGCATTTTGCAGGAAACCTGGATTTCAGAACCAGCCTATAAACCAGGATATGCGACCTGTTATCCCGGCCTTTTCCAATAAAGTGGGGCATCCATCCAGGGGAGTACTAATTTGGATGGAGATTGCCCTACAGTGTGCCGTGAAAGAGTTAATAACAGATTGCTCTGATATTTTAGGCATTAGCCTTAAAGGGCCTGATAAAGTCACTGTGGATATTTTTAACATCTGTTCTTGGGGCACAAGGGGGGCTAAATACTCCACTATCCTGAAAAACACTTGAGGTTGGGTGAGAGATCTAACAACCACATCTGTATTGTAGTGGGGGATTTCAACCTCACGTTTGAATCCCTGGGTGTGAGAGACATGGGTGACTGTTTGGAAGAGGATGATTCCTGGCTTATACCTAGGCTAGAGTTACCCCCTGTGAAGAAGTGGTCACAGGCTGCCCTCCAGTTGAAGGCCATGTCATTCGGACTAGGCTAAGGGCTGTTAACAGAAGGACAAAGTCCGATATACAGGGCACCTGCACTTTTAATGGCTCACGAAGGAAGAGTCATATAGGGGGTCATTCTGACCCTGGCGGTCACCGTCCGCCAGGGCCAATGACTGCGGAAGCACCGCCAACAGGCTGGCGGTGCTTCCATGGGCACTCTGACCGCGGCAGTACAGCCGCGGTCAGAAACGGGAAACCGGCAGTGTCCCACCGGTTTCCCGCTGCCCCAGGGAATCCTCCACGGCGGCGCTGCTTGCAGCGCCGCCATGGGGATTTCGACCCCCTTACCGCCATCCTGTTCCTGGCGGTTCTCACCGCCAGGAACAGGATGGCGGTAAAGGGTGTCGTGGGGCCCCTGGGGGCCCACATTGATTTTCAGTGTCTGCCAAGCAGACACTGAAAATCGCGACGGGTGCCACTGCACCCGTCGAACGCCTTCAACTCCGCCGGCTCCATTCGGAGCCGGCTTCCTCGTTGAAGGCGCTTTCCCGATGGGCCAGCGGGCGGCCTTCTGGCGGTCGCCCGCCAGCCCAGCGGGAAAGCCAGAATGGCCGGTGCGGTCATGCGGCGGCTCCCGCCGGGCGTGCGGTTACCGCCGCCGGCGGGAGTCGAAATGACCCCCATAGACTTTATTCTGATTGACCTTATACAGTGGGTTTAAGTGGATGAAATGGTGGTCAGGAATACAACCGATAGCTATCATAAATCCCTTTGCCTAAGCCTGGTGTCTCCCTGGGGTAGGGTGCGAAATGTGTTTCGTCTTCACCAAATCACCAGGGAGGTTTAGCCCACAAATGACAAACAGCGCCTATGGAGGAGCATGGTTGCCATGCAAGAGTGACACCCTCCGCTGCATTAGTCAAGATTTGGGTCATGTGTGTCATCAATCAACACTTTGAATGAGGAGGCCAGTGGGTTTCATAAGATCTCATCTGCTCATACTAGGTTCTTTTACCGGCTGGAACCGTTATTTACTGTGTCCACATCATAAACTTTCCCCAAGTCAGCCGTGGTGAGGGCGCCCAGTGGTTCAATCGTGAATGTAGACAGACTCAAGCTCAACTAGTTAGGGCAATTAAGTCAAAAGATGTTACCTGCATTACATCACTTCAGAGAAGGTATAAGCAGGTACAGATCAAGGCCAAGCGGGTTTGGGAAGAGGAGAGTTGGCAGTCAATTAAGGAAGCACTTGAGTGCAAAGATTCCAAACTTTTTTAGTTTCTGGTTAGAAATGGTAGCCATAGGGTGGCTGATTCTTTAGGTAATTTCATACAGCCATCTGATTGGTATAATCATTTTAATTCACTTTATAGTGAGGTTGGCCAACCAATAAATAGTTCTGTCACTTTTATTCTCACCCTGTTGGACAATGGTAACTGAGGTGATCTTTTCAATTTTAGTGATATTTGTGATTCAATTGATTCTATAGTGGGCTCTAAGCTAGCTGGCCCAGTGGCCTCCCGGGTGATCTTTTTCTGTACGAGAAAGAAAAATGATCCCAGAGTCATGGAGGAGTGCAGAAGTGATACCTTTATATAAGAAATGCAATAGGCCCCTTCCTGGTAACTACAGGCTCATAAGCCTTATTGATTAGATTCAGAAGGTGTTCTGCTGTGCCCTTCTATCAAAAATCCAGGATTGGATTAGTGAAAACAATATTTTGTCCCCGTATCAGGCTGGCTTCACACAAAAGATGACTAGAATTAACCAGGTATTTCATTTTTGACTCTTGCACTGGAAAACAGTTGTGATTGGGAAGGGGATCCTTTATGTAACATTTATAGATTTAAAGTCTGTTTTTGACCTGGTCCCCAGAGGCAAGACCTGGGAAGCGCTACATGACATCTGAGGTTTTGGCTCTAGTTTTTTGCCTCCATTATGCAAATTTTGCCAGAGTGCGCTGGAGGGAGCAAGGTTATCTCACTGACCCTATTAATGTCAATAAGCGTGAACAGCTGGGGTTTGTGTTGGCCCCAACCCTCTTTTCTCTGTACATAAACTATGTTGTTCAGTTCCTTTCCTCCCAGCCCTCTGATGCTCTGGTGCTAGGTAACAATAAAATAGTGTCACTTCTATTCACAAATACCCTGTCCAGTTGTTATTGAATGACTTTAAAGAATTTTGTACACTAAGAGGGCTTGAGATCAATACATCAAAAACGGCGATCAATCCACATAAGTCATATACGGGGAGCCCTTCCCTTGGTGGAACGAAACTTGAACAAGTGAACACCTTTGAATATCTAGGTATCAAGTTGTTGGATAGAATGTCTTGGAAAACACATGTGAACTCAATGTCCTTGAAGTTCAGACAATTGGTTGGAGTACTTTTGAGGGAGCACCATCTATCCGCTAGTAGACCCATAGTGGCTGCACTTCAGATTTATGATCTGAAATCTGTTGGTGCGGCTCTATATGGGGTGGAACTATGGGGGTTGGAGAACTTAAGAGAACTTGCTAACATTGAACATAAGTTTTTGAGAAAGCTTGTGTCTTTGCCTGCAAGTACTCCACTTCTTCCCCTATATTTGGATATATGGCCCACTACTCTATAGCTGATAAAGCCATGCTAAGACCATTGTTGTTTTGGAGTAGAGTAATGGCAACATCGGAACTGTCCTCCTACTCTAATGAGTTCAGGGAACTTTGTTCTTTAGATAGCTCCAACAAGATCTCTTGGATAAGCACAGTGAAGAACCTACTGACCGCTATTGGGCTAGGAGAGGTGTGGAATTGTTCTCTTTCAGGGCTTCTACCTTCTAAAGATAAGGTGAAGTCGTGCTACTGGTAGTGGGTATCATTGACTGTGACATCTCCTTTCCTTGCAGGGCGGCTAACAAGTGAGTTTTTGAACTTTAAATGTACTAGGTTTTTGGAGCCCTAGCTCGACTGCATCAATGTGCCTAGCGATAGAAAGCTCTACATGCAGTTTCGTTTCGGCTCCCTTCCACTAAAGCCCTTGACATGCAGTTGGCAGAATAGTTCTACCCCCACCACACTGTGTCCTAGCTGCAAAGTTGGCATGGAATCAGTTGCTCATGTTTTCTTTGTTTGTCCAACCTATGCTCTCCCTTGGGCGAATTGGTTGGCTCCAACTTGTAAGCAATTGGGGACCCGCCATCATGCCACAGCATTGAGGATTTTCAGATCAGACCCCAGTTTATCCTTTGCCATTGTAGTTGCCAAGTTCCTTGGGGGTATGTGGCGTATCAGAAGGAAGTTATTGAAGGCCTCCTGAGTCATCAATTTCTCTCAGTGTTTTGCACTAACACTTTTGTTTATTCAATGGAATTTAAAATAATTTCTTGATATTTCTAATCAGTACACTTGAGTTGTATTGTTTTCTTTTCATTTGGTAATTATTGATTTGAGATTTTATCTCTTTTTAAGTTTTCATTACACTAACTTTTATGCTTTCTTATTTATGTAATTGTTGTATGAAAGACTGTTATGGCACTGGATGCCAAAATAAAGTAATGATTGAAACATATATATATATGTATCACAACAGAGCCCGGAACGCGGAAGCTGTTTCCGTGACCAAGGCTACGGCCAAAACACGTTGGAGGGGAGATTCATGTCTTCCAAATACATTTTACATGAAATTACAGCACTTTGAAGATGTCCTGGCTGTCCTTGAATGAAGAGGAGAAATTGTGCATATATATATATATATATATATATATATATATATATATATATATATATATATATATATATATATATATATATATATGTATATATATATATATGAAAAACCAAAGGTTACAGGTACGATATATAGTTAGGCTCACATTTTAGAAGTACAAAACCAAAACCATAGAAATTCACCTGTTACAGTTATCTCACATAACTATAACTCACACCCTAAGGTAACTATTGCTCGCGCCCCCTACCATGCACAGGTTTTTCACATTGATATTATTAATAATGTTATCAAAGATGTCATGAGTGCCGTAATGTGTGGGGTAAGTCTGTTTTTGACCTGTCCCCAGTGCATGGCAAGGGCGTGAGTTATAGTTATAACATATATATATATATAAATATAAATATATATATATATATTTATATATACATTTTAAGCGTAGAATAATATATATGTATATATATATTATTCTACACTTAACATGTTCATAGGTCATTGCATAGTTCTATATAAGTTGTTTGATTAGATGCTTATGAGTCTCTATTTTATCTATCACAATAGATAAATATTATCTTGACTATCTACAAACATTTCACTATTGAAATATTGATGAAAGATAAAAATATTGTTAGAAAAGTACACAAATAAATTAATTTCAAATAATTCGACATTTGAAAGTCTGTGTTTATACGATATAACTTTAAATCTCAATATATTATCTTCTTTACACATATATTCCCTTTCTATGTAACCATGTATCTATTTATTTATTATTTAAGTCCTATTGTACAAGAGAAAAAAAGAGGTAAAGAAACCACTCTCCAATGCATTACTCTGTCTCATCCTATACCTCTATCAATCTATCCTCTATCTCCACTCTCTGACGCATCCCAAACCTCCTTCTACTACTATGGTCTCCAAAATAACCCATAGTAGACCCTTCCCTCCTGGTTCGCCCCAAACTCAGTTTACTACTATGATCTCCCAAACAACCCTACTAATTTCTCCCTCATGTATCTCTCCTTTGGCTCACCCCAAACCTCATTTTACTATTATCTCCCTAATCCCTTTCTATAGACTCTTCCCTCCTCCATCTCTTCTTGACTTATCCCAAACCTCATCTAACTACTATGATCTCCCAATTAACACTTTCTGGATCCCTCTTCTATACCTCCATTAATTTATTCAAACCAACTAACAGACTCACATGTCCTCCAGATATAAAATCCCTTTAGATGGATCGGTAACCAGCTCTCACAAGGACTTTTCAGTTCAAAGTAATTTCTCATTATTTTGTCCATTGCTGTTGGACCCGTCCTATACGTAACAGTCGGTCTATCAGAGATTTCATTGGTCAAGCCAGGTACACCCCTTAATAGAGCCCACTTTTTTTTGTAAATCAATTTATGCTCTTGACTGTATGTTGTTATTAGTGCTAGTTTATCATATTGTTCTTTTTCCTCGCATTTAGGATTCTGAACAAGCGCATTAGATCTACTTACACCACAAACTCTTTGTTCAGCCTGTTTAAGCACACTGTCCTGGTAACCTCGTGTTCCTAATCTATTCTTTAAATCATCCAAACATTAATTAAGGTCCTTGACTTCTGGTCCTATGAAGCTTAATTCTCTCTCCATAGGGGATTCCATCCACTACAGAGGAAGGGTGAGTACTGTCAGCCCTCCAGATATTGTTTGTAGCCGTATCTTTACAGAACAATTTAATGAATGCTATCTCCTGTAATGTAAAGTTGCACATCAATGAAGTTCATTCTGTTAGGACTATAGCACGTCGAGAATCTTACATTTTAGTTGTTCTCATTAAGGTATTTCACATATTCATTGAGGCACTCTTTTTCAAGTGTCCAGATTATCAAAATGGCATCAATAATGCAACCACAAAAATAGATATAGTCCATCCCTTACCCAGCTGATGAGGACCGGGCATGCTCCCTCTCAAACCAGACCATAAAAATACTGACAATAGAGGAAGCAAATCTGGACCCCATCGCAGTCAGCTGGACCTGGTGATACCAGTTGCCGTTATACAGGAAGAAGTTGTTAGTCAGAATCAATTCACACATCTCAATCAACATTTTAGAATGCTCCACCAAGCTGGCACCTCTATTTGACAAAATATTATCCTGTGCCTGAAGGCCAAACTAATTACGAATGCAGATATAGACTCCTACCACATCTAGCAACACAAAACAAATATTAGAGTTCCATACCACACTGTTCAGCTTATTAGGTACGTTCATAGTATCCCTTATAAATGACAGCAGATTTGTGGCCAAGGGTTTCAAAAATAAATAAACATATTCAATAAGATGTTCCATGAGCCTGCCTATGCTCATGCATGTGATCTTTAGACTTGTGAATTTTAGGTAAAATGTAGATAAAGGAAAACCTCAGATATGCAACTATAAGATATCTAAACTCACTTTCATCAAGTAAACCAATATCTTTCCAGGTATATAATATATCTGAAATAAGTCTACCCGTTTCCCAAATGGGGTTACTTTGTAGTTTCTTGTAACATTCAGGGCCATATTTATACTTTTTGACGCACAACTGCGCCAACGCAGTTGTGCGTCAAAAATTTTAACGCCGGCTAACGCCATTCCAAAGCGCCATGCGGGTGCCTTATTTATTGAATGACGTTAGCCAGCGCAGCTGACTGGTGTGCGTCAAAAAAAATGACTCACACCAGGCAGCGCCGGCGTAGGGGAAAATGGAGCTTGGGCGTCAAAAAATGGGGCAAGTCAGGTGTGAGGCAAAATTTTGGCCTCAACCCGATTTGCGCCATTTGTTTTGACGCCCAACCCCCATTCAAATGACTCCTGTCTTAGCACAGACAGGAGTCATGCCCCCTTGCCCAATGGCCATGCCCAGGGGACTTATGTCCCCTGGGCATGGTCATTGGGCATAGTGGCATGTAGGGGGGCACAAATCAGGCCCCCCTATGCCACAAAAATAATAATAATAATACTTCCCTGAACTTACCTTAAGTTCCCTGGGATGGGTCCCTCCATCCTTGGGCGTCCTCCTGGGGTGGGCAAGGGTGGCAGGGGTGTCCCTGGGGGCATGGGAGGGCACCTCTGGGCTCCTTCCGAGCCCACAGGTCCCTTAACGCCTGCCCTGACCAGGCCTTAAAAAATGACACAAAAGCGGCTGGACGTCATTGTTTAAGGCCCGCCCACTCCTGTGCGTCATTTTTGCACTGGAGTTTAAATAAGGCGCACATGCCTTAGAGTCATTTTTTAGAAGGGAACGCCTACCTTGCATATCATTAACGCAAGGTAGGTGTCCATGCAAAAAAATGACGCAAACTCCAAGATCTTTGGCGCTAGACGGGTCTAACGCCAAAGTATAAATATGGAGTTAGCTTTGCGTCGGATTTGCGTAAAAAAAAATGACGCAAATCCGGCGCAAACAGAGTATAAATATGCCCCTCAGTATCATTCAATTGCCTCCTGATTTCCTTGTCGTAATCACTCCTCTACATGATAACAATATTAACCCCTTTGTCCGCATCTCGTATAACTATTGAGCTATCTGAACCCAAATTAATGAAGGCCTTTCTCTCCTCGTATTTTAAGTTATTACATCCGGCCCAATATTTATTTCTCTTAAGTTGGCCATCTTCCAATGTATGCAGTTCTTCTACCCTTGTTTTTGACAAACAGGTCTCTGGCTGAGAACTGATTACCCTGTGGTACAAAAATAGAGAAGGTAATGACAAGTCACTTGCACAATTATAATCCAGCTCTTTATTAAGCGTATCATATATTTTCATCAACCCCATTATATTTTTCCTCTGAAAGAGATAAGAGAACATTTACATCCTGAACATGGGTAGCAAAACGACTTTGCAATTTCAGACATCTTGCAAATTTATATAAGTCAGTTTGTAATTCAGTAAAGTCACAACACCTGTCTAGACAAAAAGTAAGATCACACTGTATGATCCTCAATTTAGTCTTATAGAGAACCCTATCAGAAAGAATTGCTACTTGTAAGACATCCTCCCGGTTGAGAGTCATCCTTTCATCAACATTTAAAATTTAAGCTTTGTTTTTGTTCTGGTTTTGGGTCACCAAACCCTGACCTTCATGCATTACTTCTCATCCCTATTTGCACTCTTTGAACCTCTTCTTCCTAGAACAGTGAGGGTTTAGGTTCAGAAACATTGCTATGACCTGGCTCATCATTAGAGGACAGATCGCAGCTACTGTAATTTACTGAGCTTAGGGCCTGATTTAGAGTTTGGTGGGGGGGGGTAACTCTGTCACAAATTTGGCGGATATCCTGCCTGCTGTATTGCAATTTTATACTAGGCTACAGAGATCGTACTACAGCGGATGTTATATCCGTAATGTTTTTGACAGAGTACCGCGTCTGCCAAACTCTATATCAGGCCCTCAGTTTGCCTGTATGATTTCACTTGTACATTTCTGGTTTTAGGAGCCTCATCAAACCTTTTAGCAAATATAAAAAATACCCTGTGCTATAGTCCTTCTCAACTCTTCTGATCTTACTGAATTTTCTCTCCTTAATCTGTGGCTGGTGGTTATTAATTACTTCTTCCAAAATCTCATAGATCTTTTCTGTAAGATCCTTTATATTTATATCTCTGAGCCAAAGCAAGCGTCTGGATTTTTAACTTTTCTACCTTTCTCTCAGCATTCTTGATGAGTGTTGCTATCATTCAAAGCTGAACATTGTTTCTCCTACCATTCCTTAAGGTGGTCATCGGGCAGGTCATCAAATGTAGGGGAAATAAGGAATGTGTTTATTTTGCAAATAACTTTAGGGTCACTCCATTCCACCACTTTGATAATTCAGCTGTTTTCAGTTTCTCGAGTTTCAAATATGTCATCTTTTGACTATCTTTTACATGTGTGTCTTAGTTATCCCTGTACTGAGATTTTTACTCCGTTTCAATAGGTCTGCTGCAAAGTTTTCTCGATCATCTTCTACAACTGACATTGTATTTTTTATTATTCCAGTACACTATGCAGATCTGGCTGGCAATTCACAAAAAGCTCCCTGAGCAGTGTAGGTCAAAAATGATCACACCAGATCTCACTGGGATATCAGATGCCACTACAGAGCCTGGATATGCCAGCTGGTATTTTTTACCACCAGGATGCAGGAGACCATGAGATCCAGCAGCCTCAGAGTCAGTCTCACCGAAATCCAGGATACAGGCTGAAACATCAGAATTCTAGACTCGCAGCTTCTGAGGGTAGACAGAGAAATGCACTGTGTCAAGAATGGCTCTAATGAAAGGGAGTGTCTGAGAGGGCACTAGGTGTGACTTTGGCATGTTTATAGTGAACCCCAGTGAATGCAGGCAATCCCCTGCAGCCTGGAGGTGGGCATCGACTTCCTGGGACAAGCCTTCTTTCAACAGTCGACTGTCAAGTTTGGGGAAGACTGGAATCCTTGACCTCCATAGATGGGCTGCAACCACCGCCATCATATTCGTGAACACCCAGGGGGTGCTGCTAGTGCCAAAAGGGAGCACAGTGAGCTCAAAGTACTCTCGCCTCACTGTGAACTGCAGGCAATACCTGTGGGCCGGCCAGATGGGAATATGGAAATATGATTCCTGCAAGTCCAGCACTACCATCCAGTCTCCAGAATCCAGGACAGTCAAGACCTGAGCCAAATGGAGCATTTTGAATTTCTCCTTTTTCAGGAATTAGTTCTGTGGGCATAGACCTAGTATAGGGCGGAGGCCTCTCATATTCTGTGGCACCTGAAAGTAGCAGGAATAGCAACCACGACCAACTTCTGATGTTGACACCCTCCCGATAGCTACTTTAGTCGGAAAAGCCTGTACTTTTGATGCAACAGAGGGAGGTGGTCTTCCGTAAGCCAATCTGAAGATGATGGCGTGGGAGGCAGGATTTCCATGAATGGCATAGTCTCGCTAAAAAATTTGGAGCACCCAGTTGTCCGAGGTTACGGTCTGCCATCGAGGCATGTGGCACTGGATCATGCCACTGGCCAGTTGCCCATGATGGTCAGAGGGCATATTAAAGGGGTTTGGAGTCTGTGGCTTCTGGGGGGGGGTGGCAGACTGGGCAGACCTCTGTCCAGGGCTGGCTTTAGCGCTGCTGGTGCCTAGAGCAACAATCTTTTTTCAAAGTCCCCCCACTCCCTCTGGCGACCTCATTCTCTGCAAATTCCTTCACCATCCCCCATTCTCTCCGTAACTACCACCAACAATGCTCCTCATCTACCATAGCCCATCTCTGAAATGCATTTAATTTTATAGCACTACTTATAGTTCACTTACACTTTGTTCTGTGATCTGCACGGTATGCATTCTTTGGATAAGGCCCATTAACCTCTGCGCTAATTTATGATGGGTCAAAACTGCCACTAGAGTAACCTCTGATCTCTCCCCAGTAGGAACATTAATTACTAGAGTTATCTTGTCATATCTCTTGAAAACTGCCAGACACACCAGGAACTCTGAAGCACATGCTTTAAAACCCATAAGTTATTTTAAACACAGCACCCCTTCCTCCAGGACAGCGCCAGGTACGGCTGCTCTAGTCACACTGTCACAAAGCCGGCTGTACCTCTAGCCTTGTCCCACAAGGCTTGTGGGAGTTCCATCTGCGGCCACCACAGAACTGGGGAACCTTCTAACCAATATAGCTAGGCAGAAATGGATGCAGCTAGCAGCCCCTACTGTAGCACATAAGGGGTTGAAGGCAGAATGGGGCTGGCATGGGGCTGTGGAGAGTCTCACTTATTGAAGGTGGCCCTGCTGTCCTTAAAGTGTTTGAGGTGCTGAATCTGCCCTGTAGCCTAACAGGTGAATGCCATCAATGGGTATGTCCATAACGGATGCCTGGATATCCCCCGAAAAGCCAGTTGACCTCAGCCAGGCATGGCAACCAAGGGCCTTGATGAAGCAACCGCTCTGCCTACTGAGTCAGTTGTGTCCAGTACGCACCATACTTTGAACCTTGCCACATCCCTGCCATGGGAAATAGCATGGGACAGGATGGCTTGGACCTCCTCTGAGACCACGGGGAGCACTTTTGCAATTGAGTCCCAAACTGTGTGGCCCAAGAGGTACGTGGTGTTCACTGACTGCACTGCAAGGCTGGTGGAAAAGAAACTCCTATTGCTGAAGGTGTCCAGCTTCTTGGATTCCCTATACAGTGGTATGGTAGGGAATGTGCCAGGGTTAACCTTGGGTGTGGAGGCCTAGATGACCAGGCTCTCTGGGGCGGTGTGCTGGGTGAGAAAAGCTGGATTCCCAGGAATGGGGCTGTGGTGGCGGGCAATCGTCCTGTGCACAGGAGCACCAATGCCTGGCTTGGAACAGGCCCTGAGCGGGACATCAATGAGGGTTTCATTAAATGGGAGAAGAGGTTCTAGGTTGAAGACTTCCACCGCATTCCTCACCACCATGGCAAAGGAAGCCCCTTCCGCCATAGCCACACTAGGAAGAGAGGCTAGGCCAGCATCCAGAGAGGTGTCCAGACCACTAGCATCCTCCAGCTCCTCATACCAGTTATCCTCGAACAAGTCTCTTCCAGGGGCTTGGGATAACCATAAGGCTCCTCAGATCCACCCCAATTGTATTCCCCACAGGTCCTGTCAGTAAAAGGAGGCACTGTCTCAGACCCAGAAGGTCTTGGTGCAGTCAGTGCCGGATTCAATGTCAGACGGCGCCTGTCGGGCTCTGTAGAGGAGTCAGGTATAATGGTGGGAGAATGTCGGGAATAGCAACACTAGAACACATACCAGGGAAGGTTGTGGATTTGTGACCAGAGACAAACCAGATCCAGGAACAGATTCAAAGGGCCCAACTGGTGCCGAGGGAAACCCCATTTGCAGAAATCCAGTTGGGGGGCCTTCTGAACCCATGGGTCCTGAAGGCGTTGCAGAGGGTTGGCCTGCCCAAATATGAGGTGTACGGCCTCATAAAATTCTTTCAGCTGAGTGAAGGTCTCTTCAGCTCCAGGAAATTCTAAGAGGCATGGAGCAGACCCAGGACTCAGGCTTCGCAGCTGACATGTGGGAGAGGGGCCTAGATTTGTGGCATCATTCTTGTGCCTTGTCTGATGATTTGGACCGGCAAGTGAAGTTGAAGAACGCTACCACTTCTTTGATTTGTTTTTCTGGGTGGACTTACCCTACAATGATTTTGAACCTGGCAATGACTGGCGGAAACAACTCCAAGAGTGGACAGGGGCCCTCCTCTTGACTGAGAACTAGAGCAGTGTGGAGTCGTCCATGTTGGGTGACCAGGAGCTTAAGTTCATGCTCCCCGACTACCTTGGGGTTTATTGCTTGACAGTTGGGCAGATGTTGAAGTCATGGACCGGCTCAGCACCTAAAGCAAACCAGGTGGAGGCCTGTGACAGACATCTGCTTGTGACAGGATCAACAGGGTTTAAACCCGACATATTTTAGGGGACGTCCTGAATGCACACTGGGGGCTTAGCTTAAAAATAATTTTGACAAAAAGTAAAAAAAAAGGAGTGCAAAATAGGACTGATTTAGCACTTCCAGATTTTTGCTGATCGCGTGGAAAGAAAAGAACTTATATCAGCATTCTGGGGTGGTGCCTACATTGACACTGAGCATGCCACTTCCAGGGCAGATTACGCCAATGACGCTGATGCAGAACTGGTTGATGCCACCTACCGGTACTGCTCAAGATTTTCTGGATACAGTCTGATGCCTGGGGAATATTTTAAGGTAAGGAATCTGCATCTCAATGTTACTATCAGATAACCTTTTTGTATGTTTTACTCATTCAGAAACCTATGACTCACAACTCATCTAACTTGGGGATATTCCCTCCCCATTTCCTTTTCAAAAACGTTTTCAGAGTGGGAAAAAAGCTGTATATTGTTGATATCTACAGTGTGGATTCATCAGTGCTAATCGACCCACCAAGGAACATCCACAAACCCGCCCCAGTGCTAGATTTGCTCACACTGTATTTATGTGACAGCAAATCCCATTTGCGAGGACAAAATCTAACTATTCTAGATTGTTTGATTCAGGCATGGGAATTAGCCATTGTAAATGCATTTATTTGTGCACCTAAGTTGAACTTGGGAATGAAGAAAGATTTCTGAAAGAGCACCTTCAAAGTCTTCTGCCTCACTGCCACTTCAGAGTTCTGGGTGGTTGTCAGAGTGACAGGTTTTGCTCTGGATAAGTGATGTTGTCTAGAGAATAGGTGTGCTGAGTCCTGGCTATATTAAAACGCTGCTCAGAGTACCAGGGAGAATTGAATCTTAGCAAATAGGATGAATGTCAGAGTACTGGAAAGCCTTGGCTGCTTTGGCAACTTTTTCAGGAGCCCCAAGCAGGCTTGGGGTACTAGGCTCAAAGAGTTACAAGTGGATCCTTTACCAATGGTGACTTGGGGCTTTGCTTTACCACTGAACTTAAAGCACTAAGGGGCATATTTAGACTCTGTTTGCGCTGAATAAGTTTCATTTTTTTAAGCTAATTCAGCGCAAACTCAACACCCTATTTATATTTAGACGCTAGACCCGTCTAACGTCAAAATATTGGAGTTAACGTCATTTTTCAGATGCATGAAACCTCCTTGCATCAATGAGATGCAAGATAGAGGTTCCCATCCAAATAATGACTCCAACCCCCTAGCGCCATATTTATCCACCCGGGCAAAAATGACGCACGGGTGGGAGGCGGACCCAAATAATTACGTTAACTCCGATTTGCGTCACAATTTAACGCCTGGGTCAGGGCAGGCGTTAAAATGAGGCAAACTCATCACTACTTGAAGAGAACACACAGAAGCAACATTACCAACTCACAGGAGAAGATGAAGGTGATACTGTTCCAGCTTGTGAGACGACGCAGAGGACACCAACAACTACAGCAATCACCACCACCACAACGTGGCCCACAAAGGCAATGGTGAAGGCATGAGAGGTTCTTCAGAACCAGGACAACCCTCCTTGGTCTCAGGGACCGGGGCATCATTAGGACCTACAGACTGAACCGGCAAGTCATACTACACCTGCTGCACCACATTGAGCCACAAATCACAGATAACCTGCAGACTCCACACAACATACCACCTGCGACAAAGCTGCTAGCTGTCCTGCACATGCTGGCAAGTGTCTCACTCCAAACAATGGGTGCCCTGGTTGCAGGTGTCTCACAGCCGTCATTCTCTGCATTCATGCCAAAGGTGTTAGAAGCTATAATCTCCCTGACACCCGCCACATCAGCTTCCCCAGCACCCAGCAAAAGCAGCAGGGGACAAAACATGGGTTCTACCATATCCATGGCTTCCCACATGTGCTAGGTGCAATTGACTGCACCCATGTCCGGCTCGTACCACCTGCAGCAACCGAGCACTTATACCGGAATCGCAAGCACACCCATTCCATTAATGTGCAGGGCATAGTGGACCACTGGGGACTAGTCATAAACATTTTGACCAAGTATCCTGGGAGTGTTCATGGCGCCTTCATATTCTGGCACAGCAGGATCAATGAAAAATTCCAGGATGGACAATATGCAAATGGCCTACTTGTAGGTAAGGCAACAAACCTAGCAATATGTCAACATCAGGGCAGTGCGTGCTCTACGGGCGACTGGAATGCAAAAACTCAGCACTTATGAGATAACGTAATTCATGCATTATGTTGATATGCTGTTGTTTAACCTTTTGTATTGCAGAGTTTAATCCTGAAGACTTATATTCAAGGTGCTTGTAAATACTGTTCATTTGCAATGTATTGCTGCAGGCTTTCAGAGTGTGTCAGGGTGTAGTCCCTTTCCAGGGCCTTCTAGAACTTTCAAAATAGAAAAATATGTGGAGCACTCCTATCCAATAAGTACATAATCTCTAAATAGTCATGAAAAAAACCCAATGTAATTACATATATATGAAGATCAAACAAATGTATACAAGACTTGTTTAGAAGAATGTAAAACAGAACAAGAATTTTTTGGGGGGGATTTTACATTCAGAGCTACGGTACATATAAACCATATATATACTTTCAATCTGAAAATTTAATATTTATTCCATTTTGGACAACATTTAACACATAAACTAAACAGTAAAAATTGGACATCAATACATGTTAGACGTATATAAATCAAGAAGAGAAAAAGGAAAAACAAACATTAAGATGGTATACATAACAAATCCATCCCGAGAAATTCCTAATGGTAACAAAGAAGTTACATCCGATCCTAAGAGTCAAACATATATAGTTCCGTGCGTAACCATGTAGTTCACTCTGCTCAGAAGGAACAGTCAGAAACTCCAGCCGGCACGTGTTTCGTCCAATTCTGGACTTTATCAAGGCTCTTGCAGAAGTGTATGTCCATGTCCTATTCTCCAATGCCTTACTGAGATCTTTAAATTGTATAATTGTAAATTAAGCCTGTCCAAGGAAGTGCAGAAAGCATTTGAACAAGTCCCTCGTCTGGTAAAAGTTCATCCAACAGACCGCATTTGGAATTGCTCGCTTTTCATTGAAACTGAGACGAAGGAAACCAGCATTGCGCCCGTGTCAAACAGGCAGAACTTTCTCTGCAGCATGACTGGGTGTGGTTTGTGGGCTGGGCCAGACTCTATATAAGGAAGCCAGTCCAGCTCCACGTGCTCATTATTCAGAGGTCCCGGTGCAGAGCCGCTGCAATTTCCTGAGCTCCTGTTCCTGAGGCCTACCTTGATCTTCTAGGCCTTTGCCCTTCATTTGAATTGGTGATCCTTGATCAGGGCGGTAAGACGGAGGTCGGGCTGGGGTCCCGATACCGTTTTCGAAGGCATTCGAGTTCTTGGGCCTAATTTTCATATTGGAAGATTTTCCTTGTGCGTGTGAATGTACTCTTGGTTTCTGGCATTTACATGTTGATATTCGAATCGGCAAGATGCGCGATTCAGTCTTTATGTTTAACTCTTGATACTCATTGTGTGCTACCATTTCTTGTCAGTTACATGGTGACATTCGAATCGGCAAGACGCGCGATTCATTTCTCGCTTTTAAAACCGATGTTTAAGATCCCTTGCAGAGTGTGCAATCATTTCATGGCATTTACATATCTTTGTTGAAATTGGCAGTGTGCACGATTCATTTCTCGCATTTAAAACTAGGTGTTAAAATTCAAGATGTTACATTATATGTGCATATTAAGTCCTTAATAGAATTCCTATTGTGTTCCAGGAAAAGTTCAGATTACTTTTTGATATTCATGGTGCGCTACCATTTCTTGACATTTACATGGTGGCATTCGAACTGGCAAGAGGCGCGATTCATTCCGTGGATTTAACTCTTGATATTCATGGTGCACTACCATTTCTTGTCATTTGCATGGTGACATTTGAATCGTAAGATGCGCGATTCATTCCGTGCATTTAACTCTTGATATTCATGGTGCGCTACCATTTCTTGACATTTGCATGGTGACATTAGAATCGGCAAGACGCGCGATTCATTCCGTGCATTTAACTCTTGATATTCATGGTGCGCTACCATTTCTTGGCATTTACATGGTGGCATTCGAATCGGCAAGATGCGCGATTCATTCCATGCGTTTAACTCTTGATATTCATTGTGCGCAACAATTTCTTGGCATTTACATGGTGGCATTTGAATCGGCAAGACTCGACGATTCATTATTTGCATTAAAACTTTGATAATCATTGTGCGCGACCATTTCTTGGCATTTACATGGTGGTATTCGAATCGGCAAGACGCACGATTCATTTCTTGCTTTTAAAACCGATGTTTAAGATCGCTTGCAGAGTGTGCAATCATTTCATGGCATTTACATATCTTTGTTGAAATCGGCAGTGTGCGCGATTCATTTCTCGCATTTAAAACTAGGTGTTAAAATTCAAGATGTTACATTATATGTGCATATTAAGTCCTTAATAGAATTCCTATTGTGTTCCAGTAAAAGTTCAGATTACTTTTTGTCCTCGTGCAAAAAGATCATGTTTGTCCTGAGATCATAATTCTAGAATGTTCTTATAATCCTAGACAATTGTGTAACATTTCATGAAAAGTTTCATTGAAACATTGTACTAACCATTCCTGATTCCTTTCCAGGTAACCAGATTTCTTGAGGCCTAGTTAGAGTCTAGTGCTAGGCCATTCATGTTTTCTCACTCAGAGTGTTACTTCATGCTCCGAGTACCATTGAATTCTAGATTCAACAAAGTTTTATTTCATGTTCCGAGTACCATTGAACTCTAGATTCAACAGAGTGTAACTTCATGTTCCGAGTACCATTGAACTCTAGATTCAACAGTGTTACTTTTCATGTTCCGAGTACCATTGAACTCTAGATTCAACAAAGTGTTATTTCATGTTCCGAGTATCATTGAAATATGGATGCAACAGATTGTAACTTCATGTTCCGAGTACCTTTGAACTCTAGATTCAACAGTGTTACTTCATGTTCCGAGTACCATTGAACTCTAGATTCAACAAAGTGTTATTTCATGTTCCGAGTACCATTGAACTCTAGATTCAACAGTGTTATTTCATGTTCCGAGTAGCATTGAACTCCAGATTCAACAGATTGTAACTTCATGTTCTGAGTACCATTGAACTCTAGATTCAACAGTGTTACTTCATGTTCCGAGTACCATTGAACTCTAGATTCATCAAAGTATTATTTCATGTTCCGAGTACCATTGAACTCTAGATTCATCAAAGTATTATTTCATGTTCCGAGTACCATTGAACTCTAGATTCAACAGAGTGTTATTTCATGTTCCGAGTACCATTGAACTCTAGATTCAACAGAGTGTTATTTCATGTTCCGAGTAGCATTGAACTCCAGATTCAACAGATTGTAACTTCATGTTCCGAGTACCATTGAACTCTAGATTCAACAGTGTTACTTCATGTTCCGAGTACCATTGAACTCTAGATTCATCAAAGTATTATTTCATGTTCCGAGTACCATTGAACTCTAGATTCAACAGAGTGTTATTTCATGTTCCGAGTAGCATTGAACTCTAGATTCAACAGATTGTAACTTCATGTTCTGAGTACCATTGAACTCTAGATTCAACAGTGTTACTTCATGTTCCGAGTACCATTGGACTCTAGATTCAACAAAGTGTTATTTCATGTTCCGAGTACCATTGAACTCTAGATTCAACAGAGTGTAACTTCATGTTCCGAGTACCATTGAACTCTAGATTCAACAGTGTTACTTCATGTTCCGAGTACCATTGAACTCTAGATTCAACAAACTGTTATTTCATGTTCCGAGTATCATTGAACTCTAGATTCAACAGATTGTAACTTCATGTTCCGAGTACCATTGAACTCTAGATTCAACAGTGTTACTTCATGTCCCGAGTACCATTGAACTCTAGATTCAACAAAGTGTTATTTCATGTTCCGAGTACCATTGAACTCTAGATTCAACAGAGTGTTATTTCATGTTCCGAGTAGCATTGAACTCTAGACTCAACAGAGTGTTATTTCATGTTCTGAGTATCATTGAACCCTAGATTCAACAGAGAGTTTTTATGAACCTCAATGTGATTATATTTTGATATTGTGTTGTTTAATCTTTTGTTTCCTACAGGTCTCCTTCCCAGCTGTTCCCTTCCTTATCCCCTTTTCCCTCTTGGACTCTCAGTCACTGTGATTTTATCTATCAGAGTCTTGGAGCTGTCTAGTGGTGGACATGTTGGGAAAGTGCGTAGACCCCAAGGATCTGGTCTCCCTGACACAATATACACACAACACACCAACGCTGTAGGACACACAAGACATACACCACTACATTAACACATGGCCAGGGTAACACAGGTGTGCAGGTAACAACACATATTCACCATGCGGGAGTACAGCACAATCAGTGCATACCAAAAACACGTACATCCACATGTGCGTAACACACCCACTACTTGACAGGCACACCATGTGAATGACAGGTGCAGTCATGTACCCTTTGCTAACAGAAGAACTACATAGAACACTACAAGCGCCCACAGGTTGCCTACTACATATACTTCACACACAGTACAGCAAACAAAAAGTAGCGCAGCCATGACAATGGCATACACCATGCCCATGTTATGTAAGTTCCATATAGGGACAGATCCCTCAAATCATACCATGCAAATCACTGCCAGAACAAACATCAAACACCAGACAACCTCTGCCTATACCCTCTAGTGTGCAGAAACATCTGCCTGACGCATTGGCGCACACAAGATCAATGCTATCACATACCATGTGCCAGATGTGTGATAAGTGGTACCACACCTACTGTAGTGCCACCTAAGATTCATCTCTTACTGACCCACAACACCATCATGTCTGTACCAGATACAATAAATGTCCCACCATGGGGCAGAGTCACTGTCAGACAGTGCAGATCATTGATGCCAAAGTGGGACCCTGTAGGAGAATACAGGACATCACTGAGCTCACATGCACTGTGCCAAGGGACACATTTGCTAAGTAGCGGAGCTCAATCTCATAGGCCGCACTGTGCATGTGTTGACCGTATAATTGCTGACTTATGTGTTTGAAGATAGGAGAGACACTGGTAGTTATGTTGATCATCCTGTAACAATGGGAAACACACCCTTGGACACATCATGGCTGCCACAAACATTAGCTTCCACCCTGGATCACCAAGGGACCTATGTAAAAGCCCACAGTGCCATTGTCATGGCCTGAACTGTATGTACAACTTGGCAGATGACCATTTCTTATTGACTTGAAGCCACATTGTAAATCGGCCATCCTCCCATGCAGTATGTAGCGTGGAAGGGGTGTGCAATGTGTGTTGCTGCAGGTCTGTCACCACAAGATACATAGCATGATGATGCTGACTCAGATGTAGGTGTCACCTAAAACCTGAGGCAGTGCCAATAAAAAAACACCACCCCAGTGGTGCTGTTTGCAGGTTGCAATAAGGAAGTAGACTGTGCTTTGAACTCAGATGATTGTGCTACCAATGAATGCTGCATACTGCTGCACACACAAAAAAAGCCAATTGGCCTTCAAAACAGCATATGTAGAGAGTGGTGTCCCTTCCTGCACAGATACATCCACCTCCAGAGGGCAGCTAGCCAAGTACCCTGGCGCAAGGTAGGTAGTGTAGGTGCACGGCTGCATATGAGAAACAGGCGCAGGGGACAGCAAAGGGTTACCTAGTAACATGTCACACATGGAGCATTCTTGCATAGTCTTAATGTTGCAGGACAGTGCTGCCAATTTTGGAGACGTGTTGTACATTGTCACTTAACCATTTCAATGGCTCTAAGTGTCGCACATCATCTGAAACTACACATGTCAAAATGGATGGATGGATGTCCAGACTCTGTAGTGCTACCATGTTACCACATCTGACCCCATTGTGTCATGTCCCCTCTAGTGATAGCACACAGATACAATGGTGCACTACACAACGCATGGTACATACATACTGACCATCAGTTAGGAATCCAAATCATATGTCCCAGGTCTTTGAGCCAAACACAAGATTGTCATGTCCAACAACCCAGTGCTGAGAAGACCTTACACAAGGCCAGGAACTCACACCATACCGCAAGCACATATGAGCCACAACCAAGTCAAAATATCAACTGCCATGCTACATGACAACCTTGTTGCAAGCCTTAACAACAACTTACTCCTTCAATCTTTTGCAGCGGATCAGGGTTATGGCATACAGCCATAGATAATGACCCCATTTCCCAACCCAAGCACAGCAGCAGAGCGTGCATATAATGAGGGACATTGGAGGACATGGACTATTGTGGAGAGGACATTTGGCATCCCGAAGTCAAGATTCAGGTGCCTGGACATCACAGGAGGCAGCCTCCTATATGACCCACACATTGTCTGCAAGATCATAATGACATGTCTATCCTGCACAACATATATTTGCGGATGAACGTCCCCTTTTATGAGCAGGTTGATGACCTGCCTGAGGAGGAGGAGGTGGATTGTGGTGAAGAAAATGAAGGGGAACAACACAACACAGCTGCTGGGATACTCTGTAGACTGCACATAATAGAGAACTTCTTCACTTGAAAATCACTTAACTCACCTTATACATTTTGTCAATATACACCTCACTTATTCACACAGTCCTGCTTTGGTATCTTCAATCTCCACAACATAAACTTCAGGACTGTGAGTCTAACCTCAGGGAGCATGCTACAAACACTAATCTGAAAAGTACTGTTGCTACATCACATGTGATGCGTAAGATTGTACTGCTACCATCACGCACATCACAAATAGCCTCATCATTTGAATGTGACATCTGAAGGACACAATCTTTGGACCACAACATATGATTTACATCCACGTTGGCACTTGTATAACAATAGCTAATCACACACAACTACAACATGTCCAAAGGGCCCCACACATGAGACTGTGGATGTCAAAATTTGGTAAGACAGTAATGTTTCAACAGACCACTGTCCCAACTCAGTGTGAGAGTTGCAATGGCTGCATGGAGCATGTGTGAAAAGGAGGGGACATCATTGGTAACAATGGTCATCATGATTAGCCCAGGTATAACAAGCAATGGAATTATTTGGCCTACGCAGTACATCCTCGGTAATCAGTCCTGCCACTGCCATGGGGCCCAATCCTGACACAGGGTACACATGACCTCACACTTTGCATGGACACGTCTGAGGAATACACATCAGAATGGATGAGAACATATGCAGCTAGGGGTGCAGGTCCACCACACATAAACAACAACCAGTGCTAAATGTAATGAGTTTAATCAAACATTTGTGGACAAAACGTAATATGGATGGAATGTAGGCAGTGTGTGTCAATCACAGTATGTACCAAATATGTACACATGTCAGACATATGTGTAGTCCACACACAAGTCACCTTAAACTCAAAATCTACATATGGAGACAGTTGTCAGGTAACATTTCCTAGGTAGCATTTATCAGCCATCATCAACAATGCCAGAGCTGTGTATGTCATCTTAAATGTTATGCTCTGTAAGACTACTACACAAATCACATAAGTAAACACAATTCACAATCACAAAACAGAGCTGTTCATAGTACTGACTGCCATACATGTGTGGATGCACTGTTGTCACACATGCATACATATGCACAACGTGCAAATATTTGCATGCTGTTGACTCTGTAACACACACATCGGTGTAACAGACCAATCACACCCAAATCACATTGTTGCATGGACTACCACATGTGGCCATACACAATATGCCACACTGCAGCACAGCCCATTCCATTTGTATGTTGATACAGGGTGCATCCATAGACAATGGTACAAAATCTCGCAATCAGGAATAGAGTAAACAATAATGACGCAAATGTGTCGAAAACAGCTGCAAATGTATATATGACCCATGGGTCCCTAGCGTGAATTCCACCTTCGCACTCATCTCAATGCTGATTTTCTGTTAATTTGACGCATGAAGATAATGTGTAAAAAACAATAAACGATGCACGTAGGTCATGCGTCCAAAATACTCATGCAAATATCACATACGTCAAATAAATACACGTATAATAGAAAACATGACGCACAGGTACAGGAAGTGATGTAATAAGAAATCCTGTTTACAGGCATGGTACAGTGGGTGTACTTTCACTTTCTCTTTGCAGTCTGTGCCTCATTTGACTGTGTAGTTGTGTCCTGGAGTTGGTGCTGTGTTTTTGCTCAGTATTGTATCTTGTGGTGTCCCTCCTGTTGTGTTTTTCATATTTTTGACTGTACTTTGTCCTAGTGTCAGTAAATTTGTGTGTGTTTTTTGTCTATCATTGTACTTGTACTGTGGGGTGTCTGTCTGGGATAGTTGATAAGTTGGGATAGTTGGGATTTAATTTTGGGCCTTAACTTTCCTTTCTATTCATTTATCTCTATTATTTTGTCAACCTGTACCTGGTAATTATGTCTGGTAGGGGGAGGTTGACAAGGATGGGAGAGGAGGAGCTGGGAGGCTTCTTGTGGCTGGTAGCCTACTACCTGCCTTTAATGTTGGAGATGGGAGGGCCGTATAATCCAAGGTTACCGGACGGAGGCGAGGCGGCTGCAGTGGGGCAGGGTGCTCCACCACCTGAAGAGGGTGTTTCGCAGCTCCCGTAACAAGCATCAGCTCAAGCATCGCTGGGCAGATCTGGTGGCCATGGAGGAGGATATGCTTGGCTATCTTGGTGTGCTGATCGTTGGCCCTGTTGGTGAATCTCCCATTGGCATACTATTTACTGTTCACCGTCCTTGAATGACAGTAGCAGATGTGTTGGAGTGCTGCATGCAATGCTTGTGGATAGGTTGCATGCAACCAGAATGAAGTGTAACTGCGCCAGTCTAGACATGGAGTTCACATGTCCTACCATTTTACCAATGCAGGTCAGATGTCTGGTGAGTCATGCACAACCATCACTAAGTCACACATTTCAGGGGCCATGGCAACACCGGTGCCCCGGCATAGTGTCATGCATGATATGCCAAGACACCGCCAGCCTACCATATTTAACTTGATTGTGTCAACAAAGTAGGGCAATCCATGTATAGCACTACATTGTCATCATTTCACACACATGATCCCTACCATCATGTTAGCAAAGGGGGCTTACCCGCCTTAGGGGGCACAGGCAATGGGGCATTTGATACCATCAGACATCTTAGCTACATCATTGCAGACTATTAATTGAGCCGCATGTCCATCACAAAGGGCCTCTGGGTGCCTTGTAGGACAAGCCTGAATACCTGAGTCAATTGTCTTGCAAAGCACCAGGGTAGTGTCATGTATTTGTCACACAACTCGCCCTCATACCATGGCGTTCCATCCTCTATAGACTGGCCACATATGCTTGTTGCAGGGTGTAGCACTACATGAGTCTCAGGCCCAGTGTAAGTGTGCAGATGTGTGGCTCTCACTCACCTGAGTGTCAGTGTCATCGTGAGTTTGCAGTGGTGTGTCTGTTGCATTGTTTTACACCAGGATAACTAGCTCACTCCTCTAAAACAGTACACACTGTAATATGATGTCCTCTAGTAGTGACAGTGATATGACACTAAGCATGGTTTTCCATCCATATCTTACAGGTGGACATGCCCCCTACACCATTGGTGAAGTAGCAAGATTTGAGGACCCAGATGTATCCAGTAAGTGTGATAATGTCTGTCCTGTATAGTAATTGAGGATTTGGTGTGAGTGAGTCATGTGTGTTGCACACAATGCTAGAAGTGATAAGCTATCAAATGATCAGATATCAAAGTAGGCTGGATGGTGACATTATGGGGGTCATTCCAACCTTGGCGGTCGGTGTTAAAGCGGCGGCTAAACCGCCAACAGTCTGGCGGTAAAAAAAATGGAATTCCGACCCTGGTGGAAACCGCCAACAGAGACCGCCACTTCAACACACCACCCGCCACGGCGGGACAAACAAACAGCGCGGCGGTCACCGCCAACAGACAGGCGAGAGTCAATGTACCGCCCACCCCATCACAACCTACCAATCCGCCACCTTTTCCGGGGCGGTAGCCCCGCCGATAAAAACACGGCGGAAACATCCATTTCTAACGGAAAACGCTCACCTCCATACACCCCACGAGGAATCTGGACAGCATGGAACCCGAACTCCACATCCTCCCAGCGATTGTCTTCCTGCTCCTCTACCAGGAGCACGACGCCGGCGCAGAAGACAACGGTGAGTACTGCACCTATGACACAGGGGAGGGGGGATGGAAAAAATTACGGGGACACACATAAGCGACACACCCACCCCCACCCTCACCCACTACAACACACACATCAATGCATAGCAACAACTCAGAGTTACACCCCCCAAACCCCCCGGAAGAATGCAAAGACAAAAGGAAATGATTCTAAACATTGGAATATATAATATCACTGGCTTAAAAATATATCACACATCTAAAACCTTTATATACATAAATTTTAAAGTCCGATCATTGTAGCAGGCATTGTCCGTGGACCACTGGGCCCAAATCACATGGGCAAAGCCCACACAGGATACCTGACTCCAACGGAGAGAACACTGCAGGGGCATCAGATAGCAAAACTACAGGCACCTCAGGGGGAAGGGAAGGGGGGGCACCTCAGCCAGATGAGTCCACGACGCCAGATCCACGAGGGGCCTCCATGGCCACTGTTCCATCCTGGGGAGTGCAAAGCCACAGTCTCTCAAGTCTCTACATTGGGTGGTTTGCCCACTGTTACATCCTGGGGAGTGCAAATCCACAGTCTCTCAAGTCTCTCCAGTGGGTGGGTTGCCCACTGTTACATCCTGGGGAGTGCAAAGCCACAGTCTCACAAGTGGATAACAGTCTCCACTGGTTCTGGAGGGGGACTGGTGCCCAGAGTGCTTTGTGCAGCCCTGCCCGACACAGAGGCGGGCCTGCCCCTTCCGCCAATGGGCCACCGGTGCTTGAGACGGCGGTGCCCTGTTCAGCGGTGCTTGAGACGGCGGTGCCCAGTTCAGCGGTGCTTGAGATGAAGGGCCCAGTCCAGCGGTGCTTGAGATGGCAGTGCCCTGTTCAGCGGTGCTTGAGACGGCGGTGCCCAGTTCAGCGGTGCTTGAGATGAAGGGCCCAGTTCAGCGGTGCTTGAGACGGCGGTGCTCAGTTCAACGGTGCTTGAGATGAAGGGCCCAGTCCAGCGGTGCTTGAGACGGCGGTGCCCTGTTCAGCAGTGCTTGAGACGGCGGTGCCCAGTTCAGCGGTGCTTGAGATGAAGGGCCCAGTTCAGCGGTGCTTGAGACGGCGGTGCTCAGTTCAGCGTGCTTGAGATGAAGGGCCCAGTTCAGCGGTGCTTGAGATGAAGGGCCCAGTTCAGCGGTGCTTGAGACGGCGGTGCCCTGTTCAGCGGTGCTTGAGACGGCGGTGCCCTGTTCAGCGGTTCTTGAGACGGCGGTGCCCAGTTCAGCGGTGCTTGAGATGAAGGGCCCAGTTCAGCGGTGCTTGAGACGGCGGTGCCCTGTTCAGCGGTGCTTGAGACGGCGGTGCCCAGTTCAGCGGTGCTTGAGATGAAGGGCCCAGTTCAGCGGTGCTTCAGACGGCGGTGCCCAGTTCTGCAGTGCTTGAGATGAAGGGCCCAGTCCAGCTGTGCTGGAGACGGCGGTGCCTTGTTCAGCGGTGCTTGAGACGGCGGTGCCCAGTTCAGCGGTGCTTGAGACATCGGTGCCCTGTTCAGCGGTGCTTGAGACGGCGGTGCCCTGTTCAGCGGTGCTTGAGACGGCGGTGCCCAGTGCAGCGGTGCATCGGATGAGTGTCCAGCTCAGCAGATCCGGCCATGGCATGGAGGTCATTCGCCACCTGACCTGTGGCTGGCGGTGCCTTCCTGCCCATCTGTCGTGTGGCTGGCGGGGCCCTCCTGGGCTGTAGTACCGGGCCTGTGGGTGTCCTCCTGCCCACCTGGGATGGGGCTTGCGGGGCCCTCCTGGGCTGCAGTACCGGGCCTGTGGGTGTCCTCCTGCCCACCTGGGATGGGGCTGGCGGGGCCCGCCTGGCCAGCTGGGCTGCTGGCGGAATTATCGGGCGTGCTGCCCTTCCTAGCCTTCCCTGTTCGCCTGTGGCCCTTCCCCACCTTTGGCGGTGTGCCAGGTGGCACCACACTTCCTGCCGGAGCCATGGTAGGGATTTTGGTCCCTGGTGTCTTCGGCCTCTCGCACCGGCCACTGACAATCTTCGGATGTTTTACCGGGGGTGGGCTGGCCGTGCCTTGGCTCCTTACTGAACTGGCTGCCCTTGAGGGTGGGGGAATCCACAGCCCATGGCACACTGGCGCTCATTCCGACATTGGCGGGCGCCACCCGCCAAGCGGAAACCGCCATTTGGCCGCTGAGGCCATTCTGGCTTTCCCACTGGGCTCCTTTGGCGGGCGCCCGCCGGCCCAGCGGGAAAGGCCCTGCAACAATGAAGCCGGCTCCGAATGGAGCCGGCGGAGTTGCAGGGGTGCGACGGGTGCAGTTGCACCCATAGCGATTTTCACTGTCTGCAATGCAGACAGTGAAAATCTTTATGGGGCCCTGTTAGGGGGCCCCACGACACCCGTTCCCGCCATCCTGTTCCTGGCGGTTTTGGATGGCGGGAAGGGGGTCGGAATCCCCATGGCATGGAGGATTCCCCAAGCCGGGGGAAATCTGGCGGAAAACCGCCGGACCCGGCTGGGCGACCGCGGCTGTGTCGGAATCCAAAATGAAGCACCGCCAGCCTGTTGGCGGTGCTTCAGCCGGCCTCCACCCTGGCGGTCATAGACCGCCAGGGTCAGAATGAGGCCCACTGTCATTACAGGTCCCGCTTTGGTGGTGGCTGAGGTGCTGACTGGAGTCCTATGAGATGGACGGGGTGGGGGAGTTGTTGGAAAGAAGTCAAGTTTGGAAAGGAAAAGCAATTTAGGAACAGAGGGACGGGTAGGTGTAGTGGGTATGGGAGTGGAGGAAGAGGTTGTGGTTGTAGGAGTCTTCAGTCTGGTGTCTTTGGGTGCAGGTGCTTGGGCTGGATGCTGTCGTGAGGTGGATGGCTGTTGGGTGGGTGGCTGCCTGCGTTTGTGTAGCTTGGAAGAGGGGGTCACAGACACAGTGGGAGAGGACACAGGGGACGTGTAAATGGTAGTGGGGGTGGTGACTGCACGTGTGCGGGGGGTTCTGGTGGGTGTGCCGGTGATGGACGTAGTGGCTGAAGATGTTGTGCATGCAGGTGTGAGTGGAGACGTGACAGGGAGGGAGGAGGGAGACAAGGAGGAGGGGGACACAGTGGAGGCAGTGGGTGTTGGTATGTCTGTATGTGGATGTTGCTTGTGTGAATGCTTGTGTGATGTGTGGTGCTTATGTCTGGATGAGCTTCCCTTGGGTGTTGAGGTGTGTGCAGGCTGGTCTGATGGTGTGTCTGGGATAGGCAGAGGTACAGGTGATAGGGTATGGGTGGAGGAAGTTGGAGGGGGGAGGCTAGAGACAGGGACAATTGCTGCCATCAGTGCTGAGGCCAGAGTGTTGAACGATCGCTGATGGGCAGCCTGACCAGAATGAATGCCCTCCAGGTATGCATTACTCTGGTGCACCTCCCTTTCTACACCCTGGATGGCATTCAAAAGGGTAGACTGCCCAACAATGAGCGTCCTCAGGAGGTCAATGACCTCCTCACTGAGGGCAGCAGGGGTGACGGGGCAGGGCCTGAGGTGCCTGGGGCAAAGGAGATGCCCACCTTCCTGGGTGAGCGGGCACGGGCCAAACGCTGAGCGGCTGCTGGGAGGGCGGTGCTGGTGCGCTGGGTGGCGGCTGTACCTGTTGGTGCGGGGGGCACGGATGTTGCCGCCACCACAAGGGAGCTCCCTTCAGAGGACGAGTCCGTGTCACTAATGTCTGCACGAGTCCCCGCTGTGGAGCTCCCCTCACCCTCCGTCCTACTGGTGTATTCGGAATCCGTTGCATGGCCCTCCAGGGCCATGTGGGATGCAGCTCCCTCGTGCTCTGATGCCACTTCTCCTCCGCCTGATGATGCTAATGCACACATGAACAGGAAGACCACAAAAAAGGGGGGGGGGGATAAAGACATGTTGAGTGCATGCATTGGCGACACCGTTGGTGGAGAGGACAGACACAGAAGCCCCCTGCACTACGCCGCGCACTTGGGGTCCACTACTCAATCCCTGGGACATGGCCTACAAGCCTATGGACGACAAATGCACACATAGATGAAACAGGGCCATGGGTAACTGTACTTGGCACCCTACAGAGGTGGGGGGCGGGGGCACAGGGCCATGCCTTACAGAGGGGCCTAGCCTACAGAAATCGCCCTGGCCTAGGGATACCCACAGCCCTTCTCCCCCACCCAGACACCTCCACTGCGCGCAAAGTCAGCAAAATGAGGTTGTACTCACCCCCTTGTGTCTGCTGTGATGTCCTCACGTGCCCATCCAAATCGGGGTAGGCCACCGCCAGGATCCAGGACATCAGGGGGGTCAAAGTACGACTGGCACCCCTCCCACGTTGGGAGGCCATCCCCAGCTGAGCCTCCGCCATCTTCCTGCTCCAGCGTCGGATGTCCTCCCATCTCTTCCTGCAGTGGGTGCCCCGTCTGTGGTGGACCCCCAGGGCCCGGACGTCCTTGGCGATGGCACGCCAAATGTCTATCTTCTGGTGGGCGCTGACCTATGTGAAATGTACAGGGGAGAAAAAGAGTCATCACATTCTGCACCCTCAATGTGAGTGGCCCCCCATCCCTACCCTTGCCATGTGGCACATCCTGTCATCCGTCGTCTGATGCATGCCTCATTCGCTCCCCTCCCCACCATCTTTCATCCACCCGACTCAACACAGGCATTGGCCACAAAGCATGGTCCCAGTGTACTTACCTGTTGGTCTGGAGGACCGTAGATTAGGGCATACTGGGGGAGGACCCCATCCACGAGTTTCTCCAATTCCTGAGCAGTGAAGGCAGGGGCCCTTTCCCCAGTCGCGTGAGCCATTGTCTCTTCCAGACCGAGGTCACAGCAGCACTTGCATTGTAGGTCCTCTCCTGTCGAAGATCAGGTATCGAGAGATTAAGCAGATAGGAAATGGCGGTCACGCCTGCGACGGTGCGTACCGCGGCGGTGCGTACCGCGACCGCCGGCGCACATTGTCATTGGCTCCTGAGACCCATAGGGTTCAATGTTAACCAATGCTGCTTTGCGCCGCGGTCTTCGACCGCCTACCGCCACGGTGTGCCACGCCAGCGCATTGACCTCACATCCCATTGTCACACTTCACAGGTCAGGCAGCCGCCATTTCAAGGGCCCACATGGCTTACTTTTAACTGCGTCACACATACCTAGGCCTTGCATCAACACTCCTACAAACCATTCAATGCATTGGGAATTGTGTTTTGTGCAAACTGTGGTTACGTACTTGTGGGCTGATTGACTCTGTGCTCGCTGTTCTCCTACATAGGCACCGTCCACTGGGACATGCGAGGAGATGGAGGAATCTTCCCGTGTACAGACCGCTGGTAGACCTGTCGACAATGGAGGAAAGACATGTCATACTGACATACAGGCTTGACCGAGCCACTATTCAGGAACTGTGTGCCCAGCTGGAGCCAGACCTGATGTCACCCATCCGTCAACCCACAGGGATCCCACCTCTAGTGCAGGTGCTTTCAGTACTCCATTTCTTAGCAAGTGGGTCATTTCAAACAACAGTGGCCATATCATCAGGGATGTCCCAGCCTATGTTTTCCAAGGTGTTGTCCAGAGTGTTGTCTGCCCTTCTGAAATACATGCGGAGCTACATTGTTTTCCCTGAGGTGGAGGATTTGCCTACAGTGAAAGGTGATTTCTATGCCCTTGGACATATCCCCAACATCATAGGTGCCATTGATGGGACACATGTGGCTTTAGTACCCCCCAGCAGGAGTGACCAAGTGTACAGAAACAGAAAGAGTTATCATTCGATGAATGTACAGATGGTGTGTTTGGCAGACCAGTACATCTCCCATGTTAATGCCAAGTTCCCTGGCTCTGTGCTTGACGCCTACATCATGCGGAATAGCAGCATCCCTTACGTGATGGGTCAACTCCAGAGGCACCGTGTGTGGCTAATTGGTGACTCTGGTTACCCCAACCTGTCCTGGCTACTGACCCCAGTGAGGAATCCCCGGACAAGGGCAGAGGAACGGTACAATGAGGCCCATGGGAGAACTAGGAGGGTGATCGAGCGGACCTTCGGCCTTCTGAAGGCCAGGTTCCGCTGCCTCCATATGACAGGTGGATCCCTATTGTACTCACCAAAGAAGGTGTGCCAGATCATCGTGGCCTGCTGTATGCTTCACAACCTGGCTTTGCGGCGCCAGGTGCCTTTTCTGCAGGAGGATGGTCCAGATGGTGGTGTTGTAGCAGCTGTGGAGCCTGTGGAGAGTGAAGAAGAGGAAGCCGAAGAGGACGACATAGACAACAGGAACACAGTAATACAGCAGTATTTTCAATGACACACAGGTAAGAGTCCAACCCGTCATATTACATATACTTAACCCCTACTACCTCTCTACTGTCTGACCTTTTCCCCCTGTGTATATTAACTGAGTTGTGACTTTCCCTTCCAATTTCAGAGATGTGGGCCATACTGTGTGACATCTGCTTTATTTCCCCATGGACTACAGCTGTGTGACAGTGGTATGTTGGCATCACAATGTAAATATGCATTTTGGGACAGTAATGTCTAATACATTAGTACAAAATCACAGCCAGACTCCTGATTGTTTTGTCGAATAACTGTTTATTTCAGTGTCCTGTATTGGTGGGTGGTTGCAAGTCGGTGAGGGGTGATGGTGGAGGATTGTCCATGGCAGAGTCCAGACTATTAGTCTCACAGGTGCAATGTCCAAATGCCTGTGGAAAGTGGAGCATGGGCAGTATAAGAATGGACAGGGTGTCAATGTGGGACAGTGGGATGACAATCAGGGAGGTATCCTTTCCTGGCGGGGGTCTTGGCATCTTACTCTGTCTTCTTCCTGGATCTCAGGGCCCGCTTGCGGGGTGGTTCTCCTTCTGCAGGGGGTGGGGTGCTGGTGGCCTGTTGGTCCTGTGGCGGGGCCTCCTGTACACTAGCGCCGGCGGAGGTGGTAGGCAGTTCTTGGTCCATGCTAGTGTCAGGGGCCCTTTGTCCTGCCACAGTGTCCCGCAATGTGGTGACTACCTGATTCAGAGCCCCTACAATGGTGCCCATGGCGGAACTGATGTTTCGTATTTCCTCCCTGAACCCCAAATACTGTTCCTCCTGCAGAAGCTGGATCTCCTGAAACCTTGCCAGGACCGTTGCCATCGTCTCCTGGGAGTGGTGGTAGGCTCCCATGATGGAGGAGAGGGCCTCGTGGAGAGTGGGTTCCCTGGGCCTGTCCCCCCCTTATCGCACAACAGCCCTTCCAGTTCCCCTGTTTCCCTGTGCCTCTGTCCCCTGGACCGTGTGCCCACTACCACTTCCCCCAGGTCCCTGTTGTTGTTGGGGTGGGGGATTAACCTGGGTGCCCTGTAGTGGTGGACACACCGCTGATTGACGTGTCCTGGGGACTGAGGGATGGGCCCGCTGGGTGGGTGCTGTGCTGGTGTTGCCAGAGGGGGGAAGGTCTGCTATGGGCTGTGGCTGTCTGAGGGGAACCGACTGTCCTGAGGTCCCCGATGGGCCGGGCTGGTCATCTAGATCCAGGTCGACAGAGGTGCTGTCCTCACTGTGGGCCTCTTCTGGGGTGGAGTGGACATTTGTGGACCCTCCTGCGGGGTGACGTGGCGTTCGGGTCCTGCAGGGGTATAAAAGTATGGTTATTGCATTTGTGTGTGCCATAGCGTGTAATGGGTGGGTGCCCTTGTACCCCAGTGCTGGCATTCCCGTGTGGGGGCTTTTGGGACGGTGATTTGGTGGGGGATGGGTATGTGCAGTGGGCATGCTTTGGTGATGGGTGTCCATGCTTTGTGGTCGCATGCAGGGCTTGGTGTTGGGATGGGTGGGCTGTGATGTGGAGACATTTGCAAGGAGCAGGATGTGATGGGGGTGAGGGTGAGGGTGGGGGTATGAGTTGGCATGCTGGTGGGGTGGGGGGGATAAAGTAGTGAAGATGAGACTTACCAGAGTCCATTCCTCCGCCTACTCCTGCGAGGCCCTCAGGATGCAGGATCGCCAAGACTTGCTCCTCCCATGTTGTAAATTCTGGGGGAGGAGGTGGTGATCCGCCGCCAGTCGGCTGCACTGCGATGTTGTGCCTGGATACCATTGAACGCACCTTCCCCCGTAGGTCGTTCCACCGCTTCCTGATGTCGTCCCTATTTCTTGGGTGCTGTCCCACAGCGTTGACCCTATCGACTATTCTGCTCCATAGCTCCATCTTCCTGGCAATGGTGGTGTGCTGCACCTGTGTCCCGAAGAGCTGTGGCTCTACCCGTACAATTTCCTCCACCATGACCCTGAGTTCATCCTCGGAGAACCTGGGGTGTCTTTGCGGTGCCATGGGTTGGTATGGGTGATGTGTGGGGTGGATTGTGTGGTGATGTGTATTGGTGTGTTGTGTGAAGTGCGTGGAAATATTGCTGGGTGAAAGTAAAATGCGCGTCTGGGTGCTCAGTTCTCTTTTTCTCAGTGCGTGGTCCCGATTCTGTAGAAGTGGGGGTTTGTGGGTGATGTGGGTGTGTGTTTTATATTGTGTTGGGTGTGTGGGAGTGGTGTGTGTATGTGTATCAGGTGTGTGTTTTTCGATTTGTCCAATGTGGATGTGTTTTGTAAATGTGTGTGTATTTTGAGCGCGGCAGTGTGTACCGCCAATGGATTACCGCGGTTGAAAGACCGCCGCATGGATTCGTGGGTCGTGATAGTGTGGGCGTTTTTCTGTTGGCGTGACGGTGGAGGTTTGGTCATCGCCAGTTTCTCGCTGGCCTTTGGTGTGGCGGACTTTTGTGGATGTCTGCATTTTGGCGGTTTGCCTGTTGTGGGTCAGAATGACCGCGGCGGTTTACCGCGTCCGCGGCGGCATGTTAGCGGTCTTCTGACAGCGGTAAGCGACTTTTACCGCCAAGGTTGGAATGACCCCCTATGTCCCATTTAGAGGGTCCCCATGCAGGAGCAGAGAGTCATGTCTTGTGAGGCTTGTGGTGCTCAATGGGCAGCATTGTGTAAACAATGTGATGACAAGCCACATGTAGGCCCATATGTGACTACGAAGTGTAAGCTGTGAGAATATTGGCACTGGGACACACCGTCATTCTCACAACACAATGATGCACCATTTTGTACACAATATGGTGCATCCCTGTATTGTAATGTATATGTAGGACTGGGTGGGCAATTGTCCCCCAGCATATGGTGCGCCATATTTTGTACTCCATTTACGTGACACTTATGTGGAATTTAATAGGCGTGCATGCCGGTCAAGGACAGGTGTGTGCTGGCATGAATATGGGTGTGTAAGGAATAGTATTGGCAGATCAGGTATTGATTGATGGGTGTCTACACCTGGACACATGAATGTAGATGTGATAGACCTATGGATACCAGCTTCCTAGTTGGCAGCCCTCCTAACATATGGTCCACTCCCTGACTCCATGTATCAGTGGGCATGCCTTGGTGGATGACCAGGACAGTTGAGATGATGGATTGCATGGCCATCCCCCCAGAGGCATGGGGGGAGGAACAACAAATTTGGAGGTAGATGTGATGCTCTTAGTGTAGGTGACAGTCACATTGATCAGGCTTGCATGTAGGTGACAGTCACATTGATCAGGCTTGCATGTGTACCTATCAACACTGAACCCTTATGGTTACCAACTACATCCCATACTCCCAATAACATATTCAAGTTACTGGTGATGTATGGTTGAAAATTGACACAGATGATGAGGAATATTGGCCCTGATCTATGTGAAGTTGACATTGTCTTTGCATTGTTACACATGGCACAAAATCAATGCACACCTAATTTGGTTTTGTTCCTAATCTTGTTGTGCGTTGCTCTGGTGTCAATGAAATGATGCTAAAGCAGCGTTGTTGTTGTAGTATTTATCAGGGCCATTGTTTTATCCAGAATATGAGTTGGAGTGCATGTGCAAGTAGATGTAGAGTGTAAGCTAATAATCTGTACATACTCCACACAATGCTGACACTGATGGTTGCCTGTCTGATTTTAACAGCTGCCAACATGAACAATGAGGAACTGTGGGCATTTCAAAAGAGAGCAGTCCACTAAAGGCACATCCTGACAGTGGAATCTGTGTACCGGAGGATGGCACGCTGCTATAGCAGGGAGAGATCCGCTGTGGAATGGTGGGCATTCAACAAAGGGGGACCCACACTGGCCACAAAGAGAGGACCAAGCTCCACAGCTGTGCAGGGGGGCACAGCTGCAACCACCACTACAGCCCCAGCTGCTACACCATCAACTTCTGTACCACAGCCCACACCACCTGCTGCCATGGACATGAATGTGATAAAGGAGCTACAGAGGGATGTAACACTGGTCCTTAAAAAGTTGGTCAGTCTGGAGAAGGGGGTAGAAAAGAACACAAAGAGACTTAAGTTCATTAAAAAACTCAAGAGGGCCAAGCTGCTATTGGCTTTAAAACAGTCACCCCCAGTTCTGTCCCCTCCCTCCTCATTTGTTTTTATGTTTTATAGTGGCTTTTAGGGTGTTAGTGTCAGGGTAGATTAGGTTAGTAATTTAATTAGGAAAAGTGGGTTTTGGGGGGTGGCTTTTCTATTTTTTACATGTTACTTTGTGGGTGGGTGGGTGTGGGGGGGTTATGTTGGGGCGTTTATGTATTGTATAAAAAATGAAAAAAACTAATTATAGAAAATTTAAAAAAAGAATACCAAAAAACATATCTTTGTTTAGATATAGGTAGTATATGTGTAGTTTAGTATCTGGTGTCCTGCATGTGTCTCGTAATATAAGGGGGTTGGGAGGCCAATGTTTAGAGTGTGTTGTTAAATGTGAAGGTAAGTTTAGCATAGGGTAGCTGGGTCAGTTGTTGGTTATGTATAGTTAGGATAGGTTAGGTTAGGATAGGTGTTCTTCATTCTTTTTAGTTTAGTTTACTTCTTATTAAAAATCTTTGGGTACTCCCTTACTTCATCTGTCTTATGCTTGGGTCTCAGGGTCTTCCCATGGGTGTACAGTGAAAATTGTGTGTTAGCCTAGGGATTACGTCCTGCCTCCAAATCCCTCTCTTGACATGTTCATCACCTTCTTACAACTGAGCTGTCACATTGGCAGCTACAATACATTTACTTGTCTATGCATCTGTCATCCAGTGTACCCACCACTCAAGGTGACTATGTTAACTTGGTATTGGACAGGTGGGTGTGGTAATCCAGCTGTCATTGTTTGGGTCCTGTGTAGGAATGTTGGGAAATGTGGGACTGCCTACATTTAATATCTATCCTGCTAAACTGACCAGTGGCAATTACAGATGAGGTTAAGTACCTCTGTTTCACACCAATGTGTTCTACTTGAACTCCCAGCTGACAATATTGCCTGAGAACTGTTTCACAGCCATTCTTGCCGTATGTAGTGGGTGAAGCACACGTGTTAAACATTTTTTGACATACTCAGTAAATTACTTGTAGGGGATAAGACAAGCATCAACGTGCATCATGTAGGTACCGTGTGTGTAGGTATGTGCCCCCATATTCCTGCACTCTTGTACTGACACTGTGTGACTAAAGACATTTTACACACATCACAATTCCTAAGTGTAGCAGATGTGCCACAATAGACAAAGACATGCTGGTTGTGTATGTGATGCTTATTTACAAGTGTCGTACTGCAATTTTTACAGTGTCCAGGTCTGTGACCCCATTAATGAAATCCATTCAATTGTGACACAATACAAGTCTAGGGTTGGGGTCATGTCATGGGACATGCTTGGGTAAAGTGTTGTCCAGTGCAGGGGAAGATGAATTGCCAATTGAAAAGTGAGATACAATTGCATTCCATAGCAGAAAGGTCAACAGTGTATCGCAGAAGATTGCAAATCTCCAAATGTGCTAACACTGGCATGATGTCAAGCACAGGACAAAGGAAAATCACTGCCCATGTGGCATGTGCTGGTGCTACCGGGAACTCCTACGGGTGACGATGATCCGTTCCACATCTTCATCCTCCGAAGTGTGTGGTGTCCCCTCTGCCCTTGATGGTGGTGGTGGGGAAGTAGAGGGGGCCACACACACTTCAGTGTGTTGGAGATGTGGACTCCCAATTCCCGGCAGCTGCCATCTGTGGAACTACATATGGCATCAGTGCAGCAAGGAGGAGCTGCTGTTTTTGAGGATAGCAGCAACATCCCTTTGGTAGGCAGCCATGTCTGCTCTGAGGGAGGCCCTTTCCCAGTGCACGAGTCCAGCTTGTCCTCAATCCCACTGAGGCCAGTTTGGGAGGGCAGTTGTTGTGGCCTCTCCCTTATGGCAGCAGCTATGTCCCTCAGACACTGCTGGACTCCATGCATTGGGGAGTGTGTGCCTCATTTGGCTGCTGTCTGTTCAGTAGCTGTAACGATGCACATGCGCATACCCTCTAGGCAGGCTGCCATAGTTTGCATCCCCACCTGCAACTCCTTGGCCAGCTCACGCTGGACTCCTACCACTGTCCTCTCAAAGCTGGTCCCTGGGTCTTCGGAGTCCTCAGCTGTGTCAGTGCTGGCAGGTCGTACTATTGGGGTGTTGGGTGGGGCCTCTGGGATGGCTGCCACATTAATACTCCTCCTTGCGACTGGAGGTGGTATCTGGAGGGATACGAGGACTTCTTGGAGGGTCTCTTGGCTGATGGTTGTCAGATGATCATCCAGTTCATCGGAGTACTCCAGGACAGGCAGATCCGCAGGAGAGCCATCATCCTCTGCAATGAGATGGCGTAAAATCAGTCTATCTGTGTTGTGGCAGTTGATATGTCACGTCATTGACTTGATATTGAAGGCTCATTATCATCTTAGTACCCAGACATTGTTCCTGTACATAATGGTTGCAGTCTATCAGCCCTATGCCCCACCTGCGTCTCACATGAAGGGAAGCCGAGTTGGCGCACTTGGCTGCATCATATCTTCTAGATGTGATGTATATCCTTTTTTGTGGCTTGACACCACCTTGTCGTTGTCAACCCTCCCTATGCATCCATTTGCATGGTGAGGCATTGCAATGGGTGTTGCTGTTCTCATGCCACAGCACCACACATGGCAATTGTCCCCTGTCCCAGTCGTACATGTTTTACATACACCCATGCGGTGCTGAGACCTTGCACCCCCCAGGGATGGCATTGCAAGACACTATGCTCTTGTTACCATTGATAGCTCCTAATGTTGATATTTGTGTATGTGTGCTACATTGCATATCACTCATGGACCTAGCAGAGTTCAGTTTCATCTTCGCTCTGTGCAGGTGTGTTCACCTTCCTACACACCTATGTCATCCCCCTCAATGCAGCCCTCCTTGCTCTATGATAAATGAAATGCAGCATGGTGGCAGTGCAGCTAATTTGACATAGGCACAGGGGTTGACCCAGGGATGGCCAGCATGGGAATAAGATTTTTGCTGTGTATATCATTATGTATGTGACGATGCCTGACGGTAAATTAGTCTATGGACATAGGGGGTCATTACAACCCTGGCGGTCCAAGACCGCCAGGGCTGTTTCGGAGGACGCACCGCCCGGTGGTCAGACCTTGGCGGGCTGCTTCAGCCGCCCACCAAGGTCGTAATGAGGGCCATAGTCAGTTAACAGGAGTTGAACTCAGGGCCTGAAGCTAGTTTGATGGTGATTGTGCAGGCAGTCATACTAGTCCCTCATTTCAAGTGCATCAGTCCTATGGGCACCTGACTGCCATTTTCTATTTGACCAGCCCTAACAGCACAGGTGGTGGTGGCAACTGTTGTCAATGGGGAATGCCCCATGGGCCAATGGCCTGGCACTGGCAGGTTTACAGCAGCTTACAGACTGGCAATGCCAGCTGTCCTGTGACACCAGACCAGTATTACATTCAATGCTAAACTCCAGGTCTGTTTCCGCATTTCCCCCAGCCTTTGCATGGCGGTGAAACCCCCATGCAAAGGTTGGTGGTGATGTGTTGTGGTGTGCCCCTGGGTGAGCCTGCATAGTCCATGCACCTGGCATAGGCAGTGAAGGGGGTCCCATGGCCCTTTGCCCTTTACACTGCCTAATTTGCATTGCTAAGTGCAGCGTGTCCTGTCACAACCAATGCACCCCAAAACTGGCACTGACTCTATTTGATCCATCAACAATGTTGTACTAAGTGCCCCACAGAGCTACCATGAGCAGACAGATTTCCAGTCGCCATCCCAACGTGTGACTCATACTGCCAACCGCAAAAGGTACACTGCACTGGCAGTCTTACCAACACCAGACTTTCCCATGCACCATCCCCCGCTCGTCGATGTGAATTATACGCCATTATGTTCACAGTCATTCCCCATGTGTTGTATGTGTGTGTTTATCTCCCCATTCATATGCGCCCCACATGGTTGTGTCAGAGTAGTTGTGGGCCCAGTCTGTGACTGTTGTGACCTACTGTTTGCTATCTGTGGTACATATTTTCTGTAGTGGCACATTTCAGTTCAGCATCAAGATGTGTGGTTCAGCACTACAGCAGTTAAGTTGGTCTGGGTAATGGCATGTTACCAATGATACAGGACCAGCCTGCTATTCCCCCAGCACCTGTTCAGTTCATTGTTCCCTGCACCCAGGGGGCATCCTGACTGCATGATGGAGTGGTGGCTGCCTTATGTGGATGTGTTGTCAATGTGTGCGGTGGTGGTGCTACTGGCACGTCTCGGTACTGTTGGGACAGTTGCAATGACTTGTGTGCTGAGTTGCAGCACACATGTTAGGCAAAGAAGCAAGGCAGTTGCAAGGTGTTACTGCAAGGGACACCACCATGACATTACCACAGGAATGGTATTGACTGTCTACCTAGTCTCTGAAGTATTGGTCCTGTTGGTAGGGTTGATATGACTATATGCAAGGGATGTTGTGATGACACAACCAGAGGCACAGTGATTATACATGGCATCCATCCCATGTGCTGCATATGTACATGTAGGTACTTAAGCCTGGTAATCAACACATATCGGGGTTGTGTATCTGTTATGGTGCATGGCACTACCAAGGCGTAGGTACATGTGTAGCTTACGTCAGCTTGGTGCATACATTTCCTCCACGCAACTTACCCTGCATTTGTGGTGTTTCCTGGTAGTCTGCACTGTCCTGCGATTCCTGTGACGATTTCCTCCGGGATGACCGCTGCAACCATCTTCTCCATCTCGTCCAAGTCCTCTTGTGGTGCTGGACTCCCACCTCCAGTTAGCACTGCTGCCTTCCTGTTCTTTGCCATTTTTTCCTTTGTCCTTCGCTTGCAGTCCTGCCAGCCTTTCTTGCACTCTGTTACGGTTGTCCTGACCTCTGGCACACTGTTGATCTTGTCTACTATCTGGTGCCAAATCACCTCTCTCCTTCCAATTGGCAACTCTGAGGTGACAAAGAGTTAATTTTGATGCTCCATCACCTCTCTCACCAGTATTTCATGCTCCTCCGCACTGAAACAACACTTTCTCTTTTTCTTCTCCCTCCCCTGGGTCTTGTCTGTGTCCTCCTGGCTGGTTCCTGGTTGATTGGGGTCTCCCTGGTGTCTCTCCTGGCTTCCAGGGTCTATTTTGTCTCTCCTTTGCACTTTCTCCATTACCGTCTGTATTTGACGCTATTGTGAGCAAAAATGGTGCATTTTTTATTTTGCAACATGTTCACATGTCGTTAAACGGATTAGAGTCATTTTTCCGGCATTAACGTAATTTTGCCTCACGACAAGACGCAATGGTTAACGTCAAGAAAAATGACTCCATACTATGTTTAGCGACACCCAGCATCATAGTATAAATATGACACCCGGGTGGTGTTGAATAATAGTGCTAGTCCGCGCTAAACTTTTTAATGCAAAACTGCGTTAGAGCAGTTTTGCATCAAAAAGTATAAATCAGGGCCTAAGTAAACCCCTTTAACAGGACCCTCAGAATAGGGATGTCATGCAGTGCAAGCCTTACCAAGTGGGGTATAATGGAGTGAGACATCTAATATCAGTCAGTAAATTAGGATCAACAAATGCTTTTACTCAAAGAGAAAATGTTCTTTACATCTTGCACACAACAAACACTGTACATAAATATCAGGGGACACTCAAAACAATGCAATGTTCTCAATGCAATAATTACTTACAAGTAGATTGCCAGTACTAAGCTTAGCTGCTGCCCTGGGAAAAGTGTCAGATTGGTGTACAATGCAAGTTAGAAAACTTGGGCACCTGGGCACACCCATATACAAACCCCACTGAATCCTTAACATACCACCTTTTACTCATCCAGGCAGAAACCATCAAATGAACCACAAAACTACAAAATGGGTATCTTTAAACCCTTACTCAACCCAGAAAAGTGGGAATCTTTGCATAACACAATGGGTGTCTTTCAACCCTCACTATAGCATTTGGCAAAGGGTTTGTTTCAACCCTCATTCTAGAAATTTGCATTGGGTATCTTTCAACTGTCGTCCAATCTGTGTCAACAGAGAACCACATGAATTTAGTAATAGATCTCTTTCAGCCCACACTCGTTCCCAAAACAAGAGGGCATCTTGTAAATTTAGCAATGTGTCTCTTTCAACCCACCCTCATCCCAAAACAACAAGGCCACCTGTGAATTTAGCAACGGGACTAGCACTACACGTTCACCCTTTACTGCCTACTCTAGCAGGCTTAGAAACACTCACCTTCTACTGCATAATCTAACAGGACCAGGCACTTAAATGACACAATATATCTATCATATGCATGCAAAACATAGACACCCTCTACTGCACACTGTTGCAGGACCAGGGACTCAAATGACACAATACATTTCATACAACAAATATAAACACGTTTCCTGACTACTGCATACAAAACTGGAACAGAATTAGCAAAAATGTACAATAGTTTGACATCAAACATAAACATTCAGCATAGCATTAAAATGTTCTCTGGCAGCAAACCCGAAGTCCTCCTCTCTCCTGAGTGACATCTTATCTGAACATTAACTTAGAACACTGCTTGTAGATCCAAAACCAATCAGTGCAGCACGTCCTATTGAAACAGTTCATTACCCTCTAAATACCATGTGAGAATCAGCTGTTGTGCAATTCAACAAATATAATCTTCGAGAATGCTGACAGTGCCCCAAAACACTTGATGCATGTCCTAAATGCAGTTCATTTTGTTGAGGAATCGCATGTTGCTCTACTGCTGTTTTGTGTCTCCAAACGCAGCTCCAATGTTCCAGAGCACGCTGCTCAAGTCTACAATGTGGCTCAGTTTGCTTTTCCTAACATAAGATGTCTCCAGTCTTCTCAATGGCGCCTTATACTACTCACATAAAATGGCTCCAGTTTACTTTTCCTCACATTAAAAAAAATGCAATGCTCTGATGCGCGTCACACTGTCAAACACTTCCTGGTGAAAATAATGTTAGACATTTCCTGGTCTTGCAGCCGGCCACCGCATCAACAAAGCAGTTCAGGTACCAGATTCCCAGCTGTGACATCACTATGTTGGCTGCACACGCGTTCCTCACACACTCTTGGTAATACTTGGGAATTCTCTGGAGCAGCACACAGCCTCGTTGTTAGAAATTGGGTTTCTGGTTGCCTAGGGTATGCACCTAAGCCAGGCAGAACGCAACCACTCTAGTCAGTATAGTACACAACATTATTAGACCAAACACATATCAGTCATACCCTGCTACTCAAGCAGTTGTCAGAACTTTACAAAATACTGCTACTCTGTAGACACTATCAGCAGTCACACATAAAACACAAGTTACTCATTATTCTGCAACATAAGAAGTAGTCAGGAAAAACAATACTATAGAAATACACTTGTCATAAAAGTATCATAAATGCCCATACCAGGAACATTAGGAAATACATGGCAAGTCATAAACACAGATGAGCATTCATGTCCATAACAGGAATATTAGCAAGCATATGGCACATCATAAAAAGAAACAGGTTACCATAACATTTCCAGCATGCCCATAAAAGGAACTTTAGAAAAGTGTATGGCCAGTCCCAGGAAACATCTCAACCTAAAAAGGCCCTGTGAGAAAGTAGCATCTTTCTAGCATGGTTATACCCATTGTTGGCCTGTTTGTGAGTGTTTGTCAGTGTGTTTTGCCTGTCTCACTGGGATCCTGCTAGCCAGGACCCCGGTGCTCATAGTTTGTGGCCTATGTGTGTTGTCAGTATGCTTGACTGTGTCACGGAAGTTCTGCTAACCAGAACTCCAGTGTTTATGCTCTCTCTACTTACCAAATTTGTCACTACAGTTTAGTGACTCCGTATTCCAATTCTTATTGGCACACTGAACCCCCCTTATAAGTCCCTAGTACCTAGGTACCCAGGGCATTGGGGTTCCAGGAGATCCTTATGGGCTGCAGCATTTCTTTTGCCACACATAAGGAGCTCATACAAAACTTTCATCAAGACTGCCACTGCAGCCTGAGTGAAATAGTGCACACACTATTTCACAGCCATGTTACACTGCACTAAGTAACTTATAAGTCACCTATATGTCTAACCTTCATTTGCTAAAGGCTAGGTGCAAAGTTACTGTGTGAGGGCACCCTTTCACTAGCCAAGGTACCCCCACGTTGTCCAGAGCCAATTCCCCAGACTTCATGAGTGTGGGGATACCATTATACGCTTGCACTACATATATGTCAATACATATATGTAGCTTCACAATGGTAACTCTGAATATGGCCATGTGAGGTGTCTAAGATCATGGAATTGTCCCCCATTCCAAATGTGGTATTGGGGGACCAATCCCATGCACCCTGGGGGCTCCACCATGGACCCCTAGTACTGCCAAACCAGCTCTCTGAGGTTTCCACTGCAGACTCAGCTGCTGCCGCCTCACAGACAGGTTTCTGCCCTCCTGGGGACTGAGCAGCTCAATCCCAGGAAGGCAGAACAATGCATTTCCTTTGGGAGGAGGGTGTTACACCATCTCTTTTTGGAAATGGGTGTTATAAGCTTGGGAGGGGTAGCCTCCAAGAGCCTCTGGAAATGCTTTGAAGGGCACAGATGGTGCCCTCCTTACATAAGCCAGTCTACACCAGTTCAGGGACCCCAGTCCGTGCTCCGGCGTGAAACTGGACAAAGGAGAGGGGAGTGACCACTCCCCTGTCCATCACCACCCCCAGGGGTGGTGCCCAGAGCTCCTCCAGAGTGTCCTGGCATTAGCCATCTTGGATTCCAAGGTGTGGGGACCCTCTGGAGACCTCTGAGTGGCCAGTGCCAGCAGGTGACGTCAGAGACCCCTCCTGATAGGTGCATACCTGGGTAGGTAGCAAATCCCCCCCTCTCAGGGCTCTCCTCTGGGTGTTTCCTCAGATTCGGTTTGCAAGATTCCTCCAGGACTCCTCTGCATCCTCTGCTTCAGCTTCTGACCGTCGGATCAACCACAGACTGCTCCAGGAACCGCTGTAACTGCAACAAAGTATCCAGGACAACTCCTGTGACCTGCAACTTCAGCTCCAGACAGCTTTTGCAACAGTTTCCAGGTTGTGCACACTCCAAAGACTGCCTGTCTTCATCCTGCACCAGAAGAACCGAAGGAATCTCCCGTGGAGTGACGGAGTCACTTCCCTGCTTCAGTAGGCACCTCTTTACAGCGATGACTGATACTCTGGGTCCCCCTCTCCTGATGACGAGCGTGTATCCTGGAACACAGGTGGTGGACTAAAGTAACCCTCACTGTCCAAAGGTCCAGCTGTCCAAATTTGGTGGAGGTAAGAGCTTGCCTCCCCGTGCCAGACAGTACCCCTGTGCACTGTGTTTTTTGCAGCTCCTAAGGCTTCTGTGCGCTTTTCCAAGAATTCCTTTGTGCACACCCTAGCCCAGGTCCCCAGTGCTCTGTCATGCGATGCTCAGCTCCCTGAGTTGTTCTCCAGAGGTGTGGGATCTCTTTGTGTAGTGCTGCAATGACTACCATTTGCAACTCCTTTGTCCCTGTTCTGTGGGACCCCTTTGCATGCTGCCTGGAGCTGTCTGAGTTGCTGAGAGCCCCCTCTGTCTCCACCTCCTGGGTAGAGTCGACGTGGTCCTTCCTGGGCCCGGGCAGCACCATTTTTCATGAAACGCAATTTTTACATTTACCAAGGCATGATGGTGGAATCTAGCAAAGCAAACCAGACTGCATTCATCCACCCGGTGTGGGACATTTTCTCCACCAACCAGGAACCTGGATCTATCTTTTATGGTGCAATACTGACTTTGTCTTCTCACCGGTGGTTCTCCTTTTTGCACCTTCATCCGGGTTATCAGGGGCTCCTGTTCTCCCTGGACTCTTCAGTGCTTCTTGGACTTGGTCCCCTTCTTCCACAGGTCTTCAGGTCCAGGAATCCATCGCTGGTGTCTTGCAGTCTCTCCTGGTTCTTGCACTGTCTTCTACCACGACTTCTAGTTTGTTTTAGGAAACTTGATGTGTTTTACTCCTGCTTTCCTGGGCTCTGGGGTGGGGTATTTTATTTACCTTTGGTGTTTTCTTACACTCCCAGAGCCCCTCTACACGCTACACTTGCCTAGGTGGGAAATCGAATTTCGCATTCCACTATTTTAGTACATGGTTTGTGTTCCCCCTAGGCCCATTGCAACCTATGGTGATGTTCACTATTTGCACTATTTTATGACTGTTTACTTAACTGATTTTTGTTGCTAGTGTATATTTTATGTAAAATACTTACCTCCTAAGGAAGTATAGCCGCTAAGATTTTTTTGGCCTTGTGTCACTAAAATAAAGTACCTTTAGTTTTGGTAACACTGAGTATTGTCTTTCTTGTGTGTAAGTACTCGGTGACTACAGTGGTATTGCAAGGGCTTGCATGTCTCCTAGTTCATCCTTGGCTGCTCTGCCTACAGCTACCTCCAGACAGCATGGCTTCTAGACACTGACTACATTTCACTAATAAGGGATAACTGGACCTGGTGTAAGTGTATGTACCTGTGGTACCCAATACAAACCAGGACAGCCTCCTACATCAGGAAACTGAGACTGGAGGAGGCCAGGCTGAGGTTGCAGCAGCAACAGCTAGCCCTAGATAGGGAAGCCTTGGCTGTGGAAAGGGAAAGACAGGGGTTGGGGTTAGTTACCCATGTTGGCAGCAGCAGCTTCAGGAGTTATGGAGTTAGGGAGGACACCATTTACTCTAGAAATCTGCACAAAATTGTTACCCCATACAAGATGGGGGATGATATTTACAAGTGGTTCGCTGCACTTGAGAGGGCCTGAAAAGTGCAGAGGGTCCCTCAAAGGCAGTGGGCTGCTATTCTGTGGTTGTCCTTTTCTGACAAGGGGAGGGATGGACTTCTCACTGTCAGAGAAAAATATTCAGACAACTATAGTATTCTTAAAACTGCACTCTTGGATGAATTTGGCTTAACCACTGAACAATACAGAATTAAGTTCAGAGAAACCAGAAAAGATTCCTCACAGGATTGGATACACTTTGTGGACTGTTCTGTTAAGGCTTTAGATGGCTGGTTACACAGCAGCAAAGTATCTAACTATGAGGGCTTATACAATCTAATTCTGAGAGAGCATATTTTGAATAACTGTGTGTCTGATTTGTTACACCAACACTTGGTAGACTCAGATCTGACCTTTCCCCAAGAATTGGGTAAGAAGGCAGACAAATAGGTCAGAACAAGAGTGAGCAGAAAAGCTCATACTGGGTGACAAAGACAAAAAGAATTATGGTAAGTCTAATGACAAAAGTGGGGACAAAGATAAAAACAAGGAGTTTTAATCAGGCCCACAAAAATCCTCTAGGGCTGGGTCTAAGTCCTCTTCTAACCATCAGAATAAAAAGCCTTGGTGTTATATGTGTAAGAACAAAGGCCTTTGGGCAAGTGACAGTATTTGTTCAAAGAAAAACACAAAAGCTTCCACCACCACAACCCCCGCTGTTTCAACTAGTGCCCCTAGTAATAGCAGTGCTGGTGGCAAAAACACTACAAATAACCAGTCCAAGGTTGTAGCAGGGCTCACTCTGGGAAGTGTAGGGGAGGTTGGTTTAGTTAGGGAAACCACTCAGGCTGTTTATGGGGGTCATTACAACCCTGGCGGACGGTGTTAAAGCTGCGGTAATACCGCAAACAGGCCGGCGGAAAAAAAAGGGAATTATGACCGTGGCGGAAACCGCCAACATAGACAGCCACTTCAACACTCCGACTGCCACGGCGGTACAGACAAGCAGCGCGGCGGTCACCGCCAACAGACAGGCGGAAGACAAAGTACCGCCCACAGTATTACAACCCACCAATCCGCCACCTTTTCCGGGGCGGATTCACCGTGGATAAAAACACGGCGGAAGCAGCTTTTGCAATGGGAAAACGCTCACCTTAACCCACTCCACGAGGAAGGAGGGCACAATGGAGCCGGAACTCCAAATACTCCCTGCGCTTGTCTTCCTGCTCCTCTACGAACACCAGCAACGGCGGCGCCGAAGAGAACGGTGAGCACTGCACCTACGACATAGGGGAGGCAAAAGTCATGGATACACACACGCAACACCCCCACCCTCAACCTGACCCTCGCACACTACAACACACACACCAATGCATTTCCAAACATCACAGTAACAACCCCCAACCCCCCGGAAGAATGCAAAGACAAAACCAAATTACTTGAAACATTATAATGTATCCAAATACAGTAAGCTCATATATACAGAAATATATACACATTCCAAATATATACATCAAGATTAGTAGTGCAGGCATGCACAATTCAATGTCCGTGGACCACTGGGCCCACAATGCATGGGCAAGGCCACACTAGATACCTGTCCACAAACGGAGAGAACACTGCAGGGGCATCAGATAGAAATACAACAGGCACCTCAGGGGGAAGGGAAGGGGGGGCACCTCAGCCGGATTACAGCACCACACCAGATCCACGACGGGGCTCCATGCCCATTGATGTATCCTGGGGAGTGCAAAGCCACAGTCTCTCAAGTCTCTACAGTGGGTGGCTTGCCCACTGTACCATCCTGGGGAGTGCAAAGCCACAGTCTCTCAAGTCTCTACAGAGGGTGGCTTGCCCACTGTACCATCCTGGGGAGTGCAAAGCCACAGTCTCTCAACTCGATAACAGTGGGTGGTTTGCCCACTGTTACATCCTAGGGAGTGCAAAGCCACAGTCTCTCAACTCGATAACAGTGGGTGGGTTGCCCACTGTTCCATCCTGGGGAGTGCAAAGCCACAGTCTCTCAAGTGAATAACAGTCTCCACTGGTTCTGGAGGGGGACTGGTGCCCAGAGTGCTTCATCCTGTGAAGGATTCAGGTAGTGGATGCAGTTCTCCACTGGTTCTGGAGGGGGACTGGTGTCCAGAGTGCATCACGCTCCCCGTGACGGTCCCAGTTCCGTCACTGTCCCAGCTGCTCATGGGCTAAAGATGCTTGCCATGGCGGTCTTAGCCCTGTTCAGCGGTGCTTGCCATGGCGGTCTTTGCCCTGTTCAGCGGTGCTTGACTTTGCAGTTTCTGACCTGGTCAGCGGTGCTTGCCATGGCGGTCTTTGCCCTGTTCAGCGGTGCTTGACTTTGCAGTTTCTGACCTGTTCAGCGGTGCTTGCCATGGCGGTCTTTGCCCTGTTCAGCGGTGCATGCCATGGCGGTCTTTGCCCTGTTCAGCGGTGCTTGACTTTGCAGTTTCTGACCTGTGCAGCGGTGTGTGGCATGACGGTCCCTCAGTGCCCAGCGGGGCTGTGGCTGCGGGGGCCCTCATGGGCACTGACTCTGGCGGTGGTCTCCGGACCAGTGACGATAGTGCTGCCCTCCTGGGCACTGACTCTGGCGGTGGTCTCCGGACCAGTGACGACAGTGCTGCCCTCCTGGGCACTGACTCTGGCAGTGGTCTCCGGACCAGTGACGATAGTGCTGCCCTCCTGGGCACTGACTCTGGCGGTGGTCTCTGGACCAGTGACGATGGGGCTGGCGGTGGCGTCCTGGCCAGCGGGAGGATGGCGGCCTTCTCCGCCGTGCTGCTCTTACCTGACTTTGGAGACTTCTTCTGCCCCTTCACCAACTTGGGAGGAGTCACAGCTGACTCAGCACTCCCCCCGGGACCCTTGTGAGCGGCTTTGCCGGCAGGAGTCTTCACCCTCTCCCGTCGGGCACTGTCCAACTTCTGGTGCTTTACAGGGGGTGGACTGGCAGTGCTTTGGCTCCGTGTCACTCTGGCTGCCCTGGTGCCCGGTGCACTCCACATACCTCTAACACGCACCACTGGAACCAGACTTTTTTTGGCTGAGGTGCTAGTACAGGACCTATGAATTGGAGGGGGGGGGGTGGTGGGAAAGAGGTCAACGTTGCTCAGGAAAAGTTTCTGACGAACACTGGGACGGGTAGCTGGAGGGGGTCTGGGAGTGGAGGAAGAGGAGGTGGTTGTAGGAGGTGTAACTTTAGATGATTTGGGTGCAGGTGCATGTTCTGGAGGCTGTCGTGAGGTGGATGGATGTTGGGTGTGTGGGTGCCCGCGTTTGTGTACTTTGGGAGGGGGCGTCACAGACACACTGGGAGAGGACACAGGGGACGTGTAAATGGTAGTGGGGGTGGTGAGTGCAGGTGAGCGGGGTGTGGTGCTGGGTGTTCTGGTGCGAGTCCTAGTGGCTGTAGATGTAGTGCATGCAGATGAGAGTGTATACGACACTGGGAGGGACGAGGGACACGACGAGGAGGGGGACACAGTGGAGGCAGTGGATGTTGCTGTGTCTGGATGTGGGTGATGCTTGTGTGAGTGCCTGTGGGATGTGTGGTGCCTATGTTTGCCAGAGCCACTTTTGTGTGTTGAGGTGTGTGCATGCTGGTCTGATAGTGTGCTTGGGATAGGCTGGGGTACAGGGGATTGGGTCTGGGTCTGGGTGGAGGAAGTTGGAGGGGGGAGGCTAGACACAGGGACAATGGCTGCCATCAGTGCTGAGGCCAGAGATTTCAGGGTTCGATGAAGGGCAGCCTGACCAGAATGAATGCCCTCCAGGAATGCATTACCGTGTTGCAACTCCCTTTCAACACCCTGGATGGCATTCACAATGTTAGACTGCCCAACAGTGAGTGACCTGAGGAGGTCAATGGCCTCCTCACTGAGGGCAGCAGGGGTGGCAGGGGCTGAGGTGCCTGGGGTGAAGGTGATGCCCACCCTCCTGGGTGAGCGGGCACGGAGCAAAGGCTGAGGGGCTGCTGGGAGGGCGGTGCTGGTAGGGGGGGTGGCGGCTGTACCTGTAGAAGTGGGGGGCACAGATGGTGCCACCACCACAAGGGAGCTCCCATCGGAGGACGAGTCCGTGTCGCTGGTTGCTGATCCGGTGACCGACGTGAAGCTCCCCTCACCCTCCGTCCCACTGGTGTATTCGGAGTCCGTGGTGTGGTCCTCCATGGCCATGTGGGATGCAGCTCCCTCGTGCTCCGGTGCCACTGTACCTCCGCCTGATGATGCTGATGCACAAAAGAACAGGGAGAGCACAAAAAGGGGTGGGGAAACAGAAGAAAGACAGGTTGAGTGCATGGCTTACCGCTACCGTTGGCGGACAATACAGACACAGCAGCCCCTTGCACTACGCCGTGCTCTTGGCCTCTACAGATGCAATTCCTGGGATATGGCCTACATGGCTATGAGTGTCATCTGTCCATATAGATGACACAGGGGCATGTATACCTGTACTTGGCACTCTACAGAGGTGGGGTGGAGTGGCACATGGCCTGCATTCTGGAGGGGCCTAGCCTACGGAACTCGCCCTGGCCTAGGGAAACCCACAGCCCTCCTCCCCACCCAGACCCCTCCACTGCGCACAAAGTCATCAGAATGTGAGTGTACTCACCCCCTTGTGTCTGCTGTGATGCCCTCAAGCGCCCATCCAACTCAGGGTAGGCCACCGCCAGGATCTGGTACATCAGGGGGGTCATGGTACGACGGGCACCCCTCCCACGTTGGGAGGCCATCCCCAGCTGAGCCTCCGCCGTCTTCTTGCTCCAGCGGCGAATGTCCTCCCATCTTTTACGGCAGTGGGTGCTCCGTCTCTGGTGGACCCCCAGGGTCCGGACTTCCTTGGCGATGGCACGCCAAATATCCTTCTTCTGGTGGGCGCTGACCTACATGACATGTACAGGGGAAGAAGAGAAGTCATTAGCAACAGCACCGTCGAAGTGAGTGGCCTCCATCCCTGCCCTTGCAATGTGGCGCATGCATTCACAGTCCTTCATGCTCGCATAAATCTGCCCCCTTCCTACTTACATCCAGCCCTCTCCACACAGGCATAGCCCATACAACTTGCACCCTATGTACTCACCTGTTGGTCTGGAGGACCGTAGAGTAGCGTGTACTGGGGGCGGACCCCGTCCACAAGCTTTTCCAACTCCTGTGCAGTGAAGGCAGGGGCCCTTTCCCCAGACGCACAAGCCATTGCTCTTCCAGACCGAGGTCACAGCAGCACTTGCAGTGTAGGTCCTCTCCTGTCGAAGATCAGGTATCGAGTGATTGAACAGATAGAAAATGGCGGTCACGTCCGCGGTGGTGCCGTCCGCGGCGGTGCGTATCATCACCGCAGGCGCACTTCATCATTGTCTCCTGGGACCCATAGAGTCCAATGTTAACCAATGCAGCGTTGCGCCGCGGTCTTCAACCACCTACCGCGACAGTGTACAACGCCAGCGCAGTTACCTCACATCCAATTGTCCCAGTTTAGAGGTCAGGCAGTCGCCATTTCAGGGGCCCACATGGCTTCATTTACAACTGCGTCACACATACCTAGGCCTGGACTCAACACACTTACAGACAACTTTTTGGATTATGTTTCGTGTACTGTGTAGCTGTGGGTACATACCTCTGAGTTGCTTGACTCTGTGGTCGCTGTTGTCCTTCCTAGACACCGTCAGCTGGGACATGTGAGGAGGTGGCGGAATCCTCCGGTGTACCGGCCGCTGGTGGACCTGTTGACAATGGAGGAGCGACATTTAATCATCACCTACAGGTTTGACCATGCCACAATCCAGGAACTGTGTACCAAGTTGGAGCCAGATCTGATGTCACCAATCCGCCATCCCACAGGAATCCCCCCTCAAGTGCAGGTGCTGTCAGTACTCCCTTTCCTTGCAAGTGGGTCATTTCAAACAACAGTGGCCATGGCATCAGGGATGTCCCAGCCTATGTTTTCCAACGTGTTGTCCAGAGTGTTGTCTGCCCTGCTGAAACACGTGAGGAGCTACATCGTTTTCCCTCAGGTGGAGGATTTGGCTACAGTTAAAGGTGACTTCTATGCCCTGGGACATATCCCTAACATCATAGGTGCCATTGATGGGACCCATGTGGCTTTGGTCCCCCCCCACAGGAGTGAAAAGGTGTACATGAACCGGAAGAGTTATCATTCGATGAATGTACAGATGGTATGTTTGGCAGACCAGTACATCTCGCAGGTAAATGCTATGTTCCCTGGCTCAGTGCATGACGCCTACATCCTGTGGAATAGCAGCATCCCTTATGTGATGGGTCAACTTCAGAGGCACCGGGTGTGGCTATTAGGGGACTCTGGTTACCCCAACCTGTCATGGCTATTGACCCCAGTGCGGAATCCCAGGACCAGGGCAGAGGAACGCTACAATGAGGCCCATGGGCGGACTAGGAGAGTGATCGAACGCACCTTCGGCCTCCTGAAGGCCAGGTTCCGGTGCCTCCATATGACAGGTGGTTCCCTATTCTACTCACCAAAGAAGGTGTGCCAGATCATCATCGCCTGCTCTATGCTTCACAATCTTGCTTTGCGACGCCAGGTGCCTTTTCTGCAGGAGGATGGTCCAGATGACGGTGTTGTGCCAGCTGTGGAGCCTGTGGACAGTGATGAGGAGGAAGCAGAGGAAGAAGACATTGATAACAGGGACTCTGTCATACAGCAATATTTCCAGTGACACACAGGTGAGAACAATTTTTTTACTATTACATTTACGAAGCAGTATATGCTAACTGAGTTGTACATTTCCCTTACGGTTTCACAGGTGTGGTTACCAACGTGTGTCATCTGCTTGCATCCTTCATGGGCTTGTGATGTGTGACATAGATATGTTGACATTACATTTTCGAACGGATTTTGTCATTGTCATAGATAATACACATTTTCATAATCACAGACTGACTCCTGATTGTTTTGTGGTTCAATGGTGTTTATTGAAGTGCTAATTATTGGAGGTGGTGGCAAAATGGTGATGGGTAATGGTGGAGGAATGTCCACGGCAGAGTCCAGTCTATTAGTCTCACAGGTGCACTGCCCATATGGGCATAGGAAGTGGAGCTGGAACAGTTCCAATCTGGACAGGGTAACAAAGTGGGACAGTGGGATAACAATCAGGGTGGTCTCATTTCCTGGCGGGGGTCTTGCCATCTTGCTCTGTCCTGTTCCTGGATCTCAGGGACTGCTTGCGGGGTGGTTCTCCGTCTGCAGGGGGTGGGGTGCTGGTGTGGTGGTCCTGTGGCGGGGCGTCCTGTCCACTAGCGCCGGCGGAGGTGGTGGGCAGTTCATCGTCCAGGCTAGTGTCAGGGGCCCCTTGGAGTGCCACGGTGTCCCTCATGGTCTTCTGTATGTCCTTCAGCACCCCTACGATGGTGCCCAGGGCGGAGCTGATGGTTCTGAGCTCCTCCCTGAACCCCAAATACAGTTCCTCCTGCATGCGCTGGGTCTCCTGAAACTTGGCCAGGACCGTCGTCATCATCTCCTGGGAGTGGTGGTATGCTCCCATGATGGAGGGGAGGGCCTCATGGAGAGTGGGTTCCCTAGGCCTGTCCGCCCCCTGTCGCACAGCAGCCCTCCCAGTTCCCCTGTGTTCCTGTGCCTCCGTCCCCTGGACCGTGTGCCCACTGCCACCGCCCCCAGGTCCCTTTTGTTGTTGGGGTGGTGGGTTATCCTGGGTTCCCTGTAGTGGTGGACACACAGCTGATTGACGTGTCCTGGGAACGGAGGTATGGGCCCGCTGGGTGGGTGCTGTGCTGGTGTTTCCAGAGGGTGCAAGGTCAGTGTTGGGCTGTGCCTGTGCGAGGGGAACCGACTGTCCCGAGGCTCATGATGGTCCGGGCTGGTCATCTGGATCCAGTTGGCCAGAGCTGCTGTCATCACTGTGGGCCTCTTCTGTGGGTGGGTTAGAGATGTCCGGACCCTCCTGTCTGGTGACATTGGGTAGTGGTCCTGCAGGGGTGTAAAAGCATGATTATTGCATCTGTGTGTCATGGTGTGCAATGGGTGGGTGAGCGTGTACCCCAGTGCTAGCATTCCTGTGTGGGGGCTTGTGTGATGATGGTTGGGGGGTTGTTATGGGTATGTGCAGTGGGCATGCTTTAGTGATGGGTGTCCATGCTTTGTTGTGTCATGCAGGGCTTGGTGTTGGGATGTGTGGTTTGTGTTATTAGTACATTAGTGAGGAGTTGGAGGGATAGGGGAGGGGGTGAGGGTGGGTGTGTGTGATAGCATGCAGGTAGGGTGGGGGATATGATAGTTAAGATTTGACTTACCAGTGTCCCAACCTCCACCAACTCCTCCGAGGCCCTCTGGATGCATAATGGTCAAGACCTGCTCCTCCCATGTTGTTAGTTGTGGGGGAGGAGGTGGGGGTCCGCCGCCAGTCCGCAGAACCGCGATGTTGTGCCTGGAGACCACGGAACGCACCTTCCCCCGTAGGTCGTTCCTCCTTTTCCTGATGTCTTCCCGATTTCTTGGGTGCTGTCCCACTGCGTTGACCCTGACGACGATTCTTCGCCATAGCTCCATCTTCCTAGCTATGGAGGTGTGCTGCACCTGTGATCCAAATAGCTGTGGCTCTTCCCGTACGATTTACTCCACCATAACCCTGAGCTCCTCCTCCGAAAACCTGGGGTGTCTTTGGCGTGCCATGGGGTGGTGTAGGTGATGTGTGGGGTGGTGTATGTGGTGATGAGTGTGGTGATGTGTAGTGGTGTGTGGTGTTTTGTGCGTGGATGTTGTGTGGGTGATGGTGTTGTGTGCCTCTGTGTGGTGGGGTTGTCTATTGCTGTGCTCTCTCTGTCGCCTTCGTCTCTAATTTTTGGTCGTGGGCGTTTGTGGGTGATGTGGGTGTGTGTTTTATATTGTAATGGGTGTGTGGGAGTGGTGTGTGTATGTGTATCAGGTGTGTGTATTTTGAATTGTCCAATGTGGCGGTGTTTTGGAGATGTGTGTGTATTTTGAGCGCGGCGGTGTGTACCGCCAATGGAATACCGCGGTTGAAAGACCGCCGTGTGGATTCGTGTGTCGTAATAGCATGGGCGTGTTTCTGTTGGCGTGACGGTGGAGGTTTTGTTATCGCCAGTTTATCACTGACCTTTGGTGTGGCGGAGTTGTGTGGGTGTCTGAATTTCGGCGGATTCCGAGATGTGGGTCATAATAGCTGTGGCGGAATTCCACGGCCCCGGCGGTGTATTGGCGGTCTTCTGCACGGCGGTAAGCGGCTTTTACCGCCGATGTTGTAATGACCCCCTTAGTCTCTGATGGTAGCATTGACCTTGCCACCATTGTTGCTTGTCCCCTTAATGTGGATAAGTACAAGCAACAACCCCTAATAAATGCCGTTCAGGTTGAGGCCTACAGGGACACAGGTGCCAGTGTCACAATGGTGACTGAAAAACTGGTGGCCCCTGAGCAACGCCTTGTTGGTCATCAGTACCAAGTGACAGTTGCCCATAACAACACTGTTAGCCATCCCATGGCTGTTGTTGATCTCAACTTGGGGGGGGGGAGGTTTACTGGCCCAAAGAAAGTTGTGGTATCCACAGGCCTACCTGTATAATGTCTACAAGGAAGTGACTTGGAGACTTCAGCTTGGGCTGAGGTGGAGTTGGAGGCCCATGCAGCAATGCTGGGCATTCTTGGGGATATCTTTGCTTTGGCAAGGGCTCAAGCCAAGAAGCAAAGACAACAGGGAAACTTGGATCCTGGAATAATGGACCAAGAGCTTCCCAAAAGCACTGTTAGAAAGGGTAAAACGTTATCCACTATCCTTCCCTCCACTGAAGATTCCCCCTTTGAGGAGGAGTCTACTCCCTGGACAGAAACCTACACTAGAGGAGCTTCAGGCTGACACAGCTGAACTCTTGGGTGCAGGGGGGCCTACCAGGAAGGCATTAAGTGTGGCTCAGCAAACCTGTCCCACACTGAGGGTTTACAACAGCGAGCTGTCAAACAAGAGGCAGGGGATGTCAGTGACACCCAAAGGGTTTATTGGGAAAACAATCTCCTACACACCGAGGCAAGTTTCAAAACCTGGTGCCACCAGGAGACTGGTCATTCCCTTGCAGTATAGACAAATTTTGTTGACCCTGGCTCATGACATTCCCCTTGCTGGACATCTGGGGCAAAGTAAGACCTGTGACAGACTGGTCCCTCACTTTCACTGGCCTCACATGTCAGTAGACACAAAGGAGTTTTGTCGCTCCTGTGTCACTTGCCAAGCCAGTGGTAAGACTGGTGGCACCTCAAAGGCTCCCTTGACCCTACTGCCAGTGGTTGGGGTGCCCTTTGAAAGTGTAGGGGTTAATATTGTTGACCCCCTTGACCCTCCTACTGCTTCTGGTAATAGGTTACATTTAGAGGTAGTGGACCATGCCACTAGAATCCCAGAAGCAATACCGCTGAGGACCACTATAGCTCCTGCAGTGGCCAAAGCCCCCTTGGGAATCTACAAGTTCACCACCCCTTATCTTCCCCAGACCGTCTTCTCACCAGTGGTTCTCCTTTTTGTACCTTCATCCGGGTTATCAGGGGCTACTGTTCTCCCTGGACTCTTCAGTGCTTCTTGGACTTGGTCCCCTTCATCCGCAGGACTTCGGGTCCAGAAATCCATTGTTGGTGTCTTGCAGTCTCTTCTGGTTCTTGCATAATCTTCTTCCTCATGTTCATGTGTGTTCTAGGAAAGTTACTGTGATTTACTCATGCTTTCCTGGGCTCTGGGGTGTGTTCTATTACTTATCTTTGGTGTTTTCTAAAACTCCCGGCACCACTCTACACAATACACTTGCCTAGGTGGGAAACCGACTTTCGTATTCCACTTTCTTAGTATATGGTTTTTGTTCCCAGGCCAATTTCTAACTATTGTGATTTTCACAATTTGCACTGTTTTCTACCTGTTTGTATAGCTATTTCTGCATACTAGTGTGTATAATGTGTGTATCACTTACCACCTAAGGGAGTATAGTCTCTTTGGTAGTTTTGGCATTTGTGTCACCAAGCTAAAGTACCTTTATTTTTGTAACACTGAGTATGTTCTCTCATGTGTGTGAGTACTGTGTGACTACAGTGGTATTGCATGGGCTTTGCATGTCTCCTAGTTAGGCCTTGGCTGCTCACCCACACTACCTCTAGAGAGCTTGGCTTCTAGACACTGTCTACATTTCACTACTAAGGGATAATTGGACCTAGTATAAGGTGTAAGAAACTGTGGTACCTACTACAAACCAGGCCAGCCTCCTACACCTAGCTCCAACGCAGGCAACTTTGTGTCATGTTGCAAGGGTGCTTGTGTTGTAGGCAATATTTGTTTTATGCAGGGTCACCTTCCTGCACAAAAACACATTGAAAGAGGAAGAAATTATGATAAATAAAAATATTTCTCCTCATTACGCCTCACCTGGGGGTAGGAGTACCATTTTGATGCATTCCCAGGCCTACCACTAATGGTACATATGGGCATGCACCAAAAACCATGGTTGAATGCGAGGGAACATCCACGCTCCACCCATGGAATGCCTCCCTGGGGCAAAGTAGCGCAAGGCAGAGATTTGCGCTGACTTGCGTTGTTCTGTATTTATCAAACCTTGCAGGGCTGCACAAAGGAGGCTTTGCATGGCTTGATCAATATCACTTAGGTTTTGCGTCACTCTCGCACCTCTTGCAATGCAGACACAAAACCTTGATAAATATGGACCTTAGTTTGAGCCAGTTTATTGCCATCCAATTTCTGACTGCTAGGAGACTTTGGGCATCATTCTGACCCTGGCGGACGGCGGAGGCCGTCCGCCAGGGTACCGCCGCTGAATGACCGCACCGCGGTCAAAAGACCGCGGTGGCCATTCAGACATTTCCTCTGGGCCGGCGGGCGCTCTCCAAAAGAGCGCCCGCCGGCCCAGAGGAAATGCCCCTGCAACGAGGACGCCGGCTCAGAATTGAGCCGGCGTAGTTGCAGGGGTGCGACGGGTGCAGTTGCACCCGTCGCGTATTTCAGTGTCTGCTTAGCAGACACTGAAATACTTTTCGGGGCCCTCTTACGGGGGCCCCTGCCGTGCCCATGCCATTGGCATGGGCACGGCAGGGGCCCCCAGGGGCCCCGCGGCACCCCCTACCGCCATCCTGTTCCTGGCGGGCGAACCGCCAGGAACAGGATGGCGGTAGGGGGTGTCAGAATCCCCCATGGCGGCGCAGCAAGCTGCGCCGCCATGGGGGATTCTAAGGGCAGCGGTAAACCGGCGGGAGACCGCCGGTTTGCCTCTTCTGACCGCGGCCGAACCGCCGCGGTCAGAATGCCCTGCGGGGCACCGCCGGCCTGTCGGCGGTGCTCCCGCCGACCCTGGCCCCGGCGGTCTTAGACCGCCGGGGTCAGAATGACCCCCTTTGTCTGAATGTGTCAATGTTAGCCCTGGAGCCACTTAGACAACCTAAAAGTTGAGTCTCACCGAGTACCTGAAGAACTGAAGGTTAAGAAAATGCATGTGTAGAAATCTGTTTCACTTAAAGGTTGAAAAGATACCTGTGTGGGGTGGTTCCCTAGGGTACATCAAAGGTGATGATAACAGGGGCAAAGTAGACTTTGTCAGGAGATACTCTTCAAGGAAAAAGATAAAAATCATAGAATGACTGTACCATGACTTCGTTCTTCCTGAATTCTAGTCAGAGGTGGCCGAGGTCCACACTGCTGAAGACTATTGACTAGTCAAGCTGAATTGTTGTGATGACACTGTCGGCATTAGCATCCTGTGCATTTCTAAATATAGGAGCAGTCTTCACTGTTCTCATTCTGCAATGAGGGCGAAAACCTGCTTGGACATCGTCTTAAATATTATTTTACTCCAGGAATGCACAGAATTGCGAAGCAACATGATGCTCTAAAAATTTGGCAATGTATGATAGCTGATTGAAACAGAAGCGACAAGATTTGTTTTTCAATATAGTTCTTCTAATGCCTTCTTTGAATGGTGCTTCAACAGTTTCTTCCTCAATAGAGATATTAATACTTTTGTATCGAGGCTCAATGAGACCACAGGCTAATTTGTGTAAAATTGCAGTTGGCAAGTGATCAAGAAGTGATCCAGATTTATAGTGAGAAATAATAATAGGAAGTTCATTTGAGGCAGAGGGACAGAAGGCTACCGATATTTGGGGATATTGAAAGCCTGGTCTTGTCTTCAGTGATTGGGAGTTTGAGTCAAATATTTGTTTTGGAAATTTTTGGAAGACAAGATGCCATATGAACCGAACAGATTTTAGCATGAAAAAAAGTATTTTAATTTTTGTTTGTAGAGAAACATGTTATCCAAGTCATATTTAGAGTACCATTTATGCTGCAATTATGCTCAGCTACTCTGGTGTCACTTTAAGCTGTAGAAGACTTTCAGGGTCCCAGTGGACATAATGAGGTTTTCTGGTAACTGTAGAGAAGAAATAGGAGCAATTCTACCAGTTCATTAATTAGCCAAAGGCTAAAATATTAGGCATAGTTAAGGTTTCAAAACAGTTAAAAGTAACTTACTCCAGTTTTCTAGTTCTCCTACAGTAGTTGTAGTTTTACAGTATCAATGAATCAATAGTCAATCATTTCTGAAATTATAAATGATTCGACCAGACAATTTCGATTGATGAGATGTTGTGAGAAAGGATACGTGAGAGAAAAAGAGTGTCCGACTACATGGGTGGGCTTACACTGGCTAAAAAAATGAAAGAAATCACTGACCTTGGATTATTTGGAATCGCTAAAAGCAGAGTCAAAATCACCTAAAATAATGGGGAGTTTATTATCAAGAACCAAGTAAGTGGCATATTCCTCAAACTTTTCTACTAAGGTAGAGGTCGTTAAAATAGCAAGGAAGACCAAAATTTCAAAGTCAAAAACGCTGTTACCTGTGGTAAGCAGATCACCTCAATCAATCCAAGTGTTGAGGGCTCTAAGCGGCAGATGATGATTAAAAAATTATTACAGCTCCTCCACCTCCACATTTATTAGTGCATACCATTTTATATCCTTCCCACAAATAAAAGAAATGTTAAAACAACTAAAGAAAATACTTGCTTTAGTAAGTTCAAATGCTAGGCACCATCTGAAATACAAGAGGAATCAAAGTAGTGTAAAGAAAAAACAACCAGCTGTTTACAACAAAGAAAACAAGCACAAAAAACATAAAATGGGCAACATTTATTTCTAAAGTGTGCAGTCATGGAGGCATGCAAAGCTTGCCTTCCTGAGTTCAAACACACTAGAGTGTTCCTTAAATATCTGCCCAGCACTGACTGACGTCCTGTGGGCTTGGTGGACGGGAGGCGAAAGCAACAGCCTGGATCGCTGTGTCCGAAATAGGCTGAGAGAAGGAAACCGGGAAAAGTAAAAGCGGAGAAAAGAACCAACTGGCAACTCAGAATAAGTAGTTAAAATAACAATCTCACTGAAAAGAACCTATTTGTCAGCAATTAACTTGACTTTTCTGTCCAAGTCACATACCCTTCATAGGCCTTTTTTTTGTATGCCAGGGCCGTGAAAGGGCTAACTTTGGTCGCAGAGTAGCAGACAAGTTTCTGCAGGACTAAGTGAAGCATTGGAAAGCACAGGAAAGCTTTCAAATGATCCTTCGGTATTGCCTGTACTTTCAGCTATGAGGATGAACATCCCCATTCCAGATTGAGGTAGACTACAGATTACTTACTCATGTAGAAATCTGCAACCTTGCTGATCTGCTTGGCCACCTATATCCCAATCAAAACCTTCTCTAGGTGCTTCAGCAAGCCCTCTCATGAACTGCTGCAGACAGCTATTTCATCTAAGTAGACCATGTAGAACTCCTCTAGGAAAGAAAACACATATTTAACCAAATGCTTAATAGTGGTGGTGGTGATGAGGGAGAGGAGGGCGAGGGTGCAGGGGGTGAAGACATTTTTAGCTGAAAGAAATTAACTTTGAACTAATATGGCCCACCGAGATGGAGAATGGTCTTCTCCTTGGCTCCTCAGCCAGTATCCACTAGTGAGATCGAAAGCAGTGAAGTGCTTAGCTGCAACCAATTTGTCCGCCAGCTCGACAAAGCAGGAGAAAGGATGGGCATCCGACTTTGCCATTGTATTGAAATTTCAATAGTCCATGCGAAAGCAAAGGTTTGTTGACCCTTGCTCATGTACTTGTGCCCCAGGAATGGACAACAGGAGTGCTCACTCATTCCTAGATCTAACCCTTTTGGCCCTCTCTTCCATATTACACTCCTGGACTCTGCCTGACATCCTGTACATATTGCTAATAATGCATCTGGTATCCTGTAAATATTGCTTATAATGCACAAACTATCCCCATGTTTGTGTCCTGTATATGCCTGGCGTTAGCCTTGGGTTAAATGAGAAGATCTGTGCAAACTGTCCCAGTACTTCTCTACACTCCGTTTTCTGCTCAAGAGTCAGGTTAGTGGCGAGTTTTACCTTATCTTCTGAGCCATACTTTTACTGTGCAACGGGTCTTGGAAGGCCTCACTCTCCTCCTCGTCCTCTTTCGTAAACATAAAACTCTTTATGAAAAGCATATTTATGGCGTTTGCTGGCTGTAGCATTTCAATTACATGGTTTGGGAAACTGTTGCTGGGGGCGAGGGCATGGCCGCACCTCTGTCACTGGTAAGAAATCACAAAGAACCGTAAAACATGGGAGGCCACCAACCGCAGTTCCCTGCACACAAACCTGTTTCCCCAAAAATCAGTAAGAACGAGTTTCTAGCATGCCCAATGTTCCATGATGTGGTGGGATTTTGTAGGCATGGGAGGAACTCCACAGAATCTCTCAGAGTTTTTAAGTAACTCCGCGGAATTCTGCGGAGTGCAACTCCGTGAGTTCTGCCCACCCCAGTCTACAGGAGAATAATTATTCATTACAACATAGACTAGGAGCAAGTAACTGTTCTGCTGCTTGCCTATTAATATTGGTGGGTGTGGAAGAGTCACATGAAATGGGAGTGGAAGAGAATTTTGATGAATCAGTCAATGTGTGTGAAGTTACTCAAGGAAGTATGACTGAGGAGAAATGGTTATCAGAACTGAAAAAAGATTCAGAGGTAAAACAAAAGTAATGGATTTGGTTAAAAAAAGAAATACCTAGGGCCATATTTATACTTTTTGACGCAAAACTGCGCTAATGCAGTTTTGCGGCAAAAAAATTAGCGCCGGCTAACGCCATTCTGAAGCGCCATGCGGGCGCCGTATTTATTCAATGACGTTAGCCGGCGTTAGCCGGCGGCGCTGTCTGGTGTGCGTTAAAAAAACGACGTACACCAGGCAGCGCCGGCGTAGGGGGAAAAAGGCGTATGGGCGTCCACAAATGGTGCAAGTCAGGCTGAGGCAAAAAAATCGCCACAACCCGATTTGCGCCATTTTTTTACGATGCCCATCCCCCATTGAAATGACTCCTGTCTTAGCAAAGACAGGAGTCATGCCCCCTTGCCCAATGGCCATGCCCAGGGGACTTCTGTCCCCTGGGCATGGTCATTGGGCATAGTGGCATGTAGGGGGGCACAAATCAGGCCCCCCTATGCCACAAAAAAAAATACTTACCTGGACTTACCTTAATGTCCCTGGGGTGGGTCCCTCCATCCTTGGGTGTCCTCCTGGGGTAGGCAAGGGTGGCAGGGGGTGTCCCTGGGGGCAGGGGAGGGCACCTCTGGGCTCATTCTGAGCCCACAGGTCCCTTAACGCCTGCCCTGACCCAGGCGCTAAAATCCGGCGCTAATGCAGGTTTTTTAGACTCGCCCACTCCCGGGCGTCATTTTTGCCCGGGAGTATAAATACGACGCATATGCATCGGAGTCATTTTTTAAGACGGGAACGCCTACCTTGCATATCATTAATGCAAGGAAGGTGTTCACGCAAAAAAATGACGCTAACTCCATGAACTTTGGTGCTAGACGCGTCTAACGCCAAAGTATAAATATGGAGTTCGTTTTGCGTCGAATTTGCGTCGAAAAAAACGACACAAATTCGGCGCAAACGGAGTATAAATATGCCCCCTAATGTGTGATGGGTGTTTATAGATGGTAAGACACAAATTATTGGTGGACAAGGGTTTTCTGTTGAGAGGCACAAGATTGGTTCCACCACAAGGCTTACCACAAAGACTGTTACATTTGACACATGAAGGCCATTTGGGCATAATAAAAACTAAACGAGGATTATGTAGAGACTCCTGGTGTCCTGCATTGGAGCATGAGGTTGGACACAATCTTAGAGAGGGTGTTGAATGTGTAGTGTTAGACAAGGGTTTGAGACCAAGCAATGTACCCATGGTGTGCAGAGACTTACCTTCTCATCCTCGGGAAGAGGTAACCTTAGACATTCTGGGATCTACAAGAGGGGAACATGTTACACCTTATGTTATTGCTTTGATGGACTTATACTTGAAGTGGTTGAAGTATCGTGGATGAGAGATATATCCTTGATACCAGTTATAAGATTTCTGGATAATATTTTCAGAAGAGAAGTTTTCCACCTTTTTTACTATCTGATAATGGAGTGCAGTTTTGCTCTGCTCAAATGAAAATCTATTTGAGAGAATGTGGGATAACCCATAAAACCTGAACACTATATAATCCTCAAAAACCAATGGTGCAGTAAAGAGGTGATCAAAACACAAGGAATACAAATAGCTAAAGTGAATCGTCTTGACTAGAAGGAGGAATTATCCAGGAGGACAGAAGGGTTTGCATGTCTCCACAGTTAACAACTGAAAAGTCTCCATTTGAGTTGTTCAAGGGCAGAGATCCTTCTACAAAGGTTTGTTCCCCATGGATAGTTTGGAACAAAGGTTGTGTAAACAGTGCCTTGGGTAAATGGAGGAAAAGAGAGATTGATTTACAGAAAAAGAGGAAAAAAATGGTATGATCACAACAAAAACGTGAAGGATGTGGTGGTTAAAGAAGGTTATTATGTGAGAGTGGGTGTGCGTAAGGGTGTGTTGAGTGGTCTAAATTCACAAGTAACTTGGAAGTGGTCAAGTTGTTAAAAATGTTGTTAAGACACATGACGGCAGAATCTGGAACAAGAGTAGAGTTGTTGTTGTAGATTTACCTCAAGAAAAAAAATACATGGCAATGGTCATCATGTTGTCTATAGGGAGAGGAGAGAAGAAAGTACAGATGCTGGTGAGCTCAAAAAAGGTTTCACAGCAGAGAGTTTCAGAAGGGAAAGCCAAAGGGCACGTAAGAAACCCTCTTATTTACAGGATTTTGTGGACCAGTGATAACAGGCTTTTATCAGTCATAAACCTACTGTCATAACCTTTCAGTGATTCATATTCAATATTTTAATTGTTCTTTAGTTGCAATATTTGTAGAAAGCACATATCTAATTTTATGATCACTTTAAGCTGTGTTCTCATTTTCTGTAACTTTCTTAATTGAATCAAAATTACTGATAGGTAGTATAAGTGTAATTTCTTCTTTGTGCATTTGTTCTGAATTTGGTTAATGGAACAGATGTGTGGCATATTGACTGACACTGCAGGGACAGATGATTTATAATGCATTGATGTATGGTTCTTAGAATGCTGAGATGGGGCAGTCGCTGGAGGGTCAGTTGGTGAATGAGGTGCTAGAATAAAGACCCACTTGCCTCCAACAGCATGTTACTGAATTTGTAAAGGCAACACTACATTTTCCTAGGTACCAACTGATCTAGTGCCCAAAATCCACTGCTACCCACTTTGCAAAAAACTGGACAGTTTTGAGTGGAAAAATGTGATGTATCCATATTGTGTTTAGGGCCATTTTCTGTCGCAGGCACCAGGCCTACCCACAACTACCGTTTTTATCAGAAGGATTGGGGGAATGCTGGGTGGAAGGAAGTTTGTGGCTCCCTGCAGATTCCAGAACTTTCCATCACAAAAATGTGAGAAAAATTTGTTTTTTTCTAGTCAAAGTTTGAGATTTACAAGGGGTTCTGGGTAAATCAACCTGGTGACCTTGACACCTATTTTTCACTCTACTTATTTCATCATATGAATTGGTCCATACTCAGTACACAATGAAAAACAATTGTACGTTGCAGCCCAGTTTTTGGTTCTGGGTACATCGGGTTATTGGAGAAACTACAAACCCTACATATTTACACAACCAGAAGGGTCTAGAGAACATAATGGTACATTGCTTTTGTATATCGGCCATTGTGACAAAAAGTTACAGATGAAAACACTGTTAAAATGGCTTTTTTTTCCTACTTGTTTTCAATATTTATTTCAACAGTTAGGGGCATATTTATACTCTGTTTGCACCGGATTAACGTCATTTTTGTTACTCTAATTCAGTGCAAAACTAACTCCATATTTATACTTTGGTGCTAAACCCGTCATGCGCCAAATTTATGGAGTTAAAGTCATTTTTTGGACGTGGAAACCTACCTTGCCTTAATGAGATGCAAGGTAGACATTCCCGTGCAAAAATGACTCTATGGCCTTAACGCCATATTTATATTCCCGTGCAAAAATGGTGCACGGGAGGGGTCAAAAAATGGTGCAAAGTTTGCTTTGTCCCATTTTTTAATGCCTGGGTCAGGCAGGCGTTAGGGGACCTGTGGGCCTATTTCCATGGTGAAGCACCATGGAATAAGCCCACAGATGCCCTACCCAGGCCCCAGGGACACCACACCCATACCAGAGGGACAGATGAGGATGGGGGACCCCATCCCAGGTAAGTACAGGTAAGTATTTTATTTTTTAAAGTGCCATGGGGGCACTGAAATGGCTCCTCATACATGGCACAGGGTGCAATGGCCATGCCCAGGGGACCCTGGTCCCCTGTGCTGACCATTGGCGTGGTGGGCATGACTCATGTCTTTTCTAAGACACGAGTCATGTGGTATGGATGGTTTTCCGTCAGAAAATGACTCTAGGCAGGTTAGAGTCATTTTTTTTTACTCTAACCTGCCTAACCTCATTTCTTGGTGCAAAACCCCCTTCTTCCATACCGCCAGCCCCACCTGATAACGTCATTTTTTTTTACACTAACCTACCCTTTGCACCGGCTTGCACCATTTCATAAATATGGTGCCCGGCTGGTGCACAGAAATGGTGCAAACCGGTGCTAAACTTTTTGGTGCAAAACTGCGTTAGTGCAGTTTTGCACCAAAAAGTATAAATCAGGACCTAAGTGTCTTTGGGAAAACGTTGAGGGAACTACATGTGACGCCTTACTGAATTTGAAATTTCGTAAACTTTCAGAAATTTATAGATTTTCAGGATCACTCATGGGTTTCATACTAGTTTGCACCACAAACTGGAAGTAGTTTGAAGCACAAAAACTAGGGAAAAAATGGGCTACCTCTTTGAAAAATGCAAAAACTGTGGTAAAAAAATAGATTTGTGATTCAGCTCTGCAAGTTCCTGAAATCTGTGGGGATGATGACTTTAGCACATCAAACTATTCATTGATGTTATTCTTAGGGACAAAACAGACATTTTTATCCAGAGCACTTTTTTCCTATTTTTCACCAAAAAAACTATTTTCTCAGTCTGCTCCAGAGAATCCAAAAACCCTGGGTACAATTAGAACTCCCAGGATGTTGGAAAAAAGGATACAAATTTGGCATGAAAAGCTTATAGGGACAAAACGTTACGGATGCCTAAGCGCAAACTACCCTAAATAGCCAAAATAGGCTTAGCACTGGCAGGGAAATGGGTTAAAGGAGTTTTTAAAGTTGTGCTAAAGTTTCCAAAAGTTTCAAAAAGTTTGAAAGAGTTCAAAATTTGTTTTGTAAAGTTAATGGAAGCCACTGTAAGCAAAGGGAACATGAACTTTGACATTGCCAATCTGTCCACCCTCAAAAGGAAGGACATGATGGAGTTGTGTAAGGACAGAAGGATCAATGTGGGAAACAAGGCAAAGACAGCTGATCTGGTGAAAGCCCTTGAGGTGTGGGAGGAAGCCCACAGAGCCCACCAGCACTGGAAAAGGAGATACCCCTAAAACAGTGGGGAATGAGAAAGAGGGGAGGAGGAGAATGCACTTGACCCCAACCCAAGGCCAAGATTGCAATCTATGCCAGCAGTGTGCAGAGCTAACACAGCAGCAGGGGATACCTTCAAGAAGAAGTGGCCGCTCTGGAGCTGGAGGAGAGAGTCCTGGCCCTGGAAAAAAGGAAGCTGGCCCTTGGAGGAAGAAGAGCCAAGCTGGGCATGAGGCCCAAAGAGAATGGTGGCAGCAACATAGACACTGGAGTATATGACAGGAGTGCCCAAGTCAAATTGCCCAAAGGGATTGTCCCTAGCTATGTACCATGTGATGACATAGACAAGAGGCTGGCCTTATATAAGAGATCTCCTAAATGAGGATGGTGGGTACACAACACTAGGGTACACTACTGTGGGAGTTAGTGCCGGTAGTTGGTAGGGATAGACTACTTAAACCTGAGGATGAGGTAGCAGAATCCTACCCACACATGAAGGCAGTGCTTGCCAAGTTGTTTTCACTGCTGAGGAGTACAGGCTGAAGCTTAGGAAATCACACAAAGGAGCAACACAAACCTCAGTTGACTTTGCAGATACATCAATAAAGGCACTGGATGGTTGGGTAAAAGGTAACCAGGTAAGTACCTTTAAAGGGTGCTATAATTTAGCGGTCAAGGAGCACATCCTCACAGATTGCCCTTTTAAAACGTTACACCAACATCTAGTAGACTCCAAGCTAACTTCCTCCAGAGAAATGCCCAAGACCGCTGCTGAGTGAGTTAGAATGAGAGCACATAGGAAGACCCAGGGGGTGATCCCAAGAAGGGGAAATAGGCCGACAAAAGGGAAAGAAGGGAGGTAGTAAATCTTCCAAAGAGGTTCCCTCAGAGCCCCCGAATCTTAAGGAAGGGGTCAACACCCAGCCCACATCTAGCAAGCAGAGTAGTTTGGAACAAGGCCTACAGAAACTCTTTGACAAGAGGTTGTGTTTTGACTGCCAGCAGCCAGGGCACCACAGAGGGGGTGCAGTGTGTCCCCGGAGAAAGGTTGTCACTGAGGTGGCTAATGTAGCCTTTGAAAAGGACATCTCAGACAAGCTAATAATAGCTTTCAAATGAGAGAAGGGTCCAGGTAGTAAGCTGGTGATCCCTGAGGCTGGGAGTAGGCAGTTCCACCAACTGAAGGTGAATGGTATCTCAATCACTACCCTGAGAGACACAGGTGACAGTCACACGATAGTGGTGGACATGTTAGTGTCCCTAGAACAGTACTTGCCAGGAGAGGTAAGGAGAGTTAGGGTAGCCCCAGGGGAATTTACAGACCTCCCTGTGGCCTTAGTGCCCCTAGAGCTAGGGGGTATCCTTAGCTGGCATAGAGTGGTAGTCAGTCCAGACCTTCCCCTAGATTGTGTCCTAGGCAAAGACCTCCCAGAGTTTGGTCTGAGCTCAGAGTTGACAGCCACCCATAGCGCTGCCAGTCCCAAGGATCCTGGGGGCCCTATCCCTAGAGTTAGAAGCCATAGGCCCCGGAAATGAGGTAAGGATGGGAAATGGAGGTTACTCTTAGTTATAGCACCAGGAAGCCAGGTGCCAGGTGCAATCTACCCAAGTAAGGGAGGCCCCCAGACTGCCCTGGTGAAGCCCCCCAGACCACCAAGAAACCCTAGATAGTCAGGCAACTGGTCAGTGTCAGTGTCCCCGCTGCACTAACAGAAAAGAGTGGAAGGAGGGTCTCTGACCCCCTAAGGTGGTAGCACCCCACTCTAAAATGTTCCCAAGAGAGGTCACAAGAATCTACAGTAGCCCCTAAGATAGCCCATCCACCAGTCAGTGGAGAGCTCAGGGTGTGCTTCTGGGCACTTGGCAGCAGTTAGGAGCCTCTTTTGGGTGCTTTCCTTTGTGGAAGCAGTATCCTTAGCATGGGGGTCAGACCCCATGATAGGGAGTAAGGTAGGCCCCTGACCCTGTTGGTCAGGGTGGGGTTGCTCAAGTGTCAGGTGACCTTGTTAGGTCAGTTAGGTGTTGTTGCTCTAGCTAAGGTAGTGCTTAGCAAGGTATGCATCTCACACTCCCAAGTAGAGGGTAGAGAGAAGGCTGGCAGAGACGCCATCCTAGCCAAAGTACAATTTAGGTTAGGGCCTGTCATAGTTGAGATAGGTCAACTCCCCAGTGGGAATGACCCCGGCAGAAAGATATAAGGTAGAGTAGGCCCTGCAATGGTCAGCCAGTTTCCCTACATCCTTCCTCACTGAATAGTCAAGGAGACTTACCAAAAGTCTGGTTGAGTTCCCTGGATGTATTAGCTCGGGGAAGGGGGTGTAAGAAATCTGGCTTTTTGCAGGTCTAGCCTGACTGTGTGCCCCATTTTGACTACTAGGTACAGGTATAATGGCTCTGAAGTGGTCTGAGCCCTGCTAAACAGGCCTCAGGGCAGTTTGAAACAGCTAACTCAACTTTGCCATTTAAAGGTATTGCAAAGCCCAAACCCTTTTTAGGACGAGCCTAGGCAGTGCACATGTGCTGTCTGCAAGACCTACTGTATTCAGTATAATGACTTTGATCCTGCCTGCTGCTTACAATAGGTTGACTCCAGTGTCACTCTTCTTTGCTGCCTCCTAACTGGTTCACGCAGATAATACGCCACTTCCATTATTATATACCTCTGGCTGTGGTCTAGTGAGCTCTGTTTGCTGAGAGAGGGGTCTCGCTGTAGGAGGTTAGCCTGGTTTGTAGTGGGCACCTAAGGTACTTACACCTTATACCAGGTCCAGTTATTCCTTATTAGTGAAATGTAGGCAGTGTTCTAGCAGCTTAGACTGTCTAGAGGTATTGAACTAGGAGACATGCAAAGCTCCTGCAATACCACTATGGTTACACAGTACTTCTACACAATAAAAGACAATACTCAGTGTTACCAAACATAAAGGTACTTAAGTTTAGTGACACAAGGCCAAAAATATCTTAGAGGCAATACTCCTTCTGGAGGTAAGTGTTATAAACAATATGTACACTAGTAATTAAAATCAGGTAAGTAACCAGTCATAGAATAGAATAGTGCACACACTAGAAAATACAATAGATTGCAAAGGGCCTAGGGGCAACACAAACCATATACTAAAATAGTGGAATGCGAATGTCGAATTCCCCCAAAGGCAAGTGTAATGTGTAGAGAGGTGCTGGGAGTGTAAGAAAATACCATATGTAAGTAAAGTACCCCACCCCAGAACCCAGGAAAGCAGGATTAAAGTACAGCAAGTTTCCTCAGGACACACTACAAGTCGTGATAAAGGATTTTGCAAGAACCAAGCAAGACTGCAAGCAATAAACAATGGATTCCTGGACCTGAAGACCTGTGGAGAGAGGAAACCAAGTCCAAAAGTCGAAGAAGAGTCCAGGCGGGACAGGAGCCCCTGCCAACCTAGAAGAAGGTGCAAAAGTGGATTCTCCGGTCAGAAGAAAAGTACAGAAGAGCACCAAAGAAGATAGCTGTGGGTTCCTGCTTGATGCAGGTGATGTCCCACGTCGAGTTGTTAGATGCAGGCTGTTTGCGTAGCTGGATGCCACCAACAAGCCTTGGTTCAAACAAGTACACGGTTTTCATTAAAAAGGAGCTGCCTGGACACAGCAGGGTTCTGGGGGTCTCAACTCAGACTGAGGAGACAGTGGGGGCTCTCAGCACTTCAGAGAGCCCTCAGAAGACCAGGCAGCGCCCACATGAGTCCCAGAACACGGGGACAAAGAAGAAGCAAAGTGCGGTTGTCACAGCACTACACTGGAAGGTCCCACGCCGCCAGACAACAACTCAGGGAGCTGTGCATCGCAGGATGGAGTGCTGGGGACCTGGGCTACACTGTGCATGAAGGATTCTTGGAAGAAGTGCACAGAAGCCCAAGGTGCTGCAGGAGACGCGGTGCACAGGGGTACTGTCGCAGCACGCGGAGGCAAGCTCTTACCTCCACCAAATGTGGACAGCTGGACCTTTGGACAGACTGGGTCACTTTGTGTTGCAGGGAGCTCGCTCGTCGTCAGGAGAGGAGTCCCAGAGTACCGGTTGTCATCGGCTAAGGGTGCCTGCAGAAGCAGGGAAGTGACTCCGTCACTCCACAGGAGATTCCTTCAGTTCTTCTGGTGCAGGGTGAAGACAGTCAGTCCTCAGAGCATTCACTCCTTGGAAACTGTTGCAAAAGCTGGCTGAAGCTGAAGTTGCAGGTCACAGGAATTGTCCTGGATACTTTGTTGCAGTTACAGCGGTTCCTGGAGCAGTCTGCGGTTGATCCGACGGTCAGAAGCTGAAGCAGAGGATGCAGAGGAGTCCTGGAGGAATCTTGCAAACCGAATCGGAGGAAACACCCAGAGGAGAGCCCTGAGAGGGGGATGGCTACCTACCCAGGTAGGCACCTATCAGGAGGGGTCTCTGACGTCACCTGCTGGCACTGGCCACTCAGAGGTCTCCTGAGGGTCCCCACACCTTGGAATCCAAGATGGCTAACGCCAGGGAAACACTGGAGGAGCTCTGGGCACCACCCCTGGGGTGGTGATGGACAGGGGAGTGATCACTCCCCTTTCCTTTGTCCAGTTTTGCGCCAGAGCAGGGACTGGGGGTCCCTGAACCGGTGTAGAGTGAATTATGCAAGGAGGGTATCATCTGTGCCCTTCAAAGCATTTCCAGAGGCTCTGGGAGGCTACCCCTTCCATGCCTATAACACCTATTTCGAATGGGATAGGGTGTAACACCCCTCTCCTAGAGGAAATGCATTGTTCTGCCTTCCTGGGATTGAGCTGCTCAATCCCCAGGAGGGCAGAAACCTGTCTGTGAGGTGGCAGCAGCTGGAGTTGCAGTGGAAAGCTCAGAGAGCTGGTTTGGCAGTACTTGGGGTCCATTGTGGAGCCCCCAGGGTGCATGGGATTGGCTCCCCAATACCAGATTTAGATTGGGGGGGTCAATTCCATGATGTTAGAGACCTCACATGGCCATATTTGGAGATACCATTGTGAAGCTACATATATGTATTGACATATATATAATGCACGCTTATAATGGTATCCCCACACTCACGAAATCCGGGGAATTGGCCCTGGACAATGGGAGAGCACCTTTGCTAGTGCAAGGGTGGCCTCACACACAGTAACTTTGCACCTAGCCTTCAGTAAATGAAGGTTAGACATATAGGTGACTTATAAGTTACCTTAGCGCAGTGAAAATGGCTGTGAAATGGTGTGGGCACTATTTCACTCAGGCTGCAGTGGTAGTCCTGATGAAAGGTTTGTATGAGCTCCTTATGGGTGGCAAAAGAAAAGCTGCAGCCTATAAGGATCTCCTGGAACCCCAATGCCCTTGGTACCTGGGTACCATATACTAAGGACTTATAAGGGGGGTCCAGTGTGCCAATCAGAATTGGAATATGGAGTCACTAAAGTATAGTGACAAATTTGGTAAGTAGAGAGAGCATAAGCACTGGAGTTCTGGTTAGCAGAACTTAAATGACACAGTTAAGCATACTGACAACACACATAGGCCACAAACTATGATCACAGGAGACCTGGCTAGCAGGATCCCAGTAAGACAGGCAAAACACATTGGCAAATAGGGTTTTCAACTATGAGCACTAGGTTCCTGGCTAGCTGGATCCCAGCGAGACAGTAAAAACACACTGACAAACAGGACAAAAATGAGGGTAATCATGCTACAAAGAGGCTACTTTCTCACATTCGCCATCTTAGCAGTGGCCACAATGGTGAATCCTGAGAGAGACAGATGCCACACTTCTCAGGAAGTGGTCTTCAGGAGGGGAGAATCTAGTAACCCATTAGCTACCAACAGCATCCCACCCTGAGGGCATTTTCTGGGAAAAACATTGCGCCCCTGGCACCGACAGCTCAGATTTCGGCCGACTCAAAGAAGGATCAAAGTACTGTCCTGCTTCACCAAAGGACCAGCAAAGACAGGCTGCACCACCAAGGACTGTACCCGCTGCACAACGTGATAAGTGAGGAGAGGGACTGCACCTGCCGTGTCCTGCTCAGGGGGAAGCGGTCTCCAAAGCCCAGTCAAGCCAAGAGAACTCCAACGGTCAGCTGACTGGCCCCCAGTTCGTAGCACAGGGACACAACAGCTGAAGAAGCCTGCTGGGGTACGCTGATATCCCAAAGACTCTAAGCTGCTACCACCGAGCTGTGCAGCACCGAGGACCAAGACCCGATGCACAGAGTTGCATCCGAGTTCGCTGACCCCAAGAATGCTGTTGTAGAGTTACTGGAACCATCAGAAGGAATATTATTGGCCCAGGAAGTATTGACTTGTGACTGCGACATAAGGCGACTGGTAGTCCAGCAGTGACTGGACTTCGGCCAGACCAGAGAGGGCTTGTGGGACGTCAACCCTGCAACCAGGACTTTGTCACTATCTTCGAGGACCAAGGAATCCCTGCAGGAAGACCCCGGTTGACTGTTCACATCCACAGCATCCTTAGAGTATCCTCAACATCCTCTATACCTTGCTTCAGGACTACTCCATAGGACTCCATTACAATGTGGCTAAAGTGGGAAACATCCTTTATGCCGACTTTTTTATAACGAAGTCCTGGTTAACGAAAGCGGAACAACGCTTTCTTTAACCACGACTTCGTTATTTTGTGCCTTAACCACGCATGTCCTGAATAACGAATATGCATGGTTAAGGTACAAACAAGGGAGTCAGCTGAGGAGGACGACGCAGATGAGGCGACGACTCAGGTAAGTGGGGGTTTTAGGTTTTGCGGAGGGGTGGGGGGTTTTAGGTTTTGGGTTGGGGTTGGGGGGGTGGGGCGTTTTAGGTTTTGGGGAGGGGGTGGGGAGTCGGGGTTTTAGGTTTTGGGGTGGGGTTGGGGGGGGTGGGACGTTTTTGGTTTTGGGGAGGGGGTGGGGGGTCGGGGGTTTTAGGTTTTGGGGTGGGGTTGGGGGGGTGGGGTGAGGCATGCAGGATCAATGGGTGCCTGTTACTAATGACTTTACCAGGAATGCCTTTACAACTAAATATCGTTGTTAAGGCATTCGTGGTAAAGGCATTAGTAGTAACAACGAGGTCAGTGTTCTGACCTCGTTGTTTAGGCACCCGTTGTTTTGTCAGTCGGCATTCCGTCGTACAACCGGCTAAAGTGCCTGGATCTGCTGAAGGACTGCTTCCCCTGTGAAGGTAACTGTTCTTGAAGACCTTGCTGGTACCCCTGACTAAGTCTCTGTCCAAGTTGGTCACCCAAAGTACCTCTAACCAATCGTATTGACACTTGCTTATGTTTTCTTTAAAAGTTTCTCTCTCCAGTTCGTTGACTTTGTCTAGGCTTATTCGCAGTTGATTAAAATTGCACTCATTTATCATTTCTTGTATAATCTGTATCTTTGGAACCTTCTGGTGAATCTTTTTCATTCTAATACCTGAATTCCTATAAAAATACAACCTATCTTTATAAATTGGTATTGGATTTCTTTAGCGTTGTGTTGATTTCTTCTTCAATTGTTTTAGTGCTATTTAAATGCTCAACATGTGATCCTCTGTGGAAACCTTGCTGCTCTGTGCCAATACTACCCAGGGTTGGGGTGAGGATTTCAAAGAAGAAACCTAAAGGGGTTACTAAGTGTATTACACAGTGAGATTGCACACCCACCCGTCATCTGGAGGTAGTTTACGATGAGCCAAGGTAAGTCCATCTTGAGCAGCCAGTCGCTGAGGTATGGGAGGACTGGTAGTCCCAACCTCTGCAGATGTGGTGTGACCAACACCATGACCTTTGGGAACATCCAAGCTGCACTGGTCAACTCAAAAAGGAAGTACGACGAAATGAAAGTGGTCAAGGCCTATCTGCCACTGGAGATAGCATCTGTGAGACTGTCAGACAGGTATGTGAAAATAGGTTCTGGGCCACCATCCATTCTTCAGGATCCTGGGTGGACAGAGTTTTGTGCAGAGTGAGCTTTATTCACTTGCCCTTCGGAAGGAATAAGTTCAGAGAGTTAAAATCTAGGATGGGACAGATGCCTCCATTCTTTTTTCCACACCAGAAGATAATGGTAGCATCAACTAGTTCTGACCTTTGATTCCAGCACCCTTTCTCCTGTACCCTCGGCCAAGAGAGACAGAACTTCTCCTTGGGGAATGGACTAGTGGTCCTCTGGGAGTTGTTTCAGTGAGTGTAGCATATCCAGGGGGACCAATAGGAAGGTTTGTGAATAGCCGTGTTCTACAAAGGTATGTGATGTTTCTCCAGCCAGGAAGCTGAAAGGTTACTTTATATCCTACCAGGCAACAGTGTGTAGCTGAGGGCAAATTAAAGCAGGTTTGCCACAGCTGATGGCTCTGGGAGGTTGGATTGAGCATTGCTATGGATGTTGGCAGTCTGTTTCCCTGCCTGTAACTCAAAAGGATGGGGAGGCTTGCTGTTGCTACTGCTGAAGCCCATACTGGTGCCTTTTCTGGTAACCTCATTTGAACCCTCAAAGGGGGTGAGTGGTCTGGGGAATCTGGTAGACAAGCAGAGCTGGGACTGCGAGGGAGCTCTAGGGTCCAGTCCGCCTTTGCTCCAAAACATGCATAACCCATTGAATGGCAGGCACATTAGTGACTGCTGGACATCTGAAGAAAAGTCTGTGGAGGGCATCCATGCATGGAGCCTTAGCACCACAATAGTGCCAACTGCCCTACTTAGTCGGTCATCTCCAGGCCAGATCTGATGGCATTTTCACTGCATCCCAACCATCCACGATTATTCTCTGGAAAATGACCCAGACGTCATCCAAGACAGGTGGCAGACCACATGCCACTTTCTCCCACAGTGCATGCATGCAAATACCTACCCAAGAGACAAGATGTATATAGTGACATCAGGGTAAGGCTGGCAAACAAAGCTGTTGGGAAAGCATTTGCATTTAATCTGGTGGTGTACACCTGTGCTATTTCAATCTACAGGGAAGAATGCAAAATTAGAAAATCTAGGTCCTTAGGAGCAGTTGTATGCTGCCTTGCCACTACAGATCGGAGGCATGATTTTTGCTTTGTCCAGGTGCCTACCAGCACATCCGTCAATTCCTCATTAAAGGGCAGAAGAGGTTCCTGGTTTGTTGTCTGTGGATGAGAACTTCTTAAAGGACACAAGTTTTGACCTCTGCAGTACACAAGATGAGGTCTAGGACTGTTTACTTAATATCTGTCGAACATGAGATGGAGTCCTCTGTTGCTATTGCCACGTTAGGTTAGGACAGACCAATGTCTGGCGAGGCGTCCAGCTCACTGGCAGCATGTAGGTGTTCATAAATGTCTGCATCATCGAAATAAACTTCACCCTGATCATCATCATTATCATCATCATTGGGATGTGGTTATAGTAGGTTCTCTGTGGGGGAAGTGCCGGATCTAGGACGAAATGTCAGTTTGGTATCTGATAAAACTATCTGATTTGTGCCTTCATCTGGCTATTAACCAGTAACGGTGGTCTCAGCAGCATCCTTCATGGAGCCAGTGGAGTTGGCACTGAAGGCATGGTCAGAGCCTGTCGTGGGAGCTGGATCCGAATGAGGGATCGGCAACAAGTTGAGGTTGAGTGAAGTGGTTACGCCAGTAAAAGATCCATCGGAGGGAACCCAACTGGCATCTAACTCAGATCCATGGTGTCCGAAGGCGCTCCATGGGGACTTTATGAGGCATCATATATTTTATTCATGGTCTGGTGAAGCTCATGGAACTTTTGTGGTGTTAGTGTCATTTGCAGATTGGGCTGGAGAGGGACCAGTGCAAATGTTTGTTCCACCTGTGAAGACTGACTTTGTGGCCTAGTGGTGTCTGCATCGTCACTACTGGGAGCAATAGGAGTGGCGGGATGAAGGAGACCCGTATTTGTATTTTTTGTGGGATTTTTTAGACCTTGTCTTTGACTTCCTAAGTTTGGCAATGGCAAGCTTGACCTCAATCCTAAATGGTACTCCTATTCATTTTGGCACTGCAGTGGCATACCTTTGAGTGGTGTTTAGTGCAGGGACACCAGACAGTCTTTGTGGGTGTCAGTAACCAACATCTTTTGATTACAGGCATCCTGTTGCTTTAGGGGGTGACTTGCTACACACTGCAGGATTTTTGAGGGAAAAATCTTTGACAGGTATGACAAGATTTGAAAACTCTGGATTCACGTTGGCAGGCACAGAGAGAAAGGAAATGACATCAGGGCGGGTGGTGGTGTATATATAGGTGCCTGATCCTATATCAGGGGCAGGCCTCATCTGTTGCAGCGCTGCACAATGATACCTACTGACATGTGAGGGATTTGCAATGAAAGTTTATAGATCCAGTCAGATACCTGGGGATATTTGTAAGGTGAGGAATCTACAGTGAGAAGTCTCTATCTGAAAATGTATGTTTGCATAGTAGTAAAAAAATGCAGGATATATTGTCTTTGCCAATGCTTTTTTTGGGGAGATGGGGCGAATGTGTGCCGATCACAGGTTTGAGGCAGGGCTCCATGAATCAGTACCAAGTCATAATGCCTTTGATTAGAAATCCTGTCCATAATGTATTACCGGGGATGCTTTAAGCAAGATCTCACTGGCCATTTCCAACAGAGCATGTGTGTAACGGCACAGCAAACAAACTGCATTTATGGATCTAAAAGCCTGTGAAAGAAAGGGAAACGCTACTTACTCTGTAAGCATCAATTCATCGCATATAGTGATGTAGATTCACAAGCTCTGCATACTTCTGCCAATTAGTGTTGGGCTCAGACATTTGCAACTCTTCATACACGGTTTTCGATTCACAAGGTATACTGGCTCCTTCCTGAGTTGGCAATGCATGTGAGCAGCGACTCCATTGATAGACTGTTTTCTGCACAGCGGGTGAGAGTAGTATGGAGTGGTGACTGAAGATTGAATGATGCATACAACGCGACTTCAGAGAAGATACGGCATTAGTGTAGCAATTTTTAAATAGAGAGTACCCATGGTAGTTGATTAAAAGATCTCTGTGTTTGGTATTGTTCCCATGAACATCTACTCACCACTCTTAGAATAAAACACAGAGCGAATGTTTAATCTGTCACCACCTTTAGCACACAAAGCACTGTGCTCACTAAGATCCAATCCATTGGCCTCTCAAAGGATCCCTATGTTTTCTTATAAAAGGTGACTTAATCTCGGGGATTACCTTGTCCATGATGCCTTGGATTAATCAAAAACAAATCTAACAACTTACCATCTATGTTTGGTCTCCCCAAAACTACTGGTCACTACTGATGCAGAAACCGCATCACTGGTTGCTCCACCACTGACATCAAAGAATTTACACACGGAGAGATTAATACAGTCTCAGATGTGACACTTATTGTAATTCTAGTAATATCATTTATGCACTTTGATGTCTCAGAAACCTCATATACATTGGGCAGACTACTCAGATCATCAAAACACAGCTATGGCAACATTGCAGTAGGATCAGGTGTGGCGTACTGACAACACCCCCAGACTACCATTTCATTGAACACAACCACACTGAAAACAACATATGATAGCAAGTCATTGAATCAATATGCATAACCAAACGAGGAGGTGATTTGAAGGGCATTCTAAACAAAGCTGAATTTGGGTTTTAAAATGCAACCGCATGAATAATGGCTTGAACTGTATGGAGGAATTCAATTCTGTAATGAATACGATATACAGACCTCATTTGTTCCTGTATTACTGTACTTACTCTCTTTTAGCAATAACTTTGTTTCTGAATTTTACCCATTTTATGTCTGATTGCACGGTTTAGCTAGTTTCCTCATGTTGTTCATTTATATGTCTTTGTCATTATATGTTTTTCCATACTGTGGGAACAATACTGTTTTAGTATATTGTATTTGACTTATTACCTCATACATTTGTTTGGTGCAAATTTGTTTACCGCTCTGTCCTTTATTTTTGAGGCTGTTCCACTATTATTTGTCACCCTTGTGGCTAGACCTGGGCTTTCCCCTGCTTTCCTATTTCCTCCTCTCACTAGTAGTGTAACAAAACTGGAGGGGGGAAGCTAATCACTTCCGGGAGCCGATGTGTAGAGACCCAGCTGAGAGCTCGTCAGCCTGCTCGCAGGAGGAGGCAGACGCTGATCGCAGCATTGGAGTGTGGGCAGACGTGGCACAGGGCCTTGATCGTGGGAGGCGTTTTTTGCACCGGATTGACTTTCGATGTCCCGGAGGCGCCGCTGGAGAGCTCTTCAGGTTTGGTGAAGTGAGGGCTGGGCCTTTAAAGGCTGTGCATGACGACCGGCTGGGGGGGAGCACGGTACATGACGCCAAGTCGTCGATCTACACAGGCTTTCTTGCCCCCATCCACCTCTCTGGCTCGAGGTAAACAACTCAAAGCTACAGAGGGATATCAAAATACTTTGGTGAGGGGCTGGCAAGATGAGGCTCCTCAGTTGAATTGCAGGGTGCTGACTTACATAGGGTTATATTGAGAAAAGGGGGTGTTGCTGCCAGAGGGAGACAGGGTGATAAAGATCACAGCACAAATAATTCTTTCCCTCTTAGGCCACTGAAATTGGTCAGAAAGAATCAAGGGAAAACAGATATAATTTTTTCCCCCACTGATAAAGTCCTTATTCGGGGAGACTCTAAGACCCCCAAGGTCCCCCCACTACATCCTTTTTTTAAATGCCCCCTATTAAAGGCTGAAAACCTTGTGGATACCTCCAGTCAGATGGGGGGTTCAGCCCGTAGAACGCAGGTCATAAGAACCACAAAGGGAACTGTAAAGGGAAAGTGCTTGCCATCTCAAGAGGGGGGTGGGATGGCACAGAGTCAGACCGGGTCTGTGCTACACGCAGGGGAGGAGCAGGTGCCTGCGCTCCTGACACCCCAGCCTTTGAGCCAGGAGTCCCAAATGGACATGAAGAGTCTTTTGCTATCATTAAAGGATGACATAAGAGGGAGATTTGAGATTGCTGAGAGCAACCAGGAAAAAATTAAAGAAACTTGCGTGATAATGGAAAATAAAATAGGTATATTGATGGAGAGGGTGGGGAATATGGAGGTTGCACTTGAACAGCTTGATAAACAAGTAATCTCGAATAAACAAGAAATACAGCAGTTAGGAACAGGTGAAAAGGCCATACAAGAGAAGCTTGAGACCCTGGGAAATAATATGAGAAGGAATAACATCCAGTTGTTAAATGTTCCTGTGGGTGAAGAGGGGGAACGATATTAGGCGATTTGTAGTAGCACTAATCAAGGAGTCAATTCCGGTGGTGGGTTGTCTCAACTTGGAGGAAGATATTCAGAGAGTGCATTGGGACCCCTTCAAAAAAACTCCAGCTAGGAAAAATCCGAGGAAGATTTTGGTCAACTTCGGTTCCTGCTCCATTAAGGACAAGATCTTGCTTGAAGCTCTCAAAGCGAATAGCTTTTGTAAGGGAGATTGGACCTTTCGCATTAGATCAGACATATCTAGGGCAACACAAGACAGGCAGCGGGAGCTGGGGAGACATATGCAGGAGTTCAGGTCCATGGGGGCAAGTGTACAGCTTCGATTCCCAGTTGCACTCAGAATTATGTGGGACAACAAGATGCACAATATTAGGGATCCAAATGAAGTCTGCACCTTCTTGGAGAAAATGAAAGCAGCTTGCTAGATCTGTTCTCTTTTCTTTTTCTCTCGACTTTTTTGCTGCTGTGAGCCGAGTGAGCTCACCAGGACTAATCCTATGATTATCCCAATGAGAATGGGGAGGGCTCCCCAGGGAGGTAGGGGGCTTGGGGACCAAAGGGAGATGGTGAAATCAAAGGGTGTGGGAGCATGTGGGAGAAAATTATAAAAATAGTCCTCATAGTGTTTAGTTCTCGATATAATTTGTCTAGGGAGTTGAGGCACAGGTTTTTGAAACGTATAAAATGGGCCTAATTCAGCTGAAGGTTTTATCCTGGGACATGAATGGTCTCAGCGTCAGGGGCATGGACAGAAGATTCTTGAATTTCTGAGGTTGCTTGAAGAGGAGGTTGTGATCCTCCAGGAGACTCACTTGACACAAGAGGAATGGGGTAGCATTTTAAAGCAATTACCATGGGTGGCTTACTGTGTTAGTACCAACCAGCCCTATACAGTTAAAGGGGTTGCGATTCTCTTTAAAAACAACCCTTAAAAGTAGAGCTGGGTAAGGTTAGCGTAGCCCTGAGAGGGCGGTGGTTGGTGGTAGAAGTTAATGTATACGGGTCTTGGTTAACATTTTCAGGGTATTATGGCCCCAATATAGATGATCCAGACCCCTTTCAGGAGCTCTACAATCAGCTTTTAGACTCTAGGCACCCGATTGTGTTGGGGGGGGATTTTAATGTCCTCCTAGATTTAATTCTGGATAAATCAACTACGAGAAACACAGCAAATACCCCCAAGACAAGAATTGGGGTGAAGCAGGTGATGGAGGCTCTGGATTTAGTGGATATTTAGAGATAGAAAGGTAGTAATGGACCAAGATTAACTTTTCACAATAAAAATTATGGGCACTTCTCAAGGATTGATTTTTTTTTTAGTGGGTAGAAGTCTCTGTGGAAAAGTGATCAATGTGAAACATGCCCTTGAAATATGTCTGACCATTCGGCTGTGAGGCTCTATTTCTTGCTCGATAAACCATTGGTTAATTTAAGTTGGACGGTAAATCGTGCCTTGCTTCTGGAAGAGTGGGCTATTGAGAAACTAAAGCAGGATACCAAAGTTTTTTTTTCAATTTAAATTATGGATCTACCAATATTCACAAGGTTTGGGATACTTATAAAGCATATTTAAGGGGCCAGTTGACTAGTATGGAAATTCATAGGCATAAAGAAGAGAAAATCCAGATAAAATGTATGGAGATGGAGATACAGAATTTACAAGATAAGGCACACAGCCCATTTGATCACTCAACACTAGCCTTGGAGGACCAGATAAGGAAAGCTAAAGCTGATTTAGATTTCCACTTAGAGGGATCAAATTCAAGATTTTTTGTATAAATGTCCAATTCCCTGTTTAGATGAAGATATACAGTATAACCTGTGTGCCCAGATAGATATAAGGGAATTGAATGAGGCCATTAACCCATTCACTGCCAGGGATTTTCCCCTCCTGTGCCGAGCCTTTTTTTTTTTGCTGTTTGGGGCAGTTTGGGCTTAGGCCCTCATAACTTTTTCTCCACATAAGCTACCCATGCTAAATTTGCGTCCTTTTTTTCTAACATCCTAGGGATTCTAGAGGTACCCTGACTTTGTGGGTTCCCCTGAAGGAGACAAAGAAATTAGCCAAAATACAGCAAAAAAAAATTGTTTTTAAAAAAAAAAATGGGAAAAAAGGGCTGCAGAAGAAGGCTTGTGGTTTTTTTTCCCCTGAAAATGGCATCAACAAAGGTTTTGCAGTGGTAAAATCACCATCTTCCCAGCTTTCAGGAACAGGCATATTTGAATTAGAAAACCAGATCTTTCAATGCAATTTTGACATTTTACTGGGACATACCCCATTTTTACTATTTTTTGTGCTTTCAGCCTCCTTCCGGTTAGTGACAGAAATAGGTGAGAAACCAATGCTGGATCCCAGAAAGCTAAACATTTCTGAAAAGTAGACAAAATTCTGAATTCAGAAAGGGGCATTAGTGTAGATCCTAGAAGTGTTTCCTACAGAAAATAACAGCTGAAATAAAAGAATATTGAAATTGAGGTGAAAAAAACAGCCATTTTTCTCCACGTTTTACTCTGTAAGTTTTTCCTGTGATGTCAGATTTTTTTAAAGCAATATACCATTATGTCTGCTGGACTCTATATAGGGCTTGTAGGTTTATCAAGAACCCTAGGTACCCAGAGCCAACAAATGAGCTGCACCTTGTAATGGGTTTTCATTCTATACTGGGTATACAGCAATTCATTTGCTGAAATATAAAAAGTGAAAAATAGGTATCAAGAAAACCTTTGTATTTTCAAAATGGTCACAAGATAAGGTGTTGAGAAGCAGTGGTTGTTTGCACATCTCTGAATTCAGGAGTGCCCATATTAGCATGTGAATTACAAGGCATTTCTCAAATAGATGTCTTTTTTACACACTGTCTTACATTTGGAAGGAAAAAATGTAGGGAAAGACAAGTGGCAATAACATTTGTTTTGCTATTCTGTGTTACTCCAAGTCTCCCGATAAAAATGGTACCTCACTTGTGGGGGTAGGCCTAGCGCCCCCGACAATAAATGCCCCAAACAACAGCGTGGACACATCACATTTTCACAAAGAAAACAGAACTGTGTTTTGCAAAGTGCCTAGCTGTGGATTTTGGCCTCTAGCTCAGCCGGCATCTAGGGAAACCTAGCAAACCTGCACAGTTTTGAAAACTAGACACCTAGGCGAATCCAAGATGGCATGACTTGTGGGGCTCTGACCAGGTTCTGTTACCCAGAATCCTTTGCAAACCTCAAAATTTGGCCAAAAAAACACGTTTTCCTCTCATTTCGGTGACAGAAAATTCTGGAATCAGAGAGGAGCCACAAATTTCCTTCCACCCAGCATTCCCCCTAGTCTCCCGATAAAAATGGTACCTCACTTTTGTGGGTAGGCCTAGTGCCCGCGAAAGGAAATGCCCCAAAACACTATCTGGACACATCAAAATTATCAAATACAAAACTACCTGTTTTTGTGGGGGGCACCTGCGTTTTTGGTCATGGGCTCAGCAACCATCTAGGGAAACCTACCAAACCCAGGCATTTCTGAAAAATAGACACCCAAGGGAGTCCAGGGAGGTGTGACTTGCGTGGATCCCCCAATGTGTTCTTACCCAGAATCCTCAGCAAATCTCAAATTTAGCTAAAAAAATCACATTTTTCCCACATTTCTGTGTGGGATCACCACACTGGAACATATTTCATACCACCCAACGTTCCCCCCAGTCTCCCGGTAAAAATGATACCTCATTTGTGTAGGTGGGCCAAGTGCTTCTGAAAGGGAAGAGCCAAAAACATGTTGTTATTAAGGGGGAACCAAAGGGGATCCAAAAGGGCAGTTTGCAAAAAAACATTTTTAGGCTGACAAGTGCAGCAGAATTTTTATCGGTATAGATGAGACAATGTTGGGTGGTAGGAATTTTGTGGATTCCTGCAGATTCCGGAAGGTTCCATCACAAAAACGTGGAAAAATGTGTGATTTCCACAAAGTTGGAGGTTTGCAGGGCATTGTGGGTACGAAAATGGTGTGGGGTGCATGTGAAACACACCACCCTGGAATCACCTAGATGTTTAGTTTTCAGATGTGTCTAGGTCTTGTGGATTTTTCTACATGGCAGCGTCCCAAAGTCCATCCCTTACCATTCCAAGTGGGACGATTTTAAGAGTTAGCCAAGCTCTATTGGCCCAAATGTAAAACCAAAACCCAAAATAATCAAATGTCTTCTTGCTTGCTGTGGGATATGATGTTTTAGAGTGGGGGGGAGAGCTGAAAGACTGTTACCCCCTTCAGTTGGGGTGGGGGCATACCCAGGCCCATACTGATTGGTAGCCACCACCCCAATATAAATATATATTTTTTAATTCCCTGGCATCTAGTAGACTTTCTGTCCCCCCTGGGGTGTGGATCAGGGGTATTTGCCCCATCTGCCCACTGGTGGGCAGAACAACTTTTGGGCCCATTTATTTGGGATGGGGGTATGGCCCCACCCTCTTATTTTGGAAAAAAAACTTCCCTGGTCTCTGGTGGGCTTTCTGCCCCCCCAAGGGGGGCAGATATGGCCAACAGTAATGTGCCCCCATGGGGAGCGACCCTTACCCAAGGGGCTGCCCCCCTAAAGAAAACACACACATACACACACACCAATCCCTGGTGCCTAAGTGGTTTCTGCACCCCCGGGGGCAGATCGGCCAAATAGAAATACGCCGATATGCCCCCATGATGAGCAGAAATGGCCAAAAATTAATTTGCCCCCCCCCACCCAGGGGAGCGACCCTTGCCTAAGGGGTCGCTCCCCACCTCTAAAAAAAAAAAAAAAAAGATCCCTGGTGCCTAGAGGTTTCTGCCACTCCCTGGGGGCAGATCAGCCTAATAACAATAGGCTGAAATGGCCCAAAATTAATTCCCCTTCCCCCGGGGAGCGACCCTTGCCTAAGGGGTCGCTCCCCTTGCGTGAAATTGGAGCAAAAAAAAATCCCCGGTGCCTAGTGGTTTCTGCCCCTCTTGGGAGCAGATTGCCCTAACAAAAATCAGCCGTTCTGCCCCCAAGATGGGCAGAAATGGTCTAAATACAATTTGCCCCCCAGGGGAGCAACCCTTGCCTAAGGGGTCACTCCCCTTGCGTGAAATTGGCACAACCCTTGCCTAAGGGGTCGCTCCCCACCTCTAAAAAACAAGAAAACAAAAAAAATTATCCCTGACGCCTAGAGGTTTCCTCGGCCTTATAACAATAGGCCGATCTTCCCCTGGGGGCGGGCAGAAATGGCCTAAAATAAATGTGCCCCCCCTGGGGAGCGACCCTTGCCTAAGGGGTCGCTCCCCTTCCGTGAATTCGCCATAAAAAAAACTCACTGGTGTATAGTGGTTTCTGCCCCCCTTGGGGGCAGACTAGCCTCATAAAAATAGGCCGATCTGCCCCCAAGGGGGGCAGAAATGGCCTAAATATAATTTCCCCCCTAGTGAGCGACCCTTGCCTAAGGGGTCGCTGCCCAACTCTAAAAAAAAAAATAAAAAAAAAAAAAATGTAAAAAATTGATCCCTGGCACCTAGTGGTTTCTGCCCCCCCCTGGGGGCAGATCGGCCTGACAACAATAGGCCGATCTGCTTCTGGGGGGAGAGAACAGGCCTTAAAAAATATTGCCCCCCTGGAGAGCGACCCTTGCCCATGGGGTCGCTCCCACAATCTGGCTTCTGAAATGCTCTGAGAGACTTCAAAGGGAAGGAAATTCCTTTCCTTCCCTTTGAAGCCTCTCAGGCACCCTTCTTTTTTGTAAATGGTCCTTGATCGGCATAAGCTCGGAGAAATCTTCACCAGGGCAATAAGGTCTTTATATAAGAACCCTGTGGCTAATGTGCTGGTTAATGGCAAGCTCTCTCAGCAAGTCCGAATTGGACGGGGCACCCGTCAGGGCTGCCCACTTTCCCCTTTGTTGTTTGATCTCTATATTGAGCCTCTTGCAAGTATGATTAGACAGAATGTAAACATTTTGCCTTTCCAATATAAGGGGTGGGAGAAGAAAGTAGCTCTATACGCTGATGATTTAACGATATTTACAAGGGATCTAGGTGTCTCTTTACCAAACATTTTATAATCTTTGAGGGCGTTTGGAAGGGTAGCTGGGTATTTAGTAAACCAACAAAAAACAGAGATATTGTGCTGGAACACCACTCATAGCCCATGGATAAAGAAGGAAATAAGGTACTTGTGGGTGCAGGTTAAGGCTAATTTGGATGATATCCCCCGGGTTAACTTCAACAAGGCTATGGCTGCAACCAAGAAACTTTTAAGGGTGTGGGCAGGCCTCTCTCTTTCTCTCATTGGGAGGTCGAACATTTTGAAGATGGTTATTCTACCTAACTTTACGTTTTTTGTTTAATGCGATCCCTTTAGAATTTAAACAGGCCTGGTTTAAAAAGCTACAAGGAGAAATAACCTCATTTGTGTGGTCACCGAAAGGGGCCCGCATTGCATGGAAAAAATTATGTAAGAGGAAGAGAAACGGAGGACTAGCGAGTCCTGATTTCCACAAGTATTATTTAGCTTTTCAGGTCAAAAATGTGAGACATTTACTGAATGAGAGTCACTCTTTTACCCCAATGTTTAGGGCTATGACCAGTTATCTTCAGGAAGCAGGGGAGCATTTCTTATTTAAATTTGGCCACCCGAAGTTCTTTAAGAAGATAAGATTGAAGTGTTTGAGGGTGGCGTATAAGGTATGGTTCCAGGTCCGGAAACTAACAGGAATATCTTATTATAGTAAGTTGGCAACAGTTTGGGGTTCACCAGGTACCCCGGAATTCTCGCAGGACAAGTTATCTATTCCCTTAAAGAAGAGTGGGCTGGAGAAGTGGGGCCAGTATCTGAAGAACAATGTCTTGTTGCCCTGGCCAGTACTTAGTGACAGACTAGGCGGCGCCCTCTCAAAATTCAAGTACTATCAACTGGCAAGTTGGGCGAGTATGTTACCAAAGGAAAGGTGTGGGCAAGAGGAGAACATTTGGGAGGTGAGACTGTCACAAAGACATATTCTTTGCCTGAGAAGAAGTGGGGAAAGGACTTTCTGCCCCTGGATGTTACCACTCTTTGGCAAGTATAAATGACGATGTTATGGGATGTGGTGAAATCTGCATATTTAAAGAAACATCATCTATTCACCTTGCATAGGGTTTATTGGACGCCAAAGAAGTTAGCTGCTCTTGGGAGGAGTAAGATTTGCCCTCGTTGCGGGGAGGAGAGAGCTGATGACATTCATATGTTTTGGCAGTGTCCAATGATAATTCGGTTCGGCAAGATGTGGGTAAGGAAATCAAGCAGGTGATAAGTGTGGGGATTGAGGTAAGCATGTCATTGATAATATTTGGAGTAGTAGGTGAAGGGGAGTCGACTAGAAAGGTAATGCCTTTTTAAAAAAAAGCTCTGTTATTTGTGTTAATTCTCTTGGCGCGCCGTGAGATTTGTTTAAAATAGATCTCCTCCTCGGCCCCAACAGTACAAGAATGGAAGAGCTCAGTTACAAACTTGTGTCGACTAGAACAGGGTTTTTCATCAAAGAAAAGGGATAGATTCTGGGCACACTGGGCAAAGAGGCAGGTAACTCTAGATGTTTGTACATAGGGTTGTCCGATGATTAAGAGTGTTACAGGGCCCTCCTCCTGAGGTAAATTGATGCCTCTAGATGAATTGAGGTGCTGGTTATGATTTTTTCCTTTTGTGGCTTGGGAGTAGAGGAATGGTCTCTACCTTAACCTTTTCTGATCAGATGGGGTTGGTTTGAGATATGACCTCGCTCGACTGTTAGCCAATGCGACTTAACTATGAGGACAAATAAATATATATATATTTTTTTTAATGGAGGGGGGGCTGCAAAGAACATGGAGGGGGCCCGAATCCAGACTCAGTGAGGCCATGTGCTGTGCTGAGGGGGCTACTTCACACTGCAGGAGCTGTGGGGTCTTTTGTTATGCCACTGCCTCTCACCATAGTTTTGGTAATTTTTAACTGATGTGCATTTCCTCACTTCTTAGGTCAAGTCTCGACAGTGTTTCCTGTCGCTTAGCAACCTCTTGTAGATAGTTTGTGAGGTTAAGCTCCACCCAGTCATTGTGATTTTTGTATCCCAATGTCCTTTAAAAATCCTTGTTGCTACTGGGTAATCTTACTCTTTGCACTCCCAGTAGTTTGGATCAACCTCTATATAAATACACTGCTCACCATTTTAATATGTGTTCAAAGACTACTTTGATCTTTCATCTGGAGCACTAGAGAGAAGCTCTGCTGGAAACAAGGCTGTAAATCTTAATCTTATCTGGTCACATTTGCTGTGCATTGCAAGACTTTCCTCCTTGCTCCATGGGAAGGCTCTCCTTACGCACAGCTTCTCACCCTGCCTTTCAATTTTGAGTGAAGGAGTAAAAAAGCCTGTGAATCCTGTCACGGCGTTGCTTTTACGTTTCACAATCACACACCTTCTATTTGATTAGCACGGTGTCCCACAGCTGCTCCCTTAGCGCTCTTGGGACTCGGTGCTTTTGTTTTTGTGCATTCCTTTGCTCCAATCGAGCATGCACTTTACAGTGCTCCTGGGGCACAGGGACTGACTACAGTATTTGTTTGTTATTGGCAAAACCCATGTGCTGAGGAGTTTCCCAGAGACCGGCGTGTCTCTTAGTGGACTGAGTCCTCAAATCCACCTCCTGCTCTCACATCAGAGCAACATCGGTGAGAAGGTATTTCGCCGGTGCGAGTGCCGAGGATGCTCCCTGGAGCCAATAATGTTAGTTCTCATGTTAATCGTTATGATTTTCCTGTAATCGTCCCCACACACACATTCTTCTACGGCAGTCTTGCAGGCGTCTCTCAAGGTATGGCATAACAGCGTGGAAGCTAAGAAAAGTAAAACATGACAAAACATGCAACAAAATAAACAAAATAAAGATTGCTCTCTCCTGTGTACTAGCATACATCTACCGGTGGGTTACACAAATGGAGGCGAGCACATTAAAATGTGTCTTCTGTTAAACAATTCACCCTCTCTCACTCTAGAAGCTGTAATTGCTAATGAATATACATATTTCGGATGCCATTCTTAAGAAATTTAAAAATGGTCAATGGATAGCGGAAACTGATACAACATGTGAACATTATGTTTTATGTTTCAGCTGCACTGTTTCCAGCATTTCAAGACAGGGTTCCCAATGGGGCAAAACAAGCCTGTGCTAAATATACCAGACGGTCTTCCTCACCACTATAAAACCACAAAAGGGTTTGTTAGAAATGGGGTCTTTGGTGGGAAGTCAGGTTACCCCCTGTCCAGGTGCTGGTAGAGGAACTCTTTGATGGCCCTGAGTATTCAAAACAGGAGGCAAGCTCAGTTCTACCTCTTGGAGATTAGTCTTCAAGCAGGAATGTACAACAAAGTCCAGTCTTTGTACCCTTTCACAAGCAGAAGCAGCAACTGCAGGATAGCCCAACACACCACAGTCACAGGCAGGGGCAGCACTTCTCAGCTCTTCTCCTTGGCAAAGGTTCCTCTTGGTTCCAGAAGTGATCCAAAGTCTGGGGTTTTGGGTCCACTACTTATACACCTTTCTGTGTCTGAAGTAGGCAAACTTCAAAGGAAAGTCTCTGTTGTTCAAACGATCCTGCCTTGCCAGGCCACAGGCACACACCAGAGGGTTGGAGACTGCATTGTGTGAGGGCAGGCATAGCCCATTCAGGTGTAAGTGAGCACTCTTCCTTACACTCTAACTCAGATCTCTCATCAGAATATGCAAGCTACACCCCAGCTCCCTTTGTGTCACTGTCTAGAGGAGATTCACAAACAGCCCAACTGTCAGTCTGAGCCAGACAGGGAATCCACTAACAGGCAGAGTCACAGAATGGTTTAAGCAAGAAAATGCCTGCTTTCTAAAAGTGTCATTTTCAAACTAATAATGTAAAAAACAACTTCACTAAAAGATGTATTTTTAAATTGTGAGTTCAGAGACCCAAACTCCAGATTTCCATCCACTCTCAAAGGGAAACTGCACTTTAAGGATATTTAAAGGCAGCCCCATGTTAACCTATGAGAGAGATAGGCCTTGCAACAGTGAAAACCGAATTTGGCAGTATTTCACTGTTAGAGAATGTAAAACACATCAGTATATGTCCCACCTTTAACATACATTGCATCCTGCCCATGGGGCTACCTAGGAACTACCTTAGGGGTGCCCTACATGTATAAAAAGGGAAGGTTTCGGCCAGGCAAGTGGGTATACTTGCCAAGTCAAATTGGCAGAGCAAGACTGCTCACAAACACTGCAGTGGCAGGTCTGAGACATGTTTATAAGGCTACTTGTGTGAGTGGCACAACCATTGTTGCACGCCCCCTAGCAGCATTTGATTTATAGGGCCTGGGCACCTCTAGTGCACCTTACTAGGGGCTTACTAGTAAATCAAATATGGCAATCATGGAAAAGCCAAGTACACATACACTTTACACAGGAGCACTTGTACTTTAGCACTGGTCACCAGTGGTAAGGTGCCCAGAGTACGTAAAACAGCAAAAACAGAGTCCAGCACACAGTCAACACATGGGGTGCAGAGGCAAAAAAGACTGGGAGACCACACCAAGGATGCCAGGTCTAATATGTGTCCCCCCCAGCTGAAAGTAGGGAGAACTACCCTACGTCATGGGAGTTCTCCTCACTAAGGCGTGAGAATCTGGACAGAACATCAGCATTGGCATGTTATGTTCCAGGGCGGTGTTCCACCGTAAAGCCCATCCCTTGTATGGAAATGGATCACCTCAACAGTTTTGGGTTCTCACCCCTTGTTAGAAATGGGGTCTCTAGTTGGCAGAGGTATACACCCTTGTCCAAGTAGGGACCATAATCCTTGTCAGGGTAAGTCACACAAAATCCAAATAATTATCCTATGCTCAACCTCTGGTAGCTTGGCACTGAGCAGTCAGCTTAATTTAGAAGGCAATGTGTAAAATATTTGTGCAAAAAATCATACAGTAACACAGTGAAAACACCACAAAAATACACCACACAGGTTTAGAAAAATAAGACATATTTATCTTGTTAAATAAAGGTCAAAACAATAAAGATTCAATACGCACAAGTTGAGATATCACTTTTGCAAGTTTAAAAAAGAGTCTTAAATCTTAAAAAACAATAGTTGTCTCTTGATAGCACACAGTATCTGGTTTGTGTCAAAATTATCACGCATGGAGACCGCAGAGGAGGAGATGTGTGGGAAAATAGGGGGTGAGTTGGATTTTCCAACGCGGCACAGAGTGTGCATCATTTCGTTCTACGCTACAAGGGACTTTAGGTCGATTTCCAGTGCCCAGGCTTGGTTCCTCACTGCTATGCGGGAGTCTTTTGATGCCCAGGGACAATGCATGGAAATCCTGGGTGTGCGGGGCGAAGTCACAGGCGTTGTGTCGATCCGGTATGGCGATGCATTGAATTTTCTGTCGCACGACAGGCACTGCGTTGATTCTTCTCTCAGGAAGTCGGGCTGCGTCGTTCCGGTTTGGGATCGATCCGGTAGGGCTGTGCGTCGAATTTCCAGTCACAACGCAGGCGCTGCGTCGATCTTCGTTTGGGAAGTTGGGCTGCATCGTTCCGCTTCGGCTGTGCGTCGATTTTCTCGCCACAGTGAAGGCTGTGCATCGATTTTCTCGCCACAGTGAAGGCTGTGCATCGTTTCTGGCAATATTTGCGTCGATTTTCAGCACACAAGGAGTTTCCTTGAAGAGATGAAGTCTTTTTAGCCCTGAGACTTCAGAAACAGGAGCCAAGCTCAATCCAATACCTTAGAAAGCACTTCTCAGCAAAGTCAGAGGGCAGCAGGGCAACAGCAGGGCAGTAGTCCCTCACAGCAAAGCAGTTCAGATTAGTCCTTTGGGCAGCCAAGCAGTTCCTCTTGACCGGTTGCAGGTTCAGATCCAGAGGTGTCTGAGTTGGTGAGGTCAGAGACCCAGTTTATATACCCAAAGATGCCTTTGAAGTGGAGGAGACTTCAAAGAGTGGTTTTGAAGGGCACAAGGTCCCTTTTCAGTACAATCCTGTCAGCCAGGCACCAAGTAGGGAGTTTGGCAGTCCCTTGTGCGAGCACAGGCTGCTGTCCTTTGAAATGTAAGTGTCAGGCCCACCACCCTCCAAGCCCAGGATGACCCATTCAGTATACAGATGAGTGCAGGTGTGACTGAGTATCCTGTGTTTGTGGTTGTCTGGGTGAAATGCACAAGGGAGCTTTCAAGCAGCCCAGCCAGACGTGGATTGGAGTCAATCAGGCTTTAAGGCACAGATGGATTTCAAGTGCAGAGAAATGCTCACTTTCTAAAAGTGGCATTTCTAGAATAGTAATATTAAATCCAACCTCACCAATAAGCAGGATTTTCTATAGCCATTCTGGCCATACTACGTATGACTGGTTACCACTTTCAGAGCAGAATCTACAACTCAAACAGTATATGAGGGTAGCCCTAATGCTAGCCTATGAAAAGAGCAGGCCTCACAGTAGTGGAAAATGAATTTAGGAGTTTTACACTAACAGGACATATAAAACACACATGTACATGTCCTGCTTTTTACCTATATAGCACCCTGCCCTATGGGTTACCTTTGGCCTACCTTAGAGGTGATTTATATATAGAAAAAGGGGAGTTTAGGGCTTGGCCAGTTATTTTAAAAACCAAGTCGATGTGGCAGTGAAGCTGCACACACAGGCCTTGCTACGGTGGGCCTGAGACATGGTTAAGGGGCTACTTATGTGGGTGCCACAATCAGTGCTACAGGCCCACTTGCAGCATTTAATTTACAGGCCCTGGGCACACGTAGTGCACTGTTTTAGGGACTTAAAAGTAAATCAAATATGCGAATGGGGAATTTACTAATGTTACCATGTTTAAGGGAGAGCGCATATGCACTGGTTAAAGTGGAAAGGTGTGCAGAGTCCTAAAACCAGCAACAACAGTGTTAGAAAAGTGGAGGGAGGCAGGCAAAAGGTTGGGGGATGACCACCCTAAGGCTGTCAGGTCTAACATGTGTCCCCCCAGCTGAAAGTGGGGAGAGCTACCCAAACCCTTGGGAGCTCTCATCGCTAAGGTGGAAGTATCTGGAGAGACCATCAGCATTGGCGTGGTCAATCGCCAGGCGATCCTCCACCATAAAGTCCATTCCCTGTAGGGAAATGGACCATGTCAAGAGTTTAGGATTTTCACCCCTCATCTGCATGAGCCGTCTGAGGGGCCTGTGGTGTGTATGGGAAGTGAGTCCCATACAGGTAGGGCCTGGGCTTCATCAGTGCCTACTGCTAATAAAGGCTACTGGTTGGTCTAGGCCCTCTTCATTTAGCTGTGCTAGAACCGCCCCTATGCCATGCTATGAAGCGTCTGTCTGCACAATAGACTCCTTGGAAAAGTCAGGGGCCCTGAGCATGGGTGTCGTGGACATCGCTTCCTTCAAGGAGTCTAAGGCTTTCTGGAAAGCCTCTGTCCAATTCACCAACCTAGGTTGTTTTCTCAAATGTGAGTTCTGTTAAGGGGGCCACTATGGTGCCATAGCCCTTAACAAATCTGCGGTAGTTCCTGATGAGACCCAAGAAGGCTATCACCTCTGTCTTGGTTCTAGGTGGTTGCCAGGCCTTGATTGTCTCATTCTTGGCCTGGAGGGGCTGCACTTTGCCACCACCTACTAGGTGTCCCAAGTACACCACGGGACCCTGCCCATTCTGGCACTTACTGGCCTTGATGGTCAGGCCTGCCTGCTGCAGGGCCTGAAATACCTCCTTGAGATGGAGCAGGTGTTCCTCCCAGCTGGAATTGTAGGTGGAAATGCCGTCTAAGTAGGCTGCGCAGAACGGATCCTAGCCAGCTAGGACTCCATTAACCAATTGCTGGAAGGTAGCGGGGGCATTTTTAAGTCCAAAGGGCATTACTCTGAGCTAGTAATGTCCCTCAGGAGTAGAAAAAGCAGATCTCTCTTTAGCCCCCTGAATCAAGGCGATCTGCCAGTACCCTGATGTGAGATCAAAGGTACTGAGGAATTTGGCAATGCCTAGCCTGTCTACAAGCTCATCAGCTTGGGGGATGGGATGAGCGTCTGTCTTCGAGACAGAGTTGAGACCCTGTAGTCCACGCAGAACCTAAGTTCTGGCTTGGCACCAGGTGCAACAGCCTATGGAACCAGAACCACACGGCTGGCCCAGGGACTGCTGGACTTCTCAATCACCCTAAGAGCCAGCATCTTGGCAACTTCCTCCTTGATGCTGGCCTTCACCTTGTCTGACAACCTGTAAATTTTGTTTTCAACAGGGACTGTCTCCTGTGCCAATGTCATGGACACACAAGTGTGTGAGTCCAGGGGTGAGAGAAAACAGAGAGGAGTACTGTTCCAGTAAGTGGTAGCAGTCCCCTCTCTGATCCAGAGACAGGGAGTCAAAGAGATTGATGCCCTCCACTGACCCATCACCTTCCTTGACAGAGAGAAGGTCAGGGAGAGGTTCACTCTCCTCATCCATACCCTCATCTGTCACCAGAAGCATGCTGACCTCAGACCTCTCAAAATGAGGCTTCAGTCGGTTCCGATGGAGTACCCTTAGCTGGTTTCTAGGGGAATTGAAGTCCTCTAAGTAAGTGGCCTACCCCTTACACTCCTTGATTTCAAATGGGCCAGTCCAGAGGTCCTGAAGTGCCCGTGGCTCTACTGGCTCCATCACCCATACTTTGTCACCAGGTTGAAACTCTACCAGGGTGGCCTTTTGGTCATACCATTGTTTCATAACCTCTTGACTAGCCTCGAGGTTACTCTTGGCCTGTTTCCAGAAGCGCTGCATCTGGTTGCTGAGGGCCAGCATGTAACTGACCACAACCTGGGGTGGTTCCCTGGGAGATTTCTCCCACCCCTCTTTTACTGTGCTTAGGGGTCTCCTGACAGGGTACTCATAGAGAAGTTCAAAGGGACTGAATCTCACCCCTTTCTGGGGCACCTCTCTATAAGCAAAGAGAAGGCATGGCAAGAGGAAGTCCCACTTATGCCTCATGGCCTGAGGGAGGCCTATGATAATGCCTTTCAAGGTCTTGTTGAATGTCTCCACAAGACCATTGGATTGAGGATGGTAAGGGTTGGTAAACCAGTAGTACCCCCCACACGCATCCCACATAGACTTCATGTACACAGACATAAAGTTTGTGCCTCTTTTAACCAAACTCTATCTTTGTATACTGAGGGCCAGGCTGGTGTTTTTTTCATACTGCATTTTATATTTTGTCTTTTCCTGGTGTAGATTTGCTTGCAGTTGTGAACGTATTCTTTTCATGTGTGTTAACATATCCATGACTGCTGGAGTGGTTTGCGTAGAAGCAGATAGCGTAACTGGCAAAATGTACGGATGACGCCCCTATAAACCATAGGAGGGAGCTGAGTTTATTGAAGAGTGGTGAGAGTTGTTATAAGCCATTTCTGCAAGCCACAGGAGATCCAGACAGGTTTTTGGAGACTTTGTTGCATGACATCGTAAATATTGTTTCAGAGTTTGGTTCAGTCTCTCTGTTTGACCATCCGTTTGTGAATGATAACTAGTGGATAAGGTTGAATCAATTCGTAAAGCCTTGCACCATTGCTGCCAAAAACGTGCAGAAAATTGTGTTCCTCTATCAGAGAGGATGACTCTTGGAAGTCCATGAAGGCGAACAATGTTTTCTAAGATGATAGTTGCTAAAGTGTCGGATGTTGGGAGACCTCCACATGCAATGAAATGAGCATATTTGGTAAGACTATCTACCACCACTAAAATGGTTGAATATTGCCTTACTTGGGGAAGACCAGTAATAAAATCCATAGAGATATGTTCCCATGGATGATTGGGAACGGGTAGAGGTATCAATAGACCCTTAGGCTTGCTATGTTCACTTTTGCATCTTGCACATACTTCGCATGATTGCAACATTTGTTTTAGGTCATAAACACATGTAGGCCACCAAAAATACCTTTTCATTAATTCTAGTGTTTTTTGAGGACCTGGATGACCTGCCAGAGGATGAGTATGCAACCAATGAAAAGCAGTCTCTGTTAACTCTTCAGTAGGCAGAAACACTCGAGATTCGTGTAGAGGTAGGCCTTGTTGAATGGACCTTTTGGTGTCTTGTTGTAACCATTCTTGCCACTTGGTGATATGAAAATGATTACGAATGAGATCAAATAATTTTTTGGCTGCTATTAAACACAACACTTTTGAAGGCGTTATAATAGGCATGGGTTTTTGTTCAGTATGTGTGAATGAAGAATCTTGCATAGACAATGCATCAGCCTTGCGGTTATCTACTCCTGGTCTAAAAGTCACTATGAAATCAAATTCTGCAAAGAATAACATCCATCTCAGTTGCCTGGGAGTTAGTAGTCTGGCAGAGCTCATAAATTGTAAATTTCTATGGTCAGAGTATACAGTTATGGTGTGTTTTGCTCCCAACAGATAATGTCTCCATTCTTTGGAAGCATTGCGGATTGCTAGTAATTCTTTTTCTGCAATGGTGTAATTCTGTTCCCCTTCATTCAGTTTTCGTGACACATATGCTACGGGATGCAATTGTCCAGTTTCTAGGTGACATTGGGAGAGGATGGCCCCAACAGCGACATCGGATGCATCGGTTTCCACAATGAATGGTTTCTCCACATTGGGATGAGCTAGAATGGGAGCTGAAGTAAAAGCCTTTTTTAACTCTTGAAATGCCTTCTCTGTCTCTTGGGACCAGTTGAAGACGGCCTTTTTCCTTAGCAATTTGGTGATTGGTGCTACCTTTTGGGAGAAGTGATGGATGAAGCGTCGGTAAAAATTCGCAAAGCCCAAAAAACATTGAATGTCACGTACTGATTTAGGTGTGGGCCATTCTGCTACAGCCTGAATTTTTCTCTCAGTCATTTGCATGCCGTCAGGTGTTAAAATGACTCCCAAAAATTCGACTTCTTTGGTATGAAGTTCGCATTTACTTAATTTGCAAAACAAATTATGGTTTCGTAGAGTTTGTAACACCTTTGTTACATGTTCTTCATGAATTTCTTCGGAGTTTGAATAGATCAATATATCGTCAATATAAAAGATGACAAAGATGTCTAGGTATTCTCTCAGAACATCGTTTAGGAAATATTGAAAAGCTGCTGGGGCATTACATAGACCAAAAGGCATCACTAGATACTCAACGAGACCATAACGAGTTTTAAAAGCCGTTTTCCACTCATCTCCCTCTTAAATTCGAACTAGGTGATAAGCACCTCGTAAATCAACTTTGGTGTAAATAACTGCTGATTTTACCTGATCTAATAAGACTGGTATGTGGGGTAGTGGGTATTTATTTTTATCAGTAAATTTGTTTATCGCTCTAAAGCCAATACAAGGTCTCAATTCGCCATTGGCTTTGGGTAAGAAAAACACAGGAGAAGCTGCTGGAGATTGTGATGGCCTAATTAGCTCATTGGCTAAGCATTGATTGAGGTATTCTCGTAGTACTTGGTTTTTCTTTCTCTGGTAATGCATAGATTCTACAATTTGGTATATTGGTGCCGGGTACAAGATCGATCTGGCAGTCGTACGACCTGTGAGGTGGTAATGAACTTGCTTCGTTTTCACAGAAAACGTCAGTATATTCTGAATACTGTTGTGGCAGATCAATTTCCGTCTTTGCTGCAATAGCAATAGAGTGTTGAGGATTCCCTTCTTCTTGGTTGAAGACACTTTTTTAAACAAGAGGAAGAAGAAAAACGCAAAACTTGGTTGCGCAAGTCTATGCATGGATTGTGTAACATTAACCACGGCATTCCTAAGATAAAACCATATTGTGGTGCTTGGATTATATCGAAGTGAATTATCTCACAGTGGTTCAGATTCCCATCATTTTTGCAAATCATTTGCATTCGTGAGGTTTGCATAGTAACGGGGCCTCCTGCCAATTCACTACCATTGACTGCATAAACAACTTCAGGAACCATTTTCTTGACACTGGGAATTTGCAAGTTTAGAGCAGTTTGTTGGTCCACAAAATTTCCTGTTGCCTCTGAATCAATTAGAAATTGTACAGTATGACGTTTTCCCTGTACAGTTAGTTGTGCTAGAATTCGGAAATGTTTGACATAGCGATTTGTACAAGAACACACTGAAGGGATCGTCAATTTGAGGTCCCCTTCGTTTTTTTGGGGCACTTTAGTTTTCCTGTGTATTTTTCCAAAAGCAACCGCTATCTTTTTCTTTGCCACAAGTGTTGGATCAAGTTTACCTTTGGGTTTCACTTTACATTCCTTTTTGAAATGACCCTTTTTTCCACAGTACAGACACTGTCCATTTCTTTGTCGTATGTCTATCTCCTCTTTGGTCAAAGGTGGATGAATAGTTCTGATATCCATTGGTTCCATATTAGGGTCTGAGGACAACTGAGGGTGTCTAAACCTTTCCATTCGCCAGTTGGGCCTTTCCCATTTTTTCCTTACTCCTTTTCTTTCTGTGAGTCTATGGTCTAGCCGCAGGATTAGATTAATTAAATCAGTACAGGTTTTCAGTTGCGGTTCAATTTGGGCCAAAACGTCTTTCAGTTCGTCTTTTAGTCTTTGATAAAACACTGCTGACCTTTTATCCTCCGGCCAAGCGGTTTCCACTACTAACTGATTGAAGTGTGACAAATACGTTATCAAGTCTTTGTTTCCTTGGCGTAACTCTTTGTCTGCAGACATGGTAATTGAGCGCCTGCCAAATACCTTTTCAAATTCCTCCACAAAACGATGCCAATTATACAAAAGAGGACTATCTAATCAGACTAATTGCACTGCCCAAGTAGCTGAATCACCATTCAGATAGGATATAAGGAATGCAATTCTAGATTGTGGATCCGGAAAGGCACTGGGATGGCATGTCAAGTGTAGTTCCACCTGTGTGAGGAAAACTTGAACCTTATTGGGATCCCCAGAAAACCTTTCTGGTGCAGCCAGAGGAATTTGTGTCGGCACGTTCACGGCTGTTAGTAGGTGTGGAATACATAGGACGAGAATCAGATTTTGACCCATCCACCTTACTCTGTAGCTGGGTTACTTTGTTAACTAAATCATCTGTAACATTTCTTTAGTCTGTTAAATCTCTTTGCATTTGAGTGACTACTTGCATAAGGGTGTCTAAGGTGGCCATTTTGCGCAGCTCAAGTAAAGACCAAGAGGAAAGTATAAACTCGTGGGCTCACTATTCTGTCACAGTGCCCTTTCCTCGGGATCTGCACGCTGCTGACCAAAAGGCCCACCTCCCGGCATCACCAACTCAGAAAGCTATCAGAGCGCAGAGTATTGATGAAGTCAGGCGGGGAAGGGAATTAGGGTAGGGAACTGCAGGGAGAGAGATCTGAAAAGAAAATGGTTAGGACAAATATGCATATAGTCTTTCATAACAGTATAAACTCACCAATAGACTCTGGAACAAAGGCGTCTCCATGATATCGGATTGAGACCCTTTGTGAACTGGGCGTAGCCCCTTCTTTGAATCATGGAACAAGAACGAACTGCAATCTCTTTACCTAAAGAAGGCAAGAGCTTTGGACTATGATCATACTCTGAAAATTAACATGTAACAATTATGCTTTCAAAACATAAACATTTGATCTCAGCCTAGAAATGCACAAAGATTTAAGTATGTATCTCACATATTGTACTTCCCAAAAAACAATGAAACTACAGCTTGCTTTTCTCAAGCTCTTTCACATTTGCAACTGAGGCCTGAAAGGTTTTACTAATTGAACTTGAAGCACTTTGATCGTCATGCATGAAGCGCTTTACTCATTATGCCAGGGGCGCTTCTACTTGTTTTGTCTGAAGCGCTTTGCCCGTTGTGTCAAGGGGAGCTTTACTCATTTTGTCTGAAGCACTTTGATCATCGTGCCAAGGGCGCTTTACTCGTGTGGCCTGAAGCGCTTTGATTGTTGTGCTGAGGGCGCTTTACTCGTGTGGCCTGAAGCACTTTGATTGTCGTGCCAAGGGCGCTTTCCTCGTGTGGCCTGAATCGCTTTGATTGTCGTGCCAAGGGTGCTTTCTTCGTGTGGCCTGAAGTGCTTTGATTGTCGTGCCAAGGGTGCTTTATTCGTTTAGCCTGAAACGCTTTGCTCGTTGTGCTAAGGGGCGCTTTACTCGTGTGGCCTGAAGTGCTTTGATTGTCGTGCCAAGGACGCTTTACTCGTTTAGCCTGAAGAGCTTTGCTCGTTGTGCTAAGGGGCGCTTTACTTTTGGGAGTAAACAACCCCCTTCAAGATTTGACTCATCAAGACCTTACCGATACGAGTACGACCTACTCGTTTTTTAATTCACCATGGAAACAAGCATACTCTGACATGCTGCCACTCTGCCATGCAGGAAATCCACTTTCTTCAGAGTAACTCCCCATGAGGTCTGACTGCACCGAAGTCTTCAAAATAGTGAGCAATGTGCTTGGGTGTGGCTGGGCCTTATAGGCCTGCCACACCCCAAGATGGCCGCTGCCTCTAAAAACTTGGGAGTTGTAGTCCATTCTTGGAATGGCATTGATAAGTGCATCTTGTCCACCAATGTCCTGACCCTGCAGCTACATGAGCTTTACCACAGGGCAGGCGTCGCTGATGACCACTTCTGGAGCAAGCGGGGAAGACAAGCGGTGCGCACGATGCGCCGCAAAGGAGTGAAGCAGAGGTCAGGGCGGGTCCTGGACCGCGCACAGCCTTATTCCTGACAGTACCGGGTGGCATGGTCCACCAAGACCAGGATGAACATGTTGCCCATGGATGACCTGGGATCCAGAGGCCCCACAATGTCAATACCCACCCTTTCAAATGGGGTGCTGATCACAGGAAAAGATTGGAGGAAAGCCTTACATTGCCCCTCACTCTTGCCACTTGCCTGACAAGTTTGGCAAGACCTACAGTGTGCGTCTGAGTACCTGTGCATTTGGGGCCAGTAAAAGTGGGTGACAAGCCATGGACATTCCTCCACCATCACACCAGTCCATTGCACATACCCCTCCACTGAATAGCACTTAAATAAACACCCTGAATCACAAAACGATCTGGAGTCAGTCTGCACTTTCACAATTGTGTTATTACAACCTCTCTGAAAAATAGCAATGTCAATGTTCATTTTCACATAGCAATGTTCGACAGTTGTTGTGCAGCAGTAAACATAGAAGAAGGCAGAAAGTGGTGCCCAGATCTGTGAAATGGAAAGCCAAAGGGAACTGTCAGGGTCCATACACAGAGGTAAAAAGGCAGAATCATGCAATGTCCTACTGTAGTCTGATATGAGAGGAGCAGTGCCAGTCTCTTACCTGTGTCTCACTGGAAGTATTGCATGATGATCTTGTTTCGGTTGTCTATATCTTCTTCTTCTGCCTCCTCTTCCTCACTGTCAACAGGTTCCACAGCTGCCACAAGACCAAAATCAGGCCCATCCTCCTCGAGAAAAGGCACCTGGTGTCGCAAAGCTAGGTTGTGCAACATACAGCATGCCACGATGATCTGGCACACCTTCTTCAGTGAGTAGTATAGGGAGCCACCTGTCAGATGGAGGCACCGGAACCTGGCCTTCAGGAGGCCGAAAGTCTGCTCTATTATCTTCCTAGTTCGCCCATGTGCCTCATTGTAGCTTCCTCTGCCCTTGTCCTGGGATTCCTCACTGGGGTCAGTAGCCATGACAGGTTGGGGTAACCAGAGCCATCTGCAAATATCGAGGGACAACTGTTAGACACACACCAACCCTTAGGGACTCTCCCATACCCAGACACCTATTTAAACTGTGTGGGGACCTTGGCCTCACCTATTAGCTACACACGGTGCCTCTGGAGTTGCCCCATCACACAAGGGATGCTGCTATTCCTCAAAATGTAAGCGTCATGCACTGAGTCAGGATACTTGGCATTCACATGGGAGATGTACTGATCTGCCAAACACACCATCTGCACATTCATGGAATGGTAGCTTTTGTGGTTTCTCTACACCTGTTCATTCCTGCGGGGTGGGACAAATGCCACATGAGTAACATCAATGGCACCAGTGATGTTGGGGATATGTCCCAGGGCATAGAAGTCACCTTTCACTGTGGGCAAATCCTCCACTTGAGGGAAAACGATGTAGTTGTGCATGTGTTTCAGCAGGGCAGACAACACTCTGGACAACACGTTAGGGAACATTGGCTGTGACATCTCTGATGCCATGGCCACTGTTGTTTGAAAGGACCCACTGGCCAGGAAATGGAGTACTGTCAGGACCTGCACTAGGGGGGGGGATTCCTGTGGGATGGCGGATAGCTGACATCAGGTCTGGCTCCAACTGGGCACACAGTTCATGGATTGTGGCACGATCAAGTCTGTAGGTGATAATGATGTGTCTGTCTTTCCATTGTCAACAGGTCCACCAGGGGTCTGTATACCGGAAGATGACGCCATCTCATCATCTTCCCAGTGGACGTGTCCTATGGGGGAGAAGGGTGAGCAGAGGGTCATGCACCACATAGCTTGCACAAGGGTATTTTGAACAATTGTGATGTAATCGGTGTGTGGCGCTGTCCGTCCGATTTCCTGCCCAAAAGTGCTGTGACGCAGTTAGTTGCCCTGCCATGTGGCCCCCTGAAATGACGGCTGCCTGACCTGTAAGGGGGGACAAGGGGAAATGAGGTAACTGTGCTGGTGTTGTGCAGCGTCGCGGTAGGTGGACGAAGACCGCGGTGCAATTTAGCATTGGTTATCATTGGGCCCTATGGGTTACAGGAGCCAATGACGATGTACGCCGGCGGGGACGGTACGCACCGCCGCGGACGTAACCGCCATTTTCTATCTGTTCACTCACTTGATACCTGACCTTCAACAGGAGAGGACCTACACTGCAAGTGCTGCTGTGACCTGAGTCTGGAAGCGACAATGGCTACAGTGTCTGGGGAAAGGGCCCCTGCCTTCACTGCGGAGGAGTTGGACAACATGGTGGCTGGGGTCCTCCCGTAGTACAGGCTACTCTACAGTCCTCCAGACATACAGGTGAGTACACTGTGAGCATGATGGATGGGACATAAATGTATGGAGTAGGGTGGATGGAAGATACAGGGGTGGGCCGAGGCCAGCGTGTGGGGATGGTCAGTGTATGTGTTTCTGGGCCAGGGCGGGAAGTTGTGGCCAATGAGTAAGAATAACCAGATGGGGGAGTAAAATCGATTCTTACTTCACTTTTCCTCAAGGTCAGCGCCCACCAGAAGAAGGGTATTTTGCGTGCCATCGTCAAGGAAGTGTGGACCCTGGGGGTCTACCATAGACGGAGCATCCACTGCTGCAAAAGATAGGAGGACCTGCGCCGCTGGAGCAAGAAGACGGCGGAGGCCCAGCTGGGGATGGCCTCCCAATGTGGATAGGGGTGCCTGTCGCACATGATCCTCCTGATGTACCGGATCCTGGCAGTGGCATATCCCGAGTTGGATGGGCGCTTGAGGGCATCACAGCAGCCACAAGGGGGTTAGTACAGTCTCATTCAGCTGACTCTGTGCTCTATATGAGGTGTCTGGGTGGGCGAAGTGGGCTGTGGGTTCCCCTAGGCCAGGGCCATTGTTAGGCAGGCTCTGTGGCACTCTAACCTCAAAAGTGGTAGTGGCCATCTACACCTAGTCAGGCTCCTGTGGGTTCCAGGTGTGCATCAAATGGGCTTAGGCACAGTCCCCCATGGGCAGGTGATTTTCCCATGAACTGTTAGTGCATGGCCTAGTGCATAGGGCTGCTCCCTGTGTGTTGTGTCCGCCAACAGTGGTGTTGTTGCTGGCATTGACCATGTGTCTCCTCTGTCTTTCCCCCCTGTTTGTTTTGTCACCCTGTCCTTGTGTGCATTGGCATCATCTGGCGGAGGAGCATTGGCACCGGAGCAGGAGGAAGCTGCAACCCACATGGACCAGGAGGGTGAATGCATGGAGTCTGAAGGCACCAGTGGGACGGAGGGCGAGGGGAGCTCCACGACGGGGAGAGGAGGAGACACCAGCGCCAGCGACTCCTCCTCTGATGGGAGCTCCTTTGCGGTGGCGGGCACCTCTGTGCCCACCGCAACAACAGGTACAGCCGCCACCCCCCTACCAGCACCACCCTCCCAGCAGCCCCTCAGCGTGTTTCCCGTGCTTGCTCACCCAGGATGGTGGGCATCTCCTTCGCCCCAGACACCTCAGGCCCTGCCCCAGTCAGCCCTGCTGCCCTCAGTGAGGAGGCTATTGACCTCCTGAGATCCCTCACTGTTGGGCAATCAACCATTTTGAATGCCATCCAGGATGTTGAGAGGCATTTGCAGTAAACAAATGCATACCTGGAGGGCATTCATTCTGGCGTAGCAGCACAACAGAGAGCATTTCAGGCTCTGGCCTCAGCACTGATGGCAGCCATTGTACCTGTGTCCAGCCTCCAACTTCCACTACCCAGACCCAATCCCCTCTACCTCAGCCTATCACAAGCACACCATCAGACCAGAATGTACACTCATCAACACACAAAAGTGGCTTAGGCAAACATAAGCACCACACATCCCTACCTCTTCCCCCACTCCCAAACCCCCTCCATCTTCCCGTCCCAGGGTGTCTAAAAAACATTTCCTAGCTAACATTGACCTCTTCCCTACACCTCCCCCCCGTCCTTCCCCTAGGGCCAGGATGTCCAGATCAGGTTGCTGTTATTTCTTGCAGAAGGGGTGACACCAGTCCCTCACCCGGAAGCTCTGTGCCCTGAGCTGACTTCCTTTTGGCCTTGTGTCCCTTCCCCACCTTGGAAGTCGCTGCTGGGACCTTGGCACTATCCTCTTTTGTCTTGGAGGAGGCCTTGCTGGGTGGTTGGTGCGGCTTTTCCCTACAGCATGTGGGCCCCTTCAGAGTGTTAAAGTGGCTGTCTGTGTTGCCATTTTCTGCCATGGTCGTGATTCCATTTCTTTTTCTGCCGGCCTGTTGGCGGTATTACCGCCGCTTTATCACCGACCGCCAGGGTTGTAATGAGGGCCTTAGTGTTCTCAGGTACAAGGGTTCTCTGGCCCATCTCGCTGTCCCATATGGAGACAAGGGTCGTCTCAGCTGGCTCCCACCCACTTGGAAGCAGCTCCTCCCCAAGCACTACACTGGCCAAACCCTGTGAGTGAGTACCAGTGGGTGCCGGTGTCCACTTGGGACATATGGGGTCCCCCTCACATGACCCATCTGGTCACATGCATAACATTTGCAGGAACCCCTCTCTGCAGGTTTCCCTTTGGGAATCTAGGGCTTCTTTTCAACTGGGGGTTGGGATTCCTTGCCCTGGGAACTAGGTTGGGGCTCGTTAGAGAACTCCCCCTGTTTACCCTTACCCCCCTTATTCTTCTGAGAGGGACCCTGGCCACGCTTGGCATGGTCTCCACCATACCTCTTCTGGACCCTGGTGCTCTCCCAAAGGTCCGCTTCCTGTGCAAGCTTCCTGGGGTCAGTCAACTTGCTATCAATCAGGTGCTGGTGCCGCTCTGGAAAACTGTACAAGTGCTCCCAAGCAATTAAATTTCAAAGCCCCTCATACGTTATCACCTTACTGCCCTTCACCCACCCATCCAGTGACCTGCAAAAAGAATCAACACATTCCAACCATGTATGAGATTCCTTCTTTATGGAGGACCAAAACTTGCCCTTATACTGCGCAGGGGTGAGACCATACCATGTGAGTAGGGCGTCCTTCATGATAGAGTAAGTGAGCCCCTGAGGATCCCCAAGGGTGTCAGAGTATACCTCCCCTCTACCTCAGAGTGCTTCCACAGGCCCAGCCCCAATGTGCTTTAGGGACCAGATTCATGTGGAGAGCGGACTCATATCCCTTAAACCACAGATATATGTCATACTCCTTATAATCCTTCGCTAGGTCTTTAGAAATGAGCACCCACCTCTCAGGGTGCACTGTGGTACTGCTGCCACCATCTCTACTAGAATGGCTCCTCTGATCTAGTCCCCTCAAACTAAGTTCATGAGCCAGTAGCATCTTCATGGCCATCCTCCTCTCCTCCATTTCCCTCTCCATTTTTATCCTAAGCTTCTTAAACTCCAACTGGTGAACCCTCCCCACAGGCATAATAGGTACATCCATTACACCACTTGTGAACACTCTACACCTCCCCATCTCCATCCTTCTCCTCTGTGTGCCCACCACCCTCCTTGACTGTCACCCAGGCCCTTAACACCCTATACAGCTCCTCCTTCCTGGTGGAACTCTTAATGGAACAGGTAATATCCTTACAGAACTGTTTCAATTGAGCAACTGTGTAACTTTCCAGTATCCCTAACTCAAAAACAGCCCCTGCTGGTGCATCTCCAGATTGAGAAATTATGGCAAATCAAAAATTAAAAGTACCAAGGCAGAAAAAAGATCTCCCAATGAGAAGTTCAAGAATCAACAAAAAAATCACCTAAAATATGGAAGCAGGAAAAAAAGTCCAAAAAGGGCAAAAGCAAAAACAAGTAGTATGTGGTAACATAATGGTCTGCACTGAAAACAGTAGTGTACACTTAATCACTGTATGTCAAGTACAAATACAAGTCCAATCCTCACCGCTGATCACCAATGTTAGAAATGGGGTCTTTGGGTGGCAGTCAGGTTACCCCCTGTCCAAGCAAGGACCCCCACTCTACTCAGGGCAATGGAGAAACACACTTAGATAATCCCTTCTTACCCCCTTGGTAGCTTGGCATAAGCGGTCAGGCTTATATCAGAAGCAATGTGTAAAGTATTTGTACCAACACACACAGTAATACAGTGAAAACACTACAAAAGGGACACCACACCAGTTTAGAACAATAGGTCATTTTTATCTAAATCAAGCAAGACCAAAACAACACAAATCCAACATACACAAGTCAAACATGAATTTTCAAAAGAATAAGAATCTTACTCCAAAGAAAACAATGTAAACATTGATTTTATACATAGTACCTGGTTTGCATCAAAAATAAAGCAGCACGAGTGAGCGTGCATCTGAAAAGTCAGCGATGTGTCGATTTCTTACAAGTGAGGCCGTGCGTCGTTTCTTCTCCGGTTGGGTAGGCGATGCGTCGTTTTTATCCCTCGCAAGACAGCGATGCATCGATTTCCGGACAGGGCACAACGGATCTGCGCAGTTCTACGATGACTTTGACACCCAGGGACGATGCATGTGAAATCAGGTTGCACGGTGTTAGAAAACCGCGTTGATGTGCAGCCGGAAGCGGGTGTTGTGTTGTTTCTCCAGCATTGATGCATCGATCTCCAAGCTGCAATGCAGTTGGAAAGTCGATTCTTGCTGCGAAGTGGGTGGCGCGTCGTTTATCAGCCACGTTGCAGATGGTGTGTCGAAAATATCCCTGCATGGCGTTCTGTGCGTAGGTTTCAGCTCTTGCTCTGCCAACTTCACCTTTCAAGGGCACAGGGACTGGACAGGGAACCACTTGGCAGGGCAGAAGTCTCAGGAGAGAGTTCAGGTGCTGGCAGAGGAAGACTTTGATGGCCCTGAGACTTCAAAACGGGAAGCATGCTCATTTCAGGCTCATTTCAAGCTCTTGGAGATTCTTCTTCAAGCAGGAATGCACAACAAAGTCCAGTTTTTCCCCTTCACAGGCAGAAGCAGCAACTGCAGGATAGCCCAACAAAGCATAGTCACAGGCAGGGGCAGCACTTCTCCTCAGCTCTTCTCCTTGGCAAAGGATCCTCTTGGTTCCAGAAGTGATCCAAAGTCTGGGGTTTTGGGTCCACTACTTATACACCTTTCTGCCTTTGAAGTAGGCACACTTCAAAGGAAAGTCTCTGTTGTTCACAAGATCCTGCTTTGCCCAGGCCAGGCCTCAGACACACACCAGAGGGTTGGAGACTGTATTGTGTGAGGGCAGGCACAGCACATTCAGGTGTAAGTGACTACTCCTCCTTCCACTCTAGCCCAGATGGCTCATCAGAATATGCAAGCTACACAATAGCAACCTTTGTGCCACTGTCTAGAGGAGATTCACAAGCAGCCCAACTGTCAGTCTGAGCCAGACAGGGAATCCACTAACAGGCAGAGTCACAGAATGGTTTAAGCAAGAAAATGCCTACTTTCTAAAAAGTGTAATTTTCAAACTAACAAACTAAAAACCACCTTTACTAAAATAAGTATTTTTAAATTGTGAGTACAGAGAGCCCAAACTCCAAATTTCCATCTGCTCTCAAAAGGAAACTGCACTTTAAGGATATTTAAAGGCACCCCAATGTTAACCTATGAGAGAGATGGGCCTTGCAACAGTGAAAACCGAATGTGGCAGTATTTCAAAGTTAAGACATGTAAAACACATCAGTACATGTCCCACCTTTAACATACACTGCGCCCTGCCCATAGGGCTACCTAGGGCCTACCTTAGGGGTGCCTTACATGTATAAAAAGGGAAGGTTTGGGCTTGGCAGTGCAAGACTGCACACAGACACTGCAGTGGCAGGTCTGAGATGTTTATAGGGCTACTCATGTGGGTGGCACAACCACTGCTGCAGGCCCACTAGTAGCATTTGATTTACAGGCCCTGGGCACCTCTAGTGCACTTTACTAGGGACTTACTAGTAAATCAAATATGCCAATCATGGAAAAGCCAATTACACATACACTTTACACAGGAGCACCTGCACTTTAGCACTGGTCAGCAGTGGTAAAGTTCCCAGTGTACCAAAAACAGCAAAAACAGAGTCCAGCACACAGTCAACACATGGGAAGCGGAGGTAAAAAAGACAGGGAGATCACACCAAGGATGCCAGGTCTAACAGAGTTCAAATGCTATAGTCTGACAAAGTCAATAAACGCAATGCCTTCACCGGGTTCTGCCACTTTGCATCCACTGCATCCGTCATCCATTTTTCGTCATCCATTTTTTAAGTTTGTGTGTCTTCCCTTTGGGTACGTGTCACAATCAAGTAATAATTGGTCTCTTTGTGTGAGTGTCCTGCCAGCCATTGATTTTAAAGCTGTACCTTTGTGAGGCGCATTCATTGCCTGCCTGGCTGTATAGCTACATGACACTAGTGTGGGTGCAAAGCATTGTATTTCAATAAATGTCCCTATGCCTAGGAGCACCTACACCAATTTGTGTAAGTGCTTCCGATATTCTATTGTTTCAATATCAGCCATTAACACAGGTGCACATCCGTTACTTTTTGAATACCTTCTACTCATACCCAGTTTAATGGATGCCCTTTGTACAAGTGTGCACCCTTTGTCTACCTGTCTATGTGGGGAAAAAGTCACTATTTAAACACAAGACCAGCTACATATAAAGGATTTCAGCAGCCCTCTTCATCAATTGGTCTGTTAATGTTATTCACATCACTCCACGTCATGGAAATACACTAAGGCCCGTATTTATACTTTTTGACGCTAAACTGCGCTAACGCAGTTTAGCGTCAAAAATTTTTGCGCCGGCTAACGCCATTCTGAAGCGCCATGCGGGCGCCGTATTTATTGAATGGCGTTAGCCGGCGCAAGCAGACCGGCGCTGCCTGGTGTGCGTGGAAAAAAAACACGTACACCAGGCAGCGCCGGCGTAGGGAAAAATGGCGTTAGGGCGTCTTAAAAATGGCGCAAGTCAGGTTGACGCTAAAAAATCGTCTTAACCCGATTTGCGCCATTTTTAACGACGCCCAGACGCCATTTACATGACTCCTGTCTTAGTAAAGACAGGAGTCATGCCCCCTTGCCCAATGGCCATGCCCAGGGGACTTATGTCCCCTGGGCATGGTCATTGGGCATAGTGGCATGTAGGGGGGCACAAATAAGGCCCCCCTATGCCACCCAAAAAAAAACAAAAAAAAAATGTATACTTACCTGAACTTACCTGAATGTCCCTGGGATGGGTCCCTCCATCCTTGGGTGTCCTCCTGGGGTGGTCAAGGGTGGCAGGGGGGGTCCCTGGGGGCAGGGGAGGGCACCTGTGGGCTCATTTTGAGCCCACAGGCCCCTTAACGCCTACCCTGACCCAGGTGTTAAAAAGTGGCGCAAATGCGGGGGTTTTTGCCCCGCCCACTCCCGGGCGTGATTTTTGCCCGGGAGTATAAATACGACGCATTTGCGTCGCCGTCATTTTTTTAGACGGGAACGCCTTCCTTGCATCTCATTAACGCAAGGAAGGCGTTCACGCAAAAAAATGACGCTATTTGCCCATACTTTGCCGCTAGACGCGTCTAACGCCAAAGTATAAATATGGCGTTAGTTTTGCGCCGAATTTGCATCGAAAAAAACGACGCAAATTCGGCGCAAACGGAGGAGTATAAATATGCCCCTAAATACCACATAATTACTATCCACATAATTCAATTGCACACTATACCACATTCATCCACGTCACTTTAAAACACATAAGTAAAAAGCATTTACATTTACCACGCCAATAGCTCTAACTCTCGCAAATGCGAGACCTATTGCACTGCAAATGTTTGTTAAGTGCTGCAATTGTTTTCATCCCCTGTAGTATTTTTTCTTGCTATCGCCCCCCTTTTCCACTCTGAGTATTTACTTTTTTTTGTTTACCGAGAAGTTCCCGGAGCCATCTTGACAGTCACCCCGATATTTCCAAATAGATACTTGGACGCCGACTTTCACTGTCATTCTGTTCTCTCTGCTAATGTGCATGCAGTCCTGTTAATACCTGTAAACTTTCTCCAGCTCTCATGAACCTTAATCCTTATTCGGATTAGATAATTTACCTGTTCTGTTTAGATGTTCCTGAATTTTTCTGGACTTCATTACTCAGACATTTTCAAACACTTGGGACCTGGCGGTCTGGTAGTGGAGTTAGTTTAACTCACTCATGGCTGGGTCTCCCAGGTTCCACATTCAATCGGGTTACACTTTAATTAATGTATTTATTTTTTCGCTTTTGCCACTATGACTAGTTTTGATCTGGTCTTCCCCTTTTCTTGTAGACTTTTCTACACGGACTGCGATCTGTAAGTAAATAATATAGCCAGTTATGCCCCTGAAACGTTTTCGCCTCCTTTCTTAAGAAGTCTAATTTCTGGTCCTCTATATTTTGACATGCTGTTTCCCTGCTCGTGCTTCTACATTTGTCCAGTAGTCCTGATGACGACAACTCTCAAGCCACCACGGGTCGAAGCGTTGTTGATACCTCAGGTCGCATAAACACAATACACCGATCAGATGTACTGGATTCTGATTTTTTGAGACAGTCGAACTATACAAAGTTTTATATTGTATTTGTCACATGTTACTCCATTGTTGCCTTCGATTTATTATACACACCACTGCACTAGGTTACTGCCTCTCACTGTGTGATGACTGGAGCACAGAGCACTGCTTAACTTCATGAATTTAAAACAATTGTTTATGCAAGTCGGACAGCTCTCTCTAGCATATTAGCAAGCAGAATGTTTTGATTTATGTTGTTTCATTTGTTACTATTTGGATACATTTGCAATTTTAAATTTATGGTCAACCCAGAACCATTTTTTGTGTTACCGATATCTAGCTAAGACATCCACACAATAATGTTTAGTAAATGTCTGAGTGGTTGACCAGGAAGCTGCTTTACATATGTCAAGGACTGGAATGATATCTAAGAAGGATGCAGCCTTCTTTCGGGTACAGTTCACTCTAGGTGTGGCATGGAGAGCTCTTTTTGCCTTGTTGGCAAGTTGGGATACATTTAACTATCAGTCGGGTAATTCCTGACTTTGAAATGGGTTGGCCTTTATGAAGCTTTGCAAAGGCCATGAATAGTTGATAAGTTCTGTGAAAAATGTGGTTCCATCAATGCAGTACATGAGAGCACGTTTTACATCCAGAGTATGTAGCAATATCTCTGTTATTGTCTCATTGTGGGAACAATACAAGGAGGTCTATAGTCTGGGTAATGTAGAACGGGGAGTCAACAGGAAGGAATTTGGGGTTTGTCCTAATGACTACCCTGCCCTTATGCTCGAGAAGCTTTCCATACAGGTTCATGAAAGCCTGTGTCTCACTAAAATGGCATAAGGAAGTTATTGCCACAAGACGCACTACCTTCCAGGAAAGGTATTAATGCAGACAGGAATGTAGTGGCTCAAATGCAGAACCTATGAGTCAGGTGAGTTCAACATTAAGATTCCATAGTGGAGCCGATGGGGCTCTTGAAAGGATAATTCTTTAAGGCCGGCCATGAAAGTTTAAAGCAGGGGGATGTGAAAAAGTAAGGAATGTTCCCTGTTCTCCTTGTACACAGCTATTACAGCTAAATGAGGGAATATCAAAGTGTATTCTAAGCTTGTCTTTTGTAAATAAAGTAAGTAATGATGTCTTGAATGGCTGGTGTAGGAGGGTCTATGTTGTTTGCAGTAGAGTAGTAGAATAACCATTTTCACTTAGCAGTGTAGAAAGCACGCATCGTGGGTCTATGAGACTCCATAGGATGTCCATGCATTCCTGGGGCAATCCTAAAGCAGTCAAAGTCTAAGACCTCCTGTGGGATCTGGGTGTCTAACCTGGCTTTGGACTCTGGTGAGGAGTTTGATCCTGTTGGGGAGCCTCTTGTGTGGGCTGATGGGCATTTTCAAAAGGGCACAATACTAGGGCTGTCTTGCCGTGATGGCTGCGACTGGTAAGAGGGTGTGTGAGGCTAGCTACCTTTGCATCAATTGCAGAAAGAGCGGGAGAACTGGATAAGCATAGGCAAATATCCCTGACCTATTGAACCATAAGACATTGCCCAGGGGCCATAGGTGTGGTTACCTGATGGTGAAGTTAAGAAATTTTGTGCTCTCCGGTGTGCCAAAGAGATTCACGTCAGGCTCTGCCCCAGCAGTTGAAGTACTGTTACAGGACCTGCTGGTGGAATTTCAACTTGTGGACTCGATGCATCCTGCTGAAGACATCTGCAACGTCGGTGTCCACCCTGGTAAGTATTTTCCTAACAGGTGAAAAGAGTGAATGGCTAACAGTTAAATCGACTGACCTAAGAGACAGAGGCCCTCATTACAACCCTGGCGGTAAATCCCGCTTACCGCCGTGCAGAAGACCGCCAACATACCGCTGCGGCCGCGGAATTCCGCTACAGCTATTACGGCCCACAGCTTGGAATCCGCCATAATAAAGACACCCACACAAGTCTGCCACACCAAAGGTCAGTGATAAATTGGCAATAACAAAACCTCCACTGTCACACCAACAGGAATACGCCCACACTATCACGACCCACGAATCAACGCGGTGGTCTTTCAACCGCTGTATTCTATTGGCGGTACACACCGCCGCGCTCAAAATACACACACATTTACAAAACACAACCACATTGGACAAATCGAAATACACACACCTGATACACATACACACACCCACACACCCAATCCGATATAAAACACACACCCACATCACCCACAAACCCTTACTACCAGAATTCTGAAACCACGCCAGAGAGAGACACCACCATAAACAACACCAGCATCCACAGACACACAACACCATCACGTACACAACATCCACGCACCTCAAACAACATACAACACATCCCCTCACACATCATAACACACACTACCTTACACATCATCCACACCACATCATGGCACCTCAACAACACCCCAGGTTCTCTGAGGAGGAGCTCAGGGTCATGGTGGAGAAAATCGTCCGAGTAGAGCCACAGCTATTCGGATCACAGGTGCAGCACACCTTCATTGCAAGGAAGATGGAGCTATGGCGAAGAATTGTCGACAGGGTCAATGCAGTGGGACAGCATCCAAGAACTAGGGATGACATCAGGAAGAGGTGGAACGACCTACGGGGGAAGGTGCATTTCGTGGTCTCCAGACACTAGATTGCTGCACAGAGGACTGGCGGTGGACCCCCAGCTCCTCCCCCACAACTAACAACATGGGAGGAGCAGGTCTTGGCAATACTGCATCCTGAGGGACTCGCAGGAGTAGCAGGAGGACTGAACTCTGGTAAGTCAACTCCTTACTACCTTATCCCCCCCACCCTACCTGCATGCCATCACATACTCCCACCCTCACCCCCATCACTCCAACACCTCAAATATGCCCCACTATCACAACCCACCCATCCCAATACCAAGCCCTGCATGCAACACCAAAGCATGGACACCCATCACCAAAGCATGTCCACTATAGATACCCACACAGACCACAAACCAAATATCACACAAGGACCAAGCCAAGAATGCAAGCACTGGAGTACAGGGCCACTCACCCATCGCACACAATAGCACACACAGATGCAATAATCATGCCTTTACACCCCTGCAGGATCCCTACCCAATGTCACCCGACAGGAGGTACCAGACATATCCAGTCCCCCCACAGAAGAGATCCACATTGATGACAGCAGCTCTACACAACTGGATCAAGATGACCAGCCCGGCCCATCAAGGACCTCGGGACAGTCGGTTCCCCTGTCACAGTCACAAGCCACCACAGAGCCTCCCCCCTCAGGAAACACCACCACAGCACCCACCCAGCGGGCCCATACCTCTGTCCCTAGGACATGTCAATCAGCAGTGTGTCCACCACTACAGGGAACCCAGGCAAACCCACCAACCCAAGAAAATCAGGGACCTAGGGGCAGTGGGCACACGGTTGAGGGGGCAGAGGCACAGGATAACAGGGAAGCTGGGAGGACTGCTGTGCGACAGGGGGAGGACAGGCCCAGGGAACCCACTCTCCACGAGGCAATCTCCAACATCATGGGAGCATACCATCATTCCCAGGAGACGATGGCAACGGTACTGGCCCCAAGTTTCAGGAGACCCAGCGGCTGCAAAAGGAACACTATCTGGGGATCAGGGAGGACCTGAAGTCCATTAACAACACCCTGGTCACCATTGCAGGGGTGCTGCAAGACCTTGTCAACACCAGGAGGGACACTGTGGCACAACAAGGGGCCCCTGACACTAGCCTGGACGATGAACAGCCCTCCACCTCCGCCGGCGCTAGTGGACAGGAAGCACCACCACAGGACCACCACACCAGCACCCCACCCCCTGCACCCAACCCCCTGCAGATGGAGAACCACCCCGCAAACGGTCCCTGAGATCCAGGAACAAGACAGAGAACATTACCAAGACCCCCGCCAGGAAATAAGACCCACCTGAATGTCACCCTTCTGTCCCACTTTGTCACCCTGTCCCTCCTTCAACTGCCATTGCTCCACTTCCTATGCCCCTTTGGACAATGCACCTGTGAAACAAACAGACTGGACTCTGCCATGGACATTCCTCCACCATCCCCCCAGCCCATTTTACAACCCCCCCTCCACTTATTTGCACAGAAATAAACACACTTCAATCACAAAACAATCTGGAGTCAGTCTGTGCTTTCACAAACGTGTAATTGCAATAACCATGGAATATAGCAATGTCAATTTACTTGTGCTCATACCGATGTAACACAGCTGTAGGCCTGGAAGAAATATAGAAGAGGGCACAAAGTGGGACCCACATCTGTGAAATGGAAAGCCAAAGTGACACGTCAGGGTCCATAGACTGAGTGTAAAAGACAGACTTATGCTAGCTCCAATTATAGTATGAGACATGGGAGGCAATGACATCTTCTTACCTGTGTCTCACCGGAAGTATTGCATGATTATGTTGTTTCGGTTGTTGATATCCTCTTCTTCTTCCTCCTCTTCTTCACTGTCCACAGGCTCCACAGCTGCCACAAGACCACCACCTGGCCCATTCTCCTGCAGAAAAGGCACCTGGCATCACAAAGCCAGGTTGTGCAACATCCAGCAGGTCACGATGATCTGGCACACCTTCTTTGGTGAGTAGTAGAGAGAACCACCTGTCATATGGAGGCACCGGAATCTGGCCTTCAGGAGGCCGAAGGTTCGTTCAATCACCCTCCTAGTTCGCCCGTGTGCCTCATTGTAGCGTTCCTCTGCCCTTGTCCTGGGATTCCTCACTGGGATCAGTAGCCATGACAGGTTGGGGTAACCCCAGAGTCACCTGCAAAGATCGAGGGACAACTGTTAGACACACACTAACCCTTAGGGACAACCCCATACCCAGACACCTATTCACACTGTATGGGGTCCTTGTCCTCACATATAAGCCACACACAGTGCCTCTGGAGTTGCCCCATCACATAAGGGATGCTGCTATTTCTCAAAATGTAAGCGTCATGCACTGAGCCAGGAAACTTGGCATTCACATGGGAGATGTACTGGTCTGCCAAACACACCATCTGCACATTCATCGAATGGTAGCTCTTCCGGTTTCTGTACACCTGTTCACTCCTGCGTGGTGGTACCAATGCCACATGTGTCCCATCAATGGCACCACTGATGTTTGGGATATGCCCCAGGGCATAAAAGTCACCTTTCAATGTGGGCAAATCCTCCACCTGAGGGAACACGATGTAGCTGCGCATGTGTTTCAGCAGGGCAAACAACACTCTGGACAACACGTTAGAGAACACTGGCTTGGACATCCCTGATGCAATGGCCACTGTTGTTTGAAAGGAACCACTTGCCAGGAAATGGAGTACAGACAGGACCTGCACTAGAGGGGGTATTCCTGTGGGATGGCGGATAGTTGACATCAGGTCTGGCTCCAACTGGGCACACAGTTCCTGGATTGTTGCACGTTCAAGTCTGTAGGTGACTATGATGTGTCTCTCTTCCATTGTCGACAGGCCCACCAGCGGTCTGTACACCGGAGGATGCCGCCATCTTAGCACCTGCCCCAGCAGACGTGCCCTATGGAGGAGAACAGTGAGCAGAGTCAGCCAACACTGAGGAATCACTAAATGTAATTTTCACACATTTATTAATCCGCAATATGCCTGTAACTGTGTGTATTCAAGGCCTACATTGGTGTGACGCAGTTATTATAAATGCCATGTGGCCCCGTGAAATGGCGGCTGCCTGACCTGTATGGTGGGACAAGGGGATATGAGGTAACTGTGCTGGTGTTGTACACCGTCGCGGTGGGCGGTCGAAGACCGCGGCGCAATTCTGCATTGGTTAACATTGGACCCTATGGGTCCAAGGAGCCAATGACGATGTACGCCGGCGGTGACGGTACGCACCGCCGCGGACGTGACCGCCATTTTCTGTCTGTTCACTCACTTGATACCTGACCTTCAACAGGAGAGGACCTACACTGCAAATGCTGCTGTGACCTGTGTCTGGAAGCGACGATGGCTCATGTGTCTGGGGAAAGGGCCACTGCCTTCACTTCGGAGGAGTTGGAGAAATTTGTGGATGGGGTCCTTCCCCAGTACACACAACTGTACTGTCCTCCAGACAAACAGGTGAGTACACTGCGAGCATGCTGCATGGGCAATGCCTGTTTGGAGTGGTGTGGATGGAAGATACATGGGGGGGCCTGAGGCCTGTGTGTGTGGACGGTGAGTGCATGTGCATCAGGGCAAGGGTGGGAACGGGGGTCAATGAGTATGACGGTCCGGATGGGTAAAGAATTTCCTTTCCCCCTGTACCATTCCTCTAGGTCAGCACCCACCAGAAGAAGGCTATTTGGTGTGCCATCGCCAAGGACGTCCGGACCCTGGGGGTCCACCACAGACGGAGCACCCACTGCCGTAAAAGATGGGAGGACCTGCGCCGCTGGAGCAAGAAGACGGCGGAGGCCCAGCTGGGGATGGCCTCCCAATGTGGGAGGGGTGCCCGTCGCACCATGATCCCCCTGATGTTCCGGATCCTGGCAGTGGCGTATCCGTTGGATGGGCGCTTGAGGGCATCACAGAAGCCACAAGGGGGTGAGTACACTCTGATTCAGCTGACTCTGCGTGCATTACGAGGTGTCTGTGTGGGGGAGGTGGGCAGTGGGTTCCCCTAGGCCAGGGCGAGCTTGGTAGGCAAGGTCCCTTGTGAGGCAGGCTACGTGGCACTCCAAACCCACTAGTGGTTAGTGCCATCTACACCTAGTCAGTCTCCTGTGACTTCCAGGTGTGCAGCAATCAGGCTTAGGCCTTGTACCCTATGGGCATGTGATTAATATAGGAACTATGGGCCATATGTACAAACACTTTTTCCCATAGACACAAAATGGGTAAAAACCTTTGCTACATCTGGCCCTATGTGTGTATAAGTGCATGGCGTAGTGCAGATGGCTGCTGTGTCTTTTGTGTCCGCCAACGATAGTGGTGTTGCATGCACTGAACATGTCTTTCTCCTGTCTCCCCCCCCCCACTTTTTGTTGTCTCCCTGTTCTTGTGTGCAATAGCATCATCAGGCGGAGGAGAATTGGCACCGGAGCAGGAGGGAGCTGCATCCCACTTGGCCCTGGGGGGCGAAATAACGGAGTCTGAAGCCACCAGCGGGACGGAAGGTGAGGGGAGCTCCACGGCGGGGACAGGAGCAGAGACCAGTGACAGCGACTCCTCCTCTGATGGGAGCTCCCTTGCGGTGGCAGGTCCCTCTGTGCCCACCGCATCAACAGGTACAGCCGCCACCCCCCCCACCAGCACCGCCCTCCCAGCAGCCCCTCAGCGTGTGTCTCGTGCCCGCTCACCCAGGAGGGTGGGCATCTCCTTCGCCGCAGGAACCTCAGGCCCTGCCCCAGTCAGCCCTGCTGCCCTCAGTGAGGAGGCTATTGACCTCCTGAGATCCCTCACTGTTGGGCAGTCTACCATTCTGAATGCCATCCAGGGTGTTGAGAGGCATTTGCAACAAACAAATGCATACCTGGAGGGCATTCATTCTGGCCAGGCAGCCCAACAGAGAGCATTTTAGGCTCTGGCCTCAGCACTGATGGCAGCCATTGTCCCTGTCTCCAGCCTCCAGCCTCCCCCCTCCAACCTCCTCCACCCAGTCCCAATCCCCTGTACCTCAGCCTATCCCAAGCACAGCATCAGACCAGCATGCATACACATCAACACACAAGAGTGGCTCAGGCAAACATAAGCACCACACATCCCACAGGCACTCACACAAGCATCATACCCATGCACACATACCAACATCCACTCCGCCCCACTGTGTCCCCCTCCTCCACGTCTCCCTCCAAGTCTTGTCTCCACTCACACCTGCATGCACTACATCCTTAGCCACTACCTCCATCACCAGCACGCCCATCACCACACACCGCTCACGCGCACTCACCACCCCCACTTCCATTCACACATCCCCAGTGTCCTCTCCCAGTGTGTCAGTGAGCCCTCCTCCCAAAGTACACAAATGCAGGCACACACCCACCCAAAAGCCATCCACCTCACAACAGCCTCCAGCCCATGCACTTTCACCCAAATTCAGCTGACTTACACCTCCTAAAACCACTACCTCTTTCTCCACTCCCAAACCCCCTTCATCTACCTGTCCCATTGTGTCTAAAAAACTTTTCCTGGCTAACATTGACCTCTTCCCTACACCTCCCCCCCTGTCCTTCCCCTAGGGTCAGGCTTTCCAGGTCCCAGCCCAGCACGTCAGCCACCACATCCCCAGGCACAGTGGTGCCAGCAACTGCGGGGTCATGGAGTGCGCCAACCATCAGGGCTGCCACTGTGCCACGGAGCGAGGGCAAGGACATTCTGCCACCTGCCAAGGTTAAAAAGCTGCCTTAACATTAGTTGAGTGAGGGTAAAAAGCAGGGAAGTAGACTACAGTGGTGAAGAGTAGATTGGCAGAGTGCAGGAGGCGAGTGGTGCAGGGTAGAGTACATTGGAGTTAACGCTCTGTTGTTGCTAGTGGTACTCGCAACCAGGCTGCACTGCAGGAGATTCCGCCATATCAGTTTTGTGACAGGAGGTGCTGGGATAAAATAAGCATAGCGATCCTGCATCACACAATGCACCTGGGCGAAGACCAAGCCAATAGTGGGCCTGTCTGTGCCTGTCAGAGCCCAACGGAGACTTGGCCCGCTTTGGAACTTCTGGTCTCCTTTAATACTTTGTGTTTCTGGTACATCTATAAGTAGCTGTGGGGAAGCGTAAAATGGGAAATGGGAAAGGTGACGCTGCCTAGGATTCCCAGGTAACCCTATTACCTCATCTGTCATGAGGAAATTAATGCGGAAATTGACCTAGTGGAAGATCGAATTGATTAGGTCCAACGAAAGTCATTGGTGGGGGGCACCCGCAGGCTTACCCTCAAGTGATTTAGCCACAAGCATTACAGCAGGCCCCTTTCCGTAAGTCAGCCGAGGCTTTAATGAACCCACCTAATACCAGTTGTACTGCCAATTCTTGTCATATCTTTTGCTCCCAGGTGAATGCTATTGAGGTGGGTGGTGTGAACTCACCATCCTCTAAGAGGAAGAGGAAGGATCCCTAAGACAGTTCTTTGGGAGGTGGAGGGAAGGAAGGGGCTTGGCAGCCTACTACTGGAAACTAGTTCTAAGGTGAAGAGGAATCCGGATAAGGGAGGGGCAGCACAGCCACAAGGGAAGAGCATTTAGCTGGGACCTTTTTTTCAGAAGCCGAGTACAGATTTTACATAGTTTAGATTCAAAATTTAAATTGTTTTATGAAAATATGTGGGCATCTGGAGTTGAAGGAAAAATTCAATGGCAAGGGGATCCCCTCAAATTTAGCCGAGGGTGAGAATGTACCAGTTGTGTCTACTTGTAGTAATGCTGCTATGCCCTCTAACTGATGTAGGGGAGTGTTAACCAGAGGCCAGTAAAAGAAGGTATGACAAACTGACAGTAGCTCGACATTACTCTTGCAATGCAGAGCTTCAGCCATATCACTGCATGGCAGAATTGTTCCTACCAAGGCACCAGAAAGGCAAGCTTGCAAGTGATATTTGGAGTCCTCCAGTGCAATTTCTCAACAAGCGTCTATGGTCAGAGGGCTGCTTTACTGCCGCTTAATTAGGTTGCCTAAAAGTGGGAGCAAAATCAATTTGCATGCCATGCCCTCTTGTTCACCATATGGTGCTGTTCGTATAAGTTTCAGCCATGTTCTCGCTACTGGTGCAAAATTGCAGCGCAACTTGCATATTTTCCGGCCACTGGCATACCTCGAGTTTGTGTAACTCTGCAATTCAAACCAGGGAAACTCTGCGAGTTGCATTTACCCTTGGCTACTGTTGGAAATCCACAACTATGAATCAATTCATCCTGTTGTATCATACTCTAATACCATATAATGACTGACTTATTGCGGAGATCAGCATGCACCCCTACAAGCCCCTAACTTTCTAATGTTTGTAGATCAGTTCATTCGCAAAAATTGAAAGGCTGGAAGGGCAAAATGCATGTACACAGTGAACTGTAATATCTCACTTTGGAAATTTGGGACCAATGCTAAACAAAAGATTTTCACTGCCAGGTGCTTGCGATATATCATTTTGCCTGCAAACTTGTTATATTCTCAAGATCTAAAAGTGTTCATTAATGTAATGGCAGCTCTATCACTGAAGTTGTAAGGTTTACAGACACGAGCGATGATACAAATCCAAGTTGCCTAAAAGTTTGTGCATGTCATTATCCAGTTTTAACAGCCCAGAAGCTTGGTTAGGAAGTAGTCACTAAGTTTAGAGTATTCACTCTCCGATCAGCACCCCGGAACGCTTCAGAGAACGCCCAGGCCACACAAATGTAAACTGCCAATTAAATAGATTTTATTCATCAGGACTCAACGTTTGTTACAATACAGATAAGTAAAGTGCAATGCTGTTCTCTCCTCACGCCCCAGATTCAAGTTCTCTGAGTGCCCAGTAGTTGTACAGCAGCTTCAATGTGAAATCGGGTTTCTTTTTTAAATAGCTAGCTACTGTTACAAATGTGTGTCCTTGGATCACCTTTGATGACAATACCCAGTGGAATGAATCTTTTAATCGACTTCTTCGATAGTGGGTCCACATTAGCCACCGCTGCCATCTGGAGCTCCACCTGCTCCTGGGAATCTTCTGGGCATACCACCGGGCATTCCACCAGCACCCTGGTACAGTTTGGTAATGATTGGGTTACACACCTTCTACAGATCTTTCTGCTGATGTTCAAACTCATCTTTCTCTGCAGTCTGAAATAAACGAGTTGCACTTTAGGTTTAAGCTTGTGTGAAAGAGGCTGTAAGAGCTAGTTTAGGCCTATTCAGACAGCAACTGGTGTACAGGATGTGGCAATGCATTTCTTTGTATTGCACAAATCAGCAGGGTACAAATATAAGGGAATATCTGAGAGGGTGGGGTGGATGTAGCTGCCCTGGTTGGCTGGCCCAGTAGTCTGGAAAAGTCCAAACAACAGCCTCATATGAATGGGATTCAATTTGAAGCACTGAGAGACACTGGTGCCTGTGTCACCATGGTGATTGACAGCTTGTGTCTTCAGATCAGTATCTTCCTGGAGAGACATATAGGCCCTCATTATGACATTGGCGGTAAATCCCACTTACCGCCATGCTGACTGCCGCCAACATACTGCCACCGCAGCGGATATCCGCTCACCATATTATGACACACACACACACTAATCCGTCACTATTCAGCCACAGACACAAGTCTGCCACACCAAGGTCAGTGATAAACTGGCGGTATCAAAACCCACACCGTTACGCCAACAGAACAACGCCCATCACATTATGACCCACGAATCACCACAGCGGAAATTCAACCGCGGCAAACCATTGGCGGGACATACCGCTGCGCTAAAAAAACACACACACACATACAAAACAATACCACATTGGAAAATTCAAACAACACACACCACACCCACCCACTCACACCACTATAAAACACACACCCACATTACCCACAACCCTTTACGAATACAAATTATTGCCAACAGAGAGAGACAGCAAGACAACTGACACAGTCAGAGCCACATACCACTCACACCTATACACCACTCACACACCTCACATCACACCCTCACCTACACACCTTACACAACAACCATAACACCACAAAGACACCCCCGATTCTCAGAAGAGGAGCTAAGGGTCATGGTGGAGGAAATTATCAGGGTAAAGCCACAGCTATTTGGAGCACAGGTGCAGCAGATATCGATAGCTAGGAAGATGGAGCTATGGCGGAGAATCGTGGACAGGGTCAACGCCGTGGGATAGCACCCCAAAGAACCAGGGGTGACATCAGGAAGATGTGGAACGACCCACGGGGGAAGGTAAGTTCCATTGCAGCAAGACACCAACTCGCTGTATAGAGGACTGGTGGTGGACCCCCACCTCCTCCCCCACAATTAACAACATGGGAGGAGCAAGTCTTGGCAATCATGCATCCTGAGGGCCTGGCCAGAGTAGGAGGAGGACTGGACTCTCGTAAGTCAACTCTATACTACTACTGCCCCCTACCTGCATGCCATCACATACCCCCACCCTCACCCTCAATCCCATCACTCCACCACCTCCCACACACCCCACCATCACATCTCACTCCTCCCAATGCCAAGCCTGCATGCCATACCAATGCATGGACACCACTCACAGCCCTGCATGGACACCAATCACTAAAGCATGCACACAAGAGAGAATCAGCTAGCCCACCACATACCAACTTACACAAGTGAAAGCTGCCAGGGCACATACAACCAAATAGGGCAACCCACCCATGCACAATATGTCACACACAGAAACAATAACACTGCATTTACATCCCCACAGGTATCCCAGCCAATGTTAACGGAGAAGAGGTGCTAGCACTATCCGGTCCCCCAACTGAAGAGGCCCACAGTGATGACAGCAACTCTGGTAGCCTGGATCTGGATGACCAACTTGGTCCATCAGGGACCTCTGGACAGTCGGTTACCCAGGCACAGTCACACACCACCACAGAGCCTCCCCCATCTCTAAACACCACCAAAGCACCCACCCAGCATCCCCACGCTGGGTGGGGGACACCTCTGTCCCCAGGACACGTCAATCAGCAGTGTGTCCACCTCTACAGGGACCCCAGGCCACACCTCATACCCAAGACAATCAGGGACCTGGGGTCAGTGGCAGTGGGCACACGGTTCAGGGGACATAGTCACAGGACAACAGGGAAACTGGGAGGACTGCTGTGTGCCAGGGGGAGGACAGGCCCAGGGAACCGACTCTCCAGGAGGCACTCACCGAGATCCTGGGAGCATACCAACATTCCTAGGACACAATGGGCCAGATCCTGGACAATGTGCAGGAGAACAGGCGGCTACAGGAGGGACAGTACCAGGGGATCAGGGAGGACTTCCAGGCCATCACCACCACCTTGGTCTCCATTGCAGGGGTGCTGGCAGACATGGCCAACATTATTAGGGAAGCAGTCTCACAACAGCGGGCCGTTGCCACTAGCCAGACATCTGAACTGCCTTCCGCCTCTGCTGCTGCTAGTGGACAGGAGGCCTCGCCACAGGGCCAACAGGCGACCAGCACCCCTCCCCCTGCAGAAGGAGAACCACCCCACAAACGTTCCCTGCAATCCAGGCAGAAGCCAGAGACTATTGCCAAGACCCCCGCCAGGAAATGAGACTCTCTTGATTGTCACCCTTGTGTCCCACTCTGTCACCGTGTCCACCATGAACTGCCATTGCTCCCCTTCCTATGTCCCCATGGACAATGCACCTGTGCTACAAATAGACTGGAACAATACCGTGGACTTTCCTCCATCATCACCCCATCCCATTGCACTTGCCCCTCTTCCTCTTAGCACTTCAATAAACACCCTTCGAATAAATAGACGTATGGAGTATGTAACATTTTTTAAGTATGTATTCGCTTAACCAGGTTCAAACATTGCAATTTAACTGTACAGTAGTTGTGCACATAGGAAAGACCTATATTTGGCCTCAGTGATCAGACAAGGAGCGGTAGTGGGGCACCAACATCTGTAAAATGAATTGCCAAAGGGTACAGTAAGTGGGCATAAAAGTGGGAAAAAACAGCATGCCAGTGCCAAACATATACAAATAATTGACAATGAAATGTGAAGAAACACTGTCTTAGCTGTATGTCATTGGAAGTATTGTCGTATCACTGCTGCTCTGTTGTCCTCATCCTCATCCTCTGCCTCCTCATCCTCACTGTCCACATGGTCCACAGCTGCCACACGGCCATCTCCAGCCCCCTCCTCCTGCAGAAAAGGCACATGGCTTCTCAAAGCAAGGTTGTGCAACATGCAGCATGCCACGATTATCTGGCAGATCTTCTTGGGTGAGTAGCACAGGGATCCACCTGTTAGATGGAGGCACCTGAACCTTCAGGAGGCCAAAGGTTCTTTCGATTATCCGTTTTGTTCTCCAATGTGCCTCATTGTAACATTCTGATGCCCTTGTCCTGGCATTCCTCACAGGTGTCAGCAGCCACAATAGGTTTGGGTAACCAGAGTCACCTGCAATATTGAGGGACAACCTTTAGCCACACACTATCCCATATGGTCAGCACCATACCCATACCCCACCCCTACTGGGTGGGAACCATGGCTCACTTATTAGCCACACCCTGTGCCTCTGTAGTTGGGCCATCACATTTGGGATGCTTCTATTTCTCAGGATAAAGGCATCATGAACCGACCCAGGATACTTAGCATTGACATGGGAGATATACTGGTCCGCCAAACACACCATCTGCACATTCATGGAATGAAGACTCTTACGATTTCGGTACACCTGTTCATTGTGACGGGGGGGCACAAATGCAATATGAGTTCCATCAATCGCCCCAATTACATTGGGGATATGTCCCATTGCATACAAGTCAGCCTTCACTGTAGCCAAATCCTCCACCTGGGGAAATACAATGCAGCTGCACATGTGTTTAATCAGGGCAGACAACACTCTGGTCAGCACTATTGAGAACATTGGCTGTGACATTCCTGCTGCCAAGCCCACTGTCACTTGAAAAGAACCAGTTGCCAGGAAATGGAGCACTGATAGAACTTGCACAAGAGGGGGATCCCACTGGGGTGACGGATAGCAGATATCAGGTCAGGCTCCAACTGGGCACACAGCTCTGTGATTGTGGCCCTGTCAAGTCTATAGGTGAGGATGATGTGCCTGTCCTCCATTGTTGCCAAGTCCACCAGGGGTCTGTACATGGGGGTATGTCTCCATCTCCTATTCACTTGCAGCGGTAGCAATCTAGGGGACAAAGGAGTGAGGAGCCGGTCACAAACTGAACATTGGAGCCACAACAGTACAATGCATGATGTCAATTTGTATTGGGTAAGTGGGATATGTCCTTTATGTCAAAATTTTAACTTTGACACATTTATTATCAAGGGCCTTCCCCCCACTGAAATGGCATCCGCCTGTCCTGTATGGAGGGACATGGAAGTGAGGTAATTCCGCTGATGTTGTGCGCTGATAAGGGAGGCGGCCAGGAACCGCCGTGCAACTCCTCATTGGTTAACATTGGGCACTATGGGGTACAGTGGCCAATGGTGATGTACGCTGGTGGTGACGGTATGCACCGCCGCGGACGTGACCGCCATTTTCTTTCTGATCCCTCACTTGCTACCTGACCTTCAACAGGAGAGGGCCTACACTGCATGTGCTGCTGTGACCTGTGTCTGGAACCTACCATGGCCCGTGTCATTGGCGAAAGGGCCCCTGCCTTCACTTTGGAGGAATTGGAGAGACTGGTGGATGGGGTCCTACCCCAGTACGGACTGCTCTCGGGCCTCCAGACCAACGGGTGTGTACACTGTGAGCACGATGCATGTTGCATGAGTGCATGAGGTGGTGTGTGTGAAGGCCTCGTGTAAGGGGTGTGGGTGGATGCCCACTGGGCGACGTATTGGTTGTGTGCTGGGCCATGTGTGTGGATATGGTGATGTGAAGGGGCATGGTGGGCCATAAGTAAAACAGGCAGGACTGTCGGACTGAAACTATTTTGCTGTGTGTATTCCCTCTGCAGGTCAGCGCCCATCAAAAGAAGGGTATATGGCATGCCATCACCAAGGACGTGCAGACTCTGGGGGTCTACGGCAGGCAGGGCACCCACTGTCGGAAACGGTGGGAGGACCTGAGACGCTGGGCACGGAAGACCGCGGAGGCCCAGTGTCAGGAATAAGGCCATGCGCGGTCCAGGTCTCGCTCGAAACTCCGCTGCGCGGCTCTGCGGTGCTTTCTGCTCACCACTTGTCATCCCCACTTGCTCCAAAGGTGGCCATCAGTGTTGTCTGCCCTGTGGCAAAGCTCACAGAGCTGCAGGTTCAGGACATTGGTGGACAAGATGCACTTATCAGTGCTATTCCATGAAGGGACTACAATTCCCATGTTTTTAGAGGCAGCAGCCATCTTGGGGTGTGGCGGGCCTATAAAGCCCAGCCACACCCAAACACATTGCTCACTATTTTGAAGACTTCGATGCAGTCAGACCTCGTGGGGGTTTCTCTGAAGAAGAGCAGAGTTCCTGAATGGCAGAGTGACATCCAACCGAAGTATCCTTGTTTCCATGGTGCATTTAAAAACGAGTAGGTAAATCCTTGATTAATCCAATTTTGGAGGAAGTCGTTACTTCCAAAGGTAAAGCGCCCCTTAGCACAACGAGCAAAGCTTTTTCAGTTTTCAGAGTACTGCGGCCTAGGCGCAACAATCAAGCGTTTCAGTTCACAGATGTAAAGTGCTCTAGGCACAGCAATTCAAGCGCTTTCGTTCACAGATGTAAACCGCTCTAGGTACAGCAATTCAAGCGCTTCAGTTCACAGATGCAAAGCGCTCTTGGTACGGCAATTCAAGCGCTTCAGTTAACAGAGGTAAAGCGCTCTTGGCACGACAATTCAAGCGCTTCAGTTCAGAGGTAAAGCGCTCTTGGCACGGCAATTCAAGCGCTTCAGTTCACAGATGTAAAGCGCTCTTGGCACGACAATTCAAGCGCTTCAGTTCACAGATGTAGAGCGCTCTTGGCACGGCAAAAGCGCTTCAGTTCACAGATGTAAAGCGCTCTTGGTACAACAATTCAAGCCCTTCAGTTCACAGATGTAAAGCGCTCTTGGCACGGCAATTCAAGCGCTTCAGTCCACAGGTTTAAAGCGCTCTTGGCACGACAATCAAAGCGCTTCAATTCACAGGAGTAAAAGGTTCTTGGCACAACAATCAAAGTGATTCAGGCCACTTGAGTAAAAGCGCCCCCTTAGCATAATGAGCGTAGCGCTTTAAGGCAAGACACGTGAAAGCGCTTCCTGGTATTATTAAGTAAAGCACTTCAAGTTCAATGAGTAAAAACTTTTCGCCCTTTATTGTTGTGAATGTGAAAGTATTTCTGGAGATAAGCAAATCATAGTTTTCATTGTTCTTTGAAAAGCTTAAGATGTGAAAAGCATATTTAATTCTTTGAGATTTTCTAAATCATGATCAAAGGTTTATGTTGTGAATGCATAGATGTTACAGGATTGATATTCTGAGTATAATCATAGTCCAAAGCTCTTGTCATCTCTTGATTCTGAAGTTGTAGTTTACTCTTGTTCCATGTTTCAAAGAAGGGGTTTTACCCTCATTTCAAAAGGGGTCTCCATCTGATATCTCGGAGACGCATTTAGTCAAGAGTCTATTGATAAGTTACATTTCTATGAATGAGTAAATGCATATTTGTTCTAACTTTTTCTTTTCAGATCTCGCTCCCTGCTGTTCCCTACCCTAATTCCCTTCCCCCCAAATGGCTTCATCATAACTCTGTGCTATAATAGCTTTCTGAGTTGGTGACGCCAGAAGGTGGGCCTTTTGTTCAGCGACGTGCAGATCCCGAGGAAAGGACACCGTGACACCCAGCTGGGGATGGCCTCCCAACAAGGAAGGGGTGCCTGTCGAACCCTGACTCCCCTGATGGCCCACATACTGGCGGTGGCCTATCCTGAGCTGGATGGGCACTTGAGGGCATCACAGCAGCCACAAGGGGGTGAGTACAGTGCCCATCATTACAACTTACGAATTAGAGTGTGGTACCCCGGTGGGGGAGTAGGTCGCCTGTTGGCAACAGTCCTGAAGTGATAATCCTGCTACCCTAGCTCGTAGGCATCCACTACCGGTCAGGGCTGTGTGGGTCCCAGGTGTGCTGCATTTGGCGGTTTGTGCCCCTAACCATGCCTTGGTGGCTAGCAAAATAACTGGTAGTGCAATGCATTGTGCGTAGGGCTATTCCCTGTGTGTTAGAATGGTGTGTACGCCAACGGCGGTGTTGGTGCAGCCATTGACCAGAGATATCCTTTGTCTCCCCCCCGCTTTTTGTTATGTCACCCTGTCCTTATCTGAATTAGCATCATCTGGCGGAGGAGCAGAGGCACCGGTGCTGGAGGGAGCTGCATCCCACAGGACCCAGGAGGCAGAGTCCGCCAACGTGGAGGGCACCAGTGGGACGGAGGGCGAGGGGAGCACCACGGTGGAGACAGGAGGGGACAGTTCAGACTCTGTTACCTCCTCCAATGGAAGCTCCCTGGTGGTGGTGGACACCTCTGTGACCACCCCAGCTACAGGTACAGCCGCCACCCCCGTACCAGCACCGCCCTCCCAGCAGCCCCTCAGCGAGTTATCTGTGCCCGCTCACCCAGGAGGGTGGGCATCTCCTTCGCCCCAGTCCCCTCAGTCCCTGCCCCAGTTAGCCCTGCTACCCTGAGTGAGGAGACTACTGACCTCCTGAGATCCATCTCTGTAGGGCAGACAACCATTGTGAATGCCATACAGGGGCTGGCAGCCCAAATGCAACAAACTAATGCATTTCTGGAGGGCATTCACACTGGCTTGGCGGCCCAACAGAGATCGATCCAGGCTCTGGCCTCCTCTCTAATGGCAGCCATTGTCCCTGTTTCAACTCTCCTCCCTCCAACTTCCTCTTCCCAATCACATTCCCCTCAACCCCAATCTATCCCAAGCACACAGGCAGACGAGCATGCACACAAGACAACACACAAGAGTGGCACAGGCAAGCACAAGCACCACACACCATCCCACAGGCACTCACACAAAACACCATCCAGATGCAGACATACCAACATCCACTATTTCCACTGTCTCCCCCTCCTCCTCCACCTCTCTCCCATTGCTGTCTACACTCACACCTGCATGCACTACATCCTCATCCACTACCAGCATCACGAACACACCTAACAGAACACACACCTCACTTGCAGACACCTCCACAACAGCCATGCACACGTCCCCTGTATCCTCTCCCTATTGTTGCTCCAATCCGGGTTTTGCTCCGGCCAACTAGCAGTGCATCTCTACCCAAGGATAGTGATGACTGGGCAGCCGAGCGCATGACATACTTGGCTTCTCAGGGAAGTCGTGGTCACTCAGATCTCATCCGTTTCTCTCATTTACAATCCAGTCTCATATATAAATGACAAACGGAAGCAGTATATGTTTCAATAATGAGTTTAATAAAACAACTGCATCTCAGATAACAAAGCGTGAGCTGCAAAAACCAGGATGACACAACATAACAGTATGATAATTGTAACAAGAAGAATGAAGCATAAAAACAACGCTATCATATTGTCACTATAATCGATGGACTAATTCCTACCTAGGTCATGATCGAGCACAGCAGGTTAAGCTCTAATTCTGCCCTTCTGGTTCCCCTGGGAAGACATCAACCCTCATACCTGAGCAAAGGCCTGTAGTCTGCGTTAGCATCTGCATTAGCATCTGTAGCAAAGCATTCAGCAATCAGCATACAGTTGTGGTTCACTGGCTGGAATCTCCCTCTAACATGTAAGGGACAAGGAAGTGTTTCTATAACAACACAACTGATGTTCTGAGAAAATGACCCTACGTAAGAATGTGTATTTTCTAGGAATGCTGGAGACTAAACTTCTACCACGTTCACCGGCAATGTACCGTGCTGTAGCCTTGCAAGAAGCACAAAGTGATCAAGAATGTCTTGTTTGAGAAAAGAGTGCTGGCCTAGGCAAAAACAGTTAGAAAAATGGAAAATGCTTATTGTAACAATAATAAGACGAAGCTGAATAAAATATATCTAGGTTAGAGTGCACAGTGGCCTAGTGTGTTAAAATAACTTGCATGGAGCTAAAACTAAAATGGCTACACAACACCCTCCCCTTGTCGGTTGAAAGTGGTTTGAAGCCAAAGATATATAAAATTACTGCTAAAAAGCTCAACCTAAGATATATATATAGCAGCAATGTCAATGATGACAAGTCGAAGGGACACATGAGCATCTAACTTGACAATTTAAAACATGAGCATTTAGCGTAAAACCTAATTCAAAAGGCAAGTCAATTTTGAAAAGTTCCAACTGATTCTTGGGCCATGGAGAATAGGTGATCTGCCACTTTGGCCAATGTTAAAGTCGGAAAGTCATCGCTAAGAAGGATCAAGGAGCAGTTGTGTTCTGTAGCCTCAGCCAAGGCGACATTCAGTGGTGTGCCCAGTGATGAGTCATGAGCTACATTCTCCAAGAATGGTAACTCATAAGTAGCTTCTCGTAGCAGACGCAACCTCAATTCGCATGTCCGGTAATGAACCCTCAGCGAGAACATCAACAGATTAGCGTCCAATGTAGGCAAGCGCTACTTCGAAAGACAAACTTCCAGTGCATGTTCAAAAGAGCACCAGAAGCACTGAAACATGGGCTGCACACAATGCAAGACCGGTCTGAATGTGACAAAGACCAGCCACACTCCAATTGCTCCAGGAGTGTTGCTCCAAAATACTGCATCATGCGTTCAAGACACAGTTGTGCTGATGGGAGCGCCTTCATTCCTCCTTGTTGCGGCGGGACAGCCGTTGCACATAACAAAATAGCAGCAGCAAAATGCCAGCTAATAAATCCAAAGTTATTGGAAATCCCCAAATAATACTAGAAAAGATTGAGTGGATTGCTGATGGTATCAAACCGAATACGGAGGAGAAGGTGTGAATGAAACCAGAACCAACAGCTTTGAAAAAATGTGCGATTCCAGTTGTACTGGACGCATTAAATATTCATCCCATGAGTTCACCAAAGTGTCTCGGAAAGTTTGTATTTTAAAGGGACTGCATTTCTGCTGATGACCTTGCCACCTGAAGTGTGTAGGTCTCGCATGCAGATGTAAGGGTCACATGCTTCTGCAACAATAAGGCCTTGAGTCTGCTCAACTTGTCAAAATTCACATTTGAAGTAGCGATGTGAGGCTGTAGTGTATTCATTTTTAATATAGCTTCATGCATGTTAGTTTAGCATGCTAGGCCGCTGTGCACTTTGCCCTAGATATATTTTATTCAGCTTTGCACTGTTATTTTACAATAACCAGTTTTTACGGTCTTGTTTTAATTTCTTCTATCACACTGTTTAGCTTAGTTCAGCACTGTGTTCTCAAATAATGCATTCTTGATCGCCCTGTGCTTCATTCAAGGCTACAGTCTGCTACATTGCCGGTAAACGTGGTAGAAGTTTAGTCTCCAGTATTAGTAGAAAATACACATCCTTACGTAGGGACATTTTCTTAGAACATCTGCGTGTTAGTTATAAAAACACTTCCTAGTCCTAGTACACGTCAAGTGGGAGATTCCAGCCAGGGACCTACAACTGGATGCTGAATGCCCCGTTGCAGATGCTGATGCAGATTACAGGCCTTTGCTCAGGTATGGGGGTTGATGTCCTCCCGGGGGAACCTGAAAGGCAGGCTTAGAGCTTAACATGCTGTGCTCGAAATATAACTTAGAGAGAAAATAATCTAGCGGCACTATAATAGCCTTATTCTTGTGCTTCACTCTAATCGTTACTATTTTACGGTCTTGTATAGTTCTGGTTATTGCAGCTCACGCTTTGCTATCTAAAATGCAGTTGTTTTATTAAACCAATCTTTAAAACTTAAACTGCCTTTGTCGTTTATATGTGAGTTATATAAAAATGGGGGTGAATAAAGAGTGATACGGCGCTCCTGCCTCTATATATATAGCCACATTAGTATCGTGATGCACGGTGCCAAATACTGGGGTTACACCCTCCAAATACCCCTAAAGAAGTAACCCAATGTTACCTGTGATTAAATAAATAGTATTAGCACACATACAAATAGTGTAATGGTCAGTAAATATCATAATAGTTATGCATAAAATAATACAAACTCCCAAATGAAAAACATATATTAGTATAGCAAAGGTTACAGTCACATAGATTAAGTCCAAAAAAGTTCGTCAAGATCCAGGTAAATATAATCCAATTCCAAAAGATTATTCATAAGTAAGTGTCCATCGCATCGTCCCACTATCACAATTGCATAAATTAAATCTCAAAAGTTCATCCAATTCCAAAGTAAGCGTAATCCAATTCAAAAATCAATCCTGAGTAAATGTCCATCCCATCGTCCCGCTGTCAACACGTGTTTCATCCTGGAAGTGCCCACGGATTTCTTCAGGACCTCCTACAACAGTATTATACATGTAATCTTAAATTATATTATATCATAATAGAAAATTTACATTATTATTTAAATAGGTGTGTTGTGAGAACCCAATAATTATCAATAAAATTCATCGAACCCCATACTGTGTGTCATTGGTGAATATTACAGAAGTAAATAAACATATTGTTATCAGTGACCAAAAACAATATTGTGATCAAACAAACTATCCAGTAGTGTTCACACGTGACCCTCAACCTCCTACTATTTATCATTATCTCTTATACTTAGTTAATATCATATTCCTACCTTTAACTAATTATTCCACTTGTATGATTGTTGGAATATCCCTTGTCATCTGTTTAGTACTCTAAGGTCTTCTGGTAATATAAAATACAATTTATGAAACATTTTCATAAAAGGCGCTTATTGGCATATCGATCGATATCTAAGGTTGGGTTCTACTAGCGCTTACCGCTATTTAGTATAATGCCGTCGTCACGCGAGTACGCTGCTCCGACAAATATCCATTAACTAGCAACCGCGGCGCCCCAGCTGCCCTCGTTTAATACTTCACTCTAATATAGAAATAGAAGACGGACAACACCGTAAGAGCGTCCGTGTGTTTCCCATTAATGGAAATGAATAAAAGACTCCCGTATTTGGCAAGTTCTCCTTATTGTGAATACATAAATATCGGGGCTCCATATAGTTTTTAAAATTACAAACTATCATCTTAATTACCAAATAGTGTATTGTAACCATCCTATAACTACCATATTAGCAAAATGGGTTATTGTAGCCCATCATTCCCTTCAGTCCCTGATTGAAATTATGTGTTTATCGCTATATTTTAAATATTACCTTCTACAATCCATGTTATATTGTTGATAATATTATATGCCAATAAATAAAACTTGACATAAAATCAATTATTATGTAATATATTACTCTGTATTTATGATGTAGCCCAACCGTATCTAATATATAATAATATCCAATTGTTATTTAAGTGTCTCCCAAGAAATACTCCATTTCATAGTCGGTATTCAAACCCTGCTCTACAGCTCTAAACTTCAAAATCCAATAGGACTCCTTTCTCCTTAGGGCTAATTCTCTATTCCCACCACGTGGGTTAACTGCACAATGATCAAAACCAAAAAATTTAAACACTTTATACTTAGCCTGTGCTTGGCAATTCTTGATATGTAAAGCTATAGGGTAACGTTCATCTTCTAAATTAATTGCCCTCCAGTGTTCGGAAATTCTGACCTTTAATGGACGTATCGGGCTGCCAATATAAATCTTGTCACACTTGCATATGATCATGTATATCACACATTTTGTATTACAATCAATATGTGATTTAATAGACACTAGATTACCATAATAGTCGACAAATTCCGTCTTGGGCTGCCATGCCCATTTACAAACTGTGCAAGAACCACATTTGAAAAAACCTAAATTATGCTTCCCTAACCAATCTAAATTCTTTCTCTCCATTGGGTAACTTAGACTCAATATATTATTAAGGGTGTTACCCCTCCTAAATGCAACATCAGGTCTATTACCAATGTGCTTCCTAAGTAAATCATCCTGAGTTAATATCGACCAGTATTTTTTCATACTCCTAACCAATCTCTTCGATTTCTCAGTGTAATCTAAAATAATCCTAACCTTCCGAACCTCATCTTTAACTTGGATATCATCTTCTTGTGCAGCCCTGCCCAGTGTCTGGTCACGTGACATTCTCTTCACTTTGTGCATTGATTTCTTAATGATATTCTCGGACTATCCCCTGGTTAGAAATCTACGTCCCATATTATCAATTTCCTGGAGAAAATCACTATATTTGCTACAGTTTCTACGTGCTCTAATCATTTCTCCAAGTGGTATTGCCTCAATCTGATACTGTGGGTGAGCACTGGTGGAATGCAGTATATTGTTACATGATGTTGGTTTACGATACAATCTACTCTCTATTTTATTATTTTCTACAAACAGTTCAACGTCCAAGAATTCCAAACATGTCTCACTATATTTATATGTAAACTTAATATTCACATCATTGCTGTTTAAGTATCTGCAAAAATCCTCCAGCGTACTAACATCTCCTGTCCATAACATAAAACAATCATCAATGTATCGTCCCTAATATAAAATATTGGTGTGCCATTCTGCTGCATTTGGACCCCATATCCAAATTTCTTCGAACCACCCCATAAATAAATTGGCATATGAGGGGGAAAATTTCGATCCCATGGCTACACCCTGTTTCTGTCTATACCATTCATTTTTAAATAGAAAATAATTGTTATTAAGTATAAAGTCTGTCATGCTAATTATCATTTTTGTATGTTCCATCAAACTAACAGACCTCTTGTACAAGACGTATTCTAATGCTTGAATACCAAATTTATGTTGTATGCTTGTATATAATGCCACCACATCTAGGGTAACCATAATCATACCTCTATCCCATTGTATATCTGAAAGTATACTTAATATATGTTTCGTGTCTTTAATGTAAGAAGGTAAATTATGAACAAAAGGTTGCAAAAAAGTATCTACAAATTCAGATAATCTTTCTGTAGGACCACCTATACCCGAGACTATTGGTCTTCCAGGTGGAAATGCTGATTGCTTGTGAATTTTAGGTAGCGTGTATATACATGGATGTCTAGGACGGAATACCCGAAGATATAAGTATTCATCCTCATCTAATAATTTACTCTCTCTCCAATTCTTCAACATCTTATTGATATCATTAGTCACCCTATATATAGGATTAGAGACTACTTTTTCGTAGCAATGTTCATCACGTAATTGTGTATATATTTCCTGTTCATAGTCTTTGCTGTTTAAAACCACTATATTTCCACCTTTATCCGCTTGCTTAATAATCACAGTTTCATCCGATCTTAGCGATTGTAGTGCCTTAAATTCCTCTTTATTTAGATTTGGTTTGTTTAAGTGTATCCCTTTAATATCTTGTCTGTTCAGGTCTGTCCATACCATTTTATAAAATGTATCTATATTATTATCCAATACAGATCTGGGTGTTTAAGTTGATCTTTGTTTCAGGCCGCTGGTAACATGTATATCTGATGCTAAATTCAAATCTTGTAATATAGTGGAAACCGTAGTTGGGTTCTCTTCATAGTCTGTGATTGTCATTAATGCCACTGTATCATGTATATCTTGAATAGACAAACCACTCAGTACCGGTTTGTTATATAAGACCTGTTGAGTATCTTTCTCATATAGTTCAAAATGTTTCTTTATTTTAAGTTTTCTGATAAACTTGTACAGATCTACCTTGGTTTTGCATATATCTCCAACTGATGATGGGCAGAAACCTAAACCTTTATTTAAAAGACTAATCATATCCGGAGATAATGATTTATCTGACAAATTTACCACATTATTATCTAAATCCTTCATGCATTGTATGTTTTCTTGTCCCATGATCTCGTTCTCAGTCCTGAGCGAGATTCACTTTTTTCCTCCTCTTTTGCCTCTTCTTGTCTTCCTATTCTGTTTTTCTTTAGGTTTAATTCCCAATTGCCTTGTTTTATTCTTTTCAATTCTTGTAAAAAAACAGCTCCCTGTATGTCAGAACTTACATGTGCATCCCCACCTTCTCTATCACTAATATCTGTAGCCAAACTACTCCTAGAGGTGGATGAAGACTCCACTGAGGTACTTGATTCTACTGTCAAGATTTAGTGCTTAACCAAATGATCATATTTCCGTGAAAATGTAAATACCCTTCCATTTGCATAGTCCATTTCATCCCTTTTAAACTTCCTGGCTTTCCTCTGTTTAATTTCATCCTGAAATCTCATGATCACATCATTAAGTATGATGAAATTCTTCTCTGTTGCTTCTTTTAAATCTAATTCCATAATCTCCTTTTCCAATATCTCTATATCTGCTTGCAATTTGCTCACTTTCCTTTCCGCATTTTCTATCAAAATATCCATCAGTTTCATGGAGTTAGATTTTAACTCTTCTTCCCATTTTCTTAATAAGTCCACATCTAAATCATCATATGTAGGGAATATGTGTGAACGTAAGTCCCGTGGAATCCTCTCCAACCTCTTGTACTGTTGTAATGTAATTGCATCCCACCACCTGGACATCTCATTTTTCTTAAGTTTCTCTAACCTAATAAATTTATCCCTGAGTCCTTCTTTTTTCTTGGCGTTCCCACCACCTATAGCCTGTCGTACTGTTACACCTCTGTCTAAACTTTTGAACAGTTCTTCCGCTATTTTTGATCTGTCCTCCATCTCTACAATTTATGTAAGTGAAACCTATCTACGTGAAGAGAGAGGAGCTGCCCACTCCAACAAGAAATATATAAAAATGGGGGTGAATAAAGAGTGATACGGCGCTCCTGCCTCTATATATATAGCCACATTAGTATTGTGATGCACGGTGCCAAATACTGGGGTTACACCCTCCAAATACCCCTAAAGAAGTAACCCAATGTTACCTGTGATTAAATAAACAGTATTAGCACACATACAAATAGTGTAATGGTCAGTAAATATCATAATAGTTATGCATAAAATAATACAAACTCCCAAATGAAAAACATATATTAGTATAGCAAAGGTTACAGTCACATAGATTAAGTCCAAAAAAGTTCGTCAAGATCCAGGTAAATATAATCCAATTCCAAAAGATTATTCATAAGTAAGTGTCCATCGCATCGTCCCACTATCACAATTGCATAAATTAAATCTCAAAAGTTCATCCAATTCCAAAGTAAGCGTAATCCAATTCAAAAATCAATCCTGAGTAAATGTCCATCCCATCGTCCCGCTGTCAACACGTGTTTCATCCTGGGAGTGCCCACGGATTTCTTCAGGACCTCCTACAACAGTATTATACATGTAATCTTAAATTATATTATATCATAATAGAAAATTTACATTATTATTTAAATAGGTGTGTTGTGAGAACCCAATAATTATCAATAAAATTCATCGAACCCCATACTGTGTGTCATTGGTGAATATTACAGAAGTAAATAAACTTATTGTTATCAGTGACCAAAAACAATATTGTGATCAAACAAACTATCCAGTAGTGTTCACACGTGACCCTCAACCTCCTACTATTCATCATTATCTCTTATACTTAGTTAATATCATATTCCTACCTTTAACTAATTATTCCACTTGTATGATTGTTGGAATATCCCTTGTCATCTGTTTAGTACTCTAAGGTCTTCTGGTAATATAAAATACAATTTATGAAACATTTTCATAAAAGGCGCTTATTGACATATCGATCGATATCTAAGGTTGGGTTCTACTAGCGCTTACCGCTATTTAGTATAATGCCGTCGTCACGCGAGTACGCTGCTCCGACAAATATCCATTAACTAGCAACCGCGGCGCCCCAGCTGCCCGCGTTAAATACTTCACTCTAATATAGAAATAGAAGACGGACAACACCGTAAGAACGTCCGTGTGTTTCCCATTAATGGAAATGAATAAAAGACTTCCGTATTTGGCAAGTTCTCCTTATTGTGAATACATAAATATTGGGGCTCCATATAGTTTTTAAAATTACAAACTATCATCTTAATTACCAAATAGTGTATTGTAACCATCCTATAACTACCATATTAGCAAAATGGGTTATTGTAGCCCATCATTCCCTTCAGTCCCCGATTGAAATTATGTGTTTATCGCTATATTTTAAATATTACCTTCTACAATCCATGTTATATTGTTGATAATATTATATGCCAATAAATAAAACTTGACATGAAATCAATTATTATGTAATATATTACTCTATAGTTTGTTTGATCACAATATTGTTTTTGGTCACTGATAACAATATGTTTATTTACTTCTGTAATATTCACCAATGACACACAGTATGGGGTTCGATGAATTTTATTGATAATTATTGGGTTCTCACAACACACCTATTTAAATAATAATGTACATTTTCTATTATGATATAATATAATTTAAGATTACATGTATAATACTGTTGTAGGAGGTCCTGAAGAAATCCGTGGGCACTCCCAGGATGAAACACGTGTTGACAGCGGGACGATGGGATGGACATTTACTCAGGATTGATTTTTTAATTGGATTACGCTTACTTTGGAATTGGATGAACTTTTGAGATTTAATTTATGCAATTGTGATAGTGGGACGATGCGATGGACACTTACTTATGAATAATCTTTTGGAATTGGATTATATTTACCTGGATCTTGACGAACTTTTTTGGACTTAATCTATGTGACTGTAACCTTTGCTATACTAATATATGTTTTTCATTTGGGAGTTTGTATTATTTTATGCATAACTATTATGATATTTACTGACCATTACACTATTTGTATGTGTGCTAATACTGTTTATTTAATCGTTTATATGTGAGACCATACTGTGTATGAGAGAACCGGTTGTGACCTGAGTGACCACGACTTCCCTGAGAAGTACTAAGATGTCATGCCCTCGGCTGCCCAATTGTCTCTTCCATTTGGGAGAGATGAGGCACTGCTAGTTAACCGGAGCAAAACCCGGATTTAGAGTGACAAGTATCATCCACCGTGGGTCAGACTCAGTCCCCACACCGTGAACGATCTTGCCGCTCAAAATCTAGTAGTCTCATTAAGATAATGAGAGCCTACGCGACAAGGCCAAATGTCATCTACCTCTTTAATTTTAGTGGGGGGGAAAAAGTACGTTCCCGCAGCATGTAACGACCTTAAAGACCGAAACAACGTAAAGTATTCCGACTCGCATTCCACAACAGTCTTCACCATTGGGTAGGACGTAGCTGCCATTTGAAAGCAATTGGAACGTAGGTCTAATCAAGGGGACTGGAACTCCCTTCAGATAACAAGCTAAGTTCGCTGCAGAAGAGTTACACGCCCCATGCAAGGACAGCTGTTTACAAACCATTGAATGGCTGACTGAAGTCTTGCATTCACTACCACTAAGAAAGACTTCTTTCATGCCACTGAAACATTTGTACAAGAAGGGAAGCTCCCACACCTCATGGATGTAGCTATCTCCAGAGCCTTTCATATCTGCCTAGCGGAATGTGTTTTAAACAGGAGGTGAATTGAAGTGTACAAGTAGGCAGATTGATGACCCCGTGTATTAGCTACTCAGCAGATAGTATATCAGGCACAGTAAAAGGCAACTTTTCTAATTTCTCAATATAAAGCATGACATAAGTCGCTTCTTTCTTAGCTATTAGTTGTTGTTGTTGTGTTAAATTAAGGGAGGAAAATATCTCCCTCGCACTGACATGCTGCCAGGGAACACGACCCGCCTTCAATGTTTGAAGTGTCCAACCCAACTGATTAATGGACCTTAGCTGATTTTGTCCATAATATAAGGAAGACATATCTGTTTGTACAATGTCTATAGCAGAAGAAACAATGTTATTTAAGGTGTATATCCGGTCGAACAATGTATTTATCCCATTATCTACTACAGCTAATGCCTTTTTCAGATTTTACTGGTCTATTTGCCTTAACTGGGCAGCCACTTCTTTTTGGGAAAACGTCCAAATTTCATTATATACTTCATATAAGAAACGCTTCCTACGGTGTTTGCTGGGGCCTAACAGGAAGTCCTGTAAGTAAGCGTTATTGGACAGGAGACTGAGGTGTTCTCTAACCGCCTCTAGTGAGGAAGTTCTTAACCATTACTGACATAGTTTCCCTACACTATATGTCGTGACTATACCCGCATGTTCGGATGATATATAGCGGGGGTCCTACTTACTAGTTCTAAAAAACCCTGAGGAGTTGATAAAATGCTGGTGACACCCATTGGTATCTACCGGCCACAATAACCACCCGCCAGGACATGTCAGTGAAATGTTAAATGTACCATTCTGGACCCATTCGTCAAGCTCTTCTTCAGTTGCATTTGTATATTTTTGCCATTTATAAAACTTTGCAGGGGCAGGTATACTGGGCATGTTTAATTCCTTAATTTTAGCTAAGCCTAAACAACTTGTTTGTTGTACTGTTTCATTTAAGAATATCGTTTGTACAGGTATAAGGCATGCTCTAAATAAAGATTCATTTCCCCTAATTTGCCAATGTCTAGTTCACCATACAGATCAATCGATTTCAACCAATATTCGTAGCCTTCTATAGACAACTGGGAAACAAAGAATTACGAATATATAAATTTAGTATTCGTCAATAGCATATGTATATCTTTAGTAGGTGGTACTTTAAAATAGTAAGACTCAGCATTTTTCACATTGTGCCCAGAAAAATATGTAAACTTTTCAGAATATGTTTTCGAACTCCCTAGTGGTGGAGTTGGACAATATTCCCATTGTGTATAATTAAAAACAGTTTTGGGGCTGCTCGCTCTATGTATGAAATGGTGCCCATAATAATTATAGCAAAACATATCACCATAATTCTCTTTAGATTGATAAACATCTTTGTTTTCAAACACAGTGTAATACTGCAATTCAGTCATCATAGAATCAACTGTTTTCACATCCCAATCATCAGAAACAATGCCTGGTATTATAATATCATTCATTGATAGTTTGAACACATATGGTATTTGAATTACTTCAGTGTGACCATATATATCAAATATTACTTTGTCCCAAACAACCCCATCAGGAATTGGTACTGCGGAAATGTTCACAAAAGATAAGTCTCTTCGGACCTTGTGTGATTAAAAATGTGGTTTTAAGACCTCCTCCACCAATCCAACTGTTGATTTTTCAGGGAGAAAATGACCACGTATTAACAAGAAAAAGGTGAGAACAAAACCAATCCAAAGTAGGAAAGCTAGGACAGTCAAAGAGAACTATAGATAGTTCCATGGAAAAATAAAATATGTTTTTTTAAGCAAGTTTGTTAGCTTATGTGTTTGTGACAATTCAGGTGTTGGAGAGGCGAATGAGTCTGAGACGTCATCATTGAAGTCGGCAAAATATCCAGAAGCAGTACGTGCAAAAGCTGGAGCCATGGTCAGTGGTGGAGTTGGTGTTTCCCGTGGTGGCACACAATAAATAGCACCATCCGTTTGTGCTGGAGTTGAGTCAACTCTGTCAATTGTTTCTGTATTGTTTAATGTTCATGAAACCAATGCAAGATCATCTTCCACCCTCCCCAAGCTCGGAGAGGTGTTAGTGTTGGTATAAATAACGTGTAGAGGGACTTCTTGACCAGTAGTGAGAGGGATTCAGGGAATACTGGATGTTCCTCTTGGTCTGCTTTGCAGGATGGGCCACATGGTGTAGTTTGACATTGTCGATGGAGACAAAACGATTTACTTTGGCACTTGCCAACGGTGGTAGGATTACAGTTCTGGTACCGTGTATTCCCAATACTGGGACTGGTGCTCGATAGGAAGGGCTAAAATCCTTTTGCACAGCGACTTTTTCATGTACAAGAGTGCCAACTCTGGGAATCCAGCAGGTAGGTGTTACAGGCACATCCTTAATTCCTGTGGAGGCAGCACTGATAGAAGAATTATCGTCACTGAACTGTTGCAATTCCTGTAAAACAGTGACATGTTCATATATGTCCCAAAAAAATTCTGCTGCCTCCACGCCAGGATCATCAAGATCAGGAACATACATTTGAGTTCCGAACAGGCACCCCTATGAAGTACGACCCCCCAGGGACCTTCTAGGGAGATTATTAAGTGCTCTCTGGACTCCATATAGGTGGTTAAGTCAACTTCGACCCGTATCTAAGACTCTGGCTGTTAAGGATTGCTTTAAATCGCGGTTTAATCGCTCCACGACACTATTTCCCTCAGGATGAAATGGAGACGAGTACTGGAGTTGGACCCCCAACGAAGCCATGGTGTCCCTGAATGCCCTTGAGGAGAAAGCAGGGCCCTAGTCTGAATGGAAAGCCACAACCGCATATGTACCGATAAAGACTCTTTAATAACAGTCCAGGCGTCAGTTCAGCATTGTGGCCACACCCATAGAAATCTGGAACATGAGTCAACAGCGACTAATATATACTTGTATGCACTATCTGGTGTTAGGGGACTAGAACGGCCCAAGTACACACATTGCAATGGTTTGTTCGAAATCAAGAGGGGCGTCTGCGGCAGGCGTCCGACAGTGGAAACTTTGATTTGTTGGCAGATGTCACAACAAAGGACATACTGCTTAGTCTCTTTATAGAGGCCTGGCCACCAATAACGGGCTTGCAAGATCAAAATTGTAGCCGCCACACCAGCATGGGCAGATGCCACCCCTTCATGTGCTGCTTTAATCAACCCTGGTCTTATGTCTTTATTGGGAATATATCTCACGCCTACACCTGGTATTCTAACTTCAGCGTTCAGGCGATCTCCCATTTGGTAGGAATATTTTGCTGGAAATGTTTTAGGATAGGGTGACCCTCAGCCATAGCTTTCACGGCAACCCATATGTCTGCGTCCGGTTTTGTACTTGAACGTGTTACTGCAGCTACAGCGGCCACAGCCACTGCTGACTTTGCGGCTTCATCAGCCAATGTGTTTCCAGCAACGTGTATCCCAACGCGCTGGTGTCCAAGTGTATGTACAACATGGACATTTGGTAGCGTCTCTTTCAGATCTGCTACTTTCCCCCACAGAAGTCTGTGTTTAATGGTGTTGCCTTTGGAATCTCTGAACCCATTCTGGTGCCAATAATGCAGATATTCATTAAAGGACTGGACACAATAATATGAATCACAAACAATCAGCGTAGGCTGTGCAGGATCCGTGTGTTCCAGTGCCATCACCGGAGCCTTTAGCTCTGCTAACTGTGCTGGGCAATCCCCTAGGGTTTGTGTAAACGTATGTAGGGGACCAAATGTATTGCCCTTCCATGTAGCCACTTACGACAGCGCAAGAAGCAGAATATTACTGTTTTGTGCCAATTGCAGGTTGTGCTGAGCCATTGGTGTACATGACTCTATGATACTGTTCAATAGGCAATGTATTTGCTGGAATTGGGTATTCTATTCCGTACTGCAAAAATTCTTGAGTATGTAATTTTGGGTCAAAAATGTAGTCCACATCAGTGGCTGTCAAAGACGTAGCCGTAGCCCATTGTATCCAACATGGATGTAATGCTTTTGCACTCGGAACGCTGGCTTTTGTAACAGCCTCTAGGGCTGGGATCAGAGAAACAACAATAATGCGTTTTCCTTGGGCAAGAGGTCGTTCTTTAATGACAGCCATCTGTACAGCCGTGAGAATTTTCTGAGTGGGAGCAAAGCGTTGTTCTGCCCCTGAATATAATTGTGATTTGTATGCAATCGGGACCGTCTCACCTTCATTAAATGTCACATAGGTGAAACCGATGGCACCAGCTGTTACTCTGATGACCAAATGTGTTTTGTTGTCCCTCATGTGTAAGTGTTGTGCTGCAAGCATGTCTGTTTGCAAATCGTGAAGAATGCGTGTATGTTCAATTGTCCACAATTTACTTGAAAAATCGTGACGTATTAGATCATATAAAGGTTTTATGCGTGTAGCATAATCTGGAATGTAAATTCCTCCAAAATTTAGGAAACTCAATAGAGATTGGAGATTTTTAATCGTATTTGGTGGTTGTAACTGTGCGCATTTTTTTAAGAATTGTGGCGCTAGGCTCTTTTCTTCACTTGAAAGCTCATATCCCAAAAACAGGATGCTGAGGAAGGCAATTTTTGTTTTTTTGAAATTGAATTTGTAGCCAAATTCAGCAAATCCTACAACAATGCGGGCTACCCGTCTTAAATGTTGTAGCAATTCATCATCCATAAGATAGATATCATCTACATAGGACAATGCTTCGGGAGCAATCTCCTGGACTGTTCTTATACCCCTGAGGTAAACAACAGAATTTTTTCTGGGAGCCTAGTGCACTGAAACTTGGTAAGTCTCTACTCTCAGGCGCTATATTCTGGCAGAAAAAAACATTGGAATGTCCAGTGTTTTTTGTATTTTTTATGCACTATATTGTTCATTAGTGCTGTGCTATGTGAGTTTTGTATAGCATAAGTGTGTGTATGACTGTTTAAGTGTCTGTAGTCTAAGACTATTCTATATGAATGGTCTGGTTTAGCTACTGATAATAATGGATTATTCATTGGGGAGACACAGGGTTCAATTATGCCCTGGTTCTCTAACTGTGTGAGTATTTCTCTCACAGGTGCTTTTGCTTTGCTTTTTTACATAGGATACTGAGGTTGGGGTTGAGGTTCATTTTTAATTGGTATTACATGGTAGGGGGATTCTTTATCCCATCCTACGTGATTTCGGTATAACGCAGGTGCCTGTGCCAAAGCCCAATCAATGGCATGTGAGTCAGCGAGTTCCTCTGGAACAAGGGGCGAGAAGGAAGGCTTAATCACGTCTTCCCCATATGGGCAGGTACAGACAAATTCAGGTGGCCAATCTTGTTCGGCTAACAAAATATCATATATGTTTACCACGCGAACCCAAATGATTGCGTCTATTATGCGCTCAATGTCTCCTTCTAACTGTAGCGTTACTTTATACACCCTATCAGGCGTGGAGACACGCATGTCCGCAGTTTCTACTTGTAGAAAGTCATCAGTTGCTTTCACCTCCAAATGCTCTAAAAGACTCCGGCGAACTATTCTGACCTCTGCCACGCTGTCTATCAGTGCTAGAGCCCACTTCTTGTTCTTCAAGAGGACCCTCTTCCTGAGTGGCATGTCGGACTGCGACTGCTGCCACTTTTTTCTTTTTAAATTGTGGTTTTGTTGGGTGGGTTTCTCTTCCTTTTTTACAGATGAGCGTTGTGATTCCTGTCTCGGTTTCACGTACTCTGTTCTTCGCTCTGACCGCCCACCTCTCTCATTTCTTTTTTCCGATGAGTCCTGAAAGGAATAAGATTGGCGTGTATCAGTATATTGATATCTGTCAGGCGTTTTTATATTATCTCGATTTCTGAGATTATATCTGTTCTGCGGGGTCTCCGTACGTGGAGATTCCCCCCTCTCTTTTTAAGAAGTTTGTTGTTTTTTATCCCAGCGTTTCTTATTACCCTTAGGTGCTTGCTTGGGAAAATCTTTATTCGATTTGCCCTGAAATTGTGGTTTAGATGGTCTAGCCCCTAAACTGTCTTGACCAATGCTAGAATAGGCCTCTGCAATTATCTTAGGCAGCTTGCGTTCCTGATCCTGTTGAGGAACGTCACGGAGCCACATGCGCACTGCAAGTGCGACTGCTTCCCCTTTAAGGTTACTTAAAATGATTGAGGATACTGTGGCAAAATTGCACATCAATTGCATCCCCAAATTTAGGGCAGGGGCATCCCCGTATTCATCTTGAATTTGCTTCAACACCTCCGGTAAATTGGCAAGTGTCGGTGTACTGTGTGCGATTGTATAGAGCGTGGCAAACACTATGCCCCAGGTATTACAGTTATCCACTGTAGGGGCCATCCAATAAGGCAAGCACATCGTTAATATTCTATGTTTATCCTGAGGTCCCGTATGGGGAAATACTGCCTCCAGCGCATTCATTTTTTATGCTAACCCAAATGGAGTTTCCTTATTTTACCCATGATTGAATGTATAGTCGCAGGGTTTATATCTGGTCTTACTGCATATGGATGTGCTGGAGCAGCACGTGCTGAGATTGTATTTAATGTTTGCATTACGAACTGTACTAATCGTCTATATATCGCTTTTAATTCTGTATATAAACGACAAACCTCAGCAACCGCTAAATTTGCAACTGTAGGATGTGGTGTATAGGTGGCCAATAAAGGCCAGGTAGGACCATCGTTACTTAGAGGACCTAACCTTCCTGGTAAAATTGTGTGGGGTAGGGCGCCATCAAGCCAATTATTATGTTCTTGATAAGATAACGGTATTTCTAGATATGCGTATGCTCTGTATTGTCCAGGCGCATTTGCAAGTGTATAATGATGAAATGTACTTGTGTTCCCATCAACTGCTGGAAATGTGACCCAAGAATAAAACAGTTCTGTTCTATAAGCTGCATGGGCATCCACCACAAATGTGACTGGACCCTCCTGGGGCGTTAGGCCATTTGCTAATAAATGTGCAGTCAGAGGTTGTCTCATATTCACTGCTATTTGTATCGGCTGTGGATTCGCCATTATAGACAGACTATAAGTTCAGAGAAGGCACATCAAATAGGGTTTTCCTTTTAAAGTTCAAGCTTGAACAACCTCCAGCTACAAATAGGATAGCCTACGTAGCTGGGGTGGAAATCCTCAGTACCACGGACGTCTTCGTATACGGTATTGAGACATCATTGTATATAACGAGACAGAGATACTCCAGACTGTAGGAAAGTACCATCTTGCCTGGCATGTTACCCCCATATTTCACTGTATATATGTTGTTTTAGTGTATGTGTCACTGGGACCCTGCCAGCCAGGGCCCCAGTGCTCATAAGTGTGCCCTGTATGTGTTCCCTGTGTGATGACTAACTGTCTCACTGAGGCTCTGCTAACCACAACCTCAGTGGTTATGCTCTCTCTGCTTTCTAAGTTGTCACTAACAGGCTAGTGACCAATTTCACCAATTCACATTGGCATACTGGAACACCCTTATAATTCCATAGTATATGGTACTGAGGTACCCAGGGTATTGGGGTTCCAGGAGATCCCTATGGGCTGCAGCATTTCTTTTGCCACCCATAGGGAGCTCTGACAATTCTTACACAGGCTTGCCACTGCAGCCTGAGTGAAATAATGCCCACATTATTTCACAGCCATTTTACACTGCACTTAAGTAACTTATAAGTCACCTATATGTCTAACCTTCACCTGGTGAAGGTTGGGTGCCAAGTTACTTAGTGTGTAAGCACCCTGGCACTAGCCAAGGTGCCCCCACATCGTTCAGGGCAAATTCCCCGGACTTTGTGAGTGCGGGGACACCATTACACGCGTGCACTATACATAGGTCAATACCTATGTATAGCATCACAATGGTAACTCCGAACATGGCCATGTAACATGTCTAAGATCATGGAATTGTCACCCCATGCCATCCTGGCATTGGGGAGACAATTCCATGATCCCCCGGGTCTCTAGCACAGACCTGGGTACTGCCAAACTACCTTTCCCGGGGTTTCACTGCAGCTGCTGCTGCTGCCAACCCCTCAGACAGGTTTCTGCCCTCCTGGGGTCCAGCCAGGCTTGGCCCAGGAAGGCAGAACAAAGGACTTCCTCAGAGAGAGGGTGTTACACCCTCTCCCTTTGGAAAAAGGTGTCAGGGCTGGGGAGGAGTAGCCTCCCCCAGCCTCTGGAAATGCTTTGATGGGCACAGATGGTGCCCATCTCTGCATAAGCCAGTCTACACCGGTTCAGGGATCCCCCAGCCCTGCTCTGGCGCGAAACTGGACAAAGGAAAGGGGAGTGACCACTCCCCTGACCTGCACCTCCCAGGGGAGGTGCCCAGAGCTCCTCCAGTGTGCTCCAGACCTCTGCCATCTTGGAAACAGAGGTGCTGCTGGCACACTGGACTGCTCTGAGTAGCCAGTGCCAGCAGGTAATGTCAGAGACTCCTCCTGATAGGCTCTTACCTGTGTTGCTAGCCTATCCTGTTTCCTAGGTAGCCAAACCTCCTTTTCTGGCTATTTAGGGTCTCTGCTTTGGGGAATTCTTTAGATAACGAATGCAAGAGCTCATCAGAGTTCCTCTGCATCTCTCTCTTCACCTTCTGCCAAGGATTCGACCGCTGACTGCTCAGGACTCCTGCAAAACCGCAACAAAGTAGCAAAGACGACTACTGCAACCTTGTATCGCTGATTCTGCCGCCTTCTCAACTGTTTTCCTGGTGGTGCATGCTGTGGGGGTAGTCTGCCTCCTCTCTGCACTAGAAGCTCCGAAGAAATCTCCTGTGGGTCGACAGAATCTTCCCCCTGCAACCGCAGGCAACAAAAGACTGCATCACCGGTCCTCTGGGTCCCCTCTCAGCACAACGAGCGTGGTCCCTGGAACTCAGCAACTCTGTCCAAGTGACTCCCACAGTCCAGTGACTCTTCAGTCCAAGTTTGGTGGAGGTAAGTCCTTGCCTCCCCACGCTAGACTGCATTGCTGGGTACCGCGTGATTTGCAGCTGCTCTGGCTCCTGTGCACTCTTCCAGGATTTCCTTTGTGCACAGCCAAGCCTGGGTCCCGACACTCTAACCTGCAGTGCACAACCTCCTGAGTTGTCCTCCGGTGTCATGGGATCTTCTTTTGTGACTTCGGGTGAGCTACAGTTCACTCCTCTTCATAGTGCCTGTTCCGGCACTTCTGCGGGTGCTGCCTGCTTCTGTGAGTGCTCCCTATCTTGCTGGGCGCCCCCTCTGTCTCCTCACGCAATTGGCGACATCCTGGTCTCTCCTGGGCCACAGCAGCATCCAAAAACCCTAACCATGACCCTTGCAGCTAGCAAGGCTTGGTTGCGGTCTTTCTGCGTGGGAACACCTCTGCAAGCTTCTTCACGACGTGGGACATCCATCTTCCAAAGGGGAAGTTTCTAGCCCTCTTCGTCCTTGCAGAATCCACAGCTTCTACCATCCGGTGGCAGCTTCTTTGCACCCTCAGCTGGCATTTCCTGGGTATCTGCCCAACCTCGACTTTGTCACGACTCTTGGACTTGGTCCCCTTGTTCCACAGGTACTCTCGTCCGGAAATCCACTTTGGTTGCATTGCTGGTGTTGGTCTTCCTTGCAGAATTCCCCTATCACGACTTCTGTGCTCTCTGGGGACTATAGGTGCACTCTACACCTACTTTTCAGGGTCTTGGGGTGGGCTATTTTTCTAACCCTCACTGTTTTCTTACAGTCCCAGTGACCCTCTACAAGCTCACATAGGTTTGGGGTCCATACGTTATTCGCATTCCACTTTTGGAGTATATGGTTTGTGTTGCCCCTATACCTATGTGATCCTATTGCAATACATTGTAACTTTACACTGCTTGCATTACTTCCTTTTGCTATTACTGCATATTTTTGGTATTGTGTACATATATCTTGTGTATATTTGTCATCCTCATACTGAGGGTACTCACTGAGATATTTTTGGCATATTGTCATAAATTTGAAGTACCTTTATTTTTAGTATATCTGTGTATTGTGTTTTCTTATGATATTGTGCATATGACACCAGTGGTATAGTAGGAGCTTTGCATGTCTCCTAGTTCAGCCTAAGCTGCTCTGCTATAGCTACCTTCTATCAGCCTAAGCTGCTAGAAACACCTCTTCTACACTAATAAGGGATAACTGGACCTGGTACAGAGTGTAAGTACCCCTTGGTACCCACTACAAGCCAGGCCAGCCTCCTACACAGGGGACCTGAAAATTAGAGCCTGACCAAACGTTCGCGGCGCCATGTCGCGTAGGCTCTCATTATTCTAATAGACTACTGGATTTTGAGCGGCAGAATCGCCCACGGTGTGGGAGACTAAGTCTTACCCACTGCGGTTGACACCTCTCGCTCCAATCCGGGTTTTGCTCCGGCCAACTAGCAGTGCCTCATCTCTACCCAAGGATAGTGATGACTGGGCAGCTTAGCGCATGACATACTTGGCTTCTCAGGGAAGTCGTGGTCACTCAGGTCTCATCCGTTTCTCTCATTTACAATCCAGTCTCATATATAAATGACAAACTTGAAGCAGTATATGTTTCAATAATGAGTTTAATAAAACAACTGCATCTTAGATAGCAAAGCATGAGCTGCAATAACCAGGATGACACAACATGACAGTATTAAAATTGTGAAGAGAAGAGTAAAGCATAAAAACAACGCTATCATATTGTCACTATAATCGATGGACTAATTCCTACCTAGGTCATGATAGAGCACAGCATGTTAAGCTCTAATTCTTCCCTTCATGTTCCCCTGGGAAGACATCAACCCTCATATCTGAGCAAAGGCCAGCGGTCTGCGTTAGCATCTGTAGCGAAGAATTCAGCAATCAGCATACAGTTGTGGTTCACTGGCTGGAATCTCCCTCTAACATGTAAGGGACAAGGAAGTATTTTTATAACATCACAACTGATGTTCAGAGAAAATGTCCCTACGTAAGGATGTGTATTTTCTACGAATGTTGGAGACTAAACTTCTACCACGTTCACCGGCAATGTACCGTGCTGTAGCATTGGAAGAAGCACAGAGTGATCAAGAATGTCTTGTTTGAGAACAGAGTGCTGGCCTAGGCAAAAACGGTTAAATAAACGGAAAATAAAACAAGACCGTAAAAATGGTTATTGTAACAATAATAAGATGAAGCTGAATAAAATATATCTAGGTTAGAGTGCACAGTGGCTTAGTGTGTTAAAATAACGTGCATGGAGCTAAAAGTAAAATGGCTACACAACACCACTGTGTCTGTCCCCCACTTCTAAAGTACACAAACCCAAGCACTCAGACACCCAACAGCCATCCACCTCACAACAGCATCCAGCCCCTGCACCTGCACCCAAAATCAGGAGACAGACACCTCCTACAACCACTCCCTCTACCTCCACTCCCAAACCTTCTCCCTCTTCCCACCCCAATGTCCCTAAAAAGCTTATCCTTGCCCAACTTAATCTCTTCTCTACCCCCGCGACCTTCACGTCTGGACAGGGTGGCAAAAACCCAGGCAAGCACCTCAGCCACCCAGTCCACGGCCCAGTAATTTTCACACCCACTCGTAATGGGAATGGATCCAGGGCACCTGTGCAGGGCACATGTCCAGAGGTTAATGGAGCCTGCACCAGGCAGCATCAAGGAAAGGGTGCCTGCCCCAGCTGCGGGCCGGAAGACCAAGGAGCCAGCCCCAGCTGCTGCCAGGAAGGGCAAGGAGCCAGCCCCAGCTGCTGCCAGGAAGGGCAAGGAGCCAGGGGCAGGGACTCAGATGGAGCCCCCACCACCAACCATGGTTGTGCAGCCGTTTGAGGCTGAGGGGATGGGCTGAAGCTTTCCCCCACCACCAGCAGCAGCAGCACCACCACCACCACCAGTGGGCAGCCATCCGAGGCTGCAGGAGATGGGCTGGAGCTTTCCCACACTACCACCAGCAGCAGCAGCACCAGCACCACCACCACCACCACCACCAGTAAACAGCCATTCGAGGCTGCAGGGGATGGACTGAAGCCTCCCACCACCAGCAGCAGCAGCACCACTACCACCACTGAGCAGCCATCACCACTGGTGGACGGTGTGTAGTCCTGCCTCAATGGGCTGCTGTGCGGCCTGCCACTTGGAAATCCAGTGGGAATGACACCCACCTGAAAGACTGTGGCCTTGCACTCCCCAGGACAGAGCAATGGGCATGTTGCCCCCTCCAGAACCAGTGGGCAAGTTACCCACCTGAAAGACGGTGGCCTGGCACTCCCCAGGATCAAGAGCATGTTGCCCCCTCCAGAACCAGTGGGCAAGTTACCCACCTGAGAGACTGTGGCCTTGCACTCCCCAGGATCAAGAGCACAGGGCACGATGCCCCCCTACAGAACCAGTGGGTATGACACCCACCAACCCCAGCCTCCACAGGATCAAGAGCACAGGGCACAATGCCCCCTCCAGAACCAGTGGGTATGACACCCACCAACCCCAGCCTCACCAGGATCAAGAGTACAGGGCACGATGCCCCTTCCAGAACCAGTGGTTAGGACACCCACCAACCCCAGCCTCCCCAGGACCAAGAGCACAGGGCACAATGCCCCCTCCAAAACCAGTAGGTAAGACACCCACCAACCCCAGCCTCCACAGGATCAAGAGCACAGGGCACAATGCCTCCTCCAGAACCACTGGGTAAGACACTCACCAACCCCAGCCTCCCCAGGATCAAGAGTACAGGGCACAATGCCCCTTCCAGAACCAGTGGGTAAGACACCCACCGACCCCAGCATCCCCAGGACCAAGAGCACAGGGCACGATGCCCCCTCCAAAACCAGTAGGTAAGACACCCACCAAACCCAGCCTCTACAGGATCAAGAGCACAGGGCACAATGGCCCCTCCAGAACCACTGGGTAAGACACTCACCAACCCCAGCCTCCACAGGACTAAGAGCACAGGGCACGATGCCCCCTCCAAAACCAGTAGGTAAGACACCCACCAACCCCAGCCTCCACAGGATCAAGAGCACAGGGCACGATGCCCCCTCCATAACCACTGGGTAAGACACCCACCAACCCCAGCCTCCACAGGATCAAGAGCACAGGGCACGATGCCCCCTCCATAACCACTGGGTAAGACACCCACCAACCCCAGCCTCCACAGGATCAAGAGCACAGGGCACAATGCCCCCTCCAGAACCAGTGGGTAAGACACTCACCAACCCCAGCCTCCCTAGGATCAAGAGCACAGGGCACGATGCCCCTTCCAGAATCAGTGGGTAAGACACCCACCAACCCCAGCCTCCCCAGGACCAAGAGCAGAGGGCACGATGCCCCCTCCAAAACCAGTAGGTAAGACACCCACCAACCCCAGCCTCCCCAGGATCAAGAGCACAGGGAACGATGCCCCCTCCAAAACCAGTAGGTAAGACACCAACCAACCCCAGCCTCCACAGGATCAAGAGACCAGGGCACAATGCCCACTCCAGAACCACTGGGTAAAACACCCACCAACCGCAGCCTCCACAGGATCAAGAGCACAGGGCACGATGCCACCTCCAAAACCAGTGGGTAAGACACCGACCAACACCAGCCTCCCCAGGATCAAGAGTATAGGGCATGATGCCCCTTCCAGAACCAGTGGGTAAGACACCCACCAACCCCAGCCTCCCCAGGACCAAGAGCACAGGGCACGATGCCCCCTCCAAAACCAGTAGGTAAGACACCCACCAACCCCAGCCTCCCCAGGACTAAGAGCATAGGGCACGATGCCCCCTCCAAATCCAGTAGGTAAGACACCCACCAACCCCAGCCTCCATAGGATCAAGAGCACAGGGCACGATGCCCCCTCTAGAACCACTGGGTAAGACACTGACCAACACCAGCCTCCACAGGACTAAGAGCACAGGGCACGGTGCCCCCTCCAGAACAAGTGGGTAAGGCACCCACCAACCTGAGCCTCCCCAGGATCAAGAGCACAGGTCATCTTGCCCCCTACAGAGCATGCGGGCAAGTCACCCATTTGAGAGACTGTGGCCTTGTACTCCCCAGGATCAAGCACAGGGCATGTTGACCCCTCCAGAGCATGTGGGCAAATCACCCACTTGAAAGACTGTGGCCTTGCACTCCCCTGGATCAAGCACAGGGCATGTTGCCCCCTCCAGAACCAGTGGTCTTCTTTCATCTGCCGGCTGAGGTGCCTCCCCCTTCATCCCCAGTACCCCTGAGGTGCCTGCCTATTTTCCAAATGATGTCCCTGCAGTGTTCTCTACATGTTGCTGCAGGTGTCAGGTGCGGCCCTGGACTTTGGCCTGTGGCCCACGCACAATGAGGACTGGGCAGTGTCCCTTGAACTGTACATATGTATATAACAGTTACATTGCATTCTCGTATTTCTACTGTGTTGATATTACTACACACACTTTAGCACATTCCTGTTGTCCTTGCATTATTCATCAGGGTTACGGGGTAAATATGTTTTATTACTCCAGCTGTATGTGTATGGTGTTGGGGGTGTTGCGTATGTGTGTCACTCTCTTTTTCCTCCCCCCCTCCCCTGTGTGCTAGGCAGCTGTACTCACCGTGGTCGTCTTCGCCGTCATTGGTGTTCGTGGTGGAGCAGCACGTAGAAAATCATTGGAAATATTTGCAGCTCGGGCTCCATGGCAGCGTGGTTCTTCCCTGTGTCTCCAAAGGTGAGTCCTTTCCCTTCTGTGCAGTGTTTCCGCCAGGCTTTTGATGTCGTTGGTACCGCCCTGGAAAAGGTGGCAGTTTCCGGTGTCTTAATGCGGTGGGTGGAACATTGGCTTCCGCCTGGCTGTAGGCGGCTACCGCTGTGGTGCCTGTTGTTTCCGCCCTGGTGGCCGGTGTGGTAAAGTGGCTGTCTATCTGAGTTCTCACCGCCATGGTCATAATTTGGCGGTAGTTACCGCCAGCCTATTGGCAGTATTACCGCCACTTTATCACCGACCGCCAGGGTTGTAATGAGGGCCATAGTGTCCATCCCATGGCAATGGTGTCCTTAGAATGGCTCGGGTTACTGGCCAAACGAAGTTGGTGGTATCTCCTGCTATACCTTTCCAATGTCTGCTATGGAATGATTTGGAGTCCTCAGCCTGGGCTGAGGTAGAAAGAAAAACCCATGCAGCTATGCTGAGTATCCCTGAGTGGGTGTGCATCAAAACCCGAGCACAGAGCAAGGCACAGGGAGAAAAAGTAGAGTTGGAGTCCGGGGTACTGGCCCAACCTACCAAAAGAAAAGGCAGGAAGACTGGGGGACCAGCTTCCAAACAGATCACAGAGCAGACTCTCTCTCCTCAGGGAGAAGACCTAACAGCCCTAGAGGGAACTGAGCCTCAGGAGCTTGGGCCTTACACGGCAGAGCTCCTAGGGCCAGGGGTACCCTCTAGGGAAGATCTGAGCCAGGGGCAACAAACCTGTCCCATTGTTGAAGGCATGAGGCAGCAGGCTGCTGCACAGGAAAACGGTGATGTTAGTGGTACCCACAGGAACTATTGGGAGGAGCGGCTCCTGTATACTAAGGCCAGAGACCTTAAACTTGGTGCCACCAGAAGACTGTTAGTGCTTTAGCAATGCAGAGAGTTTCTCCTAACATTGGCCCATGACATCCCCTTTGCTGGGCACCTTAGTAAGACAAAAACAAGGAGTTGGTTGGTCAACCACTTCTACTGGCCTGGCATTTCCCAGAAAGTAAAGGAGTTTTACAACTCATGTGTCACCTCTCAGGCCAGTGGCAAGAAATGTGGACAATCAAAGCCCCCCCTAATTCCACTTCCAGTGGTTGGGGGTTCCCTTTAAAAGGGTTGGGATTGACATTGTTGGTCCCCTTGACCCTCCAACAGCATCAGGGAACAGATTTATACCGGTGGTAGTTGAACATGCTACCACGTACTGTAAGGAAATGCCTCCTTGGCATGGTTACCCGTTGACTTTTTGCCTTTTGCTGATGCTAATTATGATTGAAAGTGTGCTGGGACCCTGCTAACCAGGCCCCAGCACCAGTGTTCTTTCCCTAAACTGTACCTTTGCTTCCACAATTGGCACAGCCCTGGCACCCAGATAAGTCCCTTGTAAATGGTGCCCCTGGTACCAAGGGCCGTGATGCTAGGGAAGGTCTCTAAGGGCTCAGCATGTATTATGCCACCCTGGGGACTCCTCACTCAGCACATGCACACTGCCTCACAGCTTGTGTGTGCTGGTGGGGAGAAAATAACTAAGTCTACATGGCACTCCCCTCAGAGTGCCATTCCAGCCTCACACTGCCTGTGGCATAGGTAAGTCACCCCTCTAGCAGGCCTCACAGCCCTGAGGTAGGGTGCACTATACCACAGGTGAGGGCATATGTGCATGAGCACTATGCCCTACAGTGTCTAAGCAAAACCTTAGACATTGTAAGTGCAGGGTAGCCATAAGAAGTATATGGTCTGGGAGTTTGTCGAATACGAACTCCACAGTTCCATAATGGCTACACTGAAATCTGGGAAGTATGGTATCAAACTTCTCAGTACAATAAATGCATACTGATGCCAGTGTGGAATTTATTGTAAAATGCACCAAGAGGCCATCTTAGAGATGCCCCTTGAATACCAGTCCGACTCCTAGTGCTAGGCTGACCAGTTTCTGCCAGGTTGCCACAAGCAGACGAGTTGCTGGCCACATGGGGAGAGTGTCTTTGCCACTCTGTGGCCAGGAACAAAGCCTGTACTGGGTGGAGGTGCTTCTCACCTACCCCTGCAGGAACTGTAACACCTGGCGGTGAGCCTCAAAGGCTCATGCCTTTTGTTACAGCACCCCAGGGCATCCCAGCTAGTGGAGATGACCGCCCCTCCGGCCACTGCCCCCACTTTTGGCGGCAAGGCTGGAGGAGATAATGAGAAAAACAAGGAGGAGTCACCCACCAGTCAGGACAGCCCCTAAGGTGTCCTGAGCTGAGGTGACCCATGCCTTTAGAAATCCTCCATCTTAAGTTTGGAGGATTCCCCCAATAGGATTAGGGATGTTCCCCCCTCCCCTCAGGGAGGAGGCACAAAGAGAGTGTAGCCACCCTCCAGGGCAGTAGCCATTGGCTACTGCTCTCCAGGCCTAAGCACACCCCTAAATTTAATATTTAGGGGCACTCAAGAACCTAGGAAATCAGATTCCTGCAACCTGAAACAAGAAGAAGGACTGCTGACCTGAAAGCCCTGCAGAGACGACAGAGACGAAAACTGCTTTGGCCCCAGCCCTACCGGCCTGTCTCCTGACTCGAAGAAAACTGCAACAGCGACGTATCCAACAGGGACCAGCGACCTCTGAAGCCTCAGAGGACTGCCCTGAACCAAAGGACCAAGAAACTCCCGTGAACATTGGCTCAGTTCAAATCCAGCAACAACTTTGCAACTTTCTTGTAACTTTTAAGGACCTCACTCTTCCCGCCAGAAGCGTGAGAATTCACCCTCTGCACCCGACGCCCCCGGCTCGAGCTCCAGGGAACATACACTACAGGGAGGACTCCCAGGCGACTGTGACCTCGTAACCTGAGACGACCCCCCGGACCCACACAGCGACGCATGCAGAGAGAATCCAGAGGCTCCCCTGACCGCAACTGCCTGTAAAAAGGAACCCATATGCCTGGACCAAGCACTGCACCCGCAGCCCCCAGGACCAGAAGGAACTCAACCTCTGTGCAGGAGTGACCCTCAGGCGACCCTCTGCCTAGCCCAGTCAGTGACTGGCCCGTGAAGCCCCCCCCTGTGCCCTGCCTGCACCTCTAGAGTGACCCCCGGGTCCCTCCTTTGATCCTAATACAAAACCTGACTCCTGCTTTGCACACTGCACCCAGCCGCCCCTGTGCTACTGAGGGTGTGTTTTGTGTGCCTACTTGTGTCCCCCCCAGTGCTCTACAAAACCCCCTTGGTATGCCCTTCGAGAACGCAGGTACTTACCTGCTGGCAGACTGGAACCGGAGCACCCCTGTTCTTCATAGCCCCAAGAGCACTCCAAGACAAATGGAGTGGACCCCACATCATTGTTGAAAAGAAGGGAGAAGTCACCTACTTGGTTGACTTAGGCACTGCCAGGAGTCCCCTTAGGGTGCTCCATGTCAATCGCCTGAAACCCTACTATGACAGGGCGGTTCTCACCCTTCTCATGGCAACAGATGAGGGACAGGAAGAAGAGAGTGACCCTCTCCCTGATCTCTTCTCTTCCACAGAACAAGATGCTCTAGTGGAAGGTGTAGTTTTGGCAGATTGTCTTACTGCTGAGCAGAAAGACCACTGCATAAATCTCCTGGGTCAGTTTTCTGAACTCTTCTCTACTGTGCCAGGCACCACTTCTTGGTGTGAGCACACTATAGATACTGGAGACAGCTTGCCTGTCTAAAGTAAGATCTATAGGCAGCCTGACCATGTCAGGGACTGCATAAAACAAGAGGTTCAGAAAATGCTTGAACTGGGAGTAGTTGAGCACTCTGAAAGCCCATGGGCCTCTCCTGTGGTGCTTGTACCAAAGCCTCACTCTAAAGATGGGAAAAGAGAAATGAGGTTTTGTGTAGACTACAGAGGTCTCAACCAGGTAACAAAAACTGATGCTCACCCTATACCCAGGGCAGATGAGCTCATAGATACACTGGCATCTGCCAAGTATCTAAGCACCTTTGATTTGACTGCAGTGTATTGGCAGATCAAGTTATCAAAGGATGCTAAAGCAAAAACTGCATTTTCGACAATTGAAGGGCACTACCAATTCACAGTAATGCCCTTTGGTTTGAAAAATGCACCTGCCACTTTTCAGAGGTTGGTGAATACAGTCCTGCAAGGGTTGGAGGCTTTTAGTGCAGCATATCTAGATGATATAGCTGTCTTTAGCTCCACCTGGGATGATCACCTGGTCCACTTGTGGAAAGTTTTGGAGGCCCTGCAAAAGGCAGGCCTCACTATCAAGGCTTCAAAGTGCCAGATAGGGCAGGGGAAAGTGGTTTATCTGGGACACCTGGTAGGTGGAGACCAGATTGCACCACTTCAGGGGAAAATCCAAACTATTATAGATTGGGTTCCCCCTACAACTCAGACCCAATGTTCCCTGTAAGGCGCGCACGCACCTTTCCTTCCCCCATCGCGCAGGCCCCTTCGGCAAGCGCGCACGTTAATAAATAAGCCTTTTAGAGCAATAGTCGTGCTCTCCTATTGCAGAAAATGCTCATATTTGAATCTGGATTGAAGTGAATGAAAACAGCGTTTAAATGCCGCGGGAAGTGTTTTAAACATCATTTGGCGTACTTTAGCATACAAGCGAGCAAGTGATATTTATGTTGAAAATTAATGGTTAATGAGCTAGGAAATGCTTCAGAACAGTAGGAAATGTGCTGTTATCAACTTTTCCATCATTGTCATACTTCATAGTTGTTTATATGCATTATCACTTTCTCAGCTCAAATAAGCCTTTTAGAGCGATAGCCGTGCTCTCCTATTGCAGAAAATGCTCATATTTGAATCTGGATTGAAGTCAATGAAAACAGCGTTTAAAGGCCGCGGGGAGTGTTTTAAACATCATTTGGCGTACTTTAGCATACAAGTGAGCAAGTGATATTTATGTTGAAAATTAATGGTTAATGAACTAGGAAATGCTTCAGAACAGTAGGAAATGTGCTGTTATCAACTTTTCCATCATTGTCATACTTCATAGTTGTTTATATGCATTATCACTTTCTCAGCTCAAATAAGCCTTTTAGAGCGATAGTCGTGCTCTCCTATTGCAGAAAATGCTCATATTTGAATCTGGATTGAAGTCAATGAAAACAGCGTTTAAAGGCCGCGGGCAATGTTCCTCTGTTTTCTCTAACTGGGGTGTAGGTGGCACTTAACAGGTCATGTCCTTGGGGTGTGCAACCAGGTCACAAAACTGCCTTGATGCCCTATTGCATGGAGCAATGATATCCCTTTTTTGCTTTAGTGGTATGGAGAGGCTAATGCCAAAGATCTTGGCTAGTTATGCGCTGCGCGCCCGTGAATGGTCAATTTCTTGGCGCACGTATCCTTGGCTGCAGCGCACAGAGACCGCACACTGCCGCACACAGTGGAAAAAAATTAGAGGGAACATTGCTCAGACCCAGGTGAGAGCCTTCTTAGGCCTCACTGGGTATTACAGGAGGTTCATAAAGAACTATGGCTCCATAGCAGCCCCTCTTAATGACCTCACCTCTAAGAAAATGCCTAAAAAGGTATTGTGGACAGCTAGCTGTCAGAAAGCTTTTGAGGAGCTGAAACAGGCCATGTGCACTGCACCTGTCCTAAAAAGCCCATGTTACTCCAAGAAATTCATTGTTCAAACTGATTCATCTGAATTAGGGGTAGGGGCAGTCTTATCACAACTCAATTCTGAGGGCCAGGATCAACCTGCTGCTTTTATCAGCAGGAGGTTGACCCCTAGAGAAAAGCGTTGGTCTGCCATAGAGAGGGAGGCCTTTGCTGTGGTCTGGGCACTGAAGAAGCTGAGGCCATACCTGTTCGGCACTCACTTAATTGTTCAGACAGACCACAAACCTCTACTTTGGCTAAACCAAATGAAAGGTGAAAACCCTAAATTGTTGAGGTGGTCCATATCCCTACAGGGAATGGACTATACAGTGGAACATAGACCTGGGAGTACCCACTCCAATGCAGATGGACACTCCAGATATTTCCACTTAGACAATGAAGACTCATCAGGTCATGGCTAGTCTTGTCCTTCGTTTGGGGGGGCGGGGGGGGGGTTGTGTAGGGAAGTACCATCTTGCCTGGCATGTTATCCCCATATTTCACTGTATATATGTTGTTTTAGTGTATGTGTCACTGGGACCCTGCCAGCCAGGGCCCCAGTGCTCATAAGTGTGCCCTGTATGTGTTCCCTGTGTGATGACTAACTGTCTCACTGAGGCTCTGCTAACCAGAACCTCAGTGGTTATGCTCTCTCTGCTTTCTAAATTGTCACTAACAGGCTAGTGACCAATTTCACCAATTCACATTGGCATACTGGAACACCCTTATAATTCCATAGCATATGGTACTGAGGTACCCAGGGTATTGGGGTTCCAGGAGATCCCTATGGGCTGCAGCATTTATTTTGCCACCCATAGGGAGCTCTGACAATTCTTACACAGGCCTGCCACTGCAACCTGAGTGAAATAATGCCCACATTATTTCACAGCCATTTTACACTGCACTTAAATAACTTATAAGTCACCTATATGTCTAACCTTCACCTGGTGAAGGTTGGGTGCCAAGTTACTTAGTGTGTAGGCACCCTGGCACTAGCCAAGGTGCCCCCACATCTTTCAGGGCAAATTCCCCGGACTTTGTGAGTGCGGGGACACCATTACACGTGTGCACTATACATAGGTCACTACCTATGTATAGCATCACAATGGTAACTCCGAACATGGCCATGTAATATGTCTAAGATCATGGAATTGTCACCCCAATGCCATCCTGGCATTGGGGAGACAATTCCATGATCCCCCGGGTCTCTAGCACAGACCCGGGTACTGCCAAACTACCTTTCCCGGGGTTTCACTGCAACTGCTGCTGCTGCCAACCCCTCAGACAGGTTTCTGCCCTCCTGGGGTCCAGCCAGGCTTGGCCCAGGAAGGCAGAACAAAGGACTTCCTCAGAGAGAGGGTGTTACACCCTCTCCCTTTGGAAAAAGGTGTCAGGGCTGTGGAGGAGTAGCCTCCCCCAGCCTCTGGAAATGCTTTGATGGGCTCAGATGGTGCCCATCTCTGCATAAGCCAGTCTACACCGGTTCAGGGATCCCCCAGCCCTGCTCTGGGGCGAAAGTGGACAAAGGAAAGGGGAGTGACCACTCCCCTGACCTGCGTCTCCCAGGGGAGGTGCCCAGAGCTCCTCCAGTGTGCTCCAGACCTCTGCCATCTTGGAAACAGAGGTGCTGCTGGCACACTGGACTGCTCTGAGTGGCCAGTGCCAGCAGGTGACGTCAGAGACTCCTCCTGATAGGCTCTTACCTGTGTTGCTAGCCTATCCTCCTTCCTAGGTAGCCAAACCTCCTTTTCTGGCTATTTAGGGTCTCTGCTTTGGGGAATTCTTTAGATAACAAATGCAAGAGCTCATCAGAGTTCCTCTGCATCTCTCTCTTCACCTTCTGCCAAGGAATCGACCGCTGACTGCTCAGGACTCCTGCAAAACCGCAACAAAGTAGCAAAGACGACTACTGCAACCTTGTATTGCTGATCCTGCCGCCTTCTCGACTGTTTTCCTGGTGGTGCATGCTGTGGGGGTAGTCTGCCTCCTCTCTGCACTAGAAGCTCCGAAGAAATCTCCCATGGGTCGACGTAATCTTCCCCCTGCAACCGCAGGCAACAAAAGACTGCATCACCGGTCCTCTGGGTCCCCTCTCAGCACGACGAGCGTGGTCCCTGGAACTCAGCAACTTTGTCCAAGTGACTCCCACAGTCCACTGACTCTTCAGTCCAAGTTTGGTGGAGGTAAGTCCTTGCCTCCCCACGCTAGACTGCATTGCTGGGTACCACGTGATTTGCAGCTGCTCCGGCTCCTGTGCACTCTTCCAGGATTTCCTTTGTGCACAACCAAGCCTGGGTCCCCGACACTCTAACCTGCAGTGCACAACCTCCTGAGTTGTCCTCCGGCGTCGTGGGATCTTCTTTTGTGACTTCGGGTGAGCTCTGGTTCACTCCTCTTCGTAGTGCCTGTTCCGGCACTTCTGCGGGTGCTGCCTGCTTCTGTGAGGGCTCCATATCTTGCTGGGTGCCCCCTCTGTCTCCTCACACAATTGGCGACATCCTGGTCCCTCCTGGGCCACAGCAGCATCCAAAAACCCTAACCGTGACCCTTGCAGCTAGCAAGGCTTGGTTGCGTTCTTTCTGCGTGGGAACACCTCTGCAAGCTTCTTCACGATGTGGGACATCCATCCTCCAAAGGGGAAGTTTCTAGCCCTCTTCGTCCTTGCAGAATCCACAGCTTCTACCATCCGGTGGCAGCTTCTTTGCACCCTCAGCTGGCATTTCCTGGGCATCTGCCCAACCTCGACTTTGTCGCGACTCTTGGACTTGTTCCCCTTGTTCCACAGGTACTCTCGTCCGGAAATCCACTTTGGTTGCATTGCTGGTGTTGGTCTCCCTTGCAGAATTCCCCTATCACGACTTCTGTGCTCTCTGGGGAATATAGGTGCACTTTACACCTACTTTTCAGGGTCTTGGGGTGGGCTATTTTTCTAACCCTCACTGTTTTCTTACAGTCCCAGCGACGCTCTACAAGCTCACATAGGTTTGGGGTCCATACGTTATTTGCATTCCACTTTTGGAGTATATGGTTTGTGTTGCCCCTATACCTATGTGCTCCTATTGCAATACATTGTAACTTTACACTGCTTGCATTACTTCCTTTTGCTATTACTGCATATTTTTGGTATTGTGTACATATATCTTGTGTATATTTGTCATCCTCATACTGAGGGTACTCACTGAGATATTTTTGGCATATTGTCATAAATTTGAAGTACCTTTATTTTTAGTATATCTGTGTATTGTGTTTTCTTATGATATTGTGCATATGACACCAGTGGTATAGTAGGAGCTTTGCATGTCTCCTAGTTCAGCCTAAGCTGCTCTGCTATAGCTACCTTCTATCAGCCTAAGCTGCTAGAAACACCTCTTCTACACTAATAAGGGATTACTGGACCTGGTACAGAGTGTAAGTACCCCTCGGTACCCACTACAAGCCAGGCCAGCCTCCTACACAGAGGACCTGAAAATTAGAGCCTGACCAAACGTTCGCGGCGCCATGTCGCGTAGGCTCTCATTATTCTAATAGACTACTGGATTTTGAGCGGCAGAATCGCCCACGGTGTGGGAGACTAAGTCTTACCCACTGCGGTTGACACCTCTCGCTCCAATCCGGGTTTTGCTCCGGCCAACTAGCAGTGCCTCATCTCTACCCAAGGATAGTGATGACTGGGCAGCTTAGCGCATGACATACTTGGCTTCTCAGGGAAGTCGTGGTCACTCAGGTCTCATCCGTTTCTCTCATTTACAATCCAGTCTCATATATAAATGACAAACTTGAAGCAGTATATGTTTCAATAATGAGTTTAATAAAACAACTGCATCTTAGATAGCAAAGCATGAGCTGCAATAACCAGGATGACACAACATGACAGTATTAAAATTGTGAAGAGAAGAGTAAAGCATAAAAACAACGCTATCATATTGTCACTATAATCGATGGACTAATTCCTACCTAGGTCATGATAGAGCACAGCATGTTAAGCTCTAATTCTTCCCTTCATGTTCCCTGGGAAGACATCAACCCTCATATCTGAGCAAAGGCCAGCGGTCTGCGTTAGCATCTGTAGCGAAGAATTCAGCAATCAGCATACAGTTGTGGTTCACTGGCTGGAATCTCCCTCTAACGTGTAAGGGACAAGGAAGTATTTTTATAACAACACAACTGATGTTCTGAGAAAATGTCCCTACGTAAGGATGTGTATTTTCTACGAATGTTGGAGACTAAACTTCTACCACGTTCACCGGCAATGTACCGTGCTGTAGCATTGGAAAGAGCACAGAGTGATCAAGAATGTCTTGTTTGAGAACAGAGTGCTGGCCTAGGCAAAAACGGTTAAATAAACGGAAAATAAAACAAGACCGTAAAAATGGTTATTGTAACAATAATAAGATGAAGCTGAATAAAATATATCTAGGTTAGAGTGCACAGTGGCTTAGTGTGTTAAAATAACGTGCATGGAGCTAAAAGTAAAATGGCTACACAACACCACTGTGTCTGTCCCCCACTTCTAAAGTACACAAACCCAAGCACTCAGACACCCAACAGCCATCCACCTCACAACAGCATGCAGCCCATGCACCTGCACCCAAAATCAGGAGACAGACACCTCCTACAACCACTCCCTCTACCTCCACTCCCAAACCTTCTCCCTCTTCCCACGCCAATGTCCTTAAAAAGCTTATCCTTGCCCAACTTAATCTCTTCTCTACCCCCGCATCCTTCACGTCTGGCCAGGGTGGCAAAAACCCAGGCAAGCACCTCAGCCACCCAGTCCACGGCCCAGTAATTTTCACACCCACTCGTAATGGGAATGGATCCAGGGCACCTGTGCAGGGCACATGTCCAGAGGTTAATGGAGCCTGCACCAGGCAGCATCAAGGAAAGGGTGCCTGCCCCAGCTGCGGGCCGGAAGACCAAGGAGCCAGCCCCTGCTGCTGCCAGGAAGGGCAAGGAGCCAGCCCCTGCTGCTGCCAGGAAGGGCAAGGAGCCAGGGGCAGGGACTCAGATGGAGCCCCCACCACCAACCATGGTTGTGCAGCCGTTTGAGGCTGAGGGGATGGGCTGAAGCTTTCCCCCACCACCATCAGCAGCAGCACCACCACCACCAGTGGGCAGCCATCCGAGGCTGCAGGAGATGGGCTGGAGCTTTCCCACACTACCACCAGCAGCAGCAGCAGCACCAGCACCACCACCACCACCAGTAAGCAGCCATTCGAGGCTGCAGGGGATGGACTGGAGCCTCCCACCACCAGCAGCAGCAGCACCACTACCACCACTGAGCAGCCATCACCACTGGTGGACGGTGTGTAGTCCTGCCTCAATGGGCTGCTGTGCGGCCTGCCACTTGGAAATCCAGTGGGAATGACACCCACCTGAAAGACTGTGGCCTTGCACTCCCCAGGACAGAGCAATGGGCATGTTGCCCCCTCCAGAACCAGTGGGCAAGTTACCCACCTGAGAGACGGTGGCCTGGCACTCCCCAGGATCAAGAGCATGTTGCCCCCTCCAGAACCAGTGGGCAAGTTACCCACCTGAGAGACTGTGGCCTTGCACTCCCCAGGATCAAGAGCACAGGGCACGATGCCCCCTTACAGAACCAGTGGGTATGACACCCACCAACCCCAGCCTCCACAGGATCAAGAGCACAGGGCACAATGTCCCCTTCCAGAACCAGTGGGTATGACACCCACCAACCCCAGCCTCACCAGGATCAAGAGTACAGGGCACGATGCCCCTTCCAGAACCAGTGGTTAAGACACCCACCAACCCCAGCCTCCCCAGGACCAAGAGCACAGGGCACGATGCCCCCTCCAAAACCAGTAGGTAAGACACCCACCAACCCCAGCCTCCACAGGATCAAGAGCACAGGGCACAATGCCTCCTCCAGAACCACTGGGTAAGACACTCACCAGCCCCAGCCTCCCCAGGATCAAGAGTACAGGGCACAATGCCCCTTCCAGAACCAGTGGGTAAGACACCCACCGACCCCAGCATCCCCATGACCAAGAGCACAGGGCACGATGCCCCCTCCAAAACCAGTAGGTAAGACACCCACCAACCCCAGCCTCTACAGGATCAAGAGCACAGGGCACAATGGCCCCTCCAGAACCACTGGGTAAGACACCCACCAACCCCAGCCTCCACAGGACTAAGAGCACAGGGCACGATGCCCCCTCCAAAACCAGTAGGTAAGACACCCACCAACCCCAGCCTCCACAGGATCAAGAGCACAGGGCACGATGCCCCCTCCATAACCACTGGGGAAGACACCCTCCAACGCCAGCCTCCACAGGATCAAGAGCACAGGGCACAATGCCCCCTCCAGAACCAGTGGGTAAGACACTCACCAACCCCAGCCTCCCCAGGATCAAGAGCACAGGGCACGATGCCCCTTCCAGAATCAGTGGGTAAGACACCCACCAACCCCAGCCTCCCCAGGACCAAGAGCAGAGGGCACGATGCCCCCTCCAAAACCAGTAGGTAAGACACCCACCAACCCCAGCCTCCCCAGGATCAAGAGCACAGGGAACGATGCCCCCTCCAAAACCAGTAGGTAAGACACCAACCAACCCCAGCCTCCACAGGATCAAGAGACCAGGGCACAATGCCCACTCCAGAACCACTGGGTAAAACACCCACCAACCGCAGCCTCCACAGGATCAAGAGCACAGGGCACGATGCCACCTCCAAAACCAGTGGGTAAGACACCGACCAACACCAGCCTCCCCAGGATCAAGAGTATAGGTCATGATGCCCCTTCCAGAACCAGTGGGTAAGACACCCACCAACCCCAGCCTCCCCAGGACCAAGAGCACAGGGCACGATGCCCCCTCCAAAACCAGTAGGTAAGACACCCACCAACCCCAGCCTCCCCAGGACTAAGAGCATAGGGCACGATGCCCCCTCCAAATCCAGTAGGTAAGACACCCACCAACCCCAGCCTCCATAGGATCAAGAGCACAGGGCACAATGCCCCCTCTAGAACCACTGGGTAAGACACTGACCAACACCAGCCTCCACAGGACTAAGAGCACAGGGCACGGTGCCCCCTCCAGAACCAGTGGGTAAGGCACCCACCAACCTGAGCCTCCCCAGGATCAAGAGCACAGGTCATCTTGCCCCCTACAGAGCATGCGGGCAAGTCACCCATTTGAGAGACTGTGGCCTTGTACTCCCCAGGATCAAGCACAGGGCATGTTGACCCCTCCAGAGCATGTGGGCAAATCACCCACTTGAAAGACTGTGGCCTTGCACTCCCCTGGATCAAGCACAGGGCATGTTGCCCCCTCCAGAACCAGTGGTCTTCTTTCATCTGCCGGCTGAGGTGCCTCCCCCTTCATCCCCAGTACCCCTGAGGTGCCTGCCTATTTTCCAAATGATGTCCCTGCAGTGTTCTCTACATGTTGCTGCAGGTGTCAGGTGCGGCCCTGGACTTTGGCCTGTGGCCCACGCACAATGAGGACTGGGCAGAGTCCCTTGAACTGTACATATGTATATAACAGTTACATTGCATTCTCGTATTTCTACTGTGTTGATATTACTACACTCACTTTAGCACATTCCTGTTGTCCTTGCATTATTCATCAGGGTTACGGGGTAAATATGTTTTATTACTCCAGCTGTATGTGTATGGTGTTGGGGGTGTTGCGTATGTGTGTCACTCTCTTTTTCCTCCCCCCCTCCCCTGTGTGCTAGGCAGCTGTACTCACCGTGGTCGTCTTCGCCGTCATTGGTGTTCGTGGTGGAGCAGCACGTAGAAAATCATTGGGAATATTTGCAGCTCGGGCTCCATGGCAGCGTGGTTCTTCCCTGTGTCTCCAAAGGTGAGTCCTTTCCCTTCTGTGCAGTGTTTCCGCCAGGCTTTTGATGTCGTTAGTACCGCCCTGGAAAAGGTGGCAGTTTCCGGTGTCTTAATGCGGTGGGTGGAACATTGGCTTCCGCCTGGCTGTAGGCGGCTACCGCTGTGGTGCCTGTTGTTTCCGCCCTGGTGGCCGGTGTGGTAAAGTGGCTGTCTATCTGAGTTCTCACCGCCATGGTCATAATTTGGCGGTAGTTACCGCCAGCCTATTGGCAGTATTACCGCCACTTTATCACCGACCGCCAGGGTTGTAATGAGGGCCATAGTGTCCATCCTTAGAATGGCTCTGGTTACTGGCCAAACGAAGTTGGTGGTATCTCCTGCTATACCTTTCCAATGTCTGCTATGGAATGATTTGGAGTCCTCAGCCTGGGCTGAGGTAGAAAGAAAAACCCATGCAGCTATGCTGAGTATCCCTGAGTGGGTGTGCATCAAAACCCGAGCACAGAGCAAGGCACAGGGAGAAAAAGTAGAGTTGGAGTCCGGGGTACTGGCCCAACCTACCAAAAGAAAAGGCAGGAAGACTGGGGGACCAGCTTCCAAACAGATCACAGAGCAGACTCTCTCTCCTCAGGGAGAAGACCTAACAGCCCTAGAGGGAACTGAGCCTCAGGAGCTTGGGCCTTACACGGCAGAGCTCCTAGGGCCAGGGGTACCCTCTAGGGAAGATCTGAGCCAGGGACAACAAACCTGTCCCATTGTTGAAGGCATGAGGCAGCAGGCTGCTGCACAGGAAAACGGTGATGTTAGTGGTACCCACAGGAACTATTGGGAGGAGCGGCTCCTGTATACTAAGGCCAGAGACCTTAAACTTGGTGCCACCAGAAGACTGTTAGTGCCTTAGCAATGCAGAGAGTTTCTCCTAACATTGGCCCATGACATCCCCTTTGCTGGGCACCTTAGTAAGACAAAAACAAGGAGTTGGTTGGTCAACCACTTCTACTGGCCTGGCATTTCCCAGAAAGTAAAGGAGTTTTACAACTCATGTGTCACCTCTCAGGCCAGTGGCAAGACATGTGGACAATCAAAGCCCCCCCTAATTCCACTTCCAGTGGTTGGGGGTTCCCTTTAAAAGGGTTGGGATTGACATTGTTGGTCCCCTTGACCCTCCAACAGCATCAGGGAACAGATTTATACCGGTGGTAGTTGAACATGCTACCACGTACTGTAAGGAAATGCCTCCTTGGCATGGTTACCCGTTGACTTTTTGCCTTTTGCTGATGCTAATTATGATTGAAAGTGTGCTGGGACCCTGCTAACCAGGCCCCAGCACCAGTGTTCTTTCCCTAAACTGTACCTTTGCTTCCACAATTGGCACAGCCCTGGCACCCAGATAAGTCCCTTGTAAATGGTGCCCCTGGTACCAAGGGCCGTGATGCTAGGGAAGGTCTCTAAGGGCTCAGCATGTATTATGCCACCCTGGGGACTCCTCACTCAGCACATGCACACTGCCTCACAGCTTGTGTGTGCTAGTGGGGAGAAAATAACTAAGTCTACATGGCACTCCCCTCAGAGTGCCATTCCAGCCTCATACTGCCTGTGGCATAGGTAAGTCACCCCTCTAGCAGGCCTCACAGCCCTGAGGTAGGGTGCACTATACCACAGGTGAGGGCATATGTGCATGAGCACTATGCCCTACAGTGTCTAAGCAAAACCTTAGACATTGTAAGTGCAGGGTAGCCATAAGGAGTATATGGTCTGGGAGTTTGTCGAATACGAACTCCACAGTTCCATAATGGCTACACTGAAATCTGGGAAGTTTGGTATCAAACTTCTCAGCACAATAAATGCATACTGATGCCAGTGTGGAATTTATTGTAAAATGCACCAAGAGGCCATCTTAGAGATGCCCCTTGAATACCAGTCCGACCAGTTTCTGCCAGGCTGCCACAAGTAGACGAGTTGCTGGCCACATGGGGAGAGTGTCTTTGCCACTCTGTGGCCAGGAACAAAGCCTGTACTGGGTGGAGGTGCTTCTCACCTACCCCTGCAGGAACTGTAACACCTGGCGGTGAGCCTCAAAGGCTCATGCCTTTTGTTACAGCACCCCAGGGCATCCCAGCTAGTGGAGATGACCGCCCCTCCGGCCACTGCCCCCACTTTTGGCGGCAAGGCTGGAGGAGATAATGAGAAAAACAAGGAGGAGTCACCCACCAGTCAGGACAGCCCCTAAGGTGTCCTGAGCTGAGGTGACCCATGCCTTTAGAAATCCTCCATCTTAAGTTTGGAGGATTCCCCCAATAGGATTAGGGATGTTCCCCCCTCCCCTCAGGGAGGAGGCACAAAGAGAGTGTAGCCACCCTCCAGGGCAGTAGCCATTGGCTACTGCTCTCCAGGCCTAAGCACACCCCTAAATTTAATATTTAGGGGCACTCAAGAACCCAGGAAATCAGATTCCTGCAACCTGAAACAAGAAGAAGGACTGCTGACCTGAAAGCCCTGCAGAGACGACGGAGACGAAAACTGCTTTGGCCCCAGCCCTACCGGCCTGTCTCCTGACTCGAAGAAAACTGCAACAGCGACGTATCCAACAGGGACCAGCGACCTCTGAAGCCTCAGAGGACTGCCCTGAACCAAAGGACCAAGAAACTCCCGTGAACATTGGCTCAGTTCAAATCCAGCAACAACTTTGCAACTTTCTTGTAACTTTTAAGGACCTCACTCTTCCCGCCAGAAGCGTGAGAATTCACCCTCTGCACCCGACGCCCCCGGCTCGAGCTCCAGGGAACATACACTACAGGGAGGACTCCCAGGCGACTGTGACCTCGTAACCTGAGACGACCCCCCGGACCCACACAGCGACGCATGCAGAGAGAATCCAGAGGCTCCCCCTGACCGCAACTGCCTGTAAAAAGGAACCCATATGCCTGGACCAAGCACTGCACCCGCAGCCCCCAGGACCAGAAGGAACTCAACCTCTGTGCAGGAGTGACCCTCAGGCGACCCTCTGCCTAGCCCAGTCAGTGGCTGGCCCGTGAAGCCCCCCCCTGTGCCCTGCCTGCACCTCTAGAGTGACCCCCGGGTCCCTCCTTTGATCCTAATATAAAACCTGACTCCTGCTTTGCACACTGCACCCAGCCGCCCCTGTGCCACTGAGGGTGTGTTTTGTGTGCCTACTTGTGTCCCCCCCAGTGCTCTACAAAACCCCCCTGGTATGCCCTTTGAGAATGCAGGTACTTACCTGCTGGCAGACTGGAACCGGAGCACCCCTGTTCTTTATAGGCCCAAGAGCACTCCAAGACAAATGGAGTGGACCCCACATCATTGTTGAAAAGAAGGGAGAAGTCACCTACTTGGTTGACTTAGGCACTGCCAGGAGTCCCCTTAGGGTGCTCCATGTCAATCGCCTGAAACCCTACTATGACAGGGCTGATCTCACCCTGCTCATGGCAACAGATGAGGGACAGGAAGAAGAGAGTGACCCTCTCCCTGATCTCTTCTCTTCCACAGAACAAGATGCTCTAGTGGAAGGTGTAGTTTTGGCAGATTGTCTTACTGCTGAGCAGAAAGACCACTGCATAAATCTCCTGGGTCAGTTTTCTGAACTCTTCTCTACTGTGCCAGGCACCACTTCTTGGTGTGAGCACACTATAGATACTGGAGACAGCTTGCCTGTCTAAAGTAAGATCTATAGGCAGCCTGACCATGTCAGGGACTGCATAAAACAAGAGGTTCAGAAAATGCTTGAACTGGGAGTAGTTGAGCACTCTGAAAGCCCATGGGCCTCTCCTGTGGTGCTTGTACCAAAGCCTCACTCTAAAGATGGGAAAAGAGAAATGAGGTTTTGTGTAGACTACAGAGGTCTCAACCAGGTAACAAAAACTGATGCTCACCCTATACCCAGGGCAGATGAGCTCATAGATACACTGGCATCTGCCAAGTATCTAAGCACCTTTGATTTGACTGCAGGGTATTGGCAGATCAAGTTATCAAAGGATGCTAAAGCAAAAACTGCATTTTCGACTATTGGAGGGCACTACCAATTCACAGTAATGCCCTTTGGTTTGAAAAATGCACCTGCCACTTTTCAGAGGTTGGTGAATACAGTCCTGCAAGGGTTGGAGGCTTTTAGTGCAGCATATCTAGATGATATAGCTGTCTTTAGCTCCACCTGGGATGATCACCTGGTCCACCTGTGGAAAGTTTTGGAGGCCCTGCAAAAGGCAGGCCTCACTATCAAGGCTTCAAAGTGCCAGATAGGGCAGGGGAAAGTGGTTTATCTGGGACACCTGGTAGGTGGAGACCAGATTGCACCACTTCAGGGGAAAATCCAAACTATTATAGATTGGGTTCCCCCTACAACTCAGACCCAATGTTCCCTGTAAGGCGCGCGCGCACCTTTCCTTCCCCCATCGCGCAGGCCCCTTCGGCAAGCGCGCACGTTAATAAATAAGCCTTTTAGAGCAATAGTCGTGCTCTCCTATTGCAGAAAATGCTCATATTTGAATCTGGATTGAAGTGAATGAAAACAGCGTTTAAATGCCGCGGGAAGTGTTTTAAACATCATTTGGCGTACTTTAGCATACAAGCGAGCAAGTGATATTTATGTTGAAAATTAATGGTTAATGAGCTAGGAAATGCTTCAGAACAGTAGGAAATGTGCTGTTATCAACTTTTCCATCATTGTCATACTTCATAGTTGTTTATATGCATTATCACATTCTCAGCTCAAATAAGCCTTTTAGAGCGATAGCCGTGCTCTCCTATTGCAGAAAATGCTCATATTTGAATCTGGATTGAAGTCAATGAAAACAGCGTTTAAAGGCCGCGGGGAGTGTTTTAAACATCATTTGGCGTACTTTAGCATACAAGTGAGCAAGTGATATTTATGTTGAAAATTAATGGTTAATGAACTAGGAAATGCTTCAGAACAGTAGGAAATGTGCTGTTATCAACTTTTCCATCATTGTCATACTTCATAGTTGTTTATATGCATTATCACTTTCTCAGCTCAAATAAGCCTTTTAGAGCGATAGTCGTGCTCTCCTATTGCAGAAAATGCTCATATTTGAATCTGGATTGAAGTCAATGAAAACAGTTTAAAGGCCGCGGGCAATGTTCCTCTGTTTTCTCTAACTGGGGTGTAGGTGGCACTTAACAGGTCATGTCCTTGGGGTGTGCAACCAGGTCACAAAACTGCCTTGATGCCCTATTGCATGGAGCAATGATATCCCTTTTTTGCTTTAGTGGTATGGAGAGGCTAATGCCAAAGATCTTGGCTAGTTATGCGCTGCGCGCGCGTGAATGGTCAATTTCTTGGCGCACGTATCCTTGGCTGCAGCGCACAGAGACCGCACACTGCCGCACACAGTGGAAAAAAATTAGAGGGAACATTGCTCAGACCCAGGTGAGAGCCTTCTTAGGCGTCACTGGGTATTACAGGAGGTTCATAAAGAACTATGGCTCCATAGCAGCCCCTCTTAATGACCTCACCTCTAAGAAAATGCCTAAAAAGGTATTGTGGACAGCTAGCTGTCAGAAAGCTTTTGAGGAGCTGAAACAGGCCATGTGCACTGCACCTGTCCTAAAAAGCCCATGTTACTCCAAGAAATTCATTGTTCAAACTGATTCATCTGAATTAGGGGTAGGGGCAGTCTTATCACAACTCAATTCTGAGGGCCAGGATCAACCTGCTGCTTTTATCAGCAGGAGGTTGACCCCTAGAGAAAAGCGTTGGTCTGCCATAGAGAGGGAGGCCTTTGCTGTGGTCTGGGCACTGAAGAAGCTGAGGCCATACCTGTTCGGCACTCACTTAATTTTTCAGACAGACCACAAACCTCTACTTTGGCTAAACCAAATGAAAGGTGAAAACCCTAAATTGTTGAGGTGGTCCATATCCCTACAGGGAATGGACTATACAGTGGAACATAGACCTGGGAGTACCCACTCCAATGCAGATGGACACTCCAGATATTTCCACTTAGACAATGAAGACTCATCAGGTCATGGCTAGTCTTGGCCTTCGTTTGGGGGGGGGGTGGGGGGGGTTGTGTAGGGAAGTACCATCTTGCCTGGCATGTTATCCTCATATTTCACTGTATATATGTTGTTTTAGTGTATGTGTCACTGGGACCCTGTCAGCCAGGGCCCCAGTGCTCATAAGTGTGCCCTGTATGTGTTCCCTGTGTGATGACTAACTGTCTCACTGAGGCTCTGCTAACCAGAACCTCAGTGGTTATGCTCTCTCTGCTTTCTAAATTGTCACTAACAGGCTAGTGACCAATTTCACCAATTCACATTGGCATACTGGAACACCCTTATAATTCCATAGCATATGGTACTGAGGTACCCAGGGTATTGGGGTTCCAGGAGATCCCTATGGGCTGCAGCATTTATTTTGCCACCCATAGGGAGCTCTGACAATTCTTACACAGGCCTGCCACTGCAACCTGAGTGAAATAATGCCCACATTATTTCACAGCCATTTTACACTGCACTTAAATAACTTATAAGTCACCTATATGTCTAACCTTCACCTGGTGAAGGTTGGGTGCCAAGTTACTTAGTGTGTAGGCACCCTGGCACTAGCCAAGGTGCCCCCACATCGTTCAGGGCAAATTCCCCGGACTTTGTGAGTGCGGGGACACCATTACACGCGTGCACTATACATAGGTCACTACCTATGTATAGCATCACAATGGTAACTCCGAACATGGCCATGTAATATGTCTAAGATCATGGAATTGTCACCCCAATGCCATCCTGGCATTGGGGAGACAATTCCATGATCCCCCGGGTCTCTAGCACAGACCCGGGTACTGCCAAACTACCCTTCCCGGGGTTTCACTGCAGCTGCTGCTGCTGCCAACCCCTCAGACAGGTTTCTGCCCTCCTGGGGTCCAGCCAGGCTTGGCCCAGGAAGGCAGAACAAAGGACTTCCTCAGAGAGAGGGTGTTACACCCTCTCCCTTTGGAAAAAGGTGTCAGGGCTGTGGAGGAGTAGCCTCCCCCAGCCTCTGGAAATGCTTTGATGGGCTCAGATGGTGCCCATCTCTGCATAAGCCAGTCTACACCGGTTCAGGGATCCCCCAGCCCTGCTCTGGGGCGAAAGTGGACAAAGGAAAGGGGAGTGACCACTCCCCTGACCTGCGTCTCCCAGGGGAGGTGCCCAGAGCTCCTCCAGTGTGCTCCAGACCTCTGCCATCTTGGAAACAGAGGTGCTGCTGGCACACTGGACTGCTCTGAGTGGCCAGTGCCAGCAGGTGACGTCAGAGACTCCTCCTGATAGGCTCTTACCTGTGTTGCTAGCCTATCCTCCTTCCTAGGTAGCCAAACCTCCTTTTCTGGCTATTTAGGGTCTCTGCTTTGGGGAATTCTTTAGATAACAAATGCAAGAGCTCATCAGAGTTCCTCTGCATCTCTCTCTTCACCTTCTGCCAAGGAATCGACCGCTGACTGCTCAGGACTCCTGCAAAACCGCAACAAAGTAGCAAAGACGACTACTGCAACCTTGTATCGCTGATCCTGCCGCCTTCTCGACTGTTTTCCTGGTGGTGCATGCTGTGGGGGTAGTCTGCCTCCTCTCTGCACTAGAAGCTCCGAAGAAATCTCCCATGGGTCGACGTAATCTTCCCCCTGCAACCGCAGGCAACAAAAGACTGCATCACCGGTCCTCTGGGTCCCCTCTCAGCACGACGAGCGTGGTCCCTGGAACTCAGCAACTTTGTCCAAGTGACTCCCACAGTCCACTGACTCTTCAGTCCAAGTTTGGTGGAGGTAAGTCCTTGCCTCCCCACGCTAGACTGCATTGCTGGGTACCACGTCATTTGCAGCTGCTCCGGCTCCTGTGCACTCTTCCAGGATTTCCTTTGTGCACAACCAAGCCTGGGTCCCCGACACTCTAACCTGCAGTGCACAACCTCCTGAGTTGTCCTCCGGCGTCGTGGGATCTTCTTTTGTGACTTCGGGTGAGCTCTGGTTCACTCCTCTTCGTAGTGCCTGTTCCGGCACTTCTGCGGGTGCTGCCTGCTTCTGTGAGGGCTCCATATCTTGCTGGGTGCCCCCTCTGTCTCCTCACACAATTGGCGACATCCTGGTCCCTCCTGGGCCACAGCAGCATCCAAAAACCCTAACCGTGACCCTTGCAGCTAGCAAGGCTTGGTTGCGGTCTTTCTGCGTGGGAACACCTCTGCAAGCTTCTTCACGATGTGGGACATCCATCCTCCAAAGGGGAAGTTTCTAGCCCTCTTCGTCCTTGCAGAATCCACAGCTTCTACCATCCGGTGGCAGCTTCTTTGCACCCTCAGCTGGCATTTCCTGGGCATCTGCCCAACCTCGACTTTGTCGCGACTCTTGGACTTGTTCCCCTTGTTCCACAGGTACTCTCGTCCGGAAATCCACTTTGGTTGCATTGCTGGTGTTGGTCTCCCTTGCAGAATTCCCCTATCACGACTTCTGTGCTCTCTGGGGAATATAGGTGCACTTTACACCTACTTTTCAGGGTCTTGGGGTGGGCTATTTTTCTAACCCTCACTGTTTTCTTACAGTCCCAGCGACCCTCTACAAGCTCACATAGGTTTGGGGTCCATACGTTATTTGCATTCCACTTTTGGAGTATATGGTTTGTGTTGCCCCTATACCTATGTGCTCCTATTGCAATACATTGTAACTTTACACTGCTTGCATTACTTCCTTTTGCTATTACTGCATATTTTTGGTATTGTGTACATATATCTTGTGTATATTTGTCATCCTCATACTGAGGGTACTCACTGAGATATTTTTGGCATATTGTCATAAATTTGAAGTACCTTTATTTTTAGTATATCTGTGTATTGTGTTTTCTTATGATATTGTGCATATGACACCAGTGGTATAGTAGGAGCTTTGCATGTCTCCTAGTTCAGCCTAAGCTGCTCTGCTATAGCTACCTTCTATCAGCCTAAGCTGCTAGAAACACCTCTTCTACACTAATAAGGGATAACTGGACCTGGTACAGAGTGTAAGTACCCCTCGGTACCCACTACAAGCCAGGCCAGCCTCCTACACAGAGGACCTGAAAATTAGAGCCTGACCAAACGTTTGCGGCGCCATGTCGCGTAGGCTCTCATTATTCTAATAGACTACTGGATTTTGAGCGGCAGAATCGCCCACGGTGTGGGAGACTAATTCTTACCCACTGCGGTTGACACCTCTCACTCCAATCCGGGTTTTGCTCCGGCCAACTAGCAGTGCCTCATCTCTACCCAAGGATAGTGATGACTGGGCAGCTTAGCGCATGACATACTTGGCTTCTCAGGGAAGTCGTGGTCACTCAGGTCTCATCCGTTTCTCTCATTTACAATCCAGTCTCATATATAAATGACAAACTTGAAGCAGTATATGTTTCAATAATGAGTTTAATAAAACAACTGCATCTTAGATAGCAAAGCATGAGCTGCAATAACCAGGATGACACAACATGACAGTATTAAAATTGTGAAGAGAAGAGTAAAGCATAAAAACAACGCTATCATATTGTCACTATAATCGATGGACTAATTCCTACCTAGGTCATGATAGAGCACAGCATGTTAAGCTCTAATTCTTCCCTTCATGTTCCCCTGGGAAGACATCAACCCTCATATCTGAGCAAAGGCCAACGGTCTGCGTTAGCATCTGTAGCGAAGAATTCCGCAATCAGCATACAGTTGTGGTTCACTGGCTGGAATCTCCCTCTAACGTGTAAGGGACAAGGAAGTATTTTTATAACAACACAACTGATGTTCTGAGAAAATGTCCCTACGTAAGGATGTGTATTTTCTACGAATGTTGGAGACTAAACTTCTACCACGTTCACCGGCAATGTACCGTGCTGTAGCATTGGAAGAAGCACAGAGTGATCAAGAATGTCTTGTTTGAGAACAGAGTGCTGGCCTAGGCAAAAACGGTTAAATAAACGGAAAATAAAACAAGACCGTAAAAATGGTTATTGTAACAATAATAAGATGAAGCTGAATAAAATATATCTAGGTTAGAGTGCACAGTGGCTTAGTGTGTTAAAATAACGTGCATGGAGGTAAAAGTAAAATGGCTACACAACACCACTGTGTCTGTCCCCCACTTCTAAAGTACACAAACCCAAGCACTCAGACACCCAACAGCCATCCACCTCACAACAGCATCCAGCCCATGCACCTGCACCCAAAATCAGGAGACAGACACCTCCTACAACCACTCCCTCTACCTCCACTCCCAAACCTTCTCCCTCTTCCCACCCCAATGTCCTTAAAAAGCTTATCCTTGCCCAACTTAATCTCTTCTCTACCCCCGCGTCCTTCACGTCTGGCCAGGCAAGCACCTCAGCCACCCAGTCCACGGCCCAGTAATTTTCACACCCACTCGTAATGGGAATGGATCCAGGGCACCTGTGCAGGGCACATGTCCAGAGGTTAATGGAGCCTGCACCAGGCAGCATCAAGGAAAGGGTGCCTGCCCCAGCTGCGGGCCGGAAGACCAAGGAGCCAGCCCCAGCTGCTGCCAGGAAGGGCAAGGAGCCAGCCCCAGCTGCTGCCAGGAAGGGCAAGGAGCCAGGGGCAGGGACTCAGATGGAGCCCCCACCACCAACCATGGTTGTGCAGCCGTTTGAGGCTGAGGGGATGGGCTGAAGCTTTCCCCCACCACCAGCAGCAGCAGCAGCAGCACCACCACCACCAGTGGGCAGCCATCCGAGGCTGCAGGAGATGGGCTGGAGCTTTCCCACACTACCACCAGCAGCAGCAGCACCAGCACCACCACCACCACCAGTAAGCAGCCATTCGAGGCTGCAGGGGATGGACTGGAGCCTCCCACCACCAGCAGCAGCAGCACCACTACCACCACTGAGCAGCCATCACCACTGGTGGACGGTGTGTAGTCCTGCCTCAATGGGCTGCTGTGCGGCCTGCCACTTGGAAATCCAGTGGGAATGACACCCACCTGAAAGACTGTGGCCTTGCACTCCCCAGGACAGAGCAATGGGCATGTTGCCCCCTCCAGAACCAGTGGGCAAGTTACCCACCTGAGAGACGGTGGCCTGGCACTCCCCAGGATCAAGAGCATGTTGCCCCCTCCAGAACCAGTGGGCAAGTTACCCACCTGAGAGACTGTGGCCTTGCACTCCCCAGGATCAAGAGCACAGGGCACGATGCCCCCTTACAGAACCAGTGGGTATGACACCCACCAACCCCAGCCTCCACAGGATCAAGAGCCCAGGGCACAATGCCCCCCTCCAGAACCAGTGGGTATGACACCCACCAACCCCAGCCTCACCAGGATCAAGAGTACAGGGCACGATGCCCCTTCCAGAACCAGTGGTTAAGACACCCACCAACCCCAGCCTCCCCAGGACCAAGAGCACAGGGCACGATGCCCCCTCCAAAACCAGTAGGTAAGACACCCACCAACCCCAGCCTCCACAGGATCAAGAGCACAGGGCACAATGCCTCCTCCAGAACCACTGGGTAAGACACTCACCAACCCCAGCCTCCCCAGGATCAAGAGTACAGGGCACAATGCCCCTTCCAGAACCAGTGGGTAAGACACCCACCGACCCCAGCATCCCCAGGACCAAGAGCACAGGGCACGATGCCCCCTCCAAAACCAGTAGGTAAGACAACCACCAACCCCAGCCTCTACAGGATCAAGAGCACAGGGCACAATGGCCCCTCCAGAACCACTGGGTAAGACACCCACCAACCCCAGCCTCCACAGGACTAAGAGCACAGGGCACGATGCCCCCTCCAAAACCAGTAGGTAAGACACCCACCAACCCCAGCCTCCACAGGATCAAGAGCACAGGGCACGATGCCCCCTCCATAACCACTGGGTAAGACACCCACCAACCCCAGCCTCCACAGGATCAAGAGCACAGTGCACAATGCCCCCTCCAGAACCAGTGGGTAAGACACTCACCAACCCCAGCCTCCCCAGGATCAAGAGCACAGGGCACGATGCCCCTTCCAGAATCAGTGGGGAAAAAAAACCAACCCCAGCCTCCCCAGGACCAAGAGCAGAGGGCACGATGCCCCCTCCAAAACCAGTAGGTAAGACACCCACCAACCCCAGCCTCCCCAGGATCAAGAGCACAGGGAACGATGCCCCCTCCAAAACCAGTAGGTAAGACACCAACCAACCCCAGCCTCCACAGGATCAAGAGACCAGGGCACAATGCCCACTCCAGAACCACTGGGTAAAACACCCACCAACCGCAGCCTCCACAGGATCAAGAGCACAGGGCACGATGCCACCTCCAAAACCAGTGGGTAAGACACCGACCAACACCAGCCTCCACAGGATCAAGAGTATAGGGCATGATGCCCCTTCCAGAACCAGTGGGTAAGACACCCACCAACCCAAGCCTCCCCAGGACCAAGAGCACAGGGCACGATGCCCCCTCCAAAACCAGTAGGTAAGACACCCACCAACCCCAGCCTCCCCAGGACTAAGAGCATAGGGCACGATGCCCCCTCCAAATCCAGTAGGTAAGACACCCACCAACCCCAGCCTCCATAGGATCAAGAGCACAGGGCACGATGCCCCCTCTAGAACCACTGGGTAAGACACTGACCAACACCAGCCTCCACAGGACTAAGAGCACAGGGCACGGTGCCCCCTCCAGAACCAGTGGGTAAGGCACCCACCAACCTGAGCCTCCCCAGGATCAAGAGCACAGGTCATCTTGCCCCCTACAGAGCATGCGGGCAAGTCACCCATTTGAGAGACTGTGGCCTTGTACTCCCCAGGATCAAGCACAGGGCATGTTGACCCCTCCAGAGCATGTGGGCAAATCACCCACTTGAAAGACTGTGGCCTTGCACTCCCCTGGATCAAGCACAGGGCATGTTGCCCCCTCCAGAACCAGTGGTCTTCTTTCATCTGCCGGCTGAGGTGCCTCCCCCTTCATCCCCAGTACCCCTGAGGTGCCTGCCTATTTTCCAAATGATGTCCCTGCAGTGTTCTCTACATGTTGCTGCAGGTGTCAGGTGCGGCCCTGGACTTTGGCCTCTGGCCCACGCACAATGAGGACTGGGCAGAGTCCCTTGAACTGTACATATGTATATAACAGTTACATTGCATTCTCGTATTTCTACTGTGTTGATATTACTACACTCACTTTAGCACATTCCTGTTGTCCTTGCATTATTCATCAGGGTTACGGGGTAAATATGTTTTATTACTCCAGCTGTATGTGTATGGTGTTGGGGGTGTTGCGTATGTGTGTCACTCTCTTTTTCCTCCCCCCCTCCCCTGTGTGCTAGGGAGCTGTACTCACCGTGGTCGTCTTCGCCGTCATTGGTGTTCGTGGTGGAGCAGCACGTAGAAAATCATTGGGAATATTTGCAGCTCGGGCTCCATGGCAGCGTGGTTCTTCCCTGTGTCTCCAAAGGTGAGTCCTTTCCCTTCTGTGCAGTGTTTCCGCCAGGCTTTTGATGTCGTTGGTACCGCCCTGGAAAAGGTGGCAGTTTCCGGTGTCTTAATGCGGTGGGTGGAACATTGGCTTCCGCCTGGCTGTAGGCGGCTACCGCTGTGGTGCCTGTTGTTTCCGCCCTGGTGGCCGGTGTGGTAAAGTGGCTGTCTATCTGAGTTCTCACCGCCATGGTCATAATTTGGCGGTAGTTACCGCCAGCCTATTGGCAGTATTACCGCCTCTTTATCACCGACCGCCAGGGTTGTAATGAGGGCCATAGTGTCCATCCCATGGCAATGGTGTCCTTAGAATGGCTCTGGTTACTGGCCAAACGAAGTTGGTGGTATCTCCTGCTATACCTTTCCAATGTCTGCTATGGAATGATTTGGAGTCCTCAGCCTGGGCTGAGGTAGAAAGAAAAACCCATGCAGCTATGCTGAGTATCCCTGAGTGGGTGTGCATCAAAACCCGAGCACAGAGCAAGGCACAGGGAGAAAAAGTAGAGTTGGAGTCCGGGGTACTGGCCCAACCTACCAAAAGAAAAGGCAGGAAGACTGGGGGACCAGCTTCCAAACAGATCACAGAGCAGACTCTCTCTCCTCAGGGAGAAGACCTAACAGCCCTAGAGGGAACTGAGCCTCAGGAGCTTGGGCCTTACACGGCAGAGCTCCTAGGGCCAGGGGTACCCTCTAGGGAAGATCTGAGCCAGGGACAACAAACCTGTCCCATTGTTGAAGGCATGAGGCAGCAGGCTGCTGCACAGGAAAACGGTGATGTTAGTGGTACCCACAGGAACTATTGGGAGGAGCGGCTCCTGTATACTAAGGCCAGAGACCTTAAACTTGGTGCCACCAGAAGACTGTTAGTGCCTTAGCAATGCAGAGAGTTTCTCCTAACATTGGCCCATGACATCCCCTTTGCTGGGCACCTTAGTAAGACAAAAACAAGGAGTTGGTTGGTCAACCACTTCTACTGGCCTGGCATTTCCCAGAAAGTAAAGGAGTTTTACAACTCATGTGTCACCTCTCAGGCCAGTGGCAAGACATGTGGACAATCAAAGCCCCCCCTAATTCCACTTCCAGTGGTTGGGGGTTCCCTTTAAAAGGGTTGGGATTGACATTGTTGGTCCCCTTGACCCTCCAACAGCATCAGGGAACAGATTTATACCGGTGGTAGTTGAACATGCTACCACGTACTGTAAGGAAATGCCTCCTTGGCATGGTTACCCGTTGACTTTTTGCCTTTTGCTGATGCTAATTATGATTGAAAGTGTGCTGGGACCCTGCTAACCAGGCCCCAGCACCAGTGTTCTTTCCCTAAACTGTACCTTTGCTTCCACAATTGGCACAGCCCTGGCACCCAGATAAGTCCCTTGTAAATGGTGCCCCTGGTACCAAGGGCCGTGATGCTAGGGAAGGTCTCTAAGGGCTCAGCATGTATTATGCCACCCTGGGGACTCCTCACTCAGCACATGCACACTGCCTCACAGCTTGTGTGTGCTGGTGGGGAGAAAATAACTAAGTCTACATGGCACTCCCCTCAGAGTGCCATTCCAGCCTCACACTGCCTGTGGCATAGGTAAGTCACCCCTCTAGCAGGCCTCACAGCCCTGAGGTAGGGTGCACTATACCACAGGTGAGGGCATATGTGCATGAGCACTATGCCCTACAGTGCCTAAGCAAAACCTTAGACATTGTAAGTGCAGGGTAGCCATAAGGAGTATATGGTCTGGGAGTTTGTCGAATACGAAGTCCACAGTTCCATAATGGCTACACTGAAATCTGGGAAGTTTGGTATCAAACTTCTCAGCACAATAAATGCATACTGATGCCAGTGTGGAATTTATTGTGAAATGCACCAAGAGGCCATCTTAGAGATGCCCCTTGAATACCAGTCCGACTCCTAGTGCTAGGCTGACCAGTTTCTGCCAGGCTGCCACAAGCAGACGAGTTGCTGGCCACATGGGGAGAGTGTCTTTGCCACTCTGTGGCCAGGAACAAAGCCTGTACTGGGTGGAGGTGCTTCTCACCTACCCCTGCAGGAACTGTAACACCTGGAGGTGAGCCTCAAAGGCTCATGCCTTTTGTTACAGCACCCCAGGGCATCCCAGCTAGTGGAGATGACCGCCCCTCCGGCCACTGCCCCCACTTTTGGCGGCAAGGCTGGAGGAGATAATGAGAAAAACAAGGAGGAGTCACCCACCAGTCAGGACAGCCCCTAAGGTGTCCTGAGCTGAGGTGACCCATGCCTTTAGAAATCCTCCATCTTAAGTTTGGAGGATTCCCCCAATAGGATTAGGGATGTTACCCCCTCCCCTCAGGGAGGAGGCACAAAGAGAGTGTAGCCACCCTCCAGGGCAGTAGCCATTGGCTACTGCTCTCCAGGCCTAAGCACACCCCTAAATTTAATATTTAGGGGCACTCAAGAACCCAGGAAATCAGATTCCTGCAATCTGAAACAAGAAGAAGGACTGCTGACCTGAAAGCCCTGCAGAGACGACGGAGACGAAAACTGCTTTGGCCCCAGCCCTACCGGCCTGTCTCCTGACTCGAAGAAAACTGCAACAGCGACGTATCCAACAGGGACCAGCGACCTCTGAAGCCTCAGAGGACTGCCCTGAACCAAAGGACCAAGAAACTCCAGTGAACATTGGCTCAGTTCAAATCCAGCAACAACTTTGCAACTTTCTTGTAACTTTTAAGGACCTCACTCTTCCCGCCAGAAGCGTGAGAATTCACCCTCTGCACCCGACGCCCCCGGCTCGAGCTCCAGGGAACATACACTACAGGGAGGACTCCCAGGCGACTGTGACCTCGTAACCTGAGACGACCCCCCGGACCCACACAGCGACACATGCAGAGAGAATCCAGAGGCTCCCCCTGACCGCAACTGCCTGTAAAAAGGAACCCATATGCCTGGACCAAGCACTGCACCCGCAGCCCCCAGGACCAGAAGGAACTCAACCTCTGTGCAGGAGTGACCCTCAGGCGACCCTCTGCCTTGCCCAGTCAGTGGCTGGCCCGTGAAGCCCCCCCCTGTGCCCTGCCTGCACCTCTAGAGTGACCCCCGGGTCCCTCCTTTGATCCTAATACAAAACCTGACTCCTGCTTTGCACACTGCACCCAGCCGCCCCTGTGCCACTGAGGGTGTGTTTTGTGTGCCTACTTGTGTCCCCCCCAATGCTCTACAAAACCCCCCTGGTATGCCCTTCGAGAACGCAGGTACTTACCTGCTGGCAGACTGGAACCGGAGCACCCCTGTTCTTCATAGGCGCCTATGTGTTTTGGGCTCCTCTTTGACCTCTGCACCTGACCGGCCCTGTGCTGCTGGTGTGGTAACTTTAGGGTTGCCCCGGACCCCCAACTGGTGGGCTGCCTATGCCCAGGAACTTAGACTTGTAATTGTCTTACTTACCTGACAAACTAACCATTACTTACCTCCCCCAGGAACTGTTGATTTTTGCAAAGTCTGCTTTTAAAATCGCTTATTGCCATTTTTACTAAAACTGTGTGTGCTATCGCTCTAATTCAAAGTTCCTAACTTACCTGTGTGGAGTACCTTGCATTTTATGTATTTATTCAAATCTTGAACTTGTAGTTCTAAAAATAAATTAAGAAAATATATTTTTCTCTAAAAAAACTATTGGCCTGGAGTTGTCTTTGAGTGTGTGTTCCTCATTTATTGCCTGTGTGTGTACAACAAGTGCTTAAACACTACCCTCTGATAAGCCTAATGCTCGACCACACTACCACAAAATAGAGCATTAGAATTATCTAATTTTGCCACTATCTTACCCTTAAAAGGGAACCCTTGGACTCTGTGCACACTATCTCTTACTTTGAGATAGTATATACAGAGCCAACTTCCTACACGTACCCTGAAGCAATCCCCCTAAGTGCTACTATTGCTCCTGCAGTAGCTAGAACCCTCATTGTTTTTTTTTTTTTTTTACCAGAGTGGGTTTTCCTAGGAAGGTGGTTTCAGGCAGAGGTACGAACTTCATGTCTGGTTACCTGAAGCACATGTGGGCTGAATTCGGTCTAACCTGCAAGTTCACCACCCCATATTATCCCCAGTGCAATGGTCTTGCTGAGAGATTTAATAAGACTCTCAAAGGCATGATTGGTGGGCTCCCTAAATAAATCAGAAGGAGATGAGATGTCCTACTTCCTTGTCTTATTTTTGCCTACAGGGAAGTGCCACAGAAGGGGGTGGGGTTCTCCCCATTTGAACTTTTGTTTGAGCATCCTGTTAGGGGAGCACTTTGCCTTTTGAAAGAAGGATCGGAGAGACCTCCCAGAGAGCACAAGCAGGACATATTGGATTATGTGCTTGATCTTGGTTCAAGAATGTGAGTACACAAAAAAGCTTACAAAAACCTTGAGGCCAACCAAAAGCTCCAGAAGCTCTGTATGACCAAAAAGCACTGGTTGTATACCAACCAGGGCAGAAGGTATGGGTGTTGGAGCCTGTGGTCCCTAAGGCCCCTCCAAGATAAGTGGGGTGCACCCTACTGCATCCTTTGGCAGTAGCAGGAACCCCAAGAGGGTAATCCATATAAACCGACTGAAACCCTACAATGACAGAGCCGAGCTGATCATGCTCATGGTCAGAGAAGTGATACAAAATTGAGAGTGAGCCTCTCCCCGATCTCCTATCCAGCATTCCCAAAGATGGCTCAGTTGAGGGAGTAGTTTTTTCAGACACCCTCTGACCAGCAGCAGACTGTCTGCAGGCAGGTCTTGCACCAGTTTACTGAACTATTTTCCTTAACTCCTGGCAGACCTACCTGGCATAGCCATGATGTGGACACTGGAGACAGTTTACCTGTCAAAAATAAAATATATGGACAATCTGACCAACTTGCCTAAGGGGCTCCCCACCCTCCCCTCCAAACAAAACACATACACACACACCAATCCCTGGTGCCTAGAGATTTCTGCCCCCCGGGGGCAGATCGCCCTAATTACAATAGGCTGATCTGCTCCCAAGGGGGCAGAAATGGCCGGAAAAAAATCTGCCCCCCCCCCCGGGGAGCGACCATTGCCTAAGGGGTAGCTCCCCTCAAATGAAACAGACAAAAAATTATTCCTGGTGTCTAGTGGTTTCTGCCCCCGTTGGGGGCAGATTGGCCTAATAAAAATAGGCAGATCTGCCGCAAGGGGGGGCAGAAATAGCCTAAAATAATTTTGCTTTGGCCTAAGGGGTCACTCCCCACATATACATAAATAGAAAAAAAACAATCCCTGGTGTCTAGAGGTTTCTGTCCCCGGGGGGGGGGGGGAGTGGGGGGACAAAAGGCCTAAAAATAATTCCCCTCCCCCACCCCCCCAGGGGAGCGGCCCATGCCCAGAAACTAAAAAGCAGTACTGATATGTGCCAGTTCATGGTGTTGTGTAGCCCCCCACCAATGTCATTTTTTCCTGGGAAGTGACTAACGAGCAGTATATGAGCATCACCCAGAATCCTTATTCCTGGAGTGTTTTTCCTCTTACTCTTACATTGCTTCTTTTAAGAACAGACTTGCAGAGTTCATGGGCATTTAGGTTTAGTTGTGCTAAGGCAGCGAGCATTCAATCAAGAGAGACGGCAGAAGTAGAGAGCAGAGGCAGTGCGCGATGGTGCTGGAAGTTAGCCAAGATGAGTGGTGACGAGACGTGTTGTGGGGAGGCAGAGCTTTGCAACGGAGCGGAGCTGAGCGCTGCTCGGCCGTGTATTGTGTTTCTCTTCCTCCCGGACCCCTCGGATTGGACCCAGACACAGCCCTGGCCCAGACTGCTGCCCTTTCTTTTTAAGTTTACCGAGCAGCCTGAGGCAGGAGGCGGGTGGGGGTGCAAAGGCCAAAAGAGGCAAGCTGCAACAGCAGCGGCACTGGTTCCCTGGCTGGGGAAGGAGCCATGCCGTGCTGAGGATAGCAGGGCTCATGGCGAGAGAAGAATGGCAAGCGGCAGGACGCTTGAAGGTGTGCCTGCTCGTGGGTCGTTGACCAGGGCTGGGGGTAAGCACAGAAGGTGTGGAAACTCTTAAGGGGTTCTGGTTCTTTGGGCCCCCGACTTTCCTTGTCGTACCTCACTGGATAGCAGGGGCCCCTCAAGCTTTTCTAGTTACATGGGGGAGCAACTCTTTAATTCTAGAGCCACCCTGTTCACCCCCCCCATCCAGATATTCCATGTTTCTTTTTCCCGGTAGGGCACTGGATGTGCCTCTTATGAGTCACTCTGCTCGAATTCGAACTAGTTGTAAGAGCGCCAAAAGACCGTGGGACTGACCTGAGTGCCCCCCAGAGTTCAGTGACATTAGAGTGCCTTAAAGTGTGGAAAAAGAGGGCGAAGAGACCAAAGGGGACTAAAAGGGGAAAAATGGGAAACTGATGACTGCTAAACGCCTGTGAAGGAATAGGTCCATTCTTAGTCGGGCCTGTAAAAAAACTAAACCCAACCCCTTAAGAAATAAGGGAATCACTCATTTGAATATAAAAAGTATAAATTCCACCCTCCCATTTGTTCAAAAGGATCCGCCCAAGACGAAAAGGTAATAAATTGTCCCGCTTCTAGTAACATGGATTCCCTAAGAAAGGACGTGGAGGGAGCTTTAAGTCCAACAAGTGACTTGCCCGTGTCCACTGGTTGGGGGGGGGTGTCTGGGGAACTACCCCCCTCCTTTGAGATCAAGAGTGGCCACACTGTAGACAGCCTTGCTGAAATACAGGATTTCACTCTTCCTGATATAGATCTGAATGTGGCTAATGGGGTAAGGATCCTTCCTCCGAGTCCATCAATGCCCACGCTTACCCAATCCAAATTAGGCTCCCCAGTCCTAAGACTATTCAGCAGTACTCCATCTGATCATTTCCTTTCTTCTCTAAAGAAACTCGGAATGCCGGACCTTGCGTGCTCTGAACACTTACCTAGTGGCCCCCCCAATCCACACAATTTTATCGGAGTCCTTTAAGGGCCTTGAAAGAATCCTTTGCCGATCCGGACCCTCCTAGAAAACTCATTAAAATACTTAGAGCATATTCAAGATATTCTGTTATCTATACCGAAAGCCCTTCAGATCAAAAAAACACTAAGATATGCATAGATGAAAATGCAACAAGAGCTGCAACGCAGACACATCAAAATCAGGGGCTAACCTCTTCTGGCTCAAATATGCAATCCTTATTTTCTGGTGTTCCAGTAATTATAAGGCCAGATCCTTCTTATTCTGATAAAGGAACACAGGTGGGCAAGCCTTACGCGCTTACACAAGGTGCTACCTTATGTGATCCCGCTTCCTAAGAGTATGGTTTACTCCCTGCTAGCCCTTTTCCAGCTAGCAACTCTGCTCTCGAACCCCTTGCTAAGGAAAATTCTCAAAATTCTCAGGTGGCTCCCTTTCCCATTTTTTTTGCCCAAAGGCCATGTCAACTCAACGCCGAGGGAACATAACAGGACCCCGGCTGGAAAGGCTGCCAAATGGAAGAAAATGAGCAGGAAAAAAGGGGAGAAAAAGAGAAAGCAACAAAATTCTAAAAAGAACCTATGAAAGGTTACGTTTGAGGACTTGGAGCTCGGAGAAAGCCCAGAAGATCCTGATCTGATCCAGACAAAGGTGAAGTCGAAACACACTGGAAAGGATGGTTGTTGTTCTACTCTACGATTACCTGACAATGCCCAATTAGGAGGAGGGCTCCAGAACTATCCTCCTGTATCAACAAGCGACGTGTGACCTAAACCTATCTGCCATTCCATCCCATAATACGAATCTAAATGCATCATTTCTGAATCATCCAGCCGAGTTACATAAAGGTGGAGAAGTAATAAGAAGGGAGAATCTCTCAGACATAATGAAACTCCTGAATGCCTTGAGTTCTGGGCTCTATTTGATTCAAACTTAAGTCTAAATCGTTCTTTATTACTCTCATGCTTTCCCGATATAAAGGAGCTCAAATTACTTGTAGTGATAGTAGGCGGGTTTATCTTGACCAGAGTATGGGAGGGACTAAGGCAAAAGTTTGGTTCTGTTCTAAAACTGTTACAAACCTGATCTTGGGCAATATCACGCAGCTACAGTGTAAAGGCATTGATGTGATCCCAGTTTGGGGCATATCAAGTCCACTTAGGTGGCATCAGCCATACTGCGCCTTATGCCCCCCTGATTGGGCAAATTTTCACTATCTTCTTGTGAAAATGTGCAAGTTTCCCTCTTACATGGGTTAAGGGCGGTGAAACTCATGGAAGGTGATCCTTTGCATTTTCTGGGGCCCAAACAGGAAAACTGGAGTTGGTTGGCAGAGGACTTAAATAGTACCCGGGTCAAGGGAAAGATTGTACTTCCCAATCACTAACCTTAATATCTCCATGCTCTTTTGGAATGCAGCAGGAATAGGGAGTTATCTAGAAAAACGGGTTTCATCTGCATCCAAGAGACATGGAGTTTATCTGACTTTGTCCTGGCTATTTGGTCCTTTGTTCGAATGCCCAGCCCTCCTCTCCCCCCAAAGAAAGGGCATGCAAAAGGGGGTATTGCCATGCTGTTAAGCGATAACCTCAAATGGGAATATGTTTGCCATTCCGCTTCTACAAATTTCTATCAGATAGGGAAAATGTACCCAATAGTGGAAAATGTTAGGAAAACTCTCCTACTAATAGTAAATGTCTATATACCCCCAAAAGTGAGTATAATTCTGCAACAGATATTTAATCAAACTCCGCTATAAGCTCAGACCTGCAAGGAAATGCCCTGGAGGTATTGATAATGGGGGGCTTGAACTGTAAAATCTCAAATTTTAACACTCTCCACCCTTTAGAGAGGGAAATTGCATCTAATATTCCACGTATTCAATTTCCCCCTAGGATTAGAAAAGATAAAAGAGGGTATCTCCTTCTGAAAGGCCCAAGGAATCTTGGGTGTATTATTTTAAATGGGCGTTTCCCCTCAGACTCTCCGGCAGCTTACACTCAAGTCTTTCAGAGTAGCTCTATCATAGACTATTATTTGGCTTCTTATAATATTGTACAGTTAGTCGAGGATATGGCAATTACTGACACCACATTAAGTGATCACAAGATCCTTAAAATTAAAAATTCAGTTGCCCACGATAGAGTCCTGGAACCTAAAAGGTGAAAATCTTAGTGTAAATGGGAAAACTGAGATTGTTCTGGACACCTGCTAAAATATTAATTGCGAAAGAATTGCTTGAAAAAACGGTGAGACATTGATGAATGGAGGGAAGATCCGTTTAACTATTTCTCCAAATTCATGGGATACATTACTGTTAGTAGTCAGTTTGAGCATACTAAGCCCAACCATTATAAAGTTCAGTTCTCCATCTTAAATCAAATCAAATCAAATCATTAACATTTATAAAGCGCGCTACTCACCCGTGTGGGTCTCAAGGCGCTAAACAGTGAAATTAATAAATTGGTAAGACAGCAGCACGTGTGGGAGTCTAAGGATAGGTGTAGGAAAATAACCCTCCTAAAAAGAAGAACTTGGAGGAAGGTGGCTCTCCGGCAGAAGATGGCCGACCAGAAATGGGTCACTTTGAGGGAAGCTGCCGTGTCTAGAAATTCAAGTTAATTTTGGGCTATTATCTCGGATGGCTGCGAAAATTGTAAATCCCCTATGGCTCCCCCGAAAGCAGAAGATTGGAGAGTACCTTCTCGCACCCTTTGCAGAAAATGAAGATCGGGGAAGTGGACTCCTCTCTAAGTAAGGATACAGATCTTGCCAACTGCAGCTCACCCTCTGGGTGAGAGACAGAGTGACTCCAAATTCATGAGGGCATCCAGCGCCATGGGCCCGGATGAGGTCCTGATGGCAGTCACTATACGAGAACCCCAACTTTGGGCAAGGATTCTACATCCGGTCTTCCGTGCTTACTATCTTCAAGGTAGTATTCCGTACTCTTGGACTGGGAGTGTTATAGTCCCTATATTTAAAGAGGGAGGTAGATCGATACCCCAAAATTATTGCCAAATTGCTTTGTTAGATGCAGTGGTTAGGTTATTTGCGAAAAGCATACTAATCCATCTAACAAGCTGGGTTGAGGAAAATGCAATTCTACCTGTGGAACAAGCAGGCTTTAGAAAGGCACATATTATGCTTGATAACATCTCATTAATGCAGAATGCAAAATACGTTCAGGGGAGGAGCAGTATATGCTGCATTTATAGCCTTATTGGACAGTGTTTGATAGGAACACCTTCTTAAGATAACTGCTTGGGTGGGGGCAGGGGGGGCCTCCGCCTTGCCTTCTATGCCTAGTTATAGCTCTGCACTCATCCACCTGGTGCAAAGAGAGATGAGTCTGTCCTCTAAATGAATCACAAAAAAGGGGCTGAAGCACAGTGCCCTCAATGCTGACAATTCAGCCTGGGCTGAGGTAGAAAGAAAAACCCATGCAGCTATGCTGAGTATCCCTGAGTGGGTGTGCATCAAAACCGGAGCACAGAACAAAGCACAGGGAGAAAAAGTAGAGTTGGAGACCGGGGTACTGGCCCAACCTACCAAGAGAAAAGGCAGAAGACTGGGGGACCAGCTTCCAAACAGAACACAGAGCAGACTCTCCCCTCAGGGAGAAGACCTAACAGCCCTAGAGGGAACTGAGCCACAGGAGCTTGAGCCTTACACGGCAGAGCTTTTAGGGCCAGGGGGACACTCTAGGGAAGATCTGAGCCAGGGACAACAAACCTGTCCCACTCTTGAAGGCATGAGGCAGCAGGCTGCTGCACAGGAAAAAGTGATGTTAGTGGTACCCACAGGAACTATTGGGAGGAGCAGCTCCTGTATACGAACGCCAGAGACCTTAAACTTGGTGCCACCAGAAGACTGTTAGTGCCTTAGCAATGCAGAGTTTCTCCTAACATTGGCCCATGACATCCCCTTAGCTGGGCATCTTGGCCAGACAAAAACATGGAGTTGGTTGGTCAACCACTTCTACTGGCCTGGCATTTCCCAGAAAGTAAAGGAGTTTTGCAAATCCTGTGTCATCTGTCATGCCAGTGGCAAGACAAGTGGACAATCAAAGGCCCCCCTAAATCCACTTCCAGTGGTTGCGGTTCCCTTTAAAAGGTTGGGATTGACATTGTTGGTCCCCTTGACACTCCAACAGCATCAGGGAACAGATTTATACTGGTGGTAGTGAAACATGCTACCATATACCCTGAAGCAATCAATCAAGGATTTATAGAGCGCACTAATCACCCGTTAGGGTCTCAAGGCGCTGGGGGGGGGGAGCTACTGGTCGTAGAGCGATGTCTTGAGGCGTTTCCTGAATGTCAAGAGGTCTTGGGTCTGGCCAAGGTGGAGCGGTAGGGAGTTCCAGGTCTTGGCAACTAGGTGAGAGAAGGATCTTCCTCCGGCGGTGGTGCGGTGGATGGAGGCGAGGGCCAGGCTGGCGAAGCAATCCCCCCCAAAGTGCTACTATTGCTCCTGCAGTAGCTAGAACCTTTTTTTTTTTTTTTTAAACCAGAGTGGGATTTCCTAGGAAGGTAGTGTCAGGCAGAGGTACGAACTTCATGTCTGGCTACCTGAAGCACATGTGGGCTGAATGTGGTCTAGCCTACAAGTTCTCCATCACCCCCAGTGCAATTGTCTTGCTGAGAGATTTAACAAGACTATCAAAGGCATGATTGGTGGGCTCCCTGAAGAAAAAAGAAAAACCTGGAGATGGGATGTCCTAATTTCTTATTTTTGCCTACAGGGAAGTGCCACAGAAGGATGTGGGGTTATCACTATTTGAACTTTTGTTTGAGCATCCTGTTAGGGGACCACTTTGGAGGGAGATGGGAGACACCTCCCAGAGAGCACATGCAGGACATAGTGGATTATGTGCTTGGTCTTCGTTCAAGAATGTGAGTACATGATAAAAGCTTACAAAAACATTGAGGCCAACCAAGACTCGGGAAGCTCTATGACCAAAAAGCACTGGTTGTATACCAACCTGGGCAGAAGGTATGGGTGTTGGAGCCTGTGGTCCCTAGGGTCCCCAAGAGGGTAATCCATATAAACCACCTGAAACCCTACCATGACAGAGCCAAGCTGATCATGCTCATGGTCAGAGAAGTGATACAAAATTGAGTGAGCCTCTCCCAGATCTCCTATCTAGCATTCCCAAAGATGGCTCAGTTGAGGGAGTAGTTTTTTCAGACACCCTCTGACCAGCTGCAGACTGACTGCAGGCAGGTCTTGCACCAGTTTGCTGAACTACTTTCCTTAACTCCTGGCAGACCTACCTGGCATAGCCATGATGTGGACAAAAGAGAGTTTACCTGTCAAAAATAAAATACAATCTGATCATGTCAAGGAGAGGTTAAAAGCAGAAGTCAGTAACAAGACGCTGGAATGAGGACTCATTGAGCACTCCGAGGCACCCTGGGCCAGCCCAGTCGTACTAGTCCCCAAATCTCATCCCCAGAGTTGAAAGATGAGGTTCTGTGCTGACTAGAAGGGTCTCAAAGCAGTGACCAAGACAGATGCCCAGCCAATTCCGAGAGCAAATGTACTGAGATTCGGAGCAGCCAAATAGAGTACTTTTGAACTCACATCAGGGTATTGGCAGATAGGCCTCCCTCCAGGAGCAAAGGAAAAAATCTGCATTCTCCACTCCTGTTGGGCATTATCAGTTCACCTTTATGTCCTTAAGTCTGAAGAATGTCCCTGCCACCTTCCATAGGATGGTGAACAAAGTCCTTGATAGGTTAGAAGACTTTAGTGCAGCATATCTAGATATTGCTGTCTTCAGCTCTACCTGGCAGGATCACCTGATCCTCATCTGAAAGGTTCTTCAGGCTCAACCCTCCAACCCATGGATACTCGCAAACATTTTCCTGGGGGCCACAGGGTTTAGTCTTTGATGTGACCGAGGGCCACACTGCTGGCAGCAGGGTGGCAGTCGGGGTTGGCAGTAAGGTGGGTGTAGGTGAAGCAAAGCATATACTTCGTGTCTGAGTAGCACAACGTGAAACCATAAACTTAGGAATAATCAACTGTGTGATCCTAAGCAAATGTTTTATTTCCCTTTCCGAGAGTGCACATAGCGGACTTGCCTCTTAGCTCACCAAAGGCATTGTCAGGATGGGGGGGGGGAGAGGGGAGTGAATGTTCCTAATTTCTTCAATGCAGTGATATAATCTGGACTACTATGGTGACGTTTCTGCATGTTAATGAAATACACTGAATTTTGAGCAGACTTGAACATGCTTTTACATTTTTGCTTAGAATAGGTCTTTAAAAATGAAGGTGTCTCTGATGTTACGTTGTACAGAACGCCCTGTTACATCTTTTCTTTACCTTTAACTCACCTTAAATAAATTCTTGCCTGTTTTACATTTTTTAAATGTTAGTGCTGAGTCTAGTTAAGAGCAGCCCAGTGCTGCATGTAAAGGTCAGGAGGGCCGCATTTCACTGCTACAACCCAATAAAGACCATTATGGACTGCCCCAACAACAACCCACACTAGTCAGGGAATTCCTTGGTTTGACTGATATTATAGAAGGCGCAAAGGTAAATTGTGACATGCATCACAGAACTCTCCCAAAGATTCCCAAAATGATATACTGGACAGTCAGCTGCCAAAAGGCCTTTGACACCCTGAAAGAAGCAGCGTGCTCAGCACCTGTTCTAAAAGCTCCAGATTACTCTAAGCAGTTCATTGTGCAGGGATATGCCTCTGAACATGGCATAGGAGCAGTCCTGTCCCATTTCAATGATGCCCATGACCAACATGTTGCTTTCATTAGCAGGTTACTACCCAGAAAGCAGCGTTGGGAGTGCCACTGAGAGGGAAGCCTTCTCTGTGTTTTGGTCCCTTAAGAAGCAGAGACCATACCGCCTCCTCAGTTTTGTGACAGGAGGAGCCGGGATAAAATAAGCATTGTGATCCTGCATCACACGATGCACCTGGGCGAAGCCCAAGGCACAAGTGGGCCTGTGTCCCACAGTGGCAGCTTGACAGCCCACTACTGGAGACTAGTTCTAAGGTGAAGATGAATCCAGATAATGGAGGGGCAGCACAGCCATAAGGGAAGAGCATTTAGCTAGGTCCTTTACAGAAAGTAAAGATTTTACATAGTTTGGATCCAAAATTGAAATTGTTTTATGAAATCGTGGGCGTCTGGAGTTAGAGGGCAAATTAAATGGCATGGGGATCCCCTCAAATTTAGCTGAGGGTGAGAATGTACCAGTTGTTTCTACTTGTAATGCTGCTATGCCCTCTGATTTAGGGGTGTTAACCAGAGGCCAGTAAAAGGTCTCACTGTTAGCAGCTCCACATTACTCTTGCAATGCAGAGCTTCAGCCAAATCACTGCATGGCAGAGTTGTTCCTGCCAAGGCACCAGAAAATGCAAGCTTGCAAGTGTTATTTGGAGTCCTCTAGTGCATTTGCACCAGAGCAGGAGGGAGCTGCATCCCACTTGGCCCTGGGGGGCGAAATAACAGAGTCTGAAGCCACCAGTGGGATGGAGGGCGAGGGGAGCTCCACGGCGGGGACAGGAGCAGAGACAAGCGACAGCGACTCCTCCTCTGATGGGAGCTCCCTTGCGGTGGCAGGTCCCTCTGTGCCCACCGCATCAACCGGTACAGCCGCCACCCCCCCCTACCAGCACCGCCCTCCCAGCAGCCCCTCAGCATGTGTCCCGTGCCCGCTCACCCAGGAGGGTGGGCATCTCCTTCGCCGCAGGCACCTCAGGCCCTGCCCCAGTCTGCCCTGCTGCCCTCAGTGAGGAGGCTATTGACCTCCTGAGATCCCTCACTGTTGGGCAGTCTACCATTCTGAATGCCATCCAGGGTGTTGAGAGGCATTTGCAACAAACAAATGCATACCTGGAGGGCATTCATTCTGGCCAGGCAGCCCAACAGAGAGCATTTCAGGCTCTGGCCTCAGTACTGATGGCAGCCATTGTCCCTGTCTCCAGCCTCCCCCCTCCAACCTCCTCCACCCAGTCTCAATCCCCTGTACCTCAGCCTATCCCAAGCACAGCATCAGACCAGCATGCACACACATCAACACACAAGAGTGGCTCAGGCAAACATAAGCACCACACATCCCACAGGCACTCACACAAGCATCATACCCATGCACACATACCAACATCCACTCCGCCCCACTGTGTCCCCCTCCTCCACGTCTCCCTCCTCCCTCCAAGTCTTGTCTCCACTCACACCTGCATGCACTACATCCTTAGCCACTACCTCCATCACCAGCACGCCCATCACCACACACCGCTCACGCGCACTCACCACCCCCACTTCCATTCACACATCCCCAGTGTCCTCTCCCAGTGTGTCAGCGAGCCCTCCTCCCAAAGTACACAAACGCAGGCACACACCCACCAAACAGCCATCCACCTCACAACAGCCTCCAGCCCATGCACTTTCACCCAAATTCAGCTGACGTACACCTCCTAAAACCACTACCTCTTCCTCCACTCCCAAACCCCCTCCCTCTACCTGTCCCATTGTGTCTAAAAAACTTTTCCTGGCTAACATTGACCTCTTCCCTACACCTCCCCCCCTGTCCTTCCCCTAGGGCCAGGCTTTCCAGGTCCCAGCCCACCACCTCAGCCACCACATCCCCAGGCACAGTGGTGCCAGCAACTGCGGGGTCATGTAGTGCGCCAACCATCAGGGCTGCCACTGTGCCACAGAGCGAGGGCAAGGACATTCCGCCACCTGCCAAGGTTAAAAAGCTGCCTTAACATTAATTGAGTGAGGGTAAAAAGCAGGGAAGTAGACTATAGTGATGAAGAGTAGATTGGCAGAGTGCAGGAGGCGAGTGGTGCAGGGTAGAGTACATTGGAGTTAATGCTCTGTTGTTGCTGGTGGTACTCGCAATCAGGCTGCACTGCAGGAGATTCCGCCATATCAGTTTTGTGACAGGAGGTGCTGGGATAAAATAAGCATAGCAATCCTGCATCACACAATGCACCTGGGCGAAGACCAAGCCAAGAGTGGGCCTGTCTGGGCCTGTCAGAGCCCAATGGAGACTTGGCCCGCTTTGGAACTTCTGGTCTCCTTTAATACTTTGTGTTTCTGGTACCTCTATAAGTAGCTGTGGGGAAGCGTAAAACGGGAAATGGGAAAGGTGACGCTGCCAAGTATTCCCAGGTAACCCTATTACCTCATCTGTCATGGGGCAATTAATGCGGAAATTGACCTAGTGGAAGATGGAATTGATTAGGTCCAACGAAAGTCATTGGTGGGGGGCACCCGCAGGCTTACCCTCAAGTGATTTGGCCACAAGCATTACAGCAGGCCCCTTCCCGTAAGTCAGCCGAGGCTTTAATGAACTCACCTAATACCAGATGTACTGCCAATTCTTGTCATATCTTTTGCTCCCAGGTGAATGCTATTGAGGTGGGTGGAGTGAACTCACCATCCTCTAAGAGGAAGAGGAAGGATCCCCAAGACAGTTCTTTGGGAGGTGGAGGGAAGGAAGGGGCTTGACAGCCTACTACTGGAAACTAGTTCTAAGGTGGAGGAATCCGGATAAGGGAGGAGCAGCACAGCCACAAGGGAAGAGCATTTAGCTGGGACCTTTTTTTCAGAAGCCGAGTACGGATTTTACATAGTTTGGATTCAAAATTTAAATTGTTTTATGAAAATATGTGGGCATCTGGAGTTGAAGTAAAAATTAAATGGCAAGGGGATCCCCTCAAATTTAGCCGAGGGTGAGAATGTACCAGTTGTGTCTACTTGTAGTAATGCTGCTATGCCCTCTAACTGATGTAGGGGAGTGTTAACCAGAGGCCAGTAAAAGAAGGTATGACAAACTGACAGTAGCTCCACATTACTCTTGCAATGCAGAGCTTCAGCCATATCACTGCATGGCAGAATTGGTCCTACCAAGGCACCAGAAAGGCAAGCTTGCAAGTGATATTTGGAGTCCTCCAGTGCAATTTCTCAACAAGCGGCTGTGGTCAGAGGGCTGCTTTACTGCCGCTTAATTAGGTTGTCTAAAAGTGGGAGCAAAATCAATTTGCATGCCATGCCCTCTTGTTCACAATATGGTGCTGTTCATATAAGTTTCAGCCATGTTCTCGCTACTGGTGCAAAATTCCAGCGTAATTTGCCTATTTTCCGACCACTGGCATACCTCGAGTTTGTGTAACTCTGCAATTCCAACCAGGGAAACTCTGCGAGTTGCATTTACCCTTGGCTACTGTTGGAAATCCACAACTATGAATCAATTCATCCTGTTGCATCATACTCTAATACCATATAATTACGGACTTATTGCGGAGATCAGCATGCACCCCTACCAGCCCCTAACTTTCTAATGTTTGTAACTCAGTTCATTCGCAAAAATTGAAAGGCTGGAAGGGCAAAATGCATGTACACAGTGAACTGTAATATCTCACTTTGGAAATTTGGGACCAATGCTAAACAAAAGATTTTCACTGCCAGGTGCTTGCGATATATCATTTTGCCTGCAAACTGGTTATATTCTCAAGATCTAAAAGTGTTCATTAATGTAATGACAGCTCTATCACTGAAGTTGTAAGGTTTACAGACACGAGCGATGATACAAATCCAAGTTGCCTAAAAGTTTGTGCATGTCATTATCCAGTTTTAACAGCCCAGAAGTTTGGTTAGGAAGTTGTCACTAAGTTTAGAGTATTCACTCTCCGATCAGCACCCCGGAACGCTTCAGAGAACACCCAGGCCACACAAATGTAAACTGCCAATTAAATAGATTTTATTCATCAGGACTCAACGTTTGTTACAATACAGATAAGTAAAGTGCAATGCTGTTCTCTCCTCACGCCCCAGATTCAAGTATTCTGAGTGCCCAGTAGTTGTACAGCAGCTTCAATGTGAAATCGGGTTTCTTTTTTAAATAGCTAGCTACTGTTACAAATGTCTGTCCTTGGATCACCTTTGATGACAAAACCCAGTGGAAAGAATCTTTTAATCGACTTCTTTGATAGTGGGTCCACATTAGCCACCGCTGCCATCTGGAGCGCCACCTGCTCCTGGGAATCTTCTGGGCATACCACCGGGCATTCCACCAGCACCCTGGTACAGTTTGGTAATGATTGGGTTACACACCTTCTACAGATCTTTCTGCTGATGTTCAAACTCATCTTTCTCTGCAGTCTGAAATAAACGAGTTGCACTTTAGGTTTAAGCTTGTGTGGATGAGGCTGTAAGAGCTAGTTTAGGTCTATTCAGACAGCAACTGGTGTACAGGATGTGGGAATGCATTTCTTTGTATTGCACAAATCAGCAGGGTACAAATATAAGGGAATATCTGAGAGGGTGGGGTGGATGTAGCTGCCCTGGTTGGCTGGCCCAGTAGTCTGGAAAAGTCCAAACAGCAGCCTCATATGAATGGGATTCAATTTGAAGCAAGCACTGAGAGACGCTGGTGCCTGTGTCACCATGGTGATTGACAGCTGGTGTCTTCAGATCAGTATCTTCCTGGAGAGACATATAGGCCCTCATTATGACATTGGCGGTAAATCCCACTTACCGCCATGGTGACTGCCGCCAACATACTGCCACTGCAGCGGATATCCGCTCACCATATTATGACACACACACACACACCAATCCGTCACTATTCAGCCACAGACACAAGTCCACCACACCAAAGATCAGCGATAAACTGGCGGTATCAAAACCCACACCGTTACGCCAACAGAACAACACCCATCACATTATGACCCACGAATCACCACGGCGGACATTCAACCGCGGCAAACCATTGGCGGTACATACCACTGCGCTCAAAAAACACACACACACATACAAAACAATACCACATTGGACAATTCAAACACACACCACACCCACCCACTCACACCACTATAAAACACACACCCACATTACCCACAACCCTTTACGAATACAAATTATTGCCAACAGAGAGAGACAGCAAGACAACTGACACAGCCAGAGCCACAAACAACTCACACCTATACACCACTCACACACCTCACATCACACCCTCACCTACACACCTTACACAACAACCATGCCACCACAAAGACACCCCCGATTCTCAGAAGAGGAGCTAAGGTCATGGTGGAGGAAATTATCAGGGTTAAGCCACAGCTATTTGGAGCACAGGTGCAGCAGATATCGATAGCTAGGAAGATGGAGCTATGGCGGAGAATCGTGGACAGGGTCAACGCCGTGGGATAGCATCCCAAAGAACCAGGGGTGACATCAGCAAGATGTGGAACGACCCACAGGGGAAGGTATGTTCCATTGCTGCAAGACACCAACTCGCTGTACAGAGGACTGGTGGTGGACCCCCACCTCCTCCCCCACAACTAACAACATGGGAGGAGCAAGTCTTGGCAATCATGCATCCTGAGGGCCTGGCCAGGGTAGGAGGAGGACTGGACTCTCGTAAGTCAACTCTATACTACTACTGCCCCTTACCTGCATGCCATCACATACCCCCACCCTCACCCTCACTCCCATCACTCCACCACCTCCCACACACCCCACCATCACATCTCACTCATCCCAATGCCAAGTCTGCATGCCATACCAATGCATGGACACCACTCACAGCCCTGCATGGACACCAATCACTAAAGCATGCACACAAGAGAGAATCAGCTAGCCCACCACATACCAACTTACACAAGTGAAAGCTGCCAGGGCACATACAACCAAATAGGGCAACCCACCCATGCACAATATGTCACACACAGAAACAATAACACTGCATTTACATCCCCACAGGTATCCCAGCCAATGTTACCGGAGAAGAGGTGCTAGCACTATCCGGTCCCCCAACTGAAGAGGCCCACAGTGATGACAGCAACTCTGGTAGCCTGGATCTGGATGACCAACCTGGTCCATCAGGGACCTCTGGACAGTCGGTTACCCAGGCACAGTCACACACCACCACAGAACCTCCCCCATCTGGAAACACCACCAAAGCACCCACACAGCATCCCCACGCTGGGTGGGGGACACCTCTGTCCCCAGGACACGTCAATCAGCAGTGTGTCCACCTCTACAGGGACCCCAGGCCACACCTCATACCCAAGACAATCAGGGACCTGGGGTCAGTGGCAGTGGGCACACGGTTCAGGGGACATAGTCACAGGACAACAGGGAAACTGGGAGGACTGCTGTGTGCCAGGGGGAGGACAGGCCCAGGGAACCGACTCTCCAGGAGGCACTCACCGAGATCCTGGGAGCATACCAACATTCCTAGGACACAATGGGCCAGATCCTGGACAATGTGCAGGAGAACAGGCGGCTACAGGAGGGACAGTACCAGGGGTTCAGGGAGGACTTCCAGGCCATCACCACCACCTTGGTCTCCATTGCAGGGGTGCTGGCAGACATGGCCAACATTATGAGGGAAGCAGTCTCACAACAGCGGGCCCCTGCCACTAGCCAGACATCTGAACTGCCTTCCGCCTCTGCTGCTGCTAGTGGACAGGAGGCCTCGCCACAGGGCCAACAGGCGACCAGCACCCCTCCCCTGCAGAAGGAGAACCACCCCACAAACGTTCCCTGCAATCCAGGCAGAAGCCAGAGACTATTGCCAAGACCCCCGCCAGGAAATGAGACTCTCTTGATTGTCACCCTTGTGTCCCACTCTGTCACCCTGTCCATCATGAACTGCCATTGCTCCCCTTCCTATGTCCCCATGGACAATGCACCTGTGCTACAAATAGACTGGAACAATACCGTGGACTTTCCTCCATCATCACCCCATCCCATTGCACTTGCCCCTCTTCCTCTTAGCACTTCAATAAACACCCTTGGAATAAATAGACGTATGGAGTATATAACATTTTTTATGTATGTGTTCGCTTAACCAGGTTCAAACATTGCAATTCAACTGTACAGTAGTTGTGCACATAGGAAAGACCTATATTTGGCCTCAGTGATCACACAAGGAGCGGTAGTGGGGCACCAACATCTGTAAAATGAATTGCCAAAGGATACAGTAAGTGGGCATAAAAGTGGGAAAAAACAGCATGCCAGTGCCAAACATATACAAATAATTGACAATGAAATGTGAAGTAACACTGTCTTAGCTGTATGTCATTGGAAGTATTGTCGTATCACTGCTGCTCGGTTGTCCTCATCCTCAGCCTCCTCATCCTCATTGTCCACAGGGTCCACAGCTGCCACACGGCCATCTCCAGCCCCCTCCTCCTGCAGAAAAGGCACATGGCTTCTCAAAGCAAGGTTGTGCAACATGCCACGATTATCTGGCAGATCTTCTTGGGTGAGTAGCACAGGGATCCACCTGTTAGATGGAGGCACCTGAACCTGGCCTTCATGAGGCCAAAGGTTCTTTCGATTATCCGTTTTGTTCTCCAATGTGCCTCATTGTAACATTCTGATGCCCTTGTCCTGGCATTCCTCACAGGTGTCAGCAGCCACAATAGGTTTGGGTAACCAGAGTCACCTGCAATATTGAGGGACAACATTTAGCCACACACTATCCCATATGGTCAGCACCATACCCATACACAAACACCTACTGGGTGGGAACCATGGCTCACTTATTAGCCACACCCTGTGCCTCTGTAGTTGGGCCATCACATTTGGGATGCTTCTATTTCTCAGGATAAAGGCATCATGAACCAACCCAGGATACTTAGCATTGACATGGGAGATATACTGGTCCGCCAAACACACCATCTGCACATATGTGGAATGAAGACTCTTACGATTTCGGTACACCTGTTCATTGTGATGGGGGGGACACAAATGCAATATGAGTTCCATCAATCGCCCCAATTACATTGGGGATATGTCCCATTGCATACAAGTCAGCCTGCACTGTAGCCAAATCCTCCACCTGGGGAAATACAATGCAGCTGCACATGTGTTTAATCAGGGCAGACAACACTCTGGTCAGCACTATTGAGAACATTGGCTGTGACATTCCTGCTGCCAAGCCCACTGTCACTTGAAAAGAACCAGTTGCCAGGAAATGGAGCACTGATAGAACTTGCACAAGAGGGGGATCCCACTGGGGTGACGGATAGCAGATATCAGGTCAGGCTCCAACTGGGCACACAGCTCTGTTATTGTGGCCCTGTCAAGTCTATAGGTGAGGATGATGTGCCTGTCCTCCATTGTTGCCAAGTCCACCAGGGGTCTGTACACGGGGGTATGTCTCCATCTCCTATTCACCTGCAGCGGTAGCAATCTAGGGGACAAAGGAGTGAGGAGCCGGTCACAAACTGAACATTGGAGCCACAACAGTACAATGCATGATGTCAATTTGTATTGGGTAAGTGGGATATGTCCTTTATGTCCAAATTTTAACTTTGACACATTTATTATCAAGGGCCTCCCCACCACTGAAATGGCGTCCGCCTGTCCTGTATGGAGGGACATGGAAGTAAGGTAATTCCGCTGATGTTGTGCGCTGATAAGGGAGGCGGCCAGGAACCGCTGTGCAACTCCTCATTGGTTAAAATTGGGCACTATGGGGTACAGTGGCCAATGGTGATGTACGCCGGTGGTGACGGTATGCACCGCCGCGGACGTGACCGACATTTTCTTTCTGATCCCTCACTTGCTACCTGACCTTCAACAGGAGAGGGCCTACACTGCATGTGCTGCTGTGACCTGTGTCTGGAACCTACCATGGCCCGTGTCATTGGCGAAAGGGCCCCTGCCTTCACTTTGGAGGAGTTGGCGAGACTGGTGGATGGGGTCCTACCCCAGTACGGACTGCTCTCGGGCCTCCAGACCAACGGGTGTTACACTGTGAGCACGATGCATGTTGCATGAATGCATGAGGTGGTGTGTGTGAAGGCCTCGTGTAAGGGGGGTGGGTGGATGTCCTCTGGGTGACGTATTGGTTGTGTGCTGGGCCATGTGTGTGGATATGGTGATGTGAAGGGGCATGGTGGGCCATAAGTATAACAGGCAGGACTGTCTGACTGAAACTATTTTGCTGTGTGTATTCCCTTTGCAGGTCAGCGCCCATCAAAAGAAGGGTATATGGCGTGCCATCACCAAGGACGTGCAGACTCTCGGGGTCTACGGCAGGCGGGGCACCCACTGTCGGAAACCGTGGGAGGACCTGAGACGCTGGGCACGGAAGACCGCGGAGGCCCAGTGTCAGGAATAAGGCCATGCCCGGTCCAGGTCTCGCCCGAAACTCCGCTGCGCAGCTCTGCTGTGCTTTCTGCGCACCACTTCTCATCCCCTCTTGCTCCAAAGGTGGCCATCAGTGTTGTCTGCCCTGTGGCAAAGCTCACAGAGCTGCAGGTTCAGGACATTGGTGGACAAGATGCACTTATCAGTGCTATTCCATGAAGGGACTACAATTCCCATGTTTTTAGAGGCAGCAGCCATCTTGGGGTGTGGCAGGCCTATAAAGCCCAGCCACACCCAAGCACGTTGCTCACTATTTTGAAGCCTTCGATGCAGTCAGACCTCGTGGGGGTTTCTCTGAAGAAGAGCAGAGTTCCTGAATGGCAGAGTGACATCCAACCGAAGAATCCTTGTTTCCATGGTGCATTTAAAAACAAGTAGGTAAGGCCTTGATTAATCCAATTTTGGAGGAAGTCGTTACTTCCAAAGGTAAAGCGCCCCTTAGCACAACGAGCAAAGCGTTTTCAGTTTTCAGAGTACTGCGGCCTAGGCGCAACAATCAAGCGTTTCAGTTCACAGATGTAAAGCGCTCTAGGCACAGCAATTCAAGCGCTTTCGTTCACAGATGTAAAGCGCTCTAGGTACAGCAATTCAAGCGCTTCAGTTCACAGTGGCAATGCGCTCTTGGTACGGCAATTCAAGCGCTTCAGTTAACAGAGGTAAAGCGCTCTTGGCACGACAATTCAAGCGCTTCAGTTCAGAGGTAAAGCGATCTTGGCACGGCAATTCAAGCGCTTCATTCCACAGGTTTAAAGCGCTCTTGGCACGACAATCAAAGCGCTTCAATTCACAGGAGTAAAAGGTTCTTGGCACAACAATCAAAGTGATTCAGGCCACTTGAGTAAAAGCGCCCCCTTAGCATAATGAGCGTAGCGCTTTAAGGCAAGACACGTAAAAGCGCTTCCTGGTATTATTAAGTAAAGTGCTTCAAGTTCAATGAGTAAAAACTTTTCGGCCTTTATTGTTGTGAATGTGAAAGTATTTCTGGAGATAAGCAAATCATAGTTTTCATTGTTCTTTGAAAAGCTTAAAATGTGAAAATCATATTTAATTCTATGAGATTTTCTAAATCATGATCAAAGGTTTATGTTGTGAATGCATAGATGTTTCAGGATTGATATTCTGAGTATAATCATAGCCCAAAGCTCTTATCATCTCTTGATTCTGAGGTCATAGTTTACTCTTGTTCCATGTTTCAAAGAAGGGGTTTTGCCCTCATTTCAAGGGGTCTCCATCTGATATCTCGGAGACGCATTTAGTCAAGAGTCTATTGATAAGTTACATTTCTATGAATTAGTAAATGCATATTTGTTCTAACCTTTTCTTTTCAGATCTCGCTCCCTGCTGTTCCCTACCCTAATTCCCTTCCCCCCAAATGGCTTCATCATAACTCTGTGCTATAATAGCTTTCTGAGTTGGTGATGCCAGAAGGTGGGCCTTTTGTTCAGCGACGTGCAGATCCCGAGGAAAGGACACCGTGACACCCAGCTGGGGATGGCCTCCCAACAAGGAAGGGGTGCCTGTCGAACCCTGACTCCCCTGATGGCCCACATACTGGCGGTGGCCTATCCTGAGCTGGATGGGCACTTGAGGGCATCACAGCAGCCACAAGGGGGTGAGTACAGTGCCCATCATTACAACTTACGAATTAGAGGGTGGTACCCCGGTGGGGGAGTAGGTCACCTGTTGGCAACAGTCCTGAAGTGATAATCCTGCTACCCTAGCTCGTAGGCATCCACTACCGGTCAGGGCTGTGTGGGTCCCAGGTGTGCTGCATTTGGCGGTTTGTGCCTTGGTGGCTAGCAAAATAACTGATAGTGCAATGCATAGTGCGTAGGGCTATTCCCTGTGTGTTAGAGTGGTGTGTACGCCAACGGTGGTGTTGGTGCAGCCATTGACCAGGGATATCCTTTGTCTCTCCCCCCCCTTTTTGTTATGTCACCCTGTCCTTATCTGAATTAGCATCATCTGGCGGAGGAGCAGAGGCACCGGCGACGGAGGGAGCTGCATCCCACAGGACCCAGGAGGCAGAGTCCACCGACGTTGAGGGCACCAGTGGGACGGAGGGCGAGGGGAGCACCACAGTGGAGACAGAAAGGGACAGTTCAGACTCTGTTACCTCCTCCAATGGAAGCTCCCTGGTGGTGGTGGACATCTCTGTGACCACCCCAGCTACAGGTACAGCCGCCACCCCCGTACCAGCACCGCCCTCCCAGCAGCCCCTCAGCGAGTTACCCGTGCCTGCTCACCCAGGAGGGTGGGCATCTCCTTCGCCCCAGTCACCTCAGTTCCTGCCCCAGTTATCCCTGCTACCCTGAGTGAGGAGACTATTGACCTCCTGAGATCCATCTCTGTAGGGCAGTCAACCATTGTGAATGCCATACAGGGGCTGGCAGCCCAAATGCAACAAACTAATGCATTTCTGGAGGGCATTCACACTGGCTTGGTGGCCCAACAGAGATCGATCCAGGCTCTGGCCTCCTCTCTAATGGCAGCCATTGTCCCTGTTTCCACTCTCCCCCCTCCAACTTCCTCTTCCCAATCACATTCCCCTCAACCCCAATCTATCCCAAGCACACAGGCAGACGAGCATGCACACAAGACAACACACAAGAGTGGCACAGGCAAGCACAAGCACCACACATCATCCCACAGGCACTCACACAAAACACCATCCAGATGCAGACATACCAACATCCACTATTTCCACTGTCTCTCCCTCCTCCTCCACCTCTCTCCCAGTGCCGTCTACACTCACACCTGCAAGCACTACATCCTCATCCACTACCATCATCACGACCACACCTAACAGAACACACACCTCACTTGCAGACACCTCCACAACAGCCATGCACACGTCCCCTGTATCCTCTCCCTATTGCTCCAATCCAGGTTTTGCTCCGGCCAACTAGCAGTGCATCTCTACCCAAGGATAGTGATGACTGGGCAGCCGAGCGCATAACATACTTGGCTTCTCAGGGAAGTCGTGGTCACTCAGATCTCATCCGTTTCTCCCATTTACATTCCAGTCTCATATATAAATGACAAACTGAAGCAGTATATGTTTCAATAATGAGTTTAATAAAAACAACTGCATCTCAGATAGCAAAGCGTGAGCTGCAATAACCAGGATGACACAACATAACAGTATTATAATTGTAACAAGAAGAATGAAGCATAAAAACAACGCTATCATATTGTCACTATAATCGATGGACTAATTCCTACCTAGGTCATGATCGAGCACAGCATGTTAAGCTCTAATTCTGCCCTTCTGGTTCCCCTGGGAAGACATCAACCCTCATACCTGAGCAAAGTCCTGTAGTCTGCGTTAGCATCTGCATTAGCACCTGTAGCGAAGCATTCAGCAATCAGCATACAGTTGTGGTTCACTGGCTGGAATCTCCCTCTAACGTGTAAGGGACAAGGAAGTGTTTCTATAACAACACAACTGATGTTCTGAGAAAATGTCCCTACATGAGAATGTGTATTTTCTACGAATGTTGGAGACTAAACTTCTACCACGTTCACCGGCAATGTACCGTGCTGTAGCCTTGCAAGAAGCACAAAGTGATCAAGAATGTCTTGTTTGAGAACAGAGAGCTGGCCTAGGCAAAAACAGTTAGAAAAACGGAAAATGGTTATTGTAACAATAATAAGACGAAGCTGAATAAAATATATCTAGGTTAGAGTGCACAGCAGCCTAGTGTGTTAAAATAACTTGCATGGAGCTAAAACTAAAATGGCTACACAACACCCTCCCCTTGTCGGTTGAAAGTGGTTTGAAGCCAAAGATATATAAAATTACTGCTAAAAAGCTCAACCTAAGATATATATATAGAAGCAATGTCAATGATGACAAGTCGAAGGGACACATGAGCATCTAACGTGACAATTTAAAACATGAGCATTTAGCATAAAGCCTAATTCAAAAGGCAAGTCAATTTTGAAAAGTTCCAATTGATTCTTGGGCCATGGAGAATAGGTGATCTGCCACTTCGGCCAATGTTAAAGTCGGAAAGTCATCGCTAAGAAGGATCAAGGAGCAGTTGTGTTCTGTAGCCTCAGCCAAGGCGGCATTCAGTGGTGTGCCCAGTGATGAGTCGTGAGCTACATTCTCCAAGAATGGTAACTCATAAGTAGCTTCTTGTAGCAGACGCAACCTCAATGCGCATGTCCGGTAATGAACCCTCAGCGAGAACATCAACAGATTAGCGTCCAATGTAGGCAAGCGCTACTTTGAAAGACAAACTTCCAGTGCATGTTCGAAAGAGCACCAGAAGCACTGAAACATGGGCTGCACACAATGCAAGACCGGTCTGCATGTGACAAAGACCAGCCACACTCCAATTGCTCCAGGAGTGTTGCTCCAAAATACTGCATCATGCGTTCACGACACAGTTGTGCTGATGGGAGCGCCTTCATTCCTCCTTGTTGCGGCGGGACAGCCATTGCGCATAAAAAATTGCAGCAGCAAAATCCCAGCTAATAAAGCCAAAGTTATTGGAAATCCCCCAATAATACTAGAAAAGATTGAGTGGATTGCTGATGGTATCAAACCGAATATGGAGGAGAAGGTGTGAATGAAACCAGAACCAACAGCTTTGAACAAATGTGCGATTCCAGTTGTACTGGAAGCATTAAATATTCATCCCATGAGTTCACCAAAGTGTCTCGGAAAGTTTGTATTTAAAAGGGACTGCATTTCTGCTGATGACCTTACCACCTGAAGTGTGTAGGTCTCGCATGCAGATGTAAGGGTCACATGCTTCTGCAACAATAAGGCCTTGAGTCTGCTCAACTTGTCAAAATTCACATTTGAAGTAGCGATGTGAGGCTGTAGTGTAGCCATTTTTAATATAGCTTCATGCACGTTAGTTTAGGATGCTAGGCTGCTGTGCACTTTGCCCTAGATATATTCTATTCAGCTTTGCACTGTTATTTTGCAATAACCAGTTTTTACGGTCTAGTTTTAATTTCTTCTATCACACTGTTTAGCTTAGTTCAGCACTGTGTTCTCAAATAATGCATTCTTGATCGCCCTGTGCTTCAGTCAAGGCTACAGTCTGGTACATTGCCGGTAAACGTGGTAGAAGTTTAGTCTCCAGTTTTTGTAGAAAATACACATCCTTACGTAGGGACATTTTCTTAGAACATCCGCGTGTTAGTTATAAAAACACTTCCTAGTCCTAGTACACGTCAAGAGGGAGATTCCAGCCAGGGACCTACAACTAGATGCTGAATGCCCCGTTGCAGATGCTGATGCAGATTACAGGCCTTTGCTCAGGTATGGGGGTTGATGTCCTCCCGGGGGAACCTGAAAGGCAGGCTTAGAGCTTAACATGCTGTGCTCGAAATATAACTTAGAGAGAAAATAATCTAGTGGCACTATGATAGCCTTATTCTTGTGCTTCACTCTAATCGTTACTATTTTAATTTTACTGTGTTGTATAGTTCTGGTTATTGCAGCTCACGCTTTGCTATCTAAAATGCAGTCGTTTTATTAAACCAATCTTTAAAACTTACACTGCCTTTATCATGAGACCGTACTGTGTATGAGAGAACCGGTTGTGACCTGAGTGACCACGACTTCCCTGAGAAGTACTAAGATGTCATGCGCTCGGCTGCCTAGTTGTCTCTTCCATTTGGGAGAGATGAGGCACTGCTAGTTAGCCGGAGCAAAACCCGGATTTAGAGTGACAAGTGTCATCCACCGTGGGTCAGACTCAGTCCCCACACCGTGAACGATCTTGCCGCTCAAAATCCAGTAGTCTCATTAAGATAATGAGAGCCTACGCGACAAGGCCAAATGTCATCTACCTCTTTAATTTTAGTGGGGGGGGAAAAGTACGTTCTCGCAGCATGTAACGACCTTAAAGACCAAAACAACGTAAAGTATTCCGACTCGCATTCCACAACAGTCTTCACCATTGGGGAGGACGTAGCTGCCGTTTGAAAGCAATTGGAACGTAGGTCTAATCAAGGGGACTGGAACTCCCTTCAGATAACAATCTAAGTTCGCTGCAGAAGAGTTACACGCCCCATGCAAGGACAGCTGTTTACAAACCATTGAATGGCTGACTGAAGTCTTGCATTCACTACCGCTAAGAAAGACTTCTTTCATGCCACTGAAACATTTGTACAAGAAGGGAAGCTCCCACACCTCATGGATGTAGCTATCTCCCAGCCTTTCATATCTGCCTAGCGGAATGTGTTTTAAACAGGAGGTGAATTGAAGTGTATAAATAGGCAGATTGATGACCCCGTGTATTAGCCACTCAGCAGATAGTATATCAGCCACAGTAAAAGGCAACTTTTCTATTTTCTCAATATAAAGCATGACATAAGTCGCTTCTTTCTTAGCTATTAGTTGTTGTTGTTGTGTTAAATTAAGGGAGGAAAATATCTCCCTCGCACTGACATGCTGCCAGGGAACGCGACCCGCCTTCAATGTTTGAAGTGTCCAACCCAACTGATTAATGGACCTTAGCTGACTTTGTCCATAATATAAGGAAGACATATCTGTTTGTACAATGTCTATAGCAGAAGAAACAATGTTATTTAAGGTGTATATCCGGTCGGACAATGTATTTATCCCATTATCTACTACAGCTAATGCCTTTTTCAGATTTTCCTGGTCAATTTGCCTTAACCGGGCAGCCGCATCTTTTTGGGAAAACTTGCAAATTTCATTATATACTTCATATAAGAAACGCTTCCTACGGTGTTTGCTGGGGCCTAACAGGAAGTCCTGTAAGTAAGTGTTATTGGACAGGAGACTGAGGTGTTCTCTAACCGCATCTAGTGAGGAAGTTCTTAACCATTACTGACATAGTTTCCCTACACTATATGTCATGACTATACCCGCATGTTCGGATGATATATAGCGAGGGTCCCACCTACTAGTTCTAAAACCCCCCAAGGAGTTGATAAAATGCTGGTGACACCCATTGGTATCTACTGGCCACAATAACCACCGCCAGGACATGTCAGTGAAAAGTTAAATGTACCATTCTGGACCCATTCGTCGAGCTCTTCTTCAGTTGCATTTGTATATTTTTGCCATTTATAAAACTTTGCAGGGGCAGGTATACTGGGCATGTTTAATTCCTTAATTTTAGCTAAGCCTAACCAACTTGTTTGTTGTGCTGTTTCATTTAAGAATATCATTTGTAGCGATATAAGGCATGCTCTAAATAAAGATTCATTTCCTCTAATTTGCCAATGTCTAGTTCACCATACAGATCAATCGATTTCAACCAATATTCGTAGCCTTCTATAGACAACTGGGAAACAAAGAATTCCAAATATTTAAATTTTGTATTCGTCAATAGCATATGTATATCTTTAGTAGGTGGTACTTTAAAATAGTAAGACTCAGCATTTTTCACATTGTGCCCAGAAAAATATGTCAACTTTTCAGAATATGTTTTAGAACTCCCTAGTGGTGGAGTCGGACAATATTCCCATTGTGTATAATTAAAAACAGTTTTGGGGCTGCTCGCTCTATGTATGAAATGGTGCCCATAATAATTATAGCAAAACATATCACCATAATTCTCTATAGATAGATAAACATCTTTGTTTTCAAACACAGTGTAATACTGCAATTCAGTCATCATACAATCAACTGTTTTCACATCCCAATCATCAGAAACAATGCCTGGTATTATAATATCATTCATTGATAGTTTGAACACATATGGTATTTGAATTACTTCCATGTGACCATATATATTGTAATTGTAATTGTAATTGTATATATCAAATATTACTTTGTCCCAAACAACCCCATCAGGAATTGGTACTGCGGAAATGTTCACAAAAGATAAGTCTCTTCGGACCTTGTGTGATGAAAAATGTGGTTTTAAGACCCCCTCCACCAATCCAACTGTTGATTTTTCAGGGAGAAAATGACCACGTATTAACAAGAAAAAGGTGATAACAAAACCAATCCAAAGTAGGAAAGCTAGGACAGTCAAAGAGAACTATAGATAGTTCCATGGAAAAATAAAATATGTTTTTTTAAGCCAGTTCGTTAGCTTATGTGTTTTTGACAATTCAGGTGTCGAAGAGGCGAATGAGTCTGATACGTCATCATTGAAGTCGGCAAAATATCCAGAAGCAGTACGTGCAAAAGCTGGAGCCATGGTCAGTGGTGGAGTTGGTGTTTCCCGTGGTGGCACACAATAAATAGCACCATCCGTTTGTGCTGGAGTTGAGTCAACTCGGTCAATTGTTTCTGTATTGTTTGATGTTCATGAAACCAATGCAAGATCATCTTCCACCCTCCCCAAGCTCGGAGAGATGTTAGTGCTGGTATAAATAACGTGTAGAGGGACTTTTTGACCAGTAGTGAGAGGGATTCAAGGAATACTGGATGTTCCTCTTGGTCTGCTTTGCAGAATTTACTTGAAAAATCGTGACGTATTAGATCATATAAAGGTTTTATGCGTGTAGCATAATCTGGAATGTAAATTCTGCCAAAATTTAGGAAACCCAATAGAGATTGGAGTTTTTTAATCGTATTTGGTGGTTGTAACTGTGCGCATTTTTTTAAGAATTGTGGCGCTAGGCTCTTTCCTTCACTTGACAACTCATATCCCAAAAACAGGATGCTGAGGAAGGCAATTTTTTTTTTTTTTAATTGAATTTGTAGCCAAATTCAGCAAATCCTACAACAATGCGGGCTACCCAGCTTAAATGTTGTAGCAATTCATCATCCATAAAATAGATATCATCTACATAGGACAATGCTTCGGGATCAATCTCCTGGACTGTTCTTATACCCCTGAGGTAAACAACAGATTTTTTTCTGAGAGCCTAGTGCACTGAAACTTGTTAAGTCTCTACTCTCAGGCGCTATATTCTGGCAGAAAAAAACATTGGAAATGTCCAGTGTTTTGTATTTTTTATGCACTATATTGTTTATTAGTGCTGTGCTATGTGAGTTTTGTATAGCATAAGTGTATGTATGACTGTTTAAGTGTCTGTAGTCTAAGACTATTCTATATGAATGGTCTGGTTTAGCTACTGGTAATAATGGATTATTCATTGGGGAGACACAGGGTTCAATTATGCCCTGGTTCTCTTACTGTGTGAGTATTTCTCTCACATGTGCTTTTGCTTCGTGTTTTATAGGATACTGAGGTTGGGGTTGAGGTTCATTTTTAATTGGAATTACATGGTAGGGGGGATTCTTTATCCCATCCTACATGATTTCGGTATAACGCAGGTGCCTGTGCCAAAGCCCAATCAATGGCATATGAGTCAGCGAGTTCCTCTGGAACAAGAGGCGAGAAGGAAGGCTTAATCATGTCTTCCCCATATGGGCAGGTACAGACAAATTCAGGTGGCCAATCTTGTTCGGCCAACAAAATATCATATATGTTTACCACGCGATGCCAAATGATTACGTCTATTATACGCTCAATGTCTCCTTCTAACTGTAGCGTCACTTTATACACCCTATCAGGCGTGGAGACACGCATGTCCGCAGTTTCTACTTGTAGAAAGTCATCAGTTGCTTTCACCTCCAAATGCTCTAGAAGACACCGGCGAACTATTCTGACCTCTGCCACGCTGTCTAGCAGTGCTAGAGCCCACTTCTTGTTCTTCAAGAGGACCCTCTTCCTGAGTGGCATGTCGGACTGCGACTGCTGCCACTTTTTTCTTTTTAAATTGTGGTTTTGTTGGGTGGGTTTCTCTTCTTTTTTTACAGATGAGCGTTGTGATTCCTGTCTCGGTTTCACGTACTCTGTTCTTCGCTCTGACCGCCCACCTCTCTCATTTCTTTTTTCCGATGAGTCCTGAAAGGAATGAGATTGGCGTGTATCAGTATATTGATATCTGTCAGGCGTTTTTATATTATCTCGATTTCTGAGATTATATCTGTTCTGCTGGGTCTCCGTATGTGGAGATTCTCCCCTCTCTTTTTAAGAAGTTTGTTGTTTTTTTATCCCAGCGTTTCTTATTACCCTTAGGTGCTTGCTTGGGAAAATCTTTATTCGATTTGCCCTGAAATTGTGGTTTAGATGGTCTAGCACCTAAACTGTCTTGACCAATGCTAGAATAGGCCTCTGCAATTATCTTAGGCAGCTTTCGTTCCTGATCCTGTTGAGGAACGTCACGGAGCCGCATGCACACTGCAAGTGCGACTGCTTCCCCTTTAAGGTTACTTAAAATGATTGAGGATACTGTGGCAAAATTGCCCATCAATTGCATCCCCAAATTTAGGGCCGGGGCATCCCCGTATTCATCTTGAATTTGCTTCAACACCTCCAGTAAATTGCCAAGTGTCGGTGTACTGTGTGCGGTTGTATAGAGCATGGCAAACACTGTGCCCCAGGTATTACAGTTATCCACTGTAGGGACCATCCCAAAAGGCAAGCACATCGTTAATATTCAATGTTTATCCTGAGGTCCCGTATGGGAAAATACTGCCTCCAGCGCATTCATTTTTTATGCTAACCAAAATGGAGTTTCTTTATTTTACCCATAATTGAATGTACAGTCGCAGGGTTTATATCTGGTCTTACTGCATATGGATGTGCTGGAGCAGCACGTGCTGTGATTGTATTTAATGTTTGCATTACGAACTGTACTAATCGTCTATATATCGCTGTTAATTCTGTATATAAACGACAAACCTCAGCTACCGCTAAATTAGCAACTGTAGGATGTGGTGTATAGGTGGCCAATAAAGGCCAGGTAGGACCATTGTTACTTAGAAGACCTAACCTTCCTGGTAAAATTGTGCGGGGTAGGGCGCCATCAAGCCAATTATTATGTTCTTGATAAGATAACGGTATTTCTAGATATGCGTATGCTCTGTATTGTCCAGGCACATTTGCAGGTGTATAATGATGAAATGTATTTGTGTTCCCATCAACTGCTGGAAATGTGACCCAAGAATAAAACAGTTCTGTTCTATAAGCTGCATGGGCATCCACCACGAATGTGACTGGACCCTCCTGGGGCGTTAGGCCATTTGCTAATAAATGTGCAGTCAGAGGTTGTCTCATATTCACTGCTATTTGTATCAGCTGTGGATTCGCCATTATAGACAGACTATAAGTTCAGAGAAGGCACATCAAATACGGTTTTCCTTTTAAAGTTCAAGCTTGAACAACCTCCAGCTACAAATAGGATAGCCTACGTAGCTGGGGTGGAAATCCTCAGTACCACGGACGTCTCCGTATACGGTATTGAGACATCATTGTATATAACGAGACAGAGATACTCCAGAGGACCTGAAAATTAGAGCCTGACCAAACGTTTGCGGCGCCATGTCACGTAGGCTCCCATTATTCTAATAGACTACTGGATTTTGAGCGGCAGAATCGCCTGTGGTGTGGGAGACTAAGTCTTACCCACTGCGGTTGACACCTGTCGCTCCAATCCGGGTTTTGCTCCGGCCAACTAGCAGTGCCTCATCTCTACCCAAGGATAGTGATGACTGGGCAGCCTAGCGCATGACATACTTGGCTTCTCAGGGAAGTTGTGGTCACTCAGGTCTAATCCGTTTCTCTCATTTACAATCCAGTCTCATATATAAATGACAAACTTGAAACAGTATATGTTTCAATAATGAGTTTAATAAAACAACTGCATCTTAGATAGCAAAGCATGAGCTGCAATAACCAGGATGACACAAAATAACAGTATTAAAATTGTGACGAGAAGAGTAAAGCATAAAAACAACGCTATCATATTGTCACTATAATCGATGGACTAATTCCTACCTAGGTCATGATAGAGCACAGCATGTTAAGCTCTAATTCTTCCCTTCAGGTTCCCCTGGGAAGACATCAACCCTCATATCTGAGCAAAGGCCAGCGATCTGCGTTAGCATCTGTAGCGAAGCATTCAGCAATCAGCATACAGTTGTGGTTCACTGGCTGGAATCTCCCTCTAACGTGTAAGGGACAAGGAAGTATTTTCAACTGATGTTCTAAGAAAATGTCCCTACGTAAGAATGTGTATTTTCTACGAATGTTGGAGACTAAACTTCTATCACGTTCACCTGCAATGTACCGTGCTGTAGCCTTGAAAGAAGCACAAAGTGATCAAGAATGTCTTGTTTGAGAACAGAGTGCTGGCCTAGGCAAAAACAGTTAGAAAAACAGAAAATGGTTATTGTAACAATAATAAGACAAAGCTGAATAAAATATATCTAGGTTAGAGTGCACAGCGACCTAGTGTGTTAAAATAACTTGCATGGAGCTAAAACTAAAATGGCTACACAACACCACTGTGTCTGTCCCCCCCTTCTAAAGTACACAAACGCAAGCACTCAGACACCCAACAGCCATCCACCTCACAACAGCATCCAGCCCATGCACCTGCACCCAAAATCAGCAGACAGACTTCTCCAACAACCACTCCCTCTTCCTCCACTCCCAAACCGTCTCCCTCTTCCCACCCCAATGTCCCTAAAAAGCTTATCCTTGCCCAACTTAATCTCTTCCCTACCCCCACGTCCTTCACGTCTGGCCAGGGTGGCAAAAACCCAGGCAAGCACCTCAGCCACCCAGTCCACGGCCCAGACCCACTCATAATGGAAAAGGATCCAGGGCACATGTCCAGAGGTTAATGGAGCCTGCACCAGGCAGCATCAAGGAAAGGGTGCCTGCCCCAGCTGCGGGCCGGAAGACCAACGAGCCAGCCACAGCTGCTGACAGGAAGGGCAAGGAGCCAGCCCCAGCTGCTGACAGGAAGGGCAAGGAGCCAGGGGCAGGGACTCAGATGGAGCCCCCACCACCAACCATGGTTGTGCAGCCGTTTGAGGCTCCAGGGGATGGGCTGAAGCTTCCCCCCCACCACCAGCAGCAGCAGCACCACCACCACCAGCGGGCAGCCATCCGAGGCTGCAGGAGATGGGCTGGAGCTTTCCCACACTCCCACCAGCAGCAACAGCACCACCACCAAGCAGCCATCCGAGTCTGTAGGGGATGGGCTGGAGCCTCCCACCACCAGAAGCAGCAGCACCACTACCACCACTGAGCAGCCAGCACCACTGGTGGATGGTGTGTAGTCCTGCCTCAATGGGCTGCTGTGTGGCCTGCCCCTTGGAAATCCAGTGGGAATGACACCCACCTGAAAGACTGTGGCCTTGCACTCCCCAGGACAGAGCAATGGGCATGTTGCCCCCTCCAGAACCAGTGGGCAAGTTACCCATCTGAGAGACGGTGGCCGGGCACTCCCCAGGATCAAGAGCATGTTTCCCCCTCCAGAACCAGTGGGCAAGTTACCCACCTGAGAGACTGTGGCCTTGCACTCCCCAGGATCAAGAGCATAGGGCACGATGCCCCCCTCCAGAATCAGTGGGTATGACACCCATCAACCCCAGCCTCCACAGGACTAATAGCACAGGGCACGGTGCCCCCTCCAGAACCGGTGGGTAAGACACCCACTAACCCGAGCCTCCCCAGGACCAAGAGCACAGGTCATCTTGCCCCCTCCAGAGCATGTGGGCAAGTCACCCACTTGAGAGACTGTGGCCTTGTGCTCCCCAGGATCAAGCACAGGGCATGTTGACCCCTCCAGAGCATGTGGGCAAGTCACCCACTTGAAAGACTGTGGCCCTGCACTCCCCTGGATCAAGCACAGGGCATGTTGCCCCCTCCAGAAGCAGTGGTCTTTTCATCTGCCGGCTGAGGTGCCTCCCCCCTCATTCCCAGTACCCCTGAGGTGCCTGCCTATTTTCCAAATGATGTCCCTGCAGTGTTCTCTACATGTTGCTGCAGGTGTCAGGTGCGGCCCTGGACTTTGGCCTGTGGCCCACGCACAATGAGGACTGGGCAGTGTCCCTTGAACTGTACATATGTATATAACAGTTACATTGCATTCTCGTATTTCTACTGTGTTGATATTACTACACTCACTTTAGCACATTCCTGTTGTCCTTGCATTATTCATCAGGGGCACGGGGTAAATATGTTTTATTACTCCAGCTGTATGTGTGTATGGTGTTGGGGGTGTTGCGTGTGTGTGTGTGTGTGTGTGTGTGTGTCACTCTCTTTTTCCTCCCCCCTCCCCTGTGTGCTAGGCAGCTGTACTCACTGTGTTCGTCTCTGCCGTCATTGGTGTTCATGGTGGAGCAGCACGTAGGTAATCATTGGGAATATTTGCAGCTTGGGCTCCATGGCAGCGTGGTTCTTAATGCAGTGGGTGGAACATTGGCTTCCGCCTGGCTGTAGGCGGCTACCGCTGTGGTGCCTGCTGTTTCCGCCCTGGTGGCTGGTGTGGTAAAGTGGCTGTCTATCTGAGTTCTCACCGCCATGGTCATAATTTGGCAGTAGTTACCGCCAACCTATTGGCAGTATTACCGCCACTTTATCACCGACCGCCAGGGTTGTAATGAGGGCCATAGTGTCCATCCCATGGCAATGGTGTCCTTAGAATGGCTCGGGTTACTGGCCAAACGAAGTTGGTGGTATCTCCTGCTATACCTTTCCAATGTCTGCTATGGAATGATTTGGAGTCCTCAGCCTGGGCTGAGGTAGAAAGAAAAACCCATGCAGCTATGCTGAGTATCCCTGAGTGGGTGTGCATCAAAACCTGAGCACAGAGCAAGGCACAGGGAGAAAAAGTAGAGTTGGAGTCCGGGGTACTGGCCCAAACTACCAAAAGAAAAGGTAGGAAGACTGGGGGACCAGCTTCCAAACAGATCACAGAGCAGACTCTCTCTCCTCAGGGAGAAGACCTAACAGCCCTAGAAGGAACTGAGCCTCAGGAGCTTGGGCCTTACATGGCAGAGCTCCTAGGGCCAGGGGTCTGAGCCAGGGACAACAAACCTGTCCCATTGTTGAAGGCATGAGGCAGCAGGCTGCTGCACAGCAAAACGGTGATGTTAGTGGTACCCACAGGAACTATTGGGAGGAGCGGCTCCTGTATACTAAGGCCAGAGACCTTAAACTTGGTGCCACCAGAAGACTGTTAGTGCCTTAGCAATGCAGAGAGTTTCTCCTAACATTGGCCATGACATCCCCTTTGCTGGGCACCTTAGTAAGACAAAAACATGGAGTTGGTTTGTCAACCACTTCTACTGGCCTGGCATTTCCCAGAAAGTAAAGGAGTTTTACAACTCCTGTGTCACCTCTCAGGCCAGTGGCAAGACATGTGGACAATCAAAGCGCCCCCGAATTCCACTGCCAGTGGTTGGGGGTTCCCTTTAAAAGGGTTGGGATTGACATTGTTGGTCCCCTTGACCCGCCAACAGCATCAGGGAACAGATTTATACCAGTGGTATTTGAACATGCTACCACCTACTAAGGAAATGCCTCCTTGGCATGGTTACACGTTGACGTTTTGCCTTTTGCTGATGCTAGTTATGATTGAAAGTGTGCTGGGACCCTGCTACCCAGGCCCCAGCACCAGTGTTCTTTCCCTAAACTGTACCTTTGCTTCCACAGTTGGCACAGTCCTGGCACCCAGATAAGTCCCTTGTAAATGGTGCCCCTGGTACCAAGGGCCCTGATGCCAGGGAAGGTCTCTAAGGGCTGCAGCATGTATTATGCCACCCTGGGGACTCCTCACTCAGCACATGCACACTGCCTCTCAGCTTGTGTGTGCCGGTGGGGAGAAAATAACTAAGTCTACATGGCACTCCCCTCAGAGTGCCACGCCAGCCTCACACTGCCTGTGGCATAGGTAAGTCACCCCTCTAGCAGGCCTCACAGCCCTGAGGTAGGGTGCACTATACCACAGATGAGGGCATATGTGCATGAGCACTATGCCCTACAGTGTCTAAGCAAAACCTTACACATTGTAAGTGCAGGGTAGCCATATGGACTGGGAGTTTGTCGAATACGAACTCCACAGTTCCATAATGGCTACACTGAAATCTGGGAAGTTTGGTATCAAACTTCTCAGCACAATAAATGCATACTGATGCCAGTGTGGAATTTATTGTAAAATGCACCAAGAGGGCATCTTAGAGATGCCCCTTGAATACCAGTCCGACTCCTAGTGCTAGGCTGACCAGTTTCTGCCAGGCTGCCACAAGCAGACGAGTTGCTGGCCACATGGGGAGAGTGTCTTTGCCACTCTGTGGCCAGGAACAAAGCCTGTCCTGGGTGGAGGTGCTTCTCACCTACCCCTGCAGGAACTGTAACACCTGGCGGTGAGCCTCAAAGGCTCATGCCTTTTGTTACAGCACCCCAGGGCATCCCAGCTAGTGGAGATGACCGCCCCTCCGGCCACTGCCCCCACTTTTGGCGGCAAGGCTGGAGGAGATAATGAGAAAAACAAGGAGGAGTCACCCACCAGTCAGGACAGCCCCTAAGGTGTCCTGAGCAAAGGTGACCCATGCCTTTAGAAATCCTCCATCTTAAGTTTGGAGGATTCCCCCAATAGGATAGGGATGTGCCCCCCTCCCCTCAGGGAGGAGGCACAAAGAGGGTGTAGCCACCCTCCAGGGCAGTAGCCATTGGCTACTGCCCTCCAGACCTAAGCACACCTCTAAATAAATTTAATATTTAGGGGCACTCAAGAACCCAGGAAATCAGATTCCTGCAACCTGAAACAAGGACTGCTGACCTGAAAGCCCTGCAGAGACGACGGAGACGAAAACTGCTTTGGCCCCAGCCCTACCAGCCTGTCTCCTGACTCGAAGAACACTGCAACAGTGACGTATCCAACAGGGACCAGCGACCTCTGAAGCCTCAGAGGACTGCCCTGAACCAAAGGACCAAGAAACTCCCGTGACATCGGATCAGTTCAAATCCAGCAACAACTTTGCAACTTTCTTGTAACTTTTAAGGACCTCACGCTTCCCGCCGGAAGCGTGAGAATTCACCCTCTGCACCCAACTCCCCGGCTCAAGCTCCAGAGAACATACACTACAGAGAGGACTCCCAGGCGACTGCGACCTCGTAACTTGAGACGACCCCTCAGACCCACACAGCGACGCATGTAGAGAGAATCCAGAGGCTCCCCCTGACAGCAACTGCCTGTAAAAAGGAACCCGATGCCTGGACCTAGCACTGCACCCGCAGCCCCCGGGACCAGAAGGAACTCAACCTCTGTGCAGGAGTGACCCTCAGGCGACCCTCTGCCTAGCCTGCTGGCCCGTGAAGGCCCCCCTGTGCCCTGCCTGCACCTCTAGAGTGACCCCCGGGTCCCTACTTTGATCCGAATACAAAACCTGACTCCTGCTTTGCACACTGCACCCGGCCGCCCCTGTGGCGCTGAGGATGTGTTTTGTGTGCCTACTTGTCCCCCCCCTGGTATGACCTTTGAGAACACAGGTACTTACCTGCTGGCAGACTGGAACCGGAGCACCCCTGTTCTTCTAGGCGCCTATGTGTTTTGGGCTCCTCTTTGACCTCTGCACCTGACCGGCCCGGTGGTGCTGGTGTGGTAACTTTAGGGTTTCCCCGAACCCCCAACTGGTGGGCTGCCTGTGCCCAGGAACTTAGACTTGTAATTGTCTTACTTACCTGACAAACTAACCATTACTTACCTCACCCAGGAACTGTTGATTTTTGCAGTCTGCTTTTAAAATCGCTTATTGCCATTTTTACTAAAACTGTCTATGCTATCGCTCTAATTCAAAGTTCCGAACTTACCTGTGTGGAGTACCTTGCATTTTATGTTTTTATTCAAATCTTGAACTTTTAGTTCTAAAAATAAAGAAGATATTTCTCTATAAAAACTATTGGCCTGGAGTAGTCTGAGTGTGTGTTCCTCATTTACTGCCTGTGTGTACAAGTGCTTAACATTACCCTCTGATAAGCCTACTGCTCGACCACACTACCACAAAATAGAGCATTAGAATTATCTAATTTTGCCACTATCTTACCCTTAAGGGGAACCCTTGGACTCTGTGCACACTATCTTACTTTGAGATAGTATATACAGAGCCAAGTTCCTACACGTACCCTGAAGCAATCCCCCCAAGTGCTACTATTGCTCCTGCAGTAGCTAGAACCCTCATTGTTTGTTTTTTTACCAGGGTGGGTTTTCCTAGGAAGGTGGGCTGAATTCGGTCTAACCTGCAAGTTCACCACCCCATATCATCCCCAGTGCAATGGTCTTGCTGAGAGATTTAGTAAGAATCTCAAAGGTATGATTGGTGGGCTCCCTAAATAAATCAGGAGATGGGATGTCCTTCCTTGTCTTATTTTTGCCTACAGGGAAGTGCCACAGAAGGGGGTGGGGTTCTCCCCATTTGAACTTTTGTTTGAGCATCCTGTTAGGGGAGCACTTTGCCTTTTGAAAGAAGGATGGGAGAGACCTCCCAGAGAGCACAAGCAGGACATAGTGGATAAAGTGCTTGGTCGTCGTTCAAGAATGAGTACACGAAAAATCTTACGGCCAACCAAAAGCTCTGACCAAAAAGCACTGGTTGTATACCAACCAGGGCAGAAGGTATGGGTGTTGGAGCCTGTGGTCCCTAGAAGATAAGTGGGGTGGACTCTACTGCATCCTTTGGCAGTAGCAGGAACCCCAAGAGGGTAATCCATATAAACCACCTGAAACCCTACCATGACAGAGCCAAGCTGATCATGCTCATGGTCAGAGAAGTGATACAAAATTGAGTGAGCCTCTCCCAGATCTCCTATCCAGCATTCCCAAAGACGGCTCAGTTGAGGGAGAAGTTTTTTCAGACACCCTCTGACCAGCTGCAGGCAGGTCTTGCACCAGTTTGCTGAACTACTTTCCTTAACTCCTGGCAGACCTACCTGGCATAGCCATGACGTGGACAAAAGAGTTTACCTGTCAAAAATAAAATACAATCTGACCATGTCAAGGAGAGATTAAAAGCAGAAGTCAGCAACAAGACGCTGGAATGAGGACTCATTGAGCACTCCGAGGCACCCTGGGCCAGCCCAGTCGTACTAGTCCCCAAATCTCATCCCCAGTTGAAAGATGAGGTTCTGTGCCGACTAGAAGGTCTCAAAGCAGTGACCAAGACAGATGCCCAGCCAATTCAGAGAGCAAATGAACGGAGATTCGGAATAGCCAAAAAGAGTACTTTTGAACTCACATCAGGGTATTGGTAGATAGGCCTCCCTCCAGGAGCAAAGGAAAAATCAGCATTCTCCACTCCTGTTGGGCATTATCAGTTCACATTTATGTCCTTAAGTCTGAAGAATGTCCCCGCCACCTTCCATAGGATGGTGAACAAAGTCCAATGATAGGTTAGAAGCCTTTAGTGCAGCATATCTAGATATTGCTGTCTTCAGCTCTACCTGGCAGGATCACCTGATCCTCATCAGAAAGGTTCTTCAGGCTCAACCCTCCAACCCATGGGTACTCGCAAACATTTTCCTGGGGGCCACAGGGTTTAGTCTTTGATGTGACCGAGGGCCACCCTGCTGGCAGCAGGGTGGCAGTCGGGGTTGGCAGTAAGGTGGGCGTAGGTGAAGCAAAGCCTATACTTTGTGTCGGAGTAGCACAACGTGAAACCATAAATTTAGGAATAATCAATTGTGTGATCCTAAGCAAATGTTTTATTTCCCTTTCCGAGAGTGCACATAGCGGACTTGCCTCTTAGCTCACCAAAGGCTTTGTCAGGATTTGGGGGGGGGGGGGGGGGGGGGGGAGTGAATGTTCCTAATTTCTTCAATGCAGTGATATAATCTGGACTACTATGGTGACGTTTCTGCATGTTAATGAAATACACTGAATTGAGCAGACTTGAGCATGCTACATTTTTGCTTGGAATAGGTCTTTAAAAATGAAGGGGTCTCTGATGTTACGTTGTACAGAACGCCCCGTTACATCTTTTAACCTTTAACTCACCTTAAATAAATTCTTGCATGTTTTACATTTTTTAAATGTTAGTGCGGAGTCTAGTTATGAGCAGCCCAGTGCTGCATGTAAAGGTCAGGAGGGCCGCATGTCACTGCTACAACCCAATAAAGACCATTATGGACTGCTCCAACAACCCACACTAGTCAGGGAATTCCTTGGTTTGACTGACATTATGGAAGGCACAAAGGTAAATTGTGACATGCCTCACAGAACTCTCCCAAAGATTCCCAAAATGGTATACTGGACAGTCAGCTGCCAAAAGGCCTTGGACACCCTGAAAGAAGCAGCGTGCTCAGCACCTGTTCGAAAAGCTCCAGATTACTCTGAGCAGTTCATTGTGCAGGAATATGCCTCTGAACATTGCATAGGAGCAGTCCTGTCCCATTTTTAATGAAGCCCACGACCAACATGTTGCTTTCATTAGCAGGTTACTACCCAGAAAGCAGCGTTGGGAGTGCCACTGAGAGGGAAGCCTTCTGTGTTTTGGTCCCTTAAGAAGCAGAGACCTCAGTTTTGTGACAGAGGCTGGGATAAAATAAGCATTTTGATCCTGCATCACACAATGCACCTGGGTGAAGACCAAGGCACGAGTGGGCCTGTGTCCCACAGTGGCAGCTTGACAGCCCACTACTGGAGACTAGTTCTAAGGTGGAGGAATCCAGATAAGGGAGGGGCAGCACAGCCATAAGGGAAGAGCATTTAGCTAGGTCCTTTACAGAAAGTAAAGATTTTACATAGTTTGGATCCAAAGTTGAAATTGTTTTATGAAATTGTGGGCGTCAGGAGTTAGAGGACAAATTAAATGGCATGGGGAGCCCCTCAAATTTAGCCGAGGGTGAGAATGTACCAGTTGTTTCTACTTGTAATGCTGCTATGCCCTCTGATTTAGGAGTGTTAACCAGAGGCCAGTAAAAGGTCTGTTAGCAGCTCCACATTACTCTAGCAATGCAGAGCTTCAGCCAAATCACTGCATGGCAGAGTTGTTCCTGCCAAGGTACCAGAAAATGCAAGCTTGCAAGTGTTATTTGGAGTCCTCTAGTGCAATTTCTCAACAAGCAGCTGTGGTCAGTGCTGCTTCACCGTCACTTAGATTGTCTAAAGGTAGGAGTAAAATCAATTTGCAGGCTAGTGTTGGAAATCCACAACTATGAATTAATTCATCCTGTTGCACCATACTTTAATACCATACAAATACGGACTTCTTGCGGAGATCAGGATACACACCTAGCTTTCTAACGTTTGTATTTCAGTCCATTCGCAAAACCTGAAAGGCTGGTAGGGCAAAATGCATGTACACAGTGAACTGTAATTTCACTTTGGAAATTTGGGACCAATGCCAAAAAGATTTTCCCTGCCAGGTGCTTGTGATATAGCATTTTGCCTGCAAATTGGTTATATTCTATAGATTTAAAAGTGTCAATTAATGGTATGGGCTACCCTACCACTGAAGTTGTAAGGTTTACAGACACGAGCAATGATACAGATCCCAAGTTGCCTAAAAGTTTATGCATGTCATTATCCAGTTTTAACGGCCCAGAAGCCTGGTTGGGTAGTTGTCACAAAGTTCAGAGAATTTACACTCAGATCAGCTCCCCGGAACGCTTTATAAAACACCCAGGTCACACAAATGTAAATTGCCAATTAAATAGATTTTATTCGTCAGGACTCAACGTTTGTTACAGTACTGGTAAGTAAAGTGCAATGCTGTCCTCTCCTTACGCCCCAGATTCAAGTACTCTTAGTTGTACAGCAGCTTCAATGTGAAATCGGGTTTGCTTTTTCAAACAGCTAGCAACTGTTACAAATGTGTGTCCTTGGATCACCTTTGACGACAAAACCAGCGGAAATAATCTTTTAATCGACTTCTTCGATAGTGGGTCCAGATGAGCCACCGCTGCCAGCTGGAGCGCCGCCTGCGCCTGGGAACCCTCCGGGCATACCACCTGGCATTCCACCAGCACCCTGGTACAGTTTGGTAATGATTGGGTTACACACCTTCTCCAGCTCTTTCTGCTGATGTTCGAACTCATCTTTCTCTGCAGTCTGAAATAAAAGTCGCACACTTAAGGTTTAAGCTTGCATTGATTAGGCTTTAGGCTAGTATAGGCCGGTTCGACTGGTGTAGGTCGTGGCAATGAATTTATTTGTATTGCACAAAACAGCAGGGTACAAATAAGGGAAAGTGGCAACAATGAGCTGGGGGCGGCAAGCACTGCACAAGCCCTCTAAAAAAAAAAAAATGAGGACCCAAATTAAGTGAAGATACATAACTTAACACGATTAGAGACCCATTTTAAGCATTATGGTACTGCATCATACCAACCAGATTCAGATGCAAACCCCTTATACTAAATCTACGGGACATGATTTGAGACAAACATCTTCATCGTTAAGTAATGTGGCGCGACAATCTCTAGAACTTGCAATATGAGGAGGCAATTAATCCATGGCAAGTGGCGTGCTCCCCCCGCACAAGAACTATGCTAAATATTTTAAATTACAGGTCTCTTCAAAGTGCGGCAGCTGTTTGCAGTAAGAACCATGTTAAAGGGAAGGTAACACTATTGTCATGCATTGAGATGCAGCTCACGATTCATAAACTGGATTCAAAACACGATAAACAGTACAGTTTATAGTGGTTAATGGTCGCTCAGACATCCAAGGAAGGTACTAGCCAACATTAGTTTTTCAACTTCTGGTGGAAACTACGAATGGCTTTGGAACATAATTCATCATGGCGACCACCTCAAACCCACGAGTGGATGGAACGGTCGTATATACGCACCTGATTCTTATCCAGCCAGGCAATGATTTCGTTGCATTTCTCCAATATCTTCTGTTTGTCTTCATCGCTAATCTTTCCTTGGAGCTTCTCATCTTCCACTGTTGCCTTCATGTTGAATGCATAGGATTCCAAGGAGTTTTTGGACGACACCTTGTCGCGTTGTTTTTCATCCTCCGCTTTGTATTTCTCAGCCTCTTGGACCATTCGCTCAATATCTTCCTTACTGAGGCGACCTATTAAAAACAACATCAGTACGAGACAGCCAAATCAAATACACACACACTACCCTAGTTGAGCAGATGCGGTCGCTCAGACATCCAAGGAAGGTACTAGCCAACATTAGCCTTTCGACTTCTGGTGGAAACTACGAATGGTTTTGGAACAATTCATCACAGCGACCATGTCCCCGCTCTTATAGTACATGCTTAAAAGCCACGGCACAATCCCCTCTAGTTAAGGCAACTGGAAAAAACGCAGATACACCAAGCAAAATCCCCACAACGTTAGCCACTGAACTACACAAGCCTTCACAGTAGCTTACCTTTGTCGTTTGTGATTGTAATTTTGTTCTCCTTTCCGGTGCTCTTATCCACAGCAGAAACATTCAGGATACCGTTAGCGTCAATGTCGAAAGTCACCTCAATCTGAGGAACACCCCGAGGAGCTGGAGGAATACCAGTCAACTCGAACTTGCCCAATAAATTGTTATCCTTGGTCATGGCCCTTTCGCCTTCATACACCTGAAGATATAACGAGTCTGTAAGCAACCCTTGCACATAATTGTGCACTCTTAAATTCTGCACAGGAGCAATGAACTGCTTATATAGCGGTGGATTTAAAGTTATAAGGGGCAACTGAACACAGACCACTGCCACAATAGATGTAATATGCCAATGTAAACAAAACCAAAAAAAAAAAAAAAAAAAAAAAAAATTGATCGCATGCAGAACTAATCAAGCAGTATATCCCCAGAGATCTGCGTTTAATTACGTTTTGCGCTTGCCATTCCCTTTCTAGTTTGGATCCAGCAATACGAAAATCAGTCTTGACCCTGTTCCCCTTGAGAACAGGGTAGTCTGAACTGCCAGACTCTCCTTCGACCAGAAACAAGCATCCTGGGCCTGGCTTTGGGGTATCGCCACTCAGCAAGGTGAGCAAGAATCTGTCAGGACCTACGGCTGGGCATACCCTTCCCACTGGGGTGACAAATGCAAAATCAAATGGACGGAATGTGGCACAAATGAAACAAAAATTCAACCCGTTACAGATCTGGGCTAATACATCAATTGCTTTCTTGCTGGCCATGCACGTTTGTCTGGATCCAACCCAGAGTGGCCTGGTGAGCATATCTGTGACGGGGAGGTGAATGTTTGGTTCCGCATTGCGTCCATGATGTTAAGTTCCCGAGTGTAAACCTAGTCAGAAAAATCCACTGCAGTTCTAACCAGTGACAAATTAGATTAGCCTTGAAATAGATGGCGGATCCAGGGCACCAAGATGACCAGGCAAATTTGATTGTAAAGCAGACTTATAGTGGAACCAACCTACGTTATCGATCGCACACACACTTAACTGGTCCAATCAAGTGTATGAAAGCAAAGGGAAACAAGTGCCACCTTAATGCCAAAAGGAAAATTGAATGAAGGACTGGTTAAGTTATGAAATGAGTAAATTCTTAAAGGGGCGGAGAAACACGCGGATTTAAGAAAAGATGCAATTTGAAATGGGGTAGTTGTGTAGCCGAGATGGCACGCCGGGACAATACACCCGGCTAAATAAACATCTTAAAGCTCACGAAGCACATTTTAATTACCTGAATCAGTACACCGGGTTGGTTGTCGGAATAGGTGGTGAAAGTCTGCGTCTGTTTGGTGGGGATGGTGGTGTTTCTTTTGATCAGTACGGTCATGACTCCTCCGGCAGTCTCAATTCCCAAGGACAATGGGGTGACATCGAGCAACAGCAGATCTTGAACATTTTCAGATTTGTCTCCTGAAAGGATGGCCGCCTGCACAGCTGAATTAAGATTGAGACGTGTTAAAATAATCAAATGGGCAAAAACTGACTTTAACCAATAAATTACAACACCTTCTCACAGTACAAAAGCACCAACTAACCTGCACCATAAGCCACAGCTTCGTCGGGATTAATGCTCTTGTTCAACTCTTTGCCATTGAAGAAATCCTGGAGCAGCTTCTGGATTTTCGGAATTCGAGTGGACCCACCAACCAGAACAATATCATGGATCTGACTCTTGTCGAGCTTGGCATCACGGAGAGACTTCTCCACGGGATCGAGGGTTCCTCTGAACAGATCAGCATTCAGCTCCTCAAAACGGGCTCTGGTGATCGAGGTGTAGAAGTCAATACCCTCATAGAGGGAATCGATTTCAATGCTGGCTTGAGTGCTGGATGAAAGTGTGCGCTTGGCGCGTTCACAGGCTGTGCGCAGGCGTCGAACTGCTCGCTTGTTATCGATAATGTCTTTCTTATGCTTGCGCTTGAACTCGGCCACAAAGTGGTTAACCATTCGGTTGTCGAAGTCTTCCCCTCCCAAATGAGTATCGCCTGCTGTGGATTTGACCTCAAAGATACCATCTTCAATGGTCAGGATGGAGACATCAAAAGTACCACCACCAAGATCAAAGATCAACACATTCCTTTCGGCGCCAACCTAGAGAAGGAACAGATGTACAGCGAGTGTGATAAAAGTGGCCAACACAATTGCGAAGTGCACTCTACATAATTTAGTGAATATAATAAAATAACTATTTTATCAGTCCAACAATCGGCGTTCTCAAGGCTTTGCAATCCATGCGCAGAGGCTTAACTACTGCACAAAAAACTTGAGTTCTGTCCCAACCTTTAATTGATTAACTTGTGGCCAGAAGGCCGCCAGGCATGACTGCTTTTAGAACTAGAAGCTAGAGCTGCGAGGTGCTACCAAGAGAGCAGATATTATAGATCGATCCAGGGATAATTTTATATTATAGTGGGGGCCCTTTATTCCATCGGACATGGCCCTGCAGGCTTGTGCCTGGTTTTGAAAGCCCACTCGCTACCTAGTCTCCAGCTCCGAGGTTAGTTGCAGCAGGATCAGGGAGGCTGTAGATAAGTGGAAGTTAAATATTTGTCAGGGATGCTTTGAACTGCCCATTCCAACACTAAACCTAATAGATACGAAGGCTAATCAGGCGGGAAGACGAGGGTCAGCATCGTGTCCCCACTACTGTCAAAGGTAGTAGATGATTCAGAGATTATACTACACACAAGTCAAGCTCCTATGTACTGTTAACGGTCGCTCAGACATCCAAGGAAGGTACTAGCCAACATTAGCCTTTCGACTTCTGGTGGAAACTACGAATGGCTTTGGAACATAATTCATCACAGCGACCATTGCATAAAGAGGACCCGCAGTCACGCAACGATTCTAGCAGCCATTACAATTTTAATAACCCAACATCCACCACCTAATATAACAATTTCAGCAGGCAGACATGAACAATTAAAATATTAACATACCTTTTTGTCTAGACCATAGGCAATAGCAGCAGCAGTTGGTTCATTGATGATTCGAAGCACGTTGAGACCTGCAATGGTACCTGCATCCTTAGTAGCTTGACGCTGGGAGTCGTTAAAGTAAGCTGGAACAGTCACCACAGCATTGGAGACGGTCTAAAACAAAAAAGCCACATTTACGAAGACGCCGAGAATGAACTTCAGAAGACAAGCAACGGGTCCTTCAAGTCGCTCAGACATCCAAGGAAGGTACTAGCCAACATTAGTCCTTCGACTTCTGGTGGAAACTACGAATGGCTTTGGAACAAAATTCATCACAGCGACTAGCCAATACTCAAATTTCGAAGGCGAAACAAATTAAGGTTCGTGTCCACGATTTAATCCGCTGGAACATTTTCTATACTAATCCACTTTTATGGATTAACACTACAGAAGAGTAGCCATCGAACAGGTCAGATACATTCTAAATACTGCAGAAATTGTTTTACCTTGCCCAAGTACGCCTCTGCAATCTCTTTCATCTTGGTGAGTACCATGGAAGAAATTTCTTCAGGGTAGAAAGACTTTGTTTCCCCCTTGTAGTCCACCTCCACCTTTGGCCTCCCGCCGTCACTTATCACATTGAAAGGCCAGTGCTTCATGTCAGACTGGACAACACCATCTTCGAATCTGCGGCCAATCAAACGCTTTGCATCTGCAAAAAAGTTGAGATGAATAAGTGCCACAAAGTAAAACAAGATGATATACACGAGGCTGCGCCTGCCAAAGTTCTGAAGACATCAGAACGGAAGAAGAGGGGGGGGATGAATAGTCTCAATTAAATGACTAGGTGCTAAAGTACACATTGTATAATTCGAGTCAGGACCTAAAGTCTATTGTTACAATGCTATTTGGTCGCTCAGACATCCAAGGAAGGTACTAGCCAACATTAGCCTTTCGACTTCTGGTGGAAACTACGAATGGCTTTGGAACATAATTCATCACAGCGACAACAATGATTTTCAGTTTCTTAATCTTCACTCTTAAAATTGTCCTATCATAAGCCCAACTGATTAGTATGAGCATCAGCCGCATTGATTAGTAAGCTATAGTGAAAGCAATGGGCCCGCTCACCCAATAAAATGCATTAAGCTATCAATGCAACTATTGTACAGCAAGCTGGTGTAAGCAACAGCTTTGAGATCGGAGCGCAAGTGTCACACTGATACAGCAGATGAGTGACAGTACCTTGGACTAAAAACCAAGTCATCTGAAACACCAATGGATCGCTTCCACCGATGAACACCGGTAAAATGAGCACTGTGGTGATTCTAGTAAACCGACCCAAACTCTATCTCCTAATGTCGCTGCTGGAGGAAATCAAGCTAGACAAGTATGAGCGTAACTCTCAGCCAAATGAACTAAACCCTCGAGGTACTAGACTCACCGAAAACTGTGTTTGTAGGATTCATTGCAACTTGGTTCTTTGCCGCATCGCCAATGAGCCTCTCCGTATCCGTGAAGGCAACGTAGCTTGGAGTGGTTCTGTTGCCCTGGTCGTTGGCAATGATTTCAACTTTGCCATGCTGGAAGACGCCCACGCAGGAGTAGGTGGTACCAAGATCAATGCCAACTGATGGTCCTTTCGACATTGTGCCTTGAATACAGATTGAAGTTAGTATACAATGTGAAGGCAAATTTCAAACATTTGCAAGAGAACCAGTAACGTAATATCGTGAAACAAACGTTTAAGTTTCATTGTATGCCAGATGCGGTGTACTAAAAAGCGTACAGCGTCGAGGAAAGCACAAGCGGGTTGTGAGAAAAATAACCCCACAGAACACCACAAACTAATATCACCAAATGTACTACGGGGCCAAGGAAGCCATGGATACCACCATCAAACAGACTGAACACGCAGCACGAACCCGGATCTAAAATGGCTGCCGCTGTGCATCACTTCCGACTTCCCACCCCACCTGGGTGTCATTTATCAGTTACATTATACGCCAGTATGCGTCGTTTCCGCCCTAATACCATAGTTTTCTCCTTGCCGGTCAGCCATCGCACAGCATTTCCAGGAGTTTCTCTTCTCTAGTCAGCACCCGCAGTTAAAGTCGCTCGAAATATGACGCCATCACCCGCCTACCGCACATTTTCAAAACAACCAGCACTAAATAATCACAAAGCTTAAAAAAAAAAAAATCTATTGCAGAACCCCACATTGTACCTCGTATTAACAGGAGCACTCAAACCTGAGCGCCAATGGTATTATGCTTAAATAAACTCAAAAGTCAGCAGCCACCGGAGCACCATAACTTGCAATAGGTTACAAACGTAATGATTTGCAGCGAATACTATCTGCTTGGCAAAATAAAGCTATTTCGTCACTATTAATGCCCCTCTCCCTCAATATTTGATAGAGAGATCCGTTATCTCAGCACTAGGCCGTGTACCTGCTGATTTCCGCGGTTCTCTTCACGCTGGTTTTAGCGACAGGCGATGCTGTCTGTCTGTGAACCGCCGGCGTCTGAATGGGAGGAACAAGGACGCCCGGCTTCAATATATAGCGCAGGGAACCTTCCAGAAAGGAAACGCCCGACTAACGTACGTCACGGGCCTCGCCGCCTATCAGGCATCTCAGCCTTCTTCCTTCGCGCGCCTCCGTTTTCTGTAGGATGGCAATGCGCAGGATATGTGCGTACGATCGGCACTGACGTAGCAAAAGAAAGCATAAAGTCTAGGAGAGTAGGCTGATGTGGTGAGCCCAGGGCAATGGAACTAAGCAATTATTTTTGCCATAATTTCAGCAGAGCATTTATATTATAAAACAACATAACTACTGTGAGCCAGATTAATACATTATTAGAGATACAAAACATGTTGTTTGTAGTGGAATAGTTTCAACGTAGAGTATGCGGTACATAGGCAACGGTCGATACAATGCATTCCCCATTCTTTCGTGTCCTATTTGCAAAAAGAAACATTCAAGGAAAGAACATTTTGTGACGCCATTTTTAAATTAAATTGAACTATTATTTCTGGCAGTGCAAATAATCTATTTTATATATCAAGAATTACGTTTTAATTCAACGCTGACTTTATTTTGTCTTTTTCCGTTGCTCCTGCTCTTAGGCACCTCTGCTATGCAGATAGTAATCTCAGAAGTGGTATAACATTTACTATGCAAAGATGGCCGTCTTATTTGCTATTGCAGAGCTTTAGCTAGACGTCATAGTCTTTGTTCTGTGTTTTCCATGCGGCATAATTATTCTTCATTTTCCGGTGCATGTGTTGTGCGCGCGCTCGGCCTGATGCGACGGCAGAAGCAGACCCACATAGAAATGACGTAAACATAGGCGAAAGATCTGTCTGTTAAAAACATCTAGATCAATGTGTCTCGATGTCTTTCACCCCGTATCCCGTGCTTAGTTTTTGCTGTGTGAAATTCAAATGAGCCTTCCGCGCTTTAACTACAGACTAGCTAATAAGAGTACATTTCATAATAAAAGATGTATCGGAAAACACAATTTGGAAAATTGAAAAATGTGCTAAATTTTTCCTGTGGATTCATGGCTATTTGTTCAGAATATATGATTATGTAGTTTTTGTTCTCGTTGTTGCCGAATCCATCGAAAATTCTAACTTGAGGGTGGTGCCAATTCTATGTTAGGACCGGAGGCTTCGGATTTCGCTTATCTGCATCTTTACTGCAACACACAGTAGCCAATAGAAACAATGAAAAAACAGAAACTACATTTCCCAGAAACACGAGCCTCGTAATGACCCTCCAATCAGACTCCCTTATCTCTTATAAAGCACAAAGCACGCAAAGTCTGTCCTCTTTCTTTGCTGCTTTGCACAAGAGATAAGTGCCTTATTTGCTATATTTAAAGTGTTTCTAAATCTATATTGTGTTTATAGTGTGTTTAACCAAAGCTTGTTCAGGCGAGGCAGATTGCCTGTGTTTTTCTCTTGTTGGCGGCTTTATTGCGTTACCGTGGAAACAGTCTTTCAGACTGTTTCGGGCTAAGCCGGTGGTGGGCCTGTGAAGGAGTGCGGCCTCTCCTTGACAGTCCGCTTTCTTTGGCTGCGGTCGCGCTTGCGCAAAGCTTGAATCTTTCGAGTTTGGCAGCGCGCAATCGGCAGCCTGTGAAGTGGAAGCCTGCCGAATCCAAGCTCCTCAATTTACGCCCGGTGGGGGCTGTAACAATACGTCTAGAGCTTTGCTCGAGGGGATGGTGCCAGGCCCCCTCTCCCTTCCAAAGTATTTTTAGAATATTTGAGCACCTTTTTGGCTATTATATAACCGGCAAAGGTCTGTTTGACCATTTGGCACCAGGGTTTCCACCCCCCCTTGCTGGCCTTTTTGCAGCATTTTTTCCTGGGACCTCTAATTAATATTTAAATATTTCGCCATCATGGCAAATCAAGATGACTACTATGGGGAATATTCAGGGGGCCAACACATGGAAGAACACCTTGTTGAGGCCCTTGATTACCATGTGCAAGACTCTGTAAATAAGGCCTCTGTGAAGGCCTTGCGCCCTTTTGCTCAGCCTCTATTTAATTTTGGTCGCAGGCGTTTTGGCGCAGGCTCGGGAAACCCCACCCCAAATTAGGTCAAAATAAATAAGCCTGGCCGGTCCGATGTGGACCCCTTTGAGCACACCATTAATTTGGTGTTAAACGATCACGAATATGGCACATTATTTTATCAGGGCTCTGATCCAATGACACAGTGAGGGCGTAATTTATCAGACGCCTCTTCCACATCTGATTCTGAGGATTAGTCCTCGTCTGACATGCACAAAGGTAAGCGCAAGTACAAAAAACACCATTATGAGCACCTGGACCTTTCTCCCCCTCCGGCAAAGAACCTGCTTTTTGATCCGGACAATATCATTCATCCCAAATCATCGGAATGGACTCCTTGTCCAGAAGTGGCTACTAATGTAATATCCAAACTCAGAAAGAGCTTTGAAAAAACATTGGTAGGGCTCTTCATTCAGAGTGCCCTCGGCCAGCTCTCGAGGGAAAGGTGGCGGAGACTCCTGAATTAGACCCGCATATGATGACGTTTCTTAAAATGTTTTCCAAAGACCCGAAGAAGGGCATTGACAGGGCCTGGCGCGGATGCCAGGATGAACTTCTAGATTTCGCTGGTCCTCACAGTCCAAGCCAAAGAATCACAGGAACCCATTGATCCAGACACTTTGTTGCAATGGTCACAAAGAGCCATTTGTGGTCAACAAACAGCTGACCACCTTCCTGGAAAAAAACAACCTGCTCGACCCTTCACAAACAGGATTCCGAACCAACCACAGCACTGAAACCGCCCTCATCTCAGTCACAGACGACATCAGAACCCTGATGGACAACGGTGAAACAGTCGCCCTCATCCTCCTCGACCTCTCGGCTGCCTTCGACACCGTCTGTCACCGCACCCTAATCACCCGCCTCCGCTCCACCGGGATCCAAGGCCAGGCCCTGGACTGGATCGCCTCCTTCCTCTCAAACCGTTCCCAAAGAGTTTACCTCCCACCGTTTCGCTCAGACCCCACCGAGATCATCTGCGGCGTACCTCAAGGCTCATCGCTCAGCCCGACACTCTTCAATGTCTGCATGAGCCCCCTCGCCGACATCGTACGCAAGCACAACATCATCATCACCTCCTACGCCGACGACACCCAACTTATACTCTCCCTCACCAAGGACTCCGCCAGCGCCAAGACCAACCTACAAGAGGGCATGAAGGACGTCGCAGATTGGATGAGGCTCAGCCGCCTAAAGCTGAACTCTGACAAAATGGAAGTCCTCATCCTCGGCAACACCCCATCCGCTTGGGACGACTCCTGGTAGCCCACGGCCCTCGGCACCGCACCGACCCCCGCAGACCACGCCCGCAACCTCGGCTTCATCTTGGACCCTCTTCTCATCATGACCAAGCAAGTCAACGCCGTGTCCTCCGCCTGCTTCCTCACCCTCCGCATGCTCCGCAAGATCTTCAGCTGGATCCCCGCCGACACTAGAAAAACTGTGACCCACGCCCTCCTCACGAGCCGCCTGGACTACGGCAACACCCTCTACGCTGGGACCACCGCCAAACTCCAAAAACGCCTGCAACGTATTCAAAACGCCTCGGCCCGCCTCATCCTCGACGTACCCCGCAACAGCCACATCTCCGCACACCTGAGACACCTGCATTGGCTCCCAGTCAGCAAAAGGATCACCTTCCGACTTCTCACCCATGCACACAAAGCCCTCCACAACAAAGGGACCGGAATACCTCAACCGTCGCCTCAGCTTCTACGCCCCCACCCGTCTCATCCGTTCCTCTGGCCTCGCGCTCGCTGCCGTCCCTCGCATCCGCCGCTCCACGGCGGGTGGGAGGTCCTTCTCCTTCCTGGCAGCCAAGACCTGGAACTCCCTCCCCACCAGCCTCAGGACCACTCCGCATTCCGGAGACTCCTAAAAACCTGGCTTTTCGAGCAGCAGTAACCCCCCCCTTTCCCCTAGCGCCTTGAGACCCGCACGGGTGAGTAGCGCGCTTTATAAATGTTAATGATTTGATTTTGATTTGATTTGCTTACTGGGCAATGCTAATTGTTCAATGTCCACGGAACGCAGGAAATTGCTTTTTTACGCCTTGACCCCAGCTTGCAGAATTGGCTTCAGCGGATGCTGGGCTGGCCGCTAAAGGCCTTTTGTTCGGCGACAAGTTTGTGAAGGATCTTGCCAAATACGTGACTACTTTTTCAGCTCTAGACAAGGCCCAAACTTCAATTAAAAAAAGTGTTTAACAGTGGCCTTTTTTCAGAGGGCCGGACGTTTCAGAGGTCGTTCGTCAGGCCGTTTCTCCTCCCAGACCTCTTGTCCCTATCAAAGAAACTGTGGAGATTCCAAGTACCAATCCAACTTCTATCCAAACAGAAGTCATGGTTACAGGGGTCACAACCCCTGAGGACCTCACAGAGGAGGATACTACAACCAGAATACCTCTAAAACAGGTAAATCTAATCTTTTACAAAGATATTGTCTTGGGGGGAAGAGTGAGTCTATTTGTTCAAAATTGGCTGTTGATTACGCAACACGCTTGGGTGTTAGACACAATTTCAGGCTGTCATCTAGAGTTTTACTCAGAGCCCCAACAAACCGAGATCCAGCCTCCTCTCTGTTTTTTCCCAACAAGAGATGCTTTTCATAGATCAGGAGTTAGAGACTCTTCTCCAAAAAGGGGCAATTGGCGAATCATATCCTCACCGAGAGGTTTTATAAGTATGATATTTCTGGTTCAGAAGAAGAGAGGGGGGTCTCGTTTAGTCCTCAACCTGAGACATTTCAATTCATGGATAGTTTATCGACACTTTAAGATGGAGGGTATCCATCTTCTCGGGGATCTCTTACAGGAGGGAGACTGGATGGTCTGTCTGGATTTCAAAGATGTGTATTTGACCATTTCAATATTTGCCCCACATCACAGATTCCTTCAGTTTTTTTGGAAGAACCGATGTAACAAGTTTTCCGCCTTTCCTCAGTCCCTTGGTGCTTCACAAAAGTAATGCGACCTGTGATGCAGTGGTTACGAGAAAAAGGGGTTTGCTTGATAATCTATCTAGGCGACATTCTCATTATGGCCCAAAAAGAGCGTCTTGCCCGTCTCCATCTTTCATGGACCATGCAGCTTCTGCAAGATCTAGGGTTCATAATGAACGTAGAGAAATCTGAGCTTCAACCAGTACAGAATATAGAATTCTTAGGGTTCAGGATAGACTCCATAGCAACTCTGTTGAAGTTACCACTAACCAAAAGACTGGCTATCAAGAAAGAGTTGAGGAAAGCTTTGGCTGCTCATTCAATTTCCTTGAGGGTTCTTGCCCATCTGGTGGGCCTCCTATCATCATCTATTGAAGCCATTTTTCCGGGACCCCTGCACTATCGTGCTCTTCAGAGGTTGAAGATCTTTCACCTTTGCAAAGGTCTGGTGTACTTCAAATTGATTGTCCTGTCTCATGAAGCGCAGATGGAGCTTCAATGGTGGCTGAATCATATGGACGCCTGGAATGGCAGGGCGATTTTCGCCTCAGTTCCGGAAGTGATCATAGAATCAGAGGCCAGCAGATGGAGCTGGGGTGCCAGGTGTGGCCAGATGGAGACGGGGGGGTCGTTGGTCCCCGGAGGAACTTGAGATCTTCTAGCATTTTGGCCTAGCCCATCAGATTTCTGTATCTGCGGAATATATTCCGGTGAAAGTGAATGTAGTAGCAGACTGGAATTCCAGGCCCCTGAGAGATGCCAGCGATTGGCGTCTTCACCCCAGGATATTTCAATTCTTGAAGATAAATCTGTTTGCCTCCCGAATTAATACTCAACTTCTGCTCTTCTTCAGTTGGAGACCGGATCCCAATGCCCTCAGCTCGGATGCTTTTCTCCAGAGCTGGATGGGGACGTGCATTTCGTGTTTCCCCCGTTTTCCATGATACATCAAGTTCTCTCGCAAGTAATTTGTCAGAGAGCAGAATTGGTTCTGATAACCCCGTGCTGGAAGGCCCAGTCTTGGTTTCCAGTGGCACTGACCCTATGTTGTGCAGCCCCAGTTCAAATCCTCCCTTGGTGGGATCTATTGATGGATCCCATGGGGAATCCGCACCCTCTGATTCTGGAGGAACAGTTGGTACTCATGGTCTGGAGGATATCAGGGGACCCCCTCAAGGTCCTGAATTTTCAGAAGACACTAAATTCTTCCTTTCCCAATGCTTGGCACCTAGTACGCATAAACGATATGCCTCTGCTTGGAGGAGATGGTTGGATTGGTGCAGTCAAAGGAGTGTGGATCCCTTAGGGGCCTCAGTGCAAATGATAGCTAATTTTTTGTTTCATGTTGCAGCGCAGGGACTAGCATACAGGACAGTAAATAATTTTAGATCTGCCATTTCAGCTAAACATCCTCACATTGAGGGTAAACCTGTGGGTGAGCACCCGTTGATTTGTAAGCTATCGCGCGGCGTTCATATGCTTCGTCCTCCTCTCCCAAAATATTAATCTCTCTGGGATGTCAACATTATATTAAGATTCTTGGTGGCTTGGCCGGCCAATGAAGGACTTTAAAGAAAGCAGTTGTCGGCAAAATTAACCATGTTTCTTTGTTTAGTTTCTTGCAGAAGAGTTTCTGATGTCAAAGCCTTGGACATTACAGGTAGAGTTTTTACTCCTACGGGTGTATCTTTTCGCATCTCTAAGTATACAAAATCTAATTCTGAATGTATTAGTTATCTGGCTTTCAGAGATAATTCCAAACTATGGGGGTCATTACAACATTGTCGGTAAATGCCGCTTATCGCCGTGCAGAAGACCGTCAACACACCGTCGCGGCCGCAGAATTCCACCCCTGCTATTATGACCCACAGCTCGGAATCCACCAAAATTTAGACACTCACACAAGTCCGCCACACCAAAGGTCAGTGATAAACTGGCGATAACAAAACCTCCACCGTCACTCCAACAGGAATAAGCCCACACTATCACGACCCACGAATACACGCAGCGGTCTTTCAACCGCGATGTTCCATTGTCGGTACACACCGCCGCGCTCAAAATACACACACATCTACAAAGCACATCCAGATTGGACAAATCGAAATACACATACACACACCACTCCCACACACTCAATACAATATAAAACACACACTCACATCACCCACAAACCCTTTCGACCACAATTGCGACTGAAGGCGAGAGAAAGACACCACCATCTACAAACCAGCATCCACAGGCACTCAACACCATCACTCACACAACATCCACGCACAAAACACCACACACCCCTAAACATCACCCCACACATCACAACACACACCACCCCACACATCACCCACACCACCTCATGGCACCGCAAAGACACCCCAGGTTCTCTGAGGAGGAGCTCAGGGTCATGGTGGAGGAAATCATCCGGGTAGAGCCACAGCTATTCGGATCACAGGTGCAGCACACCACCATAGCTAGGAAGATGGAGCTATGGCGCAGAATCGTGGACAGGGTCAACGCAATGGGACAGCACCCAAGAACACAGGATGACATCAGGAAGAAGTGGAATGACCTATGGGGGAAGGTACGTTCCGTGGTCTCAAGACACCAGATTGCAGTTCAGAGAACTGGCGGCGGATCCCCAACTCCTCCCCCAGAACTAACAACATGGGAGAAGCAGGTCTTGGCTATACTGCATCCTGAGGGCCTCGCAGGAGTAGCTGGAGGAATGGACTCTGGGAAGGCAAATCTTTCACTACTTCATCCCCCACCCTACCTGCATGCTATCACATACCCCCAACCTCACCCGCACCCCCATCACTCCAACTCCTCACATAGGTCCCTCTATCACAACCCACCCATCCCAACACCAAGCCCTATATGAAACACCAAAGCATGGACACCCATCACCAATGCATGGCCTCTGCACATACCCACACACACCCCTAAACATTTAGCACACAAGGTCCCACACAAGAATGCAAGCACTGGGGTACAGGGTCACCCACCCATTGCACACCAAGGCACACACAGATGCAATAATCATACCTTTACACCCCTGCAGGATCCCTACCCAACGTCACCGGACAGGAGAGTCCAGACATGTCCACTCCACCCACAGAAGAGGCCCACAATGATTACAGCAGCTCTGTCCAACTGGATCTAGATGACCAGCCAGCCCATCTGGGACCTCGGGACAGTCGGTTCCCCTCACACTGGCACAAGCCACAACAGAGCCTCCCCCCCCCTGGAAACACCAGCACAGCACCCACCCAGCGGGCCCATACCTCTGTCCCCAGGACACGTCAAGCAGCAGTGTGTCCACCACTACAGGGAACCCAGGCTAACCCACCACCCCAACAACACCAGGGACCTGGGGGCAGTGGTAGTGGGCACACGGTTCAGGGGACAGAGGCCCAGGAACACAGGGGAACTGGGAGGGCTGCTGTGTGACAGGGGGAGGACAGGCCCAGGGACCCACTCTCCACGAGGCCCTCTCCAACATCATGGGAGCCTACCACCATTCCCAGGAGACGATGGCAATGGTACTGGCCAATTTTCAGGAGACCCAGCGGCTGCAGGAGGAACAGTATTTGGGGTTCAGGAAGGAACTCAAATCCATCAATACCACCCTGGGCACCATTGTAGAGGTGCTGAAGGAACTCGTCAACACCAGGAGGGACACTGTGGCACAACAAGGGGCCCCTGACACTAGCCTGGACGATGAACTGCCCACCACCTCTGCCGGCGCTAGTGGACAGGAGGCACCACCACAGGACCACGACACCAGCAACCCACCCCCTGCAGATGGAGAACCACCCCACAAGCGGTCCCTGAGATCCAGGACAAAGACAGAACAATGCCAACAATGCCAAGACCCCCGCCAATAAATGAGACCACCCTGATTGTCATCCTTCTGTCCCACTTTGTCACC